>NC_135236.1:464085137-465411387 GCF_051348905.1 Ranitomeya variabilis
TGGCATTCCAGGAGTTGAAGCTTGCCCTATGCAATGAGCCTGTATTGGTTGAACTGGATTTCACAAAGGAGTTTGTGATCCAGACGGACGCCTCCAAGGATAGTTTGAGAGCTTTGTTATCCCAGGAAATAGATGGGGACGAACATCCAGTCCTCTACCTCAGTAGGTAACTCTTCTCCTCTGAAAAGAACTATGCCATTGTAGAGAAAGAGTGCTTAGCCTTCAAGTGGGCAAGTGATACCCTGAGATACTACCTTTTAGGAAGTTCATGCTAGTGTCAGATCTTCCGCCCCTGAAATGGATGAGGGAAAAGAAGGGGAAGAATGCCCGGGTAACTAGGCGGTGTCTAGCACTCCAAATCTTTAGTTTTCATGTGGAGCACAGGCCCGGGAAGCTACTGGGTAGCACAGATGCCCTATCATGATTTTGCCTTTTAGGGAGTGAAGGTGCCAAACCCCTGACTTTGGGCAGAGGGGGGTTGATATGTGACAAAATCACTGGCAAAGTGCTGGAGGGGAGATATGTTTCGCTGAGGCTTTTGGCTTCACTGATTTGAAACCCAGAAGATTTGCTCCAGCACCTCCAGTGTTGAGAGGTGTTAAACAGACAATTTGTTTAATGGATGGGTTATTGTGGACAACCATAGAGCTGGTGGAAGGTTCTCCACCTTATATCCACTCCAGGGTGTGGTCTGGGGCTTAAATAGTCGGCCTCCAGAGGCATTCAGTGTTTGGTAGGCCCAGCGAGTGAAGCTCCAGTGCGTTGTGTCCTGTGAAGGAAAGCTGAACCTTTGGATGCTGATTTCTCCTGAGCGGACAGATTTCCCATAGATGTACGGACTGTGTTATACTATTTTGTTTTGTCTTCCTATTTTACTTTAACCCCTTTCTGCCATCGGACGGAATAGTACGTCCGATGGCAAAATTTCCGCTTTGATGCAGGCTCTGGCTCTGTTTTGAACAGCTGACATGTGCCCGCAATAGAGTCAAAACAAAAGAAAGTCAAAACCGCACCCTTTTATATATAGATTGAAGGTCCCAGCGGACACAAGGGCGCATGTCCAAAACCAGGGAGCCCATCCCGGACAGTACCAAGACCACAAAAAACAAAAAGACAGCGCCACAATGGATGGTGAAAAAATAGGAGCTTACATTTATTCTGCCTCCTGTAGCGACGCTTCGTTTCGTGCACCGCTAACCCCCATTACATGATCAGGGGTCATTGGTGCATCGGCATAACAACCAGAGGTCTCTAACAGACCTCTATGGTTGTTGATGCCAGATTGCTATGAGCGCCGACCACTGGACCACCAATGCAGTAATTTTGCTACATAGGGGCAATCTGAGCATTGCCCCTATGTAGCAGGGCCGATCAGGCTATGCCAGTTTCTAGCCTCCCATAGAGGCTATTGAATCATGGCAAAAGTGAAAAAAATGTTTTTAAAAATATGACAAAAATAAAAAAAATAAAAGTTCAAATCATCCTTCTTTCGCCCCAGTCAAAATAAAACAATAAAAAAATCAAACCTACACATATTTGGTATCGCCTCATTCAGAATCGCCCCATCAATCTATCAATAAAAAGGACTAACCTAATCGCTAAACGGCGTAGCAAGAAATAAAATCAAAACGCCAGAATTGCGCTTTTTTTTGGTCGCTGCGACACTCCAATAAAATGCAATAACGGTCAATCAAAAGAACGTATCTTCACCAATATGATATCATTAAAAACATCAGCTCGGCATGCAAAAAATAAGCCCTCACCCAACCCGAGATCACGAAAAATGGAGACGCTACAGGTATCGGAAAATTGCAATTTATTTTACATATTTTTTAGCAAAGTTTGGAATTTTTTTTCACCACTTAGATAAAAAGTAACCTAGACATGTTTGGTGTCTTGAACTTGTAATTACCTTGAGAATCATAATGGCAGGTCAGTTTTAGCATTTAGTGAACCTAGCAAAAAAGTCAAACAAAAAACAAGTGTAGGATTGCACTTTTTTTTGCAATTTCACGGCACTTGGAATTTTTTTCCTGTTTTATAGTACACGACATGGTAAAACCAATGCTGTTGTTCAAAAGTACAACTTGTCCCGCAAAAAATAAGCCCTCATGTGGCCATATTGACGGAAAAATAAAAAGCTATGGCTCTGGGAAGGAGGGGAGCGAAAAACGAAAATGCAAAACCGAAAAAAGCTCTGGTCATTAAGGGGTTAAGGGCCATGTTCATTTTTACCTCACTGTGGTTTGTACCACATGTATATAATAAACTTGTGAAGGACTAAAAAGGGACAGCATTTTTGTGGCAACCTCAGTGTCAGCTGAGTGAGCCGCTCTGCCACAATATACGCTGCTCAAAAAAATAAAGTGAACACTTAAACAACAGAATATAACTCCAAGTAAATCAAACTTCTGTGATATCAAACTGTCCACATAGGAAGAAACACTGTTTGACAATCAATTTCATATGCTGTTGTGCAAATGGAATAGACAACAGATGGAAATTATTGGCAATTATCAAGACACACTCAATAAAGGAGTGGTTCTGCAGGTGAGGACCACAGACCATATCTCAGTACCAATACTTTCTAGCTGATGTTTTGGTCACTTTTGAATGTTGGTTGTGCTTTCACACTCGTGGTAGCATGAGATGGACTCTACAACCCACACAAGTGGCTCAGGTAGTGCAGCTCATCCGGAATGGCACATCAATGCGAGCTGTGGCAAGAAGGTTTTCTGTGTCTGTCAGCGTAGTGTCCAGAGGCTGGAGGCCCTACAAGGAGACAGGGCAGTACACCAAGAGACATGGAGGGGGCCAAAGGAGGGCAACAACCCAGCACCAGGAATGCTACCTCAGCCTTTGTTCAAGAAGGAACAGGAGGAGCACTGCCAGAGCCCTGCAAAATGACCTACAGCAGACCACAAATGTGCATGTGTCTGCACAAATGGTTAGAAACCGACTCCATGAGGATGGTCTGAGTGCCCGACGTCCACAGATGGGGTTGTGCTCACAGCCCACCAGGATTGGCAAATTCGCCACTGGCGCCCTGTACTCTTCACAGATGAAAGCAGGTTCACGCTAAGGACATGTGACTGACATGACAGATTCTGGAGACGCCGTGGAGAGCAATCTGCTGCCTGCAACATCCTTAAGCATGACTGGTTTGGCAGTGGGTCAGTAATGGTGTGGGGTTGCATTTCTTTGGAAGGCCGCACAGCCCTCCATGTGCTCGCCAGAGGTAGCCTGACTGCTATTAGGTACCGAGATGAGATCCTCAGATCCCTTGTGAGACCATATGCTGGCGCGATTGGCCCTGGGTTCCTCCCAATGCAGGACAATGCCAGACCTCATGTGGCTGGAGTGTGTCAGCAGTTCCTGCAAGATGAAGGCATTGAAGCTATGGACTGGCCCGCCTGTTCTCCAGACCTGAATCCGATTGAACACATCTGGGACATCATGTCCACCAATGTCATGGTACACTACAGACTGTCCAGGAGTTGGCGGATGCTTTAGTCCAGGTTTGGGAGGAGATCCCTTAGGATACCATCCACCGCCTCATCAGGAGCATGCCCAGGCATTGTAGGGAGATCATACAGGCACGTGGAGGCCACACACAGTACTGAGCATCATTTTCTTGTCTTGAGGCATTTCCACTGAAGTTGGATCAGCTATTTCCACTATGATTTTGAGCATCATTCCAACTGCACATCCGTGGGATATTAGTTGTGATTTATGTTGATCATTTTTATGTTTTATTGTTCTCAACACATTCCACTGTGTAATGAACAAAGATTTACAACTTTAATATTTAATTCAGCGATACCTAGGATATGGGATTCTAATGTTCCTTGTTGTGAATTCTGTTGTGGGTTCTGCTCTTAGGCTCCCTCCGGTGGTTATAAGTGGTAGTGCTACTGTTTGTCCTTCACAACTGTCATCAGCTGCTTCCACTTTGGACGGGGCTATTTAGTCTGGCTCCTTCCTTTATTGAGTGCCAGTTGTCCATTGTTTTCTAGGGATCCACATCTCTGCTTGGTTTCTCCTTCTGGATTGTCCAAATCATCAAAGATAAGTCCTGGCTCTGTTTTTGCAGTCCACATGCGGTGGACTTAATAGTTCTGTGAATTGCTATGTTTTTTCTTGTCCAGCTTTGTCTCTGTTAAGATTTACTCAGCCAAGTTGGAAGCTCTGGAGTCACAGAGTTACCCTCCATGCCGTTAGTTAGGTGTGGAGATTTTTGTATTCTCTGTGGTGGATTTTGTAGTATTTTTTATACTGACCGCACAGTACTCTTTCCTGTCTTTTCTTTCTAGGTAGCGTGGCCTCCTTTGCTAAATTCTGTTTTCAGTCTGCGTTTGTAATTTCCCTCTCCTCTCACAGTCAATATTTGTGGGGGGCTGCCTTTCTTTTGGGAATTTTCTCTGAGGCAAGATAGTATTCCTGTTTCTTCCTTTAGGTGTAATTAGTCCTCCGGCCATGAAGAGGTGTCTAGGGAGTGACAGGAACATCCCAAGGCTACTTCTAGTTGATGTGTTAAGTTCAGGGTCTGCAGTCAGTATAGAGGCCACCTACTCCAGAGCTCGTCCATGCTGCTCCTAGGCCACCAGTTCATAACAGTACAACTGGCCAACAATGAGTTAACCGCATCTCAAAAGAAGGGAAAGAAAGTGCTGAGCCATTTTTTTTTCTGTACTCTGTTGTGTTTTTTTTTTCGCTCTTCACTTCTGGGTGGCTCAGGAGTTAGGCGTTGACATGGATGTTCAGGGACTTGCTTCTCGGGTGGATCAACTTGCTGCTAGAGTACAGGGTATTTCTGATTATATCGTGCAGACTCCTGTTGTAGAGCCTAGAATTCCTACCCCCGATCTGTTCTTCGGGGACAGGTCCAAATTTTTGAGCTTTAAAAATAACTGTAAACTGTTTTTTTCTCTTAAGCCCCGTTCCTCTGGTGATCCCATCCAGCAGGTAAAAATTGTCATTTCTCTGTTGCGTGGTGATCCGCAGGATTGGGCATTTTCCCTGGAATCTGGGAATGCGGCCTTGCTTAATGTAGACACCTATTTTCAGGCGCTTGGGTTATTGTATGATGAACCTAACTCTGTAGAGCATGCTGAGAAAACACTTTTGGCCCTGTGTTAGGGTCAAGAAGCGGCAGAGTCATATTGCCAGAAATTCAGAAAATGGTCTGTGCTTACTAAGTGGAATGAGGATGCTTTGGCGGCAATTTTCAGAAAGGGTCTTTCTGAATCTGTTAAAGATGTTATGGTGGGGTTCCCCACGCCTGCAGGTCTGAGTGATTCTATGTCTCTGGCCATTCAAATTGATCGGCGCTTGCGTGAGCGCAGAGTTGTGCACACTATGGCATTGTCTTCCGAGCGGAGTTCTGAGTCTATGCAGTGTGATAGGATTGTGTCTAGAGCGGAACGCCAAGGATTCAGACGTCAGAATAGGTTGTGCTTTTACTGCGGCAATTTTGCTCATGTTATTTCTGATTGCCCTAAGCGTGCCAAGAGAATCGCTAATTCCGTTACTATCAGTACTGTACAACCTAAATTTCTGTTATCTGTGACCCTGATTTGCTCATTATCGTCATTTTCTGTCATGGCATTTGTGGATTCAGGCGCCGCTTTAAATTTAATGGACTTAGAATTTGCCAGACATTGTGGTTTTTCCTTACAGCCTTTGCGGAGTCCTATCCCTTTGAGGGGGATTGATGCTACACCATTGGCTAAAAATAAACCTCAGTTTTGGACACAGTTAACCATGTGCATGGCACCAGCCCATCAGGAAGATTGTCGCTTCCTGGTGTTACATAATTTGCATGATACTGTTGTCCTGGGGTTTCCATGGTTACAGGTACATAATCCGGTGTTGGATTGGAAATCTATGTCTGTGACTAGTTGGGGTTGTCAGGGGGTTCACGATGACGTTCCTCTGATGTCAATTTCCTCCTCCCCCTCTTCTGAAATTCCTGAGTTTCTGTCAGATTTCCAGGATGTTTTCGATGAGCCCAAGTCCAGTTCCTTTCCACCGCATAGGGACTGTGATTGTGCTATTGATTTGATTCCAGGCTGTAAGTTTCCTAAGGGCTGACTTTTCAACCTGTCTGTGCCTGAACATGCCGCCATGCGGAGCTATGTAAGGGAGTCTTTGGAGAAGGGGCATATTCGGCCATCTTCTTTTCCATTAGGAGCAGGTTTTTTTGTTGTTGCCAAGAAGGATGGCTCCTTGAGACCCTGTATTGATTATCGCCTCTTGAATAAGATCACGGTCAAATTCCAATACCCTTTGCCTTTGCTTTCTGATTTGTTTCCCAGAATTAAGGGGGCTAGTTGGTTTACTAAGATTGACCTTCGAGGGGCATATAATCTGGTTCGTATTAAGCAGGGTGACGAATGGAAAACTGCGTTTAATATGCCCGAGGGCCATTTTGAGTATCTTGTGATGCCATTCGGACTCTCTAATGCCCCATCTGTGTTTCAGTCCTTCATGCATGATATTTTTCGGAATTATCTTTATAAATTCATGATTGTATATCTGGATGATATTTTGATTTTTTCAGATGATTGGGAGTCTCATGTGAAACAAGTTAGGATGGTATTTCAGGTCCTTCGTGACAATGCCTTGTTTGTGAAGGGGTCTAAGTGCCTCTTTGGTGTACAGAAGGTTTCTTTTTTGGGCTTCATTTTTTCTCCATCATCTATAGAAATGGATCCGGCTAAGGTTCAGGCCATTCATGATTGGATCCAGCCCACATCCGTGAAGAGCCTTCAGAAATTTTGGGGCTTTGCTAATTTTTATCGCCGTTTCATTGCCAACTTCTCCAGTGTGGTTAAACCCCTGACCGATTTGACGAGGAAGGGCGCTGATGTAGCTAATTGGTCCTCTGAGGCTGTTTCTGCCTTTCAGGAGCTTAAGCGCCGATTTACTTCTGCCCCTGTGTTGCGTCATCCGGATGTTTCTCTTCCTTTTCAGGTTGAGGTTGACGCTTCTGAGATTGGGGCAGGGGCCATTTTGTCTCAGAAGAATTCTGATGGTTCCTTGATGAAACCGTGTGCCTTCTTTTCTCGAAAGTTTTCGCCTGCGGAACGCAATTATGATGTCGGCAATCGTGAGTTGTCGGCTATGAAGTGGGCATTTGAGGAGTGGCGACATTGGCTTGAGGGGGCCAAGCACCGTATTGTGGTCTTGACCGATCATAAGAATCTGATTTACCTCGAGTCTGCCAAACGGCTGAATCCTAGACAGGCCCGATGGTCCCTGTTTTTCTCCCGTTTTGATTTTGTTGTTTCGTATCTTCCAGGTTCTAAGAATGTTAAGGCTGATGCCCTCTCTAGGAGTTTCTTGCCTGATTCCCCTGGGATTCTTGAGCCGGTTGGTATTCTTAAGGAGGGGGTGATTCTTTCTGCCATCTCCCATGATTTGCAACGGGCTCTTCAGGAGTTTCAGGCTGATAAACCTGAACGCTTTCCAGCGGGGAAACTGTTTGTTCCTGACAGATGGACTAGTAAAGTGATTTCTGAGGTTCACTGTTCTGTGTTGGCTGGCCATCCTGGGATTTTTGGTACCAGAGATTTGGTTAGTAGGTCCTTTTGGTGGCCTTCTTTGTCACGGGATGTGCGTTCCTTTGTGCAGTCCTGTGGGACTTGTGCGCGGACCAAACCTTGCTGCTCCCGCGCCAGTGGGTTGCTTTTGCCTTTGCCGGTCCCTGAGAGGCCTTGGACGCATATTTCTATGGATTTTATTTCGGATCTTCCTGTTTCCCAGAGGATGTCTGTTATCTGGGTGGTCTGTGACCGGTTTTCTAAGATGGTTCATTTGGTACCTTTGCCTAAGTTGCCTTCCTCATCTGAGTTGGTTCCGTTGTTTTTTCAGCATGTGGTTCGTTTGCATGGCATTCCGGAGAATATTGTGTCCGATAGAGGTTCCCAGTTTGTTTCTAGGTTTTGGCGGTCCTTTTGTGCTAAGCTGGGCATTGATTTGTCTTTTTCTTCCGCATTTCATCCTCAGACAAATGGCCAAACCGAGCGAACTAACCAGACTTTGGAAACTTATTTGAGATGCTTTGTGTCTGCCGATCAGGATGATTGGGTGGCTTTCTTGCCATTGGCCGAGTTTGACCTTAATAATCAGGCTAGTTCTGCTACCTTGGTGTCACCATTCTTTTGTAATTCTGGGTTTCATCCTCGTTTTTCTTCAGGGCAGGTTGAGTCTTCTGATTGTCCTGGGGTGGACTCTGTGGTTGACAGGTTGCAGCAGATTTGGGCTCATGTTGTGGACAATTTGATGTTGTCTCAGGAGGAGGCTCAGCGTTTTGCCAACCGTCGTCGGCGTGTGGGTTCCCGGCTTCGGGTTGGGGATTTGGTCTGGTTGTCTTCTCGCCATGTTCCTATGAAGGTTTCTTCCCCAAAGTTCAAGCCTCCGTTTATTGGTCCTTATAGGATTTCTGAGATTATCAATCCAGTGTCTTTTCATTTGGCCCTTCCAGCCTCTTTTTCCATCCATAATGTTTTTCATAGATCTTTGTTGTGGAAATATGTGGTGCCCGTGGTTCCCTCTGTTGATCCTCCTGCCCCGGTGTTGATTGATGGGGAGTTGGAGTATGTTGTGGAGAAGATCTTGGATTCTCGTTTTTCTAGACGGAGGCTTCAGTATCTTGTCAAGTGGAAGGGTTATGGCCAGGAGGATAATTCTTGGGTTGTTGCCTCCGATGTTCATGCTGACGATTTGGTTCGTGCCTTCCATTTGGCTCGTCCGGATCGGCCTGGGGGCTCTGGTGAGGGTTCGGTGACCCCTCCTCAAGGGGGGGTACTGTTGTGAATTCTCTTGTGGGTTCTGCTCTTAGGCTCCCTCTGGTGGTTATAAGTGGTAGTGCTGCTGTTTGTCCTTCACAACTGTCATCAACTGCTTCCACTTTGGACGGGGCTATTTAGTCTGGCTCCTTCCTTTATTGAGTGCCAGTTGTCCATTGTTTTCTAGGGATCCACATCTCTGCTTGGTTTCTCCTTCTGGATTGTCCAAATCATCAAAGATAAGTCCTGGCTCTGTTTTTGCAGTCCACATGCGGTGGACTTAATAGTTCTGTGAATCGCTATGTTTTTTCTTGTCCAGCTTTGTCTGTGTTAAGATTTACTCAGCCAAGTTGGAAGCTCTGGAGTCACAGAGTTACCCTCCATGCCTTTAGTTAGGTGTGGAGATTTTTGTATTCTCTGTGGTGGATTTTGTAGTATTTTTTATACTGACCGCACAGTACTCTTTCCTGTCTTTTCTTTCTAGGTAGCGTGGCCTCCTTTGCTAAATTCTGTTTTCAGTCTGCGTTTGTAATTTCCATCTCCTCTCACAGTCAATATTTGTGGAGGGCTGCCTTTCCTTTGGGAATTTTCTCTGAGGCAAGATAGCATTCCTGTTTCTTCCTTTAGGTGTAATTAGTCCTCCGGCCGTGACGAGGTGTCTAGGGAGTGACAGGAACATTCCACAGCTACTTCTAGTTGATGTGTTAAGTTCAGGGTCTGCGGTCAGTATAGAGGCCACCTACTCCAGAGCTCGTCCATGCTGCTCCTAGGCCACCGGTTCATAACAGTTCCCTTTATATTTTTGAGCGGTGTGTGTGTGTGTGTGTATATATATATATATATATATATATATATATATATATATATATAAATAAACAAACAATTGTGCAGCACCTTTAGTCCATTAATAAAGGGTTGTCAAATGGAGGACAATTCCTATGAAGATTGTGAGTTTTGTAACTCTTGATATATTGATGAATTCAGTAAAATCCCAAATTCAGCAATTTAGCACTCAATTGAAAAAATTATAAGTGCTAAATTTCTGCTTTATTGATATATTATCAATTATTGATATCGGAATAGTTTTTTTTTATAACTGGCTATATTACCAGAAGGCCCTTGTTTTGTAAAGATATCCCCAGGCATTTCTATTTATCACTTCTCTGCACATTTGTATAGGCTATTTATATTCCTGGTACTAGCTTGTGTGAAATCCTTGATAAAAGTTTACAAAGAAAGACAAAGGTATTTATCTGTTTGAAAGGAAATAGATCTCCTAAATTGTATAACAGGAACTAGCAGTTATCTTAAAAGCAATTTTATGTACCCGAGATAAAGGCCATGGAGTCGATTCAGATGGTAAGCTTTAAAGTCCATTAAATATATAATACATTTTATAGCTGCTTAGTTTTAAAGCAATAAAGTGGTGATTCTTCAAATAGTACAACGTCATCAATATTTAAATAAGACTTATTATTATACATTGTGATAGAACAACCTTCTATAAGCACAACATTTAAAAACATCTGAAATCAGTGTCAGTCAGATAAGGTATACTTGACTCTCACAAGCAACTTTACTGAGTTTTGAAAAAAATGTCTGCAATCCTTTTTGTGAAGGGATAAAAATTTACTTTTTAAATATAAAAAATAATTCCCAAAATTCATATATTTGTCTACATGACAAAGGGTACATAACATAGTTTTTTTTGCACATCTGTCTAACGAGTCACATGTTACAGCCATACATGCTACAAAAATGTAACACTCTCTTCTAGGTGCTGTTTTATTGGATGTATGCCTATTGAGCATTTGTTGTTACATCCTTTTTTTGGGAAAACTGTTGAGTATTGTTAAAAAAATATCAAATTTTTTCATCTAGATTTTAAGCCATGCATGTCTGTTTTGTATACCAGTTTTACCAGTCCAATTTGACAACTGTACACGCCACACCTATAGTGTTGCTTGCTGATGCATTTTGCTTTTTCTATGTGAACCTACCTAGCACCTTTTACTGTACTTGGCATAAATGAGAACATCACAACAGAGTTGTCAGAAAACCTTTAGTTTCCTTACAAAAGCAACATTTTCTATGGGATGCCATACTACAAAAAGTAATTTTCCAAACAAAATCATTCAAGACTGTGATGCAAATATTATTACATCACAAAGAAAATCTTAGGAGCAAAGTAAATTTTAATCAACAAGAATTTAGCCACAGACTAATCTAATTATTCATTAAACAGGTGTTCAGAAAATAGTTTACTATAGATGATAGTTACTTAACAAGAAAAAACCCTTTGCATTTCATGCAATCAGCAATGGCACAACATGGAAGAGAAATGTCACAAGACCAGAAAAAGAAAATAACTTCTTTGCCAAGATATATCAGAGCTACAAGAATATGAGCAAAACTAATGTCCTCAGTCAGAATACTGTTGAAAAATGATACAAAATTTAAACAAAGATGGAACTGCAACCATCTCACGGAGTCATTCAAGCATACCATGGAAATTGAACATCTTCTGATGAGAAGGGTTGTAGAAAATCGACATGCAAGTTCACTGCACTTAGCTAATGAAGTAGAAAGTAAATACGGGTGAGGGTTTACCATGATACAATACGGCATACACTACAAAGGAATAGCATGCATTGGTGTGATCCACGAAGGAAGCCACTACTAAAGCTCATGCACAAAAAAAGCCTTCATACAATTTGCCAAGGCCCATGCTGAAAAATATGGAGACTAACGGGACTCTACACTCCTACTCTGGAGTGATGAGACCAAGATATATCGATATTGCATGGTGTTGCAAAGAGGAAGAATAGAAAGAAAGTTCAAAATGCCTAGAGTGAAATATGGTTGTGGCAATGTTCTTATTTGGATCTGTAAGAGTGCTGCTGGTGTCGCTGAGCTTTATTTAATTGATCATATCATGAATTTACAGATGCATTGCTTTATATTGAAATTAGAAGGTGCTAACATCACTACATGCCCTTGGTAGACATGCACTTTTTCAACATAACAATGATTCAAAACAAACATTTAAGGCCACTGTTGTATTTCTGAAAAATAAAAGGGTGAAAGTGATTCAGTGGCCAATCAAACAACTATGGGAAATTCTGAAGATGCAAGTTGAGCATAATTTTACATCCAGCTTACAGGCTCTAAAAGAAGTCATTCTTGAACAATGGAAAAAGTTAGATGTTGCAATATATCACCACTTTGTTTATTCCATGTCTAGAAAACCTAGTTATGTCTTTAAAATCATGGATATTGTGAGAGCAGGATTCATATTTTACCTATCCTGACTTCATTTTAGTTTCTTTCTAAATGTACTTTTTTCCTTCCAAGATGGAGTCCACGATCAGAAAAGGGGGCTAAGGAATGTCTTTGTGTAGCGGACCTAGAAAAAAACATAGGAAAGTGAAAGAAACGAAACTTAGAGGCTAGGAGGACGCCTAGACCACAAGCTGGGTGTCAACATTGTGTATGTATGTATGCTAATACCAGCACATTGCTAGAGATAAGATGAGCCAATTATTTTGTTACAATGCGTGAATATTAATAACCTATATAATATGATGTTATCTAATATACACTCACCGGCCACTTTATTAGGTACACCATGCTAGTAACGGGTTGGACCCCCTTTTGCCTTCAGAACTGCCTCAATTCTTCGTGGCATAGATTCAACAAGGTGCTGGAAGCATTCCTCAGAGATTTTGGTCCATATTGACATGATGGCATCACACAGTTGCCGCAGATTTGTCGGCTGCACATCCCAAAGATGCTCCATACAAGGCAGGATGGATCCATGCTTTCATGTTGTTTACGCCAAATTCTGACCCTACCATCCGAATGTCGCAGCAGAAATCGAGACTCATCAGACCAAGCAACGTTTTTCCAATCTTCTACTGTCCAATTTCGATGAGCTTGTACAAATTGTAGCCTCAGTTTCCTGTTCTTAGCTGAAAGGAGTGGTACCCGGTGTGGTCTTCTGCTGCTGTAGCCAATCTGCCTCAAAGTTCGACGCACTGTGCGTTCAGAGATGCTCTTAGGCCTACCTTGGTTGTAACGGGTGGCGATTTGAGTCACTGTTGCCTTTCTATCAGCTCGAACCAGTCTGCCCATTCTCCTCTGACCTCTGGCATCAACAAGGCATTTCCGCCCACAGAACTGCCGCTCACTGGATTTTTTTTCTTTTTCGGACCATTCTCTGTAAACCCTAGAGATGGTTGTGCGTGAAAATCCCAGTAGATCAGCAGTTCCTGAAATACTCAGACCAGCCCTTCTGGCACCAACAACCATGCCACGTTCAAAGGCACTCAAATCACCTTTCTTCCCCATACTGATGCTCGGTTTGAACTGCAGGAGATTGTCTTGACCATGTCTACATGCCTAAATGCACTGAGTTGCCGCCATGTGATTGGCTGATTAGAAATTAAGTGTTAACAAGAAGTTGGACAGGTGTACCTAATAAAGTGGCCGGTGAGTGTATAAAGCTGAATGTGTGTATGTGTGTATGTGTGTATGTGTCTGTGTATGTCCGGGATTGGCATCTGAACCGTCGCAGCTACGGCCACAAAATTTTGCACAGTCACACGTCTGGACCCCGAGAGCGTCATAGGCTATGTTGTGAGGTGAAATTTTAAACCTGCGCTTTCCAATTCACCAAACAATTTTGCCCCTATCTACATAATGGGGAAAAAATGAAAGGAAAAGTGTTGGAGGCAAATTAACAGCTGCCAGATGAGAACAAGGGGGACTTAAAGAATGAGAGTGATGGCGCCAAAGAGTATATACTGTACAGTTGCTAAGGTGGGGCCCCGACATGGGATAATCACCACACCACCACGGGGATATGAACACACACACAAAATGCGCCACACACTACCACGTGCTCGAACACATATACCACCCTCAGCGCACATTTCACCACACATACACCAACCTCGCCACATAAAAGTCGAAACACAAAAGTCGTCGCTCAAAACTCACCACGCGCAAAACTCTCCACATGCAAAACTCGCCACATGTGCAAAACTCACCTCATGGAAAACTCGCCACACGCAAAACTTGCACACGCAGAAAAATTGCCACATGCACAAAAGTTGCAACACATGCAAAAGTTGCCTCACACAAAACTTGCACATACTCAAAAGGCACCACACATAAAACTCGCCACGCGCAAAACTCGCCATGCGCAAAACTTGCTGCACACAACTTGCTACACTAACCTGTCACATGCAACTCGACACACAAAAAGTTGCTACACGCATGTCACCACACAAAACTCATCTCACAAAAGTCGCTACATGCATGTCGCCACATGCAACTCAACACACACAACTTGACACACGAAACTTGCCCTAAAACACACACAAGTCTGGTATTATCCTTCAAAAATAAAAATCTGATTAATAAGCAGACAAACTACAAGAGCAACAAATGTACCATATAGGAATCCGGCAGCTCTCAGTCACATGACCAGTCTATTATGTGTATGTGTGAGCTAATATATACTGCTGATTTATCAGGCTGCAAATTTAGCTTACAAATACTGAGGTAAAAATACTGACCAAATAACGTGTGAACGAGGTCTAATACAGGAGCAGATGACATACAGATATATACTATATACAGGAGGAGATGACACACAGGTATATACTATTTACAGGGGAGATGACACACAGGTGTTTACTATATACAGGAGGAGATAACACACAGGTATATACTATTTACAGGAGAGATGACACACAGGTATATACTATATAGAGGAGGAGATGACATACAGGTACATACTACATACAGGAGGAGATGACATACAGGTATATACTATATACAGGAGGAGATGACACACAGGTATATACTATATACAGGAGCAGATTGCCTACAGGTATATAGTATATACAGGAGGAGATGACATACAGGTATATGCTATGTATAGGAGGAGATGACATACAGGTATATACTATATACAGGAGGAGATGACACACAGATATATACTATATATAGGTGAGATGACACACAGGTATATACTATATACAGGAGGAGATTACATACAGGTATATACTATATATAGGAGGAGATGACATACAGGTATATACTATATACAGGGGAGATGACACACAGCAGGTATATACTATATACAGGGGAGATGACATACAGGTATATACTATATACAGGAGATGACATACAGGTGTATACTATATATAAGGGAGATGACAAACATGTATATACTGAGGTGAAAATGAGAGGTGTGAGGTGAAAATGAAAAGGTGTGAGTGCAAAATGAGAGGAGTGAGGGAAAATAGTGGAGTGATCGGAAAATGACAGATGTGAGGTCGAAATGACAAGTGTTAGGGGGGAATGAGAGGAGTGAGGGGGAAAATAAGAGGAGTGAGGGGGAAAATGAGAGGTGTGAGGGAGAAAATGAGAGATGTGAGGGGGAAAATGAAAGATGTGATGGGGAAAATGAGAGGCGTGATGGGAAAATAAGAGAAGTGAGGTGCTATAACTAACCACAGATATTTACTATGCCCAGGCAACGCCGGGCTCTTCAGCTAGTGGGGTAATAAAAGAGAGATCCGCTTTATTTCTTAATGTATTAGAGTGGCTCTTCCATGCTTGTATTTGAAATTTACTATTTAATTTGGAACAGGCACAATGTCTCAGAACGTCCCACATTATAATAATAATAATAATAATAATAATAATAATAATTTTATTTATATAGCGCCAACATATTCCGCAGCGCTTTACAACTTATAGAGGGGACTTATACAGACAACAGACATTACAGCATAACAGAAATCACAGTTCAAAACAGATACCAGGAGGAATGAGGGCCCTGCTGCTCGCAAGCTTACAATCTATGAGGAAAAGGGGAGACACAAGAGGTGGATGGTAACAATTGCTTTAGTTATTTGGACCAGCCATAGTGTAAGGCTCGGGTGTTCATGTAAAGCTGCATGAACCAGTTAACTGCCTAAGTATGTAACAGTACAGACACAGAGGCTATTAACTGCATAAAGTGTATGAGAACATGATGGAGGAACGTGATTATGTTGTTGTTTTTTATTAATAGGCCACACAGGGATAATTAGGTTAATGCGTTGAGGCGGTAGGCCAATCTGAACAAATGAGTTTTTAGTGCACGCTTAAAACTGTGGGGATTGGGGATTAATTGTATTAACCTAGGTAGTGCATTCCAAAGAATCGGCGCCGCACGTGTAAAGTCTTGGAGACGGGAGTGGGAGGTTCTGATTATTGAGGATGCTAACCTGAGGTCATTAGCAGAGCGGAGGGCACGGGTAGGTTGGTAGACTGAGACCAGAGAGGAGATGTAGGGTGGTGCTGAGCCATGGAGTGCTTTGTGGATGAGGGTAGTAGTTTTGTACTGGATTCTGGATTGGATGGGTAGCCAGTGTAATGACTGGCACAAGGTAGAGGCATCGGTGTAACGGTTGGCGAGGAATATGATCCTGGCAGCAGCATTCAGGACAGATTGGAGCGGGGAGAGTCTGGTAAAAGGTAGGCCAATTAGTAGAGAGTTACAATAGTCCAGACGAGAATGAATAAGTGAGACAGTAAGAGTTTTTGCAGAGTCGAAAGTAAGAAAAGGGCGAATTCTGGAAATGTTTTTGAGATGCAGATAAGAAGAGCGAGCCAGTGATCGGATGTGGGGGGTGAATGAAAGCTCGGAATCAAGGATGACTCCAAGGCAGCGGGCATGTTGCTTTGGAGTAATGGTGGAACCGCACACAGAGATGGCAATGTCGGGCAAAGGTAGGTTTGTAGAGGGAGAGAACACGAGGAGTTCAGTTTTTGACAGGTTCAGTTTCAGATAGAGGGAGGACATGATGTTAGAGACAGCGGTAAGACAATCACTGGTGTTTTCTAAAAAGGTCGGCGTGATAACAGGAGAAGAGGTATATAATTGGGTGTCGTCAGCATAGAGATGGTACTGGAAACCAAATCTACTGATTGTTTGTCCAATAGGGGCAGTATACAAAGAGAAGAGGAGGGGGCCTAGGACTGATCCTTGAGGAACCCCAACAGTAAGGGGAAGGTGAGAGGAGGAGGAACCAGCAAAACAAACAGTGAAGGATCGGCCAGAGAGATAGGAGGAGAACCAAGAGAGAACGGTGTCCTTGAGGCCGATGGAGCGGAGCATAGTGAGGAGGAGCTGATGATCCACAGTGTCGAATGCTGCGGAGAGATCCAAGAGAATTAGCATGGAATAGTGACCATTAGATTTAGCTGTTAGTAGGTCATTAGAGACTTTAGTGAGGGCAGTTTCAGTAGAGTGTAAAGAGCGGAAACCAGATTGAAGAGGGTCGAGAAGAGAATTATCTGAGAGATAGCGGGTAAGACGGGAGTGGACCAGGCGTTCCAGGAGTTTAGAGATGAAGGGAAGATTAGAGACAGGTCTATAATTAGCGGCACAATTTTGATCGAGGGAGGGCTTTTTAAGTAGTGGATGTATGATGGCATGCTTAAATGAGGAGGGAAAAATACCGGAAGTGAGGGAAAGGTTGAATATTTTTGTTAGGTGAGAGGTGACAGCCGGGGAAAGGGACTGGAGGAGATGCGACGGAATGGGGTCGCTGGTGCAAGTGGTCGGGCGAGAAGATGCAAGGAGCCTGCTTACTTCTTCTTCTGTAACTGGTTCAAAGTCAGAGAGTGAACTAGATGCAGTGGGGGAGGGAGGACAGTGCTTGGTATGAAGAGATTGGGAAATGATTTCCTGTCGAATGTGGTCAATTTTTTCTTTGAAGTAATTGGCCAGATCGTCAGCGTGGAGATCTGTGGTTGGGGCCTGCTCTCTTGGGTTGAGTAGGGACCGGAAAGTGTCAAAGAGACGTTTAGGCTTATTGGACAGCGAGGTGATGAGGGTGTTGAAATAGGTTTGTTTGGAGAGGTGAAGGGCAGAGTTGTATGTTTTTAACATGAACTTATAATGGATGAAATCTTCGGGCAGATTAGATTTTCTCCACAGACGTTCGGCGCACCTGGAGCACCGCTGCAGGAAACGTGTTTGCAGCGTGTGCCACGGTTGTCGCCGTCTGTGCCGAGTTGTTCTATGTATAGGAGGTGCAGCTTCTTCCAGGGCACTTTGCAGGGTTTCATTGTAATGCTTCAGAGCAGAATCAGGACAAGAGATGGAGGAGATTGGGGCCAATGAAGACTGCAAGTTCTTCATAAGTTTCTGGGTGTTAATGGCCTGTATGTTTCTATAAGTGTGGAAAGTGGGGATGACCTGAGCGGGATGGCAGTTCTTGATAGAGAATGAAAGAAGGTTGTGGTCAGAGAGCGGGAGAGGGGAGTTTGTGAAATCATCCAGTGAGCAAAGCCGGGAGAAGACCAAATCAAGGGAGTTTCCATCATCATGTGTTGGAGAGTTAGTATGCTGCGAGAGGCCGAAAGAGGAGGTTAGAGATAAAAGGTGAGAAGCAGATGGGGAGAGGGGAGAAGCAATTGGGATATTGAAATCACCCATGATGAGGGTGGGGGTGTCATAAGAGAGAAAGTGTGGAAGCCAGGTGGCAAAATGATCCAGGAACTGGTGAGAAGTGCCGGGAGGACGATACACCACCGCCACTCGCATGGAGAAGGGGACGTAGAATCTGACAGCATGGACCTCAAAGGAAGGGAATACAAGTGAGGGTACTTGGGGGATAACTTGGAAGGTACATTTGGGTGAAAGGAGCAGACCAACGCCTCCACCTGCTCTGTTGTCTGATCTTGGGGTATGAGAAAAGTGTAGTCCACCAAATGAGAGAGCAGCAGCAGCGGTGGTGTCTGACTGCTGGATCCAGGTTTCAGTAAGAGCCAGGAGATTAAGAGAGTTAGAAAGGAAGAAGTCATGAATGAAGGAGAGTTTATTACACACAGAGCGAGAATTCCAAAGAGCACAATTGAAAGAGACAGAAGGCATGCATGGAATATTAATAAGGTTAGAGGGGTTTCTGGGTGTAGCAGTTGGGAGGTTTGACTGGCTATAACATGGGGGGCCGGGGTTGGGAGAGATGTCTCCAGCAACTAGGAGAAGGAGGATAGAAAGAGTGAGCAGATGGTTAAGTGATTTGTGAGAGCGTCTCTTGTGTTGGATGGTGGGACTGAATGGATCTGTACTGTTAAGCAATGTGAACAGAGCATGAGTGCTATACATAGGAGAGGCCAGGACAGAGGGGCCAATATGGATGGAGTGTAAAGAGTTGATGCAAGGGCGGTGATTGTGTGTGAAAGCAGCAGCCATGATATAGATTATACAAATACATATGGTGAGTATTTGCTGTGTGCCAACTGAATAGGGAATAGATTTTGATTGTCTTACCTGTCTCCTGCCCTGTCTAACTGCCATGTTATAACTGCTGAATACTTAGAAAAAAAAAGTACTTTGAAAAAAAAAAAAATGTACACGAATAATAGTGCACGAATGCCCCCTGCATGAATGCTTCCCCAAGCTATATCTACATTTATAGGTGGCCAGCTCTTAGATCTCACTTTTTTTTTTTTTTTTTTTTTTTGGTCTTCCCCCCTCTCGTTACCAATCAATCTAACTCAATTGAGACAGCAGGGCACAATAAATGTAGTGATCACATAAACAAATGTCCAGGTCTACATGGATCATAAACCCCTTTGAAAAACAGTTATGCGAACTCTTGGCATAAGGACAAGCAGAAGAGAATTAAATATCTAGAAACAAAAACAATTGCATAACAAGCTGGCTAACAAATATAGATATAAGCAGGAATCAATGCCGAAGGTAGAAGGACTCTGATACCATTCAAGCTTGCTTGCTGTCAGGGAATGGAGCAATAGACATGCAGGATATTTCAGTTCAAAGAATGAATGATATGTTACCATTCAAGCTTGCTTGCTGTCAGGGAATGGAGCAATAGACATGCAGGATATTTCAGTTCAAAGAATGAATGATATGTTACCATTCAAGCTTGCTTGCTGTCAGGGAATGGAGCAATAGACATGCAGGATATTTCAGTTCAAAGAATGAATGATATGTTACCATTCAAGCTTGCTTGCTGTCAGGGAATGGAGCAATAGACATTATGACATTATGTCATACAAAATACTAGAAATAGTTTTTGGTGATATGGGGAGCTGTTTTCATTTTTGCCTCAATTAATTTGAGTAAAACTGAACATTTTCTAATGAAAGTTATATTGTTAACTTTACTTTCATGTCATGGGTTTAAAAATGTTCTCGGAAATTGTTCTTGTGTTCAGTGAAATATTGGTTAAAATCTTACTTTTCAAAGAGTGTGTGTAAGGAGGTGGCGGGGACCCTCACGAACCTCCTCTCTCCTGAACATTGTTCCATGGGCACTCTGGTGTTTATTGCTGTTTTATTATTGTAATGTGTTGTATACTCTTTGCTAATGTACAAAGTTAGTTCAGGGATAGAAGGAGTTAAAAAGTGGATCGGTCCAATAGGCTGACAGGGAAGGCATTTTCTGTTCCTGCAGCAGATTCCTGGGCACTTTGCCCAGGGCAAGATGCTCTCCAGGTCCAGGAACAGAGGGTACCCTGGTTAGGGGAGATACAAGCTGCCATGGACTGTCGGGCAGTGTGGATGGGCCCTGGCACTGTGGGAAAGTCACTAAAAGGACTGTTGTGGTTCCCAAACCAGTATGGGAGCCGTTGATGCTGTATAACTAGTTGAAGATGCAGGGAAAGAGCAGGAAGCATTACTTCATTTTCCTCCTGTTACCTCATGCTCATTAAAAGTTCAAACGTTGGAACAGAATTGTGGCTTGTGGTGCATCCAGAGGGAGCATTCCCAGTGGCTGAAGTGAGAGTGTGATGAAGGTAAATGACTGTACCTCAGGACTGGGACTTCACCTGTCGTTACATGCGCAAGGGGCCGGGTGCTCACTGACTGTGACTTAGTAGACTTGCCCACGACTACCACCCCATGCCACCTTGTTACATATGCACTCGTTTATCCAGAGCACTGTATGCCCTTTTTAACAATGACACAGTTAGATTGATACAGGAAAGATATATATCTTGGTACCGTGTTAGCCAGTCGATAGAAAATAATGAAGAGACCTGTGTAGTCTCGAAAGCTTGCAATGTGTTACCATCTTTTCAGTTAGCCATTAAAAGGTATCAACCACTGAGGACTCTCAATTCTAAACCGTTAGATTGAGTCATTGTTCTGCACAATTGTCCTTCTCAATAAAAGCTATTCTTTTATTTTATATACTTTTAAATCCATCAATGACCCATCTGTTCTGCCCCAAAGTCCCCTATGCCACGTCACTGAAATGGCTAAGATAATTCACAACAATCATACCTTTCTGTTGATTTACTGCATGAAATGAACAACCTTTGTGCTTAGGTGACAATGGGCTGGAGATGGAGGACACAATTCAATAGCTTATCTGTGTTGGTAGGTGCATGTGCTGTAAGAGAATGATCAGCGATAATTTACTGAACAGCCATGTTGTGGCTAGCTGTCATCTTAGACAATTAACTTTGCTAAAATAGCTGAGGCAGTCCCCAGAATAAAGGTGTAAAATAGCCTCAGAGCCATAAGTAAATATGGATGGAGTTCAGGGAGACTAATTGTAACAGCTGCAAGGCACTGTGATAATAAATAAGTGGTATTATATGGTAGTGAATAGTATATAAGATAAATTAAGATAGAAACCAGAATCAAGAGCTGTTAGTATGAAGAGTTATAGCAGCATGCTAAAAGCAGTGATGTGATTATTGACAGTAGCTAAGAGGAACATGGACAAACCTTAATTTCATGTCATGGGTTTAAAAATGTCCTTTGAAACTCAGTTCTGTGCTAATTTTGGAAATTGTTCTTGTGTTCAATGAAATACTGTTTTAAATCCTAGTTTTTAAAGAGTGTGCACTCATTTATGCTGAGCACTTTTTGATAGTGACACAGTTAATGAAGTTAATGACAGTAGCTAAGAGGTACATGGAGATTTGTGTTTTTTAATGTAGTTTGGGGAAATTTTCATTACTGTTGTCACATGATGTCATTATATGTTTTGTTCTAAAACTCATGTTTTCCTTCCCGGTATGAGGTAAACATGTATACAGCCTTTGTGAGATTTGTAGTTTTCTTTGTGTAAAACATGTATAAAAAGCTCCTGATACTTTTATTTGGGGCACCACCATCGCCAGTCCACCACCAGGCCACACCATCACCAGTGTAACGCCAGGTCACACCATTGCCAGACCATGGGCAGACCACCGCCAGATATCCCAGCATAACTTTGCTTGTCTGGACACTTGCGCATGCCCGCTTGCTTTGTCTCACTGACTTCCATGAACTGTTCTGTTGCATATCTAATATATAATTGCCTAGAATACTACTTCCTGCAATTTGTGCCAACTTCCGTGGCTTTGTCCGGAGCTATTGTCCGGAGCTATTGTCCGGAGCTATTGTCCGGAGCTAATGTCCGTAGCTAATGTCCGGAGATAAGTGACGTCACCAGTGTCCTACACCCAGGCAGAGCACAGTGGCCCCAGGCAGAGCACAGGGGCCCCAGGCAGAACATGGGGCCCAAAGCAGAGCACAGGGGCCCCAGGCAGAGCACAGGGGCCCCAGGCAGCATATGGGGCCCCAGGCAGAGCACAGTGGCCCCAGGCAGAGCACACACCAAATCGGAGGCCGAGGGGCCCCGCCAACCAAATCGAAGGCCGAGGAGCCCCGCCCACCAAATCGAAGGCCGAGCGGCCCCGCCCACCAAAGCGGAGGCCGAGGGGCCCGGCCCCGCCCACCAAAGCGGAGGCCGAGGGGCCCCGACCACCACATCGGAGGCCGAGGGTCCCCGCCCACCAAATCGGAGGCCGAGGGTCCCCGCCCACCAAATCAGAGGCCGAGGGTCCCCGCCCACCAAATCGTAGACCGAGGGTCCCCGCCCACCAAATCGGAGGCCGAGGGGCCCCGCCAACCAAATCGGAGGCCGAGGGGCTTCGCCAACCAAATCGGAGGCCGAGGAGCCCCGCCCACCAAATCGAAGGCCGAGCGGCCCCGCCCACCAAAGCGGAGGCCGAGGGTCCCCGCCCACCAAATCGGAGGCCGAGGGGCCCCACCAACCAAATTGGAGGCCGAGGGGCCCCGCCCACCAAATCAGAGGCCGAGGGTCCCCGCCCACCAAATCGGAGGCCGATGGGCCCCGCCCACCAAATCGGAGGCCGAGGGGCCCCGCCCACCAAATCGGAGGCCGAGGGGCCCCGCTCACCAAATCGGAGGCCGAGAGTCCCCGCCCACCAAATCGGAGGATAAGGGGCCCCGCCAACCAAATCGGAGGCCGAGGGGCCCCGCCAACCAAATCGGAGGCCGAGGAGCCCCGCCCAACAAATCGAAGGCCGAGCGGCCCCGCCCACCAAAGCAGAGGCCGAGGGGCCCGGCCCCGCCCACCAAAGCGGAGGCCGAGGGGCCTGGCCCCGCCCACCAAAGCGGAGGCCGAGGGGCCCCGACCACCACATCGGAGGCCGAGGGGCCCCGCCCACCAAATCGGAGGCCGAGGGTCCCGGCCCACCAAATCGGAGGCCGAGGGTCCCCGCCCACCAAATCGGAGGCCGAGGGTCCCCGCCCGCCAAATTGGAGGCCGAGGGTCCCCGCCCACCAAATCGGAGGCCGAGGGTCCCCGCCCACCAAATCGGAGGCCGAGGGTCCCCGCCCACCAAATCGGAGGCCGAGGGTCCCCACCAACCAAATCGGAGGCCGAGGGTCCCCGCCCACCAAATCGGAGGCCGAGGGTCCCCGCCCACCAAATCGGAGGCTGAGGGGCCCCGCTCACCAAATCGGAGGCCGGGGATCCCCGCCCACCAAATCGGAGGCCGATGGGCCCCGCCCACCAAATCGGAGGCCGAGGGTCCCCGCCCACCAAATCGGAGGCCGAGGGTCCCCGCCCACCAAATCGGAGGCCGAGGGTCCACACCAACCAAATCGGAGGCCGAGGGGCCCCGCCCACCAAATCGAAGGCCGAGGGGCCCCGCCCACCAAAGCGGAGGCTGAGGGTCCCCGCACACCAAATCGGAGGCAGAGGGACCCCGCCCACCAAATCGGAGGCCGAGGGGCCCCGCCCACCAAAGCGGAGGCCGAGGGGCCCCACCCACCAAAGCGGAGGCAGAGGGTCCCCGACCACCAAATCGGAGGCCGAGGGTCCCCGCCCACCAAATCGGAGGCCGAGGGTCCCCGCCCACCAAATCGGAGGCCGAGAGTCCCCGCCCACCAAATCGGAGGCCGAGGGGCCCCGCCAACCAAATCGGAGGCCGAGGGGCCCCGCCAACCAAATCGGAGGCCGAGGGGCCCCGCCCACCAAATCGGAGGCCGAGGGTCCCGGCCCACCAAATCGGAGGCCGAGGGTCCCCGCCCACCAAATCGGAGGCCGAGGGTCCCCGCCCGCCAAATTGGAGGCCGAGGGTCCCCGCCCACCAAATCGGAGGCCGAGGGTCCCCGCCCACCAAATCGGAGGCCGAGGGTCCCCGCCCACCAAATCGGAGGCCGAGGGTCCCCACCAACCAAATCGGAGGCCGAGGGTCCCCGCCCACCAAATCGGAGGCCGAGGGTCCCCGCCCACCAAATCGGAGGCTGAGGGGCCCCGCTCACCAAATCGGAGGCCGGGGATCCCCGCCCACCAAATCGGAGGCCGATGGGCCCCGCCCACCAAATCGGAGGCCGAGGGTCCCCGCCCACCAAATCGGAGGCCGAGGGTCCCCGCCCACCAAATCGGAGGCCGAGGGTCCACACCAACCAAATCGGAGGCCGAGGGGCCCCGCCCACCAAATCGAAGGCCGAGGGGCCCCGCCCACCAAAGCGGAGGCTGAGGGTCCCCGCACACCAAATCAGAGGCAGAGGGACCCCGCCCACCAAATCGGAGGCCGAGGGGCCCCGCCCACCAAAGCGGAGGCCGAGGGGCCCCACCCACCAAAGCGGAGGCCGAGGGTCCCCGACCACCAAATCGGAGGCCGAGGGTCCCCGACCACCAAATCGGAGGCCGAGGGTCCCCGCCCACCAAATCGGAGGCCGAGAGTCCCCGCCCACCAAATCGGAGGCCGAGGGGCCCCGCCAACCAAATCGGAGGCCGAGGGGCCCCGCCAACCAAATCGGAGGCCGAGGAGCCCCGCCCACCAAATCGAAGGCCAAGCGGCCCCGCCCACCAAAGCGGAGGCTGAGGGGCCCGGCCCCGCCCACCAAAGCGGAGGCCGAGGGGCCCCACCCACCACATCGGGGGCCGAGGGGCCCCGCCCACCACATCGGAGGCCGAGGGTCCCCGCCCACCAAATCGGAGGCCGAGGGTCCCCGCCCACCAAATCGGAGGCCGAGGGTCCCCGCCCACCAAATCAGAGGCCGAGGGTCCCCGCCCACCAAATCGGAGGCCGAGGAGCCCCGCCCACCAAAGCGGAGGCCGAGGGGCCCGGCCCCGCCCACCAAAGCCAAGGCCGAGGGGCCCCGCCCACCACATTGGAGGCCGAGGGGCCCCGCCCACCAAATCGGAGGCCGAGGGTCCCCACCCACCAAATCGGAGGCCGAGGGTCCCCACCCACCAAATCAGAGGCCGAGGGTCCCCGCCCACCAAACTGGAGGCCGAGGTTCCCCGCCCACCAAATCGGAGGCCGAGGGTCCCCGCCCACCAAATCGGAGGCCGAGGGGCCCCACCAACCAAATTGGAGGCCGTGGGGCCCCGCCCACCAAATCGGAGGCCGAGTAGCCCCGCCCAACAAATCGAAGGCCGAGCGGCCCCGCCCACCAAAGCGGAGGCCGAGGGGCCCGGCCCCGCACACCAAAGCGGAGGCCGAGGGGCCCCGACCACCACATCGGAGGCCGAGGGGCCCCGCCCACCAAATCGGAGGCCGAGGGGCCCTGCCCACCAAATCAGAGGCCGAGGGTCCCCGCCCACCAAATCGGAGGCCGAGGGGCCCCGCCAACCAAATCGGAGGCCGAGGGGCTTCGCCAACCAAATCGGAGGCCGAGGAGCCCCGCCCACCAAATCGAAGGCCGAGCGGCCCCGCCCACCAAAGCGGAGGCCGAGGGTCCCCGCCCACCAAATCGGAGGCCGAGGGGCCCCACCAACCAAATCGGAGGCCGAGGGGCCCCGCCCACCAAATCAGAGGCCGAGGGTCCCCGCCCACCAAATCGGAGGCCGATGGGCCCCGCCAACCAAATCGGAGGCCGAGGGGCCCCGCCCACCAAATCGGAGGCCGAGGGGCCCCGCTCACCAAATCGGAGGCCGAGAGTCCCCGCCCACCAAATCGGAGGATAAGGGGCCCCGCCAACCAAATCGGAGGCCGAGGGGCCCCGCCAACCAAATCGGAGGCCGAGGAGCCCCGCCCAACAAATCGAAGGCCGAGCGGCCCCGCCCACCAAAGCAGAGGCCGAGGGGCCCGGCCCCGCCCACCAAAGCGGAGGCCGAGGGGCCTGGCCCCGCCCACCAAAGCGGAGGCCGAGGGGCCCCGCCCACCAAATCGAAGGCCAAGCGGCCCCGCCCACCAAAGCGGAGGCCGAGGGGCCCGGCCCCGCCCACCAAAGCGGAGGCCGAGGGGCCCCACCCACCACATCGGGGGCCGAGGGGCCCCGCCCACCACATCGGAGGCCGAGGGTCCCCGCCCACCAAATCGGAGGCCGAGGGTCCCCGCCCACCAAATCGGAGGCCGAGGGTCCCCGCCCACCAAATCAGAGGCCGAGGGTCCCCGCCCACCAAATCGGAGGCCGAGGAGCCCCGCCCACCAAAGCGGAGGCCGAGGGGCCCGGCCCCGCCCACCAAAGCCAAGGCCGAGGGGCCCCGCCCACCACATCGGAGGCCGAGGGGCCCCGCCCACCAAATCGGAGGCCGAGGGTCCCCACCCACTAAATCGGAGGCCGAGGGTCCCCACCCACCAAATCAGAGGCCGAGGGTCCCCGCCCACCAAACTGGAGGCCGAGGTTCCCCGCCCACCAAATCGGAGGCCGAGGGTCCCCGCCCACCAAATCGGAGGCCGAGGGGCCCCACCAACCAAATTGGAGGCCGTGGGGCCCCGCCCACCAAATCGGAGGCCGAGTAGCCCCGCCCAACAAATCGAAGGCCGAGCGGCCCCGCCCACCAAAGCGGAGGCCGAGGGGCCCGGCCCCGCACACCAAAGCGGAGGCCGAGGGGCCCCGACCACCACATCGGAGGCCGAGGGGCCCCGCCCACCAAATCGGAGGCCGAGGGGCCCTGCCCACCAAATCAGAGGCCGAGGGTCCCCGCCCACCAAATCGGAGGCCGAGGGTCCCCGCCCACCAAATCAGAGGCCGAGGGTCCCCGCCCACCAAATCGGAGGCCGAGGGGCCCCGCCTACCAAATCGGAGGCCGAGGGTCCCCGCCCACCAAATCGGAGGCCGAGGGTCCCCGCCCACCAAATCGGAGGCCGAGGTGCCCCGCCCACCAAATCGGAGGCCAGGGGTCCCCACCCACCAAATCGGAGGCCGAGGGGCCCCGCCCATCACATCGGAGGCCGATGGGCCCCGCCCACCACATCGGAGGCCGAGGGTCCCCGCCCACCAAATCGGAGGCCGAGGGTCCCCGCCCACCAAATCGGAGGCCGAGGGTCCCCGCCCACCAAATCGGAGGCCGAGGGTCCCCGCCCACCAAATCGGAGGCCGAGGGTCCACACCAACCAAATCGGAGGCCGAGGGGCCCCGCCCACCAAATCGAAGGCCGAGGGGCCCCGCCCACCAAAGCGGAGGCCGAGGGTCCCCGCACACCAAATCGGAGGCAGAGGGACCCCGCCCACCAAATCGGAGGCCGAGGAGCCCCGCCCACCAAATCGAAGGCCGAGCGGCCCCGCCCACCAATGCGGAGGCCGAGGGGCCCGGCCCCGCCCACCAAAGCGGAGGCCGAGGGGCCCGGCCCCGCCCACCAAAGCGGAGGCCGAGGGGCCCCGCCCACCAAATCGGAGGCCGAGGGTCCCCACCCACCAAATCGGAGGCCGAGGGTCCCCGCCCACCAAATCAGAGGCCGAGGGTCCCCGCCCACCAAACTGGAGGCCGAGGTTCCCCGCCCACCAAATCGGAGGCCGAGGGTCCCCGCCCACCAAATCGGAGGCCGAGGGGCCCCACCAACCAAATCGGAGGCTGTGGGGCCCCGCCCACCAAATCGGAGGCCGAGGAGCCCCGCCCAACAAATCGAAGGCTGAGCGGCCCCGCCCACCAAAGCGGAGGCCGAGGGGCCCCGACCACCACATCGGAGGCCGAGGGGCCCCGCCAACCAAATCGGAGGCCGAGGGGCTTCGCCAACCAAATCGGAGGCCGAGGAGCCCCGCCCACCAAATCGAAGGCCGAGCGGCCCCGCCCACCAAAGCGGAGGCCGAGGGTCCCCGCCCACCAAATCGGAGGCCGAGGGGCCCCACCAACCAAATCGGAGGCCGAGGGGCCCCGCCCACCAAATCAGAGGCCGAGGGTCCCCGCCCACCAAATCGGAGGCCGATGGGCCCCGCCAACCAAATCGGAGGCCGAGGGGCCCCGCCCACCAAATCGGAGGCCGAGGGGCCCCGCTCACCAAATCGGAGGCCGAGAGTCCCCGCCCACCAAATCGGAGGATAAGGGGCCCCGCCAACCAAATCGGAGGCCGAGGGGCCCCGCCAACCAAATCGGAGGCCGAGGAGCCCCGCCCAACAAATCGAAGGCCGAGCGGCCCCGCCCACCAAAGCAGAGGCCGAGGGGCCCGGCCCCGCCCACCAAAGCGGAGGCCGAGGGGCCTGGCCCCGCCCACCAAAGCGGAGGCCGAGGGGCCCCGCCCACCACATCGGAGGCTGAGGGGCCCCGCCCACCAAATCGGAGGCCGAGGGTCCCGGCCCACCAAATCGGAGGCCGAGGGTCCCCGCCCACCAAATCGGAGGCCGAGGGTCCCCGCCCGCCAAATTGGAGGCCGAGGGTCCCCGCCCACCAAATCGGAGGCCGAGGGTCCCCGCCCACCAAATCGGAGGCCGAGGGTCCCCGCCCACCAAATCGGAGGCCGAGGGTCCCCACCAACCAAATCGGAGGCCGAGGGTCCCCGCCCACCAAATCGGAGGCCGAGGGTCCCCGCCCACCAAATCGGAGGCTGAGGGGCCCCGCTCACCAAATCGGAGGCCGGGGATCCCCGCCCACCAAATCGGAGGCCGATGGGCCCCGCCCACCAAATCGGAGGCCGAGGGTCCCCGCCCACCAAATCGGAGGCCGAGGGTCCCCACCCACCAAATCGGAGGCCGAGGGTCCACACCAACCAAATCGGAGGCCGAGGGGCCCCGCCCACCAAATCGAAGGCCGAGGGGCCCCGCCCACCAAAGCGGAGGCTGAGGGTCCCCGCACACCAAATCGGAGGCAGAGGGACCCCGCCCACCAAATCGGAGGCCGAGGGGCCCTGCCCACCAAAGCGGAGGCCGAGGGGCCCCACCCACCAAAGCGGAGGCCGAGGGTCCCCGACCACCAAATCGGAGGCCGAGGGTCCCCGCCCACCAAATCGGAGGCCGAGGGTCCCCGCCCACCAAATCGGAGGCCGAGAGTCCCCGCCCACCAAATCGGAGGCCGAGGGGCCCCGCCAACCAAATCGGAGGCCGAGGGGCCCCGCCAACCAAATCGGAGGCCGAGGGGCCCCGCCCACCAAATCGGAGGCCGAGGGTCCCGGCCCACCAAATCAGAGGCCGAGGGTCCCCGCCCACCAAATCGGAGGCCGAGGGTCCCCGCCCGCCAAATCGGAGGCCGAGGGTCCCCGCCCACCAAATCGGAGGCCGAGGGTCCCCGCCCACCAAATCGGAGGCCGAGGGTCCCCGCCCACCAAATCGGAGGCCGAGGGTCCCCACCAACCAAATCGGAGGCCGAGGGTCCCCGCCCACCAAATCGGAGGCCGAGGGTCCCCGCCCACCAAATCGGAGGCTGAGGGGCCCCGCTCACCAAATCGGAGGCCGGGGATCCCCGACCACCAAATCGGAGGCCGATGGGCCCCGCCCACCAAATCGGAGGCCGAGGGTCCCCGCCCACCAAATCGGAGGCCGAGGGTCCCCGCCCACCAAATCGGAGGCCGAGGGTCCACACCAACCAAATCGGAGGCCGAGGGGCCCCGCCCACCAAATCGAAGGCCGAGGGGCCCCGCCCACCAAAGCGGAGGCTGAGGGTCCCCGCACACCAAATCGGAGGCAGAGGGACCCCGCCCACCAAATCGGAGGCCGAGGGGCCCCGCCCACCAAAGCGGAGGCCGAGGGGCCCCACCCACCAAAGCGGAGGCCGAGGGTCCCCGACCACCAAATCGGAGGCCGAGGGTCCCCGCCCACCAAATCGGAGGCCGAGGGTCCCCGCCCACCAAATCGGAGGCCGAGAGTCCCCGCCCACCAAATCGGAGGCCGAGGGGCCCCGCCAACCAAATCGGAGGCCGAGGGGCCCCGCCAACCAAATCGGAGGCCGAGGAGCCCCGCCCACCAAATTGAAGGCCAAGCGGCCCCGCCCACCAAAGCGGAGGCCGAGGGGCCCGGCCCCGCCCACCAAAGCAGAGGCCGAGGGGCCCCGCCCACCACATCGGGGGCCGAGGGGCCCCGCCCACCACATCGGAGGCCAAGGGTCCCCGCCCACCAAATCGGAGGCCGAGGGTCCCCGCCCACCAAATCGGAGGCCGAGGGTCCCCGCCCACCAAATCAGAGGCCGAGGGTCCCCGCCCACCAAATCGGAGGCCGAGGAGCCCCGCCCACCAAAGCGGAGGCCGAGGGGCCCGGCCCCGCCCACCAAAGCGGAGGCCGAGGGGCCCCGCCCAACACATCGGAGGCTGAGGGGCCCCGCCCACCAAATCGGAGGCCGAGGGTCCCCACCCACCAAATCGGAGGCCGAGGGTCCCCACCCACCAAATCAGAGGCCGAGGGTCCCCGCCCACCAAACTGGAGGCCGAGGTTCCCCGCCCACCAAATCGGAGGCCGAGGGTCCCCGCCCACCAAATCGGAGGCCGAGGGGCCCCACCAACCAAATTGGAGGCCGTGGGGCCCCGCCCACCAAATCGGAGGCCGAGTAGCCCCGCCCAACAAATCGAAGGCCGAGCGGCCCCGCCCACCAAAGCGGAGGCCGAGGGGCCCGGCCCCGCACACCAAAGCGGAGGCCGAGGGGCCCCGACCACCACATCGGAGGCCGAGGGGCCCCGACCACCACATCGGAGGCCGAGGGGCCCCGTCCACCAAATCGGAGGCCGAGGGGCCCTGCCCACCAAATCAGAGGCCGAGGGTCCCCGCCCACCAAATCGGAGGCCGAGGGTCCCCGCCCACCAAATCGGAGGCCGAGGGTCCCCGCCCACCAAATCGGAGGCCGAGGGGCCCCGCCTACCAAATCGGAGGCCGAGGGTCCCCGCCCACCAAATCGGAGGCCGAGGGTCCCCGCCCACCAAATCGGAGGCCGAGGTGCCCCGCCCACCAAATCGGAGGCCAGGGGTCCCCACCCACCAAATCGGAGGCCGAGGGGCCCCGCCCATCACATCGGAGGCCGATGGGCCCCGCCCACCACATCGGAGGCCGAGGGTCCCCGCCCACCAAATCGGAGGCCGAGGGTCCCCGCCCACCAAATCGGAGGCCGAGGGTCCCCGCCCACCAAATCGGAGGCCGAGGGTCCCCGCCCACCAAATCGGAGGCCGAGGGTCCACACCAACCAAATCGGAGGCCGAGGGGCCCCGCCCACCAAATCGAAGGCCGAGGGGCCCCGCCCACCAAAGCGGAGGCCGAGGGTCTCCGCACACCAAATCGGAGGCAGAGGGACCCCGCCCACCAAATCGGAGGCCGAGGAGCCCCGCCCACCAAATCGAAGGCCGAGCGGCCCCGCCCACCAAAGCGGAGGCCGAGGGGCCCGGCCCCGCCCACCAAAGCGGAGGCCGAGGGGCCCGGCCCCGCCCAACAAAGCGGAGGCCGAGGGGCCCCGCCCACCAAATCGGAGGCCGAGGGTCCCCACCCACCAAATCGGAGGCCGAGGGTCCCCGCCCACCAAATCAGAGGCCGAGGGTCCCCGCCCACCAAACTGGAGGCCGAGGTTCCCCGCCCACCAAATTGGAGGCCGAGGGTCCCCGCCCACCAAATCGGAGGCCGAGGGGCCCCACCAACCAAATCGGAGGCTGTGGGGCCCCGCCCACCAAATCGGAGGCCGAGGAGCCCCGCCCAACAAATCGAAGGCTGAGCGGCCCCGCCCACCAAAGCGGAGGCCGAGGGGCCCCGACCACCACATCGGAGGCCGAGGGGCCCCGCCCACCAAATCGGAGGCCGAGGGGCCCTGCCCACCAAATCAGAGACCGAGGGTCCCCGCCCACCAAATCGGAGGCCGAGGGTCCCCGCCCACTAAATCACAGGCCGAGGGTCCCCGCCCACCAAATCGGAGGCCGTGAAGCCCCGCCTACCAAATCGGAGGCCGAGGGTCCCCGAACACCAAATCGGAGGCCGAGGGTCCCCGCCCACCAAATCGGAGGCCGAGGTGCCCCGCCCACCAAATCGGAGGCCAGGGGTCCCCGCCCACCAAATCGGAGGCCGAGGGGCCCCGCCCATCACATCGGAGGCCGATGGGCCCCGCCCACCAAATCGGAGGCCGAGGGTCCCCACCCACCAAATCGAAGGCCGAGGGTCCCCGCCCACCAAATCGGAGGCCGAGGGTCCCCGCCCACCAAATCGGAGGCCGAGGGTCCACACCAACCAAATCGGAGGCCGAGGGTCCCCGCCCACCAAAGCGGAGGCCGAGGGGCCCGGCCCCGCCCACCAAAGCGGAGGCCGAGGGGCCCCGCCCACCAAATCGGAGGCCGAGGGTCCCCACCCACCAAATCGGAGGCCGAGGGTCCCCGCCCACGAAATCAGAGGCCGAGGGTCCCCGCCCACCAAACTGGAGGCCGAGGTTCCCCGCCCACCGAATCGAAGGCCGAGGGTCCCCGCCCACCAAATCGGAGGCCGAGGGGCCCCACCAACCAAATCGGAGGCTGTGGGGCCCCGCCCACCAAATCGGAGGCCGAGGAGCCCCGCCCAACAAATCGAAGGCTGAGCGGCCCCGCCCACCAAAGCGGAGGCCGAGGGGCCCCGACCACCACATCGGAGGCTGAGGGGCCCCGCCCACCAAATCGGAGGCCGAGGGGCCCTGCCCACCAAATCAGAGACCGAGGGTCCCCGCCCACCAAATCGGAGGCCGAGGGTCCCCGCCCACCAAATCAGAGGCCGAGGGTCCCCGCCCACCAAATCGGAGGCCGAGAAGCCCCGCCTACCAAATCGGAGGCCGAGGGTCCCCGAACACCAAATCGGAGGCCGAGGGTCCCCGCCCACCAAATCGGAGGCCGAGGTGCCCCGCCCACCAAATCGGAGGCCAGGGGTCCCCGCCCACCAAATCGGAGGCCGAGGGGCCCCGCCCATCACATCGGAGGCCGATGGGCCCCGCCCACCAAATCGGAGGCCGAGGGTCCCCGCCCACCAAATCGAAGGCCGAGGGTCCCCGCCCACCAAATCAGAGGCCGAGGGTCCCCGCCCACCAAATCGGAGGCCGAGGGTCCACACCAACCAAATCGGAGGCCGAGGGGCCCCGCCCACCAAATCGAAGGCCGAGGGGCCCCGCCCACCAAAGCGGAGGCCGAGGGTCCCCGCCCCCCAAATCGGAGGCAGAGGGACCCCGCCCACCAAATCGGAGGCCGAGGGGCCCCGCCCACCAAAGCGGAGGCCGAGGGGCCCCGCCCACCAAAGCGGAGGCCGAGGGTCCCCGACCACCAAATCGGAGGCTGAGGGTCCCCGCCCACCAAATCGGAGGCCGAGGGTCCCCGCCCACCAAATCAGAGGCCGAGGGTCCCCGCCCACCAAATCGGAGGCCGAGAGTCCCCGCCCACCAAATCGGAGGCCGAGGGGCCCCGCCAACCAAATCGGAGGCCGAGGGGCCCCGCCAACCAAATCGGAGGCCGAGGAGCCCCGCCCACCAAATCGAAGGCCGAGTGGCCCCGCCCACCAAAGCGGAGGCCGAGGGGCCCGGCCCCGCCCACCAAAGCGGAGGCCGAGGGGCCCGGCCCCGCCCACCACATCGGAGGCCGAGGGGCCCCGCCCACCACATCGGAGGCCGAGGGGCCCCGCCCACCAAATCGGAGGCCGAGGGTCCCCGCCCACCAAATCGGAGGCCGAGGGTCCCTGCCCACCAAATCGGAGGCTGAGGGTCCCCGCCCACCAAATCGGAGGCCGAGGGTCCCCGCCCACCAAATTGGAGGCCGAGGGTCCCCGCCCACCAAATTGGAGGCCGAGGGTCCCCGCCCACCAAGTTGGAGGCAGAGGGACCCCGCCCACCAAAGCGGAGGCAGAGGGACCCCGCTCACCAAATCGGAGGCCGTGGGGCCCCGCCAACCAAAGCGGAGGCCGAGGGTCCCCGCCCACCAAATCGGAGGCAGAGGGACCCCGCCCACCAAAGCGGAGGCCGAGGGGCCCTGCCCCCCAAAGCGGAGGCCGAGGGTCCCCGCCCACCAAATCGGAGGTCGAGGGTCCCCGCCCACCAAATCGGAGGCCGAGGGTCCCCGCCCACCAAATCTGAGGCCGGTCCCCGCCCACCAAATCTGAGGCCGAGGGTCCCCACCCACCAAATCGGAGGACGAGGGGCCCCACCAACCAAATCGGAGGCCGAGGAGCCCCGCCCACCAAAAGTAAGTGCGGCCCCAAAAGTAAGTGCCCCCTCGGGTGCAAAAGTAAGTTCGCCCCCGGGTGCAAAAGTAAGTGCGCCCCCGGGTGCAAAAGTAAGTGCGCCCCCGGGTGCAAAAGTAAGTGCGCCCCCGGGTGCAAAAGTAAGTGCGCCCCGGGTGCAAAAGTAAGTGCGCCCCCGGGTGCAAAAGTAGGTGCGCCCCCGGGTGCAAAAGTAAGTGCGCCCCGGGTGCAAAAGTAAGCGCGCCCCCCAGTCCCGTGTGTGAAAAGTGCTGCTGTAAAGCTGGTAGTGCTGTTCAAGCACCATGTATTTCCTTCAGGAAATGCACATCTAATATATAATTGCCTAGAATACAACTTCCTGCAATTTGTGCCAACTTCCGTGGCTTTGTCCGGAGCTAATGTCCGGAGATAATGTCCGGAGCTAATGTCCGGAGCTAATGTCCGGAGATAAGTGACGTCACCAGTGTCCTACACCCAGGCAGAGCACAGGGGCCCCAGGCAGCATATGGGGCCCCAGGCAGAGCACAGTGGCCCCAGGCAGAGCACAGGGGCCCCAGGCAGCATATGGGGCCCCAGGCAGAGCACAGTGGTCCCAGGCAGAGCACAGGGGCCCCAGGCAGCCTATGGGGCCCCATGCAGAGCACAGGGGCCCCAGGCAGAGCACAGGGGCCCCAGGCAGCATATGGGGCCCCAGGCAGAGCACAGGGGCCCCAGGCAGCATATGGGGCCCCAGGCAGAGCACAGTGGCCCCAGGCAGAGCACAGGGGCCCCAGGCAGAACATGGGGCCCCAGGCAGAGCACAGGGGCCCCAGGCAGAGCACAGGGGCCCCAGGCAGCATATGGGGCCCCAGGCAGAGCACAGGGGCCCCAGGCAGAGCACAGGGGCCCCAGGCAGCATATGGGGTCCCAGGCAGAGCACAGGGGCCCCAGGCAGCATATGGGGCCCCAGGCAGAGCACAGTGGCCCCAGACAGAGCACAGGGGCCCCAGGCAGAACATGGGGCCCCAGGCAGAGCACAGGGGCCCCAGGCAGCATATGGGGCCCCAGGCAGATCACAGGGGCCCCAGGCAGCATATGGGGCCCCAGGCAGAGCACAGTGGCCCCAGGCAGCATATGGGGCCCCAGGCAGAGCACAGTGGCCCCAGGCAGAGCACAGGGGCCCCAGGCAGCATATGGGGCCCCAGGCAGAGCACAGTGGTCCCAGGCAGAGCACAGGGGCCCCAGGCAGCTTATGGGGCCCCAGGCAGAGCACAGGGGCCCCAGGCAGCATATGGGGCCCCAGGCAGAGCACAGTGGCCCCAGGCAGAGCACAGGGGCCCCAGGCAGCATATAAGGCCCCAGGCAGAGCACAGTGGTCCCAGGCAGAGCACAGGGGCCCCAGGCAGCCTATGGGGCCCCAGGCAGAGCACAGTGGCCCCAGGCAGAACATGGGGCCCCAGGCAGAGCACAGGGGCCCCAGGCAGAGCACAGGGGCCCCAGGCAGAACATGGGGCCCCAGGCAGAGCACAGGGGCCCCAGGAAGAGCACAGGGGCCCCAGGCAGCATATGGGGCCCCAGGCAGAGCACAGGGGCCCCAGGCAGCATATGGGGCCCCAGGCAGAGCACAGGGGCCCCAGGCAGCATATGGGGCCCCAGGCAGAGCACAGTGGCCCCAGGCAGAGCACAGGGGCCCCAGGCAGAACATGGGGCCCCAGGCAGAGCACAGGGGCCCCAGGCAGCATATGGGGCCCCAGGCAGAGCACAGGGGCCCCAGGCAGCATATGGGGCCCCAGGCAGAGCACAGTGGCCCCAGGCAGAGCACAGGGGCCCCAGGCAGCATATAAGGCCCCAGGCAGAGCACAGTGGTCCCAGGCAGAGCACAGGGGCCCCAGGCAGCCTATGGGGCCCCAGGCAGAGCACAGTGGCCCCAGGCAGAACATGGGGCCCCAGGCAGAGCACAGGGGCCCCAGGCAGAGCACAGGGGCCCCAGGCAGCATATGGGGCCCCAGGCAGAGCACAGTGGTCCCAGGTAGAGCACAGGGGCCCCAGGCAGCCTATGGGGCCCCAGGCAGAGCACAGGGGCCCCAGGCAGCATATGGGGCCCCAGGCAGAGCACAGGGGCCCCAGGCAGCATATGGGGCCCCAGGCAGAGCACAGTGGCCCCAGGCAGAGCACAGGGGCCCCAGGCAGAACATGGGGCCCCAGGCAGAGCACAGGGGCCCCAGGCAGCATATGGGGCCCCAGGCAGAGCACAGGGGCCCCAGGCAGCATATGGGGCCCCAGGCAGAGCACAGCGATATTTTGGACCACTGTGCGGTGTTTCAGACCCCCTGTGTGATGTCTGGGGCCCTGTTCTTAAGTATATTAAAGATTAAAGTAACGTATATTAAAGTATATTATAGATCAAATTTGACACGTTTATGAGCACCATTGAGTGATATACTCAAGAATGACATAATTTTTCAACATTTTATGGTTTCAAACTGTAAACACTCAGAGTTTTTTTTACTTCAACCAGAAAACCTTAACGGTTCATAAAAAACTTGACTGTTCAGGATATGATAAAAGTCATAGTATTCTGAATCTTTAACTTATAAAGATACCTTTACATGGGGTGATTATTGGTTCCAGAGAGGCTTTCGGCCGATAATCGTACACATGGCTGGTGACAGGACAATACAATATAAACGTTCAAAGGTAAACACTGATAACATTAAAATCTAATATATAATTGCCTAGAATACTACTTCCGGCAATTTGTGCCAACTTCCGTGGCTTTGTCCGGAGATAATGTCCGGAGATAAGTGACGTCACCAGCGTCCTACACCCGCTCAGGGTGGACAAAGATATATGCCTTCGTGGTGCGCGGCACTTTTCTGATTGGTTGCCGCCTGCCGCGAGCGACCAATCAGAAATGTGCCGTACTGTCAAGAATTGTCAAGAGCTGGTGAGTGCAGCCATTTTTTGTTCTTTCTTACTATTATTTATTAATTGTATTATTCTTACATTTGAATAAATAAAGTATATATGGATTCTAGACTCCCGATTCTTTAGAATCGGGCTGCCATCTAGTCTCTAAATAAACTTCTGCCTCGGCTTAAAAAATGAGAATTGTCTACTGTGTCTTCCCGACTATTCCAGCTTTCAGTAAGGACTTTCTTCCACAACTGAAAGCTCTCGTGATCGTAGCAAGTCCATAATATGGATTTTTGAGTGTGGAAGTTCTTTTTCCAGTTGCCAGCCAAGGAATATTTTGCAAGACAAAAATAAGCAGTGGACATCTAGGCTGTAATAGACTAGAAACTATAGCTGTATATTTCAACATGAAGTGTCATCACCTGTTAATTTGGGAAAAGCAAGCTGGCCAATGATATAAACAATGCTGAAGATCTTTCTCATCTAATTCATCTTTCTAGTAGTTACATCTTCAAGTAACACCTAGTTTGTGTCTTTATCGTCATTATTCAGAACTACTGCTTTTCATACTCCAACTACTTCTCCTTCACTTTCATCCTTGATTGTGTGCCGTTAAAACAAGCGTACTCTCACAATCATCCACTTGTGTGCTAACTTTACTCCCACCTGGTCAAGTTGCTGATGGTGCAGTTAACGCTGCAATAGTTAGTGGACTCTTATGCTTTTCAGGAAATTATTGTATTCACTCAGACTCCCTCTAATATTTTTTACCCCTTGGAAGATACCCAGCCTTAATCATTTCCCATAGAATATGGTGCACACTGTCAGCAAGGAAGTGAAGGTGCTCTCCACACCCCCTTGAAGATATGTGTATTTATATAGTGCATTGCACTGTTTTAAAGGTGATTTTGTCTGTTTTGTAGTTTGCATAATCTAAATTGGGGGAATAGATAGAGCTAACAGAATGGGAGGGGCTATGTGGGAAGTCAGAAGACAACTTCCTTATAGTGAATTAGTTAGAGCCTATCAAAAAAGGAAGGTTGTACCACACACTGAACTGTCAGATAAGTAACATCTGTCTTAGGGTACTGTCACACAGTGCCATTTTGATCGCTACGACGGCACGATCCGTGACGTCGCAGCGATCATATGATTATCGCTCCAGCGTCGTAGACTGCGGTCACACGTTGCAATCACGGCACTGGAGCGATGCCGAAGTCCCCGGGTAACCAGGGTAAACATCGGGTTACTAAGCGCAGGGCCGCGCTTAGTAACCCGATGTTTACCGTGGTTACCAGCGTAAACGTAAAAAAAACAAACAGTACATACTCACATTCCGGTGTCTGTCCCCCGGCGTCTCAGCTTCTCTGCACTGTGTAAGCACAGCGGCCGGAAAGCAGAGCGGTGACGTCAGACGTCACCGCTGTGCTCGCTTTCTGGCTGGCCGGCGCTCACAGTGCAGAGAAGCTGAGACGCCGGAGGACAGACACCGGAATGTGAGTATGTACTGTTTGTTTTTTTTACGTTTACGCTGGTAACCAGGGTAAACATCGGGTTACTAAGCGCGGCCCTGCGCTTAGTTACCCGATGTTTACCCTGGTTACAAGCGAACACATCGCTGGATCGCTGTCACACACAACGATCCAGCGATGTCAGCGGGAGATCCAGCGACGAAAGAAAGTTCCAAACGATCTGCTACGACGTACGATTCTCAGCAGGGTCCCTGATCGCAGTAGCGTGTCAGACACTGCGATATCGTAACGATATCGCTAGAACGTCACGAATCGTACCGTCGTAGCGATCAAAATTGCACTGTGTGACAGTACCCTTAAATTGCTGGGTGCCACTTCATCTGCTAGCTTACAGAGATGCGTCAAAGGAAAAATGAAAAGGACATCACATACAATCGTAAATAAAAAAAATCTTCAAGATTTCAAAGTATAAAAACAACAAACTGGTAATGATCAGTTTGATGCATTTCTGGATCACCATGCCACCTTAGTCACAGAGTAGAGCTAGTAGAATGTGGACACAACTTTATAAATCAAAACATTGCCCGAACATGTGAAACCCACTACTTAACTATGAAAATAGCAAAAACAGAGATTTATTCAAATATGCAATCAGACATACAAAAACTATCATAAATAGGAAAAAAAATGGGGGAAGCAAATATGAAAATTTGATTCAAACTATCAATAAATACACAGTGTACCATTTCTGTTGTTCATACAATTAGTTCATTTTGTATCTTATTTAACGATCCAGAAAGCCTCTCTCATTAGAAGTTTTTTCTGCCAACTACCTCCACGGTCTGGGGAAATAATCCTCTCCATTCCAAAAAAGACTAGATTAATAGTATCATCATTGTGTATTTCTAAAAAATGTTTAGCAGCTCCAGAATCACGGTGTTAGGGTTGGCGGATTGCACTAAATATAAATTAAGATTAAGTGTGATCGCAACCCGGGGTCCACTGTGCAGAGATGGAAAACTGCAGCTAATGTGAACATGTGTGGAGGAACACACGGCGAGCGATAGCTGGCTCGCACTGAGTTAAACATCACTCAGTGTATAGCACACAAGACTGTGTCAATCGAACTCAGCAACGGAAAAAATGCTCTGCAGTAGAGCTGTGTCACTCGCACAAAGTAACAGAGCAGGTATGGCGCTAAACACGATCCCTGCTAACCTCACAGGAAAATGCAACCCTCACAGGGGCAAGGGAACAGGTAGTGGACAAATACACAGCGTGTGCACGCACTTGAACTCCTCTCCGGAGGTGCTGGAATTCTAAAGGCTATATGCCTGCCCTGAGCACACACAGACAATTCCACACTACCATTATGTTCCACACACATATAATATAAATGATCTTAGTGCGTTCCAGGAAACCTTTCATATGTTCCTGTTCAAGTCCAGTCAGACAGGACCTTGCTCGTGGACCAAACAGGAACTGCCACATCACCCGAGCAGCTGATGACCGACCACCAATGAGAGGTCACCACCTCACAAGCATGCTCAGTAGGGTGATTTCTGGACTTAGGCTCAGGAAGGCCTGTTTGCCACTGCCTATTGCTAGTTACTATAGCTTTGGCTGGAGAGGCTGCAGTAACCAATCAAAAAGCACGAGTCTGGGCAAGACACTGAGACCGATGTCCTTGCTGATCAGCTCCCACTGTGGCCAATGCAGAATGGGAGACCGCAGAGGCAGACAAGGCTTGGGATCTACCCCGTGCAGTGGGAGAATCCTGCACCTAACACACTTCTTTTCCTAATATTAATATTATAAAGATATTCCGCTATACTTTTTTCACTTTTCTACTGGTGCAGCTGACATCCTTCAGTTTGCAAGTAGTGCAATCAAAACAATAAATCATATGACAAGTATCACAATTCATAAAATAATTTATATGGAGTAAATGATCTATATATTGAGTTTTTTCCACAAACTTACACGTTACTTTTCTTCCCAAAGCAATTGTGAAAACTTTTTATATATATAGCCAAGTAGATTTATTCATATTGTTTTCATATAAACTAGGACAAAGGTCTCAAACAAGCGGCCCATGGGCCACATGCGGCCCCCAAGGTTCCATTGTGGGTCCCTGGGGCCCGTGAGACAATCTTGGGGCGCCAATGTCAGCATTTCTTTTCAAGCGAATGTGCGTCCATGGACTCCCATTCAATTGAAATGCACTGTGACGCAGAGACTGGCTCTCTGCGCTGCAATACCAGTACCAGCCAACAGTCAATTAGAGGCCCGCAACTGACATCAGCATCTCCGTCGTGGCTGTGCATGATGTCACCGCGCCATGCACCGCCCTAGCAGTGGAGGAGTAAGAAGATACTTTTTGCTTAGGGAGATAGGTCAGGTGAGAAAGATTTTTTTTGTGTGTGTAAAGAGTGACAGAATGTGCTGCCTTATTAAAAGTACAAGATGGAAACATTAGTACAAGAAGGGGACGAGGATGGAGACTTTACTATATGATGGCAACCAGGATGTGGACATTACTATGTGATGACAACCAGAATGGGGACATTACAATAAGATGGACCAGGATGAGAACATTACAACAAGAAGGTGACAAGGATAGCAACATTGCTATTTTATGGCTACCAGGATGGGGACATTACTATGTGATTGCAACCAGGAGGGTGACATTACTATAAGATGGGGAATGGGATGGGAACATTATTACAAGAAGGGGACAAATGGCATCTTTACATGCTGGCTGAGACCATACAGCCTGGTTGTTCCCAGTTGCGGCTGCTTATCATTTACTCCCTATATATATACTGGCTCTGGGCGTTTAGTCCTTGCTGGCGAAAGATTTGTCTTCCTGAGCTAAGTGCTAAAGCAGAGTAGTTGGAGTGGATTTGTAGTAGCAGCGATCTCTTGTTTGCTGTTGTACTGAGAGTTTATCTCCTGATCCATATTCCTATTTAGTTTATTCCTTCTTATCCCTTTCCTCCTTCCTATTGTTGGTGAGTGCTTTTGCATGATAGTGGTTTTCTGTTATCCCTGTTTTGTCTTTGTGTCTTGGTTATCTTACATTTCTGTTCCATTCCTCATGGTGGTGTGGGAGAGGACAGATCAGGGTTTAGCAGGAGTACAATAAGGTTGGAGACCCGAGCCTCTTTAACTTCAAGAGTACCCCAGTGACAGGGATAGTTAGTGTTAGAGGAGGGATTTCTAACCTGTTCAGGTGTTCTCTGTGCTAGGTGTCGAGTTCCCACCGATGCACAAGGGGAATATCGAACCAAGTCCGCTGTGATCTCCCATTCTCCTCCAGCCGCAGTGGAACCTGCTCAGTGGAGACAACGGTCCCAGCATCTGGCTCAAGCAGATACTGTGCGAATGGTTACTGCTGCCTTTCCAGGCTCTTCCTTTGTAGCCAGCACTGATCAGCAGCAAGCAGGCCTTTCTGGGACTATGTCCTGCTTTTCCCATACCGAGCATGCCCACGGGACAACCTCCCTTTGGAGTTCAGAGGTCACATGCTCAGGTCCTGTTGCGGCTCCTATTGGACCATCAGGAAGGTCCCGGAGCACTACTGCTATGAAAGGTTCTCATGGCTGCTCGTGTAAACTTGATAATGTATGTGTGTGGATGTATGCCTGTCGATGGATGAAAGCTCTGAATCATTCCCATCTCTAGTGTTGTTGCCTGCTCGCGAATGGTGGAAGCTACCTAGTGCCAGACAGTGCTACTCTGCACATCCAGCACACAATTCAGTCTCTCAACAGCTACCGCCAGTGTGGCGCCGTGCGCTTAGTGCGCTTTCCTGGCCCTGGTTAGGGTGGTTAGTGGCGTCCGCCAGAGCGGCATTATACGCACTCTTGTGCTATAAATTATTAGTTCAGTTCTATCCCTGACACCACAGTAGCTGTGTCGAGCGTAAGAGGTCTAGAGTAACTCTTTCCCCTTGTCTTGGGACAGAGTTCTGTGACTCTTTACTTACGCTCTCTGTGCGGTATCATGGCCCTGTGACACAACAGGGTTCGATTCCTTCGTACTGGGTGAAGCTAACCCGTGTGTGTACTCACATTATACCGCCATATAGTCTGTCATTACCAAACAGCAGGTGTCCTGTCTGCACGGCGGACCCCGGGCTGCTAATGCACCTCATATCCTTTCTAATTATTATTTGGTGCGTTCCGCCAGTCCTAACACTCTTTCTTAGGTACCTAAGCGATAAAGCATTAATCAGAGAGACACACTGCTCATTGTGTCTTTCCAAATAGTCTCTGTTTAATGGGGGGGTTAGGGTGCTCTATTATAGTACAAGATCAAAGGAAAATGAGGCATTACACAATAATCTGGCAGAAATATGAGTTATACAATGGGTTGTCAAACATATCCTGGGATATGAGATAAATTACATGAGAAAATGTGGGGGTACTTCACGCACATCAATGTGTTCTGGTTAAAAAGTTAAAGTTCTCAAGAAAACTTGGCTGAACAAATAGATTTTCTGGGTGGTTACAGGCCATATTGAAAACTACAACATGTCTTTGACAATTTCTGGGAATTGTAGGAACTGACCATTGGCCATAAGAATGTCGGCATGTAGACAGATAATAACTGGAACATGAGCCATTATTGCATAATACTATTTTCCTTTATTTTATTCAGAAAATAAATTAACCACTTCTTTCACATTAGGTTCCCAGTTGCAGGGACAGTTAGAGGCCCTCACCCTTTCTAAGTTCTGTCACAATGTGACCCATAGGAGGAAAAATTCTACTTACAGACTCTCTTTAAGGCAAACAAATAAAACATATTTACATTTAAAAAGATACCACATAAGAAAAAAGTGCAACTATGGAAATAATAGTCACGTGGTATAAGGCAAGGAATACCAGTGAAATGTTTGTTTCCTGTGGAATGGCATCATGCCATGAGGAACAGGCATTACACAGGTATTCCCTCCATGCTTGCTGATACTTAGATGTACAAGTTGAATGGCAGGTGGACCAGACCATATTGTGTTAACACTGATTGTTTGGAAAACGTTAATGTTTTAATTTAGATCATATAGGAAAAGATGTGAATGACCAAAGTAAGAAGGTTGCAGATAAAAAATATAAACTCTTATTGGTAATAATTAAAAACAGTAACAATGCCAAAGTTAGCATTGAGATGCATCACACAGTGATTTACAAAAGAGTTCAAAGATATCCTAAGGTAAAACACAAAGGTACAAGAGTAAACCTGTAGCTAGTGAGTACCAGTGAAATGCGGCAAAGGAATGGCACATAGTATAGAGAATTATATGAAGTAAGGTCAAGTATAAACAAAATAGAGTGTCACTGATCAGAAGTAGACATATTAGAACAAAGAATAGGTAAAGTGTTTACCAGGAATGAAGTGTGGCGCCTGGAGTCCTACGTACATTTTGGCGTATGAGCCTTCTTCCGGGGAAGTCACTGGTGTAGAACCATATCCCCAATCCTACACATACTACATTGTTTTACTTTTTGCATTTCACATATGATGCTATATTTTGCTTTAATGTTTTAATTTAGATGCCATGGTTCAGTGGCGTATCTAGGGAGGGCAGCCAGGGCATGTGCCCCGGGCGCAGCCGACAGGGGGGTGCCAGAGGGTCACCTGATGATGCGGTGGTCTAAGGAGGCTCCTCGTCGAGTCATACCCAGGGGTCGGAAGGGGAGGGGGAGCGGGAGCTGTCTAGTTATACTCACCTGCTCTTGGCGCGGTCCCTGCAGGTCCCTGACTCCCTGGCGCCCCAGCTTCTTCTTGTACGGAGCGGTCACATGGTACTGCTCATTACAGTAATAAATATGCGGCTCCACCTCCCATAGGGTTGGAGCCGCATATTCATTACTGTAATGAGCAGTAACGGTGACCTCTCAGTACAGGAAGAAGCTGCCAGCGCCGGGGAAGCAGGGACCTGCAGGGATTGCGCCAGGAGCAGGTGAGTATAACGGGGAGGGGAGCGCAGCGTGATATTCACCTGCTCCTCGTTCCAGCCGCAGCTCCATCTTCAGGGTCTTCTGCAGTGACGCTGAGGTCAGAGGGCGTGGTGACATAGTTAGTGCGCACCCTCTGTCTGAAAGTCAGTGCAGAAGATGCTGAAGATGGAGCAGCAGCTGGAACGAGGAACAGGTGAATATTGAAAATGCCGGGGGCCTGAGCGATGGAGAGGTGAGTATGTGATTTTTTTTTATCGCAGCAACAGCAAATGAGGCAAGTGTCTGTATGGGGCATCTTATGGGGCCATAACGTTTGTGCAGCACTATATGGGGCAAGTGCCTGTATGGAGCATCTTATGGGGCCATAACATTTGTGCAGCACTATATGGGGCAAGTGTCCGTATGGGGCCATAATCAACGTTTGTGCAGCACTATATGGGGCAAGTGTCTGTATGGAGCATCTTATGGGGCCATAACGTTTGTGCAGCACTATAATGGGGCAAGTGTCTGTATGGAGCATCTTATGGGGCCATAACATTTGTGCAGCATTATAATGGGGCAAGTGTCTGTATGGAGCATTTTATGGGGCCATAACGTTTGTGCAGCACTATAAGGGGCAAGTGCCTGTATGGAGCATCTTATGGGGCCATAACGTTTGTGCAGCATTATATGGGGCAAATGTCTGTATGGAGCATCTTATGGGGCCATAATTTACGTTTGTGCAGCACTATATGGGGCAAATATCTTTATGGAGCATCTTATGGGGCCTTAATCAGCGTTTCTGCAGCACTATATGGCGCAAATATCTTTATGGAGCATCTTATGGGGCCATAATCAACGCTTCTGCAGCACTATATTGGGCAAATGTGTCTATGGAGCATCTTATGGGGCCATTATTAACCTTTATGCAGGATTATATGGATATTCAAAAACACTTAACCTACTGATGTCTCAATTAACTTTACTTTTATTGGTATCTATTTTAACATTATGGGGATTCAGGAATGTACCTTGGCTTGGTCATACAGTTTCAATAGAGTTAAGGTTCAAATGGGGGAGGTTTGGGGGGGGGGGGCAAACTGATCCTTTGCCCCGGGTGCAGGAAAGGCTAGATGCACCTCTGCCATGGTTTAATTATGAGACATTGGTTGCAAAAGTGGACATAGCGATTTATTGAGTTGCACTAGAATACAAGACCATGACTCCTTTTTTTGTCAGAAAGTGCAAGGCCAACAACCCTTGTTTGATATAATATTACTTCAATATTAGTTGCTGCTGCTAGGGTTGAGCGACTTTCACTTTTTTAAGGTCGAGTCGGGTTTTGTGAAACCCGACTTTGTCCAGAGTTGAGTCGAGTGCAGTCGGCCGATTATCGCTAAAAGTCGGGGATCGACCGAAACACGAAACCCAATGCAAGTCAATGGGGAAGCATAGTCGGCAGTGAGTGGAGGCCAGGAAAACACCTACAGTGCCCATTTTAATGCCAAAAACATCCACTCTTGTTTCTGAAGCTTGTCAATCTTAATTAACTTTATAATAATAGTTGGGCATTGGAACTTGGGGGTCATTTTGCAAAAGTTGTGGAGGGTAGGGCTGGTTCAAGCTTTTAGTGGGCCCAGGAAACGTGGACTACGTCACGGCGGTGGAGCAGTGAGAGGTAAGTATGTCAAGTTTGCAAGTGCTGTGATCCTAAGCAAGCAGGGAGGCCCCCTCGTTGGCATTGGCACTGGCACAGGGCCCCTCAAAGTACAGCGGTGTGTTTGCACGGAGGGGGCGCCTCCCACCAGCAGCGACACTTTTGCGTACTCTGAGGGGCCCTGTGCCAGTGACGTCGCCAATGAGTATGCCCCCCCACCTGATGAAGGAACCTGCACTTTCATCTGCACCTTCCTCTTTGTCCCTGTGTAAGGTGGTATAACATGCGGGAAGGGGAACCTTACTTTCAGCAGGGTCAGATTCTGGCTGTGTAGAGTGCAAGGGGAATGTAGTGGTCTAGGTCAATGTACCAGCAGACTCATCTAGCAGTGGCTGGGGAATGGGCAGGATGAGGAGGAAATAGATATAGGGCCAAAGAATAAAGTAGGCTAAATGCAGTTCAAAATTGGTAACAGGACTAAACAGGCGGCATTGCTTTGTTGAGTGGAGTAGCAAACCCAGGAGCAGCAGACACTGTTTTAAGGGCCCAAACACACTAATAGGCCAAATGCAGTTTAATATTTGCTACTGTAGGCCAAAAGCCAGAAGGTAGAAGCTCAGCTTTATTCAGTTGAGGACAACACCAGGGAGGGGCAGACACCGTTAGTAGGCCGGAACCACCAATTTTTTAAAAAACAGCACTTAATGAGAGCCAGAAGCTAGAAGCTCAGCTTTATTCAGTTGAGGACAACACCAGTTAGTAGGCCGGAACCACCAATCTTTTAAAAAACAGCACTTAATGAGAGCCAGAAGGTAGAAGCTCAACTTTATTCTGTTGAGGACAACACCAGGCAGGGGCAGACACCGTTAGTAGGCCCATAACCACCTATTTTTAAAAAAACAGCACTTAATGAGAGCCAGAAGGTAGAAGCTCAGCTTTATTCAGTTGAGGACAACACCAGGCAGGGGCAGACACCGTTAGTAGGCCGGAACCACCAATCTTTTAAAAAACAGCACTTAATGAGAGCCAGAAGGTAGAAGCTCAGCTTTGTTCAGTTGAGGACAACACCAGGCAGGGGCAGACACCGTTAGTAGGCCGGAACCACCAATCATTTAAAAAACAGCACTTAATGAGAGCCAGAAGGTAGAAGTTCAGCTTTATTCAGTTGAGGACAACACCAGGCAGGGGCAGACACCGTTAGTAGGCCGGAACCACCAATCTTTTAAAAAACAGCACTTAATGAGAGCCAGAAGGTAGAAGCTCAGCTTTATTCAGTTGAGGACAAACACCAGGGAGCAGCAAACAGAGGTATTAGGCCCCATCCAGCAATTAAAAAAAAAAAAGAAGCTTAATCAGAGCCAGAAGGTAGAAGCTCAGCTTTATTCAGTTGAGGACAACACCAGGCAGGGGCAGACACCGTTAGTAGGCCCATAACCACCTATTTTTAAAAACACAGCACTTAATGAGAGCCAGAAGGTGGAAGCTCAGCTTTGTTCAGTTGAGGACAACACCAGGCAGGGGCAGACACCGTTAGTAGGCCGGAACCACCAATTTTTTAAAAAACAGCACTTAATGAGAGCCAGAAGGTAGAAGCTCAGCTTTGTTCAGTTGAGGACAACACCAGGCAGGGGCAGACACCGTTAGTAGGCCGGAACCACCAATCTTTTAAAAAACAGCACTTAATGAGAGCCAGAAGGTAGAAGCTCAGCTTTATTCAGTTGAGGACAACACCAGGCAGAGGCAGACACCGTTAGTAGGCCGGAACCACCAATCATTTAAAAAACAGCACTTAATGAGAGCCAGAAGGTAGAAGCTCAGCTTTATTCAGTTGAGGACAACACCAGGCAGGGGCAGACACCGTTAGTAGGCCGGAACCACCAATCTTTTAAAAAACAGCACTTAATGAGAGCCAGAAGGTAGAAGCTCAGCTTTATTCAGTTGAGGACAACACCAGGCAGGGGCAGACACCGTTAGTAGGCCGGAACCACCAATCTTTTAAAAAACAGCACTTAATGAGAGCCAGAAGGTAGAAGCTCAGCTTTATTCAGTTGAGGACAACACCAGGCAGGGGCAGACACCGTTAGTAGGCCCATAACCACCTATTTTTAAAAACAGCACTTAAAGAGAGCCAGAAGGTGGAAGCTCAGCTTTGTTCAGTTGAGGACAACACCAGGGAGGGGCAGACACCGTTAGTAGGCCGGAACCACCAATTTTTTAAAAAACAGCACTTAATGAGAGGCAGAAGGTAGAAGCTCAGCTTTCTTCAGTTGAGGACAACACCAGGCAGGGGCAGACACCGTTAGTAGGCCGGAACCACCAATCTTTTAAAAAACAGCACTTAATGAGAGCCAGAAGGTAGAAGCTCAGCTTTGTTCAGTTGAGGACAACACCAGGCAGGGGCAGACACCGTTAGTAGGCCGGAACCACCAATCTTTTAAAAAACAGCACTTAATGAGAGCCAGAAGGTAGAAGCTCAGCTTTATTCAGTTGAGGACAACACCAGGCAGGGGCAGACACCGTTAGTAGGCCGGAACCACCAATCTTTTAAAAAACAGCACTTAATGAGAGCCAGAAGGTAGAAGCTCAGCTTTATTCAGTTGAGGACAAACACCAGGGAGCAGCAAACAGAGGTATTAGGCACCATCCAGCAATTAAAAAAAAAAAAAAAGCTTAATCAGAGCCAGAAGGTAGAAGCTCAGCTTTTTTCAGTTGAGGACAACACCGGGCAGGGGCAGACACCGTTAGTAGGCCCATAACCACCTATTTTTAAAAACACAGCACTTAAAGAGAGCCAGAAGGTAGAAGCTCAGCTTTATTCAGTTGAGGACAACACCAGGCAGGGGCAGACACCGTTAGTAGGCCGGAACCACCAATCTTTTAAAAAACAGCACTTAATGAGAGCCAGAAGGTAGAAGCTCAGCTTTATTCAGTTGAGGACAAACACCAGGGAGCAGCAAACAGAGGTATTAGGCACCATCCAGCAATTAAAAAAAAAAAAAAAAAAGCTTAATCAGAGCCAGAAGGTGGAAGCTCAGCTTTGTTCAGTTGAGGACAACACCAGGGAGGGGCAGACACCGTTAGTAGGCTGGAACCACCAATTTTTTAAAAAACAGCACTTAATGAGAGCCAGAAGGTAGAAGCTCAGCTTTCTTCAGTTGAGGACAACACCAGGCAGGGGCAGACACCGTTAGTAGGCCGGAACCACCAATCTTTTAAAAAACAGCACTTAATGAGAGCCAGAAGGTAGAAGCTCAGCTTTATTCAGTTGAGGACAACACCAGGCAGGGGCAGACACCGTTAGTAGGCCCATAACCACCTATTTTTAAAAACACAGCACTTAAAGAGAGCCAGAAGGTGGAAGCTCAGCTTTGTTCAGTTGAGGACAACACCAGGCAGGGGCAGACACCGTTAGTAGGTCCATAACCACCTATTTTTAAAAACACAGCACTTAAAGAGAGCCAGAAGGTGGAAGCTCAGCTTTGTTCAGTTGAGGACAACACCAGGGAGGGGCAGACACCGTTAGTAGGCTGGAACCACCAATTTTTTAAAAAACAGCACTTAATGAGAGCCAGAAGGTAGAAGCTCAGCTTTCTTCAGTTGAGGACAACACCAGGCAGGGGCAGACACCGTTAGTAGGCCGGAACCACCAATCTTTTAAAAAACAGCACTTAATGAGAGCCAGAAGGTAGAAGCTCAGCTTTATTCAGTTGAGGACAACACCAGGCAGGGGCAGACACCGTTAGTAGGCCGGAACCACCAATCTTTTAAAAAACAGCACTTAATGAGAGCCAGAAGGTAGAAGCTCAGCTTTATTCAGTTGAGGACAACACCAGGCAGGGGCAGACACCGTTAGTAGGCCCATAACCACCTATTTTTAAAAACACAGCACTTAATGAGAGCCAGAAGGTGGAAGCTCAGCTTTGTTCAGTTGAGGACAACACCAGGCAGGGGCAGACACCGTTAGTAGGCCGGAACCACCAATCTTTTAAAAAACAGCACTTAATGAGAGCCAGAAGGTAGAAGCTCAGCTTTATTCAGTTGAGGACAACAGCAGGCAGGGGCAGACACCGTTAGTAGGCCCATAACCATCTGTTTTTAAAAACACAGCACTTAATGAGAGCCAGAAGGTGGAAGCTCAGCTTTGTTCAGTTGAGGACAACACCAGGGAGGGGCAGACACCGTTAGTAGGCTGGAACCACCAATTTTTTAAAAAACAGCACTTAATGAGAGCCAGAAGGTAGAAGCTCAGCTTTCTTCAGTTGAGGACAACACCAGGCAGGGGCAGACACCGTTAGTAGGCCGGAACCACCAATCTTTTAAAAAACAGCACTTAATGAGAGCCAGAAGGTAGAAGCTCAGCTTTATTCAGTTGAGGACAACACCAGGCAGGGGCAGACACCGTTAGTAGGCCGGAACCACCAATCTTTTAAAAAACAGCACTTAATGAGAGCCAGAAGGTAGAAGCTCAGCTTTATTCAGTTGAGGACAACACCAGGCAGGGGCAGACACCGTTAGTAGGCCCATAACCACCTATTTTTAAAAACACAGCACTTAATGAGAGCCAGAAGGTGGAAGCTCAGCTTTGTTCAGTTGAGGACAACACCAGGCAGGGGCAGACACCGTTAGTAGGCCGGAACCACCAATCTTTTAAAAAACAGCACTTAATGAGAGCCAGAAGGTAGAAGCTCAGCTTTATTCAGTTGAGGACAACAGCAGGCAGGGGCAGACACCGTTAGTAGGCCCATAACCATCTGTTTTTAAAAACACAGCACTTAATGAGAGCCAGAAGGTGGAAGCTCAGCTTTGTTCAGTTGAGGACAACACCAGGGAGAGGCAGACACCGTTAGTAGGCCGGAACCACCAATTTTTTAAAAAACAGCACTTAATGAGAGCCAGAAGGTAGAAGCTCAGCTTTGTTCAGTTGAGGACAACACCAGGCAGGGGCAGACACAGTTAGTAGGCCGGAACCACCAATCTTTTAAAAAACAGCACTTAATGAGAGCCAGAAGGTAGAAGCTCAGCTTTATTCAGTTGAGGACAACACCAGGCAGAGGCAGACACCGTTAGTAGGCCGGAACCACCAATCATTTAAAAAACAGCACTTAATGAGAGCCAGAAGGTAGAATTTCAGCTTTGTTCAGTTGAGGCCAACACCAGGCAGGGGCAGACACCGTTAGTAGGCCGGAACCACCAATCTTTTAAAAAACAGCACTTAATGAAAGCCAGAAGGTAGAAGCTCAGCTTTATTCAGTTGAGGACAAACACCAGAGAGCAGCAAACAGAGGTATTAGGCCCCATCCAGCAATTAAAAAAAAAAAAAAAAAAAAAAAAAAAAAGCTTAATCAGAGCCAGAAGGTAGAAGCTCAGCTTTATTCAGTTGAGGACAACACCAGGCAGGGGCAGACACCGTTAGTAGGCCCATAACCACCTATTTTTAAAAACACAGCACTTAAAGAGAGCCAGAAGGTGGAAGCTCAGCTTTGTTCAGTTGAGGACAACACCAGGGAGGGGCAGACACCGTTAGTAGGCCGGAACCACCAATTTTTTAAAAAACAGCACTTAATGAGAGGCAGAAGGTAGAAGCTCAGCTTTCTTCAGTTGAGGACAACACCAGGCAGGGGCAGACACCGTTAGTAGGCCGGAACCACCAATCTTTTAAAAAACAGCACTTAATGAGAGCCAGAAGGTAGAAGCTCAGCTTTGTTCAGTTGAGGACAACACCAGGCAGGGGCAGACACCGTTAGTAGGCCGGAACCACCAATCTTTTAAAAAACAGCACTTAATGAGAGCCAGAAGGTAGAAGCTCAGCTTTATTCAGTTGAGGACAACACCAGGCAGGGGCAGACACCGTTAGTAGGCCGGAACCAACAATCTTTTAAAAAACAGCACTTAATGAGAGCCAGAAGGTAGAAGCTCAGCTTTATTCAGTTGAGGACAACACCAGGCAGGGGCAGACACCGTTAGTAGGCCGGAACCACCAATCTTTTAAAAAACAGCACTTAATGAGAGTCAGAAGGTAGAAGCTCAGCTTTATTCAGTTGAGGACAACACCAGGCAGGGGCAGACACCGTTAGTAGGCCGGAACCACCAATCTTTTAAAAAACAGCACTTAATGAGAGCCAGAAGGTAGAAGCTCAGCTTTATTCAGTTGAGGACAAACACCAGGGAGCAGCAAACAGAGGTATTAGGCACCATCCAGCAATTAAAAAAAAAAAAAAACAAACAAAAAAAAAAAATTAATCAGAGCCAGAAGGTAGAAGCTCAGCTTTTTTCAGTTGAGGACAACACCAGGCAGGGGCAGACACCGTTAGTAGGCCCATAACCACCTATTTTTAAAAACACAGCACTTAAAGAGAGCCAGAAGGTAGAAGCTCAGCTTTATTCAGTTGAGGACAACACCAGGCAGGGGCAGACACCGTTAGTAGGCCGGAACCACCAATCTTTTAAAAAACAGCACTTAATGAGAGCCAGAAGGTAGAAGCTCAGCTTTATTCAGTTGAGGACAAACACCAGGGAGCAGCAAACAGAGGTATTAGGCACCATCCAGCAATTAAAAAAAAAAAAAAAAAAAAAAAAGCTTAATGAGAGCCAGAAGGTAGAAGCTCAGCTTTCTTCAGTTGAGGACAACACCAGGCAGGGGCAGACACCGTTAGTAGGCCGGAACCACCAATCTTTTAAAAAACAGCACTTAATGAGAGCCAGAAGGTAGAAGCTCAGCTTTATTCAGTTGAGGACAACACCAGGCAGGGGCAGACACCGTTAGTAGGCCCATAACCACCTATTTTTAAAAACACAGCACTTAAAGAGAGCCAGAAGGTGGAAGCTCAGCTTTGTTCAGTTGAGGACAACACCAGGCAGGGGCAGACACCGTTAGTAGGTCCATAACCACCTATTTTTAAAAACACAGCACTTAAAGAGAGCCAGAAGGTGGAAGCTCAGCTTTGTTCAGTTGAGGACAACACCAGGGAGGGGCAGACACCGTTAGTAGGCTGGAACCACCAATTTTTTAAAAAACAGCACTTAATGAGAGCCAGAAGGTAGAAGCTCAGCTTTCTTCAGTTGAGGACAACACCAGGCAGGGGCAGACACCGTTAGTAGGCCGGAACCACCAATCTTTTAAAAAACAGCACTTAATGAGAGCCAGAAGGTAGAAGCTCAGCTTTATTCAGTTGAGGACAACACCAGGCAGGGGCAGACACCGTTAGTAGGCCGGAACCACCAATCTTTTAAAAAACAGCACTTAATGAGAGCCAGAAGGTAGAAGCTCAGCTTTATTCAGTTGAGGACAACACCAGGCAGGGGCAGACACCGTTAGTAGGCCCATAACCACCTATTTTTAAAAACACAGCACTTAATGAGAGCCAGAAGGTGGAAGCTCAGCTTTGTTCAGTTGAGGACAACACCAGGCAGGGGCAGACACCGTTAGTAGGCCGGAACCACCAATCTTTTAAAAAACAGCACTTAATGAGAGCCAGAAGGCAGAAGCTCAGCTTTATTCAGTTGAGGACAACAGCAGGCAGGGGCAGACACCGTTAGTAGGCCCATAACCATCTATTTTTAAAAACACAGCACTTAATGAGAGCCAGAAGGTGGAAGCTCAGCTTTGTTCAGTTGAGGACAACACCAGGGAGAGGCAGACACCGTTAGTAGGCCGGAACCACCAATTTTTTAAAAAACAGCACTTAATGAGAGCCAGAAGGTAGAAGCTCAGCTTTCTTCAGTTGAGGACAACACCAGGCAGGGGCAGACACCGTTAGTAGGCCGGAACCACCAATCTTTTAAAAAACAGCACTTAATGAGAGCCAGAAGGTAGAAGCTCAGCTTTCTTCAGTTGAGGACAACACCAGGCAGGGGCAGACACCGTTAGTAGGCCGGAACCACCAATCTTTTAAAAAACAGCACTTAATGAGAGCCAGAAGGTAGAAGCTCAGCTTTATTCAGTTGAGGACAACACCAGGCAGTGGCAGACACCGTTAGTAGGCCGGAACCACCAATCTTTTAAAAAACAGCACTTAATGAGAGCCAGAAGGTAGAAGCTCAGCTTTGTTCAGTTGAGGACAACACCAGGCAGGGGCAGACACCGTTAGTAGGCCGGAACCACCAATCTTTTAAAAAACAGCACTTAATGAGAGCCAGAAGGTAGAAGCTCAGCTTTATTCAGTTGAGGACAACACCAGGCAGGGGCAGACACCGTTAGTAGGCCGGAACCACCAATCTTTTAAAAAACAGCACTTAATGAGAGCCAGAAGGTAGAAGCTCAGCTTTGTTCAGTTGAGGACAACACCAGGCAGGGGCAGACACCGTTAGTAGGCCGGAACCACCAATCTTTTAAAAAACAGCACTTAATGAGAGCCAGAAGGTAGAAGCTCAGCTTTATTCAGTTGAGGACAACACCAGGCAGGGGCAGACACCGTTAGTAGGCCCATAACCACCTATTTTTAAAAACACAGCACTTAAAGAGAGCCAGAAGGTGGAAGCTCAGCTTTGTTCAGTTGAGGACAACACCAGGCAGGGGCAGACACCGTTAGTAGGTCCATAACCACCTATTTTTAAAAACACAGCACTTAAAGAGAGCCAGAAGGTGGAAGCTCAGCTTTGTTCAGTTGAGGACAACACCAGGGAGGGGCAGACACCGTTAGTAGGCTGGAACCACCAATTTTTTAAAAAACAGCACTTAATGAGAGCCAGAAGGTAGAAGCTCAGCTTTCTTCAGTTGAGGACAACACCAGGCAGGGGCAGACACCGTTAGTAGGCCGGAACCACCAATCTTTTAAAAAACAGCACTTAATGAGAGCCAGAAGGTAGAAGCTCAGCTTTATTCAGTTGAGGACAACACCAGGCAGGGGCAGACACCGTTAGTAGGCCGGAACCACCAATCTTTTAAAAAACAGCACTTAATGAGAGCCAGAAGGTAGAAGCTCAGCTTTATTCAGTTGAGGACAACACCAGGCAGGGGCAGACACCGTTAGTAGGCCCATAACCACCTATTTTTAAAAACACAGCACTTAATGAGAGCCAGAAGGTGGAAGCTCAGCTTTGTTCAGTTGAGGACAACACCAGGCAGGGGCAGACACCGTTAGTAGGCCGGAACCACCAATCTTTTAAAAAACAGCACTTAATGAGAGCCAGAAGGTAGAAGCTCAGCTTTATTCAGTTGAGGACAACAGCAGGCAGGGGCAGACACCGTTAGTAGGCCCATAACCATCTATTTTTAAAAACACAGCACTTAATGAGAGCCAGAAGGTGGAAGCTCAGCTTTGTTCAGTTGAGGACAACACCAGGGAGAGGCAGACACCGTTAGTAGGCCGGAACCACCAATTTTTTAAAAAACAGCACTTAATGAGAGCCAGAAGGTAGAAGTTCAGTTTTCTTCAGTTGAGGACAACACCAGGCAGGGGCAGACACCGTTAGTAGGCCGGAACCACCAATCTTTTAAAAAACAGCACTTAATGAGAGCCAGAAGGTAGAAGCTCAGCTTTATTCAGTTGAGGACAACACCAGGCAGAGGCAGACACCGTTAGTAGGCCGGAACCACCAATCATTTAAAAAACAGCACTTAATGAGAGCCAGAAGGTAGAAGTTCAGCTTTGTTCAGTTGAGGCCAACACCAGGCAGGGGCAGACACCGTTAGTAGGCCGGAACCACCAATCTTTTAAAAAACAGCACTTAATGAGAGCCAGAAGGTAGAAGCTCAGCTTTATTCAGTTGAGGACAAACACCAGGGAGCAGCAAACAGAGGTATTAGGCCCCATCCAGCAATTAAAAAAAAAAAAAAAAAAAGCTTAATCAGAGCCAGAAGGTAGAAGCTCAGCTTTATTCAGTTGAGGACAACACCAGGCAGGGGCAGACACCGTTAGAAGGCCCATAACCACCTATTTTTAAAAACACAGCACTTAAAGAGAGCCAGAAGGTGGAAGCTCAGCTTTGTTCAGTTGAGGACAACACCAGGGAGGGGCAGACACCGTTAGTAGGCCGGAACCACCAATTTTTTAAAAAACAGCACTTAATGAGAGGCAGAAGGTAGAAGCTCAGCTTTCTTCAGTTGAGGACAACACCAGGCAGGGGCAGACACCGTTAGTAGGCCGGAACCACCAATCTTTTAAAAAACAGCACTTAATGAGAGCCAGAAGGTAGAAGCTCAGCTTTATTCAGTTGAGGACAACACCAGGCAGGGGCAGACACCGTTAGTAGGCCGGAACCAACAATCTTTTAAAAAACTGCACTTAATGAGAGCCAGAAGGTAGAAGCTCAGCTTTATTCAGTTGAGGACAACACCAGGCAGGGGCAGACACCGTTAGTAGGCCGGAACCACCAATTTTTTAAAAAACAGCACTTAATGAGAGCCAGAAGGTAGAAGCTCAGCTTTGTTCAGTTGAGGACAACACCAGGCAGGGGCAGACACCGTTAGTAGGCCGGAACCACCAATCTTTTAAAAAACAGCACTTAATGAGAGCCAGAAGGTAGAAGCTCAGCTTTATTCAGTTGAGGACAACACCAGGCAGAGGCAGACACCGTTAGTAGGCCGGAACCACCAATCATTTAAAAAACAGCACTTAATGAGAGCCAGAAGGTAGAAGTTCAGCTTTGTTCAGTTGAGGCCAACACCAGGCAGGGGCAGACACCGTTAGTAGGCCGGAACCACCAATCTTTTAAAAAACAGCACTTAATGAGAGCCAGAAGGTAGAAGCTCAGCTTTCTTCAGTTGAGGACAACACCAGGCAGAGGCAGACACCGTTAGTAGGCCGGAACCACCAATCATTTAAAAAACAGCACTTAATGAGAGCCAGAAGGTAGAAGTTCAGCTTTGTTCAGTTGAGGCCAACACCAGGCAGGGGCAGACACCGTTAGTAGGCCGGAACCACCAATCTTTTAAAAAACAGCACTTAATGAGAGCCAGAAGGTAGAAGCTCAGCTTTCTTCAGTTGAGGACAAACACCAGGGAGCAGCAAACAGAGGTATTAGGCCCCAACCAGCAATTAAAAAAAAAAAAAAAAAAAGCTTAATCAGAGCCAGAATGTAGAAGCTCAGCTTTATTCAGTTGAGGACAACACCAGGCAGGGGCAGACACCGTTAGTAGGCCCATAACCACCTATTTTTAAAAACACAGCACTTAAAGAGAGCCAGAAGGTGGAAGCTCAGCTTTGTTCAGTTGAGGACAAAACCAGGGAGGGGCAGACACCGTTAGTAGGCCGGAACCACCAATTTTTTAAAAAACAGCACTTAATGAGAGGCAGAAGGTAGAAGCTCAGCTTTCTTCAGTTGAGGACAACACCAGGTAGGGGCAGACACCGTTAGTAGGCCGGAACCACCAATCTTTTAAAAAACAGCACTTAATGAGAGCCAGAAGGTAGAAGCTCAGCTTTATTCAGTTGAGGACAACACCAGGCAGGGGCAGACACCGTTAGTAGGCCGGAACCACCAATCTTTTAAAAAACAGCACTTAATGAGAGCCAGAAGGTAGAAGCTCAGCTTTATTCAGTTGAGAACAAACACCAGGGAGCAGCAAACAGAGGTATTAGGCACCATCCAGCAATTAAAAAAAAAAAAAAAAAAAAAAAGCTCAATCAATGCCAGAAGGTAGAAGCTCAGCTTTATTCAGTTGAGGACAACACCAGGCAGGGGCAGACACCGTTAGTAGGCCCATAACCACCTATTTTTAAAAACACAGCACTTAAAGAGAGCCAGAAGGTAGAAGCTCAGCTTTATTCAGTTGAGGACAACACCAGGCAGGGGCAGACACCGTTAGTAGGCCGGAACCACCAATCTTTTAAAAAACAGCACTTAATGAGAGCCAGAAGGTAGAAGCTCAGCTTTATTCAGTTGAGGACAAACACCAGGGAGCAGCAAACAGAGGTATTAGGCACCATCCAGCAATTAAAAAAAAAAAAAAAAAAAAAAAAAAAGCTTAATCAGAGCCAGAAGGTGGAAGCTCAGCTTTGTTCAGTTGAGGACAACACCAGGGAGGGGCAGACACCGTTAGTAGGCTGGAACCACCAATTTTTTAAAAAACAGCACTTAATGAGAGCCAGAAGGTAGAAGCTCAGCTTTGTTCAGTTGAGGACAACACCAGGCAGGGGCAGACACCGTTAGTAGGCCGGAACCACCAATCTTTTAAAAAACAGCACTTAATGAGAGCCAGAAGGTAGAAGCTCAGCTTTATTCAGTTGAGGACAACACCAGGCAGGGGCAGACACCGTTAGTAGGCCGGAACCACCAATCTTTTAAAAAACAGCACTTAATGAGAGCCAGAAGGTAGAAGCTCAGCTTTGTTCAGTTGAGGACAACACCAGGCAGGGGCAGACACCGTTAGTAGGCCGGAACCACCAATCTTTTAAAAAACAGCACTTAATGAGAGCCAGAAGGTAGAAGCTCAGCTTTATTCAGTTGAGGACAACACCAGGCAGGGGCAGACACCGTTAGTAGGCCGGAACCACCAATCTTTTAAAAAACAGCACTTAATGAGAGCCAGAAGGTAGAAGCTCAGCTTTATTCAGTTGAGGACAACACCAGGCAGGGGCAGACACCGTTAGTAGGCCCATAACCACCTATTTTTAAAAACACAGCACTTAAAGAGAGCCAGAAGGTAGAAGCTCAGCTTTATTCAGTTGAGGACAACACCAGGCAGGGGCAGACACCGTTAGTAGGCCGGAACCACCAATCTTTTAAAAAACAGCACTTAATGAGAGCCAGAAGGTAGAAGCTCAGCTTTATTCAGTTGAGGACAAACACCAGGGAGCAGCAAACAGAGGTATTAGGCACCATCCAGCAATTAAAAAAAAAAAAAAAAAAAAAGCTTAATCAGAGCCAGAAGGTGGAAGCTCAGCTTTGTTCAGTTGAGGACAACACCAGGGAGGGGCAGACACCGTTAGTAGGCTGGAACCACCAATTTTTTAAAAAACAGCACTTAATGAGAGCCAGAAGGTAGAAGCTCAGCTTTCTTCAGTTGAGGACAACACCAGGCAGGGGCAGACACCGTTAGTAGGCCGGAACCACCAATCTTTTAAAAAACAGCACTTAATGAGAGCCAGAAGGTAGAAGCTCAGCTTTATTCAGTTGAGGACAACACCAGGCAGGGGCAGACACCGTTAGTAGGCCGGAACCACCAATCTTTTAAAAAACAGCACTTAATGAGAGCCAGAAGGTAGAAGCTCAGCTTTATTCAGTTGAGGACAACACCAGGCAGGGGCAGACACCGTTAGTAGGCCCATAACCACCTATTTTTAAAAACACAGCACTTAATGAGAGCCAGAAGGTGGAAGCTCAGCTTTGTTCAGTTGAGGACAACACCAGGCAGGGGCAGACACCGTTAGTAGGCCGGAACCACCAATCTTTTAAAAAACAGCACTTAATGAGAGCCAGAAGGTAGAAGCTCAGCTTTATTCAGTTGAGGACAACAGCAGGCAGGGGCAGACACCGTTAGTAGGCCCATAACCATCTATTTTTAAAAACACAGCACTTAATGAGAGCCAGAAGGTGGAAGCTCAGCTTTGTTCAGTTGAGGACAACACCAGGGAGAGGCAGACACCGTTAGTAGGCCGGAACCACCAATTTTTTAAAAAACAGCACTTAATGAGAGCCAGAAGGTAGAAGCTCAGCTTTGTTCAGTTGAGGACAACACCAGGCAGGGGCAGACACCGTTAGTAGGCCGGAACCACCAATCTTTTAAAAAACAGCACTTAATGAGAGCCAGAAGGTAGAAGCTCAGCTTTATTCAGTTGAGGACAACACCAGGCAGAGGCAGACACCGTTAGTAGGCCGGAACCACCAATCATTTAAAAAACAGCACTTAATGAGAGCCAGAAGGTAGAAGTTCAGCTTTGTTCAGTTGAGGCCAACACCAGGCAGGGGCAGACACCGTTAGTAGGCCGGAACCACCAATCTTTTAAAAAACAGCACTTAATGAGAGCCAGAAGGTAGAAGCTCAGCTTTATTCAGTTGAGGACAAACACCAGGGAGCAGCAAACAGAGGTATTAGGCCCCATCCAGCAATTAAAAAAAAAAAAAAAAAAAGCTTAATCAGAGCCAGAAGGTAGAAGCTCAGCTTTATTCTGTTGAGGACAACACCAGGCAGGGGCAGACACCGTTAGAAGGCCCATAACCACCTATTTTTAAAAACACAGCACTTAAAGAGAGCCAGAAGGTGGAAGCTCAGCTTTGTTCAGTTGAGGACAACACCAGGGAGGGGCAGACACCGTTAGTAGGCCGGAACCACCAATTTTTTAAAAAACAGCACTTAATGAGAGGCAGAAGGTAGAAGCTCAGCTTTCTTCAGTTGAGGACAACACCAGGCAGGGGCAGACACCGTTAGTAGGCCGGAACCACCAATCTTTTAAAAAACAGCACTTAATGAGAGCCAGAAGGTAGAAGCTCAGCTTTGTTCAGTTGAGGACAACACCAGGCAGGGGCAGACACCGTTAGTAGGCCGGAACCACCAATCTTTTAAAAAACAGCACTTAATGAGAGCCAGAAGGTAGAAGCTCAGCTTTATTCAGTTGAGGACAACACCAGGCAGGGGCAGACACCGTTAGTAGGCCGGAACCAACAATCTTTTAAAAAACTGCACTTAATGAGAGCCAGAAGGTAGAAGCTCAGCTTTATTCAGTTGAGGACAACACCAGGCAGGGGCAGACACCGTTAGTAGGCCGGAACCACCAATTTTTTAAAAAACAGCACTTAATGAGAGCCAGAAGGTAGAAGCTCAGCTTTGTTCAGTTGAGGACAACACCAGGCAGGGGCAGACACCGTTAGTAGGCCGGAACCACCAATCTTTTAAAAAACAGCACTTAATGAGAGCCAGAAGGTAGAAGCTCAGCTTTATTCAGTTGAGGACAACACCAGGCAGAGGCAGACACCGTTAGTAGGCCGGAACCACCAATCATTTAAAAAACAGCACTTAATGAGAGCCAGAAGGTAGAAGTTCAGCTTTGTTCAGTTGAGGCCAACACCAGGCAGGGGCAGACACCGTTAGTAGGCCGGAACCACCAATCTTTTAAAAAACAGCACTTAATGAGAGCCAGAAGGTAGAAGCTCAGCTTTCTTCAGTTGAGGACAAACACCAGGGAGCAGCAAACAGAGGTATTAGGCCCCAACCAGCAATTAAAAAAAAAAAAAAAAAAAGCTTAATCAGAGCCAGAAGGTAGAAGCTCAGCTTTATTCAGTTGAGGACAACACCAGGCAGGGGCAGACACCGTTAGTAGGCCCATAACCACCTATTTTTAAAAACACAGCACTTAAAGAGAGCCAGAAGGTGGAAGCTCAGCTTTGTTCAGTTGAGGACAAAACCAGGGAGGGGCAGACACCGTTAGTAGGCCGGAACCACCAATTTTTTAAAAAACAGCACTTAATGAGAGGCAGAAGGTAGAAGCTCAGCTTTCTTCAGTTGAGGACAACACCAGGTAGGGGCAGACACCGTTAGTAGGCCGGAACCACCAATCTTTTAAAAAACAGCACTTAATGAGAGCCAGAAGGTAGAAGCTCAGCTTTGTTCAGTTGAGGACAACACCAGGCAGGGGCAGACACCGTTAGTAGGCCGGAACCACCAATCTTTTAAAAAACAGCACTTAATGAGAGCCAGAAGGTAGAAGCTCAGCTTTATTCAGTTGAGGACAACACCAGGCAGGGGCAGACACCGTTAGTAGGCCGGAACCAACAATCTTTTAAAAAACTGCACTTAATGAGAGCCAGAAGGTAGAAGCTCAGCTTTATTCAGTTGAGGACAACACCAGGCAGGGGCAGACACCGTTAGTAGGCCGGAACCACCAATCTTTTAAAAAACAGCACTTAATGAGAGCCAGAAGGTAGAAGCTCAGCTTTATTCAGTTGAGGACAACACCAGGCAGGGGCAGACACCGTTAGTAGGCCGGAACCACCAATCTTTTAAAAAACAGCACTTAATGAGAGCCAGAAGGTAGAAGCTCAGCTTTATTCAGTTGAGGACAAACACCAGGGAGCAGCAAACAGAGGTATTAGGCACCATCCAGCAATTAAAAAAAAAAAAAAAAAAAAAAAAAAAAAAAAAGCTTAATCAGTGCCAGAAGGTAGAAGCTCAGCTTTATTCAGTTGAGGACAACACCAGGCAGGGGCAGACACCGTTAGTAGGCCCATAACCACCTATTTTTAAAAACACAGCACTTAAAGAGAGCCAGAAGGTAGAAGCTCAGCTTTATTCAGTTGAGGACAACACCAGGCAGGGGCAGACACCGTTAGTAGGCCGGAACCACCAATCTTTTAAAAAACAGCACTTAATGAGAGCCAGAAGGTAGAAGCTCAGCTTTATTCAGTTGAGAACAAACACCAGGGAGCAGCAAACAGAGGTATTAGGCACCATCCAGCAATTAAAAAAAAAAAAAAAAAAAAAAAGCTCAATCAATGCCAGAAGGTAGAAGCTCAGCTTTATTCAGTTGAGGACAACACCAGGCAGGGGCAGACACCGTTAGTAGGCCCATAACCACCTATTTTTAAAAACACAGCACTTAAAGAGAGCCAGAAGGTAGAAGCTCAGCTTTATTCAGTTGAGGACAACACCAGGCAGGGGCAGACACCGTTAGTAGGCCGGAACCACCAATCTTTTAAAAAACAGCACTTAATGAGAGCCAGAAGGTAGAAGCTCAGCTTTATTCAGTTGAGGACAAACACCAGGGAGCAGCAAACAGAGGTATTAGGCACCATCCAGCAATTAAAAAAAAAAAAAAAAAAAAAAAAAAGCTTAATCAGAGCCAGAAGGTGGAAGCTCAGCTTTGTTCAGTTGAGGACAACACCAGGGAGGGGCAGACACCGTTAGTAGGCTGGAACCACCAATTTTTTAAAAAACAGCACTTAATGAGAGCCAGAAGGTAGAAGCTCAGCTTTCTTCAGTTGAGGACAACACCAGGCAGGGGCAGACACCGTTAGTAGGCCGGAACCACCAATCTTTTAAAAAACAGCACTTAATGAGAGCCAGAAGGTAGAAGCTCAGCTTTATTCAGTTGAGGACAACACCAGGCAGGGGCAGACACCGTTAGTAGGCCGGAACCACCAATCTTTTAAAAAACAGCACTTAATGAGAGCCAGAAGGTAGAAGCTCAGCTTTGTTCAGTTGAGGACAACACCAGGCAGGGGCAGACACCGTTAGTAGGCCGGAACCACCAATCTTTTAAAAAACAGCACTTAATGAGAGCCAGAAGGTAGAAGCTCAGCTTTATTCAGTTGAGGACAACACCAGGCAGGGGCAGACACCACTAGTAGGCCGGAACCACCAATCTTTTAAAAAACAGCACTTAATGAGAGCCAGAAGGTAGAAGCTCAGCTTTATTCAGTTGAGGACAACACCAGGCAGGGGCAGACACCGTTAGTAGGCCCATAACCACCTATTTTTAAAAACACAGCACTTAAAGAGAGCCAGAAGGTAGAAGCTCAGCTTTATTCAGTTGAGGACAACACCAGGCAGGGGCAGACACCGTTAGTAGGCCGGAACCACCAATCTTTTAAAAAACAGCACTTAATGAGAGCCAGAAGGTAGAAGCTCAGCTTTATTCAGTTGAGGACAAACACCAGGGAGCAGCAAACAGAGGTATTAGGCACCATCCAGCAATTAAAAAAAAAAAAAAAAAAAAAGCTTAATCAGAGCCAGAAGGTGGAAGCTCAGCTTTGTTCAGTTGAGGACAACACCAGGGAGGGGCAGACACCGTTAGTAGGCTGGAACCACCAATTTTTTAAAAAACAGCACTTAATGAGAGCCAGAAGGTAGAAGCTCAGCTTTCTTCAGTTGAGGACAACACCAGGCAGGGGCAGACACCGTTAGTAGGCCGGAACCACCAATCTTTTAAAAAACAGCACTTAATGAGAGCCAGAAGGTAGAAGCTCAGCTTTATTCAGTTGAGGACAACACCAGGCAGGGGCAGACACCGTTAGTAGGCCCATAACCACCTATTTTTAAAAACACAGCACTTAAAGAGAGCCAGAAGGTGGAAGCTCAGCTTTGTTCAGTTGAGGACAACACCAGGCAGGGGCAGACACCGTTAATAGGTCCATAACCACCTATTTTTAAAAACACAGCACTTAAAGAGAGCCAGAAGGTGGAAGCTCAGCTTTGTTCAGTTGAGGACAACACCAGGGAGGGGCAGACACCGTTAGTAGGCTGGAACCACCAATTTTTTAAAAAACAGCACTTAATGAGAGCCAGAAGGTAGAAGCTCAGCTTTCTTCAGTTGAGGACAACACCAGGCAGGGGCAGACACCGTTAGTAGGCCGGAACCACCAATCTTTTAAAAAACAGCACTTAATGAGAGCCAGAAGGTAGAAGCTCAGCTTTATTCAGTTGAGGACAACACCAGGCAGGGGCAGACACCGTTAGTAGGCCGGAACCACCAATCTTTTAAAAAACTGCACTTAATGAGAGCCAGAAGGTAGAAGCTCAGCTTTGTTCAGTTGAGGACAACACCAGGCAGGGGCAGACACCGTTAGTAGGCCCGAACCACCAATCTTTTAAAAAACAGCACTTAATGAGAGCCAGAAGGTAGAAGCTCAGCTTTATTCAGTTGAGGACAACACCAGGCAGGGGCAGACACTGTTAGTAGGCCGGAACCACCAATCTTTTAAAAAACAGCACTTAATGAGAGCCAGAAGGTAGAAGCTCAGCTTTATTCAGTTGAGGACAAACACCAGGGAGCAGCAAACAGAGGTATTAGGCCCCATCCAGCAATTAAAAAAAAAAAAAAAAAAGCTTAATCAGAGCCAGAAGGTAGAAGCTCAGCTTTATTCAGTTGAGGACAACACCAGGCAGGGGCAGACACCGTTAGTAGGCCCATAACCACCTATTTTTAAAAACACAGCACTTAAAGAGAGCCAGAAGGTGGAAGCTCAGCTTTGTTCAGTTGAGGACAACATCAGGCAGGGGCAGACACCGTTAGTAGGCCCATAACCACCTATTTTTAAAAACACAGCACTTAAAGAGAGCCAGAAGGTGGAAGCTCAGCTTTGTTCAGTTGAGGACAACACCAGGGAGGGGCAGACACCGTTAGTAGGCTGGAACCACCAATCTTTTAAAAAACAGCACTTAATGAGAGCCAGAAGGTGGAAGCTCAGATTTATTAATTTGAGGACAACTTGAATTAGGGACTGCAGACAGACTTACCAGGCTGTCCCCTGTGTGGACCATGCATCCAATACATTAACCCATTGCGCCACAAAGGACACGTAACCTTCCGTGGCCATGCCTACCGCTCCATGTGTCTGTTGTCAGGTGTACCTTTGGACTCACAGATTGACAGAATGAAAGGACAATGTGGTCTTTAACATGCTGGTGGAGGGGTGGGATGGCTTTTCTCGCAAAAGAATTGTCAACTGGGTAGCTCATAGCGTGGTACAGCGTAGTCCATCATGGCTTTATTAATATTAAATAAAATAAAAAAATAGGCTCTATGCACTGAAAATAGGTTCCAGGGGTACACCGGCAGCAGTGGTCTGGTCATTGGAGGCCTAGTGGAAGGAGGGACCGCAGACAGGCTTCAAAGGCCTAACATAATAAAATGGGCTGGCTGTAGGCACTTTATAATTGGTTCCAGGGGGACACGGGCAGCAGTGGTCTGGTCATTGGAGGCCTAGTGGAAGGAGGGACCGCAGACAGGCTTCCAAGGCCTAACATAATAAAATGGGCTGGCTGTAGGCACTTTATAATTGGTTCCAGGGGGACACGGGCAGCAGTGGTCTGGTCATTGGAGGCCTAGTGGAAGGAGGGACCGCAGACAGGCTTCGAAGGCCTAACATAATAAAATGGGCTGGCTGTAGGCACTTTATAATTGGTTGCAGGGGGACACGGGCAGCAGTGGTCTGGTCATTGGAGGCCTAGTGGAAGGAGGGACCGCAGACAGGCTTCCAAGGCCTAACATAATAAAATTGGCTGGCTGTAGGCACTTTATAATTGGTTCCAGGGGGACACGGGTAGCAGTGGTCTGGTCATTGGAGGCCTAGTGGAAGGAGGGACCGCAGACAGGCTTCGAAGGCCTAAAATAATAAAATGGGCTGGCTGTAGGCACTTTATAATTGGTTCCAGGGGGACACGGGCAGCAGTGGTCTGGTCAACGGAGGCCGATTGTAATGAGTGTCTGCCAGTTAGTAGTCCAAAACAACAAATAAATGTGAATGTCTCGCATTAAAACAAAACAAAAAAACTAAAGGGTGCAATCATTAGGTTCAGGGGTGGGATCCTCTGCGTTGTTTCAGACCTACTAATTTAGCGCAAAGTATTTACTGTGGTAAATAGAGGACACTGCCCCTGACTATGTTAACTACCATCATACATGTCAACACAATGGTATTGTCAGTGGCAGGTATGGAAGGATGTCAGCGCATAGACTAAACATTGGTGGACGTGTGAGAGATAACTGTGGAAGTGGTAGAGCAATGTTTGACCTGGGGGTGGGTGAACTCTCTTGTGGCCGGCGGTACAGGCCCAGGGCCCCTCATGTTACAACAGTGTGTCTGATGTTGGGTGCGCACCACCATCGCCAGAGACACTTTATTGTACTATGAGGGACCCAGTAGCAATGCCGTCGACCAAAAGCGAGCACACCCACCTCTTCAGACAAACAGCAGTCTCACGGGTGCTTGCGCCAAGTCGCGATACCACGGCCCCGTGTGGCGAGTTTGGCCATTTAGGGAGGTGTAAACATGTCGTATGCTGGACAATCAGCTGCAGCAAATTAGACATTAGAAAAGTAATTCACAGTAGTCCACAGGCAAGAGCTTTTCATAGGAAAGCTAGGTGTCGGCCGGGCAAGGTGGGGCAAAAGATTTCGAAATCCAGTTGTGGTTCATTTTAATGAATGTTAGATAATCAACATTTTGGGTAGCCAGACGAGTCCTTTTTTCGGTTAATATTGAACCTGCAGCACTGAATACTCTTTCTGATAGGACACTTGCTGCCGGGCAAGCAAGCTCCTGCAATGCATATTCTGCCAATTCTGGCCAGGTGTCTAATTTTGATGCCCAGTAATCAAATGGGAATGACGGTTGAGGGAGAACATCGATAAGGGATGAAAAATAGTTAGTAACCATACTGGACAAATGTTGTCTCCTGTCACTTTCAATTGATGCAGCAGTACCTGTCCTGTCTGCGGTCATAGCAAAATCACTCCACAACCTGGTCAGAAAACCCCTCTGTCCAACGCCACTTCTGATGTGTGCACCCCTAACACTCTTAGTCTGCTGCCCCCTGGAGCTCGTGTGAGAACGATCACGTGCGCTGTGTGCTGGGAATGCCTGAAGCAAACGGTCAACAAGAGTTGATTGTTTGGTTGCTAATATTAGTTCCAAGTTCTCATGTGGCATAATATTTTGCAATTTGCCTTTATAGCGTGGATCAAGGAGGCAGGCCAACCAGTAATCGTCATTAGGGTTGAGCGAAACGGGTCGGCAATTTTCAGAAGTCGCCGACTTTTGGCAAAGTCGGGTTTCATGAAACCCGACCCGACCCCTGTGTGGGGTCGGCCATGAAGTCGGCGATCTTCTGAATCTGGAATTGGAATTCCGATACCGATTCCCGATATGTTTAAGATATCGGGAATTGGTATCGGAATTCAGATTTAAGTGTAAAATAAAGAATTAAAATAAAAAATATCGCTATACTTACCATCTGACGGGCCCTGGTACTAACCAGGAACCTTCCTTCCTTAGAATCAGCCTTCCAAGACCTGCGGTGACGTCGCGGTGACGTCGCGGCTTGTGATTGGTCGCGCGGCCCCCATGTGACCGCTCGCGCGACCAATCACAAGCCGCGACGTCACCGTGACGTCACCGAAGGCCCTGGAAGGGCTGATTCTTAGGAAGGAAGGCTGTCGGAAAGAAGCAGGGCGTGTCCGAGGGTGAGTATATACCTAATAGGAATATACTCACCCTCGGCTTCGTTCCGGCAGCCTTCCTTCCTAAGAATCAGCCCTTCCAGGGCCTTCGGTGACGTCACGGTGACGTCGCGGCTTGTGATTGGTCGCGCGAAAAAAAGAAAGGGAACCTTTTTGGATATTGACCGCTTTCCCAGATTATTAACAACAGTCCCCAGTGGACAGCTTTTCCTCTGGAGGTTATGAAAATTCCACTGGAGCCCATGCCATTTTTTAAATTATTTATTTTACAAATGATATACACAGTGGGTGCTGAATACAACTCCCATTATTGTCGCCTGGTCGTGCTGATCTGGTTTTTCCTGTACCAGAAATATCAGGATATGTGAAGGGGGCCATTTGCAATGTGTAAAAAGGCTGCAGGCATTTTGTGCAAATCAAATTACAAATTGTTTGTATTTACCATGACCTGCAAGTTACATAAAAGTTAACTCAAGTTCTAATTGCATCAATTAATTTGATCATCTTTTGCAGCTTTTTAAATAACCAGAGTACAAAAAATTCTGTAAGGTAACAGACAACATGTCTAGCTGTTAAAATAGATCAGTAATCAGCCTGGAAATGCTTTCCTTCTATTTTAAAATCTACACACTGGAGCTTTACAGTACATATTCATGTGTAAAAAGTTTCACTGGTAAAGGTTATGGAGTGCACCTTTAAAGTTCAATGACTAATTTATGTAGTGAAATCAGTCTAGTTGGGTCCGCAGAACCATATAATTTAGATCTAGCTGAGAGAATGAATATATTGCCTGTGAATAACTTATCCTCTCTCAAGAACACTCTAACACAATGCTCTATCTTCATTAGATGCTGAAGGTTGATAAAGTACAATGAAAATTTAAGGTAGTTTTAATTTACTGCTCACATGTGGCCTCAATGCTAAATATGCCATCTGCACTAGGTGATCTATTGCTGCTCTGGTGCATTGCTTTAGAACATTTAGTATTGATTTTTATTTTGCTTCTATAGCTGTGATTATAAAATGTATTAAAGTATGCATACAGTTTTTTTTAGAGAGTTGTAAAAGTAATGTTAAAGGGGTTTCTAATTATTTCAAGTTATGGCATATTGCAACGATATGTCAAAATTTCATTATGAAATGTGGGAATTCCACAGAACATTAATACAAAGTGACAGCAGCTCTGATAAAGCTACTTCACAGAACAAATCCAAATCTTGAACTGTACAAATCCATTTGTAGAATTTCAGAAAGTGCCTTTTCAGGAGTAGAGCTGTGCAGGCAATAGGCCTTAGACCCCTGAGCCTGGATGTTCACCAAAAGATAATTAAAAATGTCATCAGGTTTGGAATATTCATTTTCAAACTTAGAGTATTCTAAGTTAAAGGTGTTTTCCAATCTTTAGAGCTTACATTCAGATGTATTAAATGGAGTATAATGTATTACTTACTAATATGCTGTCTTCTAAGGGGCCAATAAGCCTCCTTACCTTGGCATGCCAGAGCTGGTATGTCACTCTCCACAAGGAGAAGCGTTACCCCTTAGATCTAGAGCCTCTCACCCAGCTAAGTCAGATCTCATACTTTGCACTGGCGAGGTCCAACAGCCCGAAACACCGTGTCAGCAAATTGAGATTCTGATTTCGCTTTTATCCTAAGTCATATTGCAAGACTCATTAAAGGGTCTATAGTTTCTTGTAGGATTGCCACTTCCAACAAGTGGCACTATAGATTTCAAGCATAGATTTGCAGCTGAAATGCTTCTCTAAGGTTCTGTCTACACATTCTGAGCTCCATTTCTTTTTTTCATACTAGTAACAGAGAATTCATGTTAAAAACGATCTTTTACAGAATTGATGCACATGGAAGCAGAAATGTTGTCCATCTGTTTTGCAATACAGCTCTGGCAAAAATTAAGAGACCACCACATCAAAACCCTGTCATGGGCAGCCCAATCTCCAGACCTGAACCCCATTGAAAATCTCTGGAATGTAATCAAGAGGATGATGGATAGTCACAAGCCATCAAACAAAGAAGAACTGCTTACATTTTTGCACCAGGAGCAGCGTGAAAGACTGGTGGAAAGCATGCCAAGACACATGAAAGCTGTGATTAAAAATCATGGCTATTCCACAAAATATTGATTTCTAAACGCTTCCTGAGTTAAAACATTAGTATTGTTGTTTCTAAATGATTATGAACTTCTTTTCTTTGCATTATTTGAGGTTTGAAAGCACTGTTTTCTTTTTTTTTTTTAATTTTGACCATTTTTCTTTGTCAGAAAAAAATACAAAATTTATTGCTTGGAACTTTGGAGACATGCTGTCAGAAGTTTATAGAATAAAAGAACAATTTACATTTTACTCAAAAATATACCTATAAAGAGAAAAATCAGACAATCTGAACATTTTACAGTGGTCTCAATTTTTGCCAGAGCTGTACATAAAGAGCACAATATATAAACTTGACAAATAGTGCAATACTTACCATGATACAGCAAAGTACCATGCACTGATTAGCAGCGGATCTTGTCTTTACAAGACTTATTTTATATTGGCTAAGTGACGCCTTGAATTCATTGGTGATCGTTGTTGTTATGATATACACTCACCGGCCACTTTATTAGGTACACCTGTCCAACTTCTTGTTAACACTTAATTTCTAATCAGCCAATCACATGGCGGCAACTCAGTGCATTTAGGCATGTAGACATGGTCAAGACAATCTCCTGCAGTTCAAACCGAGCATCAGTATGGGGAAGAAAGGTGATTTGAGTGCCTTTGAACGTGGCATGGTTGTTGGTGCCAGAAGGGCTGGTCTGAGTATTTCAGAAACTGCTGATCTACTGGGATTTTCACGCACAACCATCTCTAGGGTTTACAGAGAATGGCCCGAAAAAGAAAAAAAATCCAGTGAGCGGCAGTTCTGTGGGCGGAAATGCCTTGTTGATGCCAGAGGTCAGAGGAGAATGGGCAGACTGGTTCGAGCTGATAGAAAGGCAACAGTGACTCAAATCGCCACCCGTTACAACCAAGGTAGGCCTAAGAGCATCTCTGAACGCAAAGTGCGTCGAACTTTGAGGCAGATGGGCTACAGCAGCAGAAGACCACACCGGGTACCACTCCTTTCAGCTAAGAACAGGAAACTGAGGCTACAATTTGTACAAGCTCATCGAAATTGGACAGTAGAAGATTGGAAAAACGTTACTTGGTCTGATGAGTCTCGATTTCTGCTGCGACATTCGGATGGTAGGGTCAGAATTTAGCGTAAACAACATGAAAGCATGGATCCATCCTGCCTTGTATGGAGCATCTTTGGGATGTGCAGCCGACAAATCTGCGGCAACTGTTGTGAATTTGCTTTTTGCTCCCTCTAGTGGTTACTAGTTTTTTGACTCTGGTTTTTCTGTCATTCCTTTTATCCGCACCTGGGTCGTTAGTTAGGGGTGTTGCTATATAAGCTCCCTGGACCTTCAGTTCAATGCCTGGCAACTTAGTTATCAGAGCTAGTCTGCTGTGCTCTTGTCTACTGATCCTGGTTCCAGTTATATCAGCTAAGTCTGCCTTTTGCTTTTTGCTATTTGTTTTGGTTTTGTATTTTTGTCCAGCTTGTTCCTAATCTATATCCTGACCTTTGCTGGAAGCTCTAGGGGGCTGGTGTTCTCCCCCCGGACCGTTAGACGGTTCGGGGGTTCTTGAATTTCCAGTGTGGATTTTGATAGGGTTTTTGTTGACCATATAAGTTACCTTTCTTTATTCTGCTATCAGTAAGCGGGCCTCTCTGTGCTAAACCTGGTTCATTTCTGTGTTTGTCATTTCCTCTTACCTCACCGTCAATATTTGTGGGGGGCTTCTATCCAGCTTTGGGGTCCCCTTCTCTGGAGGCAAGAAAGGTCTTTGTTTTCCTCTACTAGGGGTAGCTAGATTCTCCGGCTGGCGCGTGTCATCTAGAATCAACGTAGGAATGATCCCCGGCTACTTCTAGTGTTGGCGTTAGGAGTAGATATATGGTCAACCCAGTTACCACTGCCCTATGAGCTGGATTTTTGTATTCTGCAGACTTCCACGTTCCTCTGAGACCCTCGCCATTGGGGTCATAACAGTTTGCCAGGCCAGTATTAAATGTTTAATGCATTGCAGAAGAGGGATTATAAGAAAGAAGATTCTGAGTTTTTTTTTTCTCCTTCCCCTTTACCTCAGAGTGGCTATGCTTGCTGCAGACATGAATGTCCAGACCTTGATTACAAGTGTGGACCAGCTGGCTACTCGTGTGCAGGGCATACAAGACTATGTTATCAGAAATCCTAGGTCAGAACCTAAAATACCGATTCCTGAACTGTTTTCCGGAGACAGGTTTAAGTTTAGGAATTTCGTGAATAATTGTAAATTGTTTTTGTCCCTGAGACCCTGTTCATCTGGAGATTCTGCTCAGCAAGTAAAAATTGTTATTTCGTTCTTACGGGGCGACCCTCAGGATTGGGCTTTTTCGCTGGCGCCAGGAGATCCGGCATTGGCTGATCTTGATGCGTTTTTTCTGGCGCTCGGTTTACTTTATGAGGAACCCAATCTTGAGATTCAGGCAGAAAAGGCCTTGCTGGCTATGTCTCAGGGGCAGGACGAGGCTGAAGTGTATTGCCAAAAATTTCGGAAATGGTCCGTGCTGACACATTGGAACGAGTGTGCACTGGCCGCTAATTTTAGAAATGGCCTTTCTGAAGCCATTAAGAATGTTATGGTGGGTTTTCCCATTCCCACAGGTCTGAATGATACTATGGCACTGGCTATTCAAATTGACCGGCGGTTGCGGGAGCGCAAAACCGCAAATCCCCTCATGGTGTTGTCTGAACAGACACCTAATTCGGTGCAATGTGATAGAAAAACCGCAAATTCCCTCATGGTGTTGTCTGAACAGACACCTGATTTAATGCAATGTGATAGAATCCTGACTAGAAATGAGCGGAAAATTCATAGACGCCGGAATGGCTTGTGCTACTACTGTGGTGATTCTACACATGTTATCTCAGCATGCTCTAAACGTATAGCTAAGGTTGTTAGTCCTGTCACCGTTGGTAATTTGCAACCTAAATTTATTCTGTCTGTAACTTTGATTTGCTCACTGTCATCTTATCCTGTCATGGCGTTTGTAGATTCAGGTGCTGCCCTGAGTCTCATGGATCTCTCATTTGCTAAGCGCTGTGGTTTTACTCTTGAACCATTAGAAAATCCTATTCCTCTTAGGGGTATTGATGCTACACCATTGGCAGCAAATAAACCGCAGTATTGGACACAGGTTACCATGTGCATGACTCCTGAACACCGCGAGGTGATACGTTTTCTGGTTTTACATAAAATGCATGATTTGGTTGTTTTAGGGCTGCCATGGTTACAGACCCATAATCCAGTCCTGGACTGGAAGGCTATGTCAGTCTCAAGTTGGGGCTGTCGTGGTATTCATGGGGATTCCCTGCCTGTGTCTATTGCTTCTTCTACGCCTTCGGAAGTTCCGGAGTATTTGTCTGATTATCAGGATGTCTTCAGTGAGTCTGAGTCCAGTGCACTGCCTCCTCATAGGGACTGTGACTGTGCTATAGATTTGATCCCAGGCAGTAAATTTCCTAAGGGAAGACTGTTTAATCTGTCGGTACCTGAACATACCGCTATGCGTTCATATATCAAGGAGTCTCTGGAGAAAGGACATATTCGTCCGTCTTCTTCCCCTCTTGGTGCGGGATTCTTTTTTGTGGCAAAAAAGGACGGATCTTTGAGACCTTGTATTGATTATCGGCTTTTAAATAAGATCACTGTCAAATTTCAGTATCCTTTACCGCTGTTGTCTGACTTGTTTGCCCGGATTAAGGGTGCCAAGTGGTTCACCAAGATAGACCTTCGTGGTGCGTACAACCTTGTGCGCATTAAGCAAGGTGATGAATGGAAAACCGCATTCAATACGCCCGAAGGTCATTTTGAGTACTTGGTGATGCCTTTTGGGCTCTCCAATGCGCCTTCAGTTTTTCAGTCCTTTATGCATGACATTTTCCGGAAGTATCTGGATAAATTTTTGATTGTTTATCTGGATGATATTTTGTTTTTTTCTGATAATTGGGATTCGCATGTCGAGCAGGTCAGGTTGGTCTTTAAAATTTTGCGTGAAAATTCTTTGTTTGTCAAGGGCTCAAAGTGTCTCTTTGGTGTACAGAAGGTTCCCTTTTTGGGGTTCATTTTTTCCCCTTCTGCTGTGGAGATGGACCCAGTCAAGGTCCGAGCTATTCTTGATTGGACTCAGCCCTCGTCAGTTAAGAGTCTTCAGAAGTTCTTGGGCTTCGCTAACTTCTACCGTCGTTTTATCGCTAATTTTTCTAGCATTGTGAAACCTTTGACGGATATGACCAAGAAGGGCTCCGATGTAGCTAACTGGGCTCCTGCTGCCGTGGAGGCTTTCCAGGAGTTGAAACGCCGGTTTACTTCGGCGCCTGTTTTGTGCCAGCCTGACGTCTCACTTCCCTTTCAGGTTGAGGTGGATGCTTCAGATATTGGGGCAGGGGCCGTTTTGTCGCAGAGAGGCCCTGGTTGCTCTGTTATGAAACCTTGTGCCTTTTTCTCTAGGAAGTTTTCGCCTGCCGAGCGAAATTATGATGTGGGCAATCGGGAGTTGTTGGCCATGAAATGGGCATTTGAGGAGTGGCGTCATTGGCTCGAGGGTGCTAAGCATCGTGTGGTGGTCTTGACTGATCACAAAAATCTGATGTATCTCGAGTCTGCTAAACGCCTTAATCCGAGACAGGCCCGCTGGTCATTGTTTTTCTCCCGCTTTGATTTTGTTGTCTCGTATTTACCAGGTTCAAAGAATGTGAAGGCCGATGCTCTTTCTAGGAGCTTTGTGCCTGATGCTCCTGGAGTCGCTGATCCTGTTGGTATTCTTAAAGATGGAGTTATCTTGTCAGCTATTTCTCCGGATCTGCGACGTGTGTTGCAGAGATTTCAGGCTGATAGGCCTGAGTCTTGTCCACCTGACAGACTGTTTGTCCCGGATAAGTGGACCAGCAGAGTCATTTCCGAAGTTCATTCCTCGGTGTTGGCAGGTCACCCGGGAATTTTTGGCACCAGAGATCTGGTGGCCAGGTCCTTTTGGTGGCCTTCCTTGTCAAGGGATGTGCGGTCATTTGTGCAGTCCTGTGGGACTTGTGCTCGAGCTAAGCCTTGCTGTTCTCGTGCCAGCGGTTTGCTCTTGCCCTTGCCTGTCCCGAAGAGACCTTGGACACATATCTCCATGGATTTCATTTCTGATCTTCCGCTATCTCAGGGCATGTCCGTTATCTGGGTGATATGTGATCGCTTCTCCAAGATGGTCCATTTGGTTCCTTTGCCTAAGCTGCCTTCCTCTTCCGATCTGGTTCCTGTGTTTTTCCAGAACGTGGTTCGTTTGCACGGCATCCCTGAGAATATTGTGTCAGACAGAGGATCCCAGTTCGTTTCCAGGTTCTGGCGATCCTTTTGTAGTAGGATGGGCATTGATTTGTCGTTTTCGTCTGCTTTCCATCCTCAGACTAATGGACAGACGGAGCGAACCAATCAGACTTTGGAGGCTTATTTGAGGTGTTTTGTCTCTGCTGATCAGGACGATTGGGTGACATTCTTGCCGTTGGCTGAGTTTGCCCTTAATAATCGGGCTAGTTCCGCCACCTTGGTTTCGCCTTTTTTCTGCAACTCTGGTTTCCATCCTCGCTTTTCTTCGGGTCATGTGGAGCCTTCTGACTGTCCTGGGGTAGATTCCGTGGTGGATAGGTTGCAGCAGATCTGGAATCATGTGGTGGACAACTTGAAGTTGTCACAGGAGAAGGCTCAGCGCTTTGCCAACCGCCGCCGCGGTGTGGGTCCCCGACTACGCGTTGGGGATTTGGTATGGCTTTCTTCCCGCTTTGTTCCTATGAAGGTCTCCTCTCCCAAATTTAAACCTCGTTTTATTGGGCCTTACAAGATATTGGAAATCCTTAATCCTGTATCTTTTCGTCTGGATCTTCCTGTGTCGTTTGCTATTCACAATGTATTTCATAGGTCCTTGTTGCGGCGGTACATTGTGCCTGTAGTTCCTTCTGCTGAGCCTCCTGCTCCGGTGTTGGTTGAGGGCGAGTTGGAGTACGTGGTGGAGAAGATCTTGGATTCTCGCCTCTCCAGGCGGAGGCTTCAGTACCTGGTCAAGTGGAAGGGCTATGGTCAGGAGGATAATTCCTGGGTGGTCGCCTCTGATGTTCATGCGGCCGATTTAGTTCGTGCCTTTCATGCCGCTCATCCTGATCGCCCTGGTGGTCGTGGTGAGGGTTCGGTGACCCCTCACTAAGGGGGGGGTACTGTTGTGAATTTGCTTTTTGCTCCCTCTAGTGGTTACTAGTTTTTTGACTCTGGTTTTTCTGTCATTCCTTTTATCCGCACCTGGGTCGTTAGTTAGGGGTGTTGCTATATAAGCTCCCTGGACCTTCAGTTCAATGCCTGGCAACTTAGTTATCAGAGCTAGTCTGCTGTGCTCTTGTCTACTGATCCTGGTTCCAGTTATATCAGCTAAGTCTGCCTTTTGCTTTTTGCTATTTGTTTTGGTTTTGTATTTTTGTCCAGCTTGTTCCTAATCTATATCCTGACCTTTGCTGGAAGCTCTAGGGGGCTGGTGTTCTCCCCCCGGACCGTTAGACGGTTCGGGGGTTCTTGAATTTCCAGTGTGGATTTTGATAGGGTTTTTGTTGACCATATAAGTTACCTTTCTTTATTCTGCTATCAGTAAGCGGGCCTCTCTGTGCTAAACCTGGTTCATTTCTGTGTTTGTCATTTCCTCTTACCTCACCGTCAATATTTGTGGGGGGCTTCTATCCAGCTTTGGGGTCCCCTTCTCTGGAGGCAAGAAAGGTCTTTGTTTTCCTCTACTAGGGGTAGCTAGATTCTCCGGCTGGCGCGTGTCATCTAGAATCAACGTAGGAATGATCCCCGGCTACTTCTAGTGTTGGCGTTAGGAGTAGATATATGGTCAACCCAGTTACCACTGCCCTATGAGCTGGATTTTTGTATTCTGCAGACTTCCACGTTCCTCTGAGACCCTCGCCATTGGGGTCATAACAGGCAACTGTGTGATGCCATCATGTCAATATGGACCAAAATCTCTGAGGAATGCTTCCAGCACCTTGTTGAATCTATGCCACGAAGAATTGAGGCAGTTCTGAAGGCAAAAGGGGGTCCAACCCGTTACTAGCATGGTGTACCTAATAAAGTGGCCGGTGAGTGTATACTAAAGGAATTTAGCTGCTGCCTTACAGGTGCACATGTAGATTGTATTGCATTGTGTGACTTAAAGGCCGGCTTGTCTGCATTTGTTTTTCAGAAACCTACTGCTGAAATCTATGCACAGTGCTCTGACTTAATACTGTGCTGCTAAGCACACTTAGTGTTAGTTCATTTTTTGTTACAAAATTGAGTGACTGCAGCTGTCCTGTATTGAACTATTGAGCCAGATCAAATTTAACTATAGAAATTTCATTATTACCGTCTGCTCCTGCTAGCCTTTGAACTTTTCTGCATTTTTCTGCCTTTTTCTGCCACAACATTTTAACTAATAATTTTTTTAAAAAAAAATTTTTCAAGTTGATGAGGCATTGTTTTACTTTGTGTTTTATTGTGTGTAGTTTTTGTATATCAATAAAGTTATAACGTTTTAAAAGCCTAACACTTCTTGATTCAATATGCACCTTAATAGTTGCTCTATGGATCTTTATGTTCAACAGGTGATTGGAGTGTAGCCCATCCCTTGGCTTGGTGAGATGGGTTTGGGTCATATGTTTACATTATTTGAGGTTTGAAAGCACTGTTTTCTTTTTTTTTTAATTTTGACCATTTTTCTTTGTCAGAAAAAAATACAAAATTTATTGCTTGGAACTTTGGAGACATGCTGTCAGAAGTTTATAGATTAAAAGAACAATTTACATTTTACTCAAAAATATACCTATAAAGAGAAAAATCAGACAATCTGAACATTTTACAGTGGTCTCAATTTTTGCCAGAGCTGTACATAAAGAGCACAATATATAAACTTGACAAATAGTGCAATACTTACCATGATACAGCAAAGTACCATGGTATAAATCTTAGCATGCCATTTAGCATAGCAAATGCTGTTAAAAATGTCTGCTGCATGACCATTTAATGGAATAGCCTAATAGGCAGAGACTGATTGCAGGCCTGGGGTCAATTGCTAATCCTCTAGCTGCTATGGTAATTCACTAGCATTGAGGAAAAGAGAAATAAACCAGCTCACCTGTGATGCATTAGTTGAACTTCAGGAGCACGGACCCACTGTGTCCAAACATGTAAAGTCCAAAAAAAGAAAAATGTCCATCTCCACCGAATCCATGAAGATAAAATTTCTTTATTCACAAACTTGTAGCATAGAGGATGCAAACTTCAGCACAAACCATATGCGTACGAATCTCAACGCGTTTCTGGAGACTAAGCTCCCTTAATCATGACATGATTGGGAGGTTTTAATTTTTTTGGCTTGTTGACTTTTCATTTTGGATTTGTTTTCTTTTCTATGCATTGCGTACACTCTTGGATTGTTGTGGTACCTGCTTAATTTTTATACTTCCGTATAACCAATACATCCATCATGAACCATTCAAGAGTTAATATAATTAAAAAATATATTTTCTGTGGAGTATTCAATCAGTTACACTAAGCTGTCTGACGTAAATATCAGTTAGGTGGAGATTAGTCTAAAGGGTTTGCTTGTCTCTGAATTAGTCCACAGGGTGAAGCTAGTATACATGTTCAATGAGGGCTTTGACTGATCACATTCACTGTTACTCATCTGGGCATTCACTCTTGAATGGCAAGCTGTCAGCTGCCAACATGTTATGGAAGTTGCACATTTTATATATTCTCTATTAAATTCTAGATATATTATGTATTTTAAATACCCTAAACAAAAATGTAACCTCAAATCAGTATTTGATTAAGAAAACATGGTGGATCTTCAGAAATATTACAGTGAATTATCAATGTATAAAAACTGCAGTTATATAGTATAGTGCAAATATGATTACATTCTTCTACAAGCATTGGTTAAATGAGTACTCCTCCCATCAAAGTTTTAATCATCTTAATATGTTGCCATCATCATGTTATAGATATAGCACCGTGTACTTACAATTGCTCATTTTGCCTTTCTACCCTGTTAACTCTTCTCTTTTCCATTAGGTCTATGGCATCACATGATTAAAAACTGACCGGCTGAATCCTTCTATGCTCTATGTAGAAAACGATTTTCTAAAGTTTCTTTTCCATACCTGAGCCATCATTAGAACTACATTTCTATATCATTTCAATGTCCATGGCAGTACAACTCTACTTCCTCTTAAACTCCTGACCCAGCTGTTCTGCTCCACCCACCTGCCAGGGACTTTTCAGTGAGCTAGGGTTGTAGTTCTAATGATGACTTATACAAGGAAAGAAACTAATTTAAAACAGAAAAATTAACTGGGTAGAAAGGCAAAATAAGCAATTGTCAGTACACAGTGCCATATAATATGATGAATGCAATGTATTAAAATGATAAAAACTTTGATGGGAGTGCATCTTTAAAAAGAATGATAGAAGAAGGAGATTTGTCATTTCAGAGTAGACCACGCTGCTGTAAGAAGAAAGCAGTTTCAGAGTGGAATAGCAATTTCGTAGACTTTATTTTTACTCGCATCAAGCTCTTTTTCAAAAGCAATCTATATAGCACAATCAGTATGACAGAGAAAGTGGTTTTAAATACTGAGAAAAAAAGGTTATTTAATCTTTAAAAAGAAAGAATTATAAGATAAGCATAACTATAGATGATGTGTTTATGCCGTACCTATTGGGAGTTTTTGTCTCAAAAGTATTCACTTGATAGAGGTGAAAGAGCATCTTTTTGCTTCTGTCTGAACATTTTACGCCAGTGTTTCTTTTTTCTTTTTGCAGTAGACTATGCTATTTTACATTAATAGTAGGATAGGTTGCAGCCTTTCACCATAGGTATAGGTCAGGAGATCTCCTTCAGCGTAGGCTCCAAGCATAATGTGAACAGAGGCGTACTACTTATTGAACACTCTATATTATGATAATTTGCAAATTAATTGTTGTTTCCTGCATTATCACAATTTAATGGTTGTATTTTCCTTGTATCAACTGTTGCATACAGAGATACAACATTGAATGTTACAGCTCCTGCTTTGCAATGTTAGTCGCGGACGCGGTCTCTGGAGAGAATAGAATGCATATGTGCTTTCAGCACAACAGCTTTTAATGCCTTCATTTAGAAAATTGCTGCGCTCCAAACCAGATGTTTTAATGCCAGATGAAGTATCTCGCTGTGCTGTGACTATACTTTAAAACTGCATTTCAAAAATGACACGAGCCCAAGTGACAAAAGACACAAATCTATTTAAGCCTGCCTGTGAAGCACATCTTTTTATGTTAGTGTAATGATCTTGTTTATATCTTGTCACACAAACGTACAACTGCATTTGGCCAAAGTAGTTTTTTGTGCTTCGCAGTCAAGGCTGTCATGTCATATAAGAGAGACAAAACTAAATGTAATTATAGAAAAGGACAAAAACGGTAGCATGCAAAACATCCACAGGCCTTTCACTGAAAGACTTGGAGTCACACTGCTGTGTGAAACATTGACGTAGAGAAAATGGAAAATGAAATGTAGACCTAAGAAGCTTGTAAGCATATTTATGAATTGCATTCAATAATATGGATAACACTTTCTAATGTAAGATTTGCTTTTCTAAGTGCTAATCAATAAGTGCATAAAATACCGATATAAAATATCAAAATTCAATCTCCTTCTTATCAAAAGACTAAATAATTTGGTAGTTGCTTTGAACGTATGAAAACAAAGTCTTGCTGAAAAAAAAACCCATAAGAAACTAAACTGCTTTCAGAACTATAGAGTTGCCAAAAAGTTTTGGCTGTGACAAGTTGATTGTGTTATCCTAGTCATCTAAAGGGGACACTCGCTAATTCATCAAAAGCAAAATGCATGGTCTGAAAGAGAAAATGCTAACCATGTAGTCAGGGGGAGATACATACATGGGGAGAAACAATAAAAATCCAAATGGCTCAAATTCTCTAAGCTTTACTCATCAGTCAACACCGCTAAGAAACATCATAGATTGAGGCTTCCAATGCTATTTGAGGCTTCATTACTATAAACAGTATAGATTATCATGGATACCTGAAAAGTAAGGAAAGTTTAGCTGTTTATTAACTAATAACAGAAGCAGCAAGGTGCACAATACTGTATTCAATCTAATGGGTCAACATTAGACTTTACTTAAAGGGAATGTCACCATGCAAGTGCAGTCCACTCTACAGGCACCTTGTTATAGAGCAGGAGGTTATGCTAAATCTTTTCTCACAAAACTATATATGAATCTGTTCATCTCCCTCTGCTCTATGACATGATGACTGCAGATTTGTGTGCATTTTTACAATTTTATGGTGACAGGTTCCACTTAAATACATAGTTGACCCTTCAAACCCTATATGTCACAACTCACAAGATTTCAAAATTAAAGATTTCTTATATCTGACTAATATGTGGCACTTACTTTGAAAATCCATATTTGAATGGGTGTATCATCCATGTATTAAAATGATCATTATGTGAGTCCTGCTATAGAGTGAGAGAAGTCAAGTATATTTTGATTCCGCCCAACCAACCTGATAGACAGCTGCAGCTTGTACTGGGAAAGATGAGATCTCAGCATCAGCAGCATCAAGGAGGGGGACCATGAGGAGCTTTTGATTGAGTTAGGTTTAAAGATATTCGGTTTAAACTTTGTAGGGATTGTACCCACTCGGGTGCGACAGAAGGAAAAAAAAGGAGGCACGTTCCTTTAAAAGTTCATGTGGGTTTATTTCTTCATAAACCCCAGAAGCACAAACAGAAAATAAACAGCCTTTAGGTCAGACAAAACAAAGTATAAATGTCAATAGCAGAGCTCTGCTCCACCCAGCCTGTGGGCACACAGGCTGCGAAAGTCCAGTAATCAGGCTCGGTCTGGAGCCAAACACACGGGAGGCCTTCTCCCTCCCAACACACTGACCATGTGCCAAGCAACAGCCTCCATTATATAGGCTGTAACCATACCCAGAGGTGAGGTATGTGGGTAGCCTGGCCCACTCATCTCTCATAGCTACCCACAACCCGGTCCCAGGTGCCCCAAACAAACCTCTTAGTGCTTACGTGCACAAAAGGAGATACCCCGATTTACATCACAGAGCGCAGCCATCTCTGTGACACATACCTCCCATCGACTATACAACATCAGCCACACTACATACCTCCCCCTCTGCCTAAAGCCATGGGGCTTGGCACTTTCTCCTACCAGACAAGGGATTATCGAGAGGGCATCAGCATTACCATGTAGCTTCCCTGCTCTATGCTCTACAAGGAATTTGAAATCTTGTAGGACTAAGAACCAGTGCGTGACCATAGCATTTTTCCCCTTTGTTTCCCTCATCCATCTGAGTGGGGCATGGTCAGATACCAATCTAAACTTATGTCCCACCAGATAGTACCGTAATGTGTCCACCGCCCACTTTATGGCTAATCACTCCTTTTCTAAGACCAAGTAATTCCTCTCACATGAGGACAGATTGCTACTCAGGTAGTGAACAGGGTGCTCCTCCCCGTGTACCTCCTGGGAAAGGACTGCTCCTATAACAACATCTGAGGTGTCTGTTTGGAGAATAAATGCTTTCTTAAAGTCAGAAGCCACCAGAACCGGTTGCTTACACAGAGCCCCTTTCAGTTCTTGAAAGGCCGTCTGTGCCTCTTCAGACCATTTAACCAATATCAATTTGGTCCCCTTAAGGAGGTCAGTCACTGGTGCGGCCATCATGGCAAAGTTCAGGATGAACCTCCTGTAGTATCCCACGATCCCCAGGAAGGCTCTAACTTGCTTCTTGGACAACAGTTTCGGCCATGTTTGAATTGCCTCCATTTTACAGATTTGGAGCATTATCTCACCTCGCCCCACTACGTATCCTAGGTACTTGGCTTCTTCTTTCCCCAAGGCACACTTCTTCAGGTTTATTGAAAACCCTGCATTCCCTAGAGCATCGAACACCACTTGAACCTTTTCCAGATGACTCTCTCAGTCCGGGCTAAATAAAACAATATTGTCCAGGTATGAAGTGGCCTATTGTTTATGGGGTGCAAGGATTTTATAAGAAGGAATATAAACCAGCTCACCCGTGATGCATAAACCAATCCTCGGGAGCACGGACCCGCTGTGTTCAGGCGTATAGAGTCCAAAAAAGAAAAGAATGTCCAGCTTCACCAAATCCGTAAAAAAGAGTTTTCTTTATTCACATACTATTAAGCATAGAGGATACAGACTTCAGCACAAGCCATATGGGTAAGAATCTCAACGCGTTTCTGGAGACTAAGCTCCCTTAATCATGACATGATTGGGAAGTTTTATTTTTTTGGGCTTATTGACTTTTCATTTTGGATTTGTTTTCTTTTCTATGCATTGCGTACGCTCTTGGATTGTTGTGGTACCTGCTTCATTTTTATACTTCCGTATAACCAATACATCCATCATGAACCATTCAAGAGTTAATATAATTAAAAAATATATTTTCTGTGGGATTTTTTCCATAACTTTCTGGAAACGCATTTTACTTTGTGACTCCTGTCGCCCTCCATGTGCGCCAACACGGTCAGGACTCCCCACAGCATCCAGGCATCTTGTAAACCCTGTTGAAACCACAAATGACAGGATATACACATTTACTAGTATACCAGTAATTTGTTCTGATGAAAGTCCGGATGTGGATTGAAAACGTTCAACCCTTTGCTTTATGGATGCACATTTAATAAATATCTTCTCACACCAAGGTTCTTTTTGAGTGCCAAGTTTTTTTCTGATTTTGGACTTATTGGGCTGGATACCCTACTTGAGCACCTATTGTATAATACAGTACGAGTGCTGTGTTTCACTACCATAAAGTAGCTCTCTGGAAAGTCGCCGGAGCCAACTGCAGTCCAAATGGCATACAGATATACTGGAAGCATCTGTACAGCGTAGAAAATGCAGTCCAAAATCCAAGGTGGTAATGTATCTTGTGGGCCCAAGTCTCTCGATTAGCTCATTGTCGCGTGGCATGGATATGCATCGAACTTGGAGACTTCATTCAACTTCCGATAGTCATTGCAGAACCTCCATTCACCATCAGGCTTTGGGACCAGGACAATTGGGCTTGACCAACCGCTCTTGGACTCCTCAATGACCGCGAGTTTTAACATGCACTCCACCTCCTTCGAGATCACTTCTCAATGGGCCTCCGGAATCTGATAAGGCTTAACGTTTATGCGCACATGTGACTCCATCAGAACTTCGTGTTCTATGACCTTCGTGCACCTTGGCAATTATGAGAACAGGTCCCTGTTCTTCTGGAGCAACTCCTGGCACTGCCGTTTCTGAGCTTTCGACAGCGCCTCTGCTATGGCAACACCTCCAACCTCGCCTTATGGGCTGCTCAGCAAGCACAGAGTTTCAGCCAGCTCTCTGTCTTGCCATGGCTTGATGAGGTTGACCTGATATGACCTGATATGGTTTCTGACTTCCTAGTTGATGAACCTTTTAATTTACATCACCAAGCTCCTCCACCACCTCATACGGTCTCCCGGATTGAACTGTCTCACTCTGGATATAGACCCTGGCCTGAGGTTTTTGTGCCTGGAGGAGGTGTCCTTTTATGATGTGAATCACCTTCGCAATCCTTTGCTGCATCAGTGCCATATGTTGGATGACCCTTCTGTGGGGTGTGACTTCAGCTTCTCAGGTTTTCTTGGCTATATCCAGGAGACCTCACAGATGATATAAATGATAAGAACCTGGCACTTAACTGGTATAATACAAGTGAATTTATTCAGTTCCAAATGGTAGTACAGTAACAGAAAACATTTCGGTCTCCTATAGCGACCTTCCTCAGTTACTGTGGGTACAGGTAATAATATGGTAAAAAACAGAAAAAAAGTACAGTACAAAACAAAGTATTTACATTCAATTTCATGGCAGAATGATCATATGACTTAAAATATAATGGAGAAATATATCCAGGCAAAGTCAAAATCAACATGACGATACTAAAATATGATGACATTGTGAGAGAAACGTACCGTGCTGTAAGTAATAATGGGGTGAAAATTTACACCAAATAGGTGAACTTGAAGAGAGGGTATTGGTATCTGTAAAAGACAGGAGCATGTGTGCCAACTATGTAGGCAATTGCTAATATGTGGTTATAGTGTGCAAAATAGCTGAAGACATACCCCATATATGGAAGGAATGGAATTAAGAGGAATCACATGAAGGTAGCCTGTAGAATAAAGTAGCCTCCTTTGAGGAGCAAGGTCCCCCTTTGTATTAGGGCCGGATACCATTTTAGAAAGATCTAAACCATATTTACCTGTGCTATGGCGCTGCAGACGCGGAATCCACCGCTAGTCTGAAGTGTGCTGGAGGGGAGGATACTTATATCCAGTGTGAGGAGGGTGGGTGCGTGCACTGTGGAGGGAGGAAAAGAGCGCAGCTGCCGTAGACCGGAAGTGACGCGGGTGAGTGTTATGCCTCTGTACACTGGGCCCGGAAATGACGTTCTCAACATGGGTGTGCGTTCCATGCGCGCACTGTTTGCTTTCCACGACACTACATGTGCTGCATGGGGAAAGCAGGAATGAAATAAATATAAGATAATGTTATAAAGATGGTCGTATATATTGCTAAAAACTAGGGGGTATACAATGTCTTTCAGTGATAGATCAGTATAGCCTGCATGTGAGGATGGACATACAGAAAAGTACTCAAATTACAGACACACTTATACGTGTTGATTAGTGTTGAGCGATACCGTCCGATACTTGAAAGTATCGGTATCGGATAGTATCGGCCGATACCCGAAAAGTATCGGATATCGCCGATACCGATACCCGATACCAATACAAGTCAATGGGACACCAAGTATCGGAAGGTATCCTGATGGTTCCCAGGGTCTGAAGGAGAGGAAACTCTCCTTCAGGCCCTGGGATCCATATTACTGTGTAAAATAAAGAATTAAAATAAAAAATATTGATATACTCACCTCTCCGGAGGCCCCTGGAAATCACCGCTGGTAACCGGCAGCCTTCTTTGCTTAAAATGAGCGCGTTTAGGGCCTTCCATGACGTCACGGCTTCTGATTGGTTGTGTGCCGCTCATGTGACCGCCACGCGACCAATCACAAGCCGTGACGTAATTCTCAGGTCCTAAATTCCGAATTTTAGGAATTTAGGACCTGAGAATTACGTCACGGCTTGTGATTGGTCGCGTGGCGGTCACATGAGCGGCACGCGACCAATCAGAAGCCGTGACATCATGGAAGGTGCTGAACGCACTCATTTTAAGCAAAGCAGGCTGCCGGTTACCAGCGGTGATGTCCAGGGGCCTCCGGAGAGGTGAGTATATCAATATTTTTTATTTTAATTCTTTATTTTTTACATGGATATGGATCCCAGGGCCTGAAGGACTGTTTCCTCTCCTTCAGACCCTGGGAACCATACACTGGGAACTTCCGATTCCGATTCCCGATACCACAAAAGTATCGGATCTCGGTATCTGAATTCCGATACCACAAGTATCGGCCGATACCCGATACTTGTGGTATCGGAATGCTCAACACTAGTGTTGATCAAAATACAACCTATGTGGGAACAGGGTTATGGAGGATCCCAATCAAAAGTAAAAAAAAAATCACTTGCATTATACCAGTTGAGTGCCAGGCTCTTATTATTTGTTACTAAGATTTGGGAACCTACCTTAGCACCAACTTTCTCAGCTGTGCACACGTTTACTTAGGTATAGCTCACAGATGATATGACGGCCATACAGAAGTTCGAATGGTGAGAACCCCGTGGATGCCTGTGGAACCTCACGGATGGAGAACAACAGATATAGTAAGAGACAGTCCCAGTCTCTACTGTCCTTTTCTATAGCCTTCCTCGGCATGCTCTTCAGTGTTTTATTGAACCTTTCAACAAGGCCATATGTCTGAGGATGTACACTGAATTCCTCAACTGGGAGATTTGCAGGACCTTGCACAACTCCCTCACCACCTAACTCATAAAAGATGTTACCTGCTCAGTCAGGATCTCCTTTGGTAAGCCTGTCCAGGAAAAGACATGGACCAATTTGTGGGTTATACTTTTTGCGGAGAAGTTTCTCAGAGGAATTGCTTCAGGGTAGTGTGTGGCATAGTCCAGTGTTAGGGTTAGCAGATGGCACTAAATAAAATTAATAATAAAGTGCAATTGCCACTCGGGGTCCACTGTGCAGAGATGAATAACTGCTGCTAGAGGAAAATGACCGAATAGACAGCGAGCGATTGCTTGTGCACTCAGCGTTAACGCCACTCAGTGTGAACAGGAGGTTGAGTTCCAAGCTCTCTTACTCCACAGAGAGGAACAGCACAAATGAGTACTGAGTGCTGTGTCCAGTTAAACATCACTGAACAAGCAAGTGGACTGACCTCGCACAGCAACAGAACCGTGTCACTCGCATACAGAAACGAAAAAGCAGCTCTGCAACTGAACTGTGTCACTCGCACACAGTAGCAAAAGAGATGCTCTGCAACTGAGCTGTGTCACTCACACAGAAACTGAACAGATGCTCTGAGCTTATTCTAACACCCCAGGTTCCTGGTTGTTACAGTGCATTGCTTTCCTCACGGGGAGAGTGATGTCATGCTTGGAAGCGAGGAAGGATCTCTTTTATCAGGTAATCACAAACATGCAACATGTTCATACTCCAAGCCAGAAGGGGGAGCTCTGATCAAGCTTGTGGGTGGCTCCCCTATATATATTCTAGTCTGGAGGGGAAGTTAGTGAGTGTGAGGAGGGAGTGAGTGCCAGACAGCAGACTTGAGCAGTCAGAGACAGAGAGGAAAGAGAGGGTCCGTGCAGCCACGAGAGGTGCTGCAGCTCCTGGGAAAAGCAAAGGGCGAAAGCAGAACAGATTGTAGAGAGCATGTAGGGGAAGGGAAGCACAGGATAGTGAAGAACTGGGGGGTTAGCTGCGACTGAGCTATCTCCCTAATGAGCGCAGATACCGTGTCATGGTTCCCAATGGCAAGGGAACGTCAGAGAACATAAATAACAGAACAGCTCTTGGGTGATGGAATCTCGAGCTGACCGTGAGCTAAACCTACCACACAACTAACAGTGGCCGGGTGGCGTACCTACGTTTTATCCCTAGACGCCTAGCGCCAGCCGGAGGACTAACTAACCCTAATAGAGGAAAAGACAGACCTGGCTTACCTCTAGGGAAATTCCCCCAAAAAGGAGACAGAAGCCTCCCACATATATTGACGGTGAGTTCAGAGGAAAAGACATACGCAGTATGAAGGTAGGTTCAGCAAAGCGAGGTCCGCTTACTAGATAGCAAGAAGATACAATAGGGAACTTCACGGTCAGCTGAAAACCCTATTAAAGTACCATCCCGAAATTACTTTAAGACTCATGTGTCAACTCATGACACCGGAGTGGCAATTTCGGCCCACAAGAGCTTCCAGCTACAGAAAAATAACATAACTGTGAACTGGAACAAAAATGCAAAACAAACTTAGGACTAAGAGTCCAACTTAGCTGATAGTAGTCTAGAAGCAGGAACATGCAACAGAAAGGCTCTGGTTACATTGATGGCCGGCACTAGAATAACTGAGCAGCAAGGCTAAATAGGATACACCCATATCCTGATGGAAACAGGTGAACAGAGAAAGTGAAGCACACAAGTCCAGTACCACCAGTGACCACCGGGGGAGCCCAAAAACCAAACTCACAACAGTACCCTCCCCTCAAGGAGGGGGCACCGAACCCTCACAAGAACCACCAGGGCGATCAGGACGAGCCCTATGAAAGGCACGGACCAAATCAGAGGCATGAACATCAGAGGCTGTCACCCAAGAATTATCCTCTTGACCGTAGCCCTTCCACTTGACCAGATACTGAAGTTTCCGTCTGGAAACACGGGAGTCCAAGATCTTCTCCACAACGTACTCCAATTCACCCTCAACCAACACCGGAGCGGGAGGCTCAACGGAAGGCACAACCGGTACCTCATACCTGCGCAATAATGACCAATGGAAGACATTATGGATAGAAAAAGATGCTGGGAGGTCCAATCGAAAGGACACGGGGTTAAGAATCTCCAAAATCTTATACGGGCCGATGAACCGAGGCTTAAACTTAGGAGAAGAAACCCTCATAGGGACAAAACGAGAAGACAACCACACCAAGTCCCCAACACGAAGACGAGGACCAACATGACGACGGCGGTTAGCAAAATGCCGAGTCTTCTCCTGGGACAACTCCAAATTGTCCACCACCTGTCCCCAAATCCGATGCAACCTATCCACCACAGTATCCACTCCAGGACAATCCGAAGACTCCACCTGACCGGAAGAAAAAAGAGGATGAAACCCCGAATTGCAAAAGAAAGGAGAAACCAAAGTGGCAGAACTAGCCCGATTATTGAGGGCAAACTCCGCCAACGGCAAAAAGGCAACCCAGTCATCCTGATCCGCAGACACAAAACACCTCAAATAAGTCTCCAAGGTCTGATTAGTTCACTCAGTCTGGCCATTAGTCTGAGGATGGAATGCAGACGAAAAAGACAAATCAATGCCCATCCTAGCACAGAACGCCCGCCAAAATCTAGACACGAACTGGGTCCCCCTGTCAGAAACGATATTCTCCGGAATACCATGCAAGCGAACCACATTTTGAAAAAACAGAGGAACCAACTCGGATGAGGAAGGCAACTTAGGCAAGGGCACCAAATGAACCATCTTTGAAAAACGGTCACACACCACCCAGATGACAGACATTTTCTGAGAAACAGGGAGATCAGAAATAAAATCCATAGAGATGTGAGTCCAAGGCCTCTTCGGAATAGGCAAAGATAACAACAATCCGCTAGCCCGAGAACAACAAGGTTTGGCCCGAGCACAAACATCACAAGACTGCACAAAAACTCGTACATCTCGAGACAGGGAAGGCCACCAGAAGGACCTAGCCACAAAATCCCTGGTACCAAAGATCCCGGGATGACCTGCCAACACAGAAGAATGAACCTCCGAGATGACTCTACTGGTCCAATCATCAGGAACAAACAGTCTACCAGGCGGGCAACGATCAGGTCTATCCGCCTGAAACTCCTGCAAAGCCCGTCGCAGGTCTGGGGAAACAGCAGATAATATCACCCCATCCTTAAGGATACCTGTAGGTTCAGAATCACCAGGGGAATCAGGCTCAAAACTCCTAGAAAGGGCATCCGCCTTCACATTTTTAGAACCTGGTAAGTATGAGACCACAAAATTAAACCGAGAGAAAAACAACGACCAGCGCGCCTGTCTAGGATTCAGGCGCCTGGCAGACTCAAGATAAATCAAATTCTTGTGATCGGTCAATACCACCACCTGATGTCTAGCCCCCTCAAGCCAATGACGCCACTCCTCAAAAGCCCACTTCATAGCCAAAAGCTCCCGATTACCAATATCATAATTTCGCTCGGCGGGCGAAAATTTTCGAGAAAAGAACGCACAAGGTCTCATCACGGAGCAGTCGGAACTTTTCTGCGACAAGACCGCCCCAGCTCCGATCTCGGAAGCATCAACCTCAACCTGAAAAGGAAGAGTAACATCAGGCTGACGCAACACAGGGGCGGAAGAAAAGCGGCGCTTAAGCTCCCGAAAGGCCTCCACAGCAGCAGGGGACCAATCAGCAACATCAGCACCCTTTTTGGTCAAATCAGTCAAAGGTTTAGCAACATCAGAAAAACCAGTTATAAATCGACGATAAAAATTAGCAAAGCCCAAAAATTTCTGAAGGCTCTTAAGAGAAGAAGGTTGCGTCCAATCGCAAATAGCCCGAACCTTGACAGGATCCATCTCAATGGAAGAGGGGGAAAAAATGTACCCCAAAAAAGAAATCTTTTGAACCCCAAAAATACACTTAGAACCCTTCACACACAAGGAATTAGCCCGTAAAACCTGAAAAACCCTCCTGACCTGTTGGACATGAGAATCCCAGTCATCCGAAAAAATCAAAATATCATCCAGATACACGATCATAAATTTATCCAAATATTCACGGAAAATGTCATGCATAAAGGACTGAAAGACTGAAGGGGCATTTGAAAGACCAAAAGGCATTACTAAATACTCAAAATGGCCTCCGGGCGTATTAAATGCGGTTTTCCACTCATCCCCCTGCTTAATTCGCACCAAATTATACGCCCCACGGAGATCAATCTTAGAGAACCACTTAGCCCCTTTTATTCGAGCAAACAAATCAGTCAGCAGTGGCAGAGGATACTGATATTTGACTGTAATTTTATTCAAGAGTCGATAATCAATACACGGCCTCAAAGAGCCATCTTTTTTAGATACAAAGAAAAAACCGGCTCCTAAGGGAGATGAAGAAGGACGAATATGTCCCTTTTCCAGGGACTCCTTAATATATTCTCGCATAGCAGCATGTTCAGGTACAGATAGATTAAATAAACGACCCTTTGGAAATTTACTGCCCGTAATCAGATCTATGGTACAATCGCAATCTCTGTGAGGAGGTAGTGAACCAAGCTTAGGCTCCTCAAAAACATCACGATAATCAGATAAAAATTCCAGAATCTCAGAGGGAATAGATGACGAAATGGAAACCAAAGGTACGTCCCCATGAGCCCCCTGACATCCCCAGCTTAACACAGACATTGCTTTCCAGTCAAGGACTGGATTATGAGATTGTAACCATGGTAATCCGAGCACCAAAACGTCATGTAGATTGTACAACACAAGGAAGCGAATCATCTCCTGATGGTCTGGATTCATACGCATAGTCACTTGTGTCCAGTATTGTGGTTTATTACTAGCCAATGGTGTAGAGTCAATACCCTTCAGAGGTATAGGAACTTCCAGAGGCTCTAGATCAAACCCACAGCGCCTGGCAAAGGACCAATCCATTAGACTCAAAGCGGCGCCAGAGTCGACATAGGCATCCGCGGTAATTGACGATAATGAACAAATCAAGGTCACAGACAGAATAAACTTAGACTGTAAAGTGCCAATTGAAATAGACTTATCAACCTTTTTTGTACGTTTAGAGCATGCTGATATAACATGAGTTGAATCACCACAATAGAAGCACAACCCATTTTTTCGCCTAAAATTCTGCCGTTCGCTTCTGGACAGAATTCTATCACATTGCATATTTTCTGGAGCCTTCTCAGAAGACACCACCAAATGGTGCACAGGTTTGCGCTCCCGCAAACGCCGATCAATCTGAATAGCCATTGTCATGGACTCATTCAGACCTGTAGGTGCAGGGAACCCCACCATAACATCTTTAATGGCATCAGAGAGACCCTCTCTGAAATTCGCCGCCAGGGCGCACTCATTCCACTGAGTAAGCACAGACCATTTACGAAATTTTTGGCAGTATATTTCAACTTCATCTTGCCCTTGAGATAGGGCCATCAAGGCTTTTTTAGCCTGAATCTCTAAGTTAGGTTCCTCATAAAGCAACCCCAAAGCCAGAAAAAACGCATCCACATTGAGCAACGCAGGATCCCCGGGTGCCAATGCAAATGCCCAGTCTTGAGGGTCACCCCGCAGCAAGGAAATTACTATCCTAACCTGCTGTGCGGGATCTCCAGCGGAGCGAGATCTCAGGGAAAGAAATAATTTACAATTATTTTTGAAATTCAGGAAACGAGATCTATCCCCGGTGAAAAATTCTGGTATAGGAATTCTAGGTTCAGATATAGGAGCATGAATAACAAAATCCTGTAAATTTTGAACCTTCGTAGCAAGATTATTCAAACCTGTAGCCAAACTCTGAGGATCCATTTTAATCAGGTGAGATCAGAGCCATTCAAGGATTAGAAGGAGAGAGAGAGACAAAGGCTGCAATTAGAGCAGAAATGCAACTAAGTCAACTATAGAGCAAGCTCAGAGGAAAAAAAAAAAAAAAAATCTGCAGACTTCTTTTTCTCTCCTTTCTTCTGCCAACGGTTTTAACACTGGGCCGGCCATACTGTCATGGTTCCCAATGGCAAGGGAACGTCAGAGAACATAAATAACAGAACAGCTCTTGGGTGATGGAATCTCGAGCTGACCGTGAGCTAAACCTACCACACAACTAACAGTGGCCGGGTGGCGTACCTACGTTTTATCCCTAGACGCCTAGCGCCAGCCGGAGGACTAACTAACCCTAATAGAGGAAAAGACAGACCTGGCTTACCTCTAGGGAAATTCCCCCAAAAAGGAGACAGAAGCCCCCCACATATATTGACGGTGAGTTCAGAGGAAAAGACATACGCAGTATGAAGGTAGGTTCAGCAAAGCGAGGTCCGCTTACTAGATAGCAAGAAGATACAATAGGGAACTTCACGGTCAGCTGAAAACCCTATTAAAGTACCATCCCAAAATTACTTTAAGACTCATGTGTCAACTCATGACACCGGAGTGGCAATTTCGGCCCACAAGAGCTTCCAGCTACAGAAAAATAACATAACTGTGAACTGGAACAAAAATGCAAAACAAACTTAGGACTAAGAGTCCAACTTAGCTGATAGTAGTCTAGAAGCAGGAACATGCAACAGAAAGGCTCTGGTTACATTGATGGCCGGCACTAGAATAACTGAGCAGCAAGGCTAAATGGGATACACCCATATCCTGATGGAAACAGGTGAACAGAGAAAGTGAAGCACACAAGTCCAGTACCACCAGTGACCACCGGGGGAGCCCAAAAACCAAACTCACAACAATACCGGTAGCCGGAAGACCAGGGTTGTGAAGTACTCACAGCAGAAACCGGCAGGACAGCTGGATTGCAAGTCATCTGTCCACCATTGAAATCTGAGGACACAGTAGTGCATAGAGCCCATGTCATGATAGAGACACTGTAAAAAGGCTCGAGCTACCTGTGGAACAGCTAGTGTCCTACCAACCTGGAGGATAGAGAGAACGTGAGGACCTTGTGAGAGGCTTAAGGCAGCAAGGGACTGCACCAGAGTGCTAGAGGGAAGGCTTCTAACCCCACCTGGTAAGGGGGACTCCCAACTCGCTTCCAAGCCAGCTGGCCCAAACCTGCATCCTTGATCTGGTACCCTAGACTGTGGCTGCCTTTATTCGACAGTAAAAAGGTAAAAAGACTGCAACCCTGTGTCCTCCATTTCTTGCTACACCATTCACTGTCATGTTCCCAATGGCAGGGAATTAAACACATAACACGGGCAAAAACAGGACGAGCTCTAGGGTGATGGAACCTGAGCTGACCGCGATCCTGAACCTCAACACTCAACTAACAGCAGCCGGGGAACGTTCCTGGGGGGACTCTAGACGTCTCGCGCCAGCCGGAGATCTAGCTACCCCTATCAGAAGAATCACAGACCTATCTTGCCTCCAGAGAAATATTCCCACAGAAATAGCAGCCCCCCACATATAATGACGGTGAAATGAGAGGAAGGCACAAACGTAGTTATGAAAACAGATTCAGCAAAATGAGGCCCGCTTAAGCTAGATAGCAGAGGATACAAAAGGTGAACTGCGCGGTCAGCTTAAAACCCTTCAAAATACCATCCTGAAATTACTTGAACTCATGTGCCAACTCATGGTACATGAGTGGTAATTTCAGCCCACTAGAGCAACCAGCAGCAGAGAATTACATATCTGCAAGCTGGACTAAAAACATGAAAGCAAACATGAAACAGGGAAATCCAGACTTAGCTTGTCTTGAAGGCCTAGGAGCAGGTAGCAAAGGTAACAGAGACACACTGATACATTGATAGCCGGCAAGGGAATGACAGGAAAGCCAGGTTAAATAGGAAACACGTAGCCTCTGATGGACAGGTGGAAACCAGAGACCGCAACCCACCAAAGTCACCCAGTACCAGCTGTAACCACCAGAGGGAGCCCAAAAACAGAATCCACAACAGTACCCCCCCCCATAAGGAGGGGTCACCGAACCCTCACGAGAACCCCCAGGGCGATCAGGTTGAGCTCTATGGAAGGCGCGGACCAAATCAGTCGCATGAACATCAGAGGCGACCACCCAGGAATTATCCTCCTGACCATAACCCTTCCACTTAACCAAATACTGGAGTTTACGTCTGGAAACACGAGAATCCAAGATCTTCTCAACAACATACTCCAATTCTCCCTCCACCAGCACCGGAGCAGGAGGCTCAACCGAAGGAACAACGGGCACCTCATACCTCCGCAATAACGACCGATGGAACACATTATGAATAGCAAACGATGCTGGGAGATCCAAACGAAAAGATACAGGGTTAAGAATCTCCAAGATCTTATAAGGACGGATGAACCGAGGCTTGAACTTAGGAGAAGAGACCTTCATAGGGACAAAACGAGAAGACAACCACACCAAGTCCCCAACAAGAAGTCGGGGACCCACGCGGCGACGGCGATTAGCAAACCGCTGAGTCTTCTCCTGAGACAACTTCAAATTGTCCACCACCTGATTCCAAATCTGATGTAGCCTGTCCACCACCACGTCCACTCCAGGACAATCCAAAGGCTCCACCTGACCAGAGGAAAAACGAGGATGAAACCCCGAATTACAAAAGAAAGGAGAACCAAAGTAGCAGAACTAGCCTGATTATTAAGGGCAAATTAAGCCAGTGGCAAAAAGGCAACCCAGTCATCTTGATCAGCAGAAACAAAACACCTTAAATAAGTTTCCAAGGTCTGATTAGTTCGCTCCGTCTGGCCATTCGTCTGAGGATGGAATGCAGACGAGAAAGACAAATCAATGCCCATCTTAGCACAAAACGTCCGCCAAAATCTAGACACAAACTGGGATCCCCTGTCAGAAACGATATTCTCCAGAATCCCATGCAAACAAACCACGTTCTGAAAAAATAAAGGGACCAACTCAGAGGAGGAAGGCAACTTAGGCAAGGGTACCAAATGAACCATCTTAGAAAAGCGGTCACACACAACCCAGATAACGGACATTTTCTGTGAGACAGGGAGATCTGAAATAAAATCCATGGAAATGTGCGTCCAAGGCCTCTTCGGGATAGGCAAGGATAACAACCCACTGGCCCGAGAACAGCAAGGCTTAGCCCGAGCACACACTTCACAAGACTGCACAAAGGTGCGCACATCCCTTGACAAGGAAGGCCACCAAAAAGACCTGGCCACCAAGTCTCTAGTACCAAATATTCCAGGATGACCAGCCAACACAGAAGAATGGACCTCGGAGATGACTCTACTGGTCCAATCATCCGGAACAAACAGTCTTTCTGGTGGACAACGATCAGGTTTATCCACCTGAAACTCCTGCAATGCACGTCGCAAGTCTGGGGAGATGGCGGACAATATTACCCCATCCCTAAGGATACCAGTAGGCCCAGAGTCTCCAGGAGAGTCAGGCACAAAACTCCTGGAAAGAGCATCTGCCTTCACATTCTTTGAACCTGGCAGGTATGAAACCACAAAATTGAAACGAGAAAAAAACAACGACCAACGAGCCTGTCTAGGATTCAGACACCTGGCAGACTCAAGGTAAATCAGATTTTTGTGATCAGTCAAGACCACCACACGATGTCTAGCACCCTCAAGCCAATGACGCCACTCCTCAAATGCCCACTTCATGGCCAAAAGCTCCCGATTACCCACATCATAATTGCGCTCGGCGGGCGAGAATTTTCTAGAAAAGAACGCACATGGCTTCATCACCGAGCCATCGGAACTTCTCTGTGACAAAACCGCCCCCGCTCCAATCTCGGAAGCATCAACCTCAACCTGAAAAGGAAGTGAAACATCTGGTTGACATAACACAGGAGCAGAAGAAAACCGGCGCTTAAGTTCCTGAAAGGCCTCCACAGCCGTAGGAGACCAATTAGCAACATCAGCACCCTTTTTAGTCAAATCAGTCAAAGGTTTAACAACACTGGAAAAATTAGTAATGAACCGACGATAAAAATTAGCAAAACACAAGAACTTCTGAAGACTCTTAACAGATGTAGGTTGTGTCCAGTCACAAATCGCCTGAACCTTGACGGGATCCATCTCAATAGTAGAAGGAGAAAAAATGTACCCCAAAAAGAAATCTTCTGGACTCCGAAGAGACATTTTGAGCCCTTCACAAACAGAGAATTGGCCCGCAGGACTTGAAACACCTTCCTGACCTGTAGAACATGAGACTCCCAGTCATCAGAAAACACCAAAATATCATCCAAATACACAATCATAAACTTATCCAGATATTCACGGAAAATATTGTGCATAAAGGACTGAAAGACTGAAGGAGCATTAGAAAGTCCAAAAGGCATTACCAAATACTCAAAATGGCCCTCAGGCGTATTAAATGCGGTTTTCCACTCATCACCCTGCTTTATCTGCACAAGATTATACGCACCGCGAAGATCTATCTTAGTGAACCACCTAGCCCCCTTAATGCGAGCAAACAAATCAGTCAATAATGGCAATGGATACTGATATTTGACTGTAATCTTATTCAGAAGGCGATAATCTATACAAGGCTTCAGGGAACCATCTTTTTTTGCCACGAAAAAAAAACCTGCTCCCAGAGGGGACGAAGATGGACGAATATGTCCCTTTTCCAAGGACTCCTTAATATAATTCCGCATAGCAGTATGCTCTGGCACTGACAGATTAAATAAACGACCCTTAGGGAACTTACTGCCAGGAATTAATTCTATAGCACAGTCACAATCCCTATGAGGAGGGAGCGAATTGAGCTTAGGCTCCTCAAAAACATCCCGATAGTCAGACAAAAACGCAGGGACCTCAGAAGGAGTAGATGAAGCGATTGAAATCAGAGGTGCATCATCATGAACCCCCTGACATCCCCAGCTTAACACAGACATTGTTTTCCAATCCAGGACTGGATTATGAGTTTGTAACCATGGCAGACCAAGCACTAGTACATCATGTAAATTATACAATACAAGGAAGCGAATCACCTCCTGATGAACGGGAGTCATGCGCATGGTCACTTGTGTCCAGTACTGCGGTTTATTCATAGCCAATGGTGTAGAGTCAATTCCCTTCAAAGGAATAGGAACTTCCAGAGGCTCCAGACTAAAACCGCAGCGTTTGGCAAATGACCAATCCATAAGACTCAGGGCAGCGCCCGAATCCACATAGGCATCGACGGAAATGGATGACAGTGAACAAATCAGAGTTACAGACAAAATGAACTTAGACTGCAGAGTACTAATGGCAAAAGATTTATCAACCTTTTTTGTGCGTTTAGAGCATGCTGATATAACATGAGCTGAATCACCACAATAAAAACACAATCCATTTTTCCGCCTGTAATTTTGCCGTTCACTTCTGGACTGAATTCTATCACATTGCATAGTCTCAGGTGCCTGTTCAGAAGACACCGCCAACTGGTGCACAGGTTTGCGCTCCCGTAAACGCCGATCAATCTGAATGGCCATAGCCATAGACTCATTCAGACCTGTAGGCGCTGGGAACCCCACCATAATATCCTTAATGGCCTCAGAAAGACCATCTCTGAAGTTTGCAGCCAGGGCGCACTCATTCCACTGAGTAAGCACCGACCATTTCCGAAATTTTTGACAATATACTTCCGCTTCATCATGCCCCTGAGAGAGGGCTAATAAAGCCTTTTCAGCCTGAATCTCCAGGTTAGGTTCCTCATAGAGCAATCCCAGTGCCAGAAAAAACGCATCCACACTGAGCAATGCAGGATCCCCTGGTGCCAATGCAAATGCCCAATTCTGAGGGTCGCCCCGCAGGAAAGATACTACAATCTTGACCTGCTGAGCAGGGTCTCCAGAGGAGCGAGATTTCAGAGAAAGAAACAATTTGCAATTGTTCCTGAAATTCAGGAAGGTAGATCTATCTCCAGAAAAAAACTCTGGAATAGGAATTCTAGGTTCAGACATAGGAGTGTGAACAACAAAATCCTGTATGTTTTGAACTTTTGCAGCAAGATTATTCAGGCTGGAAGCCAAACTCTGGACATCCATGTTAAACAGCTAAGGTCAGAGCCATTCAAGGGTTAAGAGGAGGTAAGAAGCAGCTAGACAGCAATTAAGGGCTAGGCAGCAAAACTCTGAGGGAAAAAAAAAAAAAAATTTCCCTTCAACACTTCTTTTTCTCCTGCTTCAGCCCAAACAATTAACACTTTGTGGGCCGGCTATACTGTCATGTTCCCAATGGCAGGGAATTAAACACATAACACGGGCAAAAACAGGACGAGCTCTAGGGTGATGGAACCTGAGCTGACCGCGATCCTGAACCTCAACACTCAACTAACAGCAGCCGGGGAACGTTCCTGGGGGGATTCTAGACGTCTCGCGCCAGCCGGAGATCTAGCTACCCCTATCAGAAGAATCACAGACCTATCTTGCCTCCAGAGAAATATTCCCACAGAAATAGCAGCCCCCCACATATAATGACGGTGAAATGAGAGGAAGGCACAAACGTAGTTATGAAAACAGATTCAGCAAAATGAGGCCCGCTTAAGCTAGATAGCAGAGGATACAAAAGGTGAACTGCGCGGTCAGCTTAAAACCCTTCAAAATACCATCCTGAAATTACTTGAACTCATGTGCCAACTCATGGTACATGAGTGGTAATTTCAGCCCACTAGAGCAACCAGCAGCAGAGAATTACATATCTGCAAGCTGGACTAAAAACATGAAAGCAAACATGAAACAGGGAAATCCAGACTTAGCTTGTCTTGAAGGCCTAGGAGCAGGTAGCAAAGGTAACAGAGACACACTGATACATTGATAGCCGGCAAGGGAATGACAGGAAAGCCAGGTTAAATAGGAAACACCCAGCCTCTGATGGACAGGTGGAAACCAGAGACCGCAACCCACCAAAGTCACCCAGTACCAGCTGTAACCACCAGAGGGAGCCCAAAAACAGAATCCACAACAATTCACTATCTTTATACACCGGGAGCCCTGGGGACCCAGCTTCACCTGTGGGAAGCCACGATATCACCCCGCAGGACCCCTTTAGTAAGTGTCGGTAGTCCCTGACCGAATGACAAACATGGTGTCATGAACAAACTTTATTCAAACCCATTTAAAGACAGTCCCTTTTACTTGGGCACCCAGGGCCATGGACTGAGACGCTGCCGCCGTGACACATCCCCTTTAAGTACCGGACCCAGTACTGAGTACCCCACGGCCCTGGCAGGCTTTCCATTAATACCCTGACTAGGGTTGTGCTTGCTCTGGAACTCTACTGTGCTAACCGCACACATGTAGGAGCCAGATGCTTAGCCAGTGGCTAAGTGCCACCACTGAAGCTAGCTGCCTGCCTACGTGTACAGCAAGTCTTACATTTTATTCTGCCTTCTGTGGCGACGTTTCAGTCCGAATACCTTTTTCAAGCTTGAAAAAGGTCTTCGGACCGAAATGTCGCCACAGGAGGCAGAATAAAATGTAAGACTTGCTTTTCACCATTGTTTGAGGTGCTGTCATTTGACTTATTATGATGGAATGTACTCTGGGATGGACTCCCTGGTTATGACGTGTGCCTCTTTGTCTTAATAGACTTGGAAATTTTTTCAAGGTGTGGTTTAACCCATCATATTTTGATATGCCTACGTGTACAGTCCCAAAGCTAGACAGACATGCAGATAGAGTGGTGGAGTATCCACTGGCAATAACCACACATAAATGGTACTAGCGCATCGGCATGCACCGCTGAGAGCCTTTTATACACTAGGCACATGTCCAGTTCGACAGGACCTTGTCCGTAGACCAATCTGGAGCTGCCACATCACCAGAGCAGCTGACATCCATCCACCAATAGGAAGACGCCACATCACGGACATGCTCAATAAGGTGATTTCTGGACCATGACTCCAGAGTGTCAGGTTGCCGCTGCTTATGGCTGGTTACTATCGACTTGGCTGGAGTGCCAGCAGTAACCAAGTGAACACCACGAGCCTGAGCAAGACACTGTGACTGACATCTATACTCAGCAGCGGCCAAAGCTGAATGGGAGACTGCAGAGGCAGAAAAGGCTTGAGAGCTATCCAGTGCAGCGGGAGAATCCCGATGCCTAACATCCAGGATGACCAATATGTATTGATGCCAATGAGCAGATTTCACCAGGGGACCAACCAAGTCCATAGCAATTCTCTCGAATGGCACTTCGATGATGGGCAATGGCACGAGAGATCTCTGAATGTGAATGTGGGTAACTGACACATAGGGCAGGACCTGCAATAGTTTAATATTTCCTGGTGACACCCAGGCCAATAGAACCTCTGAACAATCCTTTCCTGCATTTTCTCCACTCCCAGATGTCCCCCCAAGATGTGTGAATGGGCCATGTTCAACACCTTCCTTCTATAGGGGCCCGGCACTATTTACTGTTCCACCAGCTCTTCCCACACTTTTGTGACCCAATACAACTCCCCTCTCATCATAAATTAGTGAAACCTTGTTTCAGCCCCTGGCTCCTGTGCAACCCCATTAATGACCGTGACTTTGTTAAAGGCTTCTTTCAGAGTTGGGTCCCTATGATGGGCAGTCCCGAAATTCTCACTGTTCTCCCCTATCTCTGGAATGTCAGACACAGGGGACACTTCCTCCTCATCCCCTACAAGGACACAAAAGGGAAACCCATCTGCCTCTGGATGTGGTGATACCTTTTTAGGGTTCACTGCTTTCCTTTTCACGCCTGCAAACTCAGAACCCTTCCCCCACATATCCCAAAATAAAGAAAAGTCCTGGCCTATAATAATAGGGTGCAACTAGTCCCGGATGATGCCGACCTCATGGGACTCAGTACCGTGGACCATTTCAGTCTCCACTATGGCCATAGGGTAGTCCTTAGCATCACCATGTATGCGCCAAACGCTGACCTTATTCCTCGGGATCAGTTGCAGCATAAAAGTGGCCCTCACAAGGGTTGCTAAACTCCTGGAGTCTAGCAGTGCCATCACCTCCCGATTGTTCATCTTCACTGGAAATGCTTGAGGCCCCTCGTTGGGTGGAGAGTTCACACTGCAGGCTGGGTATGCATAATATGAACTACGGTGTTCTATGCTGCTGTCCATCTGCTTGGGGGTCAGGGTAAAACGGGCGGCTATATGTCCTGGCCTGTGGCACCTCCAGCAAATAACATCACTCGTAAGGACCTTGGGCACCACCTCCCCTGTCCCTTTGGACCTTGGACACCCCACCCCTTTTGGGCCTCTGCCCCCTGTTGGGAGCCCCAGTATGGAGTGGGTGGCCCTCTCACGGAACCTTCAACCCCCTGGTATCTCTCGACCAGTCCAGCCAGTTCACTAGCATTCCAGGGATCACCCAGGGCAACCCAAGTCTGTACAGGCCTTGGCAGGGTGTGCACAAATCAGTCCATCAACACCCGTTCTACCATCTGCGCAGGCGTAGAGGACTCTGGCTACAGCCATGTCTGGACCAGGTGCAATAGGTCAAACTTTTGGGAGCGCGGTGGTTTGTCTCGGTGATATGCCCAATAGTGAATCCACTGGGCTCTGAGAGTCAATGTCACCCCCAAGTGTACAAGAATGTTAGTTTTTAGCTTGCTATACTCTTTGTCATCCTGCAAAGCTAAATTATAGTATGCTTTCAGGGTTCTCCCGTCAAGTATGGCACCCGTACCTCTGCTCACTGCTCTGGTGGGAGTTTCTGTTGTGAACTCTGTTTTCGGGCTCCCTCTTGTGGTCACAGGTGGTATTGCGTGAGTTTTATTTTTGGGCTCCCCCTGGTGGCTTTGTTTGTTATCTTGTGGGTCTGTGGTAGGATCAGCTGCCTCATTATTCTCTAGGGAGGTTCCTATTTATTTAGCTCTGCTTTACCTCCACTTGTTGCCGGCTGTCGATGTATTCAGTGCTATTCTGATTACTCCTGACTATCTTGGTTTTCTGTCTCTTCATGAGAAGCTAAGTTCTGTTTGATTATTTTTTGCTCATCTGTCTGCAATATGATTTCTGTTTATGATTAGTGTTGAGCGATACCGTCCGATACTTGAAAGTATCGGTATCGGAAAGTATCGGCCGATACCGGCAAAGTATCGGATCCAATCCGATACCGATACCCGATACCAATACAAGTCAATGGGACTCAAGTATCGGACGGTATTCCTGATGGTTCCCAGGGTCTGAAGGAGAGGAAACTCTCCTTCAGGCCCTGGGATCCATATAAATGTGTAAAAGAAAGAATTAAAATAAAAAATATCGCTATACTCACCTCTCCGACGCAGCCTGGACCTCAGCGAGGGAACCGGCAGCGTTGTTTGTTTAAAATTCGCGCTTTTACTTGGTTACGTGAAGTCCCGGCTTGTGATTGGTCAGGGCGGCCATGTTGCCGGGACGCGGACCAATCACAGCAAGCCGTGACGAAATTACGTCACGGCTTGCTGTGATTGGTCCGCGTCCCGGCAACATGGCCGCCATTAACCAATCACAAGCCGGGACGTCACGGGAGGCTGGACACGCGCCCATTTTAAAAAGCGCGCGTGTCCAGCCTCCAGTGACGTCCCGGCTTATGATTGGTCACGGCGCCATGTTGCCGGGACGCGGACCAATCACAGCAAGCCGTGACGAAATTACGTCACGGCTTGCTGTGATTGGTCCGCGTCCCGGCAACATGGCCGCCATTAACCAATCACAAGCCGTGACGTCACGGGAGGCTGGACACGCGCGCTTTTTAAAATGGGCGCGTGTCCAGCCTCCCGTGACGTCCCGGCTTGTGATTGGTTGTGCCGCGGTCAACCAATCACAAGCCGGGAGGCTGGACACGCGCGCATTTTAAAATTTTAAAATGGGCGCGTGTCCAGCCTCCCGGCTTGTGATTGGTTGATCGCGGCGCAACCAATCACAAGCCGGGACGTCACGGGAGGCTGGACACGCGCCCATTTTAAAATGCGCGCATGTCCAGCCTCCCATGACGTCACGGCTTGTGATTGGTTGCGTCTCCCATGTGACTGCGACGCAACCAATCACAAAGCCGGGACGTAATTTTAAAATCCTTAAGGACCTGAAATTACGTCACGGCTTGCTGTGATTGGTTGCGTCGCCCATGTGACTGCGACGCAACCAATCACAACGCCGGAACGTAATTTTAAAATCCTGAAGGACCTGAAATTACGTCACGGCTTGCTGTGATTGGTTGCGTCCCGGTCACATGGGCGGCACGCAACCAATCACAAGCCGGGACTCACGTAAAGGAAAGAAAAGTGCGAATTTTAAACAAAGAACGCTGCCGCTTCCCTCGGTAAGGTGCAGGCTGCGTCGGAGAGGTGAGTATAGCAATATTTTTTATTTTAATTCTCTCTTTTACACATTTTTACATTAATGTTGTTTCGATACCGATACCCGATATCACAAAAATATCGGATCTCGGTATCGGAATTCCGATACAGCAAGTATCGGCCGATACCCGATACTTGCAGTATCGGAATGCTCAACACTATTTATGATGAGTTTAGTCCAGCTTGCTAATATGTGATTTCTTGCTGCTGGTAAGCTCTGGGGTACGGAGTTGCTTCCCCCGCACCGTTAGTTGGTGCGGGGGCTCGAGCAATCCCTGCGTGGATATTTTGAATAGGGTTTTTCATTGACCGCACAGTTCTCTTCCTATTTTCTGCTATCTAGTGTTAGTGGGCCTCATTTGCTAAATCTATTTCATCTCTGCGTATGTGCTTTCCCCTTAACTCACCGTTAATATTTGTGGGGGGCTTTTCTATATCTTTGGGGGTCATTTCTCTGAGGCAAGTGAGGACTTACTTTCTCTCTAGGAATAGTCAGTTTCTCAGGCCGTGACGAGACGTCTAGGATTTCCAGGTAACGTTCCACGGCTACTTATAGTTGTTTGCGGATAGGATCAGGTTGCGGTCAATTCAGTTACCACTTCCCCAGAGCTAGTCGTCGGTTCAGTTTCTTAGCTAGGCAGATTTGCGATCCTTGCCACTAGGATCATAACAAGTTTCTCCCTCTCGGTAACCCTTTCAAACACCGTTAGGAACTCCACAACATCATCCCCGGGAGTAATTTTCTGCAAAGCCCGTCTCACTGCCTTCCAGACGTGGGCTTCCTCAGACGTACCTGGGGTTGAGGCTCTCGTCCTGCACTGGATGGCGGTTGCCAGCTGCTGCATCTGCTGCCATTGCTCCTGATGACTCTGCTGGATCTGCTGTAACAACAGCCGGTCTCTTGCTGCGACTGGACCAGGTGTTTACAGCAGGTCCTCCATTTTCTCTGGTGAAGCTTGCTGGCTTTTAACAAACCGAGGACATGCAGTCCCTCCTGTAGAAGTCTCATGTCTCTGCTGGGAACTCTGCTCACAAATCTAACACCAATTGTAGGGATTGTACTCACTCCTTTAACAGTTCATGTGGGTTTATTGCTTCATAAACCCCAGAATCACAAACAGAAAATAAACAGCCTTTAGATCAGGCAAAACAAAGTATAAATGTCCACAGGCTGGGGAAATATCCAGCCAGGGGTATTTAAGATTCAATGGCTAGATAGTCCATGCACAGCACTTGCACCTTATATTGATTTGATGTATACTTACCTGTTCAGGATTTAATGGCTAGTGTTGTGAACTCTGTTTCCGGGCTCCCTCCTGTGGTCATGAGTGGTACTGTGTGAGTTCTCTCTTTGGGCTCCTCCTGGTGGCTCTTTTTGTTATTTTGCAGGTTTCTGGCAGGATCAGCTGTCTCGTCATCTGCTAGTTAGGTTTCCTATTTAATCCACCTGGTCCTTCATTCCTTGCCTGTTGCCGTTGTATTCAGTGCTATTCTGATTGCTCCTGTCTACATCCGTTATCAGTCTCTCCAAGAGAAGCTAAGTTCTGTTTGCTTATTTTTGCTCATCTGTGTTCAAGATGTTTCCTAGTATATGATGAGTTTTTGTCCAGCTTGCTAATATGTGATTTCCCTGCTTGCTGGTGCTCTGGGGTGCTGAGTTGCTCCCCCCACATCGTTAGTTGGTGTGGGGGTTCTCGCATTCTCTGCGTGGATATTTTTGCATAGGGTTTTTTACTGACCGCACAGATCCCTTGCTATTTTCTGCTATCTAGCGTTAGCGGGCCTCATTTGCTTAACCTGTTTCATCTCTGCGTTTGTCTTTTCCTCTTAACTCACCATTATTATTTGTGGGGGGCTTCTATATCTCTGGGGGATTTCTCTGAGGCAAGTGAGGTCTTTACTTTCTCTTTAGGGGTAGTCAGTTTCTCAGGCCGTGAAGAGACGTCTAGGATTTCAGGAAACGTTCCACGGCTGCCTATAGTGTTTGCGGTTAGGATCAGGTTTGCGGTTAGTCCAGTTACCACATCCCCAGAGCTCGTCCTATTATTTTCTACTTAGCTGGTTAGATTTGTGATCCTAAGCCACTAGGATCATAACAGGCTAGTTAGCCCAGCACAAACACTTGCACCTTATTGTTTTTTGTCTACCAAATCTATTTAAGATTTAATAGCTGTACAAGTTTAGCATGGGACTTTTTTGACTTGGCATATGGTACATAACACTTCATGTGGCATATGTGTGCATATACCCTTACCATTATGATGAAATCCCATTTTCACATCTTTTGCCCAGCTCTTTATTTATTAATCGTGTATATGTCCATTCAATAATTGGCTGCACTTGATTATATTTATTTAATTATTTGGATACTATGCATATTATGTATTGATTATTATGTGTTATATAATTTATATTCAATTCTTACCTATATTGTCTCACACTGGTCGCTGTTTTCCATCTCCACCATTTCTGCATATTTTTTTAAAAATGTTCTTGTCTTTTTTATTCATTACTAATAAACATTTTACCTGGGCTCAGTACTTCTACTTTTCTCTGTAGGCTATTTTTGAAACAAAGTTGTTTACCCACCATTTTGGAAAGTCCCCAACAATTTTGTCCAGCCGATTTTGGGGGTTTTGAGTGAAATGTCCCATTTGCCTTTTCCCCCTCAATTTTGTTGTGTTGTTCCAATGCACACAAAGGAAACAAACATGTGTTTAACAAAATATGTGCAATTGCAACAATTTTCTGAGAGAAATACTTACATTTCTGGAACAGAAACACTTTTGGCCATGACTGTGTATAAGGCAACATTGGAATTATGGAATGGTTATTACAGTATACACATACAGTGGGGGAAATAAGTATTTGACCCCTTCCTGATTTTGTAAGTTTACCCACTGACACAGATATGAACAGTCTATAATTTTAAGGGTAGGTTAATTTTAACATTGGGAGATAGAATATCAAAATTAAAGTACATAAAATCACATTGTTTAAATTCTATAATTTTATTTGTATTTTGCAGTGAGAAATAAGTATTTGATCCCCTTCTAACCATTTAGGCTACTTTCACATTAGCGTCGTGCACTGCACGTCGCAATGCGACGTTGAGACGCACTGACGCATACTGTTTGCTGTTTTTCAACGCATCCGCTGCCCCATTGTGAGGTGCGGGGAGGAGGGGGTGGAGTTCCGGCTGCGCATGCGCATTCGGAAATGGTGGACACGACACACCAAAAAAAGTTATATGCAACGTTTTTTGGTGGCGACGGTCCGACACAACACGACGCAACCGTTGCACGACGGTTGCGACGTGTGGCAATGCTTCGCACTGCGTCGCTAATGCAAGTCAATGGAGAAAAAACATATCCTGCAAGCACTTTTGCAGGATGCGTTTTTTCTACAAAACGACGCATAGCGACGTGCAGTGCACGACGCTAGTGTGATAGTAGCCTAAGAGTTCCGACTTCTACAGACCAGTTAGATGATCCTAATCAACTCATTACTGCATTAACCCCTTAGTGACAGAGCCAATTTGCAGCTTAATGACCAGGCCAATTTTTACAATTCTGACCACTTTCAATTTATGAGGATATAACTCTGGAATGCTTTAATGGATCCCACTGATTCTGAGACAGTTTTTTCATCACATATTGTACTTTATGTTAGTGGTAAAATTTCTTCAATATTACTTGCACTTATTTATGTAAAGAAAGGAAATATGGTGAAAATTTTTAAAATTTTGCAATTTTCAAACTTTGAATTTTTAGGCCCTTAAATCAGATATGTCACACAAAACAGTTAATAATAGTGTTGAGCGATACCGTCCGATACTTGAAAGTATCGGTATCAGAAAGTATCGGCCGATACCGGCAAAGTATCGGATCCAATCCGATACCGATACCCGATACCAATACAAGTCAATGGGACTCATGTATCGGACGATATTCCTGATGGTTCCCAGGGTCTGAAGGAGAGGAAACTCTCCTTCAGGCCCTGGGAACCATATTAATGTGTAAAATAAAGAATTAAAATAAAAAATATTGCTATACTCACCTCTCCGACGCAGCCTGCACCTTACCGAGGGAACCGGCAGCGTTGTTTGCTTAAAATTCGCGCTTTAACTTCCTTACGCGAAGTCCCGGCTTGTGATTGGTCGCGCGCCGCCCATGTGGCCGGGACGCAACCAATCACAGCAAGCCGTGACGTAATTTCAGGTCCTTCAGGATTTTAAAATTACGTTCCGGCGTTGTGATTGGTTGCGTCGCGGTCACATGGGCGACGCGACCAATCACAAGCCGTGACGTCACGGGAGGCTGGACACGGGCGCATTTTAAAATTACGTTCCGGCGTTGTGATTGGTTGCGTCGCGGTCACATGGGCGACGCGACCAATCACAAGCCGGGACTTCGCGTAAGGAAGTTAAAGCGCAAATTTTAAGCAAACAACGCTGCCGGTTCCCTCGGTAAGGTGCAGGCTGCGTCGGAGAGGTGAGTATAGCAATATTTTTTATTTTAATTCTTTATTTTACACATTAATGTTGTTTCGATACCGATACCCGATACCACAAAAGTATCGGATCTCGGTATCGGAATTCCGATACAGCAAATATCGGCCGATACCCGATACTTGCGGTATCGGAATGCTCAACACTAGTTAATAAATAACATTTCCCACATGTCTATATCAGCAACATTTTGGAAACAAAAAATTTTTTGTTAGGAAGTTATAAGGGTTAAAAGTTGACCAAAGATTTCTCATTTTTACAACAAAAGTCACAAAACCATTTATTGTTGTGCAATTTGTCCTGAGTATGCTGATACCCCATATGTGGGGATAAACCACTGTTTGGGTGCACGGCAGAGCTCGGAAAAGAAGGGAGTGCCGTTTGGAGAGCTCCTGAAGTGCCTAAGCAGTGGAAACACCCCACAAGTGACACAATTTTGGAAACTAGTCCCAATAAGGAACTTATCTAGATGTGTGGTGAGCACTTTGAACCCCCAACTGCTTCACAGAAGTTAAACGTAGAGCTGTGAAAATAAAAAATCTTATTTTTTCAAGAAAAAATATTTTTTCTCCCCCCCAATTTTTATTTTCACAAGGGTAACAGGAGAAATTAGATGGCCAAAGTTGTTGTGCAATTTGTCTTGAGTATGCTGATACCCCATATGTGGGGGTAAACCACTGTTTGGGTGCACGGCAGAGCTCAGAAGCAAAGGAGCGCCATTTGACTTTTTCAATTCAGAATTGGCTGGAAGGCTGGAATTGAGATCAGACGCTATGTTGCGTTTGGAAAGCCCCTGATGTAACTAAGCAGTGGAAACACCCCATAAGTGATGCCATTTTGGACACTATACCCCCCCCAAGGAACATTTTCCAGATGTGTGGTGAGCACTATGAACCACAAAGTGCTTTACAGAAGTTTATAACCCCCAGCTGTGCCTAAATAGAAGAACCCCCCCACAAGTGACCCCATTTTGGAAACGAGACTCCCAAGGAATTTATCTAGAAGTGTTGTGTGAACTTTGAACCCCCAAGTGTTTCACTAAAGTTTATAATGCAGAGCCGTGAAATTGAAAAATCTTTTTTTTTCCACAAAAATGATTGTTTAGCCCGGATTTTTTTATTTTCCCAAGGACAACAGGAGAAATTGGACCACCAAATTTGTCGTGCAATTTGTCCTGAGTATGCTGATACCCCATATGTGGGAGAAAACTACTGTTTGGGCACATGTCAGGGCTCGGAAGGGAAGTAGTGATGTTTTGGAATGCAGACTTTGATGAAATGGTCTGCAGGCGTCATGTTGCGTTTGCAGAACCCTTAATGACCCTAAGCAGTAGAAATCTCCCACAATTGACACCATTTTGGAAATTAGACCCCCCAAGGAGATTATCTAGATGTGTAGTGAGCACTTTAAACCCCCAAATGCTTCACAGAAGTTTATAATGTAGAGCCGTGAAAATAAAAAAATCATGCTCTTTCCACAAAAATGATCTTTTCACCCCCAAATTTTTACTTTCACAAGGGTAACAGGAGAAATTGGACCACCAAAGTTGTTGTGCAATTTGTCTTGAGTACTCTGGTACCCCATATGTGAAGGGGGGCACTGTTTGGGCGCATGGCAGACCTTGTAAGGGAAGGAGCGTTGTTTTGGAATGCAGACTGATAGAATGGTCTGCGGGTGTCATAATGCGCATGCAGAGTTCCAGATGTGCCTAAATAGTAGAAACCCCCACAAGTGACCCCATTTTGGAAACTAGACCTCCCAAGGAATCTGTCTAGATGTGTTGTGTGAACGTTGAACCCCCAAGTGTTTCACTAAAGTTTATAATGCAGAGCCGTGAAATTGAAAAATCTTTTTTTTCGCAAAAATGATTTTTTAGCCCACATTATTTTTATTGTCCCAAGGGTAACAAGGAGAAATTGGATCCCAAAACTTGTTGTGCAATTTGTCCTGAGTATGCTGATACCCCATATGTGGGAGAAAACTACTGTTTGGGCACACGTCGGGGCTCGGAAGGGAAGTAGTGATGTTTTGGAATACAGACTTTGATGGAATGGTCCGCGGGCCCCATGTTGCATTTGCCGAGCCCATGATGTGCCTAAGCAGTAGAAGCTCCCCACAAATTACACCATTTTGGAGACTAGACCCCCAAGGAGATTATCTAGATGTGTGGTGAGCACCAAGTGTTTCACAGAAGTTTATAACGCAGAGCCGTGAAAATGAAAACTCTTTTTTTCCACAAAAATGATATTTTAGCCCCCAATTTTTTATTTTCCCAAGGGTAACAGGAGAAATTGGACCCCAAAAGTTGCTGTCCAATTTGTCCTGAGTATGCTGATGCCCTATATGTGGGTGTAAACCACTGTTTGGGCGCACAGCAAAGCTCAAAGGGAGGGAGCACCATTTGACTTTTTGAACGCAAAATTGGCTGGTGTAGAAAAAATAAAGAGAGACGTGGCACTCACCCAGTTTCTGCTATAATTCAATGTCCTTTATTCATCCTTATGGCAATAAGGACATAAAGGTGGAGAGGCGGCTGGTATACGAAGGGGTGCGGGGAATGATTTTGTAAGTTTACCCACTGACACAGATATGAACAGTCTATAATTTTAACCCCTTTCTGCCATTGGACGTACTATTCCGTCCATGAGGGGTGGGCCCTAATTCCCAAGGACGGAATAGTACATCCAGCACGATCGGCCGCTCTCACGGGGGGAGCGCGGCCGATCGCGGCCGGGTGTCAGCTGCCTATCGCAGCTGACATCCGGCACTATGTGCCAGGAGCGGTCACAGACCGCCCCCGGCACATTAACCCCCGGCACACCGCGATCAAACATGATCGCGGTGTGCCGGCGTTACAGGGAAGGATCGCGCAGGGAGAGGGCTCCCTGCGCGCTTCCCTGAGACCCCCGGAGCAACGCGATGTGATCGCGTTGCTGCGAGGGTCTCCTACCTCCTATCCCTGCAGGCCCCGGATCCAAAATGGCCACGGGGCTGCATCCGGGTCCTGCAGGGATTACTTCCGGGTGCCGTGCAGGCTGCAGATGAAAGCTGCAGCCTGCACGGCTGTAAGTGACATCGGTGATCTGACAGAGTGCTTTGCACTCTGTCAGATCACCGATCTGTAATGTCCCCCCCTGGGACAAAGTAAAAAAGTAAAAAAAAAAATTCCCACATGTGTAAAAAAAAAAAGAAAAAAAAATTCCTAAATAAATAAAAAAATATATATATTATTCCCATAAATACATTCCTTTATCTAAATAAAAAAAAATCAAACAATAAAAGTACACATATTTAGTATTGCCGCGTCCGTAACGACCCCATCTATAAAACTATATTATCACTAGTTAACCCCTTTAGTGAACACCGTTAAAAAAAAAAAAAAAAAAAACTAGGCAAAAAACAACGCTTTATTCTCATACCGCCAAACAAAAAGTAGAATAACACGCGATCAAAAAGACGGATATAAATAACCATGGTACCACTGAAAACATCATCTTGTCCCGCAAAAACGAGCTGCCATATAGCATCATCAGCGAAAAAATAAAAAAGTTATAGTCCTCAGAATAAAGCGATGCCAAAATAATTATTTTTTCTATAAAATAGTTTTTATCGTATAAAAGCGCCAAAACATAAAGAAAATAATATAAATGAGGTATCGCTGTAATCGTACTGACCCAAAGAATAAAACTGCTTTATCAATTTTACCAAATGCAGAACGGTATAAACGCCTCCCCCAAAATAAATTCATGAATAGCTGGTTTTTGGTCATTCTGCCTCACAAAAATCGGAATAAAAAGTGATCAAAAAATCTCCCGTGCCCGAGCATGTTACCAATAAAAACGTCAACTCGTTCCGCAAAAAACAAGACCTCACATGACTCTGTGGACTCAAATATGGAAAAATTATAGCCCTCAAAATGTGGTAATGCAAAAAATATTTTTTGCAATAAAAAGCTTCTTTCAGTGTGTGACGGCTGCCAATCATAAAAATCAGCTAAAAAACCCGCTGTAAAAGTAAATCAAACCCCCCTTCATCACCCCCTTAGTTAGGGAAAAATAAAAAAATTTAAAAAATGTATTGATTTCCATTTTACCATTAGGGCTAGGGTTAGGGCTAGGGCTAGGGTTAGGGCTAGGGTTAGGGCTAGGGTTAGGGCTAGGGTTAGGGTTAGGGCTAGGGTTAGGGTTGGGGCTAGGGTTGGTGCTAGGGTTAGGGTTGGGGCTAGGGTTAGGGTTGGGGCTAGGGTTAGGGTTGGGGCTAGGGTTAGGGCTAGGGTTAGGGTTAAGGCTACAGTTAGGGTTGGGGCTAAAGTTAGGGTTAGGGTTGGGGCTAAAGTTAGGGTTTGGATTACATCTACGGTTGGGAATAGGGTTGGGATTAGGGTTAGGGGTGTGTCTGGGTTAGAGGTGTGGTTAGGGTTACCATTGGGATTAGGGTTAGGGGTGTGTTTGGATTAGGGTTTCAGTTATAATTGGGGGGTTTCCACTGTTTAGGCACATCAGGGGCTCTCCAAATGCGACATGGCGTCCGATCTCAATTTCAGCCAATTCTGCGTTGAAAAAGTAAAACAGTGCTCCTTCCCTTCCGAGCTCTCCCGTGCACCCAAAGAGGGGTTTACCCCAACATATGGGGTATCAGCGTACTCGGAACACATTGGAGAACAACTTTTGGGGTCCAATTTCTCCTGTTACCCTTGGGAAAATATAAAACTGGGGGCTAAAAAATAATTTTGGGGGGAATTTTTTATTTTTTATTTTCACGGCTATGCATTATAAACTGTAGTGAAACACTTGAGGGTTCAAAACTCTCATAACACAACTCTAGATGAGTTGCTTAGGGGGTCTACTTTCCAAAATGGTGTCACTTGTGTTTTTTTTTTACTGTTTAGGTACATTAGGGCTCTGCAAACGCAATGTGACGCCTGCAGACCATTCCATCTAAGTCTACATTCAGGACAAATTGGACAACAACTTTTGGGGTCCAATTTCTCCTGTTACCCTCGGGAAAATACAAAACTGGGGGCTAAAAAATAATTTTTGCGTAAAATTTTTTTTTTTATTTGCATGGCTCTGCGTTATAAACTGTAGTGAAATAATTGGGGGTTCAAAGCTCTCACAACACATCTAGATGAGTTCCTTAGGGGGTCTACTTTCCAAAATGGTGTCACTTGTGGGGGGTTTCTACTGTTTAGGTACATTAGGGCCTCTGCAAACGCAATGTGACGCCTGCAGACCATTCCATCTAAGTCTGCATTCCAAATGGCGCTCCTTCCCTTCCGAGCCCTCCCATGCGCCCAAACGGTGGTTCCCCCACATATGGGGTATCAGTGTACTCAAGACAAATTGGACAACAACTTTTGGGGTCCAATTTCTCCTGTTACCCTTGGGAAAATACAAAACTGGGGGCTAAAAAATAATTTTGGGGGAAAAATTTTTTTTTTTCTATTTTCACGCCTATGCGGTATAAACTGTAGTGAAACACTTGAGGGTTCAAAACTCTCACAACACATCTAGATGAGTTGCTTAGGGGGTCTACTTTCCAAAATGGTGTCACTTGTGGTTTTTTTTACTGTTTAGGTACATTAGGGCTCTGCAAACGCAATGTGACGCCTGCAGACCATTCCATCTAAGTCTGCATTCAAAATGGCGCTCCATCCCTTCCTAGCCCTCCCATGCACCCAAGCAGTGGTTCCCCCCCCACATATGGGGTATCAGCGTACTCAGGACAAATTGGACAACAACTTTTGGGGTCCAATTTCTCCTGTTACTCTCGGGAAAATACAAAACTGGGGGCTAAAAAATAATTTTTGTGGGAAAAAAATGTTTGTTTTATTTTTACGGTTCTGCATTATAAACTTCTGTGAAGCACTTGGTGGGTCAAAGTGCTCACCACAACTCTAGATAAGTTCCTTATGGGGTCTACTTTCCAAAATGGTGTCACTTGTGGGGGGTTTCAATGTTTAGGCACATTAGTGGCTCTCCAAACGCAACATGGCGTCCCACCTCAATTCCTGTCAATTTTGCATTGAAAAGTCAAATGGCGCTCTTTCCCTTCCGAGCTCTCCTATGCGCTCAAACAGTGGTTTACCCCCACATATGGGGTATCAGCGTACTCAGGACAAATTGGACAACAACTTTTGGGGTCCAATTTCTTCTCTTACCCTTGGGAAAATAAAAAATTGGGGGCGAAAAATCATTTTTGTGAAAAAATATGATTTTTTATTTTTACGGTTCTGCATTATAAACTTCTGTGAAGCACTTGGTGGGTCAAAGTGCTCACCACAACTCTAGATAAGTTCCTTAGGGGGTCTACTTTCCAAAATGGTGTCACTTGTGGGGGGTTTCAATGTTTAGGCACATTAGTGGCTCTCCAAATGCAACATGGCGTCCCACCTCAATTCCTGTCAATTTTGCATTGAAAAGTCAAACGGTGCTCCTTCCCTTCCGAGCTCTCCTATGCGCCCAAACAGTGGTTTACCCCCACATATGGGGTATCAGCGTACTCAGGACAAATTGGACAACAACTTTTGGGGTCCAATTTCTTCTCTTACCCTTGGTAAAATAAAAAATTGGGGGCGAAAAATCATTTTTGTGAAAAAATATGATTTTTTATTTTTACGGTTCTGCATTATAAACTTCTGTGAAGCACTTCGTGAGTCAAAGTGCTCACCACACCTCTAGATAAGCTCCTTAGGGGGTCTACTTTCCAAAATGGTGTCACTTGTGGGGGGTTTCAATGTTTAGGCATATCAGGGGCTCTCCAAACGCAACATGGCGTCCCATCTCAATTCCAGTCAATTTTGCATTGAAAAGTAAAATGGCGCTCCTTTGCTTCCGAGCTCTGTCATGCGCCCAAACAGTGGTTTACCCCCACATATGGGGTATCGGCGTACTCAGGACAAATTGTACAACATCTTTTGTGGTCCATTTTCTCCTGTTACCCTTGGTAAAATAAAACAAATTGGAGCTGAAATAAATTTTGTGTGAAAAAAAAGTTAAATGCTCATTTTTATTTAAACATTCCAAAAATTCCTGTGAAACACATAAAGGGTTAATAAACTTCTTGAATGTGGTTTTGAGCACCTTGAGGGGTGCAGTTTTTAGAATGGTGTCACACTTGGGTATTTTCTATCATATAGACCCCTCAAAATGACTTCAAATGAGATGTGGTCCCTAAAAAAAATGGTGTTGTGAAAATGAGAAATTGCTGGTCAAATTTTAACCCTTATAACTCCCTAACAAAAAAAAATTTTGGTTCCAAAATTGTGCTGATGTAAAGTAGACATGTGGGAAATGTTACTTATTAAGTATTTTGTGTGACATATCACTGTGATTTAATTGCATAAAAATTCAAAGTTGGAAAATTGTGAAATTTTCAAAATTTTCACCAAATTTCCCTTTTTTTCACAAATAAACGCAGGTAATATCAAAGAAATTTTACCACTATCATGAAGTACAATATGTCACGAGAAAACCGTGTCAGAATCTCCGGGATCCGTTGAAGCGTTCCAGAGTTATAACCTCATAAATGGACAGTGGTCAGAATTGTAAAAATTGGCCCGGTCCATAACGTGCAAACCACCCTTGGGGGTGAAGGGGTTAAGGGTAGGTTAATTTTAACATTGGGAGATAGAATATCAAAATTAAAATACATAAAATCACATTGTTTAAATTATATAATTTTATTTGTATTTTGCAGTGAGAAATAAGTATTTGATCCCCTTCTAACCATTTAGGCTACTTTTACATTAGCGTCGTGCACTGCACGTCGCAATGCGACGTTGAGACGCACCGATGCATACTGTGGAAGCGCCGCACAATGGGGGCAGTGGATGCTGTTTTTCAACGCATCCGCTGCCCCATTGTGAGGTGCGGGGAGGAGGGGGCAGAGTTCCGGCTGCGCATGCGCGGTCGGAAATGCTGGACACGACACACCAAAAAACGTTACATGCAATGTTTTTTGGTGGCGATGGTCCGACGCAACACGACGCAACCGTCGCATGACGGTTGCGACATGTGGCAATGCGTCGCACTGCGTCGCTAATGCAAGTCAATGGAGAAAAACGATTCTGCAAGCACTTTTGCAGGATGCGTTTTTTCTACAAAACGACGCATAGCGACGTGCAGTGCACGACGCTAGTGTGATAGTAGCCTAAGAGTTCCGACTTCTACAGACCAGTTAGATGCTCCTAATCAACTCATTACTGCATTAACCCCTTAGTGACGGAGCCAATTTGCAGCTTAATGACCAGGCCAATTTTTACAATTCTGACCACTTTCAATTTATGAGGATATAACTCTGGAATGCTTTAATGGTTCCCACTGATTCTGAGACAGTTTTTTCATCACATATTGTACTTTATGTTAGTGGTAAAATTTCTTCAATATTACTTGCGCTTATTTATGTAAAGAAAGGAAATATGGTGAAAATTTTTAAAATTTTGCAATTTTCAAACTTTGAATTTTTAGGCCCTTAAATCAGATATGTCACACAAAACAGTTAATAAATAACATTTCCCACATGTCTACTTTACATCAGCAACATTTTGGAAACAAAAATTTTTTTGTTAGGATGTTATAAGGATTAAAAATTGACCAAAGATTTCTCATTTTTACAACAAAAGTCACAAAACCATTTATTGTTGAGCAATTTGTCCTCAGTACGCCGATACCTCATATGTGGGGTAAACCACTGTTTGGGTGCATGGCAGAGCTCGGAAAGGAAAGGAGCACCGTTTGGAGAGCTCCTGAAGTGCCTAAGCAGTGGAAACACCCCACAAGTGACACAATTTTTTAAACTAGTCTCAATAAGGAACTTATCTAGATGTGTGGTGAGCACTTTGAACCCCCAACTGCTTCACAGAAGTTTATAACGTAGAGCCGTGAAAATAAAAAATCTTATTTTTTCAAGAAAAAATATTTTTTTTCCCCCTCCAATTTTTATTTTCACAAGGGTAACAGGAGAAATTAGATGCCCAAAGTTGTTGTGCAATTTGTCTTGAGGATGCCGATACACCATATGTGGGGGTAAACCACTGTTTGGGTGCACGGCAGAGCTCAGAAGCAAAGGAGCGCCATTTGACTTTTTCAATTCAGAATTGACTGGAAGGCTGGAATTGAGATCAGACGCTATGTTGCATTTGGAAAGCCCCTGATGTACCTAAACAGTGGAAACACCCCACAAGTGACGCCATTTTGGACACTATACCCCCCAAGGAACATTTTCCAGATGTGTGGTGAGCACTATGAACCCCAAAGTGCTTCACAGAAGTTTATAACCAAGAGCTGTGAAAATAAAAAATCATGTTCTTTCCACAAAAATGATCTTTTCACCCCCAAATTTTTATTTTCACAAGGGTAACAGGAGAAATTGGACCACCAAAGTTGTTGTGCAATTTATCCTGAGTACTCTGATACAACACATGTGAGGGGGGACCACTGTTTGGGCGCATGGCAGAGCTCGTAATGGAAGGAGCGCCGTTTTGGAATGCAGATTTTGATACAATGGTCTGCGGTGTCATCTTGCGTTTGCAGAGCCCCAGATGTGCCTAAATAGTAGAAACCCCCCACAAGTGACCCCATTTTGGAAACGAGACCCCCAAGGAATTTATCTGGAAGTGTTGTGTGAACTTTGAACCCCCAAGTGTTTCACTAAAGTTTATAATGCAGTGCCGTGAAATTGAAAAATCTTTTTTTTTCCACAAAAATGATTGTTTAGGCCGCATTTTTTTATTTTCTCAAGGACAACAGGAGAAATTGGACCACCAAAGTTGTCGTGCAATTTGTCCTGAGTATGCTGATACCCCATATGTGGGAGAAAACTACTGTTTGGACACATGTCAGGGCTCGGAAGGGAAGTAGTGATGTTTTGGAATGCAGACTTTGATGAAATGGTCTGCAGGCGTCATGTTGCGTTTGCAGAACCCTTAATGTCCCTAAGCAGTAGAAACCTCCCACAATTGACACCATTTTGGAAATTAGACCCCCCAAGGAGATTATCTAGATGTGTGGTGAGCACTTTGAACCCCCAAATGCTTCACAGAAGTTTATAATGTAGAGCCGTGAAAATAAAAAAATCATGCTCTTTCCACAAAAATGATCTTTTCACCCCCCAATTTTTACTTTCACAAGGGTAACAGGAGAAATTGGACCACCAAAGTTGTTGTGCAATTTGTCTTGAGTACTCTGGTACCCCATATGTGAAGGGGGGGCACTGTTTGGGCGCATGACAGAGCTTGTAAGGGAAGGAGCGTCGTTTTGGAATGCAGACTTAGAATGGTTTGCGGGTGTCATGTTGTGCATGCAGAGTTCCAGATGTGCCTAAATAGTAGAAACCCCCACAAGTGACCCCATTTTGGAAACTAGACCTCCCAAGGAATCTGTCTAGATGTGTTGTGTGAACTTTGAATCCCCAAGTGTTTCACTAAAGTTTATAATGCAGAGCCGTGAAATTGAAAAATCTTTTTTTTTTCGCAAAAATGATTTTTTAGCCCACATTATTTTTATTGTCCCAAGGGTAACAAGGAGAAATTGGATCCCAAAACTTGTTGTGCAATTTGTCCTGAGTATGCTGATACCCCATATGTGGGAGAAAACTACTGTTTGGGCACATGTCGGGGCTCGGAAGGGAAGTAGTGATGTTTTGGAATACAGACTTTGATGGAATGGTCCGCGGGCGCCATGTTGCGTTTGCGGTGCCCATGATGTGCCTAAGCAGTAGAAGCCCCCCACAAATTACACCATTTTGGAGACTAGACCCCCAGTGAAATTATCTAGATGTGTGGTGAGCACCAAGTGTTTCACAGAAGTTTATAACGCAGAGCTGTGAAAATGAAAACTCTTTTTTTCCACAAAAATGATATTTTAGCCCCCAATTTTTTATTTTCCCAAGGGTAACAAGAGAAATTAGACCCCAAAAGTTGTTGTCCAATTTGTCCTGAGTATGCTGATGCCCCATATGTGGGTGTAAACCACTGTTTGGGCGCACAGCAAAGCTCAAAGGAAGGGAGCACCATTTGACTTTTTGAACGCAAAATTGGCTGGAGTCAATGGTGGAGCCATGTCGCATTTGGAGACCCTGTGATGTACCAAAACAGTGGAAACCCCCCAATTCTAACTCCAACCCTAACCCAAACACACCCCTAACCCTGGTAACAGCTGGTTTTATTATTTTACATGCTTTCCTGCTTATGCCTGGGGTCCACTTTACTGAAAATGGAAAAATCAGTGTTCAGATCTCTCTTTTGTGTTTTCAATTTGCATTTTGCTAATTAACAAACAAATTTGATTTTTGCTAATCGATAAAAAAAACTATTAACATGTCTATTTTAAAATATATGTATATATATATACATATGCAGTATGTATATATGTATATGTATATACACTCACCGGCCACTTTATTAGGTACACCTGTCCAACTTCTTGTTAACACTTAATTTCTAATCAGCCAATCACATGGCGGCAACTCAGTGCATTTAGGCATGTAGACATGGTCAAGACAATCTCCTGCAGTTCAAACCGAGCATCAGTATGGGGAAGAAAGGTGATTTGAGTGCCTTTGAACGTGGCATGGTTGTTGGTGCCAGAAGGGCTGGTCTGAGTATTTCAGAAACTGCTGATCTACTGGGATTTTCACGCACAACCATCTCTAGGGTTTACAGAGAATGGTCCGAAAAAGAAAAAAAATCCAGTGAGCGGCAGTTCTGTGGGCGGAAATGCCTTGTTGATGCCAGAGGTCAGAGGAGAATGGGCAGACTGGTTCGAGCTGATAGAAAGGCAACAGTGACTCAAATCGCCACCCGTTACAACCAAGGTAGGCCTAAGAGCATCTCTGAACGCACAGTGCGTCGAACTTTGAGGCAGATGGGCTACAGCAGCAGAAGACCACACCGGGTACCACTCCTTTCAGCTAAGAACAGGAAACTGAGGCTACAATTTGTACAAGCTCATCGAAATTGGACAGTAGAAGATTGGAAAAAACGTTGCTTGGTCTGATGAGTCTCGATTTCTGCTGCGACATTCGGATGGTAGGGTCAGAATTTGGCATAAACAACATGAAAGCATGGATCCATCCTGCCTTGTATGGAGCATCTTTGGGATGTGCAGCTGACAAATCTGCGGCAACTGTGTGATGCCATCATGTCAATATGGACCAAAATCTCTGAGGAATGCTTCCAGCACCTTGTTGAATCTATGCCACGAAGAATTGAGGCAGTTCTGAAGGCAAAAGGGGGTCCAACCCGTTACTAGCATGGTGTACCTAATAAAGTGGCCGGTGAGTGTATATGTCCAAAAAATAGAAAAGTCAGCTCTCACCGTTCCTGGTGCAATCCTTTATATATTCACATCAGAGACCTGAACACTAACCACAGGCTATCTGGGGCCAAGAGAGAAGACCATTGAGCATACACTAGGGAAATTAGTACATATATCTATGATACAGAATCAATCCTTTTAATCACACTTACTTGACTTTAGATTGGGTTGACCAGTGCACGTTAGTGTGAAATTCCTTGGAATTAGTAACTGATGCTGCAAGTAAATAATTCGAACGTCATTTGTCATCTAGAAGGACTATTACAACTTGTCTGCCGCTAAACTCTGACAATTTTATAGCTGAAATACTAAGTACCAAAACTTGACAAAAAAACCTTGCAATTAATGCAATTTACTGTATTGATTATCAGTAGCAGCTATATGTTAATTTCATAGCTACTTTTGCTTAATATGATTAGCGCATCAATAATGGTATTCCAGCTGGTAGAGAAAAATGTATTTTCAGCTTATTGTGATTGCTTTGAAACTTTTCTCAGCTCAATATTTAATTACCACAGCTTTGATGTCTGAGTTTCTGCCATTTCAAATTTCAACATTGTTATGTTTTCAAATAATTATTCTACTATTAAATCATCAATTCATGAGCCACTTTTTGTTTTCTTTCTAACAAACATGGGAAAAACAGATTTAACATCAAATGTGCTCTTTTTTTAAGGATGGCACAGCTGCCACTTGTTCATGGAAAAAACGAACCACTCTTCTGCGATAATTGAGATGCTGCATCAAACATTCCACTGAACTGACAGTGTTTTAATTGGCCTTACATCTTAAAACAACTTAATAAAAAAAAAGAACTATAATGTTGTGTAGAATAAAACCTGGGTTCAGATCATGTACAATGATAAAGTGGCTTTTATAATTCTAGCATGTTTAAGAAAATACATAGTGATAAATTATATAATTTTTCACAAAGTGTAATTTCCTGTTCCTTAAAATACACTGATCCAAGCAGTGGGAACGCTGTAATCCTGAGTATTGGACTGTACTGAGCCTATGGAATAAGAGGTGTCCATGCTAAACCTACGCTCCATATCTATGGGACTGCCAGAAGGCAATGAATGGACCAGAAGTCAATCGCGCACTCCTCAAGACGAACTTTGCAGATACCTTTTTCTGAGATTACTGAGGGTGTGACTGCTGGATCCACTATGAATACGGGATCATTTTTGGTTCTTGGGAATGCTATTTAATTTCTTGAGAGAAAGGTTGTGTATATAAAAGCATGATCCTAGGTGGATTTAAATATATATTTTGTGTTATTGACCAGCTGACTATTAACCCAGTTCCCTGAAAGTTAATATGACAATAATAAGTGGCATAAATAGTAGGGACGAGACTGCTCAAAGTTTGTCTCCTATCGTAAACCTTTATGACCAGTGTTTTGCATTACAGGACAAAGAATCTGGGGTTTATTTCTTTCTTTATCCAATTTCTATGAAATTTTGGTCTTCTCTTAACTGCCTTGTTTTTTAGCAGTGCAGGGCAGCAGTGGCTCAGTGGTTCAAATCCCACCAAGGACAACATCTTCAAGGAGCTTGTATGTTCTCCCTGTGTTTGCGAGGTTTCCTCCGGGTACTCCGGTTTCCTCCCACATTCCAAAAGACATACTGATAGGGAATTTAGATTGTGAGCCCCATTGAGTACAGTGATGATAATGGGTGCAAACTGTAAAGCGCTGCAGAATATGTTTGCGCTATATAAAATAAAGATTATTATTTTTTATTATTATTACCACTCACTAGACAATGAAAATGGACCAACCAAGCCATTGCTCAACTCTTTCCAAGTCTGACATCAGCCATGTGGTCTGTTTCTACGGAATGTATGCCCCTGCACCTTTCTTCATATATGAGCAGAATGTTTATTATATCTACTAGATGGCAGCCCGATTCTAAAGAATCGGGAGTCTAGAATCCATATATACTTTATTTATTCAAATGTAAGAATAATACAATTAATAAATAATAGTAAGAAAGAACAAAAAATGGCTGCACTCACCAGCTCTTGACAATTCTTGACAGTACGGCACATTTCTGATTGGTCGCTCGCGGCAGGCGGCAACCAATCAGAAAAGTGCCGCGCACCACGAAGGCATATATCTTTGTCCACCCTGAGCGGGTGTAGGACGCTGGTGACGTCACTTATCTCCGGACATTATCTCCGGACAAAGCCACGGAAGTTGGCACAAATTGCCGGAAGTAGTATTCTAGGCAATTATATATTAGATTTTAATGTTATCAGTGTTTACCTTTGAACGTTTATATTGTATTGTCCTGTCACCAGCCATGTGTACGATTATAGGCCGAAAGCCTCTCTGGAACCAATAATCACCCCATGTAAAGGTATCTTTATAAGTTAAAGATTCAGAATACTATGACTTTTATCATATCCTGAACAGTCAAGTTTTTTATGAACCGTTAAGGTTTTCTGGTTGAAGTAAAAAAAACTCTGAGTGTTTACAGTTTGAAACCATAAAATGTTGAAAAATTATGTCATTCTTGAGTATATCACTCAATGGTGCTCATAAACGTGTCAAATTTGATCTATAATATACTTTAATATACGTTACTTTAATCTTTAATATACTTAAGAACAGGGCCCCAGACATCACACAGGGGGTCTGAAACACCGCACAGTGGTCCAAAATATCGCTGTGCTCTGCCTGGGGCCCCATATGCTGCCTGGGGCCCCTGTGCTCTGCCTGGGGCCCCATATGCTGCCTGGGGCCCCTGTGCTCTGCCTGGGGCCCCATGTTCTGCCTGGGGCCCCTGTGCTCTGCCTGGGGCCACTGTGCTCTGCCTGAGGCCCCATATGCTGCCTGGGGCCCCTGTGCTCTGCCTGGGGCCCCATAGGCTGCCTTGGGCCCCTGTGCTCTACCTGGGACCACTGTGCTCTGCCTGGGGCCCCATATGCTGCCTGGGGCCCCTGTGCTCTGCCTGAGGCCCCATATGCTGCCTGGGGCCCCTGTGCTCTGCCTGGGGCCCCATAGGCTGCCTTGGGCCCCTGTGCTCTACCTGGGACCACTGTGCTCTGCCTGGGGCCCCATATGCTGCCTGGGGCCCCTGTGCTCTGCCTGGGGCCCCTGTGCTCTGCCTGGGGCCCCATGTTCTGCCTGGGGCCACTGTGCTCTGCCTGGGGCCCCATAGGCTGCCTGGGGCCCCTGTACTCTGCCTGGGACCACTGTGCTCTGCCTGAAGCCCCATATGCTGCCTGGAGCCCCTGTGCTCTGCCTGGGGCCACTGTGCTCTGCCTGGGGCCCCATATGCTGCCTGGGGCCCCTGTGCTCTGCCTGGGGCCCCATATGCTACCTGGGGCCCCTGTGCTCTGCCTGGGGCCCCTGTGCTCTGCCTGGGGCCCCATGTTCTGCCTGGGGCCCCTGTGCTCTGCCTGGGGCCACTGTGCTCTTCCTGGGGCCCCATGTTCTGCCTGGGGCCACTGTGCTCTGCCTGGGGCCCCATAAGCTGCCTGGGGCCCCTGTGCTCTGCCTGGGACCACTGTGCTCTGCCTGGGGCCCCATATGCTGCCTGGGGCCTCTGTGCTCTGCCTGGGACCACTGTGCTCTGCCTGGGGCCCCATATGCTGCCTGGGGCCCCTGTGCTCTGCCTGGGGCCCCTGTGCTCTGCCTGGGGCCCCATGTTCTGCCTGGGGCCCCTGTGCTCTGCCTGGGGTCACTGTGCTCTGCCTGGGGCCCCATATGCTGCCTGGGGCCACTGTGCTCTGCCTGGGGCCCCATATGCTGCCTGGGGCCCCTGTGCTCTGCCTGGGGCCCCTGTGCTCTGCCTGGGGCCCCATGTTCTGCCTGGGGCCACTGTGCTCTGCCTGGGGCCCCATATGCTGCCTGGGGCCCCTGTGCTCTGCCTGGGGCCCCATATGCTGCCTGGGGCCCCTGTGCTCTGCCTGGGTGTAGGACACTGGTGACGTCACTTATCTCCGGACATTAGCTCCAGACATTAGCTCCGGACATTATCTCCGGACATTAGCTCCGGACATTAGCTCCGGACAAAGCCACGGAAGTTGGCACAAATTGCAGGAAGTAGTATTCTAGGCAATTATATATTAGATAGGATAGCAGATAACTTATTGACTGCTATAGTCTGACCACTGGGACTCCCAGCAATCCCAAGAACAGATCGGAGCAGAACAGAAGACTGCTGAAATAGGAGAATTATATCAGGAATGTTCTCCACATCAGGAGAGAAGTATATTTTCTTGCTCATTTATAAGCTGAAATATGCAACAATATGCTTAAAAATGGTTTTGTATAGAAAATAATCAAATTACTTAAAATTAATGTCATTCTATTGTTCATCATTTATTACATCTGTTTCATAAAGGGTTCTAATATCCACCTGAGTAAAAACACACGCTAGCAGTGCAGTAAGTGATTCTATATTTATGGCTCACGAGTGTTCTACTATATTGATGCTTTATTATAACAAGTGCCATTATTTAGCCCACATTTACAAATGAACAAGCTGAATTACTTGAACTAGAATTCTTTTAATTAAAACATGTAAAAGGATTCCATTTTTTCTATTTAGTAGCATGAAAGCATAATTCACAGACATATTACAGGCATATCAAAGCAGAAATAGATGCTTAGTGTAATAAAACATTTAAAATAACTGAAGAAGCTCAGAGAAATGAAGAGGCTCCTGCATGATTGTGAAGAAGAGTGGTTCATCATCAACCTTGGAGTCACATAGTAAATACGGACGAGTACATTATTCAAATAAGTCCTATTTATTACTAACATACGCTATAGAACAATCATTTGAAGGTGTAGGAGATAGGTCTGAGTATCCATCTGTAAAGCTAGCAGCTCGCCTAATGAAACAATTGTTACATAGACAATAGAAACATATTCCATATGCCGCATTGCACAAACAAGTGCAGGGTTTCAACCTCATTCAAGGTCTTTCTCAAGCAATTATAAAGCCCATTATACAAGTTTTTTATAAGAAGTGACAGGACAAGTTAGTAAATAAAATATAAGAAATGAAAAATATCTTAACCCCTTCACCCCCGGAACTTTTTCCGTTTTTTGTTTTCGTTTTTCGCTCCCCTCCTTCCCAGAGCCATAACTTTTTTATTTTTCTGTCAATATGGCCACGTGAGGGCTTATTTTTTGCGGGACGAGATGTACTTTTGAACGATACCATTGTTTTTACCATGCCATGTAACAGAAAACGGGAAAAAAATTCCAAGCGCGATGAAATTGCAAAAAAAGTGCAATCCCACACTTGTTTTTTATTTGGCTTTTTTGCTAAGTTCACCAAATGCTAAAACTAACCTGCCATTACAATTCTCCAGGTCATTACGAGTTCATAGACATTAAACATGTCTAGGTTCTCTTTTATCTAAGTGGTAAAAAAAAAAATCCAAATTTTGCTATTAAAAAAAAAAATTTGCGCCATATTCCGATGTCCGTAGCATCTCCAATTTTCGTGATCTGGGGTCAGGTGATGGCTTATTTTTGCATGCCGAGCTGGCGTTTTTAATGATACCATTTTGGTGCAGATATATTCTTTTGATCGCCCGTTATTGCATTTTAATACAATGTTGCGGCGACCAAAAAACGTAATTTTGGCGTTGTGATTTTTTTTCTTGCCACGCCATTTAGCGATCAGGTTAATCCTTTGTTTTTATTGATAGATTGGGCGATTCTGAATGCGGCAATACCAAATATGTGTAGGTTTCATTTTTTTTCATTGTTTTATTTTGATTGGGGCGAAACGGGGGTGATTTGAACTTTTATATATTTTTTATTTTTTTTATATTTTTAATTTTGTTTATTGTTAATTTAATTTACTTATTTTTTAATTTTGGCATGCTTCAATAGCCTCCATAGGAGGCTAGAAGCATGCACAACTCGATCGCCTCTGCTACATAGAGGTGTAGCACAGATCACCTCTATGTAGCAGAAATGCAGTGTTGTTTTGAATGCCGACCAAAGGGTGGCTTTCAAAGTTATCGCCCATCAACAACCATAGAGGTCTCAAGGAGACCTCTGGTTGTTATGGCAATGCACCGATTACCCCCAATCATGTGACGGGGTCAGCGGTGTGAGCACTTCCGGCCGAGCGGCCGGGAGCGCTAGTTAAATGCCGCTGTCAGCGCTTGACAGCGGCATTTAACTAGTTAATGGGCGCAGGCGGATTGCGATTCCACTCACGCTCATTGCGCGCACATGTCAGCTGTACAAAACAGCTGACATGTGACGGCTTTGAGGTGGGCTCACCGCCGGAGCCCACCTCAAAGCAGGGGATCTGCTAGCTGACGTACTATTCAGCTGGCAGAAAGGGGATAATGGACAAAGAAAGTGCTCAACTACTGAGCCTGGAAAATGAGGGTGCTAAATACTAACGTAATTTTAAGAAATATAATTTATTTTAATTTAATTTAAAAGAATGGTTATTTGTTTGTGAAATACCGTACTTAATTTATTTATTTTACTTTTTTTTATTTATCGAGTTCTATGTACTAATGCTAATCTTGGAGATAATGTCGCAAATACTGGTGATCACAGGTACTAGCGCCATTCTACCCTGTAAATAGCTTGGAATCAGGCATGATAGATAGCAATAAATGAGGGGATCAGTGTTCTCTCCAATGCCAGCAGTCTAAGTGGGAGTGGGATCCCACTGGTGATTGTATGGCCACCGTGGCAATCTTGATTTGATTGTGTGTGAAGGTGCCTTAATTATTTGAGTCCCTTGGCGTACTGTTATTTCATGTTGTGCTAAAGGGAATCTGTCACCATGAAATGCAGTCCAAACTGCCAGCTGAGCAGATTGATATATAGTTTGTGAGAAAAGATTCAGTAGAGCTTGTATTTTAATCATTTAAACCTCTGCTGTATGTGGGATTTTAGACCAGTGGATGGTGTTATCAGTGCCTGACAGTTTTATTTGTGCAAGTGTGCATATGTCTATAGCTGTCAGTCACTGATAGGACCGCCCAATGGACCGAAGAGCCCAGAAAAAGCAGAGAATTAAGGAATGAACTCACAGGATATGCTGAATCTTTTCTCAGAAAACTATATATCATTCTCCTCAGCGTCCCCTGCTCTGTAACAAGGTACCTGCAGACTGTACTGGATTTTCATGGGGATAGGTTCCCTTTAAGGAATCAAGCTGCCCATGTACCTCTGGAAATGTCTACAGAAAACACTGTACTCCTTCTCTAGTGTATTATTTTGCCACAACATATAAGCAAGAACGTAATTCCTTTGGCTTCATGCAACACTGATCATCACCGTAGGCACTCCATGTGGCATTGTATGGTCTTCAATGTGGCGCCATGCTACAGGGTTATACTGCCGTAGAAGCAGTCTTCTAGGAGTGAGTAATAAGACATCCAATGGCATACACAATAATGTTTTTGCATGCATCCATGCAATATTTTTGGCATTTGGAGGTAAACTACAGGGAACAGTAGACCCCTATATGAGCTTATGGTTACAGTAAGCCTTAATACAGCTATATGTATAAGAACTTGTAGATTGTGAGCCCTCGCGGGCAGGGTCCTCTCTCCTCATGTACCAGTCGTAACTTGTATTGATTAAGATTATTGTACTTGTTTTCTGCTATGTATACCCCTCCTCACATGTAAAGTGCCATGGAATACATGGCGCTATAATAATAATAAATAATAATAAATAAAAATAATAACTTATTTTGCAAGCAGGAAAAAATATTTACTAGCTTTTCCATAGGACAGCCATTCTATAATGCCAAGACTCTGCATACAGTAGCTCATACCTCTATTTTCTTAGGTCTTTGCTAGTATGACTTTGATGGTAATAGAAGAAAGGTTGATTTTTAACCTACTTCAAACAACAGCCTGATACATATTGCTCCTTTTAGAGAAAAAAATATTATTTTTTTTTTTACAAATGATACGTTTACATAAAAGAAGGGCAGGCTCATATTTACTGCAAAAATATGTTTGCAAATTTCACTCAGTGGGAGCATGGTCAGCCGTAAGCAGCGGATTAATTCATTTAAAGTCCTACAAAAGAACTTCTATACCATTTGCAGATCAACTGTACAAACTGTGTATTATTCTGAAGAAATGAGCTGTGCAATGCAATAATAGCTTCTCTCACACAATTAACAAGCTGCTGTTCAAAATGAGATTTACTACTGATTTGTTCCATCTTGGATGCAACATATTGCATAAATTTCAGAATTAGCTTTTTCAACCTTTTCATGAGATTGATTAGCCTTTTGTGCTGCTGACCAGAAGAAAGTAATAAAGTAATTTTTAGAAATCTTTTCTATAAATCATATATTTCATGCGAGAAAGGTGTAGGTGGTACAATTTTGAAATGTATACATTAGATTAGGAAAATGTGTCCATGAGGTCCATACATCATTTCTAAGAAGATGCATTTCAATGACAAATGTACTTAAATTTTTTATCAAATGAATATTTTAATTGGTATCCCACATAGAAAATCATTCTTTAATTTAAGACATTCTTACTGCTAGATAAGAGTTTGCATCATATTAATGAATTTAATTGCTATGCTATGAAATGCTATTGTGACGCCCGGGAGACCGAGGTACCCAGCACCAGATCAATGAGGTCCATCTCTTGAGGGGGATGTCACTAGTGGCTTGACCCGGTGCTGTGGCCTCAGGCGATGCACAATGTAAGGGATATCATGAAGGAACGGACACTTACTTGATCAGCAGCAGGTCCTCTCAGCTGTGATGACCCCGATCCTGGATCGATGGCTATTGTCCAATTGAAAGACTGAGGCGCTGAAACGTTTAACCAGTTTACTTCAACAAAGAGGGATTTGTGACCAATACTGTCACCGGAGTCTGTATAAGAACTGAATTACTTTGACCCTGTCAGGATTTCCACCTCTTATTATGCGCAGTTTCTGTATGGTCCTGCTGCTGTATGTGAACTGGCTGCCGACCCAATCTGTCTCTTCTGTACTCTGGTTCGACGGACAACCCGAGTCCTTTTTTGTCGGCTTACCCCCTCTGGGAGTACCGCTGAACTCTGTGTCTGTTGCTGCATCTTACCCTGGTGAAGCTGATATCACCTCACTTCCTTCCGGTTGTTGTATTATATATAATGAATATAGCTACGGATCCGGTATCCGTCTCTGCGCCTATTCTGGGTAGAAATTGTTGCTACCCGGTTCTCACAATGTCCTTTTTCTCAATTCCTCTTTTCCTACTATGGGTATTACGGGCCTATAATCCGTCATAGGGCTGTTAGGAGTTCAGTTATACGACCTCTCACTTTCAGCTCCTCAACCCAACTGCCAGTCCTTTTCTCAGACCAGAATAGATCAAGGGGAGTCTCTGGAGCTCCCCCTTCTGGTCGGAGATGGTAGTGCAGTCTTGCTATTTTAATATTTGTATTTGGTGTCAATAACTATTTTTGTGGCAAATACCCCTAGGGGCGCCACACTATATTATAAATTTTTGTGTGGAAGTAAATACAGTGGTTATAATTAATTTTAATTAAGTATAGTGTTAGATGATAGCAGTACAACTCAAAGATTTACTTTTGTGAATGTGCATCGACCTTTGTGGTAAATGTGCTAGACACAGAATCATCCTTGTCCGGGTGTCTGCTGCTGTGGTTCAGTCGTATTCACTACTTATTGTTTAGTCAAAGACATTCCACTTAGAAGGTGTGTAACTAGTGGGTGGTGTAGTAACTTGCTGTTAGGGTTGGCGGATTGCATTAAATAAAATAAATAATAAAGTGCATTCGCAACCCAGGGTCCACTGTACAGAGATGTTGAACTGCTGCTAGTGAACAATGACAGAACACACGGCGAGCAATTACTTGAACACAAAGAGTTGACGCACTCAGTGTGAACGGGAGGTTGAGTTCCAAGCTCTGTTACACCACAGAGAGGAACAGTACAAACGTGTACTGAGTGCTATGTGCAGTAAAATAACACAGGACAAGCACATGGCCTGACCTCGCACTGCAACTGAACCGCGTCACTCGCATGCAGGAAAAAAGCAGATGCTCAGTATAATACCCTGACTAGGGTTGTGCTTACTCTGGAACTCTACTGAGCTAACCGCACACATGTAGGAACCAGATGCTAAGCCAACAGCTAATTGCCCCCACTGACGCTAGCTGCCTACCTACGTGTACAGTCCCAAAGCTAGACAGACACACAACACCTGCAGACAGAGTGGTAGAGACTCCACTCACATAGTGACTAGCGCTCCCGTGTGCGCCACTGGGGGCTTTTTATACATAGGGCTCCGCTCCAAACACTTATGCCCAGTCGGGCGAGACATCGCAAGCAGGCCAATCCGGAGCTGCCACATCACCAGAGCTGGAGACGTCCGAACACCGATAGGAAGACACCACATCACGGACATGCTCAGTAAGGTGATTTCGGTAACTACCCGTCCAATCCACACAGGCAAAGAAATCAAACCATAGACGTCCATTAATTAAGACCTGCTACACCAATTCCTGGGGTCCATATGCCCACCTATACCTGAGGCTAAGTGAAAATCATCGGTCAATTTCATATGCAACTAGGGCACTGTAAATTTGAAGCGACTGTGTCTCCATTTCTATCTCCTACTCAACACCGCCTCCTTCTGCTTGACTGATGGCTCCTTTGCCTGAATTTACTTCACACTACATGTAGGATATCAGTCAAGCTGACAGTGATGGAGGAGACATAGAGCTGTGGTGACAGAGACTTTCGATCTACAGGTTAATTTACATATCATTTCAAATGCTAATTTCTCAGTAACAATGGAATGGACTGACCATGTAAAGACATTGCTGGGCTTGTCTTTGCAAGAGCTAAATACACATATTAATAGATAAATAGTTTGGGGATTAAAATTGCATCTATCCCAAAATGGTATCACTAAAATGTCAGCTGCACATGCAAAAAACAAGCCCTCATGCCATTCCACAGGTCTCGAAAAATGTTTTTTTTTACAAATTTCTACACTTTTTCACCACTTAAATAATAAAAAAGCTATGTTTGCTATCATTGTTAACATAATAATCTAGAGAATCATGTTTCCAGGTCATTTAACTGTACAATGAAGGCTGTAAATAAAAAAAAAACAATAATAATTGCAGAATTGCAATTATTTTTTTTGCCATTTTGTTGCACTTGTATGTATTCTCTTACTTTTCAATACATCACATTATAAAATGAATGGTGTAATTCAAAAGGGCAACTTGTGTCATAAAAAAAGCCTTTACATGGCAATGTCGATACAAAAATTCAATACTTATGGTTTTTGAAAAAAGAGGAGGAAAAAATAAAAGTGTGAAAATGGAATATAATAAAGTCGGCAAGGGATAAGATATGATTGTCAACTACCGTATATACTCGAGTATAAGCCAACCCGAGTATAAGCCAACCCCCCTAATTTTGCCACAAAAAACTGGAAAAACGTAATGACTCGAGTATAAGCCTAGGGTGGGAAATGCAGCAGCTACCGGTAAATTTCCAAAATAAAAATAGGTACCAATGAAAGCAAAATTAATTGAGATATCAGTAGGTTGTGTATTTGAATATCCATATTGAATCAGGAGCCCCATATAATGCTCCATACAGTTCATGATGGGCCCCATAAGATGCTCCATACAGTTCATGATGGGCCCCATAAGATGCTCCATATTAAAATATGCCCCATATAATGCTGCACAAAGGTTAATAATGGCCCCATATGATGCTCCATAGACACATTTGCCCCATACAGTACAGCATAAAGGTTAATAAGGGCCCCATTAGATGCTCCATAGATACATTTGCCCAATATAATGCTGCACAAATGTTGATTATTGCCCCATAAGATGCTCCATAGAGATATTTGCCCCATATAATGCTGCACAAATGTTGATTATAGCCCCATAAGATGCTCCAGAGATATTTGCCCCCATATAATTGGAGCGTCCCCAAGGGCTAGGGGTACTCGGTACCGGGTCCTTCGGTTCTCAAAGGGGATATCACAGTGGCTGACCCAGTCCGTGGCCCTAGGGACGTCCGTGTAAAAGGGGGAAAGGTCTTTAAAGGGATGTGTTCGTGACGCCACCTGTGGTATTCGGTCAGGGTGACCGACACTGCTTAGGGGTCCACTGGGGTGATGTTATGGCAGCTAGATGGTATACCTTCCCACAGGTGAAGTATGTCCCCAGGACTTCCCAGTGTGTAGATGGTGGATGGTGAATGGTGTCAGGCGCAGTGAAGAACGAGGACACAAGGTTGCAGTCTCTTTACCTTTTTACTGTAGACTTCAGCATCCACAGTCCAGAGCACCAGATCACAGGGCAGGCAGAGTCCGGCCGGTTTGAAGGCAAAACCAGAGTCCCCTTATCCAGGTGGAAATCAGTAGCCTTCCTCTAGCGCCTGGGTGTTGTAGTACCTTATTGCTGAGCCTCTCATAAGGTCCTCACAACTGTTGTAGATGTTCTAGATGTTATGTCTCTCTCTGTCCCCCAGATGGATAAGACAAACCCATATGACTGGTGGCTTGAGGCTTTTTACAGGGACTCTAGCACGCCCCGGCCTCTGGGAGTTGCCACCGGGCCTCCTGGGTATAGGGCGGATCATTAACTTGCAATTAGCTGTCCTGCCGTCTCTGAAGCAAGGCATAAAGGACTGTTGCTCCCTCGGTGTTCCGGCTACCGGATCCTGTGCCTCAGAAGGAGGCAGCCTGTGCAGGGCAGAACTCCTTCTGGTTTCCACTCCTTTTGCTATGACTTCTTCCCACTCTCTACAATACAACGCTCCAACGCTGGAAGAGGCTGTCAGCGCCCGGAGACGAGAGATACAGGGACCTCGCCAGGAACCGGTGTGTATGTCATAGCCACCGCACCCCCTCCCCCGCCGACCCCCCTGGGACAATGACTCGTGAATAAGCTGAGAGGGGCACTTTCAGCCTAAAAAAATGGGCTGAAAATGTCAGCTTATACTTGAGTATATATGGTCTATAAGATGCTGCAGGAAAGATACAGTGCCTTGCAAAAGTATTTGGCCCCCTGGAACTTTTCAACCTTTTCGCACATATCGTGCTTCAAGTATAAAGATACCAAATGTAATTTTTTGGTGAAGAATCAACAACAAGTGGAACACAATTGTGAAGTTGAACAAAATGTATTACTTATTTTAAATTTTTGTGGAAGTTCAAAAACTGAAAAGTGGGGCATACAATATTAATCGGCTCCTTTAATTTAATACTTTGTTGCGCCACCGTTTGCTGCGATTACAGCTGCAAGTCGCTTGGAGTATGTCTCTATCAATGTTGTACATCGAGAGACTGAAATTCTTGCCCATTCTTCCTTGGCAAACAGCTCGAGCTCATTGAGGTTTGATGGAGATCGTTTGTGAACAGAAGTTTTCAGCTCTTTCCACAGATTCTCGATTGGATTGAGGTCTGGACATTGACTTGGCCAGTCTAACACCTGGATAAGTTTATTTGTGAACCATTCCATTGTAGATTTTGCTTTATGTTTGGGATCATTGTCTTATTGGAAGACAAATCTCTGTCCCAGTCTCAGGTCTTTTGCAGACTCCAACAGATTGTCAGGACTCTGAACATTTTTTATTACCTTTTGTGCATTACTGCCCTTTTCCAAGATGGCGTCTTTGGTCTCATGTGCACTGTCTTCCTGCTATAAAACCCCACCCCAGCCTTCAGTCTGTGCTAGAGTATTCTGCCTTGCATCCAGCTCCTGACCCTAGTGGCTCACTGGCTATATACCTGCTCCTGTGAACCTGTATGGTGATCCTGCTACTCTGCTCTGAGTTCCTGCTACATACACCAGTTCCAGTAATCCTCCTTCATCTGCTGCTCGTGTTTACTTCCATCTGCATTTGCTGGACATGTAAGCTTTGCTGCTCTGCAAAAACCTGAGACTATTAACCAGGCCTCCCTGGTTGAGCTAAGATATTATTTGAACTGCCTTATAAGCATATCTGTGTTTGGACTAAGACAAGGATTCATTTGTGTCAAGTATCCTCAAGAATAACTGTGCTTCATAGACTTTCTGCGTGATTGCATTTTCCTCCGAAGTTTCCTATAGACTGCTAAGCTGCGTTTAATATTTGCACCAAGTGTTGTGGACTTGAGTTTCTCTCTGCACCTGTTTGAATCACCGTGTGATAATATAGACTTTACCACTTATAAAACTGTGTCCTGTAGTTGTCTTGTTCCACGCAAAGAGTCTCCTGAGTTATCCCCTATAATTATTACAGGATATTCTAGCCTAAAAGAAAAAAAAAAGGAGACTGCTGGAACAATGACTGCAGAAAGCAGATTAGAGCAGGTGTTTTCCATAATAAGATCACAGCAGAAAGATGTGGAAGGTCTGCAAAAGAAGTTTGGAAGCGTTGAACACAATCAACAAGTGTTTGGACAAACTTTGCAGGACTTAAGCAACCGCATGGCAGCCCAGGAAAACAAACTTGCTGGCATAGAGTCCCAGTATGGACGGTTTTTTCAGGACATAAGCACGCAAATAGCTGAACAAGTGACTTTACCCTCTGGGCAACCGCCACCAGCTAGCCCACCTAAGTTGCCCCCATTCAGATTTAATGGTGATCGCAACAAATTTCGTGGCTTTGTGAATCAATTAGTGTTGAGCATTCCGATACTGCAAGTATCGGGTATCGGCCGATATTTGCTGTATCGGAATTTCCGATACCGAGATCCGATACTTTTGTGGTATCGGGTATCGGGTATCGCAACAACATTAATGTAATAATGTGTAAAAGAGAGAATTAAAATAAAAAATATTGCTATACTCACCTCTCCGACGCAGCCTGGACCTCAGCGAGGCAATCGGCAGCGTTGTTTGTTTAAATTTCGCGCTTTTACTTGGTTACGTGAAGTCCCGGCTTGTGATTGGTCAGGGCGGCCATGTTGCCGGGACGCGGACCAATCACAGCAAGCCGTGACGAAATTACGTCACGGCTTGCTGTGATTGGTCCGCGTCCCGGCAACATGGCCGCCATTAACCAATCACAAGCCGTGACGTCACGGGAGGCTGGACATGCGCGTATTTTAAAAAGCGCGCGTGTCCAGCCTCCAGTGACGTCCCGGCTTATGATTGGTCACGGCGCCATGTTGCCGGGACGCGGACCAATCACAGCAAGCCGTGACGAAATTACGTCACGGCTTGCTGTGATTGGTCCGCGTCCCGGCAACATGGCCGCCATTAACCAATCACAAGCCGTGACGTCACGGGAGGCTGGACATGCGCGTATTTTAAAAAGCGCGCGTGTCCAGCCTCCAGTGACGTCCCGGCTTATGATTGGTCACGGCGCCATGTTGCCGGGACGCGGACCAATCACAGCAAGCCGTGACGAAATTACGTCACGGCTTGCTGTGATTGGTCCGCGTCCCGGCAACATGGCCGCCATTAACCAATCACAAGCCGTGATGTCACGGGAGGCTGGACATGCGCGTATTTTAAAAAGCGCGTGTGTCCAGCCTCCCGTGACGTCACGGCTTGTGATTGGTTAATGGCGGCCATGTTGCCGGGACGCGGACCAATCACAGCAAGCCGTGACGTAATTTCGTCACGGCTTGCTGTGATTGGTCCGCGTCCTGGCAACATGGCCGCCCTGACCAATCACAAGCCGGGACTTCACGTAACAAAGTAAAAGCGCGAATTTTAAACAAACAACGCTGCCGGTTCCCTCGCTGAGGTCCAGGCTGCGTCGGACAGGTGAGTATAGCAATATTTTTTATTTTAATTCTTTATTTTACACATTTATATGGATCCCAGGGTCTGAAGGAGAGTTTCCTCTCCTTCAGACCCTGGGAATCATCAGGAATACCGTCCGATACTTGAGTCCCATTGACTTGTATTGGTATCGGGTATCGGATTGGATCCGATACTTTGCCGGTATCGGCCGATACTTTCCGATACCGATACTTTCAAGTATCGGACGGTATCGCTCAACACTAGAATCAATGTATGCTATATTTTGATGTGCATGTTGACCGTTTTCCTACTGATAGATCCAAAGTATTGTGTGTAATAAAGCTACTGACCTCTTGAGCGCTCGCCTGGGCGAATCCGATGATTGAGTCTCGTGACTCACGGTTAAATACCTTGGATGATTTCTTGGCCGCTATGGCATTAATGTTTGATGACCCTAATAGCCGTGCAACCGCTGAATCTGCTTTGTTGTCTTTACGCCAGGCTAAACGTTCTGTTATTGAGTATGCCACTGAATTCAGGAGATTAGCTGTAGATACCAATTGGGACAGTTATGCACAATTGCCTATTTTTAAAAGGGGTCTGTCTAGTATTATAAAAGATGAACTAGCTCGCTCTGAGTCACCACAAGAGCTAGAGACATTTATACAACATTGTGTGCGCATAGACATTCGCCTTACTGAGCGTAAGCAGGAGAAATTTGCTGCATATAACCATATTTCTAACTTTTCCCTTCCTTCCAAAGAGCCTGCAGGTAAAACCTCTCGGGAGGTGGAGGAGGTGCCCATGCAAATTGATTCCGTGCAGAGGCACGAGATCAATGAGCGCCGGGAGCATCGCCTTCGTGAAAGTCTATGTTTCTACTGCGGCCAGTCTGACCACTTCTTGATCAATTGCCCTAAGTGTCCTAGATGGCCTAACAAGGTGCTAGCAGCAGTAGAGGAGTATGACAACTGTGATGATGAATCTGACATCTCTGAATGTAGCCTGCCTTTAAACGCTGTATTCCATTCACTTTCTATGACTTCACCCCCCAAGGAGCTGAAGGAGAAGAACTCTCACTGTTCTCTCCCTATTAAGATCCTGTGTTCAGGACAGTGGATTTCCAGTGCAGCTATGATTGACTCTGGTGCAGGTGGCAATTTCATGGATATCGCATTTGCCAAGGAACATGGTATTGAAATTCAGCAAAGAGCCTCTCCAATTACCATGGAAACAGTGGATGGGTCACCTCTAATCTCTGGGCCTGTGGATCAGGAGACCGTACCCCTTGAAATTTTGTTGGAGCCTAATCATCAGGAGCAACTTTCTTTCTTGCTAATTTCTTCTCCTCATTTTCCTGTGATTTTAGGCATTCCTTGGTTGTGTTCTCAGAACCCAATTATCAACTGGGAGACCAAGGAGATTATCTATCCAACAAGGAGCAACTCAGCGTTAACAGAAGCTGTCCCTGAGTCCACGGCTACGGAACTACATGTACAGGTATTTTCTTTACCTCCAGCATATAAAGAATTCTCTGACATCTGTGACAAAAAGAATGCAGATCAGCTTGCTCCACACAGGCATTATGACTGTCCCATTGAGCTGCTTTTTGGGGCAGCTATTCCTTTTGGTAACGTATACCCTTTGGCGGGACCTGAGCTTCAAGCCTTAAAGGAGTATATTGATAAAAATCTGGCCAAAGGCTTCATATGTCCTTCTTCCTCACCAGTAGGGGCACCTATATTTTTTTGTAAAAAAGAAGGATGGGACCCTGAGACCCTGTGTTGACTATCGGGAACTCAATAAGGTAACCGTACGAAACCGTTACCCTTTGCCTCTGATTCCCGAATTACTGGAAAGAGTCCGCCATGCTAAGATGTTCTCTAAACTGGATCTTCGTGGGGCTTATAATTTGGTGCGTATTCGTCCAGGGGATGAGTGGAAGACAGCATTCCGATGCCGGTATGGACACTTTGAATATCTCGTGATGCCCTTCGGGCTTTGTAATGCCCCTGCAACGTTTCAACACCTTGCTAATGACATTTTCAGAGATTTGTTGGACCAGTTTGTGGTGATCTATTTGGATGATATTCTAATCTTTTCTGACTCTCTACAGGAACACGAAGAACATGTCAAAGCTGTGTTAAGACGTCTGAAAGAGAACCATCTGTATATCAAGCCGGAGAAATGCGAGTTCCATCGTTCCGAGATACAGTTCTTAGGTTATATCATATCTCCCCAGGGGCTGAAGATGGAATCTGGTAAGACTCAGGCTATCCTTGACTGGCCGGTACTCAAGAACGTTAAGGAGGTCCAACGTTTTATTGGTTTTGCAAATTTCTACAGACGCTTCATTCGAAATTTTCCTGATATTGTCCGTGCCATTACTTCCTTGACAAAGAAGGAAAAGCCCTTTAAGTGGTCATCACAGGCTCAAGAAGCTTTTGATCGGCTTAAGATCTTTTTCACATCAGCACCGCTGTTGATACACCCAGATCCAACACTTTAATTCATTGTGGAGGTGGACGCTTCTGACAATGCTTTGGGGGCTATTCTCTCCCAAAGAACTGGAGAGAAGGGTCTGCTTCATCCGTGTGCTTTCTTTTCCCGAAGACTAACCTCAGCAAAGAAGAATTACGATGTGGGAGACAAGGAATTGCTGGCTATTATTTCGGCTTTCAAAGAATGGAGGCATCATCTGCAAGGAGCTGCACAACAGATCATAGTGCTAACTGACCATTGCAATTTAGAGTTCCTTAGATCCGCTAGATGTCTTTATCCTCGTCAGGCTAATTGGAACTTATTTTTAAATCAATCTAACTTTGTTATCTCGTACCGTCCAGGTTCTCGTAATGGGAAGGCTGATGCTTTATCCCGAATCCATGCTGTGGATTCCGTACCTGGAGCCCTGTCCAAGACCATTCTATCTGATGCCAATTTCATCGGAGTTATCCACGATCAGGACTTGTGGAAGGAGTGCAGGAAGGCCTATGATGGTGATGTATTTCTAGCCAACCCACCAGGCTTGTAATCTTGTCTTTAAGGGTGGCATGTGGTACAGAGATCGACGTATCTACATCCCTGAGGTCGTCCGCCTGCAGATCCTTAACTTGGTACATGACTCCAAGTTGGTTGGTCACAGGGGGGTTGTTATGGACCTGGTGGTTAGGTGCACCAGGAATGACCTGATAGTTAAACACGGAATCGGGACGAGCTCTGAGGAAATGGGAACTCTGCTGACCGCAAACCCTACTCCTATCAACACAACTAGAAATAGCCGTGGAGCGTGCCTGACTCTGCCTAGACACCTCTTCACAGCCTAAGAGCTAACTACCCCTAAAGAAAGGAAACAAAGCCTCACTTGCCTCAGAGAAATTTCCCCAAAGGTAAAAGCAGCCCCCCACAAGTATTGACTGTGAGTTAAGAGGAAATCACAAACACAGGATGAAATAGGCTTTAGCAAAGAGAGGTCAGTCTAACTAAACAGATTGAGGATAGAAAAGGGATCTTTGCGGTCAACACAACAAACTACAAAAACCACGCAGAGTGTGCAAAAAATACCCCCGCACCGACTGACGGTGCGGTGGTGCCACTCTGCACCCCCAGAGCTTCCAGCTAGCCAGGAGTTTCAAGATATAGACAAAAACACGGAGGAAAAAAGTCCACTTCAACATATTTAGAAAACAATATACAAAAGATTTATTAAGTAATCAATACACATACAAATATGTAAAATACAAAACATGGGTGTATTGTTAATACCGCCATATAGCAGAAGACACATAGGAGGAAATGTGGCAATGACCAAGTCGGGGGGGAGTTCACATATACACCTTTTGGGTGGCAGCGTCAGCTCAGAAAGTAAAGAGAATGTACGACCAAATACAATCACTACGTCTAATTCACATGGCACAAGTAGCCCAAAGTGCAAAGGTCATATCTTCATAGGCACATATAATTGCTGCTTACCCATTATGGATCAGGTGTGTTCTCCCCACCTCACTCGGTCCCCCCGGACGCGCGTTTCGCGTGGCTTTTTCAACAGGGTGTATCCATAGTGTGTCTCATTGTGTTTAAATATCATAGACCCGGAAGTAGAATCGGTGACGCCGGCGCATGCGCAGTAGCGTCCAGAGTGCATCGTTCAATAGGGCCATCACAGTGGGGAGTGTATGAGAGGCGGAGCTCCACCTTCCAAACACAAGAAGTGTAGCACTCCCCACTTGTAAGTGATAGGTCCACAAGAAGATGGCTACAATGGACGACACCGGGCATGCGCACCACCAATTCTCAATAAAAAGCCCTGGCTACAGCCATTTTTTTAGTGATAAAATTAAGATCGCTCAAAAAACAGAACGCCGCAGCGTCCCGAAATATACGTAAACCGGAACGCTAGATAGATTAGAAACGTCCCCAATAGAGTGAAAAAGCGGGACGCTAAAAAGGTGCAGAAAATAATAACGCACCTCATATGTTCAGAGTGTGTACAGTTACATAGAAACAATAACAGAAAAAGAAAAAGAACAAGAAGAAGAAAAAAGGGGACGCTATAATAAAAAGACAAAATACAAAAAGAAACAATAACATACATATAAATATGTGAACAAAACATATATCATGCGTGTGAAGCATATATGTGATTCCGTGTATATGTAATAAAACAGACCCCATAACACACTGGGGAATAGATTGTACTATGTGTTAGTTGTCGCTTACAGTCCCAAAGTACATATTCAATGTCAAAGGGTCCTCTCACGGTGCTAAGATATAAACCAACAAGGTTAAAATTGCTATATGATCCTGCACATTCTTGAAAGACGCAGGGATATCAAGTGAAACTTAGTGAATAACTAATGACCCCCAACCCCTAAACTAGAACAAATCATATAAGCATACTAGCAACTCATACAAACATTCACTAAAGAATAATGTTAGCATATAAAAACCACATAAAGTGCAACTCATGAAAAAACGTAGACCACGTATAAAAAATATATATATGTAGACAACATATAGGCAATATGTAAAGGACACTCCTTCTCTTCAGGTTCCGAAACGTTCACCGGGTTTTGCTGCGGCGTCATCACCAGTGCGTAGCCATGGACGACTAATAAAAACTAAAAAGAAAAACACACAACAAGACAGTAAATACAAAAAAATATTAAAAGCAATGACCTGACTTGGTCATTGCCACATTTCCTCCTATGTGTCTTCTGCTATATGGCGGTATTAACAATACACCCATGTTTTGTATTTTACATATTTGTATGTGTATTGATTACTTAATAAATCTTTTGTATATTGTTTTCTAAATATGTTGAAGTGGACTTTTTTCCTCCGTGTTTTTGTCTATGTATTGATTTGGAGTAGTCCCAGAAGGGCACCTGAGGAGTGCCTAGAGAGAGTTGGTATTTACCACTCAGTTATACAGAGTATATTGGTGCTTCATGACTGTAATATTAAAAGGAGTTTCAAGATAGCAGGCTGGACTAGAACTTAGCAAGAAGAACCATAAGCAACAAATGAGCAAGCCGGAACTTAGCTTTTGCTGGAGTAGACAGGTCCTCAGAAAGATCCAGGAGAGATCTGAACCAGTACTAGAACATTGACAGCTGGTATGGAGTAATGATCTGAGTGGAGTTAAATAGAGAATCCAGCCTAGCCCTAAATGAGGGCAGGTGGGGAAGGAATCTCAGAACCAGCAGCTCCACTCACAGCCACCAGAGGGAGTCCACAGACAGAACTCACCGAAGTACCATTCATGACCACAGGAGAGAGTGCGAGAACGGAATTCACAACAGTACCCCCCCTTGAGGAGGGGTCACCGAACCCTCACCAGAGCCCCCCGGCCGATCAGGACGAGCCAAATGAAAGGCACAAACTAAATCGGCAGCATGGACATCAGAGGCAACAACCCAGGAATTATCCTCCTGACCATAGCCCTTCCATTTGACCAAGTACTGAAGTTTTCGTCTCGAAATACGAGAATCCAAAATCTTCTCCACCACATACTCCAACTCCCCCTCGACCAACACCGGAGCAGGAGGATCAACGGAGGAAACCATAGGCGCCACATATCTCTGCAGCAACGACCTATGGAACACATTATGGATGGCAAAAGAAGCAGGAAGGGCCAAACGAAATGATACAGGATTAAGAATTTCAGAAATCTTATAAGTACCAATGAAATGAGGCTTAAACTTAGGAGAAGAAACTTTCATAGGAACATAACGAGATGATAACCAAACCAAATCCCCAACACGAATTCGGGGTCCAACACGGCGACGGCGGTTAGCGAAACGTTGAGCCTTCTCTTGGGACAAGGTCAAATTGTCCACCACATGAGTCCAAATTTGCTGCAACCTGTCCACCACAGAATCCACACCAGGACAGTCTGAAGGCTCAACATGCCCTGAAGAAAAACGAGGATGAAAACCAGAATTACAAAAAAAAGGCGAAACCAAAGTAGCCGAACTGGCCCGATTATTAAGGGCGAACTCAGCCAATGGCAAGAAGGTCACCCAATCATCCTGATCCGCAGAAACAAAGCATCTCAGATAGGTTTCCAAAGTCTGATTGGTTCGTTCAGTTTGGCCATTTGTCTGAGGTTGGAAAGCCGAAGAAAAAGACAAATCAATGCCCATCTTAGCACAAAAGGAACGCCAAAACCTTGAAACAAACTGGGAACCTCTGTCAGACACGATGTTCTCCGGAATGCCATGCAAACAAACCACATGTTGGAAAAATAATGGAACCAAATCAGAGGAAGAAGGCAATTTAGGCAAGGGTACCAAATGGACCATTTTAGAGAAGCGATCACAAACCACCCAGATGACCGACATCCTTTGAGAAACAGGAAGATCTGTAATAAAATCCATGGAAATATGCGTCCAGGGCCTTTTCGGGACCGGCAAGGGCAAATGTAACACACTGGCACAAGAACAGCAGGGCTTAGCCCGAGCAAAAGTCCCACAAGACTGCACAAAAGAACGCACATCCCGCGACAAAGAAGGCCACCAAAAGGACCTAGCCACCAAATCTCTGGTACCAAATATCCCAGGATGACCAGCCAACACCGAACAATGAACCTCAGAGATAACTCTATTAGTCCATCTATCAGGGACAAACAGTTTCTCCGCTGGACAACGGTCAGGTCTATCAGCCTGGAACTCCTGCAGCACCCGCCGCAAATCAGGGGAGATGGCAGACAGAACTACCCCCTCTCTGAGAATACCAGCTGGCTCAGGAACCCCAGGAGAATCAGGCACAAAACTCCTTGAAAGGGCATCAGCCTTCACATTCTTAGAACCCGGAAGGTACGAAACCACAAAATTGAAACGGGAGAAAAACAGCGACCAACGAGCCTGTCTAGGATTCAACCGCTTAGCAGACTCGAGATAAGTCAGATTCTTGTGATCTGTCAAGACCACCACGCGATGCTTGGCTCCTTCAAGCCAATGTCGCCACTCCTCGAATGCCCACTTCACAGCCAACAACTCCTGATTGCCAACATCATAATTACACTCAGCAGGCAAAAACTTTCTTGAAAAGAAAGCGCATGGCTTCATTACAGAGCAATCAGAACTTCTCTGAGACAAAACAGCCCCTGCTCCAATTTCAGAAGCATCAACCTCGACCTGAAAAGGAAGCAAAACATCTGGCTGACACAACACAGGAGCCGAAGAGAAACAACGTTTCAACTCCTAAAAAGCCTCAACGGCCGCAGAGGACCAATTCACCACATCAGCACCCTTCTTGGTCAAATCAGTCAACGGTTTAACAACACTAGAAAAATTAGCGATGAAGCGACGGTAAAAATTGGCAAAGCCCAGAAATTTCTGAAGGCTCTTCACAGATGTAGGCCGAGTCCAATCATAAATAGCTTGGACTTTAACAGGATCCATCTCAATAGTAGAAGGGGAAAAAATGAAAGTGCATCTGAACAGCAAGGTCGATTGCTGTTGAGGGGAGATAGAGAGAAAAAAAAAATCTATAAATCTTCAGCACAGCGAGTGTGAACGAGCTGAGTGTGACCTGAGCGTAAGTGTGAACGGCGGTAAGTGTGTGACTTGTGATTCAGTGACTTTGGAATCAGGGAGTTTCCATGGGAGGAATTGCTTCTGTTTTTTTTGTTTTTTTTTTGTTTAATTAATACTTTGTATTTATTTTTAATTAACGTTTCTGTGTGGTGCAATCCCCATTAGGAAATGTGCTCCACAATTGTTAATGCCATCCAGTGTACATCTTGCCACATGTATGCAGTCCTTGACCAGCCGGTCGAGGGTGCATACTGCTGTGCGAGATGTGAGCACATTGTGCATTTGGAAACCCAGATACTGGATCTAAATGTGCAGCTGGCAACACTGAGATCCATAGACAATATGGAGAGGAGTCTTCTGCTCACAGAGCAGACGCTCAATGGGATAGATGAGGAGGGGGATGGTAGGATGGAGCTGCAGGACAGTGTGGCAGTTAGCTGGGTGACAGATAGAAGGCGGGGTAGAGGGAAGAGTGCCAGGGAGGCTAGTCCTGATCTGGCACACCCCAATAAGTTTGCTAAGTTGGCAGATGAGGGGGGTGCCAGTACAGGGGTAGCACTGCTGCAGCCAGGCATGTCCTCTGAAAGCCGGAGGAGTGACTGCTCCAGTAAGGAGGGAAATAGGAGAGCAGGGCAGGCCAGACAGGTGCTGGTAGTGGGGGACTCAATTATTAGGGGAACAGATAGGGCAATCTGTCACAAAGACAGGGATCGTCGGACGGTGTGCTGCCTACCTGGCGCTCGAGTCCGACACATCGCTGATCGGGTGGACAGATTACTGGGAGGGGCTGGTGAGGACCCAGCGGTCATGGTGCACATTGGCACAAATGACAAAGTTAGAGGTAGGTGGAAGGTCCTTAAAGATGATTTCAGGGAATTAGGCTGCAAGCTGAAAGCAAGGACCTCCAACGTGGTATTTTCCGAAATACTGCCTGTACCACGTGCCACGCCAGAGAGGCAACGGAAGATTAGGGAGGTTAATAAGTGGCTCAAGAATTGATGTAGGAAGGAGGGGTTTGGGTTCCTGCAGAACTGGGCTGACTTCTCAGTTGGCTACAGGCTCTACGCTAGGGACGGGCTGCACCTCAATGGGGAAGGTGCAGCTGTGCTGGGGGAGAAAATGGTTAGAAGGTTGGAGGAGTGTTTAAACTAGGGATTGGGGGGGGAGGGTATTCATTTTATAGGAGGGGAAGATAGTGCAGATAGAGACCTGGGCACAAATAAGGAAGTTGGGGGTGGCGGTGGCATTGGGGGTGGGGTTAGAACAGTTAGTAATTTAAGAAAGAATAGAGGTACAGAGAGTAACATCAAGTGCATGTATACTAATGCCAGAAGCCTCACCAACAAAATGGATGAATTAGAACTAATGTTGTTGGAGCATAATTATGACATGGTGGGGATATCTGAGAGGTGGCTGGATGAGAGCCATGACTGGGCTGTTAACTTGCAGGGCTATAGCCTGTTCAGAAATGACCGTACAGATAAGCGAGGGGGAGGGGTGTGTCTATATGTAAAATCTTCCTTAAAACCCATCCTGCGTGATAATATAGGTGAATTTAATGAAAATGTAGAGTCCATGTGGGTGGAGATAAGGGGAGGGGGAAAAATAATAAATTACTGATAGGGGTTTGTTATAAATCTCCAAAAATAATGGAAGCAATGTAGAATATCCTCGTAAAGCAAATAGATGAAGCTGCGACTCAAGGAGAAGCCATTATTATGGGGGACTTCAACTACCCTGAAATAGATTGGGGGACAGAAACCTGCAGTTCCAGCAAAGGTAATTGTTTTTTGACAACTATGAGAGACAATTACCTTTCACAACTGGTTCAGGACCCAACAAGGAGGGGGGCACTGCTAGACCTAATATTAACCAACAGGCCAGACCGCATATCAAATATAAGGGTTGGGGGTCACTTGGGGAATAGTGATCACAAAATAATAAGTTTTCATGTATCCTTTAATAAGATGGGTAGTAGGGGGGTCACAAGGACACTAAACTTCAGGAGGGCAAATTTCCAACGGATGAGAGAGGATCTTGGTGCAATTAACTGGGACGATATCCTGAGACACAAAAATACACAAAGAAAATGGGAGACGTTTATTAGCATCCTGGATAGGACCTGTGCACAGTATATACCGTATGGGAATAAACATACTAGAAATAGGAGGAAACCAATATGGCTAAATAGAGCTGTAAGGGGCGAAATAAGGGACAAAAAGAAAGCATTTAGAGAATTAAAGGAAGTAGGTAGTGAGGAGGCATTAAATAAATACAGAAAATTAAATAAATTCTGTAAAAAGCAAATCAAGGCAGCAAAGATTGAGACAGAGAGACTCATTGCCAGAGAGAGTAAAAATAATCCCAAAATATTCTTTAACTATATAAATAGTAAGAAACTAAAAAATGACAGTGTTGGCCCCCTTAAAAATAGTCTGGGTGAAATGGTGGATGAGGATGAGGAAAAAGCCAATATGCTAAATGACTTTTTTCATCAGTATTTACAAAAGAAAATCCCATGGCAGACAAAATGACTAGTGATAAAAATTCCCCATTAAATGTCACCTGCTTAACCCAGCAGGAAGTACGGCGGCGTCTAAAAATCACTAAAATTGACAAATCTCCGGGCCTGGATGGGATACACCCCCGAGTACTGCAGGAATTAAGTACAGTCATTGATAGACCATTATTTTTAATCTTTAAAGACTCCATAATAACAGGGTCTGTACCACAGGACTGGCGTATAGCAAATGTGGTGCCAATATTCAAAAAAGGGGCAAAAACTGAACTCGGTAATTATAGGCCAGCAAGCTTAACCTCTACTGTGGGTAAAATCCTAGAGGGCATTCTAAGGGATGCTATGCTGGAGTATCTGAAGAGGAATAACCTCATGACCCAGTATCAGCACGGGTTTACTAGGGACCGTTCATGTCAGACTAATTTGATCAGCTTCTATGAAGAGGTAAGTTCCGGACTGGACAAAGGGAACCCAGTGGACGTAGTGTATATGGACTTTTCCAAAGCTTTTGATACGGTGCCACACAAAAGGTTGTTACATAAAATGAGAGTAATGGGGATAGGGGAAAATATGTGTAAGTGGGTTGAGAGCTGGCTCAGGGATAGGAAACAAAGGGTGGTTATTAATGGAGCACACTCAGACTGGGTCGCGGTTAGCAGTGGGGTACCACAGGGGTCAGTATTGGGCCCTCTTCTTTTTAACATATTTATTAATGACCTTGTAGGGGGCATTCAGAGTAGAATTTCAATATTTGCAGATGACACTAAACTCTGCAGGGTAATCAATACAGGGGAGGACAATTTAATATTACAGGATGATTTATGTAAACTAGAAGCTTGGGCTGATAAATGGCAAATGAGCTTTAATGGGGATAAATGTAAGGTCATGCACTTGGGTAGAAGTAATAAGATGTATAACTATGTGCTTAATTCTAAAACTCTGGGCAAAACCGTCAATGAAAAAGACCTGGGTGTATGGGTGGATGACAAACTCATATTCAGTGGCCAGTGTCAGGCAGCTGCTACAAAGGCAAATAAAATAATGGGATGTATTAAAAGAGGCATAGATGCTCATGAGGAGAACATAATTTTACCTCTATACAAGTCACTAGTTCGACCACACTTAGAATACTGTGCACAGTTCTGGTCTCCGGTGTATAAGAAAGACATAGCTGAACTGGAGCGGGTGCAGAGAAGAGCGACCAAGGTTATTAGAGGACTGGGGGGTCTGCAATACCAAGATAGGTTATTACACTTGGGGCTATTTAGTTTGGAAAAACGAAGACTAAGGGGTGATCTTATTTTAATGTATAAATATATGAGGGGACAGTACAAAGACCTTTCTGATGATCTTTTTAATCATAGACATGAGACAGGGACAAGGGGGCATCCTCTACGTCTGGAGGAAAGTAGGTTTAAGCATAATAACAGACGCGGATTCTTTACTGTAAGAGCAGTGAGACTATGGAACTCTCTGCCTTATGATGTTGTAATGAGTGATTCATTAATTAAGTTTAAGAGGGGACTGGATGCCTTTCTGGAAAAGTATAATGTTACAGGGTATATACACTAGATTCCTTGATAGGCGTTGATCCAGGGAACTAGTCTGATTGCCGTATGTGGAGTCGGGAAGGAATTTTTTTCCCCATGGTGGAGTTACTCTTTGCCACATGGATTTTTTTTGCCTTCCTCTGGATCAACATGTTAGGGCATGTTAGGTTAGGCTATGGGTTGAACTAGATGGACTTACAGTCTTCCTTCAACCTTAATAACTATGTAACTATGTAACTATGTAAAAAAGGAAACCTTCTGAACTCTAAAGAGACACTTAGATCCCTTCACAAACAAGGAATTAGCAAGAAAGGACCTGGAACACCATTCTGACCTGCTTCACATGGGACTCCCAATCATCCGAAAAGACCAAAATATCATCCAAATATACGATCATGAATCTATCCAGATACTTTCGGAAGATGTCATGCATAAAGGACTGAAACACAGAGGGAGCATTAGAAAGGCCGAATGGCATCACCAGGTACTCAAAATGGCCCTCGGGCGTATTAAATGCTGTTTTCCATTCATCGCCCTGTTTAATACGCACGAGATTATACGCCCCTCGAAGGTCTATCCTGGTGAACCAACTAACTAGCCCCCTTAATCCGAGCAAATAAATCAGACAGTAGAGGCAAAGGGTACTGAAATTTGACCGTGATTTTATTAAGAAGGCGGTAATCTATACAAGGTCTCAGAGAACCATCCTTCTTAGCAAAAAAAAGAACCCTGCTCCCAATGGTGACGACGACGGGCGGATATGCCCTTTCTCCAAGGACTCCTTTATATAACTCCGCATAGCGGCGTGTTCTGGCGCAGACAAATTGAAAAGTCGTCCCTTAGGGAACTTGCTACCAGGAATCAAATTAATAGCACAATCACAATCCCTATGAGGAGGTAGGGTACTAGACTTGGGCTCATCAAATACATCACGGTAATCCGACAAAAACTCAGGGACTTCAGAAGGAGTGGAGGAAGAAATTGACAACAATGAAACATCCCCATGTACCCCTTGACAGCCCCAACTGGACACCGACATTGATTTCCAATCCAATACTGGATTATGGACCTGCAGCCATGGCAAACCCAACACGACCACATCATGCAGATTATGCAACACCAAAAAGCGAATATCCTCCTGATGCGCAGGAGCCATGCACATGGTCAACTGGGTCCAGTACTGAGGCTTATTCTTGGCCAAAGGCGTAGCATCAATTCCCCTCAAAGGAATGGGATGCTGCAAGAGCTCCAAGAAAAAACCACAGCGCCTGGCAAACTGTAAGTCTATCAAATTCAGGGCAGCGCCTGAATCCACAAATGCCATAACAGAATAGGATGACAAAGAGCAAATCAGAGTAACGGACAAAAGAAATTTAGGCTGTACAGTACCAATGGTGACAGACCTAGCGAATCGCTTAGGGTACCGTCACACATTGAAATTTCCATCGCTACGACGGTACGATTCGTGACGTTCTAGCGATATCGTTACGATATCGCTGTGTCTGACACGCTACTGCGATCAGACACCCTGCTGAGAATCGTACATCGTAGCACATCGTTTGGAACTTTCTTTTGTCGCTTGATCACCCGCTGACATCGCTGGATCGTTGTGTGTGACAGCGATCCAGCGATGTCTTCGCTTGTAACCAGGGTAAACATCGGGTAACTAAGCGCAGGGCCGCGCTTAGTAACCCGATGTTTACCCTGGTTACCAGCGTAAACGTTAAAAAAACAAACCGTACATACTCACCCGTCGGTGTCCTTCAGGTCCCTTGCCGTCTGCTTCCTGCTCTGAGTGCCGGCCGGAAAGTGAGAGCAGATCACAGCGGTGCTGCGCTCTGCTCTCACTGTACGGCTGCACTCAGAGCAGGAAGCAGACGGCAAGGGACCTGAAGGACACCGACGGGTGAGTATGTACTGTTTGTTTTTTTACGTTTACGCTGGTAACCAGGGTAAACATCGGGTTACTAAGCGCGGCCCTGCGCTTAGTTACCCGATGTTTACCCTGGTTACCGGGGACTTCGGCATCGCTCCAGCGCCGTGATTGCAACGTGTGACCGCAGTCTACGACGCTGGAGCGATATTCATACGATCGCTGCGACGTCACGGATCGTGCCGTCGTAGCGATCAAAATGGTACTGTGTGACGGTACCCTTAGTGCGCTTAGGACAATCAGAGATAGCATGAGTGGAGTCACCACAGTAAAAACACAGCCCATTCTGATGTCTATGTTCTTGCCGTTCAGCTCTGGTCAAAGTCCTATCACATTGCATAGGCTCAGGCCTCTGCTCAGAGGATACCGCCAAATAGTGCACAGTTTTGCGCTCACGTAAGCGCCGATCGATCTGTATGGCCAAGGACATTGATTCATTCAGACCAGCAGGCGTGGGGAACCCCACCATAACATCCCTAAGGGGTTCAGAAAGACCCTTTCTGAAAATTGCTGCCAGGGCACACTCATTCCACTGAGTAAGCACAGACCACTTTCTGAACTTCTGGCAATATACCTCCGCTTCATCCTGACCCTGACACAAAGCCAGCAAAATTTTCTCTGCCTGATCCACAGAATTAGGTTCATCAGAAAGCAATCCCAGCGCCAGAAAAAACGCATCTACATTACGCAATGCAGGATCTCCTGGCACCAGGGCGAATGCCCAGTCTTGAGGGTCGCCACGCAACAAAGAAATAATGATTCTCACTTGCTGAATAGGGTCACCAGAAGAGCGGGGTTTCAGAGCAATAAACAGTTTACAATTGTTTTTGAAAATCAGAAATTTAGATCTATCCCCAGAAAACAAATCAGGAATTGGAATTCTAGGCTCCAACATAGGATTCTGAACTACATAATCTTGAATGTTTTGTACCCTTGCAGCGAGTTGATCTACACTAGAGGACAGACCTTGAATGTCCATATCCACACCTGAGTTCTGAACCACCCAGAGTTTAAGGGGAAAAGAAAGGCAAAACACACTGCAGAGTAAAAAAAAAAATGGTCTCAGAACTTCTCTTTTCCCTCTATTGAGATGCATTAACACTCTGTGGGCCAGCTGTACTGTTATGGACCTGGTGGTTAGGTGCACCAGGAATGACCTGATAGTTAAACACGGAATCGGGACGAGCTCTGGGGAAATGGGAACTCTGCTGACCGCAAACCCTACTCCTATCAACACAACTAGAAATAGCCGTGGAGCGTGCCTGACTCTGCCTAGATGCCTCTTCACAGTCTAAGAGCTAACTACCCCTAAAGAAAGGAAACAAAGCCTCACTTGCCTCAGAGAAATTTCCCCAAAGGTAAAAAGCAGCACCCCACAAGTATTGACTGTGAGTTAAGAGGAAATCACAAACACAGGATGAAATAGGCTTTAGAAAAGAGAGGTCAGTCTAACTAAACAGATTGAGGATAGAAAAGGGAACTTTGCGGTCAACACAACAAACTACAAAAACCACGCAGAGTGTGCAAAAAATACCCCCGCACCGACTGACGGTGCGGTGGTGCCACTCTGCACCCCCAGAGCTTCCAGCTAGCCAGGAGTTTCAAGATAGCAGGCTGGACTAGAACTTAGCAAGAAGAACCATAAGTAACAAATGAACAAGCCGGAACTTAGCTTTTGCTGGAGTAGACAGGTCCTCAGAAAGATCCAGGAGAGATCTGAACCAGTACTAGAACATTGACAGCTGGCATGGAGTAATGATCTGAGTGGAGTTAAATAGAGAATCCAGCCTAGCCCTAAACGAGGGCAGGTGGGGAAGGAATCTCAGAACCAGCAGCTCCACTCACAGCCACCAGAGGGAGTCCACGGACAGAACTCACCGAAGTACCATTCATGACCACAGGAGGGAGTTCGAGAACGGAATTCACAACATGGGTACAGAAGACACAAGAGTTCCTGAGCCGATTCTTCTGGTGGCCATCTTGCCTGAAGGATACCAAGGACTATGTTCTCTCTTGCGAGGTATGTGCCCATTACAAGACTCCTCATGTGGCAGTTACGGGTCTTCTACAACCATTACCTGTTCTGTCCCGCCCTTGGGGGTTTATATCAATGGACTTTATTGTGGAGCTGCCTACATCGGGGGGCATGAATACAATCATGGTAGAAGTTGATCGCCTGACTAAAGCCACTCATTTTGTTCCGTGCACCGGCCTCCCCTCAGCTAAAGATACAGTGAACTTGGTTATACAGAATGTCTTTCATTTGCATGGGGTCCCGGATGAGATCATCTCTGACCGTGGAGTACAGTTCACTTCAAGATTCTGGAAGGGGTTTTGCTCTGCACTCAATATTAATGTCTGTCTCTCTTCCGCTTACCATGCCCGGACAATTGGTCAGACTGAGCGTACCAACCAGATGCTGGAACAATATCTAAGATGCTATGTCAGCCATCTCCAGGATGATTGGTTGGAGTTGCTGCCGTTAGCCGAATTTTTTAATAACAATTCTCAGAGCGCCTCCACTAAATTTACATTTTTCTTTGCCAATCTGGGTTATCATCCGTGTATCTTACCTAGGTCTCCAATTAATTCTCCGGTTCCGGCAGTGGAGGAAAGGCTGACTGCGATGAGGCAAAATCTGGAGGTTCTGAAAGAATCCCTGACCACAGCTCAAGAACGTTATAAGAGATCGGCTGATAGATTCCGTAAACCTGCACCCATGTTCAAGGTAGGAGATTCCGTGTGGTTAGCAACTAAGAATCTGAAGTTAAACGTTCCTTCACAAAAACTTGGACAGAAATTCATTGGCCCTTTCAAGATCAACGGTATTGTGAGCTCTGTGGCCTGCCGGCTGAAGCTGCCTAGGACTATGAAGGTACACCCAGTTTTTCATGTATCATTACTAATGCCTGTATCTCCTAATACCTTCCAGGGACGTGTTGTGCCACCTCCGCAGCCTGTGGTGATTGATGGGCAAGAACAATTTGTGGTGGAGGAAATTATTGATTCCAGGATTCGCAGGAATCGGCTCCAATATCTGATAAGATGGCAGGGATATCCCCCTGAGGAAGACTCTTGGGAACCTGTGGATAACATCAGTGCCCAACAGAAGATTTCTCGTTTTCATCAGAGATTCCCTGAGAAACCAGGTCCAGGATCGTCCTGAGGCCGCTTCTAAGGAGGGAGTAATGTCAGGACTCTGAACATTTTTTATTACCTTTTGGGCATTACTGCTCTTTTCCAAGATGGTGTCTTTGGTCTCATGTGCACTGTGTCTTCCTGCTATAAAACTCCAGCCCAGCCTTCAGTCTGTGCTAGAGTATTCTGCCTTGCATCCAGCTCCTGACCCTGGTGGCTCCCTGCCTATATACCTGCTCCTGTGAACCTGTATGTTGATCCTGCTACTCTGCTCTGAGTTCCTGCTGCATACACCAGTTTCCAGTAATCCTCCTTCATCTGCTGCGTGTGTTTACTTCTATCTGCATTTGTTGGACATGTAAGCTGTTTCTGCTCTGCAAAGACCTGAGACTATTACCCAGGCCTCCCTGGTTGAGCTAAGATATTATTTGAACTGCCTTATAAGCATAGCTATCTGTGTTTTGGACTAAACAAGGACTTATTCGTGTCAAATATACTCAAGAATAATTATGCTTCATAGACTTTCTGCGTGATTGCATTTTCCTCTGAAGTTCCCTATAGACTGCTAAGCTGCGTTTAATATTTACTCTAAGTGTTGTGGACTTGAGTTTCTCTCTGCACCTGTTTGAATCACTGTGTTATAATATAGACTTTACCACTTATAAGACTGTGTCCTGTAGTTGTCTTGTTCCACGCAAAGAGTCTCCTGAGTTATCCCCTATAATTATTACACAGGTTTTCTTCATGAATAGTCTTATATTTGGCTCCATCCACCTTCCCATCAATTTTAACCATCCTCCCTGTCGCTGCTGAAGAAAAGCAGGCCAAATCCATGATGCTGCCACCACCATGTTTGACAGTGGGGATGGTGTGTTTAGGGTGATGAGCTGTGTTGCCTTTACGCCAAACATATCATTTGGCACTGTTGCCAAAAAGTTCGATTTTGGTTTAATCTGACCAGGGAACTTTCTTCCACATGTTTGGTGTGTCTCCCAGGTGGCTTGTAGCAAACTTTAAACACTTTTTATGGATACCTTTGAGAAATGGCATTCTTCTTGCCACTCTTCCATAAAGGCCAGATTTTTGCAGTGTATGATTGATTGTTGTCCTTTGGACAGACTGTCCCACCTCAGCTGTAGATCTCTGCAGTTCATCCAGAGTGATCACGGGCCTTTTGGCTGAATCTCCGATCAGTGTTCTCCTTGTTTGAGATGAAAGTTTAGAGGGACGGCCGGGTCTTGGTAGTTTTGCAGTGATATGATACTCCTTCCATTTCAATATGATTGCTTCCACAGTGCTCTTTGGGATGTTTAAAGTTTTGGAAATCATTTTGCATCCAAATCCAGCATTAAACTTCTCCACAACAGTATCACGGACCTGCCTGTTGTGTTCTTTGGTCTTCATGATGCTCCCTGTGCTTCAAAGAGAACCCTGAGACTATCACAGAGTAGGTGCATTTATCCGGAGACTTGATTACACACAGGTGGATTATATTTATCATTTGCTGCACTGAAAGTAAAGGGGCCGAATAATATTGCACGCCCCACTTTTCAATTTTTAAATTTCCATAAAAATTTAAAATAACCAATAAATTTCGTTCAACTTCACAATTGTGTTCCACTTGTTGTTAATTCTTCACTAAAATTTACATTTGGTATCTTTATGTTTGAAGCATGATATGTGGGAAAAGGTTCAAAGGTTCCAGGGGGCAGAATACTTTCTCAAGGCACTGTATATATTATTAGGATGTAGTATTGCATTAGATATAATAGTAGATATATAGTATTAGGATGATGCACTCAACCCTATATCTGTAGCTACTCTTAGAATGTAGCAAAATGCCACAAGGCTCTATTGTATTTCGATGCCTAGTTGTTATATTGAGCGTTGTTTTTAGGCATGTGTGATAGAGGGTGCAAACAATGATTTATTTCAGCGTTGTAGCAGAAACAGCAGTTAGCAAAATCAGTGGATCTCACAGTGTGAAGCTGGAGTATCAAGATAGGCAGTTTATTGTTTCTGAATGACTTTGGGTCATTTCCAGTGAAAATGTTCCTGCCTGTGGGGAAACTCCAGACCTCCACAAGACTGACTTGAGGTAGATAAATGTATTCAACCCCTGACCCTCTTTTGCCTGAGTGCGATATGTTACTGTGTCATTAGTTTAATGCAACAGCCAAATACACAAAAGACTGTAAGAGCTAAATGTGATGCTAGTCACTACTTACGAACTTGCCGTGAAGATGGGTACTAAAAAGGTCTAAGTTCAGAAGCCAGGAGGGTACATCATAGACAGAGGGATGATGCAAAAGAATAGTCAGATCATGGTCCAGGGGTAAAAAACCAAGAGGGTATTTTTTAGACAGAGGTGAGACAAAAGAATAGTCAGGTCATGGTCCAGGAGTCAAAATACCAGGAAGAAAGCAAAACATGCCAAGGGTCACGGAAAACGGATGGTCAGATGGAGGTCATATGTCAGGCAGCAGTAGATCAGAACAAAAAGCACAGATAAAAAAAGCAAAGGGATCCTTCCTCACTTGCAAGCATGGCATCACCCTCCCCATGAGAAAGGCAATACCACTGTAACAACCGGTTACCTGGGGTGCTACACTTCCCACCCCCCCCCCCCGTTAAATCCAGTATTCCCGGACTGGGAAAACAAAAACAACAATAACAGGTAAGATTTTGAAAAACATTTTGAAAAACAAGTAACAGGTTATTATAAAACTTTTGCTTCCCTTTATGGGAGGTTATTTTGCTTTCAATATTGCATAAGTGTACATAAAGTGCAAAACATTAACTTTACCAAAAATAAAGCAACATATTAACTATAAAATACGATTCAATTCCCTCTTTCAGGTTAACTTCTTTAGCAATATCAAATACTATCACTTTTAATAAAGTGCAACAAAGTCAACATTTCTTAAATGGAGGTAGGGCAACATTTAAAGGTGCGAACACTCAAGCATTTCAACATCACATTAGTAACAGTTTCATTTAGCAAATTGTGAGTTCTCTCTCACCAACAACAGCAATGATGCGGGGGACCCGTTCTAAACCCCCAACGTAGGCTTGGGATGCTGCAAGGCTTAAGTGGTCTCCTCTCTGGACCGCTTCTTCAGCTACGCCAAACGGATTTTCTTCTCGATCACTTTAAGGCAAATAAACTTTTTAGAGTAAATAACAGACAGTATATTTAGTGGTTACTTGTAAAACCAGTAGAAAGCACCTTAAGAGGTGCCAACTATTTACAATGGAAAATTTGTGGACCTTTCACTGTCCATAGCCTCAGTGTCCCTTTAAACAATTTAAGTTTTTAAACAGAAACCTTGCCAGGCTTATTTAATTTTTTAAAGTCATACTTCCATATATGTACTAATCTTGCTGCTTCCACAAATTTACCTGGACATTGCAGTCTCCTTGCCTGGAGTTCAGTCTTATGCCAGTTACAACAAACAATTGGTCAGTACCCACTATGGGAGTCTGGGTGCTCTTAAAATGTAGTTCCACTGTGGCCTGCGTAGCCCTGGAACACACTTTGTTTGCTTTGCTTACATTTGCAGGTGCAGAGGTTACCTTATCAGGTAATGGAGATGATGGCTCTGGATCACTTGTGGGTGACCTAGGTGCTGTTCCTTTTGAGGCGCATTTGTGAACATGTAGTGCATACCACTCCCTTTCTCCCCAGTGTCGGGTGTAGGTGACATTGTCTCCTGGGTAGAGGTCCCTATCCCGGTGTCCCTCTAGAAGGTGGGATTCCACATTATGTCTGGTGACAAAAATGTCTAGCTGCACCCCGGGTTCTTTAATGAATCCTCATCCTGCCTTTACGCAAAAAGCCACCACTTTTCCTTGTCTCCGTAGGCCCCGTTCTTCATGTTTCATCTTTCAGGCCTGAGCCTTTGCTCCCAGGTTCCTCTCCTCTATGGCCCTGCGCCAGAGGTCCTGCTCTCTATCCTCCTGCTCCCATTTGAGATCCTGCTGCTGGCAGTATTCCTCCCTACTGATGACCTCCAGATACTCTCCCTCGGCCTGGACCTCCCCGGGGAACCCCATCAGGTCGGTACCTGAGTGCTCCCACCAGAATGTCACCCATTCTCCACTCACTTCCTGGAGCTCTCTTTGTGGCTGCAGTGGGGCTATTTGCGATACCCGAGGGCTGCTCCCAATCAATGCATCTGTTTATCCGGCCGGGAGGTGGGGGTGTCGGAGCATCAAAGGGTCCTATGAGGGTGTCCTCAGCTACCAGGGCAGGGTTGGTCTCCTTACCTGCCGTCGCTGAGTCTCCGGTGCCAGACTCCTCGACTCCTCCATTGCGGGCTGAGATACCGGAAGCTTGCTCCTCTGCTGCCCCCATACTCTCTCTGCTGCGCAGATCCAGGACCGCCAGAGCTGACAGCATAGCTCCTGCACCTCGGCTCCAAGAACCTCCGGGTTCATTGCTGATGGCAGGTCTTCTTTCTTCTCCCATTGGCTGAGGCAGCTTCCTGCTTCCTCCCCATCCTCAGGGTGACCTCCTCTCACCATCTTGCCGGCTGGGTTCTGGGCCGCACCTTCCTGCTGCTCTTCCCGCGTTCTCTTCTGTGGGCAGTTCCTTCTTCCTTGCTTCCCGCTATCCCAGACTAGGAGGCGGACTTCTCTTGTTGATGGACAGATCTCTTGGACATAATAGTATCGGTCAGGGCTGCCATAACTTTTGCGCCATTTTTCCAAGCTCCGCCAACGATAACATGCCCTACTCCTCCTGCATGCCACATGATGCTGTAATGGTGGTAGTTTTGGCAATTAGCAGTTCAATGATCACGGTCTCTTAGGTGCACAAGACCCGCTAGCGCCTTGGGGTACTCGGTACCAGGCCCGTTGTTCTTATAGGGGTAGTGTAACGGTGGCAGTGACCTGGTTTGTGGCCCTGGGCATCCAATAAAAGGAGTTATTGAATAAAGAATAAAGTTTGTTCGTGATGCCACCTGTGGTATTCGGTCAGGGATGACCGACACTGCTTAAAGGGGTCCACTGGGGTGATGTTATGGCAGCAGGGATGGAATGGCTTCCCACAGGTGAAGCTCGGTCTCCAGGGCTCCTGGTGTAGTAGATAAAGATGATGTGGTGCCAGAAAGAACTAGAGGACATAAGGTTGCCATCTCTTTACCTTTTTAATGGTGTAAGGCAGCCACAGTCCAGGGTATGGATCACAGGTGCTGGAGTGATCCGGCCAGGTTGGAAGCGATTCAGGAATCCCCCTAGCCAGGTGGGGTTGGAAGCCTTCTTCTCTGTGCTGTTTTGTAGTCTCTTGCTGCCTTAGGCCTCAGATAAGGTCCTCACTTTCTCTCTGTACCTTTCAGTAGGACACTACCCGCATGGCAGGAAGAGCGAGCCTTTTTACAGGGGTTTCTCAGGATGAATCCAGGCTCTATGTGCTGCTGAACGTTTGTGGCAAAGCTGAGCCACCCCAAAATTTTTCTGAATGCCCCTCCAGACATCTCCATGTTTTTGTATGGCAACCTCTACTCCCAGACACTCAGAACTTATCCCACAGAATTTACCAAAATGGGGATGAAAACCATAATTACAAAAAAGTTGAAATTCCAGTAGAATGGTTAACCTGGCTGATAGGGATGAGCAAATATGCTCTGTGATACTTAGATATCACTCTAGTATCTGGGAGCTTGGCTGTGCTCATTATTCGGTGAGCATTAGCTTGTGCTCGGTTTCTAACTCGAATCCCTGCCCTGCAAGTGTGCCGCCTGTTATACAGCCAATGTCATGCCAGCTTCGGACCTGTTCACACTGGGGAGTCTGCTGTGCAGTCTTAGACCTTCCTGTTGCTCAGCCTGAGTTTGAGCATTGGCGGAGGTTTATTCACTGATGTTCAGCTTGGCAGGAGTTAACTTTTTGATTAGTGACTGAGGCTGCTGGGAACACATTCTCCATTTTAGTATGGTTCAGAACATTCCTGGACGCCTACTATAGCATTTGCGTGTCTCTTGCATATCGGTCCTGTGTTGGAGTAGCTGTTGATACTCAAGTCTTTATTTAAGAGTTTGGTGAAGTATACTTTGTTGTTTGTTCATTTCCGTATTGGTACTGTATTCCCCTTACACGCATATTGTGTCATCCTGATAGTTTGATTTGTGGTGCAATTTACTTTATTCTGTCATTCTTTATCTGTGTTTTCCATTATTGTTCACCTCCTGGGATGGGGGTTGGGGGTTTAGCTCAGGGCTGGACAGGACATAGGGACAGGTCAGTAACTCGTGCCTCCCTACCATCAAGGGTACCCCGAGTTAAGGAAAGACAGGACCTCCCCAGTCTAAGGGCAGTTCAGGGGCTCAGGTTCCTCATCTCCTGTTTTCCCATTGCTTCCAGTGACAGCCAATTAGCATGCATGGAATGCTTGCACATCCCTGTAATGTCATAGCTATACTGATAGTGGTATTACTGTGATTAGCTGGCCATGAGACATCATCAGAGGTGACAAAGGGACATGCCCAGCTAGGTTTGGCACACTGACGTCATTGCACAGCTTTGTGACATTTGTTTTTGGAGGGAGAGAGTGCTTGTCCAGGCGTGTGCATGTGCAGTTTAGCGAATCAGAGTCCTGTAGTGTTGATACTGGTGCAGAAGCTAAACTATTATTCTAACAGTCTTTGTAAGGGTTAATTTTGTGCTTTGCTGTTTGTATCAGATACAATCCGCATTTAGCCTAAGCAGAGAAAGAGAGTTGCAGGAGGAGGGAGAGTGGCTTGATACAGTCTCTAGGCAAGGAATAGGGCTTTGCAGTCTGTTCCTAAATATACACTCACTGGCCACTTTATTAGGTACACCATGCTAGTAACGGGTTGGACCCCTTTTGCCTTCAGAACTGCCTCAATTCTTCGTGGCATAGATTCAACAAGGTGCTGGAAGCATTCCTCAGAGATTTTGGTCCATATTGACATGATGGCATCACACAGTTGCCGCAGATTTGTCGGCTGCACATCCCTGATGCGAATCTCCCGTTCCACCACATCCCAAAGATTTCATGTTGTTTACGCCAAATTCTGACCCTACCATCCGAATGTCGCAGCAGAAATCGAGACTCATCAGACCAAGCAACGTTTTTCCAATCTTCTACTGTCCAATTTCGATGAGCTTGTGCAAATTGTAGCCTCAGTTTCCTGTTCTTAGCTGAAAGGAGTGGTACCCGGTGTGGTCTTCTGCTGCTGTAGCCCATCTGCCTCAAAGTTCGATGCACTGTGCGTTCAGAGATGCTCTTAGGCCTACCTTGGTTGTAACGGGTGGCAATTTGAGTCACTGTTGCCTTTCTATCAGCTCGAACCAGTCTGCCCATTCTCCTCTGACCTCTGGCATCAACAAGGCATTTCCGCCCACAGAACTGCCGCTCACTGGATTTTTTTTCTTTTTCGGACCATTCTCTGTAAACCCTAGAGATGGTTGTGCGTGAAAATCCCAGTAGATCAGCAGTTTCTGAAATACTCAGACCAGCCCTTCTGGCACCAACAACCATGCCACGTTCAAAGGCACTCAAATCACCTTTCTTCCCCATACTGATGCTCGGTTTGAACTGCAGGAGATTGTCTTGACCATGTCTACATGCCTAAATGCACTGAGTTGCCGCCATGTGATTGGCTGATTAGAAATTAAGTGTTAACAAGAAGTTGGACAGGTGTACCTAATAAAGTGGCCAGTGAGTGTATATAAATAAGAAAGTACAATTTCAGCACTCATTGGTAAGGTGCACAAGTAGGGTCCTAAGCCTGAAAGTATTATAGATAAACTTGGCACTCAGGCAGAAGATAGAATTTTCAAATGGTATTACTTGCAGTGTGATTGTACAAGTGTGACATTTCGGTCAACTGGGTCCTTCATCAGAGTTCGCACTGCATTGGGTAAATGTGGAAGGGGACCCAGTGTCCGGTTTTGTTGCCTCAGAAGTTCCTAAGTGCTGTGTAGTAGCCTTAGCGGTGTGAATGTGTCATCCACCGCTGGATCATACAACTGGCCACAGACATGGGGTCCCATAGAAGAGTTTGAGACCTGTCATCACTTTTCGTTCCACCACTGAGCAGTACAGATGGAGCACTTACCTAGAAGGCTACAAGAGCTGACTGCTAGAACCCAGGGTCACGCTCCTCAAAATGGAGGGCAACATCTCTGGTATGCGGTGGGTGTGATCGAGAAGGAAGGGAGCAGGATAAACCCTTCTTGAGGAATGAATGACCCTGGGAGAGGCTCCTCAAGGTGGCTCGAGATGGGCCTACTACCACACCTCTAGAGATTGTACTGTCCTCTGGCTGTCGCCCCCTTCTACATGTCAAGGGGCTCTGGCACTACCCAAAGGTGGGTAAATTACAGTCCGGGCACCTGGAAATTGTGCTCCAGGAATCAAGTGGAGGCAGTTCCCCCAGCCTCTCAAGGAAGAAGAAGAAGAAGAAGAAGAAGAGAACACTTAAAGAGGATTACTGTATTACCCTCCTTATATATATATAGATAAGAAAGTACAATTTCAGCACTCATTGGTAAGGTGCACAAGTAGGGTCCTAAGCCTGAAAGTATTATAGATAAACTTGGCACTCAGGCAGAAGATAGAATTTTCAAATGGTATTACTTGCAGTGTGATTGTACAAGTGTGACATTTCGGTCAACTGGGTCCTTCATCAGAGTTCGCACTGCATTGGGTAAATGTGGAATGGGACCCAGTGTCCGGTTTTGTTGCCTCAGAAGTTCCTAAGTGCTGTGTAGTAGCCTTAGCGGTGTGAATGTGTTATCCACCGCTGGATCATACAACTGGCCACAGACATGGGGTCCCATAGAAGAGTTTGAGACCTGTCATCACTTTTCGTTCCACCACTGAGCAGTACAGATGGAGCACTTACCTAGAAGGCTACAAGAGCTGACTGCTAGAACCCAGGGTCACGCTCCTCAAAATGGAGGGCAACATCTCTGGTATGCGGTGGGTGTGATCGAGAAGGAAGGGAGCAGGATAAACCCTTCTTGAGGAATGAATGACCCTGGGAGAGGCTCCTCAAGGCGGCTCGAGATGGGCCTACTACCACACCCCTAGAGATTGTACTGTCCTCTGGCTGTCGCCCCCTTCTACATGTCAAGGGGCTCTGGCACTACCCAAAGGTGGGTAAATTACAGTCCGGGCACCTGGAAATTGTGCTCCAGGAATCAAGTGGAGGCAGTTCCCCCAGCCTCTCAAGGAAGAAGAAGAAGAAGAAGAAGAAGAAGAGGACACTTAAAGAGGATTACTGTATTACCCTCCTTATAATTTCTTCCTGGCTTTGCACTTTGCACAAAGTCATTATGAGTGTTGGAGTACAGTAACTACACTGTAAAAATATTTGAATTAGGCCCACCAGTTGTTTACTTTCTGGAGTCTGTGAATGGCTGGATGACTCTCCTTATAATTTGTTCCTGGCATTGCACCTTTAGCAACTACATTTTAACCCCTTTATGACCGTGGACGTATCCATACGTCCAGGTTGGCTCAAACTTACTGACCTTGGACTTATGAATACATCATATCTATTTTGCATGCACAGAGGGTGTGAGCACGATCGCTGCCGGATGTCAGCAGATTCTGACAGCTGACACCAGGCAGTTAGTGCCGAAACGGTGCCCTCCCCGCTGGTACCCTCAAGGAGTAGAGCATCCTGGCACTTTACCCTCTAAATACTGCAGGTCTGCAATCCGATCACCCCCTCGATGTCATCGCGGGGTGCCTGATAGTTGCCATGGTGACCCGATGTTGTCCCGACGATATTCGGGTAATTACCCACTAGCAATCTAGTGAGATCATGCGCAGTGCATGATCTAACTAACTTATGTCTGCAGGGCTGACAGCTCAAATGCATTGCAATGCTGGAGCAATCAGACTGCAGAAAGTGAAAGTCCTATAGAGGGACTTAATTAAAAATAAAATAAAAACTATTTAAAAAAAATCCAAAATAATATATATATATTTTAAAAAAAATATATATATATGTATATATATATATATATATATATATATATATATATATATATATATATATATATATATATATATATATATATAGTACGCATTAATATTTCTATGTGCAATATTGAAGAAAAAAGATGCGGCACTCACTTCACTTTATGCAAAAACAAAAAAAGCACACATATTTGGTATCGCCACATCAGGAACGACCCAACCTATAAAACTGTCCCACCAGTTATCCCTGTCAGTGCAACAATTTTGCTTCTGTGCCTACGTAAACAGTCGCTGCTGACAATTAAACATATAATATATGACCTCTCCAAATCATTATTATAAATGTATAATATGATGTGCAAATCTACATCTATATGCTAAATTGCATATTGTGAATTAGCGACTCAATATGGGCAATGTATAGAAAAGAAAACTGAGTCATAGCTAAATTTTAGAAAATACAACAATACTTTATTATGACAAAATAGAACACAAGACAGACAAGTATAAAAGGGAGCACTTGTAAAACAGTCAAATGGACTAAGGTTGGCCACAGGGTCAGTGATAAAACCCCCAAGATATTAGGTACCGGCTACAGAGCTGTACATCATGGGTGTATAGAAGTTTAGTGTGTCACCATATGAATAGTAATCACAGAAGCAGATACTGCTAGGTACTTTAAAAAGATATTTATTCCTGTAGGTGCATAATGCTACCCCTATATGGATCAAAGCGCCTATACTGCCTTCATATTTCTAGTGAACTTAGTAAATATTGGTGGCACAAAACAACGGAGTGTGAAAGATCTAGATCAAATTACATTACCCGTCATGATGTGGAGCAATGGAGCCGGGACCAGTTCCCCAACGCACGTTTCAGTACGAAATGACCTTCTTCAGGGGGTGTGGCTAGTAGGGGTGATGGTTCCTGTATTTATATTGGTGAAACGCAGTCACCTGTATGGTAAGCACCAATGTAAAGAGACTTTGAGCGCATGTGCGCAGCCCTAAACATCATACAACAGTATAATCAGTGTGGATCAGATCACATGAAGTGGGCAAGGCTTCGGCGTGCAGCAGCACCAAACATCCGAAACCGGTCACATGGGGCGGCCGGCGTCTAGCCGTCACCAGGCAACCAGGTATACAGAAGTCGGCGCCGCCGCCCCCCGGTCCCGCCCATCCACATCCGGCCACATGGGACGGCCAGCGTGACAGCGTTACCAAGCAACAAGGCAGTATAATCACATGAGGTGAGCAAGGCTTCGCCGTTACCAAGCGACCAGAATGCAGAGGGCGGCCCCGGCGCACGGCAGCACCAAACATCCGAACCCGGTCACATGGGGCGGCCGGCGTCTAGCCGTCACCAGGCAACCAGGTATACAGAAGTCGGCGCCGCCGCACCCCGGCCCCGCCCATCCACATCCGGCCACATGGGGCGGCCAGCGTGACAGCGTTACCAAGCAACAAGGCTCGACCGAGTGGAGCTGAACAATAAGGTTATATGGTGTGTATAGTTGCGATCGCCCAACAACATATATTGTAATGAGGCTAAGTTAGAGATATTACAAAGAAAGATCTAATAATTCCATGTTAAAAAGGTACAAATGATATATACAGAGAAGATCTTACGTATACATTGGTTTCTATATTTCACATATGTCTAACAATTAGCAAGATTGAATACCGATAGTTCAGTTTCAAAGAATCATGATATAGTCCATTTTTCTAATCCAGGATGTGGATACCAATGCGTGATCACTCCGACTTCAGACTTTTATAAAGAAGACCAGTAAACATGGATATGGTAATTTCTCAGCCATCATGGCGATATCCGCTGGAGTCATACAGGCGAAATATTGACAGGATATCATCACTAAGTAAAAAGAGACAAAACAGTGTAATAGTTAACCAAAAATAAGAAAATAACACGAAACAAGGATAAAACCAGCCATTAAAAACAAACGGATAGCAGAGAAAGTGGCAGGGTATACACACAGGCAAAGAGACGCATGAAAGAGACTAAAGGAAAGAGGCAAATCCTTGTGATTCGTTAAGTCTTAACCTTAGTCCATTTGACTGTTTTACAAGTGCTCCCTTTTATACTTGTCTGTCTTGTGTTCTATTTTGTCATAATAAAGTATTGTTGTATTTTCTAAAATTTAGCTATGACTCAGTTTTCTTTTCTATACATTGACAATTAAACATGAAGCTTTGCATGAGGACCAGGTGGAAAGAGAGAAAGACATGAGACAGGGAGATACTACCCAGCCCAGCCTCATCTCGTATAGTCAGCACAGTTTGGGTGACAATGAGGGGCTGGAGGCTGAGGAAGAGGGGGAGCAACAAAAGAGGCTGAGGAGGCGAATGAAGAGGTTGAGATGGAGGAGAAGGAGATGGAGAGTACTCATCATGGTGGAGACAGAGAAGTGTTGGCTATAGGGACCTTGTCACATATTGCAGACTTTATGTATCGCTCGATGCCTATCCAGTGACCCTCACATTACATTCATCTTAGTCAAATAAAAGTACTGGTTGTACACCCTGCTAGACGCATGCAGCAAGGAGAATTTTGCATCTCTTCTTCCTGAGGTGGATAGGTCTTCTGATATGATGCTATGGCAGAAAGCCATTGTGGAAAATTCCCATTAGACAGTGCTAATGGCAGGGGGCAAGCTTCCTTGCCTAACTAAGGAAGAGAGGTGAGGGAGACACAAACCTGGTATAGTAAAAGGAAAAGGTTCACTGTCAAAGGCCTGGGCCAATTTCATGACACCCTCTTTTAACCTTTGGGAAAAGTTTTCAAAGATGGTCAAGCAACCCCTGGATGACAAAACCAGCATACTCCCTAATTACTCTGCGACCTTCAGCTATTGGGTCTCAAAGCTGGACACCTGGCATGAGCTATCCCTCTATAACTTGGAGGTAATGTGCTACCCTACTGCTAGCATCTTATATGAGCGGGTTTTTAGTGCCAAGAATGGAAAGTGCAGACAGGCTTACTCTGATAGCAATGAACAATGCCTGGATTAGACCAGACTTTTACACACCACCAGATGACAGCAGCACATAAAGTGCTTTTAATGTTTAATATTTGAATTAGGCCTGCCAGTTGTTGCCTTCTAGGGTCTATTGATGACTAGATGACCTACTTATGAGCTTTTCTGGGGTTTGCACTTTGTGCAAAGCCCGGAAGTACCTCAACTACACTTTCTTAATTTTTTTGAGGCACTCTATTTGGTGCCTTAAAGGGTGTATGATATGAGAAGAAATATGTTATTTCAAAATGTGTAGACACAATAAAATCCAATTTATTTCCCTGTGTGGACCTGAATTTACGTTTATTCACCAGTAACGCAATCCTTAGAGAAGTGGCAGGTTTGGAGGGAATGAACGAACCCCTCTGACACTATTCACGCCTCTCCCAAATTCGCCGATCTAAATGAATAGCCTGGGTTATGGTCTCCTCCAAAGAACAAGGTGTTCTATGTAGAGACAGATCATCCTTGAGTGTACCTGAGAGGCTTTTGTGAAACTGGTACCTGAGGGCTGCATCATTCCACAGTACTTCCGTGGACCATTTTCGAAACTCGGTACAGAAATCCTCAGCTGTGCAGCCACCCCTGTATCAGTGTCATGATCTTAGCCTCTGCGACCTGGACCCTGTCCGGTTTGTTATAAATGTCAAAAAAGGCATTAGCAGAAGGCTGTTCTGGGGCTAGTGGGAACAAAGAGAATACTCAAGTCTGAGGGCCTACTTACAGTAGGGACAAAATTATTCCTACCCACTGGGACTCATCCTCTGAAGACCAGGGTCGCAGTGTAAAAGTTATCAGGGAGAGCAACTACTGGTTTTAGAGAGATGGACTGTACATCAGAAGGTACAGCCATCGTAGTTACTAGGGTTGAGCGACTTTCATTTTTTTAAGATCGAGTCGGGTTTTGCGAAACCCGACTTTGTCCAAAGTCGAGTCGAGTGAAGTCGGCCGATTATCGCAAAAAGTCGGGGATCGACCGAAACATGAAACCCAATGCAAGTCAATGGGGAAGCATAGTCGGCAGTGAGTGGAGGCCAGGAAAACACCTACAGTGCCCATTTTAATGCCAAAAACATCCATTCTTGTTTCTGAAGCTTGTCAATCTTAATTAACTTTCTAATAATAGTTGGGCATTGGAAATTGGGGGTCATTTGGCAAAAGTTGTGGGGGGTAGGGCTGGTTCAAGGTATTAGTGGGCCCAGGAAACGTGGACTACGTCACGGCGGTGGATCAGTGAGAGGTAAGTATTTCAACTTTGCAAGTACTGTGATCCTGAGCAAGCAGGGAGGCCCACTCGTTCGCATTGGCACTGGCACAGGGCCCCTCAAAGTACGGCGGTGTGTTTGCACGGCGGGGGCGCCTCCCACCAGCAGCGACACTTTTGTGTACTCTGAGGGGCCCTGTGCCTGTGACGTCGCCAACGAGTATGCCCCCCTACCTGTTGAAGAAACCTGCACTTTCATCTGCACCTTCCTCTTTGTCCCTGTGTAAGGTGGTATAGTATGCGGGAAGGGGAACCTGACTTTCAGCAGGGTCAGATTGTGGCTGTGTAGCGTGCAAGGGGAATGTAGTGGTCTGGGTCAAAGTACCACAAGACTCTAGCACCGGTTGGGCAATGGGCAGGATGAGAACGAAACACTGATATAGGCCCAAATAATAAAGTGGGTACAATGCAGTTCAAAATTGGTAACAGGACTAACCAGGTGGCATTGCTTAGTTCAGTGGAGTAGAAAACCCAGGAGCGGCAGACACCGTTAGTAGGGCCGAACCACACTAGTAGGCCCTATGCAGTTTAATGTTACAAATGAAGGCCGAAAGCCTGAAGATTAAAGGTCAGGAAAATAACACAGGACAACACCAAGGTGCGGCACACACCGTTACTAGGCCCAACCAAAGTAGTAGGCCAACTGCAGTTTAATTATTTAAAATGTAAGCCGAAAGCCTGAACATTGAAGGTCGGGACAACAAAACAGAAGAAAACCCAGTAGCGTCAGACACCGTTTTAAGGGCCCATCCACACATTTTAAAAACAACTACTTATTGAGAGCCTTAAGATTGAAGCTCAGCTTTATACAGTGGAGGACAACACCATGGAGCGGCACACACCGTTAGTAGGCCCCAACCACCAATTTTTAAAAACAAATACTTAATGAGAGCCTGAAGGTTGAAGCTCAGACAAGGAAACCTGTAGGAGAACACCCAGGAGGAGGAGAACACCCAGGAGGAGGAGAACACCCAGTAGCGTCAGACACCGTTTTAAGGGCCCAACCACACATTTTAAAAACAACTACTTAACGAGAGCCTTAAGATTGAAGCTCAGCTTTATACAGTGGAGGACAACACCAGGGAGCGGCACACACCGTTAGTAGGCCCCAACCACCAATTTTTAAAAACAATTACTTAATGAGAGCCTGAAGGTTGAAGCTCAGCTTTATACAGTGGAGGACAACACCAGGGAGCGGCACACACCGTTAGTAGGGCCCAACCAAAGTTGTAGGCCAAATGCAGTTTAATATCTGCTACTATAGGCCGAAAGCCTAAAGACTGAAGCTCAGCTTTATACAGTGGAGGACAACACCAGGGAGCGGCACACACCGTTAGTAGGGCCCAACCAAAGTTGAAGGCCAAATGCAGTTTAATATCTGCTACTATAGGCCGAAAGCCTAAAGACTGAAGCTCAGCTTTATACAGTGGAGGACAACACCAGCGAGCGGCACACACCGTTAGTAGGCCCTAACCACCAATTTTTAAAAACAAATACTTAATGAGAGCCTGAAGGTTGAAGCTCAGACAAGGAAACCTGGAGGAGAACACCCAGGAGGAGGAGAACACCCAGGAGCGTCAGACACCGTTAGTAGGCCCCAACCACCAATTTTTAAAAACAACTACTTAATGAGTGCCTGAAGGTTGAAGCTCAGCTTTATACAGTGGAGGACAACACCAGGGAGCGGCACACACCGTTAGTAGGGCCCAACCAAAGTTGTAGGCCAAATGCAGTTTAATATCTGCTACTATAGGCCGAAAGCCTAAAGACTGAAGCTCAGCTTTATACAGTGGAGGACAACACCAGGGAGCGGCACACACCGTTAGTAGGGCCCAACCAAAGTTGAAGGCCAAATGCAGTTTAATATCTGCTACTATAGGCCGAAAGCCTAAAGACTGAAGCTCAGCTTTATGCAGTGGAGGACAACACCAGGGAGCGGCACACACCGTTAGTAGGCCCTAACCACCAATTTTTAAAAACAAATACTTAATGAGAGCCTGAAGGTTGAAGCTCAGACAAGGAAACCTGGAGGAGAACACCCAGGAGGAGGAGAACACCCAGGAGGAGGAGAACACCCAGGAGCGTCAGACACCGTTAGTAGGCCCCAACCACCAATTTTTAAAAACAACTACTTAATGAGTGCCTGAAGGTTGAAGCTCAGCTTTATACAGTGGAGGACAACACCAGGGAGCGGCACACACCGTTAGTAGAGCCCAACCAAAGTTGTAGGCCAAATGCAGTTTAATATCTGCTACTATAGGCCGAAAGCCTAAAGACTGAAGCTCAGCTTTATACAGTGGAGGACAACACCAGGGAGCGGCACACACCGTTAGTAGGGCCCAACCAAAGTTGAAGGCCAAATGCAGTTTAATATCTGCTACTATAGGCCGAAAGCCTAAAGACTGAAGCTCAGCTTTATACAGTGGAGGACAACACCAGGGAGCGGCACACACCGTTAGTAGGCCCCAACCACCAATTATTAAAAACAAATACTTAATGAGAGCCTGAAGGTTGAAGCTCAGCTTCATACAGTGGAGGACAACACCAGGGAGCGTCAGACACCGTTAGTAGGCCCCAACCACCAATTTTTAAAAACAAAAACTTAATGAGAGCCTAAAGGTTGAAGCTCAGCTTTATACACTGGAGGACAACACCAGGGAGTGTCAGACACCGTTAGTAGGCCCCAACCACCAATTTTTAAAAACAACTACTTAATGAGAGCCTGAAGGTTGAAGCTCAGCTTTATACAGTGGAGGACAACACCAGGGAGTGGCACACACCGTTAGTAGGGCCCAACCAAAGTTGAAGGCCAAATGCAGTTTAATATCTGCTACTATAGGCCGAAAGCCTAAAGACTGAAGCTCAGCTTTATACAGTGGAGGACAACAGCAGGGAGCGGCACACACCGTTAGTAGGCCCCAACCACCAATTTTTAAAAACAAATACTTAATGAGAGCCTGAAGGTTGAAGCTCAGACAACGAAACCTGGAGGAGAACACCAAGGAGGAGGAGAACACCAGGGAGCGGCAGACACCGTTACTAGGCCCCAACCCAGGTAGCAGGGCAACTGCAGTGTTACATTTAAAAATACTTTATGAGAGCCTGAAGGTTGAAGCTCAGACAAGGAAACCAGGAGGAGAACACCAAGGAGGAGGAGAACACCCAGGAGGAGGAGAACACCCAGGAGGAGGAGAACACCCAGGAGCGGCAGGCATCAACAGTAGGCCCCAACCAAACTAGTAGCCCAAATGCAGTTTCCTATTTTTTAAAAAAGCCCGAAAACCTGAATTGAGGACAATTTGAATTAGGGACTGCAGACAGAGTTAGTAGGCTGTCCCCTGTGGACCATGCATCCACCACATTAACCCATTGCGCCGTAAAGGGCACGTAACCTTCCGTGGCCATGCCTACAGGTCCATGCGTCTGTTTTCAGGTGCACCTTTGTACTCACAGATTGCCAGAGTGCATGGACAATGCGGTCTTTTACATGCTGGTGGAGGGTTGGGATGGCTTTTCTCGCAAAAGAAGTGTCAACTGGGTAGCTCGTAGCATGGTACAGCGTAGTCCATCATGGCTTTATTAATATTAAATAAAATAAAAAAATAGGCTCTATGTTGTTTGGTTGCTAATATTTGTTCGAGGTTCTCATGTGGCATAATATTTTGCAATTTGCCTTTATAGCGAGGATCAAGGAGGCAGGCCAACCAGTAATCATCATCGGTCATCATTTTAAGAATGCATGGGTCCCTTTTGAGGATACGTAAGGCATAATCCGCCATGTGGGCCAAAGTTCCAGTAGTCAAATCTGCGGTTGTGCTGGTTTGAGGGGCAGTTACAGGCAAATCTACTTCACTTGTTTCCCTCAAAAAACCTGAACCCGGCCTTGCCACACCAGCAATTTCCATTGGACCCAGAGAAGCTTCCTCATTTAAAAAATACTCATCCCCATCATCCTCCTCGTCCTCCTCCTCTTCGCCCGCTACCTCATCCTGTAGACTGCCCTGACCAGACAATGGCTGACTGTCATCAAGGCTTTCCTCTTCCTCGGCTGCAGACGCCTGCTCCTTTATGTGCGTCAAACTTTGCATCAGCAGACGCATTAGGGGGATGCTCATGCTTATTATGGCGTTGTCTGCACTAACCAGCTGTGTGCATTCCTCAAAACACTGAAGGACTTGACAGAGGTCTTGGAGCTTCGACCACTGCACAGCAGACAACTCCATGTCTGCCATCCAACTGCCTGCCCGTGTATGTGTATCCTCCCACAAATACATAACAGCACGCCTCTGTTCGCACAGTCTCTGAAGCATGTGCAGTGTTGAGTTCCACCTTGTTGCAACATCGATGATTAAGCGATGCTGGGGAAGGTTCAAAGACCGCTAATAGTTCTGCATACGGCTGGAGTGTACGGGCGAACGGCGGAAATGAGAGCAAAGTCTGCGCACTTTGAGGAGCAGGTCGGGTAACCCCGGATAACTTTTCAGGAAGCACTGCACCACCAGGTTTAAGGTGTGAGCCAGGCAAGGAATGTGTTTCAGTTGGGAAAGGGCTATGGCAGCCATGAAATTCCTTCCGTTATCACTCAATACCTTGCCTGCCTCAAGATGTACAGTGCCCAGCCATGACTGGGTTTCTTTCTGCAAGAACTCGGACAGAACTTCCGCGGTGTGTCTGTTGTCGCCCAAACACTTCATTGCCAATACAGCCTGCTGACGCTTGCCACTAGCTGTCCCATAATGGCACACCTGGTGTGCAACAGTGGCAGCTGCGGATGGAGTGGATGTGCGACTGCGGTCTGTGGACGAGCTCTCGCTTCTGCAGGAGGACGAGGAGGAGGAGGAGGGGGGGAAAACACCTACAGCCAACTGTTTCCTAGACCGTGGGCTAGGCAGAACTGTCCCAATATTGCTGTCCCCTGTGGACCCTGCATCCACCACATTCACCCAGTGTGCCGTGATGGACACGTAACGTCCCTGGCCATGCCTACTGGTCCATGCATCTGTTGTCAGGTGCACCTTTGTAGTCACAGATTGCCTGAGTGCATGGACGATGCGCTCTTTAACATGGTGGTAGAGGGCTGGGATGGCTTTTCTCGAAAAGAAGTGTCAACTGGGTAGCTCGTAGCATGGTACAGCGTAGTCCATCAGCGCTTTGAAAGCTTCGCTTTCAACTAACCGGTAGGGCATCATCTCTAATGAGATTAGTCTAGCAATGTGGGCGTTCAAACCCTGTGTACGTGGATGCGAGGATGAGTACTTCCTTTTCCTAATGAGAGTCTCATGAAGGGTGAGCTGGACTGGAGAGCTGGATACGGTGGAACTAGTGGGGGTGCCGGTGGACATGGGTGACTGAGAGTGGGTTGGAGATGGTATTCTTGCCGGTGCCCTACTACTAACCTGGGGATTCCCTGACTGCTTTGGCCTGGTGACGAAAGCTGCACAGATACTGCAGGTGGTGCGTGAAATGGTGGAGTTACAGGGAGGGAAGGGATGTAGCGTTGCTGACTCTAGCTTCATTGGCCGAGGGTGCGGCAACCTTTAGGGACATTTGGTAGTTAGTCCAGGCTTGCAAATGCATGGTGGTTAAATGTCTATGCATGCAACTTGTATTTAGACTTTTAAGATTCTGACCTCTGCTTAAGGTAGTTGAACATTTTTGACAGATGACTTTGCGCTGATCATTTGGATGTTGTTTAAAAAAATGCCAGACTGCACTCTTTCTACTATCGGATACCTTTTCAGGCATTGCAGACTGAGCTTCTTTAACTGGATGGCCACGCTGTCCTCCAACTGGTTTTGGTTTTGCCAAGCGTTTTTGGCCAGATACAGGCCCGGCAGATGGAACCTGTTGTGATGTTGATGCCTGCTGCGGCTCCTCCTCCTCCGCTTCAGAACTACTGCCGCCTGCACCCTGTTCCCCCAATGGCTGCCAATCGGGGTCAACAACTGGGTCATCTATGACCTCCTCTTCTATGTCGTGTGCAACTTCGTCTGTGTCACCGTGTAAGCCGGTGGTATAGCGTTCGTGACGGGGCACCATAGTCTCCGCTGGGTTTGATTCTGGCTCAGTACACTGCGAGGGCAATGTTCTGGTCTGAGTCAAAGGAACAGCACAGTAATCTGGCTGTGGCTGTGCATCTGTGCACTCCATGTCCGATTCAACTTCTAATGGGCATGGCCTGTTAACTGTTTCACTGTCTAACCCAGGAACGGTATGTGTAAAGAGCTCCATGGAGTAACCCATTGTGTCGCCTGACGCATCCTTCTCTCTTGTTCTGGGTGAAGAAGACAAGGAAGCGACTTGTCCCTGACTGTGAACATCCACTAACGACGCGCTGCTTTTACATTTAGCACTTTCAGAAGAGGAGGCAAAAGAGCTAGAGGCTGAGTCAGCAAGGAAAGCCAAAACTTGTTCTTGCTGCTCCGGCTTTAAAAGCGGTTTTCCTACTCCCAGAAAAGGGAGCGTTCAAGGCCTTGTGTAGCCAGACGACGAACCTGGCTCAACAACTCGACACTTAGGTGCTGTACTGCTTTTACCACGACCACCTGATGCTCCACCACCACTACCATCATTACCAGCTGACAATGACCGCCCACGGCCACGACCTCTTCCACCAGACTTCCTCATTGTTTGCAAAACGTAACCAAAGTAAGGGTATTTGTTACTGTAAAACAACTTATAAGGTGAACTCAAACTTCTGTAGGATTTATATATACCTTTATAGGTGCCTGACACTGAAAGGAAAATCAGGCCCAATGTTACACACTAGGTTTTCTGTGCCCCAATAATTTGAGACAGATGGCACACACAGGACCGGCACTCAAGCAGAAATGCCAATCTTAATCTCCCACTATTTTTTTTTTTCAGGGAGAATTTAAAAAAAAAAAAAAATTAACAGTATGACACACTAGGTTTTCTGCGCACCAATAATTTGAGACAGATGGCACACACAGGACCGGCACTCAAGCAGAAATGCCAATCTTAATCTCCCACTATTTTTTTTTCAGGGAGAATTAAAAAAAAAAAAAAATGGCCCAGTATTACACACTAGGTTTTCTGTGGCACACAATGAGAGACAGATGCCACACACAGCACTGGCACAGAGGCAGACTTGCCAATCTTTATCTCCCACTATTTATTTATTTTTTTTCAGGGAGAATGAAAAAAAAAAAATGGCCCAGTATTTATTACACACTAGGTTTTCTGTGGCACACAATGAGAGACAGATGCCACACACAGCACTGGCACAGAGGCAGACTTGCCAATCTTTATCTCCCACTATTTATTTATTTTTTTTCAGGGAGAATTAAAAAAAAAAAAGGCCCAGTATTACACACTAGGTTTTCTGTGGCACACAATGAGAGACAGATGCCACACACAGCACTGGCACAGAGGCAGACTTGCCAATCTTTATCTCCCACTATTTATTTTTTTTTTTCAGGGAGATTTAAAAAAAATAAAAAAATGGCCCAGTATTACACACTAGGTTTTCTGTGGCACACAATGAGAGACAGATGCCACACACGGCACTGGCACAGAGGCAGACTTGCCAATCTTTATCTCCCTGCAGTAATCTCAGAAAAGTATGGCAGGCAGCTATAAAAAGGACAGCTGCACACAAAAGTGTGGACAAACAAACAAGATAGCTGTGCAGAAAGGAAGGAACAACAGGATTTGTGCTTTGAAAAAAGCAGTTGGTTTGCACAGCAGCATACACACAGCAACGCAGCTATCAGGGTCAGGGAGCCTTCTAGGGCAGCCCAATGAGCTACAGCGCTGAGGAAAAAAAAATGTAGCTTCCACTGTCCCTGCAAACAAAAGGTGGTGTTGGACAGTGGAAATCGCTACAGCACAAGCGGTTTGGGGGTGAATGTACCCTGCCTAACACTATCCCTGCTTCTGACGAAGCGGCAGCAACCTCTCCCTACGCTCAGATCAGCAGCAGTAAGATGGCTGTCGGCGGGAACGCCCCTTTATAGCCCCTGTGATGCCGCAGAAAGCAAGCCAATCACTGCAATGACCTTCTCTAAGATGGTGGGGACTGAGATCTATGTCATCACGCTGCCCACACTCTGCGTCCACCTTCATTGGCTGAGAAATGGCGCTTTTAGCGTCATTGAAACGCGACTTTGGCGCAAAAGTCACGTACCGCATGGCCGACCCCACACAGGGATCGGGTCGGGTTTCATGAAACCCGACTTTGCCAAAAGTCGGCGACTTATGAAAATGACCGATCCGTTTCGCTCGACCCTAGTAGTTACTTCTTGCAGCAGAGGGTTCTGGGTAGCACTCATACTCATTGCGCTAGTAAGCTGACCCTGCAGCTGAGACTAGTGATGATCGAATAGTGAAATATTCTGATTCGGGAAAATGGGCAAGAATAATTTCTAATATCCGTGTGTTCGTACCGATTAACAAATGCAATGCAAGTCAATGGGAAAGCCGAACATTTTTCTGCTGGACCCAACAAACAGGTCTGGACGCATGAGAAAAAAGCTGAAATGGATGGGAAAGAGCTAAAACTAAATGCAAACAGCATGGAAAAGATGCCTGTGTGCCTTTCTGACTCATATATGGTATCTGGGAATAATGTTGTCAGACTATTGATTTTAAAAAGACCTTCCAAAACCAAAGCAAATATTTTTTTTTAAAGGGAAAAATTATAAGAAACACTTCATAATTACATGTATATAACACAAAATAAATTTTTTAAAAACCATTCATTTAGCATATGTTCACTTGGAGCGTTTTGGCTTTATTTTTTACTTTAACATTTGTGAGGATTCTCACTGCTACATTTGGGAAGACCCTCCCTCGCGCCAAATAGTTAGCAAGATAGAGGAATACATATTCCCCATCCCTTTACAATGCCATTCCAAAAATGCCAATTTGAATTTTGGGCTTTGCCCACCACCGCCACCATGTCCACCGCCATGTCATTATGTGGTCCTCGCTGACAATTACACTGGTCAACACAAAAAAATCATCAGCATAGATAATACAGTATGTATATTTTATGGAGTTTGATGTGCTGATTAAAAAATATGCTTTTTTTGCTCTATCACATAAAGTTTCTGAGATAGGAGTATTTTTGTTATTACGTTATTTCTGCATTTTCAATGTATGTGGTTTTTCCTATGTTATTCCCATTTCTTTGCTTGTCTTACTTAATTGTGAATTTTCTTACAGGGACAATATCAGTAAAGGTTTTTGTGAGCTTTATGGGAAGGTGTATTGACAGTGCAGTCAACCATTGACTGCTTCTTGGAAAGTCACATGTTATGGGGAGTAGCTAACTGTTATGAGGCGATAAGATTTGAGCCAGTCAGAAAAGGATGGCAGCAAGGACTGTTATGTGAGACTCTGACAGGAGACAGGCCTCTACAGGGATCTAAGCCTTGCCACAGGGAGATAAAAGGGAAGGCAGCAGACAGCCACCATTGTGCAAGGATTTTCACTGCACTTCTGGGAGGGCGAATCGCCTTAGTGGGAAGAAAACAGCTCTGCCAATGAGGTGTAACTGAGTGAGGGTCTCCACAGAGAGAGAAACCGGAAAGCAGCCAATATCACACTGAGAGCCTGCCTGTCTGCAAAGGTTCATCTGTAAGGAATAGGCTGACCCGTTTACCTCACAACTGTATACTGTATAGTTAGCTACCTGATTACCTCCAGTAAAATCAGTTCTAAATAGAAGCTGCCGCTGTCATCTCTGAAGAAATATCTACATATAGTCGGTCGGCTCATCGCATTTCTTTTTAGTTTGTCACCACCATTGAAGTGAACTTACTCTATTGTTTGATCTGATTTAAAGGAGAAAATGCGTCGACAGTGTATCAATCATACGAACAGATTCTGCTATGTGTGTGGTTCTTTTACACCAAAAGGCCAAGTACGTTCAATCATTCATGAATGATATTAAAAAGATGTCCCAGATGTACTTTTTGTCCACTTGGTGATCAAGACAAAATATGGGCCTCTCATGTGAAATGCTCAAGTTGTTCAAATGGTCTTCATGACTGGTTAAATATGAGAAATGTGGCTATGTCATTTGCTGTTCCCATGATTTGGAGAGAACCCAAAAATCATAGTAATGACTAGTGTTGAGCGATACCGTCCGATACTTGAAAGTATCGGTATCGGATAGTATCGGCCGATACCCGAAAAGTATCGGATATCGCCGATACCGATACCCGATACCAATACAAGTCAATGGGACACCAAGTATCAGAAGGTATCCTGATGGTTCCCAGGGTCTGAAGGAGAGGAAACTCTCCTTCAGGCCCTGGGATCCATATTAATGTGTAAAATAAAGAATTAAAATAATAAATATTGATATACTCACCTCTCCGGAGGCCCCTGCACCTCACCGCTGTTAACCGGCAGCCTTCTTTGCTTAAAATGAGCGCGTTTAGGGCCTTCCATGACGTCACGGCTTCTGATTGGTCGCATGCGCTCATGTGACCGCCTCGCGACCAATCACAAGCCGTGACGTAATTCTCAGTTCCTAAATTCCTAGAATTCGGAATATAGGACCTGAGAATGACGTCACGGCTTGTGATTGGTCGCGTGGCGGTCACATGAGCGCACGCGACCAATCAGAAGCCGTGACGTCATGGAAGGTGCTGAACGCGCTCATTTTAAGCAAAGCAGGCTGCCGGTTACTACCAGGGCGCGTCAGAGGGTGAGTATATCCCTATTTTTTATTTTAATTCTTTATTTTTTACATGGATATGGATCCCAGGGCCTGGAGGAGAGTTTCCACTCCTTCAGACCCTGGGAACCATACACTGGGAACTTCCGATTCCGATTCCCGATACCACAAAAGTATCGGATCTCGGTATCGGAATTCCGATACCGCAAGTATCGGCCGATACCCGATACTTGCGGTATCGGAATGCTCAACACTAGTAATGACTGTTACTCAAGCTGAAGGGATTTTCTGCAAAGAACTAACATAAGACTAACCCCTTTCTGACATCAGACGTACTATTCTGTTCATGTGACCAGGTCCAATTTGATCGGTCGGAATAGTCCATCTGAGCGATTGGGGGGAGCCCAATCACCGTCAGAGAAGGGAAGAATGAGGAGAGTCGTGTTCAGCACCCGGCGCCTGGGCACAGCGCTTACTGTAATACTTCTTCCCCGGCGTGTCGCATTGATGACGTCCATGTGTCTTATGTGTATGCACGTGTGTGGGATGTTTTATGGCCTGTGCTGAAATTAAAAAATGGACATGTCAGCGTGTTTTGCCCACGGACACACGGTCGGTGGAAACACACTTACATGTGCACAGACCCATTCGCTTGAAAAGGCAAATAGCGCTCCCTTCCTCCTCAGTCTCTCCACATGGCTAAGTAGCACTGTACAGGCACATATGGGGTATTGTCACATTCAATAGAAATTGTGGGAGAAATTTTGTTGCCATTTTTACCAACATCTTGTGTGAAAATGTAAAATCTTTGGCTAAAACACAAAATTTTGGTGGTAAAAATGTAGTTATTTTGTCCTCACTACCCAATGGTATAAAATTCTGTGACACACCCATTGTGTCAATATGATCACTGCACCCCTAGATGAATTCATTGAGAAGTCTAGTTACTAAAGTGGGGTCACTTATGGGAGTTCTGTTGTTTTGGCACTTCATGGGCTCTCCCAGTGGCACATGCAAAACATAACAGTAAAATCTGGTGCTCCTTCCCTTCTGATCTCTGCCATGCACCCAAACAGTGGTTTACCCCCACATATGGGGTATCAGCATACTCAGGACAAATTGCACAATAACTGTTGGGGTCCATTTTCTTCTGTTACCCTTAGAAAAATAAAAAATTGCGGGTGAAAATATCATTAATGTAAAACAGAATATGATTTTTTATTTTTATGGCTCTATTTTACAAACTTCTGTGAAGCATTTGGGGGTTCAAAGTGCTCACCACACATCTATAAAAGTTCCTTAGGGGGATCTACTTTCCAAAATGGTGTCACTTGTGGGGGGTTTCCACTGTTTAGGCACATCAGGAGCTCTCCAAACACAACATGTCGTCCAATCTTTATTCCAGCCAATTTTGCGTTGAAAAAGTAAAACGTACTCCTTCCCTTCCGACCTCTGCCATGCGCCCAAACAGTGGTTTACTCCCACATATGGGATATGAGCATACTCAAAAGAAATTGCACAACTACTTTTGTGGTCCAATTTTTTCTGTTACCCTTGATAAAATAACAATTGAGGGTGAAAAGATCATTCTTGTGAAAAAAATATGATTTTATATTTTTACAGCTCTAAGTTATAAATTTCTGTGAAGCACTTGGGGGTTCAAAGTGCTCACCACACATCTATGAACGTTCCTTAGGGGGGTCTACTTTCCAAAATGGTGTCACTTGTGGGAGATTTCCACTGTTTAGGCACATCAGGGGCTCTCCAAACTTGACATGGCCTCCGTTCTCAAATCCAGCCAATTTTGCATTGAAAAGTCAAATGGCGCTCCTTCCCTTCCAAGCTCTGCCATGCGCTCAAACAGTAGTTTGCCTGCACATATTGGGTATCAGCATACTCAGAACAAATTGTACAACAACGTTTGTGGTCCAATTTCTACTGTAATTGTTGTTAAAATAAAAAAATTTGGTCTGAATTAATTTTTTGGTGAATAAAAGTTAAATGTTCATTTTTAAACATTCCAAAAATTCATGTGAAGCACTTGAAGGGTTAATTAACATCTTGAATGTGGTTTTGAACACCTTGAGGGGTGTAGTTTTTAGAATGGTTTCATTTTGGGGTATTTTCTATTACATAGACCCCTCAAAGTGACTTCAAGTGTGAGGTGGTCCCTAAAAAAATGGTGTTGTAAAAATGAGAAATAGCTGTTTAACTTTTAACCCTTAACTTCCTAACAAAAAAAAATGTGGTTTCAAAATTGTGTTAATGCAAAGTAGACTTATGGGAAATGTTACTTATTAAGTATTTTGTGTGACATATCTCTGATTTAACGGCTTTAAAATTCAAAGTTGGAAAATTGCATAATTTTCCAAATTTTTGCCAAATTTCTGTTTTTCGCAAATAATCGCAAGTCACATCAAAGAAATGTTACCACTATCATGAAGTACAATATGTCATGAAAAGACAGAGCCAGAATCACCGGGATCCATTGAAACATTCCAGACTTATTACCTCATAAATTGACAGTGGTCAGAATTGTAAAAATGGGCTTGGTCATTAATATGTAAACCACTCTCGGGGGTAAAAGGGTTAATTATCCTGAACTTGAAACTAAGATTAGGCCACTTCCACATGATGGTACCTTGCCAGTTCCTGTACCAGTAAGTTGTCTGGATAGGATGAAAATGAAGTAGAATATGAAGACTATGGAGCTGAAGCTACTAGCGAAAACATGGCGACCTCAAGTCAAGATGAGTATGTACCAGATGGAGAAGCCGAGCAGCCAGAATGCTTTACTCAACATTAATTAAATGATCTCACCAGAGACATTTCATTGTCAAAAGATAAAGCTGAACTTCTTTCATCTAAGTTGAAACAGAAGAATCTTCGTCATGATTAAGTCAAAGTGTGCTATTACGGAAACAGAAGTAACACTTTAACACAATTATTCTCAGTTGATTGACCAATCGTGTACTGTAACAATGTGAATGGCCTCTTTGAAGAACTGAATCAAGAGTATTTGTTACAGTGACTGTTTATTGACTCACATCAGAGAAGTTGAAAAGCAGTGTTGCTTGCTCACTGATGTCATCTAAAGGAAAGTAATGAAAATCTGTCAGTTGTTTTGGATGCTATACAATACAAGCATCATAAATGGAATATCTGTGGAGATTTGAAAGCGATTGGTCTGCTAATGGGAATGCAAGGAGGTTTCACAAAATATTGTTGCTTCTTGTGTTTATGGGACAGTAGAAATACAGAAGAGCATTATGTTTGACAGAGAAACATCTATGCTCCAGGTAGAGACAATGTTCAGCATAATCCTTTAGTTGCTCCAACAAAACTCTTTCTTCCTCCACTACTAATAAAGTTAGGATTGATTAAAAACTTTGTGAAAGCCATTGCAAAGACAAATTCACAAGGGTTCCAGAAATTCTCCAGCATTTTACCAGAAAAACTGAAGGAAAGGGTATTTGTTGGTCCTTAGATGAGAGAGCTTATGAGAGATTATGTGTTTGAAGGAACTCTAAACGATAAGGAATTGAGATCTTGGAAAAGCTTCAAGTGGCTCTGTGAAAACTTCTTCGGAAAAAAAATCTTCAGAATACGTTGAAGGTGTTGAGCAACTGCTATATGCATACCAATGTCTTGGATGTCACATGTCTCTGAAAATGAACTTTTTCCATTCAAATTTTGATTTCTTCCCTCAACATCTTGTGGATGTAAACAATGAACAAGGCGAGTGCTTTCACCAGGACATTAAAGTATTGGGTTTTTGGAATGAGTCAATGATGGCAGATTACTGTTGGATGTTATATAGGGACAACCCTGAAAAATCGTATCAACGACAGCCTAATGTCAAGCGCTTTTAACTTCTTCTCATGTTTTGGTTTCTATTTTGCATGTAAAAAAAATATTTAGAATTGAGAGTCCTCAGTGGTTGATACCTTTTAATGATGAGCTGAAAAGATGGTAACAAATTGCAAGCTTTCGAGACTACACAGGACTCTTCATCAGGCATAGACTAGTACAAATTCTGAAGAATCACATGTTTATGCACAACATAAACACAACATTTAGTCTATGCCTGATGAAGAGACCTGTGTAGTCTCGAAAGCTTGCAATTTGTTACCATCTTTTCAGTTAGCCATTAAAAGGTATCAACCACTGAGGACTCTCAATTCTAAATATTTTTCTATCTACTGGCTAACACGGTACCAAGATATATATCTTTCCTGTATTTTGCATGTGAAATTATTTAGGTTCAATAAGGTGAAGCATTTTTTTTCTGATATGTAGATTGCTGTGTTCTTAATGTCACCAGTATATTTCCTGTACCTTATAATAATTATGCTGCTCCAGGGAAACTATACGTGCTACAGAAAAACTATATACATTTTTTAAATCAGGACAAAACATGATTCAGAAAAGTACAAAGTCAGGTGCGATGATTTAAAAAAATATTTTTTGTAGCCCTGTGTTAGCAGAGTTCCAGCAGCTGCCATGAAACCTGAGTTTGGTAAGGGCCATCAGGTGGCTCTGTATCATACATATTGGAGAGCTCTCACTCCTACCTTTGGGAGATCCCTCCCTCATGCCGAATAGTAAGTCAGATAGTGGAGTACATGTTCCCCATCCCTTTACAATGCCATTTCAAACATGTCCATTTGAATTTGGGCTTTACTCGCCACCAACACCATGTCCACCGCTATATCATTTTGTGGCTCTCACTCTTAATTTTCAGACGACCACCAAGTGCTGTGAAACATGCATTTTGTAAGGTCCACAGTTCATTTTTGCCACCAGATCCCAATGGAACCACTGTTATAGCTGGTGAAGCTGCTGTAAGGTGAATATAATATAGGAGTTGGGGAGCTGTATGATCAAGTCAGTAAATTTGATTCTACCAGACTCCAATTAAATTCAGAATACAGTATATGCAAGCGAGGGCCTGTATTGTGGTCAGTCTGTCAGGCCAGAAACACATGTCAGGAACATGTACAAGCCTCATTTTACTTGGAAGCAACCTCCTCAAGGGAAAGTGCCAGGAGTGAGATTGACCAATCTGCACAAGCCTACGCAATTTTTCTTGAAACTATCCAATCGGTCAGAATGTATATTTTGCATGGTTTTGAGCAACAATGGAGTAATTACAGGATATGTCCCAGAGAGTGTCGAGGTCTGTGGAGTGTATTACTCAGGTGACAGGCAGCGCTACAGAGCTCAGGTAAAGGCCTTAGCATGGCAATAACCATGCTCCAATATTTGTAAGGCTGCGGCCTGAATAGGTCTGTGGAGTGTATAAACCCAGTCTCTTAGATGTGCTTAAAATATGCAGAAACTAGCCAATACCCACCACCATTTTTTTGTAAGAACCCAAATTTAGAAATTGTAAGTGAAGCAACAGTTTAATAAAGAGATACAGGTCTGATTTGGGAACCTGGAAAAGTCAGCAATCGTCTTCGTCCAGCACCGAACAATGTAAATTGCTAACAAATATGTATGCCCTATCTAACTAATAATCTGTGAACAGACATATATCCTGACAAGGGACAACTGAACGCTGCGCTGGGACAATGAACTGGACGTGGTTGCTGACTGTTGTGTCTGTGCAGCTACAAGTTGTAGACTGGAGGCCTCAGCACCTCCTTCCTGGACAGCAGAGTGGAAATAACATGACACAGGGGAACACTTATTTTGTATAAAGGCGTTCCGCCCACATACTAGGATGCTGCGTATATGAGCAGTATATGGCATATGCTAACAGAGGTATTATGTCGAATTTCCATTTATAAAGGGATTTGTTAGGGGTCGAGTTCCCACATCTGGACAGGGGGAATCTCGAGCCATCTCCGCTGAGGTCTCCCATTCTGCTCCAGCTGCAGTGGAGCCTGCTCAACGGAGACGTCTGTCCCAGCGTCTGGCTCAGCCTGATACGGTGCGGATGGTTACTGCTGCCTTTCCAGGCTCAGCCATTGTAGCAGTACTGGTCAGCGGAGAGCAGATGTCTCTGGGACTAAGTCCTGCTTTTCCATTTCTGAGCATGCTCAGGGTAAGACCTCTCATTGGAGGTTGGGGGTCACATGCTCAGATACTACAGCAGCTCCCATTGGTCCTCTAGGAAGGTCCTGAAGTGGGTCAGGTACTGTAGCAGCTCCCATTGGTCCTCTAGGAAGGTCCTGAAGTTGCTGTAGCTATAAAAGGTTTGCACGACCACATGGCCCTGCGCTATTATCAACTAAGTTATGTGTTCAGCGCCAGTGTGGTCATATGTATGTGGTTTCAGGGTTCGGCTGAAATAAGCCCCTAGAATACCGGCACCTCCGGTGAGGAGATTTACATAGTTACATAGTTACATAGTTAGTAAGGCCGAAAAAAGACATTTGTCCATCCAGTTCAGCCTATATTCCATCATAATAAATCCCCAGATCTACATCCTTCTACAGAACCTAATAATTGTATGATACAATATTGTTCTGCTCCAGGAAGACATCCAGGCCTCTCTTGAACCCCTCGACTGAGTTCGCCATCACCACCTCCTCAGGCAAGCAATTCCAGATTCTCACTGCCCTAACAGTAAAGAATCCTCTTCTATTTTGGTGGAAAAACCTTCTCTCCTCCAGACGCAAAGAATGCCCCCTTGTGCCCCTCACCTTCCTTGGTATAAACAGATCCTCAGCGAGATATTTGTATTGTCCCCTTATATACTTATACATGGTTATTAGATCGCCCCTCAGTCGTCTTTTTTCTAGACTAAATAATCCTAATTTCGCTAATCTATCTGGGTATTGTAGTTCTCCCATCCCCTTTATTAATTTTGTTGCCCTCCTTTGTACTCTCTCTAGTTCCATTATATCCTTCTTGAGCACCGGTGCCCAAAACTGGACACAGTACTCCATGTGCGGTCTAACTAGGGATTTGTACAGAGGCAGTATAATGCTCTCATCATGTGTATCCAGACCTCTTTTAATGCACCCCATGATCCTGTTTGCCTTGGCAGCTGCTGCCTGGCACTGGCTGCTCCAGGTAAGTTTATCATTAACTAGGATCCCCAAGTCCTTCTCCCTGTCAGATTTACCCAGTGGTTTCCCGTTCAGTGTGTAATGGTGATATTGATTCCTTCTTCCCATGTGTATAACCTTACATTTATCATTGTTAAACCTCATCTGCCACCTTTCAGCCCAAGTTTCCAACTTATCCAGATCCATCTGTAGCAGAATACTATCTTCTCTTGTATTAACTGCTTTACATAGTTTTGTATCATCTGCAAATATCAATATTTTACTGTGTAAACCTTCTACCAGATCATTAATGAATATGTTGAAGAGAACAGGTCCCAATACCGACCCCTGCGGTACCCCACTGGTCACAGCGACCCAGTTAGAGACTATACCATTTATAACCACCCTCTGCTTTCTATCACTAAGCCAGTTACTAACCCATTTACACACATTTTCCCCCAGACCAAGCATTCTCATTTTGTGTACCAACCTCTTGTGCGGCACGGTATCAAATGCTTTGGAAAAATCGAGATATACCACGTCCAATGACTCACCGTGGTCCAGCCTATAGCTTACCTCTTCATAAAAACTGATTAGATTGGTTTGACGTGTGCTATTCTGACTGCATGACCACTGTTTGCTCTATTTGGTAGCTGTGTTCCTCTGTGAGGTTAACAGGGCACAGTGTTGTCTTGTCCTAAGTGACTCTGTGAAGTAACAGAGTTCACTTATACCACCATATTGTACGTCAGTTACTAGCAGCGGGTTCTACTCCTGCACGGTGGACCCCTGGTTGCGAACGCACCTATTACTATAAAAATATTTGGTGCGTTCCGCCAAACCCTAACATAATACTAGCGTCAGTGTCTGGCTAGTAAATGGCGGATAAACAGCAATCTTTGCGGGGCATCCAGCAGCTGGAGGGTAGGTTGGCGGCTCTTGAGCGCTCAACCTCAGCAGTGGATGTTACTGCAGTTGCTGTTCAGACTGCTAGCGTAGCTGCAGCAACCTTGTTCACTGCCACCCCTGCTCCGACTCTTTCTCGCCTCCCACTGCCAGGGAAATTTTTTGGAGATAGTAAATCAAGTAGGGTTTTCGTGAGCCAGTACTCTATACATCTCGAGCTTCTGGCTGCACGTTTCCCCACAGTGCGGGCAAAGGTGGGATTTATAGTGTCTCTCCTGTCGGACAGGGCATTGGAGTGGGCTACGCCACTGTGGGAGTGTGGTGATAATGTGCTGCAGAGTGCTCCGCTGTTCTTGAGCACTCTGAAAAAGGTCTTTTTAGGACCTCGAGTCACCCATGATACGGCGCTCCAACTGTTGGCATTGACTCAGGGCTCGTCCTTGGTCAGCCATTTTGCCGTCCACTTCCATACCCTAGCATCTGAGTTGGAGTGGTCTGATAAAGCCCTTATCCCAATATTTTGGAGGGGGCTGGCTGACCACGTAAAGGATGCTCTGGCCACTAGGTAGATTCCCGCCACACTGGAGGAGTTACAGTGGGGCAAAAAAGTATTTAGTCAGTCAGCAATAGTGCAAGTTCCACCACTTAAAAAGATGAGAGGCGTCTGTAATTTACATCATAGGTAGAACTCAACTATGGGAGACAAACTGAGAAAAAAAAATCCAGAAAATCACATTGTCTGTTTTTTTATCATTTTATTTGCATATTATGGTGGAAAATAAGTATTTGGTCAGAAACAAAATTTCATCTCAATTCTTTGTAATATATCCTTTGTTGGCAATGACAGAGGTCAAACGTTTTCTGTAAGTCTTCACAAGGTTGCCACACACTGTTGTTGGTATGTTGGCCCATTCCTCCATGCAGATCTCCTCTAGAGCAGTGATGTTTTTGGCTTTTCGCTTGGCAACACGGACTTTCAACTCCCTCCAAAGGTTTTCTATAGGGTTGAGATCTGGAGACTGGCTAGGCCACTCCAGGACCTTGAAATGCTTCTTACGAAGCCACTCCTTCGTTGCCCTGGCGGTGTGCTTTGGATCATTGTCATGTTGAAAGACACAGCCACGTTTCATCTTCAATGCCCTTGCTGATGGAAGGAGGTTTGCACTCAAAATCTCACGATACATGGCCCCATTCATTCTTTCATGTACCCGGATCAGTCGTCCTGGCCCCTTTGCAGAGAAACAGCCCCAAAGCATGATGTTTCCACCACCATGCTTTACAGTAGGTATGGTGTTTGATGGATGCAACTCAGTATTCTTTTTCCTCCAAACACGACAAGTTGTGTTTCTACCAAACAGTTCCAGTTTGGTTTCATCAGACCATAGGACATTCTCCCAAAACTCCTCTGGATCATCCAAATGCTCTCTAGCAAACTTCAGACGGGCCTGGACATGTACTGGCTTAAGCAGTGGGACACGTCTGGCACTGCAGGATCTGAGTCCATGGTGGCGTAGTGTGTTACTTATGGTAGGCCTTGTTACATTGGTCCCAGCTCTCTGCAGTTCATTCACTAGTTCCCCCCGCGTGGTTCTGGGATTTTTGCTCACCGTTCTTGTGATCATTCTGACCCCACGGGGTGGGATTTTGCGTGGAGCCCCAGATCGAGAGAGATTATCAGTGGTCTTGAATGTCTTCCATTTTCTAATTATTGCTCCCACTGTTGATTTCTTCACTCCAAGCTGGTTGGCTATTGCAGATTCAGTCTTCCCAGCCTGGTGCAGGGCTACAATTTTGTTTCTGGTGTCCTTTGACAGCTCTTTGGTCTTCACCATAGTGGAGTTTGGAGTCAGACTGTTTGAGGGTGTGCACAGGTGTCTTTTTATACTGATAACAAGTTTAAACAGGTGCCATTACTACAGGTAATGAGTGGAGGAAAGAGGAGACTCTTAAAGAAGAAGTTACAGGTCTGTGAGAGCTAGAAATCTTAATTGTTTGTTTCTGACCAAATACTTATTTTCCACCATAATATGCAAATAAAATGATAAAAAAACAGACAATGTGATTTTCTGGATTTTTTTTTCTCAGTTTGTCTCCCATAGTTGAGGTCTACCTATGATGTGAATTACAGACGCCTCTCATCTTTTTAAGTGGTGGAACTTGCACTATTGCTGACTGACTAAATACTTTTTTGCCCCACTGTAATAGCTGTGTCCACTCATATTGACCTCCATTTTTATGAGTGGAGGTTAGAGCGAGCCCAGTGTGGACAGAGGTTTGGGCTGGCTCCCACCTTTTGCCAAATCTTTGGAATCTCCGATCCTGGTCCCTGAGTCACTTGAGGCCATGGAGGTGTCACGAGCGAGATCCAAGTCTAGGGCCGCTCGTACACTCAAGGTCTGTCATGTTTGCCAGCAGTCAGGACATTTTGCCACCAGATGTCACCAGCGATCGAGGAAACGTCAGTGTCTAGTGGCAGTAGGTGGAGATACACTAGACAAGGAGACGTTTGCCTCCAAATTGTCCATTAAGGGGTCAATTACTATAGGCTAATTCTCCCACTCGGTAGAGCTCTGTGTGGATTCTGGGGCGGAGGGCAATTTTATGTCTTCAGCCTTCGCCCAACGTCACACAATTCCCCTGCTAATGCTAGCTCAACCAGTTACCGCACGAGTGGTGAATGGGTCAACACTGCCCTGACAGATAACACACCAGACCATCACTTTCACTCTGTCCATGTTGCCATCTCATCAGGAGATTATTTCTCTACTCGTCATTCCTGAGGGAATTGATGAGGTCCTGTTAGGGATACCTTGGATACGGTACCACTTTCCTCATATTGAGTGGTCCACAGGCAGAATTTTGGCATGGGGTGAATCTTGTGGGGGTAGATGTCAGAGGGAATGCATTCAGGTTGCTACTACCGAGGTACCCACAGATCTATCCTCTCTCCCCAAACAATATTGGCCCTATGCTGATGTGTTCTCTGTTAAATACTAATTATTAATTGAATTATTCTTATTCTGAATGTGTTCAGTAAAGAACACATTGCTTCTTGCTGACATTACAAAAAGCTATTTCTGTATATGTAGCTCAGAGTATAAGTTAACACCATATAGAGAGAACACGTGATCTGTAGGGCAAATTTATAAACACAGCTCTTAGGAGATGGAGGGGTCTGTCACGTGGGGGCTGTCACCTCCTGCCTTCACCATCATTCTCCATGGACGCCAGACAAGTCACAGAAGAAAGGAACAGCTGATAGCCATGATTCTACTCCATGATTTTACTAAGACTTCTATTCCATCTCAGAAACGAAGAGGAACAAGCGCTGATATTTACAAATGGACAATCTGTTTGTAACTATTTCATCTATTTTTATGTTTTGCTGCAATGTGTTTTTTCCGTGGACAATTCAATAAATCACTACATTTTTTATGAGAATATCATGACATTTTTTCTTTAAGAGTAACGCATCTGGTGAATAGTCTTGATTAAATAAATGTGCAAAATAAGCATATTTAACATTGGCCAAGCCAGCCAGTTTTGATTTTTTGTGCTATTTTTGCATGAATTTCCTTCACCTTGCACATGGGGGAAGAGAGAAGATCTTTGCTAGATGTTGTGCAAGTTTTCAGGAATTCCACTACAAAACTTCAAGTCACTAAGATTTCACAAGAACCTATGAGTAAGGAGACTTAACAGGTGCCAGTTGGATTGACAAGTAGTAGGAGTACTACAAGTGCCAGACATGCTGAAGACAGACGTGCTGAAAATAGACGTGTTGATGATCAGAGCCCAGCTTTGTACAGCAAAGAAACTGCAAGCTGAGATATTTCAAGGTAAGAAAAATGGATTTAATTAATACGTATTCTAAATCAAGTCAGATGGAATTTGTAAGTTTGTACAAATCTAGCTTAGAAATATTCTGGCTTTCTTTATTTGCAGAATGCAAGATAGCAAATCTAAAGTTAGATTCTTAGCTAATATCTAGAAAAAAAGAAAAAGAGCAAATTAAAAATATTTTACATATGGTTGACGTATTTCACAAGTTCGTTACAGAAAAATTCAAAAATGACCGTGTAAAAATAGTACCAGTTGATACTAATGATGTTCCCAAGATTAACTGTAATGTGGAGAGTGAACAAGATGTGACGCATGTGTCTGTAATGGCCACTCAAGGTGACCTTGTGTCTCATGATTTAAAACAAGATGGAGGAAACGTAGGAGACATTACAACTGACAAAGATGATGTATGAGGGACAGATGTACAAGGGCCACTAAAAATAGAAGACGACTCAGAGGCCCAACTCCAAACTAAATCTAGGAAAATCTTGTTAAAATTATGCAAAATCATTCCTGCATATGATGTCAAAATCCATGTGTGCAGAAATTCAGAGATATTTGAGAGTTGTGCTGATAAGTTTGACTTGACTAATGAGGAGAAAAATCAGTTGTTTAACATGTGGCTTCCAGTAACTTTTTCCAGAAGGTTTTCATTAAAAATGCAGAGTGATGAGTTACATGAAGAAATGACTGATGTAGAAAGATTAAAAATGTTGATATTCTGTGGGCTAAAAGAAAATTATCCAGATATTGATATTCTTCTAAAATTGAAGATTGGCCGGAAAGAATGTACTTTTACATTCATGTCCATATTTGAAAGGTTGTACAAAACTGTCATTACAAATTTGAATAAACAATCAATGATAAATTGTTTTGTAAGCAAATTTGGATTCCTAAATTCTGCATCTCGTGTTATTGCGTCACAAAAAGATTCTTTATTAGAATGTGCGCAATCCCTTGATTTTTCTAGAAAACATGAGAATCTTGAAAGGAAATCAAATTATACTAAAACAGACATAATTAAATCTTATCAGAAGCCAAAATCAACATTTCCAAATCTGAGTTATACCCAAAATCACATCTATGAAATACGAAGAAAGTTACATATTTGTATAAAGCCTTATCAAATGATTCAAGAGTCTTCCACTGAAGCTGCTTTGAAAGGGTTAAAAGCTGACGGGCCAGATCTGTCTGTAAAGATGGCGGAAATTGGCAGACAGAAACAGGTGAGCATGGGGGGGTGAGCTGAACACTTCCTTATCACAGCTCTTAAAAAATTCCATAAGTCTATTTTAAAGAGAGGTTTTCAACAAATTATCGACAGAGAGGTAAATTTTGGTTTAGGAATTTGCTAAAAAAATTATATGATGTGTTAATGAGTTATGCAATGTATTATTTATTAATATGTAATTATTTTATACAATATAATTCTGCAGTTATATATATTTATATAGCATACAGTAAATACTGTAGCATATTTGTATAAGTAGAGATTATATTAACTGTATTTTTATATGTATAGTGAAATAATTAAAATTTACTCCAGTAATAATACTTAGAATTACATTAAATTTATTTATTAAATATATACATATGTATAACATATTTAAATAATTTTGTTTTTAAATAAATATGAAATTAACCTTTATCTTTTATTTTTCCTTAGTTTTCATTTCAAAGCAGGAATTGAAAAAAAACCTCTTACGTGGATTTATGTCTTTATTTACACAGGAAGTTATAGTAACTGCATGATTTTATATATTTAACACTTAAGAGAAATAATACATAACAAACAATCTAAAATTTGTGTACTGTAATTTTTCCCTGTAACAATCTAAAACTTGTTTTGTTTTTTCTTTGCATGGAAATAATATATATTTACTGCACGGCATGTCACAACAGGTGTTTAAAGTTTTGAAGCTCCTCAGCCTTTACAAGTCAAATGGATTCAGTTGCAGGCGTACCAAATATAGCTGTAGAAGAAATTCTCAAGTTCTTATGAGTCCTAACCATAGGTTAAGACAAAATGTTAGCTAGGGTTGAGCGAAATGGAAACAAATTCAAAAATCGCCGACTTTCGGCAAAGTCGGGTTTCATGAAACCCAACCCGATCCTAGCGTGGGATCGGCCATGAGGTCGGCGATCTTCGCGCCAAAGTCGTGTTTCATATGACGCATTCAGTGCCATTTCTCAGCCAATGAAGGAGGATACAGAGTGTGGGCAGCGTGATGACATAGGTCTCAGTCCCCACCATCTTAGAGAAGGGCATGACAGTGATTCGCTTGCTTTCTGCAGCATCACAGGGGCTATAAAGGGGCGTGCACCCCGACTGCCATCTTACTTCTGCCGATCTTAGCATAGGGAGAGGTTGCTGCAGCTTCGTCAGAAGAAGGGACATAGTTAGGGAGGGAAGATTAACCCCCAAACCGATTGTGCTGTAGCGATTTCCACTGTCCAACACCACCTTTGTTTTGCAGGGACAGTGGAGGCTATATCTTTGTGCATCAGCTCTGTAGCTTATTAGACTGCCTTATAAGGCTCCCTGATAGCTGCATTGCTGTTTGCACCGCTGCTGTGCAAACCAACTGCTTTTTTAAAAGCAAAAATCCTTATCTTGTTTATTTGTCCACACTTTTGTGTGCAGCAGTCCTTTTTATTGCTGTCATACTTGTCCTGAGATCATTGTAGGGAGATTGAAATTGTACTACAGTCCTTGTATTTTTTCATATATCAGCCAGCCACTTGCTGTCACTTACATTGCGTTGTTTTATACACTGTGCCTGAGTTTGGGTTCAGTCTCCCCCCCAAAAAAAAGTGAGATTAAAATTCTCACAAAGTGGATATACCTCAGTCCTCTTAGTTTGTCGTATATCAGCCAGCCACTTCCTGCCACTCACATTGCATTGTTTTGTACACCGTGCCTGAGTTTGGGTTCAGTCTCCCCCCAAAAAAAGGGAGATTCACATTGTCACAAAGTGGATATACCTCAGTCCTCTTAGTTTGTCGTATATCCGCCAGCCACTTGCTGCCCCTCACATTGTGTTGTTTTATACACTGGGCCTGAGTTTGGGTTCAGTCTCCCCCCAAAAAAAGTGAGATTGAAATTCTCACAAAGTGGATATACCTCAGTCCTCTTAGTTTGTTGTATATCAGCTAGCCACTTCCTGCCACTCACATTGCGTTGTTTTGTACACTGGGCCTGAGTTTGGGTTCAGTCTCTTCCCAAAAAAGGGAGATTCAAACTCTCACAAAGTGGATATACCTCAGCCCTCTTAGTTTGTCGTATATCAGCCAGCCACTTGCTGCCACTCACATTGCGTTGTTCTATACACTGGGCCTGAGTTTGGGTTCTGTGTCCAAAAAAAAAGTGAGATTGACATTTTCACAAAGTGGATATACCTCAGTCCTCTTAGTTTGTTGTATATCAGCCAGCCACTTGCTGCCACTCACATTGCGTTGTTTTATACACTGGGCCTGAGTTTGGGTTCAGTCTCCCCCCCAAAAAAGTGAGATTCAAATTCTCCCAAAGTGGATATATCTCAGTCCTTTTAGTTTGTCGTATATCAGCCAGCCACTTGCTGCCACTCACATTGCATTGTTTTATACACTGGGCCTGAGTTTAAGTTCAGTCTCCCCCACAAAAAAGTGAGATTCAAACTCTCACAAAGTGGATATACCTCAGTTCTCTTAGTTTGTCGTATATCAGCCAGCCACTTCCTGCCATTCACATTGCGCTATTTTATACACTGTGCTTGAGTTTGGGTTCAGTCTCCCACCCAAAAAAAGTGAGATTCAAATTCTCCCAAAGTGGATATACCTCAGTCCTCTTAGTTTGTCGTATATCAGCCAGCCACTTGCTGCCACTCACATTGCGTTGTTTTATACACTGGGCCTGAGTTTGGGTTCCGTCTCCCCCCCAAAAAAAGTGAGATTCAAATTCTCCCACAGTGGATATACCTCAGTCCTCTTAGTTTGTTGTATATCAGCCAGCCACTTGCTGCCACTCACATTGCGTTGTTTTATACACTGGGCCTGAGTTTGGGTTCAGTCTCCCCCCAAAAAAAGTGAGATTCAAATTCTCCCAAAGTGGATATATCTCAGTCCTTTTAGTTTGTCGTATATCAGCCAGCCACTTGCTGCCACTCACATTGCATTGTTTTATACACTGGGCCTGAGTTTAAGTTCAGTCTCCCCCCAAAAAAAGTGAGATTCAAACTCTCACAAAGTGGATATACCTCAGTTCTCTTAGTTTGTCGTATATCAGCCAGCCACTTCCTGCCACTCACATTGCGCTATTTTATACACTGTGCTTGAGTTTGGGTTCAGTCTCCCACCCAAAAAAAGTGAGATTCAAATTCTCCCAAAGTGGATATACCTCAGTCCTCTTAGTTTGTCGTATATCAGCCAGCCACTTGCTGCCACTCACATTGCGTTGTTTTATACACTGGGCCTGAGTTTGGGTTCAGTCTCCCCCCCAAAAAAAGTGAGATTCAAATTCTCCCACAGTGGATATACCTCAGTCCTCTTAGTTTGTCGTATATCAGCCAGCCACTTGCTGCCACTCACATTGCGTTGTTTTATACACTGGGCCTGTGTTTGGGTTCAGTCTCCCCCCCAAAAAAGTGATATTCAAATTCTCACAAAGTGGATATACCTCAGTCCTCTTAGTTTGTCGTATATCAGCCAGCCACTTGCTGCCACTCACATTGCGTTGTTTTACACACTGAGCCTGAGTTGTGGTGCAGTCTCCCCCCCAAAAAAGGGAGATTCAAATTGTCACAAAGTGGATATACGTCAGTTCTGTTAGTTTGTCGTATATCAGCCAGCCACGTTCTGCCACTTACATTGTGTTGTGTTATTCGCTGGGACTGAGTTGTGTTGCTGTCTCCCCAAAATAAAAAGGGAGATTTAAATTCTCAACAAGTTTATATACACCTTCTACCTTGTTTTACTGTACCATATAGCGGTTGTTATTTTGGTTATATTTTCCCAAAAATGAGGAAGTCTGGTGGATGAGGCCGTGGTCGGTCATTGCCAGCTGGTACTGATGGTGGAGGTGGTGGTGGAGCATCTGGTGGTAGTGGGAAAAGCAAAATAGCACCTAAGGCTGGAGGTGTTGAGCCTGCATCATCGTCTGGCTACACAAGACTTCGAAGGCTCCCTTATCTGGGAGTAGGAAAACAGCTTTTAAAGCCGGAGCAGCAGGAAATAGTTTTGGATTTCCTTGCTGACTCAGCCTCTAGCTCTTTTGCCTCCTCTTCAAAAAGTTCAAAATATAAAAGCAGCGAGTCGTCAGTGGATACTCCCAGTCAGGAGCAAGACATTTCCTTGTGTCCTTTACCCAAACCAAAAGTGAAGGATGCGTCAGGCGACACCACAGGTTACTCCACGGAGCTCTTTACACATACCGTGCCTGGGTTAGAAAGGGAAATTGTTAATTGCCCATTACAAGATGAATCGGACGTGGAGTGCACTGATGCACAGCCACAGCTAGATTATTATGCTGTTCCATTGACTCAGATTACTACATTGCCCTTGCAGTGTACTGAGCCAGAATCTGACCCTGATGAGACCATGGTGCCCCGTCCTGAACGCTATAGCACCTTACACGGTGACACAGAGGAAGGTGCACATGACATTGAAGAGGAGGTGATAGATGACCCAGTTGTTGACCCAGATTGGCAGCCATTGGGGTAAGAGGGTGCCGCTGCCAGTAGCTCAGAAGCGGAGGAGGATGATCCGCAGCAGCCATCTACATCGCAACAGCTGTCATCTGGCAGGCCTGTATCAGGCCAAAAACGTGTGTCAAAAACAAAAACAGTTTTAGGACAGCGTGGCCATCCAGTGAAAGTATCACAGCGTGCAATGCCTGAAAAGGTATTCAATAGTAGGAAGAGTGCATTGTGGCAATTTTTTAACCAAGATCCGAATGATCAGTCAAAAGTTATCTGTAAGAAATGCTCAAAGACCTTTAGCAGAGGGAAGAATCTTCAAAATTTAAATACAACGTGCATGCGTAGACATTTAACCAGCATGCACTTGCAAGCCTGGACTAACTACCAAGCATCACGTATAGTGTTGAGCGATACCTTCCGATATGCAAAGGTATCGGTATCGGATTGGATCGGCCGATATCCAAAAAATATCGGATATCGCCGATACCCGATACCAATGCATATCAATGGGACACAAAATATTGGAATGGTTCCGAGGGTCTGAAGGAGAGGAAACTCTCCTTCAGGCCCTGGGATCCATATTCATGTATAAAATAAAGAATATAAATAAAAAATATTGATATACTCACCCCTCGGACGGCCCCTGGCTCTCACCGGTCCAAGCGTCTGCCTCCGTTCCTACGAATGCAGAGTGAAGGACCTACGATAACGTCGCGGCTTGTGATTGGTCGCGTGACCGCTCATGTGACCGCTCACGCGACCAATCACAAGCCGCAACGTCATCAAAGGTCCTTGACTCCCTGCATTCTTAGGAACGGAGGCAGATGCTTGGACCGGTGAGAGCCAGGGGCCGTCCGAGGGGTGAGTATATAAATATTTTTTATTTTTATTCTTTATTTTTTACATGAATATGGATCCCAGGGCCTGAAGGAGAGTCTCCTCTCCTCCAGACCCTGGGAACCATACGCACCGCACACTTCCGATTCCGATTTCCGATATCGCAAAAATATCGGAACTCGGTATCGGAATTCCGATACAGCAAATATCGGCCGATACCCGATATTTGCAATATCGGAATGCTCAACACTAGTCACGTACCGTTGGTGCACCAGCTCAGAATGAAGGTAGTCAGCAATGCTACATTGCTTCCCTCACTGTAAGCCCACCGGTTAGGACACCACCAGCAGCAAATGTGGAGGTATCGTCGCAAGGCCAAAGCAGTCAGGGAATCACAAGGTTATTGGTAGGAAACACGGTTTGTAGGCCAACATCAAGAATACCATCACCAACCCTCTCTCAATCCGCCATGTCCACCACCACCACCACCGCTAGTTCCACCATATGCAGCTCTCCAGTCCAGCTCACCCTACAAGAGACTCTCGCTAGGAAAAGAAAGTACTCATCCTATCATCCGCGTACACAGGGTTTGAACGCCCACATAGCTAGACTAATCTCGTTAGAGATGATGCCCTACCGGTTGGTTGAAAGCAAAGCTTTCAAAGACCTGATGGCCTACGCAGTACCATGCTATGACCAACCCAGTCTGTACTTCTTTGTGAGAAAAGCCATCCCAGCCCTCCCCGGCATGTCAAAGACCGCATTGTCCATGCACTGAGGCAATCAGTCAGTGGAAAGGTGCACCTCACAACAGATGCATGGACCAGTAGGCATGGCCAGGGACATTACATGTCCATCACGGCGCACTGGGTTAATGTGGTGGATGCAGGGTCCACAGGGGACAGCCATAGTGGGACAGTTCTGCCTAGCCCACGGTCTAGGAAACAATTGGCTGTAGGCATTCGCCACCCCTCCACCTCCTCTTCCAGAAACAAAAGCTCATCCACAGAGCGCAGTTGCATGACCACTCCATCCGCAGCTGCCAGTGTTGCACACGAGGTGTCCCATTATCGAACAGCTATTGGTAAGCGTCAGCAGGCTGTGTTACAAATGAAGTGTTTGGGTGACAACAGACACACCACGGAAGTACTGGCCGAGTACTTTCAGCAAGAAACTCAGTCATGGCTGGGCAGTGTACATCTTGAGGCAGGCAAGGTAGTCAGTGATAACGGAAGGAATTTTAAGACTGCCATAGCCCTTTCAGAACTGAAACACATACCTTGCCTGGCTCACACCTTGAACCTGGTGGTGCAGTGCTTCCTGAAAAATTATCCGGGGTTACCAGCCCTGCTCCTGAAGGTGCGAAGACTTTGCTTGCACATCCGCCGGTTGCCCGTACACTCCAGCCGTATGCTGAACCATCAGCGATCGCTGAATCTTCCCCAGCACCGCCTAATAATCGACATTGCAACAAGGTGGAATTCCACACTGCACATGGTTCAGAGGCTGTGCGAACAGAGGCATGCTGTAATTTATTCATGGGAGGATACACATACATGGGCAGGCACTTGGATGGCAGACATGGAGTTGTCTGGTGTGCAGTGGTCGAAGCTACAAGACCTCTGTCAAGTCCTTCAGTGTTTTGAGGAATGCACACGGCTGGTAAGTGCAGACGACGCCATCATAAGCATGAGCATCCCACTAATGCCTCTGCTGATGCAAAGTTTGACGCACATTAAGGAGCAGGCGTCTGCAGCCGAGGATGAGGGAAGCCTTGATGACAGTCAGCCATTGTCTTCTCAGGGAATTCTCCTGGACGAGGTGGCGGACGAAGAGGAGGAAGATGATGGGGATGAATATTTATGGGAGGAGGATGCTTCTCAGGGGGCAATAGAAATTGGTGGCGTTGCAAGGTCAGGTACAGGATTTTTGCGGGACACAAGTGATGTTGATTTGCAAGAAAGTGCTCCTCAACCCAGCACAAACAGTGAATTGACACCTGGAACATTGGCCTACATGGCTGAGTATGCCTTGCGTATCCTAAAAAGGGACCCCCGCATTATCAAAATGATGACTGATGACGATTACTGGTTGGCCTGCCTCCTGGATCCATGATATAAAGGAAAATTACAAAATATGATGCCACATGAGAACCTTGAGCAAATATTGGCTACCAAACAAGCAACTCTTGTAGACCGTTTGGTTCAGGCATTCCCAGCACACAGCGGCGGTGATGGTTCTCACACGAGCAGTAGGGGGCAACATGGCAGAGGTGTTAGAGGTGCACAAATCCGAAGTGGCATTGGACAGAGGGGTTTTATGACCAGGTTGTGGAGTGATTTCGCAATGACCGCTGACATGACAGGTACTGCTGCATCGATTTAAAGTGACAGGAGACAGCATTTCTCCAGTATGGTTATAAACTACTTTTCCTGCCTTATCGATGTTCTCCCTCACAGGTCATTCCCCTTTGATTACTGGGCATCTAAAATAGACACTTGGCCTGAATTGGCAGAATATGCATTACATTCCCGCCTGTTTAGTCCTGTTACCACATTTGAACTGCATTTAGCCTACTTTATTATTTGGGCCTACTAACTGTGTCTGCCACTCATTACAGTTTTCCTCCACTGAACAAAGCAATGCCGCCTGTTTAGTCCTGTTACCACATTTGAACTGCATTTAGCCTACTTTATTATTTGGGCCTATATCTGTGTTTCCTCCTCATCCTGCCCATTGCCCAGCCACTGCTAGATGAGTCTGCTGGTACATTGACCCAGACCACTACATTCCCCTTGCACTCTACACAGCCAGAATCTGACCCTGCTGAAATTCAGGTTCCCCTTCCCGCATACTATACCACCTTACACGGGGACAAAGAGGAAGGTGCAGATAAAAGTGCAGGTTCCTTCATCAGTTGGGGGGGCATACTCATTGGCGACGTCACTGGCACAGGGCCCCTCATAGTACGCAAAAGTGCCTCTGCCAGTGGGAGGCGCCACCCGCCGTCAAACACACTGCCGTATTATGAGGGGCCCTGTGCCAGTGCCAACGAGTGGGCCCCCCCTGCTTGCTCAGGATCACAGCACTTGCAAAGTTGAAATACTTATGTCTCCCTGCTCCACCGCCGTGACGTATTCCGCGTTTCCTGGGCCCACGAAAATCTTGAGCCAAGCCCTACCCCCCCACAACTTTAGTCAAATGACCCCCAGTTTTCAATGTCTAACTATTATTATAAAGTAAATTAAGATTGACAAGATTAAGTAATAAGAATTGATGTTTTTGGCATTAAAATGGGCACTGTAGGTGTTTTCCTGTCCTCCACTCACTGCCGACTTTGATTCCCCATTGACTTGCATTGGGTTTCGTGTTTCAGTCGGCCCCCGACTTTTCGCAATAATCGGCCGATTTCCCAGACCCGACTTTTGACAAAGTCGGGTTTCGCGAAACCCGTCTCAATCTGACAAAAGTAAATGTCGCTCAACTCTAGTCTTGATTAAATAAAGGTGCAAAATAAGCATATTTAACATTCTCCAAAAGGGCTGCGGAGACCCTTCCGCCTCACTGCCCCTATGACTGTCCTATAGACCTCTTGCCTGGTGCTGAGCCTCGCCGGGGTCGAGTCTATCCATTATTTCTCCCGGAGACGGAGGCAATGTCACAGTTCATCCAGGAAAATTTGGCAAGGGGATTCATTAGGAAGTCAGTGTCACCTGCAGGGGCTGGGTTCTTCTTCGTGCAGAAGAAGAACGGGGAACTAAGTCCATGTATAGACTACAGGGGTCTTTACGCCATCACCATTAAGAATAAATATCCCCTGCCCCTGATATCTGAGCTCTTTGATAGGCTTCGGGGAGTAAGGGTATTTACTAAACTAGACCTGCGGGGTGCTTACAACCTGATTCGCATCCGTGAAGGGGACGAATGGAAGACAGCTTTTAACACCAGGGATGGGCACTATGAATATCTAGTGATGCCCTTTGGGCTCTGTAATGCCCCAGCTGTTTTCCAAGACTTTGTAAACGATATCTTCTGGGATATGCTTTCCACCTCGGTCGTAGTCTATCTGGATGATATCCTCATCTACTCTCCAGATATTGACTCCTACCTGAGAGATGTTTGCAAAGTCTTCGACCTCTTATGATCTAATTCCCTATACGCCAAGTTGGAGAAATCTGTGTTTGAGCAGGAGTCCTTACCTTTCAGGGGCTATATCATCTCTGCCCAGGGATTGGCTATGGATCCTGCCAAACTACAGGCTGTGATGGACTGGCAAGAACCCCATTCTCTTAAAGCGGTGCAGCGCTTTATGGGGTTCGTTAACTATTATCGTCAGTTCATTCCTCATTTCTCAACTTTGATAGCTCCCTTGGTAGCCCTCACCAAGAAGGGAGCAAATTCCAAATTGTGGTCTGAGGAGGTCTCCAAGTGTTATGATCTGGTGGCCTAAGAGCAGCATGGGACGTACTCTGGAGAAGGTGGTACCTATACTGACCGCAGACCCTGAACCAAACACCGCAACTAGAAGTAGCCGTGGAATGTACCTAGCGCTCCCTAGACATCTCGACACAGCCGGAGGACTAATTACCCCTAGAGATAGAAAAGGGAAAACTATCTTGCCTCAGAGAAAATCCCCAAAGAACAGGCAGCCCCCCACAAATATTGACTGTGAGAGGAGAGGGATAAAACATACACAGACTGAAATGAGAATTTAGCAAAGGAGGCCACTTCTAGCTAAATAGAAAGGACAGGACAGAGTACTATGCGGTCAGTATTAAAAAACTAAAAAATATCCACCACAGACAATATAAAAACTCCACAACTAACTAAAGATATGGAGGGTATATCTGCATCTCCAGAGATACCAGCTTGGCTAAAAAAATCCTAATACAGACCAAGCTGGACAAGACAAAACATAGAAAGGAACTGAGCAATAAGACCACAACATGTAGACAGCAAATCAAGGCCAGAACTTATCTTTGATGAAAAGAACTGCAAAGCAGAAGGAACCAGGCAGGGATGTGAATCCTCCAGGAACAATGGACAACTGGCACTGACTAAAGGGTGAAGCAAGACTAAATAGCCCCGTCCAAATTGCAAAAGGTGAAAACACCTGATAAATGCTGTGATTCAGAGACAGCAGCGCTACCACTTACACCCATCAGAGGGAGCCCAAGAGCAGAATTCACAACACCAAGGCCTTCACTTCTATTAAGTCCCATTTTGCTAGAGCGCCCATCCTACATCGCCCCGAAGTAGATAAGCCGTTTATAATGGAGGTTTATGCCTCTTCCATTGGTGCTAGAGCAGTCCTCTTTCAAAAAGATGCTCAAGGTTGGAAGCATCCTTGCTTCTTTTTTTCCAAGACCTTCACACCAGCAGAGAGGAATTATTCCATCAGGACAGGGAGTTGCTAGCAATGAAGTTGGCCTTCTCTGAGTGGAGACATCTTTTGGTGGGGGCTCACTTTCCTTTCCAAGTATTCACAGACCACAAGAATTTGGTTTACCTACAGACAGCCCAGCGGTTAAATTCTCGCCAGGCCAAATGGTGCTTGTTCTTCTCCCGGTTCCATTTCACCCTCCATTCCCTTTCTGGGGAGAAGAACATTCGTGCAGACTCTCTCTCTCGCTCCATTGTATCATCATCTGAGGAGGAAGAGGAGACTCGGCTTATTGTCCCTACCGAGAGTCTGAGAACTGTGGCCCCGGTTTCACTAGAGTCTGTGCCCCCAGGCAAGACTTTTGTACCATCCAGTCTGCATCCAGAGGTTCTCTCTTGGGCTCACTCGTCCAAGGTGGGTGGACATTTTGGGTCCAAAAGGACATCTGAGCTACTGGCGAGGACATACTTGTGGCCGCATATAGCCCGTGATGTCGTAGACTATGTTTGGGCGTGTGTCTCCTGCTCCAAGAACAAGTCTCCTCGTCAACGGCCAGCTGGGTTGCTTTACCTCCTGCCGGAGGCAGACAGGCCCTGTGAGATGGTCAGGATGGATTTTGTGGTGGGCTTACCCAAGTCTCGTAGCTGCACCATTATTTGGGTGATTACCGACAATTTTTCCAAAATGGTGCACTTGGTGCCTCTTCCACGGCTACCTTCTGCATGGACGCTGGCAGCGTTGTTTATCAAACATATCTTTTGCCTACACGGTATTCCGGACAAAAATTGTCAGTGACTGGGGTTCCCAGTTTGCGTCTCAATTCTGGAAAGAGCTTTGTCGTCTACTCAGCATTGAGTTGAATCTCTCCTCGACATATCATCTAGAGACCAATGGGTTGGTAGAGAGGGCCAACCAGACTCTGGTCACATATCTATGTCATTTTGTTTCTGCCAGGCAGGATGACTGTGCATCCTTGCTACCATGGGCGGAGTTTGCGCAAAACAATGCCATAGCCGACTCCACCGGTCAGACGCCATTCCTCCTTAATTACGGCCATCATCCGCGTGTCCCTGTGCCCACACCCACGTCTTCTGCCAACTCCAGGATGGCAGACTGGGATGTGGAGGCACGGGACATTTGGGACCGCTCTCAGGATGCCATTTGGGCCTCCAAGGAGAGAATGAGGTCCTCTGCCGATGCTCATCGGCGGTGCCCCGCTCTGACCTTTGCTCCTGGCAACTTAGTCTGGCTTTCCGCCCGTAACATCAGTCTGCGTGTCGAGTCCACTAAGTTTGCACCTCGCTTCTTGGGTCCCTTCAAGGTCCTCGAACAGGTTAACCCTGTGGTCTACCGTCTGGCCCTTCCTCCATGCCTAGGTATCACTGACACCTTTCATGTGTCCATCTTGAAGCCCATATACATGTCCCAGTTTTCCGAGTCATCTGCCGGGACATCGGGTTCGTCTACGGACAATTACAAGGTGAACGCTATTTTGGGGTGCAAGGTGGTACGTGGCAAGAAATTTTATTTGGTGGACTGGAAGGGTTATGGCCCAGAGGACAGGTCTTGGGAACCTGCTGAGCACATTCGAGCTCCGCAGCTCATTGCGGTCTTCGAGCGTAGCGAGGTCCAAGGAGGGGGGCCCTAGGAGGGGGTAATGTTAGGGGTCGAGTTCCCACCTCTGCAAAGGGGGAGTTTCGAGCCATCTCTGCTGCAGTCTCCCATTCTTCTCCAGCCACAGTGGAGCTTGCTCAGCAGAGACATCGGTCCCAGCATCTGGCTCAGCCTGATACGGTGCGGATGGTTACTGCTGCCTTTCCAGGCTCAGCCATTGTAGCCAGTACTGGTCAGTGGTGAGCAGACATCTCTGGGACTAAGTCCTGCTTTACCCCTTCTGTGCATGTCCAGGGTAAAACCTCTCATTGGAGATCGGGGGTCAGATGCTCAGGTACTACAGCAGCTCCCATTGGTCCTCTAGGAAGGTCCTGAAGTGGCTCAAGTACTGTAGCAGCTCCCATTGGTCCTCTAGGAAGGTCCTGAAGTTGCTGCAGCTATAAACGGTTCGCCTGGCCGCACGGCCATGCGCTAGAATCAATTACGTTATGTATTCAGTGCCAGTGTGGTCATATATATGTGGTTTCAGGGTTCGGCTGAAATAAGCCCCTAGATTTCCAGCACCTCTGGTGAGGAGTTTTGCATGTGCTATTCTGACTGCATGACCACTGTTCGCTCTATTTGGTAGCCGTGTTCCTCTGTGAGGTTAACAGGGCACAGCGTTCTCTTGTCTTAAGTGACTCTGTGAAGTAACAGAGTTCACTTATACCACCATATAGTACCGTCAGTTACTAGCAGCGGGTTTTACTCCTGCACGGTGGACCCCGGGTCGTGAACGCACCTATTACTCTATAAATATATATTTGGTGCATTCCGTCAAACCCTAACAGGATGTGTGAGTAGATTTTAGAAACAGCAGTATATATATAAAGCATGTTTCATTACTCATATTATTCTGTGTAACGCTGAAACCTAAAGAATTGTGTGGAGCGTATTAATGCATTTATGTTCTAAAATGTCCAAGTCCAGACCCAAAAAAATAAAATCAGGCTACCAGACACACGCTTAAAGAGACCTTGAGAAGGGCAACACATTAAAAAAAAGTATAATAATAGAATATATAAAAATTGAGAGTAGAAATTTGACCATTGGACAATGTGCAAAGTTTTCCAAAAATTACCCAAGGGGTCTGTATCATACATGCCAAAAGATGCCGTGATGGGGTGATCACAATACATTTTTCAGTTATTAGAATAGGTAGAGATAGGGAACACAAAATTCATCATTGCACAATGTGCAAGAGTTTTAAATAAAATAGCCAAGGGTCTCTCTCAGACCAGCTGAAAGACACCGTGATGGGGACATCACAGTACACCTAGCAGTTATTACAAGAGGTAAAGATTGAAAGTACAAGTTTCACCATTGCACAATGTGCAAAGGTTTCAAAGAATTAGCCAAGGGGTCTCACTCAGACCATCTGAAAAATGCCATGATGCAGACATCGCAATACACTTAGCAGTTACTACAAAAGGTAGAGATATAAAGTATAGGTTTCAAAAAGTACAAAACAATACCCACGTGGGGTATACATAGAGGAGCACTAAGTACTTGTTGCAGAAACAGGAGGAGGAGGAGTTGATTTCCTAAACAAAATGGTTTTGGATGGTAATGGATAGACGTTAAGACAACTTGCAAAATAAACCATTTGGCCTTTGGCATTTACATAACGTTAGTGCCATCCGTAGGGCTTACAAAGTCAGAGGAAATCCAGCCCTTGTTCAATTTTAGAAGAGTCAGTCTGTCTCCATTTTCCATTGACAGCCATGTGTGCCTATCTGTTATGATTTCACTTGCCAAACTAAAATCCCGATCAGACAACACACTCGTCGCAGGGCATAGCTGCACCTCCAAGGCGTACAAGGAGAGGTTGGGTCAAGTGAAAAGCTTGGACAACCAATAGATAAAGGGCACTGAAGAATCAGGAAGGACACTGGTATGGTCATTTAAGTAGTCCTTCACCATCTTGGTCAACTTCTCCCTCCTTGTCATAGTTATACCCACAGATAGCCCTTGCTGATTTGACTGTGTCATGAAAATGGCCCAATTGGTGGAGATTCCCCCCAGGTAAGTTGCACCTGGTGTTTGTGGCCCTCCCCTGTAATCCTTGTGGGCAAAAAGAGCCAGTACCTCTACCACCAGCATTGTCTGAGGGTAATCTTTTGAGCAAGACTTCCACTATGGTCCTTTGGCATGCATGCACTGAAAATGGCACGTCTGATTTCAACGTTAGAGGAGCAAATTTCATCTTGTACTGTGGGTCAAGACAGGTGCACAGCAAGTATTTCGCAATGGACAAAATGACTTTCATGTTAGGGTCTTGGGAAAGGGATCTGGACATGAGCTCTGCCATACATGGCAGACTACAAAGAGTCAAACATTCAGTGTTCTCACCAGGAAGAACACCAACCATCCTCTCCTCCTCACGGGCATACCCTCCTCCACTTCAGGCCATCTATGCTGGACAGTCATAAGGTGGGATTGGGAGTCCCCTGCAGCGAAGAGCAAAAATTCTGTTCCTCCTCCTTCTCCTTCTGTTCCTCATCATCCTGTACCTCGTCATCACCCAATGTTGCATGAGAGTACTGTGTGAGGCTGGGCTGTGTGGTATCAGCCACTGTGCAATCTTGCTTTATAGCCATCTGCTCGGCTTTCAAAGCTTCCTTCAGATTCTGCAGCAAACATTTTAATAGACAGAGCAGTGGGATGGTTACGATCATAATAGCGCCATCAGAGCTTACCATCTTGGTGCAGTGCTCAAAGTTTTGAAGAACCTCACATAGGTCAGCGATCCACACCCACTTGACATTTGTTTTGCATGGGAGCTGAGTGTTACTCTAACGTGCATTTAAAAGCTAGAATTCAGAGACTGCCATCTGTTGCTCACTAACCCTTGCCAACATATGCAATGTCAAATTCCAGCATGTGGGCAGGTTACAAATCAGTCGGTGACGAGGCAAATTAAAGCGCTGCTGCAACGAAGCTAGACCAGCGAAAGCCTGAGATGACTTTCAGAAATGTGACATGGCGTACCTTGTAAAGTAGGTCAGGCAAGTCAAGGTATATTTTTAAAAAACGCTGTACAACCAAGTTCAGCACACGGGCCATGCATGGAACGTGTACTAGCTTGCCGAGCTCTAAAGCCACAACCAAGTCACGCCCATTATCTCACACAAGCGAGGAGAGCCAAAGATCGGTCTGTTCTTTTATTCCTTTCAACTGCTCAGCTGTGTTGTGCGCTTAAACAGATGAGCTTCAGCAGAGGGTGCTGCTGCTTCGCCAAGGCAGTGCTGCAAATTTCCCAGCTGAGGAGTGATGGGGAGTCTAGTTCCGCTGAGGATTATGAGGAGGAGGAGACACAGGATGTGAAGTACGAGGAGACTGACACCCTGATGGAAGTTGGGCCCGCTGTTCTTGGTGTTCATAAGATTTATGATGTCCCAGCCTCTGACTCTGTCCCATACTCCACAAGGTTAACCAAGTGTGTCATCAAGGAAATGTATCGTCTCTGTCCACAAGAACTTGTCCACATGTCTTTGGTGAGGTCAATATTCCCTGTAACACTGGGATGGCACACAGGGAAGAATAGTGTCAGCTGACAATCGAGTACCGTGGGGCTGCCACTGCCAATAGGCTGCGGAAAGACTCAGTTCCCATAAGTCGAAATGGCAACATTTCCAGGGCTAGCAATCTGGTAATGTGGGTGTTTGGCGTCTGGGCCTGTGGTTGGTTGGCTGGATATTTCATCTTTCTATTAAAGGTCTGGGGCAGGGACAACTGAACGCTGCCCTGGGACAATAAAGTGGACGCGGTTGATGACTGTTGTGAGTGTTTTCAACTACTGGTTGTGAGCAGGAGGCATCAGCACCTGCTTCATGGTTGTAACAAAGGAGAAGGGGCAGTGGTTTCACCCTCAGATACAGATTTGGTACCCAAACACTCCACCCACCTACTGAGGTGCTTGGATGCCATGTGCTTTTGCATGCAGGTGGTGCTCAGGTTGGCAGTGTTTTTGCCTCATCTTTGCTTGGTTTGGCAGAAATAAACTGCCATACAGGGGAACAATGCACTTTTGACCTGTTATCTGGCCGAGTGGGGGGTCTCTGTGGAATAGTTGACCAAGTTCTACCTCTGGGCAAACCCTTACCTCTTCTTGCCTCTTTTCTTGCTACGGATCCATTGTGCCTGGTTGGATTAGTGGCCTCATCATCAACCACATCGGCTTCCAATTCCTCAATCTGATCCTCCTTCTGAGCTGCGATTTGAGGCTGACCTAATGGCAACTGTGCCTCATGATTATCCTCCACCTCTTCAGACATCAATTGATCTTTAATGGTGCACATTGAGACACCTGACAAATTACAATGGAACGTAAACAGTTCCTCAGAGTGGCCAGGTTTGGGGTCATATGTCTCCTGGGACTCTTGATGTTGGGAGCAAGAAGGACCAGGTTGAGAAGTCAGAGGCCCAGCATCTTGACTACTGAGACTGGACTGTGTGGAAGACTTCGTAGTGCTGTTTGTCAACACACTGGAGCCTTTGTCTGCCATCAGCCCACAACATCCTTGCTCTTATCTGGGTTTGTTAGTGGTGTAGGGCACTGACCAAATTTTGACAGGAACCTAGATGTAGATACAGTCACCTTCGGATCTGTCACATGACTTTGGGGGGCACCATCAAATCCACGTCCCTTAACATCACCCTTTCTCATCTTGAATACATTATGCTTATGAAACCAAAATATACTGGCCTTATGTTTCACATGTACCTTACATACAATAGGTCTTATGTACAAATTCACTTTATATAGCAATGGTGACTATTTTTTTGGAGATCGTCTTGCTGACATACTCCAAATGCAGAGTAATGAAGATGATTGCCCCTGCTAAATTGTCACGTACGATTACTTCTACCCAGATTGCGCCAGTCACACAACTGCTAGATAAAGACACGCTATTTTTGAAACCAATAGAATATTATGATTTTTTTTCAATCGTCTTGCTGACGCACTTCAAATGTGGAGTAATGAAGATGATGACAAGTATTAGATATTTTAAGTGGAAAATAGCAGAGAGCTGCAGCATGCACTTGCAATGATGCGAACACCCAGGAGTCGGCCTTTCACCCACCCTCACTCCCTCCAATTAAATCTCTCCCTACTAAATCCTCACCTAACAAACAACTGTTCTTGACAATCTTCAGCTCTTAAAAGAACTTTTTGGAATAAATAACTCTCACTGTAACCTCCTATCACTTTCCCTATACTCCTTTCACTGTCCCTATGCTGAAACTATGTTCTCCCTATGCTATTTCCAGCTGCAATGAGCGGAAGATGGCTCTAGAAGCCTTTTAATAGTCCCCATGATGCTGGAAGGCCAGCCAATCACACTAATGCCACACCAAAGATGGTGCTGACATTACTGCGATTGGCAAGCCAGCCCATCATGTTCATTGGCTGCAACTAAAGAGCCAAACATGTTGGGTAGGTCACTCGAATATACCGACATGAATACCTAATTACTCACCGACTAATGAATAGCCTGAACACTGTACTATTTGTGCGAGTAACAAATTGTGCCGAATGTATTCACTCATCACTAACTTTGACGCTTCTAATCTCTGGTGCGCATGGCCAGATCTTGAACCACCTGTGTCAGAGTCGCCACTTGATCGCAAAGTGTACGAATTGGTTACATACTGGAGGGAGCAGACAGAAAAAAAAGTGTATGGTATATTGTATTGTGATGCTAGTCACTACTCACAGCCTAGTAGCGAAGCTGGGTAATCAAAAGGTCCAATGTCAGAAGCCAGTAGGGTACATCATAGACAAAGGGATTATGCAAAATAATATTCAGGTCACAGTCCATGGCTCAAAATACCAGGAAGAAAATGGATTAAGTCCAAGGGTTGTAGCAAATGGATAGTAAGAATGCGTTCCTAGTTCAGGCAGCAATATATCAGAGTACAGAGAAACAAGGCAAACAAACACCAGTGAGCAAGAATTGGCACTAGTTGAGGCAGAAAGCCAGCTAAACAGCCAGGTAATTATCCAAACAAAAGACACATGGATAAATCTCACGCAGCACTCTAGCTCCAATTGTATAGCTAAACTTTCATTCAAGACACTAACAGCTCAGCATGCCCTAGCATTCAATTGGGCAGCTAAATAATCTATTAAATACTGACAGCTCAGCAAGCCCCTGCTCTAGATTGGAGAGCAGACTATAATTCACTGAATCCAGGCACACTGAAAAGTGAAATCGTGACACTAAATGACATCGCAAAGGCTATGGCCACCAAGTTTTGATTCATAGTTTGAAATCACCAAGCTGTGTGCCACTAAATCTAACTGCCAAAATATGTATCAGTGCTTTTAGTTTGCAAGTTTAGTACCCTTGACTGTAATCTTTGTGTGTCTCATCTAGAATAAACTTGATTCTTCCTATATAAGTGCCATCCTTGTGCAAAGTATCATGCTAGGCTCAAAGGCAGGCATCCCATACCCTCTTACAGACTTTTCATCATTTAGGTGTTAATCATATGTATTGCCATTTTGCTTCTCCAATGCAGATTGGGTAGCAGACATTTTCAGTCTTCAGAATCTCTTAAAATATTTGTGAGCCTACCTAGGCGGGTTCAGCTGAACAGTTACAAAAAGTTCGGTTTTGGGCACCAGAACAGTACCCGGACCGGAACTCGAACTCGGACCACATTCATTTGTATGGAGGGCCTGAACATCCAGTGTATGCTGCGCTGTCATGTGCATGCCAGCGCGGCAAACACAGCTTCTGTTCGGTGGTGATATCATCCACGCCGGTCAGAGAGTCACGATTCCCATGCTGTCAAAAGACAGTGTGAGTGCTCAGCTGTGATCAGAGGTTTAAAGTTTACCTACGGTCACTGGTGTAAGCTGATGGGACAACTGCTCCCGTCATCCTACGCCTGCTGCCGCTAATAACAGCGAGAGCAGGAGTGACGGATGGGAGTATTCATCAGCTACTCCTGCACTGTAAACAGGGCCGGCTCCAGGTTTTTGAGGGCCCTGGGTGTAATGTGAATACATAAAATGGCTATTTTGAGTCCATTTTGTAATATACTGAACGCATACAGACCGTCCTCCTTTTTCCCCGCACCCTCGTTGTTTACCAGCCGCCTCTCCATGTAAAGTTCAAATAAAGGACGTTATGTATTTTTCAGCAAAACTGGGGTGAGTGCCACTTTCCTTTGTATTTTTCTCTCGATAAGTTTGGCTGTCTTTCAAGTTGTGCACCGCCCACAGCTGATCACCAAGACGCTCCAGAACATCCGCCACACATCCTCCGATAGTGTAACTGAGCCTGAAGCAGTGGATATATACCTGGTGCCGGTATTCTGTTTTTTATTCACTATTTGAGACAGTTTTATCTAACCCTTGTGGGCTTTTATGTATCTATGGGTTTATGGCTCATTGTCTGATGATTCCATGGTATCTCAGTCTCATCCCACCTTGAAAGCTGGTCACTTGAAGGGCGGGATGAAACCAGAGTTACACATAGTGAAAATCACTGTATAAGACCAGAGAAACATGACTAAGACAGAGGCATAAGCTGGTGTACCTGTACTTACATGTACAGTGTTGTGATACCTGCATAAGTGGGGACGCCCGTGCAGTGTTGTGAATTTTTCAGGGGTTCTCTGTCTTGCTGTTGCTTCTCTGATTTTCCAGACGGATGATGTTTAAAAGCTCCTTGGTGATGGATGATGTGAGTAAATGTACTTAATCATTATATGTATTTAATCCTTATACTGTATGTACTTTGTATCTTAAAATATACAAAGGTGTACGTAATCATACTTTTCAATCATACCATTCCTTTAATTTTGTACTTTGAAATAAAATTGCGTTATATCGCAAGTAGTAGCCTTCTTTAAAGCCGTATCCGAACCTTAGTGTTAAAAATTTGGCAATACACTGGGTGAAAGAGTCTCAGTGGGCCCCCCCTTTAACACATACCACGATTCATGATTACATATAACACAGCCATGTAGTATATAACACAGCCCATGTAGTATATAACACAGCCACGTAGCATATAACACAGCCATGTAGTATATAACACTTTGAAATAAAATTGCGTTATATCGCAAGTAGTAGTCTTCTTTAAAGCCGTATCCGAACCTTAGTGTTAAAAATTTGGCAATACATAATTGGCGTAGTCGGCAGGATACGCAGAAGGCTCAGAAGTTAATAATATTAGCAGGACTCTGTGGGATAGTGTGATATTGTGTAAAACATGCCTCTCTTTCAGAAAAAGGTGGCTGTGAGTGAGTCTATTGAGATTCCAGGTTGGGAACAGGCTCCTTATCATATTTTGGCAACCAAGTGGTCGCACAGTGCTGGTTTGGGTGAAGCATGGGACAAATGTTTGAAGGATGCTGAACCTGCTGATATTGTTGCATGCTTACAGAAAGTGAAAGTGGAGAAAGGTAAAGAGTTGGGCGCTGTTGCTAGGCACGGATGGATATTGTTGTCTGCATATAGAAAACAGCATGAGGAAAGAATACGTATGTTAACAAAAGTCCGGAAATTGGAAAAACAGTTGTGTGAGGCCCAGAATGCATTGGTTAGAGCACAATGTCAGAAGAAGTTATTAATGGACAGATGTGATGGGTATCAGAATGTTGCAGAAAAGGCTGCCGTACGTGTAGCAGAGTATAAATACAGAAAGAGGCGAGGGAAGGTGAATAAAAACAAAGTAGCTTTTGCCATAGCCAAAGCAGGGATAGAGTGGAACCCTGATCAGTGGGATGGTGATATTTGGAATTCAACTGACTCCGAAAACATCACCGATCCCGAGTCTGAGGAGGAACATTTCCATGGGAAGAGGGAAATTGATCCTCCTCTTAACCCAGTGAAAGCTCATCCTATATATCGGAGACGGATTGTAGAGACAGCGACAGGCAGACAGAATGAGACTGCAGTAGAGGATTACAGTCAGCAGGAGCTTAATGACCTTCATCATCGCTTTTCTCAAAAGTCAAATGAATCCCTGGTAGCTTGGGCAGTCAGATTATGGGAGATGGGGGCTCATGGAGTACAGGTGGATGCTGTTGATGGCCCCAAATTTGTCTACCTCAGTTATGAGCCTGTAGTGAAGGAGGCATTCCGTACTTTGATAATCCAGCGACCACATGTGGTGTGTAGTATGCTTGATGTTGTGGCTATGGCATTGCAGCATAAATACTCATCTGAGGCGGACTGGCCGCCCAATGAAAAACCATGGTTTACATTGAAAGATTGTGCTCAGAGGTTGAAAGAGGAGGTCATGAAAAATGCTATTTCAGCAAACACCTATGATGATTATATGCAAGTTGTTGTAAGTGTATCTGTTAGAAATCGTATTATTAGAAATGCCCCTCCAGCTTATAAACATATCATGATGACGCTAATGGTAAATCAGACTGGGAAACCAATCGCCAGTACATTGGAGGCAATTCGACAGTTAAGGGATCTGGGAGATTGGGGTCCCAAACAAAAGGGTAATTTTCCCTCTGAAGAGCAGCATGATGATGTAAAAAGTAATTACAATCCTAGGACCCGTATTACACGGAAATATATGTTTAGGGCCTTAATAAAGGATGGCGTCCACAGGGATGAAATAGATGGGATTGGTACTGACGAGATGTGGAAATTGTATCAAAAGAGAGGAATTAATAAAAAGTCAGCTTTGTCACATAATAAAAAGGTTACAGTAAAAGATTCTGAATCTCCACAGCAGGGGCCAGACAGGACACGGGGAGAGAGAGGGCCCGCTCCCTTTTCGTCTCCGTCAAAGCCCACAGCACTGGGGATTGAGGATCTTTATGCTGAAGTGAAATCCTTGATACAGGAATTCAAAGCCCAACTGAGGGGGCTATCATTATCTCCTACCAAGATGCCTTCATCTGAAATGGAGGATCAATGGGGAGGGGAAATAAGAGTGATTAACTAGCTGGCCAAGCCCCACAAATGGATAGACGCCCTTATGTAGATTTAGTGATTAAGTGGAAAAATAAAAACAGCCAACATGTTAAAGCTTTGGTAGACACAAGGGTGGGGGCCATTTTGATTTATGTAAATCCAAAATAGTTCAGTTGGCGCAAGGTTATAATTACAGAATTTATTAGAGAGCCGTGTGCTTGTGCTTACTACTACTGAATGGAACAATCCTGTGGTGTGGGGAAAGTTGTGGCAAGATTTCTGGGTAAGTGCAAAGAATTAAAGAGACTGTGTTTAATGTTCATGATTATTGTGCTTCAGGTACACTGGAAAGACTTTTCAACTCAGTAGCAGATGAACATTCCAAAATATCAGTCACTGAATCCAGTTCAAAGACTGACACCACTGAGGGACTGCTTGGATTGACTCAGTGGGCACTCCAGAAACATGGACACCTGGGAGTAAAAGCTACTTAGCTATGGGCACAGACAAGAGGTGTGCCCATCAGTTTAGATTTGCTAAAGGATTTGGATTCTCACATCCTATCAATGATGGTGTAAAAATCTGGGGGACAAAGGTCCTCCAGAACCTGCAGAAGTAATTGCTCGTGGAGCAAATAATGTGCTGATAGTTATGAAGCTCGGGCAAGACAAGTGGGAACACGTCTATACAGACAAGTGTTATCTCAGAAAATAATATATATTTTCCCTTTAGATCAAAATCTGGAAATGGTGCATCGTTGCAGCCACCGAGTGCATGGTCCTTTCAAGTTCGGTCACTACTCAAGAGATCTTCAGAAAGAAACCCGAGAGTCCAACCATGGAAAGTGGAGCTTAATGAAGACCAAACAGAATCTATGAATTTACTTGGCTAAGCTGATGAACACTAGCCATTTTTATATGACAAAGACTACTACTGCTACCAATATATTAGAAACGTGTCTGGTGGCATTACGGACCCCTTTACAGTTATGGACAAAGCTGATGGGGATACTAACTCAAGATGAAGACATAGAAGAAGATGTGACTTAAAACTTTACATATAATAGTACTCTTGCTATAATTTGTGCATGCATTGCTTTGTGCTGTTGTATACAGTGGACACTTCCTTTATTATCCATATGCCAATCGTCCACTAAAACCATCCCCTTAGGATTTGGTACCTTGTATAAATAATGTTTGGCTCAAAATAGCCAAGGGTGGAATGTAATGTGAATATATAAAATGGCTATTTTGAGTCCATTTTGTAATATACTGAACGCATACAGACCATTACAGAGCAGCATTTCTTGTAATACATTTACAGACAGACAATGCTCATTGTGACCCAATCCTGAGAACTGTTTATTTATTGTCTGAAGACCTTTGAGGTTGCAAACAGTTTTAAGTTTGTTTGTTATTGTAAAACAAGGTTTATTTAACCTCTGTCACTGGTAGTTTTATCTAACCCTTGTGGGCTTTTATGTATCTATGGGTTTATGGCTCATTGTCTGATGATTCCATGGTATCTCAGTCTCATCCCACCTTGAAAGCTGGCCACTTGAAGGGCGGGATGAAACCAGAGTAAAGTTACCGTCACACTAAGCGACGCTGCAGCGATACTGACAACGATGCTGATCGCTGCAGCGTCGCTGTTTGGTCGCTGGAGAGCTGTCACACAGACCGCTCTCCAGCGACCAACGATGCCGAGGTCCCCGGGTAACCAGGGTAAACATCGGGTTACTAAGCGCAGGGCCGCGCTTAGTAACCCGATGTTTACCTTGGTTACCAGCGTAAAATGTAAAAAAAACAAACAGTACATACTTACATTCGCGTCCCCCGGCGTCCGCTTCCTGCACTGACTGAGCGCCGGCCCTAACAGCAGAGCGTTGACGTCACCGCTGTGCTGTACTTTCACTTTCACTTTACGGCGCTCAGTCAGTGTGGGAAGCGGACGCCGGGGGACGCGAAGGTGAGTATGTAGTTTGTTTTTTTTACATTTTACACTGGTAACCAGGGTAAACATCGGGTTACTAAGCGCGGCCCTGCACTTAGTAACCCGATGTTTACCCTGGTTACTAGTGTAAAACATCGCTGGTATCGTTGCGTTTGGTGTCAAACACGACGATACACGCCGGTCTGACGACCAAATAAAGTTCTGAACTTTGTTCAATGACCAGCGATATCACAGCAGGATCCTGATCGCTGCTGCGTGTCAAACTAAACGATATCGCTAGCCAGGACGCTGCAACGTCACGGATCGCTAGCGATATCGTTTAGTGTGACGGTACCTTTACACATAGTGCAAATCACTATATAAGACCAGAGAAACATGACTAAGACAGAAGCCTAAGCTGGTGTACCTGTACTTACATGTACAGTGTTGTGATACCTGCATAAGTGGGGACGCCCGTGCAGTGTTGTGAATTTTCCAGGGGTTCTCTGTCTTGGTGTTGCTTCTCTGATTTTCCAGACGGATGATGTTTAAAAGCTCCTTGGTGATGGATGATGTGAGTATATGTACTTAATCATTATATGTATTTAATCCTTATACTGTATGTACTTTGTATCTTAAAATATACAAAGGTGTACGTAATCATACTTTTCAATCATACCATTCCTTCAATTTTGTACTTTGAAATAAAATTGCGTTATATCGCAAGTAGTAGCCTTCTTTAAAGCCGTATCCGAACCTTAGGGTACCGTCACACAGTCACACTTTGGACGCTACGACGGCACGATCCGTGACGTCGCAGCGTCGTATGAGTATCGCTCCAGCGTCGTAGACTGCGGTCACACGCTGCAATCACGGCGCTGGAGCGATGCCGAAGTCCCCGGGTAACCAGGGTAAACATCGGGTTACTAAGCGCAGGGCCGCGCTTAGTAACCCGATGTTTACCCTGGTTACCAGCGTAAACGTAAAAAAAACAAACAGTACATACTTACATTCCGGTGTCTGTCCCCCGGCGTTCTGCTTCTCTCCACTGTGTAAGCAGCAGAGCCGGAAAGCACAGCGGTGACGTCAGACGTCACCGCTGTGCTCGCTTTCCGGCTGGCAGGCGCTCACAGTGCAGAGAAGCTGAGACGCCAGGGGACAGACACCGGAATGTGAGTATGTACGTTTTTTTTTTTTTTACTTTTACGCTGGTAACCACGGTAAACATCGGGTTACTAAGCGCGGCCCTGCGCTTAGTTACCCGATCTTTACCCTGGTTACAAGCGAACACATCGCTGGATCGCTGTCACACACAACGATCCAGCGATGTCAGCGGGTGATCAAGCGACGAAAGAAAGTTCCAAACGATCTGCTACGACGTACGATTCTCAGCAGGATCCCTGATCGCTGCTGCGTGTCAGACACAGCGATATCGTATGGATATCGCTGGAACGTCACGGATCGTACCTTCGTAGCGATCAAAGTGTGACTGTGTGACAGTACCCTTAGTGTTAAAAATTTGGCAATCCACTGGGTGAAAGAGTCTCAGTGGCCCCCCCTTTAACACATACCACTAGAGTTGAGCGACTTTCATTTTTTTAAGATCGAGTCGGGTTTTGTGAAACCCGATTTTGTCCAGAGTCGAGTCGAGTGCAGTCGGCCGATTATCGCTAAAAGTCGGGGATCGACCGAAACACGAAACCCAATGCAAGTCAATGGGGAAGCATAGTCGGCAGTGAGTGGAGGCCAGGAAAACACCTACAGTGCCCATTTTAATGCCAAAAACATCCATTCTTGTTTCTGAAGCTTGTCAATCTTAATTAACTTTATAATAATAGTTGGGCATAGGGAATTGGGGGTCATTTGGCAAAAGTTGTGGGGGGAGTAGGGCCGGCTCAAGTTTTTCATGGGCCCAGGAAATGCGGACTACGTCACGGCGGTGTTGCAGGGAAAGGTAAGTATTTCAACGTTGCAAGTGCTGTGATCCTGAGCAAGCAGGGGGGGCCCACTTGTTCGCATTGGCACTGGCACAGGGCCCCTCAAAGTACAGCGATGTGTGTTTGCATGGCGGGGGCGCCTCCCACCAGCAGCGACACTTTTGCGTACTCTGAGGGGCCCTGTGCCAGTGACGTCGCCAACGAGTATGCCCCCCCACCTGATGAAGGAACCTGCACTTTCATCTGCACCTTCCTCTCTGTCCCTGTGTAAGGTGGTATAACATGCGGGAAGGGGAACCTTACTTTCAGCAGGGTCAGATTCTGGCTGTGTAGAGTATAAGGGGAATGTAGTGGTCTAGGTCAATGTACCAGCAGACTCATCTAGCAGTGGCTGGGCAATGGGCAGGATGAGGAGGAAACAGATATAGGGCCAAAGAATAAAGTAGGCTAAATGCAGTTCAAAATTGGTAACAGGACTAAACAGGCGGCATTGCTTTGTTCAGTGGAGTAGCAAACCCAAGAGCAGCAGACACTGTTTCAAGGGCATAACCACACTAGTAGGCCAAATGCAGTTTAATATCTGATAGTATAGGGCGAAAGCCAGAATGTGGAAGCTCAGCTTTGTTCAGTTGAGGACAACACCAGGCAGGGGCAGACAGACACCTTTAGTAGGCCGGAACAGCCAATTGCATTTTTAAAAATGGTAATTTGGAACTGAAGGTTGAAGCTCAGCTTTATTCAGTTGAGGACAACACCAGGCAGGGGCAGACAGACACCTTTAGTAGGCCGGAACAGCCAATTGCATTTTTAAAAATGGTAATTTGGAACTGAAGGTTGAAGCTCAGCTTTATTCAGTTGAGGACAACACCAGGCAGGGGCAGACATTCACCTTTAGTAGGCCGGAACAGCCAATTGCATTTTTAAAAATGGTAATTTGGAACAGAAGGTAGAAGCTCAGCTTTATTCAGTTGAGGACAACACCAGGCAGGGGCAGACATTCACCTTTAGTAGGCCGGAACAGCCAATTGCATTTTTAAAAATGGTAATTTGGAACTGAAGGTTGAAGCTCAGCTTTATTCAGTTGAGGACAACACCAGGCAGGGGCAGACATTCACCTTTAGTAGGCCGGAACAGCCAATTGCATTTTTAAAAATGGTAATTTGGAACAGAAGGTAGAAGCTCAGCTTTATTCAGTTGAGGACAACACCAGGCAGGGGCAGACATTCACCTTTAGTAGGCCGGAACAGCCAATTGCATTTTTAAAAATGGTAATTTGGAACAGAAGGTTGAAGCTCAGCTTTATTCAGTTGAGGACAACACCAGGCAGGGGCAGACAGACACCTTTAGTAGGCCGGAACAGCCAATTGCATTTTTAAAAATGGTAATTTGGAACAGAAGGTAGAAGCTCAGCTTTATTCAGTTGAGGACAACACCAGGCAGGGGCAGACAGACACCTTTAGTAGGCCGGAACAGCCAATTTTTTAAAAAAACAGCAGTTAGTAAGAGGCAGAAGGTAGAAGCTCAGCTTTATTCAGTTGAGGACAACACCAGGCAGGGGCAGACAGACACCTTTAGTAGGCCGGAACAGCCAATTGCATTTTTAAAAATGGTAATTTGGAACAGAAGGTTGAAGCTCAGCTTTATTCAGTTGAGGACAACACCAGGCAGGGGCAGACAGACACCTTTAGTAGGCCGGAACAGCCAATTTTTTAAAAAAAACAGCAGTTAGTAAGAGGCAGAAGGTAGAAGCTCAGCTTTATTCAGTTGAGGACAACACCAGGCAGGGGCAGACAGACACCTTTAGTAGGCCGGAACAGCCAATTTCATTTTTAAAAATGGTAATTTGGAACTGAAGGTTGAAGCTCAGCTTTATTCAGTTGAGGACAACACCAGGCAGGGGCAGACAGACACCTTTAGTAGGCCGGAACAGCCAATGGCATTTTTAAAAATGGTAATTTGGAACAGAAGGTAGAAGCTCAGCTTAATTCAGTTGAGGACAACACCAGGCAGGGGCAGACATTCACCTTTAGTAGGCCGGAACAGCCAATTGCATTTTTAAAAATGGTAATTTGGAACAGAAGGTTGAAGCTCAGCTTTATTCAGTTGAGGACAACACCAGGCAGGGGCAGACAGACACCTTTAGTAGGCCGGAACAGCCAATTGCATTTTTAAAAATGGTAATTTGGAACAGAAGGTAGAAGCTCAGCTTTATTCAGTTGAGGACAACACCAGGCAGGGGCAAACAGACACCTTTAGTAGGCCGGAACAGCCAATTTTTTAAAAAAACAGCAGTTAGTAAGAGGCAGAAGGTAGAAGCTCAGCTTTATTCAGTTGAGGACAACACCAGGCAGGGGCAGACATTCACCTTTAGTAGGCCGGAACAGAAAAATTGCATTTTTAAAAATGGTAATTTGGAACAGAAGGTTGAAGCTCAGCTTTATTCAGTTGAGGACAACACCAGGCAGGGGCAGTCAGACACCTTTAGTAGGCCGGAACAGCCAATTTTTAAAAAAAACAGCAGTTAGTAAGAGGCAGAAGGTAGAAGCTCAGCTTTATTCAGTTGAGGACAACACCAGGCAGGGGCAGACAGACACCTTTAGTAGGCCGGAACAGCCAATTGCATTTTTAAAAATGGTAATTTGGAACTGAAGGTTGAAGCTCAGCTTTATTCAGTTGAGGACAACACCAGGCAGGGGCAGACAGACACCTTTAGTAGGCCGGAACAGCCAATGGCATTTTTAAAAATGGTAATTTGGAACAGAAGGTAGAAGCTCAGCTTTATTCAGTTGAGGACAACACCAGGCAGGGGCAGACATTCACCTTTAGTAGGCCGGAACAGCCAATTGCATTTTTAAAAATGGTAATTTGGAACTGAAGGTTGAAGCTCAGCTTTATTCAGTTGAGGACAACACCAGGCAGGGGCAGACAGACACCTTTAGTAGGCCGGAACAGCCAATGGCATTTTTAGAAATGGTAATTTGGAACAGAAGGTAGAAGCTCAGCTTTATTCAGTTGAGGACAACACCAGGCAGGGGCAGACATTCACCTTTAGTAGGCCGGAACAGCCAATGGCATTTTTAGAAATGGTAATTTGGAACAGAACGTAGAAGCTCAGCTTTATTCAGTTGAGGACAACACCAGGCAGGGGCAGACATTCACCTTTAGTAGGCCGGAACAGCCAATTGCATTTTTAAAAATGGTAATTTGGAACAGAAGGTAGAAGCTCAGCTTTATTCAGTTGAGGACAACACCAGGCAGGGGCAGACATTCACCTTTAGTAAGCCGGAACAGCCAATTGCATTTTTAAAAATGGTAATTTGGAACAGAAGGTTGAAGCTCAGCTTTATTCAGTTGAGGACAACACCAGGCAGGGGCAGACAGACACCTTTAGTAGGCCGGAACAGCCAATTTTATTAAAAAAAAGCAGTTAATAAGAGGCAGAAGGTAGAATCTCAGCTTTATTCAGTTGCAGCTTCTTGGCAATAATATAAAGAAGACGCGACAGGACAACACTCGGTGGATGCCATATCTGTGTTTTCAATGGAAAAAAACCTTTCAGTTAACTACTTGCAGGAGCAAGTTTTTGTAGCTGGTGGACAATTTTTTTTAAAAAAAGCAGTTAATAAGAGGCAGAAGGTAGAAGCTCAGCTTTATTCAGTTGCAGCTTCTTGGCAATAATATAAAGAAGACGCGACAGGACAACACTCGGTGGATGCCATATCTGTGTTTTCAATGGAAAAAAACCTTTCAGTTAACTACTTGCAGGAGAAAGTTTTTGTAGCTGGTGGCCAATTTTTGTACTGTACCAGTTTTTTGTTGTATGTGTTTTTGTTTTTAATGTTAAAATGTCTGCATTTGATATCTCTCCAGTATTTTCTTTTTTATAAGCAAAATACTGCAGTTTTACATCGGTTACATGGATACACAGGCAGCTTGGTGGTGAGTGGAGGAGTATTTAAAGTAGGGACTGCAGACAGGCTATCAAAGGCCTAAAATAACAAACAATAGGCTCATGGCAGCTTTACAGCGGTTACATGGATACACAGGCAGCTTGGTGGTGAGTGGAGGAGTATTTAAAGTAGGGACCGCAGACAGGCTATCAAAGGCCTAAAATAACAAACAATAGGCTTATGGCAGTTTTACAGCGGTTACATGGATACACGGGCAGGCAGCTTGGTGGTCAGTGGAGGAGTATTTAAAGTAGGGACCGCAGACAGGCTATCAAAGGCCTAAAATAACAAACAATAGGCTCATGGCAGCTTTACAGCGGTTACATGGATACACGGGCAGGCAGCTGGTGATGAGTGGAGGAGTATTTAAAGTAGGGACCGCAGACAGGCTATCAAAGGCCTAAAATAACAAACAATAGGCTCATGGCAGCTTTACAGCGGTTACATGGATACACGGGCAGGCAGCTGGTGATGAGTGGAGGAGTATTTAAAGTAGGGACCGCAGACAGGCTATCAAAGGCCTAAAATAACAAACAATAGGCTCATGGCAGCTTTACAGCGGTTACATGGATACACAGGCAGCTTGGTGGTGAGTGGAGGAGTATTTAAAGTAGGGACCGCAGACAGGCTATCAAAGGCCTAAAATAACAAACAATAGGCTTATGGCAGTTTTACAGCGGTTACATGGATACACGGGCAGGCAGCTTGGTGGTCAGTGGAGGAGTATTTAAAGTAGGGACCGCAGACAGGCTATCAAAGGCCTAAAATAACAAACAATAGGCTCATGGCAGTTTTACAGCGGTTACATGGATACACGGGCAGGCAGCTTGGTGGTCAGTGGAGGAGTATTTAAAGTAGGGACCGCAGACAGGCTATCAAAGGCCTAAAATAACAAACAATAGGCTTATGGCAGTTTTACAGCGGTTACATGGATACACGGGCAGGCAGCTTGGTGGTCAGTGGAGGAGTATTTAAAGTAGGGACCGCAGACAGGCTATCAAAGGCCTAAAATAACAAGCAATAGGCTCATGGCAGCTTTACAGCGGTTACATGGATACACGGGCAGGCAGCTGGTGATGAGTGGAGGAGTATTTAAAGTAGGGACCGCAGACAGGCTATCAAAGGCCTAAAATAACAAACAATAGGCTCATGGCAGCTTTACAGCGGTTACATGGATACACAGGCAGCTTGGTGGTGAGTGGAGGAGTATTTAAAGTAGGGACCGCAGACAGGCTATCAAAGGCCTAAAATAACAAACAATAGGCTTATGGCAGTTTTACAGCGGTTACATGGATACACGGGCAGGCAGCTTGGTGGTCAGTGGAGGAGTATTTAAAGTAGGGACCGCAGACAGGCTATCAAAGGCCTAAAATAACAAACAATAGGCTCATGGCAGTTTTACAGCGGTTACATGGATACACGGGCAGGCAGCTTGGTGGTCAGTGGAGGAGTATTTAAAGTAGGGACCGCAGACAGGCTATCAAAGGCCTAAAATAACAAACAATAGGCTCATGGCAGTTTTACAGCGGTTACATGGATACACGGGCAGGCAGCTTGGTGGTCAGTGGAGGAGTATTTAAAGTAGGGACCGCAGACAGGCTATCAAAGGCCTAAAATAACAAACAATAGGCTCATGGCAGTTTTACAGCGGTTACATGGATACACGGGCAAGCAGCTTGGTGGTGAGTGGAGGAGTATTTAAAGTAGGGACCGCAGACAGGCTATCAAAGGCCTAAAATAACAAACAATAGGCTCATGGCAGCTTTACAGCGGTTACATGGATACACAGGCAGCTTGGTGGTGAGTGGAGGAGTATTTAAAGTAGGGACCGCAGACAGGCTATCAAAGGCCTAAAATAACAAACAATAGGCTTATGGCAGTTTTACAGCGGTTACATGGATACACGGGCAGGCAGCTTGGTGGTGAGTGGAGGAGTATTTAAAGTAGGGACCGCAGACAGGCTATCAAAGGCCTAAAATAACAAACAATAGGCTCATGGCAGTTTTACAGCGGTTACATGGATACACGGGCAGGCAGCTTGGTGGTCAGTGGAGGAGTATTTAAAGTAGGGACCGCAGACAGGCTATCAAAGGCCTAAAATAACAAACAATAGGCTCATGGCAGTTTTACAGCGGTTACATGGATACACGGGCAGGCAGCTTGGTGGTCAGTGGAGGAGTATTTAAAGTAGGGACCGCAGACAGGCTATCAAAGGCCTAAAATAACAAACAATAGGCTCATGGCAGTTTTACAGCGGTTACATGGATACACGGGCAGGCAGCTTGGTGGTCAGTGGAGGAGTATTTAAAGTAGGGACCGCAGACAGGCTATCAAAGGCCTAAAATAACAAACAATAGGCTCATGGCAGCTTTACAGCGGTTACATGGATACACAGGCAGCTTGGTGGTGAGTGGAGGAGTATTTAAAGTAGGGACCGCAGACAGGCTATCAAAGGCCTAAAATAACAAACAATAGGCTCATGGCAGCTTTACAGCGGTTACATGGATACACGGGCAGGCAGCTGGTGATGAGTGGAGGAGTATTTAAAGTAGGGACCGCAGACAGGCTATCAAAGGCCTAAAATAACAAACAATAGACTCATGGCAGCTTTACAGCGGTTACATGGATACACAGGCAGCTTGGTGGTGAGTGGAGGAGTAGTGCAAGGAGTGTCTGTCCCAGTACTCCCAAAATATAAATAGATGTTAATGTCTCGCAAAACAACCAAAACAAAAAAAAAGGTGGCATACTTAGGTACAGGGGTGGGCTCATCTACTGAGTTTCTGACATAGTAATTTGGCAGTAACTATTTAATGGTGCCAATATAGGACACAGACACAGACTACTTTAAGTTGCATCATAGATGTCTACAAATTTGTATTGTCAGTGCCAGACATTGAATGATGTCAGCGAATAGACTAAAGATTGGTGGAGCTGTGCGACATAATTTTGCACGTGGTAGAGCACATTTTGAGCTGGGGTAGGGGGGAACTCTCTTGAGGCCGGCGGGACCGCCCCAGGGCCCCTCATGTTACAACGGTGTGTCTGACGTTGGGTGCGCACCACCACCGCCAGAGACACTACATTGTACTATGAGGGACCCAGTAGCAATGCCGTCAACCAAAAGCGAGCACACCCACCTCTTCAGACAAACAGCAGTCTCACGGGTGCTTGCGCCAAGTCGCGATACCACGGCCCCGTGTGGGGAGTTTTGCCATTTAGGGAGGTGTAAACATGTCGTATGCTGTACAATCAGCTGCAGCAAATTAGACATTAGAAAAGTAATTCACAGGCAAGAGCTTTTCATAGGAAAGCTAGGTGTCGGCCGGGCAAGGTGGGGCAAAAGATTTCGAAATCCAGTTGTGGTTCATTTTAATGAATGTTAGATCGTCAACATTTTGGGTAGCCAGACGAGTCCTTTTTTCGGTTAATATTGAACCTGCAGCACTGAATACTCTTTCTGATAGGACACTTGCTGCCGGGCAAGCAAGCTCCTGCAATGCATATTCTGCCAATTCTGGCCAGGTGTCTAATTTGGAGGCCCAGTAATCAAATGGGAATGACGGTTGAGGGAGAACATCGATAAGGGATGAAAAATAGTTAGTAACCATACTGGACAAATGTTGTCTCCTGTCACTTTCAATTGATGCAGCAGTACCTGTCCTGTCTGCGGTCATAGCAAAATCACTCCACAACCTGGTCAGAAAACCCCTCTATCCAACGCCACTTCTGATGTGTGCACCCCTAACACTCCTAGTCTGCTGCCCCCTGGAGCTCGTGTGAGAACGATCACGTGCGCTGTGTGCTAGGAATGCCTGAAGCAAACGGTCAACAAGAGTTGATTGTTTGGTTGCTAATATTAGTTCCAAGTTCTCATGTGGCATAATATTTTGCAATTTGCCTTTATAGCGTGGATCAAGGAGGCAGGCCAACCAGTAATCGTCATCGTTCATCATTTTCGTAATGCGTGTGTCCCTTTTTAGGATACGTAAGGCATAATCCGCCATGTGGGCCAAAGTTCCAGTTGTCAAATCTCCGGTTGTGATTGGTTGAGGGGCAGTTGCAGGCAAATCTACGTCACTTGTGTCCCTCAAAAAACCAGAACCCGGCCGTGACACGCAACCAATTTCCTGTGCCCCCGGGAAAGGTTCGGCATTAAAAATATACTCATCCCCATCATCCTCCTCGTCCTCCACCTCCTCTTCGCCCGCTACCTCGTCCTGTACACTGCCCTGACCAGACAATGGCTGACTGTCATCAAGGCTTTCCTCTTCCTCTGGTGCAGACGCCTGCTCCTTTATGTGCGTCAAACTTTGCATCAGCAGACGCATTAGGGGGATGCTCATGCTTATTACGGCGTTGTCTGCACTAACCAGCCGTGTGCATTCCTCAAAACACTGAAGGACTTGACACATGTCTTGTATCTTAGACCACTGCACACCTGACAACTCCATGTCTGCCATCCTACTGCCTGCCCGTGTATCCTCCCACAAATAAATAACAGCACGCCTCTGTTCGCACAGTCTCTGAAGCATGTGCAGTGTTGAGTTCCACCTTGTTGCAACGTCTATGATTAGGCGATGCTGGGGAAGGTTCAAAGACCGCTGATAGGTCTGCATACGGCTGGCGTGTACAGGCGAACGTCGGATATGTGAGCAAAGTGCACGCACTTTGAGGAGCAGGTCGGAGAACCCAGGATAAGTTTTCAATAAGCACTGCACCACCAGGTTTAAGGTGTGAGCCAGGCAAGGAATGTGTTTCAGTTGGGAAAGGGAGATGGCAGCCATGAAATTCCTTCCGTTATCACTCACTACCTTGCCTGCCTCAAGATCTACTGTGCCCAGCCACGACTGCGTTTCTTGTTGCAAGAACTCGGATAGAACTTCCGCGGTGTGTCTGTTGTCGCCCAAACACTTCATAGCCAATACAGCCTGCTGACGCTTGGCAGTAGCTGGCCCATAATGGGACAACTGGTGTGCAACAGTGTCATCTGCCGATGGAGTGGTTGGCAGACTGCGTTCTGTGGAAGAGCTGTAGCTTCTGCAGGAGGACGAGGAGGAGGAGGAGGAGGGGGTGCGAACGCCTACAGCCAACTGTTTCCTAGACCGTGGGCTAGGCACAACTGTCCCTAAATTGATGTCGCCTGTGGACCCTGCATCCACCACATTCACCCAGTGTGCCGTGATGGACACATAACGTCCCTGGCCATGCCTACTGGTCCATGCATCTGTAGTCAGGTGCACCTTTGTACTCACAGATTGCCTGAGTGCATGGACGATGCGCTGTTTAACATGCTGGTGCAGGGCTGGGATGGCTTTTCTGGAAAAAAAGTGTCGACTGGGTAGCTCGTATCGTGGTTCAGCGTACTCCATCAGGGCTTTGAAAGCTTCGCTTTCAACTAACCGGTAGGGCATCATCTCTAACGAGATTAGTCTAGCTATGTGGGCGTTAAAACCCTGTGTACGCGGATGCGAGGATAAGTACTTCCTTTTTCTAACCAGAGTCTCATGTAGGGTGAGCTGGACTGGAGAGCTGGAGATCGTGGAACTTTCGGGTGTGCCGGTGTACATGGCAGACTGAGAGACGGTTGGAGACGGTATTGTTTCCGCCGGTGCCCTAGATGCAATATTTCCTCCTACAAAACTGGTGGTTCCCTGACCCTGACTGCTTTTGGCTGGCAAAGAAACCTGCACAGATACTGCCGGTGGTGCGGAAAATGGTGGCCTTACAGTGACGGAAGGGATGTTGCGTTGCTGACTAGCTTCATTGGCCGAGGGTGCTACAACCTTAAGGGACGTTTGGTAGTTAGTCCAGGCTTGAAAATGCATGGTGGTTAAGTGTCTATGCATGCAACTAGTATTTAGACTTTTCAGATTCTGACCTCTGCTTAAGCTAGTTGAACATTTTTGACAGATGACTTTGCGCTGATCAGTTGGATGTTGTTTAAAAAAATGCCAGACTGCACTCTTCCTAGACTCGGATCCCTTTTCAGGGATTGCAGACTGAGCTTTAACCGGATGGCCACGCTGTCCTCCAACAGGTTTTGGCTTTGACACGCGTTTTGGGCCAGATACGGGCCCGGCAGATGGAACCTGTTGCGATGTTGATGCCTGCTGCGGCCCCTCCTCCACCTCCGCTTCTGAACTACTGCCGCCTGCACCCTGTTCCCCCAATGGCTGCCAATCGGGGTCAATAACTGGGTCATCTATTACCTCCTCTTCGAGCTCGTGTGCAACTTCGTCTGTGTCACTGTGTCGGTCGGTGGTATAGCGTTCGTGGCGGGGCAACATAGTCTCATCAGGGTCTGATTGTGGATCTGTACCCTGAGAGGGCAATGTGGTGGTCTGAGTCAAAGGAGCAGCATAGTACTCTGGCTGTGGCTGTGCATCAGTGCACTCCATGTCAGAATATACTTGTAATGGGCATGGCCTGTTAAATGTTTCACTTTCTAAGCCAGGGACGGTATGTGTAAAGAGCTCCATGGAGTGACCCGTTGTGTCGCCTGCTGCATCCTTCTCTCTTGTTTTAGTTTTTGCTGAGGAGGACAAGGAAGCGACTTGTCCCTGACCGTGAACATCCACAAGCGACGCGCTGCTTTTACATTTACCAGTTTCGGAAGAGGAGGCAAAAGAGCTAGAGGCTGAGTCTGCAATGTAAGCCAAAACTTGCTGTTGCTGCTCCGCCTTTAAAAGCGGTTTTCCTACTCCCAGAAAAGAGAGCGTTCGAGGCCTTGTGTAGCCTGACGACGAAACTGGCTCCACAGCTCCAGACTTAGGTGGAATATTTTTATCCCCACGACCACCTGATGCTCCACTACCACTACCATCATTACCAGCTGACAATGAACGCCCACGACGACCTCTTGCACCAGACTTCCTCAATGTTTTAAAATCTTAACCAAAGTAACTTTATTTGTTGCTGTCAAACAACTTACACGGTGAGCTATAACTTCAGTATGATTTCAATATCCCTTAACAGGTTGGTGAGACCACAAGGAAAATCAGGCACAATGTTACACACTCTGTTTTCTGTGGCACAAAATCACAGAGATGACACACACGCAGGACTGTCACTCAAGCACTAATGTCAATATTAATCTCCCACCTAATTTATTTTTTTTTTTTTCAGGGAGACTTTAGAAACCAAATAATATTAAAAAAACCAAAAAAATAAATAGCCTTTCTATGGCCCACTGAATGAGAGAGAGAGGTGGCACACCCAGGAGTCAAGACTGGCACACAAGCTGAAAGGGCAATATTACTCTCCCACTGTTTTTTTAAGTTTTTTTTTTTATTTTCAGGGAGACTTTAGAAACCAAATAATATTAAAAAAACCAAAAAAATAAATAGCCTTTCTATGGCCCACTGAATGAGAGAGAGAGGTGGCACACCCAGGAGTCAAGACTGGCACACAAGCTGAAAGGGCAATATTACTCTCCCACTGTTTTTTTATGTATTTTTTGTTTTTTAAGGGAGACTTTAGAAACCCAATAATATTTAAAAAAAAAAATAAATAGGCTTTCTATGGCCCACTGAATGAGAGAGGTGGCACACCCAGGAGTCAAGACTGGCACACAAGCTGAAAGGGCAATATTACTCTCCCACTGTTTTTTTATGTTTTATTTTTTTCAGGGAGACTTTAGAAACCAAATAATATTAAAAAAACCAAAAAAATAAATAGGCTTTCTATGGCCCACTGAATGAGAGAGAGGTGGCACACCCAGGAGTCAAGACTGGCACACAAGCTGAAAGGGCAATATTACTCTCCCACTGTTTTTTTTTTTTTGTTTTTTTTCAGGGAGACTTTAGAAACCAAATAATAAGAAAAAAAATAAATAAATAAATAGGCTTTCTATAGCCCACTGAATGAGAGATAGCACACACAGCAGTGGCACACAAGCCCTGACTGAGGCCAATATTTTTCTACCACTGATTGATGTAGTGTTTTTGTGTTGAGGTAGATTTTAGAACACAAATCAAGGAAAAAAAAAAAATGCTTTCTATGGCCCACTGAATGAGAGAGGTGGCACACCCAGGAGTCAAGACTGGCACACAAGCTGAAAGGGCAATATTACTCTCCCACTGTTTTTTTATGTATTTTTTGTTTTTTAAGGGAGACTTTAGAAACCCAATAATATTTAAAAAAAAAAATAAATAGGCTTTCTATGGCCCACTGAATGAGAGAGGTGGCACACCCAGGAGTCAAGACTGGCACACAAGCTGAAAGGGCAATATTACTCTCCCACTGTTTTTTTATGTTTTTTTTTTTTCAGGGAGACTTTAGAAACCAAATAATATTAAAAAAACCAAAAAAATAAATAGGCTTTCTATGGCCCACTGAATGAGAGAGAGGTGGCACACCCAGGAGTCAAGACTGGCACACAAGCTGAAAGGGCAATATTACTCTCCCACTGTTTTTTTTTTTTTTTTCAGGGAGACTTTAGAAACCAAATAATAAGAAAAAAAATAAATAAATAGGCTTTCTATAGCCCACTGAATGAGAGATAGCACACACAGCAGTGGCACACAAGCCCTGACTGAGGCCAATATTTTTCTACCACTGATTGATGTAGTGTTTTTGTGTTGAGGTAGAATTTAGAACACAAATCACGGAAAAAATAAATAGGCTTTCTATGGCCCACTCAGTGAGAGATGGCACACACAGGGATGGCACTGTAGCAGAAATGCCAATCTTAATCTCCCACAAAAAAAAAAAAAAAAAAAAAAAAACAGGGACTGTCCTACAATTACTATCTCCCTGCAGTAATCTAAGCCAGGTATGGCAGGCAGCAATAGGAGTGGACTGATGCACAAATTAAATAAAAAGTGTGGACAAACAAAAAAGATAGCTGTGCAGAAAGGAACAAGAGGATATGTGCTTTGAAAAAAGCAGTTGCTTTCCACAGTGGCGTACACACAGCAATACAGCTATCACGGAGCCTTCTAGGGCAGCCCAATGAGCTACAGCGCTGAGGAAAAAAAAAAAAAAATAGCTTCCACTGTTCCTGCACACCGAAGGTGGTGTTGGACAGTGGAAATCGCTACAGCACAAGCGGTTTGGTGGTTAGTGGACCCTGCCTAACGCTCTCCCTGCTTCTGACGAAGCGGCAGCAACCTCTCCCTAAGCTCAGATCAGCAGCAGTAAGATGGCGGTCGGCGGGAACGCCCCTTTATAGCCCCTGTGACGCCGCAGACAGCAAGCCAATCACTGCAATGCCCTTCTCTAAGATGGTGGGGACCAGGATCTATGTCATCACGCTGCCCACACTCTGCGTTCACCTTCATTGGCTGAGAAATGGCGCTTTTCGCGTCATTGAAACGCGACTTTGGCGCGAAAGTCGCGTACCGCATGGCCGACAAGCACAGGGGTCGGATCGGGTTTCATGAGACGCCGACTTAGCCAAAAGTCGGCGACTTTTGAAAATGATCGACCCGTTTCGCTCAACCCTACATACCACGATTCATGATTACATATAACACAGCCATGTAGTATATAACACAGCCCATGTAGTATATAACACAGCCACGTAGCATATAACACAGCCATGTAGTATATAACAGCCCACGTAGCATATAACAGCCCATAAAGTATATAGCACAGCCACATATTATATAACACAGCCCAAGTAGTATATAGAACAGCCATGTATTATATAGCACAGCCCACATAGCATATAACAGCCCATATAGTATATAGCACAGCCACATAGTATATAACACAGCCCACGTAGTATATAGAACAGCCATGTAGTATATAGCACAGCCCACGTAACATATAACAGCCCATGTAGTATATAGCACAGCCACATAGTATATAACACAGCCCACGTAGTATATAGAACAGCCATGTAGTATATAGCACAGCCCACATAACATATAACAGCCCACATAGTATATAACATGGCCCACGTAGTATATAGAACAGCCATGTAGTATATAGCACAGCCCACGTAGCATATAACAGCCCACGTAGTATATAACATGGCCCACGTAGTATATAGACTAGCCATGTAGTATATATCACAGACATGTAGTATACAGTACAGCCCCCCTCCCCCCAAGAATGGCCCCATAGTCCAGTACTCACTGTTATAGTTACAAAAAAAAAATAACACTCCTCACCTCTCAACATGCCCGCGCCGCGCTGCTCCCTGCTCCGGTCTCAGTGGCTGCCGCTGCACTGCCTGACACACAGCGAGTGCGCGATGACGTCATTGCACACCGCAGTGTCAGAGGCAGAGGGGGGAATGATGGGAGAGGGAGCGTAAGGTGAAGCTCTCTCCTCCATCATTCACTTTGAACTTTACCGGCAGACGCCGGCATAGTTCAATGCAGCGGGGGAGTCGGCGCTGGCGGCAGGCCGGTCCCCCTACCTCACAGGGGCCCCATAGCGGCTGTGTGATGTGCCGCTAGCTGAGGGCCCCTGGGGGAGTGGGGGCCCTAGGCACTGGCAGCTGCCTGCCCCTAACGCCAGCCCTGAATGGGCCCCCTGTCTCACCAGGGCCCCGACGCTTGCCCGGGTACGCTGGGTGATAATGCCGGCCCTGACTATAAATAAATAATTACGAAAAAATCTCAGAGTGGGTTCCTCAGTATTTTTGTTAACCAGCCAGGCAAAACTCACAGCAACCATCAGCTGTCAGCTTCAGCAAAGCTAGTCGTCAAGAATAGAGGGGTCCCCATGCTGTATTTTTAAATTATCTAAATAAATAAATTTAAAAAACGTCGTGGGGCCCCCACCATTTTTGACCAGCCTTGCTAAAGCAGACCTGGGGCTGGTATTCAAAGGCTGGTAAGGGGCCATGGATATTGGCTCCCCAGCCTAAAAATAGCAGCCCGCAGCTGCACAGAAAAGGTACAGCCAATTCTGGCACTTTGCCCAGCTCTTCCCACTTGCCATGTAGCAGTGGCTAGTGGGGTTAATATTTGTGGGGTTGGTGCCACCTTTGTATTGTCAGGTGATATCAAGCCCATGGCTTAGTAATGGAGAAGCATCTATAAGACACATATCCATAACTAATGCTATAGTTACATGGTAAATAAAGACACAGCCAGAAAAAAGTATTTTACTAAAAATAAAACTAATCACAGTTTTCCTTTTTTATTTAAAAAGAATAAAACATTGTTATACTCACCTAATGCCTACTCCACCAAAGCCCTCATTCTCCTGTAATAAATGTAAAATAAGAAAACAACAATATCCCTCACCTGTCGGTCGTTCTGTCCCGTGCCATAATCTATGTCTGATGGAAAAACAGTTTTCAGCCTGAACGGTGCGAAGATAAGCACTGACCGAGCTCCAGATCACGAAAAATGGAGACGCTACGGGTATCGGAAAAAGGCGCCATTTTTTTTAACCAAACTTTTTTTTTCACCACTTAAAAAAGAACCTATATGTGTTTGGTGTCTGTGAACTCATAATGACCTGGAAAATCATATTGGCAGTTCAGTTTCAGCATTTAGTGAACAAGGTACAAAAAACAACTGTGTAGTTGCACTTTTTAATTTTTTTTTCCTACTTTAGAGTACACGATATTTTAAAACCAATGGTGTTGTTCAAAAATACAACTTGTACCACAAAAAACAAGCCCTCATACGGCCATATTAGCCAAAAAATGAAAAATTATGGCTCTGGGAAGAAGGGGAGTATTATGGTGCATGCAGATACGGCGCGTGCAGATACTCACCTTGCTTTCCGGGCCCCTCGCCACATCTCGCCTCCTCTTCCGGGTCCTCAGCCATGCTGGGGATCCCGTTCCATGCGCATGCATGCTAGGCCGCTTAGGTCGTGGTAGCATGCACTCCTGGCTTCTTTATGAAGTATATCATAAATACTCAGAGGACATCCGTGCGTGCTCGGGAAATCTCGAGTAACGAGTATATTCGCTCATCACTACTAGCCAGCAAAGAGTCAGTTCTTGTTTGAGGGATTTTCATCCATTCTTCCTTGGAAAATTCTTCCAGTTCTGTGAGATTCCTAGGTCAGCTTGCATGTGCTGCTATTTTGAGGTCTAGCCACAGATTTTCAATGATGTTCAGATCAGGAGACTGTGAGGACCATTGTAAAAAACCTTCAGCTTGCGTGTTTTGAGGTATTCTATGGTGGATTTTGATGTGTGTTTAAGATCATTAACCATTTGCAGAAGCCATTCTCCTTTCAACTTCAGCTTTTTTTACAGATGGAGTTATGTTTGCATCAAGAATTTGTTGAAATTTCATTGAATCCATTCTTATGTCTAATCATAAAATGTTCCGTGAGCCATTGGTTGAAACGCAAGATCAAAGCAAGATTGACCCATCCCCATTCTTAATGGATTGCGAGATGTTCTTTTCTTGAAATTCTGTGCCCTTTTTTCTTCACACTTACCTTTCATAATTGTGGTCAAATAGTCTTATTTTAACCTCATTGGTCCACAGAACCTGTTTCAAAAATGCATCAAGCTTGTTTAGATGGTCTGTTGCATACTTCTGATGCTGAATGTTATGATAAGGATGCAGGAAAGGTTTTCTTCTAGTGATTCTTCAATGAAGACCACATTTGTGCAGGTGTCTCTGAACAGTAGAACAATGTAAAACAACTCTGCTAAACCTTTCTGAAGGTCTTTTGCAGTCAATAATGGTTCTGGTTTGACTCTCTAGCAATCCTAAAAGTAGGTGTCACTGAAATTTCTCTTGGTCTTCCAGGAGGTCATTTTGCAGGCCTCTGGCAGTGCTCCTCCTGTTTCTCCTTGCACAAAGACTGAGGTAGCGGTCCTGATATTGGGTTGTTGCCCTCTGACGGCCTCCTCCACATCTCCTGGTGTACTGACCTGTCTCCTGGTAGCGCCTCCAGCCTCTGGACACTACACTGACAGACACAGCAATCCTTCTTGCCATAGCTTGCATTGATGTGCCATCCTGGATGAACTGCACTACCTGAGCCACTTGTGTGGGTTTTAGAGTCCATCTCATGCTACCATGAGTGTGAAATCACAACCAACATTCAAAAGTGACCAAAACATCAGCCAGAAAGCTTTAGTACTGAGATGTGGTCTGTGGTCCCCACCTGCAGAACCACTCCTTTATTGAGTGTGTCTTGAAAATTGCCAATAATTTCCATCTGCTGTCTATTCTATTTGCACAAAGTAAGGTTTTGGCGTGCACTCAGTCAATATAAGGGTGAGGTGCCGGTGTAATGGGACAGTTAGTCCCAGAAAGTAATGAATTTATAATTCACCGCACACTCAAAATGAACATTGCACAATATGAAAACAAAGTGTAGATTTATTCTAAACCTGGGAGCGTAACAGAATAGAGCAGTTCATGCAATCATATACAACGTTTCGGCTCCACCGGAGCCTTTATCACGTAAACGCTTATCTCAATAAGTGGAAAACATGCGGAAAAGTGGGTAGAGGGAAGAAGTTCCAGTGGTGATTCTTAAACTAGTTGTAGTATAACTGCCTGTGTGTAGCTGGTAGTGGCCAGGTGGGGTCACTCTACTGATATCGCTGGGGTAAGCGGCGCTCCCGCGCCTTGCTTGTAGTCGGCGTGTCGACACGCCGACTACAAGCAAGGCGCGGGAGCGCCGCTTACCCCAGCGATATCAGTAGAGTGACCCCACCTGGCCACTACCAGCTACACACAGGCAGTTATACTACAACTAGTTTAAGTATCACCACTGGAACTTCTTCCCTCTACCCACTTTTCCGCATGCTTTCCACTTATTGAGATAAGCGATTACGTGATAAAGGCTCCGGTGGAGCCGAAACGTTGTATATGATCGCATGAACTGCTCTATTCTGTTACGCTCCCAGGTTTAGAATAAATCTACACTTTGTTTGCATATTGTGCAATGTTCATTTTGAGTGTGCGGTGAATTATATATTCTATTTGCACAACAGCATGTGAAATTGATTGTCAAACAGTGTTGCTTCCTAAGTGTATAGTTTGATTTCACAGAAGTTTGATTTACTTGGAGTTATATTCTGCTGTTTACCTGTTCCCTTTATTTTTTTTGTGCTTGTCCCAAAATTAAAATAATAATAATGAGTTAATTAATTTCAGTTCTTCAATACAAAAAGTGAAACTCATATATTATATAGAGTCATTACAAACAGAGTGATCTATTTCAAGTGTTTATTTCTGTCGATGATAATGGCTTATAGCCAATGAAAACCCAAAAGTAATTATCTCAGTAAATTAGAAAAATTTTAAAAAAAATACCTGCAAAGGCTTCCTAAGCATTTAAAAAGGTCCCTAAGTCTGTTTCAGTAGGCTCATGTGGAAGACTGCTGACTTGACAGATGTCCAAAAGGCAGTCATTGACATATTCCACAAGGAGGGTAAGCCACAAAATGTCATTGCTAACAAAGCTGTCTCTTCACAGAGTGCTGTATCCAAGCATATTAAGGGAAAGTTGAGTGGAAGGACTAAGTGTGGTAGAAAAAGGTGTACAAGCATCCGGGATAACCGCAGCCTTGAAAGGATTGTTAAGAAAAGAGCATTCAAAAATTTGGGGGAGATTCACAAGGAGTGGACTGCGCCTGGAGTCATTGCTTCAAGAGCCACCACACACAGGGACATGGGCTACAAGTGTTGCATTCCTTGTATCAGGGCACTCATGACTAATAGACAATGCCAGAGGCATCTTACCTGGGCTAAGGATAAAAAGGACTGGTCTGTTGCTCAGTGGTCCAAGGTGTTGTTTTCAGATGAAAGTCAATTTTGCATTACATTTGGAAATCAATGCCTGGAGGAATAGTGGAGAGACACACAATCCAAGCTGCTTGAGTTCTAGTGTGAAGTTTCCACAATCAGTGATTGTTTGGGGAGCCATGTTATCTGTTGGTGTAGGTCCACTCTGTTTTATCAAGACCAAAATCAGCGCAGCCGTCTACCAGGAAATTTTAGAGCACTTCATGTTTCCCTCTACTGTCAAGCTTTTAAGAGATGGAAATTTCATTCTCCAGCAGGACTTCGCACCTATTCACACTGCCAAAAGTACCAATGTGTTATGACCCCAATGGCGAGGGTCTCAGAGGAACGTGGAAGTCTGCAGAATACAAAAATCCAGCTCATAGGGCAGTGGTAACTGGGTTGACCATATATCTACTCCTAACACCAACACTAGAAGTAGCTGGGGATCATTCCTACGTTGATTCTAGATGACACGCGCCAGCCGGAGAATCTAGCTACCCCTAGTAGAGGAAAACAAAAGACCTTTCTTGCCTCCAGAGAAGGGAACCCCAAAGCTGGATAGAAGCCCCCCACAAATAATGACGGTGAGGTAAGAGGAAATGACAAACACAGAAATGAACCAGGTTTAGCACAGAGAGGCCCGCTTACTGATAGCAGAATAAAGAAAGGTAACTTATATGGTCAACAAAAACCCTATCAAAATCCACACTGGAAATTCAAGAACCCCCGAACCGTCTAACGGTCCGGGGGGAGAACACCAGCCCCCCTAGAGCTTCCAGCAAAGGTCAGGATATAGATTTGGAACAAGCTGGACAAAAATACAAAACCAAAACAAATAGCAAAAAGCAAAAGGCAGACTTAGCTGATATAACTGGAACCAGGAACAGTAGACAAGAGCACAGCAGACTAGCTCTGATAACTACGTTGCCAGGCATAGAACTGAAGGTCCAGGGAGCTTATATAGCAACACCCCTAACTAACGACCCAGGTGCGGATAAAAGGAATGACAGAAAAACCAGAGTCAAAAAACTAGTAACCACTAGAGGGAGCAAAAAGCAAATTCACAACAGTACCCCCCCCTTAGTGAGGGGTCACCGAACCCTCACCACGACCACCAGGGCGATCAGGATGAGCGGCATGAAAGGCACGAACTAAATCGGCCGCATGAACATCAGAGGCGACCACCCAGGAATTATCCTCCTGACCATAGCCCTTCCACTTGACCAGGTACTGAAGTCTCCGCCTGGAGAGGCGAGAATCCAAGATCTTCTCCACCACGTACTCCAACTCGCCCTCAACCAACACCGGAGCAGGAGGCTCAGCAGAAGGAACCACAGGCACAATGTACCGCCGCAACAAGGACCTATGAAATACATTGTGAATAGCAAACGACACAGGAAGATCCAGACGAAAAGATACAGGATTAAGGATTTCCAATATCTTGTAAGGCCCAATAAAACGAGGTTTAAATTTGGGAGAGGAGACCTTCATAGGAACAAAGCGGGAAGAAAGCCATACCAAATCCCCAACGCGTAGTCGGGGACCCACACCGCGGCGGCGGTTGGCAAAGCGCTGAGCCTTCTCCTGTGACAACTTCAAGTTGTCCACCACATGATTCCAGATCTGCTGCAACCTATCCACCACAGAATCCACCCCAGGACAGTCAGAAGGCTCCACATGACCCGAAGAAAAGCGAGGATGGAAACCAGAGTTGCAGAAAAAAGGCGAAACCAAGGTGGCGGAACTAGCCCGATTATTAAGGGCAAACTCAGCCAACGGCAAGAATGTCACCCAATCGTCCTGATCAGCAGAGACAAAACACCTCAAATAAGCCTCCAAAGTCTGATTGGTTCGCTCCGTCTGTCCATTAGTCTGAGGATGGAAAGCAGACGAAAACGACAAATCAATGCCCATCCTACTACAAAAGGATCGCCAGAACCTGGAAACGAACTGGGATCCTCTGTCTGACACAATATTCTCAGGGATGCCGTGCAAACGAACCACGTTCTGGAAAAACACAGGAACCAGATCGGAAGAGGAAGGCAGCTTAGGCAAAGGAACCAAATGGACCATCTTGGAGAAGCGATCACAAATCACCCAGATAACGGACATGCCCTGAGATAGCGGAAGATCAGAAATGAAATCCATGGAGATATGTGTCCAAGGTCTCTTCGGGACAGGCAAGGGCAAGAGCAAACCGCTGGCACGAGAACAGCAAGGCTTAGCTCGAGCACAAGTCCCACAGGACTGCACAAATGACCGCACATCCCTTGACAAGGAAGGCCACCAAAAGGACCTGGCCACCAGATCTCTGGTGCCAAAAATTCCCGGGTGACCTGCCAACACCGAGGAATGAACCTCGGAAATGACTCTGCTGGTCCACTTATCCGGGACAAACAGTCTGTCAGGTGGACAAGACTCAGGCCTATCAGCCTGAAATCTCTGCAACACACGTCGCAGATCCGGAGAAATAGCTGACAAGATAACTCCATCTTTAAGAATACCAACAGGATCAGCGACTCCAGGAGCATCAGGCACAAAGCTCCTAGAAAGAGCATCGGCCTTCACATTCTTTGAACCTGGTAAATACGAGACAACAAAATCAAAGCGGGAGAAAAACAATGACCAGCGGGCCTGTCTCGGATTAAGGCGTTTAGCAGACTCGAGATACATCAGATTTTTGTGATCAGTCAAGACCACCACACGATGCTTAGCACCCTCGAGCCAATGACGCCACTCCTCAAATGCCCATTTCATGGCCAACAACTCCCGATTGCCCACATCATAATTTCGCTCGGCAGGCGAAAACTTCCTAGAGAAAAAGGCACAAGGTTTCATAACAGAGCAACCAGGGCCTCTCTGCGACAAAACGGCCCCTGCCCCAATCTCCGAAGCATCCACCTCAACCTGAAAGGGAAGTGAGACGTCAGGCTGGCACAAAACAGGCGCCGAAGTAAACCGGCGTTTCAACTCCTGGAAAGCCTCCACGGCAGCAGGAGCCCAGTTAGCTACATCGGAGCCCTTCTTGGTCATATCCGTCAAAGGTTTCACAATGCTAGAAAAATTAGCGATAAAACGACGGTAGAAGTTAGCGAAGCCCAAGAACTTCTGAAGACTCTTAACTGACGAGGGCTGAGTCCAATCAAGAATAGCTCGGACCTTGACTGGGTCCATCTCCACAGCAGAAGGGGAAAAAATGAACCCCAAAAAGGGAACCTTCTGCACACCAAAGAGACACTTTGAGCCCTTGACAAACAAAGAATTTTCACGCAAAATTTTAAAGACCAACCTGACCTGCTCCACATGCGAATCCCAATTATCAGAAAAAACCAAAATATCATCCAGATAAACAATCAAAAATTTATCCAGATACTTCCGGAAAATGTCATGCATAAAGGACTGAAAAACTGAAGGCGCATTGGAGAGCCCAAAAGGCATCACCAAGTACTCAAAATGACCTTCGGGCGTATTGAATGCAGTTTTCCATTCATCACCTTGCTTAATGCGCACAAGGTTGTACGCACCACGAAGGTCTATCTTGGTGAACCACTTGGCACCCTTAATCCGGGCAAACAAGTCAGACAACAGCGGTAAAGGATACTGAAATTTGACAGTGATCTTATTTAAAAGCCGATAATCAATACAAGGTCTCAAAGATCCGTCCTTTTTTGCCACAAAAAAGAATCCCGCACCAAGAGGGGAAGAAGACGGACGAATATGTCCTTTCTCCAGAGACTCCTTGATATATGAACGCATAGCGGTATGTTCAGGTACAGACAGATTAAACAGTCTTCCCTTAGGAAATTTACTGCCTGGGATCAAATCTATAGCACAGTCACAGTCCCTATGAGGAGGCAGTGCACTGGACTCAGACTCACTGAAGACATCCTGATAATCAGACAAATACTCCGGAACTTCCGAAGGCGTAGAAGAAGCAATAGACACAGGCAGGGAATCCCCATGAATACCACGACAGCCCCAACTTGAGACTGACATAGCCTTCCAGTCCAGGACTGGATTATGGGTCTGTAACCATGGCAGCCCTAAAACGACCAAATCATGCATTTTATGTAAAACCAGGAAACGTATCACCTCGCGGTGTTCAGGAGTCATGCACATGGTAACCTGTGTCCAATACTGCGGTTTATTTGCTGCCAATGGTGTAGCATCAATACCCCTAAGAGGAATAGGATTTTCTAATGGTTCAAGAGTAAAACCACAGCGCTTAGCAAATGAGAGATCCATGAGACTCAGGGCAGCACCTGAATCTACAAACGCCATGACAGGATAAGATGACAGTGAGCAAATCAAAGTTACAGACAGAATAAATTTAGGTTGCAAATTACCAACGGTGACAGGACTAACAACCTTAGCTATACGTTTAGAGCATGCTGAGATAACATGTGTAGAATCACCACAGTAGTAGCACAAGCCATTCCGGCGTCTATGAATTTTCCGCTCATTTCTAGTCAGGATTCTATCACATTGCATTAAATCAGGTGTCTGTTCAGACAACACCATGAGGGAATTTGCGGTTTTTCTATCACATTGCACCGAATTAGGTGTCTGTTCAGACACCATGAGGGAATTTGCGGTTTTGCGCTCCCGCAACCGCCGGTCAATTTGAATAGCCAGTGCCATAGTATCATTCAGACCTGTGGGAATGGGAAAACCCACCATAACATTCTTAATGGCTTCAGAAAGGCCATTTCTAAAATTAGCGGCCAGTGCACACTCGTTCCAATGTGTCAGCACGGACCATTTCCGAAATTTTTGGCAATACACTTCAGCCTCGTCCTGCCCCTGAGACATAGCCAGCAAGGCCTTTTCTGCCTGAATCTCAAGATTGGGTTCCTCATAAAGTAAACCGAGCGCCAGAAAAAACGCATCAAGATCAGCCAATGCCGGATCTCCTGGCGCCAGCGAAAAAGCCCAATCCTGAGGGTCGCCCCGTAAGAACGAAATAACAATTTTTACTTGCTGAGCAGAATCTCCAGATGAACAGGGTCTCAGGGACAGAAACAATTTACAATTATTCACGAAATTCCTAAACTTAAACCTGTCTCCGGAAAACAGTTCAGGAATCGGTATTTTAGGTTCTGACCTAGGATTTCTGATAACATAGTCTTGTATGCCCTGCACACGAGTAGCCAGCTGGTCCACACTTGTAATCAAGGTCTGGACATTCATGTCTGCAGCAAGCATAGCCACTCTGAGGTAAAGGGGAAGAAGAAAAAAAAAAACTCAGAATCTTCTTTCTTATAATCCCTCTTCTGCAATGCATTAAACATTTAATACTGGCCTGGCAAACTGTTATGACCCCAATGGCGAGGGTCTCAGAGGAACGTGGAAGTCTGCAGAATACAAAAATCCAGCTCATAGGGCAGTGGTAACTGGGTTGACCATATATCTACTCCTAACACCAACACTAGAAGTAGCTGGGGATCATTCCTACGTTGATTCTAGATGACACGCGCCAGCCGGAGAATCTAGCTACCCCTAGTAGAGGAAAACAAAAGACCTTTCTTGCCTCCAGAGAAGGGAACCCCAAAGCTGGATAGAAGCCCCCCACAAATAATGACGGTGAGGTAAGAGGAAATGACAAACACAGAAATGAACCAGGTTTAGCACAGAGAGGCCCGCTTACTGATAGCAGAATAAAGAAAGGTAACTTATATGGTCAACAAAAACCCTATCAAAATCCACACTGGAAATTCAAGAACCCCCGAACCGTCTAACGGTCCGGGGGGAGAACACCAGCCCCCCTAGAGCTTCCAGCAAAGGTCAGGATATAGATTTGGAACAAGCTGGACAAAAATACAAAACCAAAACAAATAGCAAAAAGCAAAAGGCAGACTTAGCTGATATAACTGGAACCAGGAACAGTAGACAAGAGCACAGCAGACTAGCTCTGATAACTACGTTGCCAGGCATAGAACTGAAGGTCCAGGGAGCTTATATAGCAACACCCCTAACTAACGACCCAGGTGCGGATAAAAGGAATGACAGAAAAACCAGAGTCAAAAAACTAGTAACCACTAGAGGGAGCAAAAAGCAAATTCACAACACCAATGCCAGTTTAAAAACAACAGTAGCACTGTGCTTGATTGGCCAGAAAACTCGCCTGACCTTATCCCCATAGAGAATCTATGGGGGATTGTCAAGAGGAAGATGAGAGACACCAGACCTAGCAATGCAGACATCTTCAAAGCAGCCTGGGCTTCCATAACACCTCAGCAGTGCTACAGTCTGATTGCCTCCATGCCACTTCGCATTGAGGCAGTAATTGGTATAAAGGAGCCCCGATCAAGTATTGAGTGCATTTACTGAACATACATTTCAGTAAGTTAACATTTTCGGTTTTAAAATCATTTTTCAAGCTGGTGTTATAATGTATTCTAATTTACTGAGATAATGACTTTTGGGTTTTCATTAGCTGTAAACCATAATCATCAACATTAACAGAAATAAACACTTGAAGTAGATCACTCTGTTTGTAATGACTCTATATAATATATGAGTTTGACTTTTTGCATTCAAGAACTGAAATAAATATACTTTTCGATGATATTCTAATCTTGTGAGAAGCACCTGTATATATGTATGTACATGTAAACACACAGGCAAACATATATATGGATATGTTAAAATGGAAGATAATTCATTCATAATTTGAATTCTGGCTGCATATTTTCACTATTTTTTCCCCTTCACAGTTATGCCATCTTCCCCATAGATTTTTTTTCCTTAACTTTTCATGTCAGATTTATTACTCTGGAGTATATTGAGTAGGTACCTTAGGGATCAAAATAAATTGAAATTGTAGATGCTCATTTCGGAGTGGAAAAATGCATATATATGTGAGTTCATAGTTAGATGGGTTTGCCAAGAAGTTAATTTATCATTTAAAATAAGTATCGCGCAGCAAAAAAAAGTTCTCTTTCAGTGCTATTATTTTAAAACATCTAAATAACTAGTAATTGATACCCCACCTACTTACTAATAATACTTCTTCAAGATATGTCTCTCATCATTAAATTATGACAGGGTGCTTGTCTATTCTTCATGCTCCATAAGTCTGAAAGCCGCAAAAACCTTTCAATCAAGGGATGCTATTTAATACGTTTTCTTCAAATTGGCTTTACTGTCAAATTGCATATAAAGTACATGTCAGTTCTTACAGTAGTGCTCTGAGAGGATTAAGTTTGGCTGAGGAATAAGGGCAGTGTGTTTTATATTATACAGTATAATAAATAATGAGAATGTGTGTACTTTAATATATTGATGGCAGTAATATACACTTTTTAAAATGTTTTATATGCTACCACTACTGTACTGACATAATCAGGTTTTTGCTATAAATTTACTTATAAAATATCATTATCAATTTTTTTTTTCAAAATCACAATCTACCGTATATACTCGAGTATAATACCAAATAGGCAAACGAATGACACTCACCAGGCTAGTTTTTCAGACTTTATTGCAGCATCTTCTGCGGGAGAAAGGGAACAGGGGTGCGTGAATGATGACGATCTCTTCGCACTAGTGCGCTTCAACAGGTCACACCATCACATAGGGATATGGACAGCAGCACTGCAGGTGTTTAAGTGGTGCAGACTCTTGGTTCTTTCATGAGAAGATACTCTAGTATAAGCTGAGATTTTCAGCCCTTTTTTTAGGCTAAACGTGCCCCTCTCGGCTTATACTCAAGTCATTGTCCCAGGGGGTCGGCGGGGGAGCGTCAGGAGTGGCGGGTGTGACATCATACTCACCAGTCTCTGCACTTCCCTGCTTCTCCAATGGTCTCTGGAGCTCGAAGCTCTTCCTGTGTTCAGCGGTCACGTGGTACCGCTCATTAAAGTAATGAATATGGATGCGACTCCACTCCCATAGGCGTGGCGCCCATATTCATTACTTTAATGAGAGGTACCATGTGACCTTTGAACACAGGAACAAACTGCCGGCACCAGAGACCATCGGAGAAGCAGGGGCCACACCAGGATGGGGTGAGTATGATGGGGGGGTGAGCTATGCGATATTCACCTGTCCCCGTTCCACCGCCAGGCTCTGTCTTCTGCGTCCTCTGGCTGTGACATTCAGGTCAGAGGTGTGACATGACTTGTTTAGTGCACACTCTCTGCCTGAACAGTCACTGCAGAGACCTGGAAGACATAGCAGCGTGTGGCGGTGGAATGGGAACAGGTGAATATCGCAAGTGCCGGTGTCCTGAGCCAGCAGCGACTTCCGCAACTGGCCCCCATAGCGTGCCGATGACTCTGCCTGACACTAGCACTCGGTACCCAGCGACGAGAGGTGAGTATGTCATTTTTTTATTAATTGCAGCAGCATATGGGGCTTATTATTCTATGGAGCATCTTATGGGGCCATCAATCTTTCTGCAGCGTTATATGGGGCATAATATTCTATGGAGCATCTCATGGGGCCATCAACCTTTGTGCAGTATTATATGGGGCATAATAGTCTATGTAGCATCTCATGGGGCCATCAACCTTTGTGCAGCATTATATGGGGCATAATATTATATGGAGCATCTTATGGGCCATCAACCTTTGTGCAGCATTATATGGGGCATAATATTCTATGGAGCATCTTATGGGGCCATCAACCTTTGTGCAGCATTATATGGGGCATAATATTATGTGGAGTGTTATGATCCTAGAGGCTGAGGATCACAAAACGGACTAGCTAAGTTTATGAACATAGACACGAGCTCTAGGGAGGTGGTAACTGAACTGACCGCAAACCTGATCCTAACCAACACACTACAGGTAGCTGGTGAACGTGCCTAAAATCCTGGACGTCTCGACGCAGCCTGAGAAACTATCTACTCCTGGAGGGAAAGTAAGACCTCACTTGCCTCAAGAGAAATCACCCCAAAGATATAGGAAGCCCCCAACAAATAATAACGGTGAGGTAAGGGGAAAACACAAACGTAGAAATGAAAACAGATTCAGCAAATGAGGCCCACTAATACTAGATAGCAGAAGACAGATAGTGAACTGTGTGGTCAGTAAAAAAACCTATGCAAAATATCCACGCTGAGAATACAAGAACCCCCACACCAACTAAAGGTGTGAGGGGAGAAACTCAGCCCCCTAGAGCTACCAGCAAGCAAGGAAATCACATATTAGCAAGCTGGACAAGAAAACAAAAATAAACCAAGAAACATATGACCACTGATGGTCAAAAAATGAATCAAGCAAAACTTAGCTTCTCTTGAAGAGACTGATAACGAAGGACTGCAGGAGAGCTCCAAAATAGCACTGAAGACATTGACAGCAGGCAACAACTGAGAGTCCAGGTGAACTAAATAGGAAACCAGCTAAGAGATAACGAGACAGCTGATCCTGCCTCAGACCTGCAGAATGACACAAAGAGCCACCAGAGGGAGCCCAAAGATAGCACTACACAGTACCAGTTGTGACCACAAGAGGGAGCCCAAAAACAGAGTTCACAACAGTACCCCCCCCCCCTTGAGGAGGGGTCACCGAACCCTCATCAAAACCCCCAGGGCGATCAGGATGAGCCACATGGAAGGCATGAACCAAATCGGCCGCATGAACATCGGAGGCGACAACCCAGGAATTATCCTCCTGACCATAGCCCTTCCACTTAACCAAATACTGAAGCCTCCGTCTAGAAATACGAGAATCCAAGATCTTCTCCACCACATACTCCAATTCACCTCAACCAGCACCGGAGCAGGGGGTTCAACAGAAGGAACCACAGGCACCACATACCTCCGCAACAAAGACCTATGGAACACGTTATGAATGGCAAACGACGCTGGGAGGTCCAAACGAAATGACACCGGGTTAAGGATTTCCAAAATCTTATAAGGACCGATGAAGCGAGGCTTGAATTTAGGAGAGGAAACCTTCATAGGAACATTCCGAGAAGACAGCCACACCAAATCCCCAACAAGAAGTCGGGGACCCACACCGCGACGGCAGTTGGCAAAGCGCTGAGCCTTCTCCTGTGACAACTTCAAATTGTCCACCACATAGTTCCAAATCTGTTGCAACCTATCCACCACAGAATCCACCCCAGGACAGTCGGAAGGCTCAACCTGACCCAAGGAAAAACGAGGATGAAAACCAGAATTGCAGAAAAAAGGCGAAACCAAAGTAGCAGAACTAGCCCGATTATTAAGGGCAAACTCGGCCAATGGCAAAAAAGTCACCCAATCATCCTGATCAGCAGAAACAAAACATCTCAAATAAGTTTCCAAGGTCTGATTAGTTCGCTCGGTTTGGCCATTCGTCTGAGGATGGAAGGCCGACGAAAAAGACAAATCAATGCCGATCTTAGCACAAAAGATCCGCCAAAATCTGGACACAAACTGGGATCCTCTGTCAGACACAATATTCTCAGGGATGCCGTGCAAGCGAACCACATTCTGAAAAAATAGAGGAACCAAATCGGAGGAGGAAGGCAACTTAGGCAAGGGCACCAAATGGAGCATTTTGGAAAAACGATCACACACTACCCAGATGACAGACATTCTTTGAGAGACTGGAAGATCCGAAATGAAATCCATGGAAATGTGCGTCCAAGGCCTCTTCGGGACAGGCAAAGGCAAAAGCAAACCGCTGGCACGAGAACAGCAAGGCTTAGCCCGAGCACAAATCCCACAGGACTGCACAAAGGAACGCACATCCCGCGACAAGGAAGGCCACCAGAAGGACCTAGCCACCAAATCTCTGGTACCAAAAATCCCAGGATGGCCTGCCAACACCGAAGAATGAACCTCGGAAATAACTCTGCTGGTCCATCTATCTGGGACAAACAGTCTCTCTGGTGGGCAACGGTCAGGTCTATCCGCCTGAAATTTCTGCAGCACTCGTCGCAAATCTGGGGAAATGGCAGACAAAATCACTCCCTCTCTGAGGATACCAGCCGGCTCTGAAACTCCCGGAGAGTCAGGCACAAAACTCCTAGAAAGTGCATCAGCCTTCATGTTCTTCGAACCAGGCAGGTATGAGACCACAAAGTTGAAACGGGAGAAAAACAGCGACCAACGAGCCTGTCTAGGATTCAGGCGCTTGGCAGATTCGAGGTAAATCAGGTTTTTGTGATCAGTCAAGATCACCACACGATGTTTAGCTCCTTCGAGCCAATGTCGCCACTCCTCAAATGCCCACTTCATAGCCAACAATTCCCGATTACCAACATCATAATTCCGCTCGGCAGGCGAAAACTTTCTTGAAAAGAAAGCACAAGGCTTCATCACAGAGCAATCAGAGCTTCTCTGCGACAAAACAGCCCCTGCTCCAATCTCAGAAGCATCAACCTCGACCTGAAAATGAAGAGAGACATCAGGCTGACACAAAACTGGAGCCGAAGAAAACCGGCGCTTCAGCTCCCGAAAGGATTCCACAGCCGCAGGAGACCAATTGGTCACATCAGAACCCTTCTTGGTCAAATCCGTCAAGGGTTTAACCACGCCAGAAAAATTAGCAATGAAGCGACGGTAAAAAATAGCAAAACCCAAGAACTTCTGAAGACTCTTAACAGATGTAGGCTGAGTCCAGTCATGAATAGCCTGGACCTTGACTGGGTCCATCTCAATAGTAGAAGGAGAAAAAATAAAACCCAAAAAGGAAACCTTCTGTACTCCGAAGAGACATTTTGAGCCCTTCACAAATAAGGCAATAGCACGCCGCACCTGAAATACCATCCTGACCTGCTTCACATGGGACTCCCAGTACTCAGAAAAGACCAAAATGTCATCCAGATACACAATCATAAATTTAACCAGATATTCTCGGAAGATGTCATGCATGAAGGACTGGAACACAGAAGGAGCATTAGAGAGTCCAAAAGGCATCACCAAGTACTCAAAATGACCTTCCGGCGTATTAAATGCTGTTTTCCATTCATCCCCCTGCTTAATGCGCACAAGGTTATACGCACCACGAAGATCTATCTTGGTGAACCAACTGGACCCCTTAATCCGAGCAAACAGATCAGACAACAATGGCAAAGGATACTGAAATTTGACCGTGATTTTATTTAGAAGACGATAATCTATACAAGGTCTCAGAGAACCATCCTTCTTGGCCACAAAAAAGAATCCTGCACCAAGAGGGGAGGAGGACGGGCGAATATGTCCCTTATCTAAAGACTCCTTTATATAGCTCCGCATTGCGGCATGTTCTGGTACAGACAAATTAAAAAGTCGTCCCTTAGGGAACTTACTACCAGGAATCAAATTTATAGCACAATCACAATCCCTGTGAGGAGGCAGGGCACCGGATCTGGGCTCATCAAATACATCCTGGTAGTCCGACAAAAACTCAGGGACCTCAGAAGGAGTGGAAGAAGCAATTGATACCAAAGGAGCATCGCCATGAATCCCCTGGCCACCCCAACTTGACACAGACATAGCTTTCCAATCCAGAACTGGATTATGGGCCTGCAGCCATGGCAGACCCAACACGACAACATCATGCAAATTATGCAGCACAAGAAAGCGAATCACCTCCTGATGCACAGGAGTCATGCACATGGTCACTTGAGTCCAATATTGAGGCTTATTCTCAGCCAATGGTGTAGCATCAATTCCCCTCAGTGGAATTCCAAAGGCTCCAGGACAAAACCACAGCGCCTGTCAAACGACAAATCCATCAGATTCAGGGCAGCACCTGAATCCACAAAAGCCATAACCGAGTAGGATGACAAAGAACAAATTAAAGTAACAGACAAAATGAATTTAGGCTGTATAGTACCAATGGTGACAGGTTTAGCGATTTTTTTAACGAGCTTAGAGCATGCTGAGATAACATGAGTTGAATCACCACAGTAAAAGCACAACCCATTTTGACGTCTATGATTTTGCCGCTCAATTCTGGTCAGAACTCGGTCACATTGCATAGACTCAGGTCTCTGTTCAGAAAACACCGCCAGATGGTGCGCAGATTTGCGCTCCCGCAAACGCCGATCAATCTGAATGGCCAAAGCCATTGAGTCATTCAGACTTGCAGGCGTGGGGAACCCCACCATAACATTCCTAATGGCTTCAGAAAGACCTTCTCTGAAATTTGCAGCCAGGGCACACTCATTCCATTGAGTAAGCACCGACCATTTCCGAAATTTTTGACAATACACCACAGCTTTATCCTGGCCCTGAGAAAGAGCCAGCAAGGCCTTTTCTGCCTGGTTCTCAAGATTAGGTTCCTCATAAAGCAGTCCAAGCACCAGAAAAAACGCATCCACATTCAGCAATGCAGGATCTCCTGGCACCAGAGAGAAGGCCCAATCTTGAGGGTCGCCACGTAACAAGGAGATAACAATTTTAACTTGCTGAGCGGAATCACCAGAGGAACGAAGTCTCAAAGATAGAAATAATTTACAATTATTCTTAAAATTCAGAAACCTAGATCTATCTCCAGAAAACAACTCAGGAATAGGTATTTTTGGCTCTGACATAGGGCTATGAACAACAAAATCCTGAATACTTTGCACCCTTGCAGCAAGACGATCCACACTAGAAGTCAGACTCTGAATGTCCATGTCTGCAGCTGAACACAAAACCACCCAGAGATTAAGGGGATGAGAGAAGCTGGACAGACTGCAGCAAAGATAGAGAGGGAAAAAAAAATTGTACTCAGGGCTTCTCTTATCCCACTTCTGCGATGCATTAAACACTTGATGGCCTGCTGTACTGTTATGAGCCTAGTGGCTGAGGATCACAAAACGGACTAGCTAAGTTTATGAACATAGACACGAGCTCTAGGGAGGTGGTAACTGAACTGACTGCAAACCTGATCCTAACCAACACACTACAGGTAGCTGGTGAACGTGCCTAAAATCCTGGACGTCTCGACGCAGCCTGAGAAACTATCTACTCCTGGAGGGAAAGTAAGACCTCACTTGCCTCAAGAGAAATCACCCCAAAGATATAGGAAGCCCCCAACAAATAATAACGGTGAGGTAAGGGGAAAACACAAACGTAGAAATGAAAACAGATTCAGCAAATGAGGCCCACTAATACTAGATAGCAGAAGACAGATAGTGAACTGTGTGGTCAGTAAAAAACCCTATGCAAAATATCCACGCTGAGAATACAAGAACCCCCACACCAACTAACGGTGTGAGGGGAGAAACTCAGCCCCCTAGAGCTACCAGCAAGCAAGGAAATCACATATTAGCAAGCTGGACAAGAAAACAAAAATAAACCAAGAAACATATGACCACTGATGGTCAAAAAATGAATCAAGCAAATCTTAGCTTCTCTTGAAGAGACTGATAACGAAGGACTGCAGGAGAGCTCCAAAATAGCACTGAAGACATTGACAGCAGGCAACAACTGAGAGTCCAGGTGAACTAAATAGGAAACCAGCTAAGAGATAACGAGACAGCTGATCCTGCCTCAGACCTGCAGAATGACACAAAGAGCCACCAGAGGGAGCCCAAAGATAGCACTACACAGTACCAGTTGTGACCACAAGAGGGAGCCCAAAAACAGAGTTCACAACAGTGGAGCATCTTAGGGGCCATCATCCTTTGTGCATAATTATATGGGGAATAATATTCTATGGAGTATCTTATGGGGCCATCAACCTTTGTGCAGCATTATATGGGGCATAATATCCTATGGAGCATCTTAGGGGGCCATCATCCTTTGTGCAGAATTATATGGGGCATAATATTCTATGGAGCATCTTATGGGGCCATCAACCTTTGTGCAGCATTATATGGGACATAATATCCTATGGAGCATCTTCTGCGGCCAACCTTTGTGCAGCATTATATGGGGCATAATATTCTATGAAGCATCTTATGGGGCCCATCATGAACTTTATGGAGCTGTCAGGACTCTGAACATTTTTTACCTTTTGTGCATTACTGCCCTTTTCCAAGATGGCGTCTTTGGTCTCATGTGCACTGTGTCTTCCTGCTATAAAACTCCACCCCAGCCTTCAGTCTGTGCTAGAGTATTCTGCCTTGCATCCAGCTCCTGATCTCTGATTACTCCCTGGCTATACACCTGCTCCTGTGAACCTGTGTGGTGATCCTGCTACTCTGCTCTGAGTTCCTGCTGCATACACAAGTTTCCAGTAATCCTCCTTCATCTGCTGCTCGTATTTACTTCCACCTGCATTTGCTGGACTTGTGCAACCACATGGCAGCCCAGGAAAACAAACTTGCTGGCATAGAGTCCCCAGTATGGACGGGCTTTTCAGGACATAAGCACGCAAATAGCTGCACAAGTGACTTTACCCTCTGGGCAACCGCCACCAGCTAGCCCACCTAAGTTGCCCCATTCAGATTTAATGGTGATCGCAACAAATTCCGTGGCTTTGTGAATCAATGTATGCTATATTTTGATGTGCATGTTGACCGTTTTCCTAGTGATAGATCCAAAGTATTGTGTGTAATAATGCTACTGACCTCACGAGCGCTCGCCTGGGCGAATCCGATGATTGAGTCTCGTGACCCACGGTTAAATGACTTGGATGATTTCTTGGCCGCTATGGCATTAATGTTTGATGACCCTAATCGCTGTGCAACCGCTGAATCTGCTTTGTTGTCTTTACGCCAGGCTAAATGTTCTGTTATTGAGTATGCCACTGAATTCAGGAGATTGGCGGTAGATACCAATTGGGACAGTTATGCACAATTGCCTATTTTTAAAAGGGGTCTGTCTAGTATTGTAAAAGATGAACTAGCCCTCTCTGAGTCACCACAAGAGCTAGAGACATTTATACAGCATTGTGTGGGCATAGACATTCGCCTTACTGAGCGTAGGCAGGAGAAATTTGCTGCATATAACCGTGTGTCTAACTTTTCCCTTCCTTCCAAAGAGCCTGCAGGTAAAACCTCTCGGGAGGTGGAGGAGGTGCCCATGCAAATTGATTCCGTTCAGAGGCGCGAGATCAATGAGCGCCGGGAGCATCACCTTCGTGAAAGTCTATGTTTCTACTGCAGGCAGTCTGACCACTTCTTGATCAATTGTCCTAAGTATCCTAGGCGGCCTAACAAGGTGCTAGCAGCAATAGGGGAGTAGGACAACTGTGATGATGAATCTGACTTCTCTGAATGTAGCCTGCCTTTAAACGCTGTATTCCATTCACTTTCTATGACCTCACCCCCCAAGGAGCTGAAGGAAAAGAACTCTCACTGCTCTCTCCCTATTGAGATCCTGTGTTAAGGACAGTGGATTTCCAGTTCAGCTATGATTGACTCTGGTGCAGGTGGCAATTTCATGGATATTGCATTTGCCAAGGAACATGGTATTAAAATTCAGCAAAGAGTCTCTCCAATTACCATGGAAACAGTGGATGGGTCACCTTTAATCTCTGGGCCTGTGGATCAGGAGACGGTACCCCTTGAAATTTTGTTGGAGCTTAATCATCAGGAGCAATTTTCTTTCTTGCTAATTTCTTCTCCTCATTTTCCTGTGATTTTAGGCATTCCTTGGTTGCGTTCTCAGAACCCAATTATCAACTGGGAGACAAAGGAGATCATCTTCCCAACAAGGAGCAACTCAGCGTTAACAGAAGCTGTCCCTGAGTCCACAACTACGGAACCACATGTACAAATATTTTCTTTACCTCCAGCTTATAAAGAGTTCTCTGACATCTGTGACAAGAAGAATGCAGATCAGCTTCCTCCACACAGGCATTATGACTGTCCCATTGAGCTGCTTCCCAGGGCAGCCTGTTATGATCCTTAGTGACTGAGGATCACAGAACTGACTAGCTAAGTTACTGAACATAGAACGAGCTCTAGGGAGGTGGTAACTGGACTGACCGCAATCCTGATCCTAACCGAACACACTAAAGGTAGCCGGTGAACGTGCCTGAATTCCTAGACGTCTCGACGCAGCCTGAGAAACTAGCTACCCTTAGACAGAAAGAAAGTAAGACCTCACTTGCTTCAGAGAAATACCCCCAAAGATATAGAAAGCCCCCAACAAATAATAACGGTGAGGTAAGGGGAAAATACAAACGTAGAAATGAAACAGATTCAACAAATGAGGCCCGCTAATACTAGATAGCAGAAGACAGATAGGAAACTGTGCGGTCAGTAGAAAACCCTATACAAAATATCCACGCTGAGAATTCAAGAACCCCCACACCAACTAACGGTGTGAGGGGAGAAACTCAGCCCCCTAGAGCTACCAGCAAGCGAGGAAATCACATATTAGCAAGCTGGACAAGAACAGATAATAAACCAAGAAACATATTGAACACTGATGATCAAAAAATGAACAAACAGAAACTTAGCTTCTCTTGGAGAGACTGATAACGCAGGTAGTCAGGATAGATCAAAATAGCACTGAATACATTGACAGCAGGCAACAACTGAAAGTCCAGGTGAGCTAAATAGGAAACCAACCAGCAGATAACGAGACAACTGATCCCAGCCACAGACCTGCAGAATGACAAAAAGAGCCACCAGAGGGAGCCCAAAGATAGCACTCACACAGTACCACTCGTGACCACAAGAGGGAGCCCAAAAACAGAGTTCACAACAGTACCCCCCCCTTGAGGAGGGGTCACCGAACCCTCATCAAAACCCCCAGGGTGATCAGGATGAGCAACATGGAAGGCATGAACCAAATCAGCCGCATGAACATCAGAGGCGACAACCCAGGAATTATGCTCCTGACCATAGCTCTTCTACTTAACCAAATACTGAAGCCGCCGTCTAGAAATACGAGAATCCAAGATCTTCTCCACCACGTACTCCAATTCGCCCTCAACCAGCACCGGAGCAGGGGGCTCAACAGAAGGAACCACAGGCACCACATACCTCCGCAACAAAGACCTATGGAACACATTATGAATGGCAAACGACGCTGGGAGGTCCAAACGAAATGACACAGGGTTAAAGATTTCCAAAATCTTATAAGGACCGATGAAGCGAGGCTTGAATTTAGGAGAGGAGACCTTCTTAGGAACATACCGAGAAGACAGCCATACCAAATCCCCAACACGAAGTCGGGGACCCACACCGCGACGGCGGTTGGCAAAGCGCTGAGCCTTCTCCTGTGACAACTTCAAATTGTCCACCACATGGTTCCAAATCTGCTGCAACCTATCCACCACAGAATCCACCCCAGGACAGTCAGACGGCTCCACCTGACCCGAGGAAAAATGAGGATGAAAGCCAGAATTACAAAAAAAAGGCGAAACCAAAGTAGCAGAATTAGCCCGATTATTAAGGGCAAACTCGGCCAATGGTAAAAAAGTAACCCAATCATCCTGATCAGCAGAAACAAAACATCTTAAATAAGTTTCCAAGGTCTGATTAGTTCGCTCGGTTTGGCCATTCGGCTGAGGATGGAAGGCAGACGAAAAAGACAAATCAATGCCCATCTTAGCACAAAAGATCCGCCAAAATCTGGACACAAACTGGGATCCTCTGTCAGACACAATATTTTCAGGGATGCCGTGCAAGCGAACCACATTCTGAAAAAATAGAGGAACCAAATCGGAGGAGGAAGGCAACTTAGGCAAGGGCACCAAATGGACCATTTTAGAAAAACGATCACACACCACCCAGATGACAGACATTCTCTGAGAGACTGGAAGATCCGAAATAAAATCCATGGAAATGTGCGTCCAAGGCCTCTTCGGGACAGGCAAAGGCAAAAGCAAACCGCTGGCACGAGAACAGCAAGGCTTAGCCCGAGCACAAATCCCACAGGACTGCACAAAGGAACGCACATCCCATGACAAGGAAGGCCACCAGAAGGATCTAGCCACCAAATCTCTGGTACCAAAAATCCCAGGATGATCTGCCAACACCGAAGAATGAACCTCGGAAATGACTCTGCTGGTCCATCTATCTGGGACAAACAGTCTCTCTGGTGGGCAACGGTCAGGTCTATCCGCCTGAAATTCCTGCAGCACTCGTCGCAAATCTGGGGAAATGGCAGACAAAATCACTCCCTCTCTGAGGATACCAGCCGGCTCTGAAACTCCCGGAGAGTCAGGCACAAAACTCCTAGAAAGAGCATCAGCCTTCACGTTCTTCGAACCAGGCAGGTACGAGACCACAAAATCGAAATGGGAGAAAAACAACAACCAACGAGCCTGTCTAGGATTCAGCCACTTAGCAGACTCGAGATAAATCAGATTTTTGTGATCAGTCAAGACCACCACACGATGCTTAGCTCCCTCGAGCCAATGTCGCCACTCCTCAAATGCCCACTTCATAGCCAACAACTCCCGATTACCAACATCATAATTCCGCTCGGCAGGCGAAAACTTTCTTGAAAAGAAAGCACAAGGCTTCCTCACAGAGCAATCAGAGCTTCTCTGCGACAAAACAGCCCCTGCTCCAATCTCAGAAGCATCAACCTCGACCTGAAAAGGAAGAGAGATATCAGGCTGACATAAAACTGGAGCCAAAGAAAACCGGCGCTTCAGCTCCCGAAAGGCTTCCACGGCCGCAGGAGACCAATTAGTCACATCAGAACCCTTCTTGGTCAAATCCGTCAAGGGTTTAACCACGCCAGAAAAATTAGCAATGAAGCGACGGTAAAAATTAGCAAAACCCAAGAACTTCTGAATACTCTTAACAGATGTAGGCCGAGTCCAGTCATGAAAAGCCTGAACGTTGACTGGGTCCATCTCAATAGTAGAAGGAGAAAAAATAAAACCCAAAAAGGAAACCTTCTGTACTCCGAAGAGACATTTTGAGCCCTTCACAAATAAGGCATTAGCACGCAGGACCTGAAATACCATCCTGACCTGCTTCACATGGGACTCCCAATCCTCAGAAAAGACCAAAATGTCATCCAGATACACAATCATAAATTTATCCAGATATTCTCGGAAGATGTCATGCATGAAGGACTGAAACACAGAAGGAGCATTAGAGAGTCCAAAAGGCATCACCAAGTACTCAAAATGGCCTTCGGGCATATTAAATGCTGTTTTCCATTCATCCCCCTGCTTAATACGCACAAGGTTATACGCACCACGAAGATTTATCTTGGTAAACCAACTGGACCCCTTAATCCGAGCAAACAGATCAGACGATAATGGCAAAGGATACTGAAATTTGACCGTGATTTTATTTAGAAGACGATAATCTATACAAGGTCTCAGAGAACCATCCTTCTTGGCCACAAAAAAGAATCCTGCACCCAGAGGGGATGAGGACGGCCGAATATGTCCCTTCTCCAAAGACTCCTTTATATAACTCCGCATAGCGGCATGTTCTGGTACAGACAAATTAAAAAGTCGTCCCTTAGGGAACTTACTACCAGGAATCAAATTTATAGCACAATCACAATCCCTATGAGGAGGTAGGGCACCGGATCTGGGCTCATCAAATACATCCTGGTAGTCCGACAAAAACTCAGGGACCTCAGAAGGAGTGGAAGAAGCAATTGACACCAAAGGAGCATCGCCATGAATCCCCCGGCAACCCCAACTTGACACAGACATAGGTTTCCAATCCAGAACTGGATTATGGGCCTGCAACCATGGCAGACCCAAAACGACAACATCATGCAAATTATGCAGCACAAGAAAGCGAATCACCTCCTGATGTACAGGAGTCATGCACATGGTCACTTGAGTCCAATACTGAGGCTTATTCTCAGCCAATGGTGTAGCATCAATTCCCCTCAGTGGAATAGGGAATTTTAAAGGCTCCAGGACCAAACCACAGCGCCTGGCAAACGACAAATCCATCAGATTCAGGGCAGCACCTGAATCCACAAAAGCCATAACCGAGTAGGATGACAAAGAACAAATTAAAGTAACAGACAAAATGAATTTAGGCTGTATAGTACCAACGGTGACAGGTTTAGCGATTTTTTTTAAGCGCTTAGAGCATGCTGAGATAACATGAGTAGAATCACCACAGTAAAAGCACAACCCATTTTGACGTCTATGACTTTGCCGCTCAATTCTGGTCAGAATTCTGTCACATTGCATAGACTCAGGTCTCTGTTCAGAAAACACCGCCAGATGGTGCACAGATTTGCGCTCCCGCAAACGCCGATCAATCTGAATGGCCAAAGCCATTGAGTCATTCAGACCAACAGGCGTGGGGAACCCCACCATAACATTCTTAATGGCTTCAGAAAGACCTTCTCTGAAATTTGCAGCCAGGGCACACTCATTCCATTGAGTAAGCACCGACCATTTCCGAAATTTTTGACAATACACCTCTGCTTCATCCTGTCCCTGACAGAGGGCCAGCAAAGCCTTTTCTGCCTGGTTCTCAAGATTAGGTTCCTCATAAAGCAGTCCAAGCACCAGAAAAAACGCATCCACATTCAGCAATGCAGGATCTCCTGGCGCCAGGGAGAAAGCCCAATCTTGAGGGTCGCCACGTAACAAGGAGATAACAATTTTAACTTGCTGAGCGGAATCACCAGAGGAACGAGGTCTCAAGGAAAGAAATAATTTACAATTATTCTTAAAATTCAGAAACCTAGATCTATCTCCAGAAAACAACTCAGGAATAGGTACTTTTGGCTCTGACATAGGACTGTGAACAACAAAATCCTGAATGCTTTGCACCCTTGCAGCAAGATGATCCACACTAGAAGTCAGACTCTGAATATCCATGTCTGCAGCTGAACTTAAAGCCACCCAGAGATTAAGGGGATGAGAGAAGCTGGACAGACTGCAGCAAAGGGAGAAAAAAAAAATTGCACTCAGGACTTCTCTTATCCCACTTCTGCGATGCATTAAACACATTTTGGCCTGCTGTACTGTTATGATCCTTAGCTAGTCAGTTCTGTGATCCTCAGCCACTAAGTTACTGAACATAGAACGAGCTCTAGGGAGGTGGTAACTGGACTGACCGCAATCCTGATCCTAACCGAACACACTAAAGGTAGCAGGTGAACGTGCCTGAATTCCTAGATGTCTCGACGCAGCCTGAGAAACTAGCTACCCTTAGAGAGAAAGAAAGTAAGACCTTACTTGCCTCAGAGAAATACCCCCAAAAATATAGAAAGCCCCCAACAAATAATAACGGTGAGGTAAGGGGAAAATACAAATGTAGAAATGAAACAGATTCAGCAAATGAGGCCCGCTAATACTAGATAGCAGAAGACAGATAGGAAACTGTGCGGTCAGTAGAAAACCCTATACAAAATATCCACGCTGAGAATTCAAGAACCCCCACACCAACTAACGGTGTGAGGGGAGAAACTCAGCCCCCTAGAGCTACCAGCAAGCGAGGAAATCACATATTTTAGTAAGCTGGACAAGAACAGATAATAAACCAAGAAACATATTGAACACTGATGATCAAAAAATGAACAAACAGAAACTTAGCTTCTCTTGGAGAGACTGATAACGCAGGTAGTCAGGAGAGATCAAAATAGCACTGAATACATTGACAGCAGGCAACAACTGAAAGTCCAGGTGAGCTAAATAGGAAACCAACCATCAGATAACGAGACAGCTGATCCCAGCCACAGACCTGCAGAATGACAAAAAGAGCCACCAGAGGGAGCCCAAAGATAGCACTCACACAGTACCACTCGTGACCACAAGAGGGAGCCCAAAAACAGAGTTCACAACAGCAGCCATTCCTTTTGGTAACGTATACTCTTTGGCGGCACCTGAGCTTTAAGCCTTAAAAGAGTATATTGATGAAAATCTGGCCAAAGGCTTCATACGTCCTTCTTCCTCACCAGCAGGGGCACCTGTCTTTTTTGTAAAGAAGAAGGATGGGACGCTGAGACCCTGTGTTGACTATCGAGAACTCAATAAGGTAACCGTACAAAACCGTTACCCTTTGCCTCTGATTCCCGAATTACTGGAAAGAGTCCGCCATGCTAAGGTGTTCTCTAAACTGGATCTTCGTGGGGCTTATAATTTGGTGCGTATCCGTCCAGGGGATGAGTGGAAGACAGCATTCAGATGCCGGTATGGACACTTTGAATCTCTTGTGATGCCCTTCGGGCTTTGTAACGCCCCTGCAACATTTCAACACCTTGCTAATGACATTTTCAGAGATTTGTTGGACCAGTTTGTGGTGATCTATTTGGACGATATACTAATCTTTTCTGACTCTCTACAGGAACATGAAGAACATGTCAAAACTGTTTTAAGATGTCTGAAAGAGGACCATCTGTATATTAAGCCGGAGAAATGCGAGTTCCATCATTCTGAGATACAGTTCTTAGGTTATATCATCTCTCCCCAGGGGCTGAACATAGAATCTGGTAAGATTCAGGCTATCCGTGACTGGCCGGTACCCAAGAACGTTAAGGAGGTCCAACGTTTTATTGGTTTTGCAAATTTCTACAGACGCTTCATTCAAAATTTTTCTGATATTGTCCGTCCCATTACTTCCTTGACAATGAAGGAAAAGCCCTTTAAGTGGTCATCACAGGCTCAAGAAGCTTTTGATCTGCTTAAGATCTGTTTCACATCAGCACCGTTGTTGATACACCCAGATCCAACACTTCCTTTCATTGTGGAGGTGGATGCTTCTGATAATGCTTTGGGGGCTATTCTCTCCCAAAGACCTGGAGAGAAGGGTCTGCTACATCCTTGTGCTTTCTTTTCCCATAGACTAACATCAGAAGAGAAGAATTACGACGTGGGAGACAAGGAATTGCTGGCTATTATTGCTGCTTTCAAGGAATGGAGGCATCATCTGCAAGGAGCTGCACAACAGATCATAGTGCTAACTGACCATCACAATCTAGAGTTCCTTAGATCCGCTAGATGTCTTTCTCCTCATCAGGCTCGTTGGAACTTATTTTTAAATCAATTTAACTTTGTTATCTCGTACCGTCCAGGTTCTCGTAATGGGAAGGCTGATGCTTTATCCCGAATCCATGCTGCGGGTTCCGTACCTGGAGCCCCGTCCAAGGCCATTCTATCTGATGCCAATTTCATCGGAGTTATCCATGATCAGGACTTGTGGAAGGAGTGCAGGGAGGCCTATGAAGGTGATGTATTTCTGGCCAACCCACCTGTGGATATTAATCTTGTCTTTAAGGGTGGCATGTGGTTCAGAGATCAACATATCTACGTCCCGGAGATCATCCGTCTGCAGATCCTCAAGTTGGTACATAACTCCAAGTTGGCTGGTCACAGGGAGGTACAGAAGACACAAGAGTTCCTGAGCCGATTCTTCTGAGTTCACAACAGTACCCCCCCCTTGAGGAGGGGTCACCGAACCCTCATCAAAACCCCCAGGGTGATCAGGATGAGCAACATGGAAGGCATGAACCAAATCAGCCGCATGAACATCAGAGGCGACAACCCAGGAATTATGCTCCTGACCATAGCTCTTCTACTTAACCAAATACTGAAGCCGCCGTCTAGAAATACGAGAATCCAAGATCTTCTCCACCACGTACTCCAATTCGCCCTCAACCAGCACCGGAGCAGGGGGCTCAACAGAAGGAACCACAGGCACCACATACCTCCGCAACAAAGACCTATGGAACACATTATGAATGGCAAACGACGCTGGGAGGTCCAAACGAAATGACACAGGGTTAAAGATTTCCAAAATCTTATAAGGACCGATGAAGCGAGGCTTGAATTTAGGAGAGGAGACCTTCTTAGGAACATACCGAGAAGACAGCCATACCAAATCCCCAACACGAAGTCGGGGACCCACACCGCGACGGCGGTTGGCAAAGCGCTGAGCCTTCTCCTGTGACAACTTCAAATTGTCCACCACATGGTTCCAAATCTGCTGCAACCTATCCACCACAGAATCCACCCCAGGACAGTCAGACGGCTCCACCTGACCCGAGGAAAAATGAGGATGAAAGCCAGAATTACAAAAAAAAGGCGAAACCAAAGTAGCAGAATTAGCCCGATTATTAAGGGCAAACTCGGCCAATGGTAAAAAAGTAACCCAATCATCCTGATCAGCAGAAACAAAACATCTTAAATAAGTTTCCAAGGTCTGATTAGTTCGCTCGGTTTGGCCATTCGGCTGAGGATGGAAGGCAGACGAAAAAGACAAATCAATGCCCATCTTAGCACAAAAGATCCGCCAAAATCTGGACACAAACTGGGATCCTCTGTCAGACACAATATTTTCAGGGATGCCGTGCAAGCGAACCACATTCTGAAAAAATAGAGGAACCAAATCGGAGGAGGAAGGCAACTTAGGCAAGGGCACCAAATGGACCATTTTAGAAAAACGATCACACACCACCCAGATGACAGACATTCTCTGAGAGACTGGAAGATCCGAAATAAAATCCATGGAAATGTGCGTCCAAGGCCTCTTCGGGACAGGCAAAGGCAAAAGCAAACCGCTGGCACGAGAACAGCAAGGCTTAGCCCGAGCACAAATCCCACAGGACTGCACAAAGGAACGCACATCCCATGACAAGGAAGGCCACCAGAAGGATCTAGCCACCAAATCTCTGGTACCAAAAATCCCAGGATGATCTGCCAACACCGAAGAATGAACCTCGGAAATGACTCTGCTGGTCCATCTATCTGGGACAAACAGTCTCTCTGGTGGGCAACGGTCAGGTCTATCCGCCTGAAATTCCTGCAGCACTCGTCGCAAATCTGGGGAAATGGCAGACAAAATCACTCCCTCTCTGAGGATACCAGCCGGCTCTGAAACTCCCGGAGAGTCAGGCACAAAACTCCTAGAAAGAGCATCAGCCTTCACGTTCTTCGAACCAGGCAGGTACGAGACCACAAAATCGAAATGGGAGAAAAACAACAACCAACGAGCCTGTCTAGGATTCAGCCACTTAGCAGACTCGAGATAAATCAGATTTTTGTGATCAGTCAAGACCACCACACGATGCTTAGCTCCCTCGAGCCAATGTCGCCACTCCTCAAATGCCCACTTCATAGCCAACAACTCCCGATTACCAACATCATAATTCCGCTCGGCAGGCGAAAACTTTCTTGAAAAGAAAGCACAAGGCTTCCTCACAGAGCAATCAGAGCTTCTCTGCGACAAAACAGCCCCTGCTCCAATCTCAGAAGCATCAACCTCGACCTGAAAAGGAAGAGAGATATCAGGCTGACATAAAACTGGAGCCAAAGAAAACCGGCGCTTCAGCTCCCGAAAGGCTTCCACGGCCGCAGGAGACCAATTAGTCACATCAGAACCCTTCTTGGTCAAATCCGTCAAGGGTTTAACCACGCCAGAAAAATTAGCAATGAAGCGACGGTAAAAATTAGCAAAACCCAAGAACTTCTGAATACTCTTAACAGATGTAGGCCGAGTCCAGTCATGAAAAGCCTGAACGTTGACTGGGTCCATCTCAATAGTAGAAGGAGAAAAAATAAAACCCAAAAAGGAAACCTTCTGTACTCCGAAGAGACATTTTGAGCCCTTCACAAATAAGGCATTAGCACGCAGGACCTGAAATACCATCCTGACCTGCTTCACATGGGACTCCCAATCCTCAGAAAAGACCAAAATGTCATCCAGATACACAATCATAAATTTATCCAGATATTCTCGGAAGATGTCATGCATGAAGGACTGAAACACAGAAGGAGCATTAGAGAGTCCAAAAGGCATCACCAAGTACTCAAAATGGCCTTCGGGCATATTAAATGCTGTTTTCCATTCATCCCCCTGCTTAATACGCACAAGGTTATACGCACCACGAAGATTTATCTTGGTAAACCAACTGGACCCCTTAATCCGAGCAAACAGATCAGACGATAATGGCAAAGGATACTGAAATTTGACCGTGATTTTATTTAGAAGACGATAATCTATACAAGGTCTCAGAGAACCATCCTTCTTGGCCACAAAAAAGAATCCTGCACCCAGAGGGGATGAGGACGGCCGAATATGTCCCTTCTCCAAAGACTCCTTTATATAACTCCGCATAGCGGCATGTTCTGGTACAGACAAATTAAAAAGTCGTCCCTTAGGGAACTTACTACCAGGAATCAAATTTATAGCACAATCACAATCCCTATGAGGAGGTAGGGCACCGGATCTGGGCTCATCAAATACATCCTGGTAGTCCGACAAAAACTCAGGGACCTCAGAAGGAGTGGAAGAAGCAATTGACACCAAAGGAGCATCGCCATGAATCCCCCGGCAACCCCAACTTGACACAGACATAGGTTTCCAATCCAGAACTGGATTATGGGCCTGCAACCATGGCAGACCCAAAACGACAACATCATGCAAATTATGCAGCACAAGAAAGCGAATCACCTCCTGATGTACAGGAGTCATGCACATGGTCACTTGAGTCCAATACTGAGGCTTATTCTCAGCCAATGGTGTAGCATCAATTCCCCTCAGTGGAATAGGGAATTTTAAAGGCTCCAGGACCAAACCACAGCGCCTGGCAAACGACAAATCCATCAGATTCAGGGCAGCACCTGAATCCACAAAAGCCATAACCGAGTAGGATGACAAAGAACAAATTAAAGTAACAGACAAAATGAATTTAGGCTGTATAGTACCAACGGTGACAGGTTTAGCGATTTTTTTTAAGCGCTTAGAGCATGCTGAGATAACATGAGTAGAATCACCACAGTAAAAGCACAACCCATTTTGACGTCTATGACTTTGCCGCTCAATTCTGGTCAGAATTCTGTCACATTGCATAGACTCAGGTCTCTGTTCAGAAAACACCGCCAGATGGTGCACAGATTTGCGCTCCCGCAAACGCCGATCAATCTGAATGGCCAAAGCCATTGAGTCATTCAGACCAACAGGCGTGGGGAACCCCACCATAACATTCTTAATGGCTTCAGAAAGACCTTCTCTGAAATTTGCAGCCAGGGCACACTCATTCCATTGAGTAAGCACCGACCATTTCCGAAATTTTTGACAATACACCTCTGCTTCATCCTGTCCCTGACAGAGGGCCAGCAAAGCCTTTTCTGCCTGGTTCTCAAGATTAGGTTCCTCATAAAGCAGTCCAAGCACCAGAAAAAACGCATCCACATTCAGCAATGCAGGATCTCCTGGCGCCAGGGAGAAAGCCCAATCTTGAGGGTCGCCACGTAACAAGGAGATAACAATTTTAACTTGCTGAGCGGAATCACCAGAGGAACGAGGTCTCAAGGAAAGAAATAATTTACAATTATTCTTAAAATTCAGAAACCTAGATCTATCTCCAGAAAACAACTCAGGAATAGGTACTTTTGGCTCTGACATAGGACTGTGAACAACAAAATCCTGAATGCTTTGCACCCTTGCAGCAAGATGATCCACACTAGAAGTCAGACTCTGAATATCCATGTCTGCAGCTGAACTCAAAGCCACCCAGAGATTAAGGGGATGAGAGAAGCTGGACAGACTGCAGCAAAGGGAGAAAAAAAAAATTGCACTCAGGACTTCTCTTATCCCACTTCTGCGATGCATTAAACACATTTTGGCCTGCTGTACTGTTATGATCCTTAGCTAGTCAGTTCTGTGATCCTCAGCCACTAAGTTACTGAACATAGAACGAGCTCTAGGGAGGTGGTAACTGGACTGACCGCAATCCTGATCCTAACCGAACACACTAAAGGTAGCAGGTGAACGTGCCTGAATTCCTAGATGTCTCGACGCAGCCTGAGAAACTAGCTACCCTTAGAGAGAAAGAAAGTAAGACCTCACTTGCCTCAGAGAAATACCCCCAAAAATATAGAAAGCCCCCAACAAATAATAACGGTGAGGTAAGGGGAAAATACAAATGTAGAAATGAAACAGATTCAGCAAATGAGGCCCGCTAATACTAGATAGCAGAAGACAGATAGGAAACTGTGCGGTCAGTAGAAAACCCTATACAAAATATCCACGCTGAGAATTCAAGAACCCCCACACCAACTAACGGTGTGAGGGGAGAAACTCAGCCCCCTAGAGCTACCAGCAAGCGAGGAAATCACATATTTTAGTAAGCTGGACAAGAACAGATAATAAACCAAGAAACATATTGAACACTGATGATCAAAAAATGAACAAACAGAAACTTAGCTTCTCTTGGAGAGACTGATAACGCAGGTAGTCAGGAGAGATCAAAATAGCACTGAATACATTGACAGCAGGCAACAACTGAAAGTCCAGGTGAGCTAAATAGGAAACCAACCATCAGATAACGAGACAGCTGATCCCAGCCACAGACCTGCAGAATGACAAAAAGAGCCACCAGAGGGAGCCCAAAGATAGCACTCACACAGTACCACTCGTGACCACAAGAGGGAGCCCAAAAACAGAGTTCACAACAGCAGCCATTCCTTTTGGTAACGTATACTCTTTGGCGGCACCTGAGCTTTAAGCCTTAAAAGAGTATATTGATGAAAATCTGGCCAAAGGCTTCATACGTCCTTCTTCCTCACCAGCAGGGGCACCTGTCTTTTTTGTAAAGAAGAAGGATGGGACGCTGAGACCCTGTGTTGACTATCGAGAACTCAATAAGGTAACCGTACAAAACCGTTACCCTTTGCCTCTGATTCCCGAATTACTGGAAAGAGTCCGCCATGCTAAGGTGTTCTCTAAACTGGATCTTCGTGGGGCTTATAATTTGGTGCGTATCCGTCCAGGGGATGAGTGGAAGACAGCATTCAGATGCCGGTATGGACACTTTGAATCTCTTGTGATGCCCTTCGGGCTTTGTAATGCCCCTGCAACATTTCAACACCTTGCTAATGACATTTTCAGAGATTTGTTGGACCAGTTTGTGGTGATCTATTTGGACGATATACTAATCTTTTCTGACTCTCTACAGGAACATGAAGAACATGTCAAAACTGTTTTAAGATGTCTGAAAGAGGACCATCTGTATATTAAGCCGGAGAAATGCGAGTTCCATCATTCTGAGATACAGTTCTTAGGTTATATCATCTCTCCCCAGGGGCTGAACATAGAATCTGGTAAGATTCAGGCTATCCGTGACTGGCCGGTACCCAAGAACGTTAAGGAGGTCCAACGTTTTATTGGTTTTGCAAATTTCTACAGACGCTTCATTCAAAATTTTTCTGATATTGTCCGTCCCATTACTTCCTTGACAATGAAGGAAAAGCCCTTTAAGTGGTCATCACAGGCTCAAGAAGCTTTTGATCGGCTTAAGATCTGTTTCACATCAGCACCGTTGTTGATACACCCAGATCCAACACTTCCTTTCATTGTGGAGGTGGATGCTTCTGATAATGCTTTGGGGGCTATTCTCTCCCAAAGACCTGGAGAGAAGGGTCTGCTACATCCTTGTGCTTTCTTTTCCCATAGACTAACATCAGAAGAGAAGAATTACGACGTGGGAGACAAGGAATTGCTGGCTATTATTGCGGCTTTCAAGGAATGGAGGCATCATCTGCAAGGAGCTGCACAACAGATCATAGTGCTAACTGACCATCACAATCTAGAGTTCCTTAGATCCGCTAGATGTCTTTCTCCTCATCAGGCTCGTTGGAACTTATTTTTAAATCAATTTAACTTTGTTATCTCGTACCGTCCAGGTTCTCGTAATGGGAAGGCTGATGCTTTATCCCGAATCCATGCTGCGGGTTCCGTACCTGGAGCCCCGTCCAAGGCCATTCTATCTGATGCCAATTTCATCGGAGTTATCCATGATCAGGACTTGTGGAAGGAGTGCAGGGAGGCCTATGAAGGTGATGTATTTCTGGCCAACCCACCTGTGGATATTAATCTTGTCTTTAAGGGTGGCATGTGGTTCAGAGATCAACATATCTACGTCCCGGAGATCATCCGTCTGCAGATCCTCAAGTTGGTACATAACTCCAAGTTGGCTGGTCACAGGGAGGTACAGAAGACACAAGAGTTCCTGAGCCGATTCTTCTGGTGGCCAACTTGCCTGAAAGATACCAAGGACTATGTTCTCTCTTGCGAGGTATGTGCCCATTATAAGACTCCTCATGTGGCACCTACGGGTCTTCTACAACCATTACCTGTTGCGTCCCGCCCTTGGGGGTCTATATCAATGGACTTTATTGTGGAGCTGCCTACATCAGGGGCCATGAATACAATCATGGTGGTAGTTGATTTCCTGACTAAAGCTGCTCATTTGTTCCGTGCACCAGCCTCCCCTCAGCTAAAGATACAGTGAACTTGGTTATACAGAATGTCTTTCGGTTGCACGGGGTTCCGGATGACATCATCTCTGACCATGGAGTACAGTTCACTTCAAGATTCTGGAAGGGGTTTTACTCTGCACTCAATATTAATGTCTGTCTCTCTTCTGCTTACCATCCCCAGACAAATGGTCAGACTGAGCGTACCAACCAGATGCTGTAACAATATCTAAGATGCTATGTCAGCCATCTCCAGGATGATTGGTTGGAGTTGTTGCCGTTAGCCGAATTTTCATATAATAATTCTCAGAGCGCCTCCACTAAATTTACACCTTTCTTTGCCAATCTGGGTTATCATCCTTGTATCTTACCTAGGTCTCCAATTAATTCTCTGATTCCGGCAGTGGAGGAAAGGCTGACTGCGATGAGACAAAATCTGGAGGTTCTGAAGGAATCCCTGACCACAGCTCAAGAACATTATAAGAGATCAGCTGATAGATTCTGTAAACCTGCACCCATGTTCAAGGTAGGAGTTTCCGTGTGGTTAGCAACTAAGAATCTGAAGTTAAACTTTCCTTCACAAAAACTTGGACAGAAATTCATTGGCCCTTTCAAGATCAACGGTATTGTGAGCTCTGTGGCCTGCCGGCTGAAGCTGCCTAGGACAATGAAGGTACACCCAGTTTTTCATGTATCTTTACTAAAGCCTGTATCTCCTAATACCTTCCAGGGACGTGTTGTGCCACCTCCGCAGCCTGTGGCAATTGATGGGCAAGAACAATTTGTGGTGGAGGAAATTATTGATTCCAGGATTCGCAGGAATCGGCTCCAATATCTGATTAGATTGCAGGGATATCCCCCTGAGGAAGACTCTTGGGAACCTGTGGAAAACATCAATGCCAAACAGAAGATTTCTCGTTTTCATCACAGATTCCCTGAGAAACCAGGTCCCAGATCATCCTGAGGCCACTTCTAAGGAGGGAGTAATGTCAGGACTCTGAACATTTTTTACCTTTTGTGCATTACTGCCCTTTTCCAAGATGGTGTCTTTGGTCTCATGTGCACTGTGTCTTCCTGCTATAAAACTCCACCCCAGCCTTCAGTCTGTGCTAGAGTATTCTGCCTTGCATCCAGCTCCTGATCTCTGATTACTCCCTGGCTATACACCTGCTCCTGTGAACCTGTGTGGTAAAATTTGCCAGTAGCTGCTGCATTTCCCACCCTAGGCTTATACTCGAGTCAAAAAGTTTCCCAGTTTTCTCTGGCAAAATTAGGGGTCTTGGCTTATACTTGGATCGGCTTATAGTCTCGAGTAAATACGGTATATTAAAAATAAAGAGATCTAGCAATTTTTACATTTACCAATGGGGATTGTTTTAGACTCAAACTTTGTTTCAGAAAACAACAGATGTTCAAAGCCTTAGTGGTCAGACTCTGAACCTATCTCTTGTATGGAAGTGCCTAATGAGACTGTCCCAAGGTCATTGTGAAGGGAAAGGGAGCATGGTCAGAGGAGACATCATTTATTGGATTCTGATTATCAGTTGTGTAAAGAAGTGTTACCTGTCATTATTAGTGTTGAGCGATACCTTCCGATATTCGAAAATATCGGTATCAGATTGGATTGGCCAATATCAAAAAAATATCGGATATCGCCGATACCGATACCCGATACCAATGCAAGTCAATGGGACAAAAATATCGGAATTAAAATAAACCCTTTCTTTCCTTGTAGGTTAATTCTACCTGAAGGAAAACAACTAAGAATAATGTAGAATGTATTGGGGGAGGTGGAGGAGACATTAAAGGCATAGAGGTTTAGCTCAATCAAATGGAATAGCAAGAATTTTTTTTTTTAAGACATTCGGAGTTACAAAGATATTGACTATGTTAAGATTTTTTATATTTTGTCAGAAATTTATGTTTCACTACTTCCATGCTCTTCACCTTCTTTTTTACTTCTCCCACACTTTCTTCTTCATCATCCTCAGCAGCAGCATCTTTTTCATCAACTTCTTCACCTTCTTCCTATTATTCTTTTTTTTTTAATTTTTCATATTCTTTTTATTCAACTATTATTCTTCTTCATATTCTACTTCTTCATCTTCTTCATATTCTTCTTCTTCATCATATTCTTATTTGTGACAGGCATTCCTGTAGTTGTTATCTATTAAAGTTTTAAGATTAAACCTTTCATTCTGCCTGTCACAAAAGATTTACAACAGGATTTGTCCGCATTCAGTTTGGCCTGCAGCAGTAGGTTTTTTTCCAGGGCCCCACAAGGAGGAACGGACTTACCCCCATACACTGCTTAATCTTCTTCTGCTTATAATTTAGATAATATCTTTTGCTCTGATTTTTAGTCTTATGCTTAATGTTCTTCTGCTTTTTGTTTGGCAGCTTCTTGTTCTTCTGCTTCTTGGTCTTCTTCGGGGTGGTCTTCAGGGTCGTCGTCTCCAGGGTCGTCGTCTCCAGGGTCGTCGTCTCAGGGGTCGTCGTCTTCTTTGGGGTGGTCTTCAGGGTCGTCGTCTCTGGGGTCGTCATCTCCAGGGTCGTCGTCTTCTTCAGGGTGGTCTTCAGGGTCGTCGTCTTTAGGGTCGTCGTTAGGGAAATCCAGAGTGATTAGCAGAAACGATTTCCAAAAGCTTGAACTTGGAAATGTAGCAGAAGTGTTGTGAACTCTGTTTTCAGGCTCCCTCTTGTGGTCACTGGTGGTATGGTGTGACTTTTGCTTTGGGCTCCCCCTGGTGGCTTTGTTTGTTATCCTGCTGGTCTCTGGCTATCAGCTGGTTCATTATCCTCTGGGAGGTTCCTATATAGCTCTGTTTCACTTACACTTGTTGCCGGCTGTCGATGTAATCAGTGCTACTCAGATTCCTTCTGACTACCTTGCTCCCAGTCCATCCAGGACAAGCTAAGTTTTGTTTGCTCATTTTTTGATCAGCCGTGTTTATCATGTTGTCTTGTCCAGCTTGCTAAAATGTTATTCCCTCGCTTGCTGGATGCTCTAGTGGACTGAGTTTCTCCCCACACACCATTAGTTGGTGCGTGGGTTCTTGAAATCTCAGGATGGATATTTTGTAAGGGTTTTTTATTGATCGCATAGACCCCTGCTCTATTTTCTGCTTTCTAGTACTAGTGGGCCTCTTTTGCTGAATCTGATTTCATCCCTACGTATGTGCCTTCTTCTTACTTCACCGTTAATATTTGTTGGGGGCTTCTATATCTTTGGGGATTATTTCTCTGGAGGCAAGCGAGGTCTCTCTTTCTCTTTAGGGGTAGCTAGTTCCTCAGGCTGGCTCGAGACGTCTAGGAAATTTTTTAGGCACGTTCACCGGCTACCTCTAGTTGTGTTACATAGGTTCAGATTTGCGATCAGTCCAGTTACCATCTCCCTAGAGCTTGTCCTTAGTTTATTCACTTGCTGGTCTATTCGTGATCCTCAGCCACTTAAGATCATAACAGTACAGCCGGCCACTAAAGTGTTAATTGCATGGCAGAAGCAGGAGAAAAGAAGCCTTTTTTTTGCCGTGTGTTTAGCTGCTGTGGCTAGCTTCTCTCCTCCTCTTAATCTTGGTGTGGCTCTGAGTTCAGCTGCTGACATGGATGTCCAGAGCTTGGCTTCCAGTCTGGATCATCTTGCTGCTAGGGTTCAAAGTATTCAGGATTTTGTTGTTCACAGTCCTATGTCAGAGCCTAGAATACCTATTCCGGAGTTGTTTTCTGGAGATAGATCTAGGTTCCTGAATTTTAAGAACAATTGTAAATTGTTTCTTTCTTTGAAACCTCGTTCCTCTGGTGATTCCGTTCAGCAAGTTAAGATTATTATTTCTTTCTTGCGCGGCGACCCTCAAGATTGGGCCTTCGCATTGGCGCCAGGGGATCCTGCATTGCTTAGTGTAGATGCGTTTTTTCTAGCCCTTGGATTGCTCTATGAGGAACCTAACCTTGAGAACCAGGCTGAAAAAACGTTATTGGCCCTCTCACAGGGGCAAGATGAAGCAGAGGTGTACTGCCAGAAATTTCGGAAATGGTCGGTGCTTACTCAGTGGAATGAGTGTGCCCTGGCTGCAAATTTCAGAGAAGGTCTTTCTGAAGCCATTAAGAATGTCATGGTGGGGTTCCCTACGCCTGCAGGTCTGAATGAGTCAATGACTCTGGCCATTCAGATTGATCGGCGATTGTGGGAGCGCAAACCTGTGCACCATTTGGCGGTGTCTTCTGAACAGACACCTGAATCTATGCAATGTGACAGAATTCTGACCAGAAGTGAACGGCAAAATTATAGACGGCAAAATGGGTTGTGCTTTTACTGTGGTGACTCAGCTCATGTTATCTCAGCATGCTCTAAGCGCAAAAAAAAGGTTGACAAATCTGTCACTATTGGTACTTTACAGCCTAAGTTCATTTTGTCTGTTACCCTGATTTGTTCCCTGTCATCTTACCCGGTTAATGCTTTTGTAGATTCAGGTGCCGCCCTGAGTCTGATGGATTGGTCATTTGCCAGGCGCTGTGGTTTTGATTTGGAGCCTTTAAAATTCCCTATTCCACTAAGGGGAATTGATTCTACACCATTGGCTACGAATAGACCTCAGTACTGGACACAAGTGACCATGTGCATGACTCCTGTTCATCAGGAGGTGATTCGCTTTCTTGTACTGCATAATTTGCATGATGTCGTCGTGTTGGGTCTACCATGGTTGCAGACTCATAATCCAGTCCTGGATTGGAAAGCTATGTCGGTGTCAAGTTGGGGTTGTCAGGGAATTCATGGTGACGCTCCTGTGGTGTCAATTGCTTCGTCCACTCCTTCTGAAGTCCCTACGTTTTTGTCAGACTACCAGGATGTATTTGAGGAGCCCAAACTCAATTCTTTACCTCCTCATAGGGACTGTGATTGTGCTATAAATTTGATTCCTGGTAGTAAGTTTCCTAAGGGACGACTTTTCAATTTATCTGTGCCGGAGCATGCTGCCATGCGGAGTTATATAAAGGAGTCTTTAGAGAAGGGACATATTCGCCCGTCCTCATCCCCTCTTGGTGCAGGATTCTTTTTTGTGGCTAAAAAGGATGGTTCCCTGAGACCCTGTATTGATTATCGCCTTTTGAATAAAATCACGGTCAAATTTCAGTATCCTTTGCCATTGTTAACTGATTTGTTTGCTCGCATTAGGGGGTCTAGTTGGTTCACCAAGATAGATCTTCGTGGTGCGTATAACCTTGTGCATATAAAACAGGGTGATGAATGGAAAACTGCATTTAATACGCCTGAAGGCCATTTTGAGTACTTGGTGATGCCTTTTGGACTTTCTAATGCTCCTTCAGTCTTTCAGTCCTTTATGCATGACATCTTCCGTGAATATCTGGATAAGTTTATGATTGTGTATCTGGATGATATTCTGTTTTTTTCGGATGATTGGGAGTCTCATGTTAAGCAGGTCAGGATGGTCTTTCAGGTCCTGCGTGACAATGCTTTATTTGTGAAGGGCTCAAAATGTCTTTTTGGAGTCCAGAAGATTTCTTTTTTGGGTTTCATTTTTTCTCCTTCTACTATTGAGATGGACCCAGTCAAGGTTCAGGCTATTCATGACTGGACGCAGCCTACATCTGTTAAGAGTCTTCAGAAGTTCTTGGGTTTTGCAAATTTTTACCGTCGCTTCATAGCTAATTTTTCTGGCGTTGTTAAGCCTTTGACGGATTTGACCAAGAAGGGTTCTGATGTGACTAATTGGTCTTCTGCGGCTGTGGAGGCTTTTCGGGAGCTGAAGAGTTGGTTTTCTTCGGCTCCGGTCTTATGTCAGCCAGATGTCTCACTTCCCTTCCAGGTGGAGGTTGATGCTTCCGAGATTGGAGCAGGGGCTGTTTTGTCGCAGAGAAGCCCCGATGGCTCTGTGATGAAGCCATGTGCTTTCTTTTCAAGAAAGTTTTCGCCTGCCGAGCGGAATTATGATGTCGGTAATCGGGAGCTGTTGGCCATGAAGTGGGCATTTGAGGAGTGGCGACATTGGCTTGAGGGAGCTAAACATCGTGTGGTGGTCTTGACTGATCACAAGAATTTGATTTATCTCGAGTCGGCCAAGCGGCTGAATCCCAGACAGGTTCGTTGGTCGTTGTTTTTCTCTCGTTTTGATTTCATGGTCTCGTACCTGCTGGGTTCGAAGAATGTGAAGGCTGATGATCTTTCTAGGAGTTTTGTGCCTGACTCTCCTGGAGATTCAGAACCGGCTGGTATCCTTAGAGAAGGGGTGATTTTGTCTGCCATCTCCCCAGATTTGCGACGTGTGCTGCAAGAGTTTCAGGCGGATAGACCTGACCGCTGTCCACCGGAGAGACTGTTTGTCCCGGATAGATGGACCAACAGAGTCATCTCCGAGGTTCATTCTTCGGTGTTGGCGGGCCATCCTGGAATATTTGGTACCAGAGACTTGGTGGCCAGGTCTTTTTGGTGGCCTTCCTTGTCGCGGGATGTGCGTTCCTTTGTGTAGTCTTGTGGAATTTGTGCTCGGGCGAAGCCTTGCTGTTCTCGTGCCAGTGGGTTGCTGTTACCTTTGCCTGTCCCGAAGAGGCCTTGGATGCACATTTCCATGGATTTTATTTCAGATCTCCCTGTCTCTCAGAGAATGTCTGTCATCTGGGTGGTGTGTGATCGTTTTTCTAAGATGGTCCATTTGGTGCCCTTGCCTAAGTTGCCTTCCTCCTCCGAGTTGGTTCCACTGTTTTTTCAAAATGTGGTTCGTTTGCACGGGATTCCTGAGAACATTGTTTCTGACAGAGGATCCCAGTTTGTGTCTAGATTTTGGCGGACCTTTTGTGCTAAGTTGGGCATTGAATTGTCTTTTTCGTCGGGCTTCCATCCTCAGACGAAAGGCCAAACCGAGCGAACTATATTAAGATGTTTATTTGACTTATTTAAGATGTTTTGTTTCTGCTGACCAGGACGACTGGGTTACTTTTTTGCCGTTGGCCGAGTTTGCCCTTAATAATCGGGCTAGTTCTGCTACTTTGGTTTCTCCTTTTTTTTGTAATTCGGGGTTTCATCCTCGTTTTTCCTCGGGTCAGGTGGAGCCTTCTGACTGTCCTGGAGTGGATGTTGTGGTGGATAGGTTGCATCAGATTTGGAATCATGTGGTGGACAATTTGAAGTTGTCACAAGAGAAGGCTCAGCTCTTTGCCAACCGCCGTCACTGTGTGGGTCCCCAACTTCGCGTTGGGGACTTGGTGTGGTTGTCTTCTCGCTTCGTTCCTATGAAGGTCTCCTCTCCTAAGTTCAAGCCTCGGTTTATCGGTCCTTATAAGATTCTGGAAGTCCTTGGCCCTGTGTCATTCCGTCTGGACCTCCCGACATCATTTGCTATTCATAATGTGTTCCATCGCTCGTTGTTGCGGAGGTATGTGGTACCTATGGTTCCTCCGGTTGAGCCTCCTGCCCCGGTGCTGGTTGAGGGAGAATTGGAATACGTGGTGGAGAAGATCTTGGATTCTCGTGTTTCTAGACGGAAGCTCCAGTATTTGGTCAAGTGGAAGGGCTATGGTCAGGAGGATAATTCTTGGGTTGTCGCCTCTGATGTTCATGCGGCCGATTTGGTTCGTGCCTTCCATGTGGCTCATCCTGATCGCCCTGGGGGTTTTCATGAGGGTTCGGTGACCCCTCCTTAAGGGGGGGGTACTGTTGTGAACTCTGTTTTCAGGCTCCCTCTTGTGGTCACTGGTGGTATGGTGTGACTTTTGCTTTGGGCTCCCCCTGGTGGCTTTGTTTGTTATCCTGCTGGTCTCTGGCTATCAGCTGGTTCATTATCCTCTGGGAGGTTCCTATATAGCTCTGTTTCACTTACACTTGTTGCCGGCTGTCGATGTAATCAGTGCTACTCAGATTCCTTCTGACTACCTTGCTCCCAGTCCATCCAGGACAAGCTAAGTTTTGTTTGCTCATTTTTTGATCAGCAGTGTTTATCATTTTGTCTTGTCCAGCTTGCTAAAATGTTATTCCCTCGCTTGCTGGATGCTCTAGTGGACTGAGTTTCTCCCCACACACCATTAGTTGGTGCGTGGGTTCTTGAAATCTCAGGATGGATATTTTGTAAGGGTTTTTTATTGATCGCATAGACCCCTGCTCTATTTTCTGCTTTCTAGTACTAGTGGGCCTCTTTTGCTGAATCTGATTTCATCCCTACGTATGTGCCTTCTTCTTACTTCACCGTTAATATTTGTTGGGGGCTTCTATATCTTTGGGGATTATTTTTCTGGAGGCAAGCGAGGTCTCTCTTTCTCTTTAGGGGTAGCTAGTTCCTCAGGCTGGCTCGAGACATCTAGGAAATTTTTTAGGCACGTTCACCGGCTACCTCTAGTTGTGTTACATAGGTTCAGATTTGCGATCAGACCAGTTACCATCTCCCTAGAGCTTGTCCTTAGTTTATTCACCTGCTGGTCTATTCGTGATCCTCAGCCACTAAGGATCATAACACAGAAGGTACAAGAAGGCTGAGGAACTGCTGAGAACCAGCTGAGTGTACTGGAACCTGGATGGCTACCCGAAGGTACAAGAGCCAATGGAACTACTGAGGACCAGCTGACGGTACTGGAACCCGGTTACTAAGCAGGAGGTACCCGTGCCAGAAAGCACTACCAAGGACCACCAGACGTTGGTGGAACTCGGATACCGAGAAGGAGGCACCTAAGCCAAAGGCTCTGCCTGGAACAAGCTGACGGTACTGGAACCAGGATGGGGAGCAGAAGGTACAAGAGCCAAAGACACTGCCGAGAACCAGCTGTCGGTACTGGAACCCGGATGGGTAGCCGAAGGTACAATAGCCAATGGAACTACCGAGGACCAGCTGATGGTTCTGGAACCCAGTTACTAAGCAGGAGGTACCCGTGCCAGAAAACACTACCAAGGACCACCAGACGTTGGTGGAACTTGGATACCGAGAAGGAGGCACCTAAGCCAAAGGCTCTGCCTGGAACCAGCTGACGGTACAGGAACCAGGATGGCTAAAAGAAGATACAAGAGCAAAAGACACTGCCGAGAACCAGCTGATGGTACTGGAACCTGGATGGGTAGCTGAAGGTACAAGAGCCAATGGAACTACCGAGGACCAGCTGATGGTACTGGAACCCGCTTACTAAGCAGGAGGTACCCGTGCCAGAAAGCACTACCAAGGACCACCAGACGTTGGTGGAACTCGGATACCGAGAAAGAGGTGCCTAAGCCAAAGGCTCTGCCTGGAACCAGCTGACGGTACTGGAACCAGGGGGACCTATTCAAGATTGTCTTCCAAAGAACCAGCTAATGGTGCTGGAACTCAGATAGGCAGCAGAAGGTCCACATGAAAAACAAATTGCTAGGCCGCGAGCCAGCCGTAGTTACCAAAAACCCACAGTCCTACCGGGGGAGCTTGTCCTTTTGGCACTACGGAACCAGCCTTGATTACCAGTTCCCACAGCCCACATAGGAAGCACCTAAACTGCAGGCATCATAGAGTTGGCCAACTCCACTGCAACCCGACAGGACAACGTATAGGAGGCAAAGTGACCTTGACACTACCCGGAAACAGCTGGCGTGCTGGAACCAGGCTGGGCAGGAGGGAGTACCCATGCCAAAGACACTGCCGAGAACCAGCTGGCGGTGCTGGAACCCGGATGGGTAGCCGAAGGTACAAGAGCCAATGGAACTACCGAGGATCAGCTGACGGTACTGGAACCTGGTTACTAAGCAGGAGGTCCCCGTGCCAGAAAGCACTACCAAGGACCACCAGACGTTGGAGGAACTCGGATGCCCAGAAGGAGGCACCTAAGCCAAAGGCTCTGCCTGGAACCAGCTGACGGTACTGGAACCAGGGGGACCTATTTAAGATTAACTTCCAAAGAACCAGCTAATGGTGCTGGAACTCTGATAGGCAGCAGAAGGTCCACATGAAAAAAAAATTGCTAGGCTGCGAGCCGGCCATAGTTACTGAAAACCCACAGTCCTACAGGGGGAGCTTGTCCTATTGGCACTACGGAACCAGCCTTGATTGCCAGTTCCCGCAGTCCACATAGGAAGCACCTAAACTGCAGGCACCATAGAGTTGGCTAACCCAACCGCAACCTGACAGGACAACATATTGGAGGCAAAGTGACCTTGACACTACCTGGAAACAGCTGGTGTGCTGGAACCAGGCTAGGCAGGAGGGAGTACCCGTGCCAAAGACACTTCTGAGCAGCAACTGGCAGTGTTGGAGCCCAGGGATTACAGGAGAAACAGATTGTAGGCTGAGGCCTAATTGGAGCAAGTAGAAAGGGAACTTGTAACCCCCCAGGCGTTTGCAACTAAACAAGCCACCTTGTGCAGCACTAATGCTGCACAAGGAAAAGGTGGCTCCTTTAGTTATGCTCCTTTTACACGCTGAAGTAAACACTTATAAAATGTGCCCCCTCATACCGTGAAACCGTCCCGGAGGTGGGACTTTCCTTCTTAATTAGACGCAGCACAGCCGTCATTCATGCCCCCTTGGCACCGGGCGCCGCCTCCTTAGCGTTGTTTTAATCTGTACTGGAGCCTGCGCTGTAATGTTATCCCTTGGGCATGCGAAGTTAGCGCTGCCCGTCTTCTGACATCATTTGTTGTCAGGCTGACTGTGCCTGTGCGGCCGTGCTGCTCGAGCTCCCGCCCCGCAGTGTCTTCTGATTTATTAACACTGTGGGGCTTGGATTTATGGGCATGCGCTGTGCATATCTTCACCTCTCACTCATCTCCTTCTGCCTTCTTCAGACTGTGCGGCGTCAGCTGATCCCTAAGCGCATGCCACGGCGATAAGGGGTGTGTTAGGATTAGGATTGTGGTTAGGGTTATAGTTAGGGTTGGGATTAGGGTTAGGGGTGTGTTGAGGTTAGGTTTGTGGTTAGGGTTATGGTTAGGGGTGTGTTGGGGTTAGGGGTGTAGTTATGTTTGTCAGCATACTCAGGACAAATTGCACAACAACTTTTGGTGTCAAATTTCTCCTGTTACCCTTGGGAAAATAAAAAATTGGGGGGAAAAGAACATGTTTGTGAAAAACATATGATTTTTTATTTTTATGGCCCTAGGTTATAAAACTTCTGTGAAGCACTTGGGGGGTCAAAGTGCTCACCACACATCTAGATGTTCCCTAGGGGCCTACTTTCCAAAATGATGTCACTTGCGGGGGGGGGGGGGGTTCCATTGTTTAGGCACATCAGGGGCTCTCCAAACGCAACATGGCATCCGATCTCAATTCCAGCCAATGTTGCATTGAAAAGTTAAACGGCGCTCCTTCCTTTTCGAGCTCTGCCATGCACCCAAACAGTGGTTTACCTGCATATATGGGGCATCAGCATACTCAGGACAAACTGTACAACAACTTTTGGGGTCCAATTTCTCCTGCTACCCTTAGTAAAATAAAACAAATTGGATCTGAAATAATTTTTTGGTGAACAAAAGTAAAATGTTCCTTTTTTTTTAAACATTTCCAAAATTCCTGTGAAGCACATGAAGGGATAACAAACTTCTTGAGGGTTTTGAGTACCTTGAGGGGTGCAGTTTTTAGAATGGTGTCGCATTTGGGCATTTTCTGTCATATTGGCCCCTCAAAGTTGCATCAAGTGTGAGGTGGTCCCCAAAAAATGGTTTTGCAAATTGTGTTGTAAAAATGAGAAATCACTCGTCAACTTTTAACCCTTAAAACTTCCTAACAAAAAAATAATGGTTCCAAAATTGTGCTAATGTAAAGTAGACATGTTGGAAATGTTATTTATTAACTATTTTGTGTGACACATCTCTCTTATTTAAGGGCATAAAAACTAAAAGCTTGAAAATTGCGAAATTTTTGCCGTATATCCATTTTTTTCACAAATAAACGTAAGTCATATCAAAGAAATTTTGCCAATATCATAAAATACAATATGTCATGAGAAAGCAGTCTCAGAATCACTGGGATCCGTTGAAGCGTTCCAGAGTTATAGCCTCATAAATTGACAGTGGTCAGAATTGAAAAAAATGGCGCTGTCAGGAAGTTGAAAACAGGCTTCTGGGTGAAGGGGTTAAAAATGTGTTTCCAAATTACAATAATACCAATTAAATTGAAATCGAACAATATATGAATTGTAGTTTGCAAGATGTGGCTTATATTATAAATTGTTCTTTACATCATGTCTGTCATGATGGTACGTTTATGAAGACCAGCCAGTAAAGTAACTTTCACTATATATAATGCTAGCATCCAAATGGTCCTTAGGGGACTTATGTACAAAAAAAAGAAAGGTTTTAAAAAATATAAAAGTTGTTCTTGGAATAAGCAGAGTAAAAAATAAAATCTCAAAAATGCAAAAGGGATTAAAGATGAGAAAGTAGAAAAAGATAAAAAATAAGACAGCACTATCCATTTAACGCCTAATCTCAATGTCATATGCTAATAAAATATTTTTACATACATCATATACTGAAATAATCAGATTCATGAATCGAAACAATATAAATTATTTTTTAGTTGTCTGCCTCCTACCCTCAGTAGTAATTTATTCTACTATTTATTCTTCAGAATGTAAGGATTATTTTTTATCGGCCAACTAGAATATAGCAATCCATATGTGATACTCTATTTCACCTATGTCAATCTGACACTGTTCTTAGTTATTTTTGTACCTACCATAGCATCCAACAGTATGGCTATCCACTGATCAGTACAACTTCTCCCCATCATGATATGCAGGTGGGGTGAGGAACGGGCACTGGGACTCCCCAATTTAGTGATCTGTGTGAGTCTCAATGGTCATCCCTATCGATCTACAATTTATAGGCTGTCAAGAAGAGCTAAATGTCTAAAACTACTTCAGAAGATTATATTTAGCTTCATATTGACCGTCTATAATTCCGTCTGAAATATTTTATTTTAGAAAGCATTAGTGTGTAACCATATTAATGGGAAAAATTGTACATCTATTGAAGTGCAGAGCATTTTCTTGACTATGTGACAGCATTTTCAATTTAAATAGGAAAACCTATACACATGGTTTATAATGTAGATAAGTTGGAGGGCACCTGTGTTCTTGTCATTTATTCCACATTGTCATGCAAAAACACGTTCAGAGATACCCAAGGACACAAAGTCTGTGTTAAGATTAATTATGTTTTATTCTGAATTAGGCCTTATCTTATTTGTGTTGCAGTCAGGGCTCTGGGCCTCTATATTGTCTTCCCTATGTGCTCAAGTGATTTACTGACAGCTCATTAGCTTGCCTATGTTATTTGTAGTCTGTTTAATAAAGCTGCTGGAAGACTTGAAGATTAGATTACGGTTCATTCAGATAATCTAAATTAATTACAATGATTTTCCATTTTACCAAGTTTAATTCCCTGTGCAAGAATAATACTTTGTGGCCACTTTAGAAATGTTCGGGTTTCAGATAGGGCAATTGGTTTGGCTTCAATATTCATATCATATTTTGTTATAAATCACTGTTTAATTATGTACATCTCTGGGCAAAAGCTGAAACTACAGATGTTGCACTGACATGTGGTCACCTAACACCAGCTGATTTATGGTTGTCTACTTGCAAGCCACTCATTCACCATGCTTGTGGTCTTAGATCCCTGACAGTGACTGTTATAACTGTTCTATAGGTGATGACTGAATACACATATAGGTTCAAACTTTTCCAGCCCAGGTAGTTTCTTGCACCTTTTCTCTAAAAAAAATCTGTTTAATGTAGCGTAACTTTTGAATATAATTATTTACTCTAAATTACCCAGCAAAATGTGACTTTCTGCATATTTTCTGCAGTTTTCTTGCCACTTTAACTTACAATTATTTTTAAGAAGCAGTACATTATAAAAATACAATTAAAATTATAGTCATCGTCTAAAGTGTAATCATCATTTTAATTTTTGTTTCATAACTCAAAAGTACACCTGAAAATAAAGACACCTTGCATTATAGCTTATCACAGAAACTTGCTTCTTTCTCCTTCTTGACTCATCTTTTATTCTCAAAATTCTCAATTCATGGGTAAAATCTGCTAACAGTGAAGACAGATTTTTACATAACTGAGATTAACTGAAATAGGAGATAGCAGCTGCTACTGAATTAGGGGGGAAAAGGAAGGAGCTAAGGGCAGAGCCCCTCCTTCCTCCATTCTGCATAGAATTTTATCTGCGCTAAATGTCATTCCCTATCTCAGTAATGCAAAATCTGTCTTCCCTGAATGCAGATGCTACCTATCAATTGAGAATTTTGAAAATGTATGCTTTGTCTAAAAGGAGAAAGAAGCAGATGTCTCTGATAAAATATATTACAAAGATGCTTATTTTCATCTGTACTATTAAGTTAGGAAAAAATAAATAAAACAGAGGTTATGCATTAACCCCTTAATCCCATATGACGTACTGTCCTGTCGAGGTGACCTGGGAATTAATTCATCACACATCTGGATAAGTTCCTTAGGGGGTCTACTTTCCAAAATGGTTTTACTTGTCGGGGGTTTCAATGTTTAGGCACATCAGTGGCTCTCCAAACGCAACATGGCGTCCCATCTCAATTCCAGTCAATTTTGCATAGAAAAGTTAAACGGCGCTCCTTCCCTTCCGAGCTCTGCCATGCGCTCTAACAGTGGCTTACCCCCACTTATGGGGTATCAGCATACTCAGGACAAATTGCACAACAACTTTTATGGTCCAAATTCTTCTCTTAACCTTGGTAAAATAAAAAATTGGGGCCGAAAAAATCATTTTTGTGAAAAAATATGATTTTTTATTTTTACGGCTCTGCATTATAAACTTCTGTGAAGCACTTGGTGGGTCAAAATGCTCACCACACATCTAGATAAGTTTCTTAGGGGGTCTACATTCCAAAATGGTGTCACTTGTGGGGGGTTTCAACATTTAGGCACATCAGGGGCTCTCCAAATGCAACATGGCGTCCCATCTCAATTCCTGTCAATTTTGCATTGAAAAGTCAAATGGCACTCCTTCCCTTCCGAGCTCTGCCATGTGCCCAAACAGTGGTTTACCCCCACGTATGGGGTTTTGGCATACTCAGAACAATTTTTTCAACAACTCTTGGGGTCCATTTTCTCCTGTTACCCTTGGTAAAATAAAGCAAATTGGAGCTGAAGTAAATTTTTTGTGAAAAAAAGTAAAACGTTCATTTTTTTTTTAAACATTCCAAAAATTCCTGTGAAACACCTGAAGAGTTAATAAACTTCTTGAATGTGGTTTTGAGCACCTTGAGGGGTGCAGTTTTTAGAATGATGTCACACTTGGTTATTTTCTATCATATAAACCTTTTAAAATGACTTCAAATGTGATGTGGTCCCTAAAAGAAAATTATGTTGTAAAAATGAGAAATTGCTGGTCAACTTTTAACTCCCCAACAAATAAAAAAAATGTTGGCTCCAAAATTGTGCTGATGTAAAGTAGACATGTGGAAAATGTTACTTATTAAGTATTTTGTGTGACATATCTCTGTGATTTAAGGGCAGAAAAATTCAAAGTTGGAAAATTGCTAAATTTTCAAAATGTTTGCCAAATTTCATTTTTTTCACAAATAAACGCAGGTAATATAAAAAAAAAATTACCACAATCATGAAGCCCAATATGTCACGAGAAAACATTGTTAGAATCACTGGGATCCATTGAAGTGTTCCAGAGTTATAACCTCATAAAGGGACAGTGGTCAGAATTGTAATAATTGCCCTGGTCATTAACGTGCAAACCACCCTTGGGGCTTAATGGGTTAAATATAGATCAGAAGTTTGGTGTAGATATAAATGTGTCTTTTTTTACCTTTTTTTGAACTTAGTTGACTGGGATATCGGGGCAAAAAATGAAAAAAAATAACTTAGGGACATGGAATTGTAAAAACAAACTAACTAAATGTTACTTACATGTAAAAGTTTGGGCACTCCTGGTCAAAATGACTGTTATTGTGGACAGTTAAGCAACTTAAAATATATATAATAATCGAACATATATAATAATTTTTTACACTTTTAAAATTACAAAAAGGAAAACAGGTAGATGATAAAGTTTTGCCTGACCTTAAAGCCATAGAGAATCTATGGGGTATTGCCAAGAGGAAGATGAGAGACACCAGCCCCAACAATGCAGACAAGCTGAAGGCTGCTATCAAAGCAACCTGGTTTTCCATAACACTTCAGCAGTGCCAAAGGCTGATCACCTCCATGACACGCCGCATTGATGCAGTAATTGATGCAAAATAAGCACCGACCAAGTATTGAGTGCATTTACTGAACACACGTTTGAGTAGGCCAACATTTCGGATTTTAAAATCATTTTTCAACCTGGTCTTTCAAAATATTCTAATTTACTGAGATAATGACTTTTGGGTTTTCATTGCCTGTAAGCCATAATCATCAACATTAACAGGAATGAACACTTGAAATAAATCACTCTGTTTGTAATGTCTCTATATAATATATGAGTTTCACTTTTTGCATTGAAGAATTGAAAAAAATTAACTTTTTGATAATATTCTAATTTAGTGAGAAGCACTTGTAGGCTACAGTCCAGATCTGTTGGTCTTTTTATGTGAAAAGTTCATGCTACAATGTTTTATTTGTTGACAGGGTCGAGTAGTCTCTTTTACCTTAATATAAATGAGTTGTGAGAGCCCTGACTATTTCTTGAATCATTGAACAGAAAAGTGAGCTCATTCTTTAATTACTTTACACAGTGGGAATGCATCATCCTCATTACCGGCTGATAGAGAGGAAACTGCAGCTGTCAGTGGAAGCCTAGCTTTTAGAATGGGCAGAACAATGTTGAACTCAAGATAAGATAAGGCAACTAAAGCTTATTTATAGTGATGAGGGAGCATGCTTGTGACTACTCGGTACTCTCCCGAGCATCTCACTGCTCGAGATGCTCGGAGCTCTCCGAGTATTTCCATGGTTGCTTGGCGGGAGTTCGGGTCCCCTCCCTGCATGTTTGGTGCTCTTTAGAAAGCCAGTCAACATGCAGAGATTGTTTACCACACACTGTAATGCTGCAGCCATGTTGGTTGGCTGGCCACACAGCATCATCAGGTCTATATGAGACCTGGCGCCGCCATGCTCGTCACAGTCTACTTCGGAATCAGTCAGTGTACGGAGAGTTGCTGCTGAGCTATGGAGAGATTTGCTTGGCTCTTACTTAGTGTGGGTATACCATATATCATAGAAATATTCATCTCAACTAAGGCTATGTGCACATGTTGCGGATTCGTGTGTAGATTTTTCTGCGCAGATTCTGAAAAATCCGCAGGTAAAATCTCCCTTTAAATTTTATTGCAGTGTGTCAGCGAAGTTATTGACACCAGTTTGCTGGTAAAAAATAGTTACCTACAGGCCAGCTATTTAAAACTGTGGTTTGTACGTCACACACGGATCAGAGATAAAAAGTGCGCTCAAACTTCTGCCATTTCTGGCCACCCTTTAAATTTTGTTGCAGTGTGTTAGCGGCGTTATTGACACCAGTTTGCTGGCAAAAATAGTTACCTACAGGCCAGCCATTTAAATCTGTGGTTTCTCCGTCTCACGGATCACATAAACGTGCGCTCAAAGTTCTGCAATTAATGGGCTCCATTTAAATTTTGTTGCAGTGTGTTAGCGAAGTGATTGACACCAGTTTGCTGTTCAAAATAGTGGCCCACAGGCCAGCTATTTCAAACTGGTTTGTCCGTCACACAGATCACTTAAACGTGCGCTCAAAATTCTGCCATTTCCAGCCTCCCTTTAAATTTTGCTGCAGTGTGTTAGCGAAGTGATTGACACCAGTTTGCTGTTCAAAATATTTACCTACAGGCTAGCCATTTCAAACTGTGGTTTGTCCGTCACACAGATCACATGTAAGTGCGCTCCAAATTCAGCCATTTTAGTGAGCATGGAAAATATTGTCCTCCATTTAAATTGGGCAAGGTGCGTGGCAAGGGATGGGGAACTGGACGGGATGGTGAAGGTGATGTTGCATGCACAGGCCATGGGCAAGCTGAAATTGTGCCACAACAAACAACCACATCTTCTCACCCGACCTTCCTGTCCCAATTACAAGGGGACCGCAGAACACTACTATTGAATTGAACCCAGAGCAGTGTCACAAGGTTGTTGGTTGGAAAGCGAATAATGTTTCCAGTCACTTTGCCACCACCACCACCACCACCCTGTCTTCCACATGGTCAAGTCTCAGTAGCCATGAGTCTGGACCGCATAGTCCTCACTCGGATCCTCCTTCCTCCCACCATGCCGACTGCCAGGAGACAACTGATCCCACACTTGGACACTCCGAAGAGCTGTTCACTTCTCCATTTACATATTCAAGCCTCTCGTCCGGTCCACTTCATGCGGGGCAAGAGGAGGTCCCATGTAGCGATGCCCAAATATTTGAGCAGCCAAGGTCACATGAAGGCGACTGTGGAAAAGTGTCACAAGAGGCGGACGATGATGAGACACAATTGCCAGAAAGCCAGGAGGAGAACCAGGGTGCGGAAGTGGAAGACGATGTTGTGGATGATATAGTAACTGACCCAAGCAGGCAGGAGGACATGCAGAGCGAGTACAGCAGCAAACAGGGAGGGAGGCATAGCACCCCAACTGGCAGGAAGAAGCAGTGTGATGGCCGCAGACAGAAGGCGAGCAACCGTTCTCCATAACACCAACACGACAGAAGTTTACAGTACAAATGTTAGGTCTTCCCGGTCTGGTTGTTTTTCAAAATCTCTGCCGATAACCCCAAAAAAGCCATTTGCACCACCTGCCAGGCCAGCATCAGCAGAGGTAACAAAACTACCAGCCTGACCACCACCAGCATGATCAGGCACATGGCAGCAAAGCACCTGACTTTGTGGGACGAATTCCAGGGTCCAGGAACAGTGTTTGCAGGTGACACCACTGCTTCTTCTGCTGTGCATGCAAGCCAATCCCCTCTCCATGGTGCCTTCGAAGATGCCTCCTGACCTGCACCTGTCGTTGTACACACTCAACTAGCACCATCAGCGAGCACGTCCAAGTCCTTGTCCCAATGCAGCGTTCAGTTGTCCATACACTGGTCCTTGGAACACAAGCGAAAATACGGAGCTAACGCCCCACAGGCCACACTACTAAATTCACACATTTTGCAACTGCTTGCGCTCACTATTTCTCCCGGTGTGCCGTCCCGGCATTACACAAGCACGTGTCCCACAACATTAGCCGTGCCCTCAACTGTGCAGTTACTGGGAAAGTCCACCTAACCACAGACATGTGGACAAGTGCTTGTGGGCAGGGACAGTACATCTCGCTGATGGCACACTGGGTTAACATAGTGGAAGCCAGGACCCAGTCGGACCTTGGGATGGAACACATCCTCCTGACGCTGAGTATTGCGGGCCCTTGGTCAATCAGGGTTGCCCCCACAGTCTACAGCTCCTGCACCTGATCCTCTTCCTCCTCTTCTTCAGCCTCCATCTCTGAAATGAACACATCAGTCACAAGCTGGAAGCACTGCGTCACTGCCTCAGCCAAGCGGCAACATACCATGCTTGGCCCATGTGCTTAACCTTGTGGTTCAGCGGTTTCTCAAAGCCTTCCTGGAGCTGCCGGATCTGCTTGTCAAAGTTTGCCACCTGTTTTCCCATTTTAGAAAGTAAGCTATAGCTTCTGCCGCCCTTCAGCAGCATTTGCAGCTTCCAGCTCACTGACAGGTGTGTGATGTGCCCACACTTTGGAACTCTACACTGCAGATGATGAAAAGGATTTGTGGGCAGAAGAGGGCAGTTGTTGACTACCAGCATCAACAAGGCCATCGGTATTCAGTTCTGACTCCACACATATGACCTCTGGAGTGGACATGGATGTCAGACATATATACCATCCTCCAAAACTTTGAGGACTCCACCAAGATGGTGAGCGGTGATGACGCCATAATTAGCATCACCATCCCGCTTCTCTGTGTTCTGTGCTCATAAACAAAGATGATGCATTGCAGGCGGAGCACAATGAGACGGAGTAAGGAACCATACAGGGTGATTACACACAGCCCAGCCTCATCTCATCCCAGTGTGGATTGGGTGACAATGAGGAAGAGGAGGAGTAGGAGGAAAAACAGGAGCTAGTTTCATGCGCTATAGATGGTACTACCTGCACAACTGTCATACCGTCTGTTTAGCATGGATGGCCTGAGGACATGGAGGAAGAGGAGGAGGAGAGCATTGTCAGTTGTCCTCTTGGTGAGAACACGGAAGTCTTGCCTGTTAGCAGTCTGGCAAGCATGGCTGACTTTATGTTACTCTGCCTTTCTCGTGGCCCTCGTGTTCTCAGAATTTTGGGTAACAGTCATTACTGGTTGGTGATAATTATAAACCCATGCTACAAGGAGAACTTTCTATCTCTTATTCTCTAGGTGGACAGGTCTCCTAAAATGGGTCAGTACCAGAATGCCTTTGCTGTGTAATTATTAAAAAAAATACCATCTGAAAACGCTGGTGGCAGAGGTCACAGCTAAGAAGTACAGGTGAGAGAGACACAACTCCAATCCAGCAGGGGAACACTGTTAAATTTCTGGGAAAGTTTTCTCAGACCTTCCCATCACACAGGCCCTGAGGCATGGGGTACTATCACAAAAAGTGAAAGTTTTGTTAGATGCTGAGGGAGTACCTTGCTGACCATGACAACGTTTTCATGATTCCTCTGTGCTTTATATTTATTGGGTATCCAAGCTGGACACGTGGCATAAACTGTCTCTCTACGCCTTGGAGGTCCTGGCCTGCCCTGCTTCTAGCATTTTGTCAGTGTCAGAGCGGGCTTTTGGTGCTGCTGGTTGAATTATAACTGATAAGCTCTTCCGCCAGTCAACTGAAAATGCTGACAGGCTGACTCTTATAAAAATGTACAAGGGCTTGATTGGGCCAGACTTCTCAACACCACCGAATGATAGCAGCATAACATAAACTCAAATCCAGTGTCTTTTTTGGGAGGTCTATTCCCATGCATATCTTCACACCCACACATGGGTATACGCTTCCTGATTTTGGCTATTTGCTGCTGCCCTCCTCCTTCTTCTCATCCTCATCCACCATATCACCAGGATGACCATGGTCCATGATCCAACACCCACATAATTTTTAAAAAGGGTGTTATGATGCCTGTCAAAATTTTTTTATACAATATGTTCATGTATACCCCCCAAGGGTAAATGTTTGTTAGCCCATACACTTAGTGCATGGGCATTACAAGTATAGGAGACCCCCTCCTTTCTAATGGGAACATTTTTTTATGAGGCCCTCCTCCACATCTCTTCCAAGGGGCATTGGATTGCCTCCAAATTTTTCACAGCCCTTGCATTCACTGCATAGGCAAATGCTATGGGAGACCCACTCCCTAATAATGGGAACATGTTTTTCAGGGGGCCCTTTGACCTTTACATCTCTTCCAAGGGGCATTGGAGTAGGTCCAAATTTTTGGCAGACCTTGCATTCACTGCATAGGAAAACACTATGGGAGACCCACTTGCTAATAATGGACATTGTGTTCAGGAGGCCCTCCTGTACGTCTCTTCAAAAAGGTATTGGATGCCCGTGTTAAATTGGTTGTCAAAGATGCACATAATCTAAAAGATAGGCTCCAAACAATTTCAAACTCAGATCTCGGCTGCTATATCACATTTGTAAAAAAGTAAAAAAAAAATACAAATTTTTATGTGCAACAGCTCTGCTCGCAGAAAAATTTAAATGTCACTTAATGACATGGTTGGATTTATCAGGCTGTATCACGTTTAGCAGCAGAAAAAAAGCATTTAAATGTGTGTGAGGTCTGCAGACAGCTTCATATCACCGCCACAAAATGATAATGTGGGATACTGTGGGCTGTATCACAGCAAAAATTATAATTTTTGTTTTTTAATGTGTGTTAGGTCTGCAGACAGCTTTATATCACCACCGCAAAATTACAACTTGGGATACGGCGGGCTGTATCATGTTTTGCAACTAGTGTTGAGCATTCCGATACCGCAAGTATCAGGTATCGGCCGAATTCCGATACCGAGATCCGATACTTTTGTGGTATCGGGAATCAGAATCGGAAGTTCCCAGTGTATGGTTCCCAGGGTCTGAAGGAGAGGAAACTCTCCTTCAGGCCCTGGGATCCATATCCATGTAAAAAATAAAGAATTAAAATAAAAAGTAGGGATATACTCACCCTCGGACGCGCCCTGGTAGTAACCGGCAGCCTTCTTTGCTTAAAATGAGCACATTCAGCACCCTCCATGACGTCACGGCTTCTGATTGGTCGCGTGCCGCTCATGTGACCGCCACGCGACCAATCAGAAGCCGTGACGTCATCCCTCAGGTCTTAAATTCCTTTAAGCAAAGAAGGCTGCCGGTTCACAGCGGTAAGGTCCAGGCTGCATCGGAGAGGTGAGTATATCAATATTTTTTTATTTTAATTCTTTATTTTACACATTAATTTACCCTGGGAACCATCAGGATACCTTCCGATACTTGGTGTCCCATTGACTTGTATTGGTATCGGGTATCGGTATCGGCGATATCCGATACTTTTCGGGTATCGGCCGATACTATCCGATACCGATACTTTCAAGTATCGGACGGTATCGCTCAACACTATTTGCAACATGAAAAATTATAATTTTTTTAAATGTGAGTTAGGCCTGCAGACAGCTTCATATCACTACCGCAAAATGACAAATGACAATGTGGAATGCAGCAGGCTGTATCACATTTAGCAACAGAAAAAATATTATAAAAATGTTTTAATGTGCATGAGCTATGCACACTGTGGAATTTCACAGACTCTACATAACAAGGTGAGATATGGCATGGTGAATCACTCTAGCAACTGCCCCCCCAAAATATTTCTTCATGCACAACAGCACTAAATGACAAAGTGCGATATGACATGCTGTTTCACATGTAGCTAGTAAATAAATAAGTGTTAATATGGTCCATGTTGTCAGGACATTGTGAATGCTTCCAGTGCTCTGATAGGCTATCTGCAATGTGCACACATAAAATTAGGAAAAAAAATACTGTTTACAAGCATGCCGCATCTCTGCAAACCCCCTTCCCTCATCAAACATGTTCCCCACGCTCATGATACACCACCATTATCGTAGCAACGCAAATATTTTCCTGAACTTTTTACTGAATGATTCCGATTTTTTCTGATTTTTTTAAAATTTTGCTTATGTTTCTTATCACGAATCCAAAAGTGCTATATTCGTGCTGAATTTATGTTTGGCAAATTCGCTCATCACTAATTATGATCTGGCCTTACAAGATGCCCAGTAATAAAAAAAATAAAAACTGAGATACTGGCACGCTCAGGGGTGCCTATGTCTGTCCAAGCTCAAAGGGTCCACCACTGAGCGTATTGTGGTGGTAAACCCCTCGCTCCCAAATGTTCGATTTGTTGCATCTCCTACAAAAATGGTTGCAGACAGAGTACTCCACCCCAACCCAGATGGTAGAATGAGTGGTATTTGATAGATTCATCCACTCTCCTCTCTGGCCGATGCACACCCAGGTTGCACAAATGGACCCCCAAAATGTGGACGACCTGGTGGGACTAGAAGGCCTAGTGGAAAGATACGAGGTGATTGAGAGGTCCCTCAGGAAGCTGGGTGGTGTTGCATACCCAGTACCCAGAGGGGTACCCAGAGACAGCCCGAATCTCAAAAAAGGGTTAATAGAGCCAACACTGGGGGTAGTCTGAGGTCCTAAGGCATCATTGTGGAGTTGCCAAAGGCCAATGGTAAATACCTGTTATGCTGGGGATATCACAGTCTGCAGAATGGGGAGGCTCTGTTTGTACCATGCCTACCCCGCCTGCAGTGTGGATTAGTGGATTATCAGCCTGGTGAGGAGATGCAGTCATGTCCCGTGACAATAAATGGGTTACTGGTAAATGTCACTCTCCCCCACCAGTCAATCTCCAGAAAACACGTGGGGGTCCTCTATATTCATTGGGACGTGAAGGACTACCCCATTGCCAGAGTGACTATAAAAACTGTGGGGTGAGTCTCATGAGGTTGGGGTGGTTAAGGACCTGCTACACCCGGTGATAATAGAGTGGGATTTTAGCCTATTCTGGGACTTATGGTGGAAGACGAGGGTACCATGTAATTCGGACAGGAGCCATTCAACCCTGATGAATCACCATCACAGTTGGAGGCGGATGAGTCCCCAAAGTGTGTCCTTGCCAGTGACAAAAATGAGACATTGGCCAGTAAGGCTGAGATTCCTGAAGAGGGAGTTTCTGGTGGGAATTTTGGGACTGCTTAAATGCGTGAACTTACTTTAAAAGGGGTATTTATCAATGTGACTGTGAGAAATGGGGTCTCTCAAGAGCCGGGTTTCCACATTTCCCTTTAAATGAAGAGCTGCTATATAGGGTCACTATACTGAGAGAGGAAGTGATAGATCAGTTGCTAGTACCAAGTCTCTATAGACTTAGGGTAGGGTACTGGACATGGCCCATTCTCATGTCTTAGGTGGGCATCTGTAAGTAGACAAAACACAAGAACGGGTCTTTCAGAGGTTCTACTGGCCCTTACGTCACAAAAAGATTGTTAACAATTTCTGGTCCTGCCCTACCTTTCTGCTAACTGCATCTGCATCCCACTTACTGAGTCCCCTAGTGCCGTTGCCCATTATAGAGGTTCCATTTAATTGGATTGTCATGGACCTTTTCGTCTATAGGTTATATTTGCCGGGGGGCACCAATATATCTTGGTGGTGATGGATTATGCAACATGGTACCCGAAGGCGGTATGACTAATAAACACCTCCGCCAGGAGTAAAGCCCGATAACTAGTCTAAATTTGCTCCCAGACGGGTCTGTCAAATGAGATCCTGAAGGACCAAGGAACTGATTTTAAGTTCAAAATGATGGAGTTATGTAAGGCTCTCCAGATTACACAACTACGGGCATCTGTGCACCATCCACAGATGGAAGGTCTGGTGGAAAGGTTCAACAAGACCTTGAAATCCATGCTTAAGAAAGTCAGATGAGACTGGGATTACCTGCTGCCGTACCTACTGTTCTCTATTAGAGAAATTCCACAGGCTTCTATGGGGTTCTCATGGTTCAAACTACTATATGGCCGCACCCTTGGGGAACTCTGGAAATTGCGAAGGAGACCTGAGAAGCAAAGGTTACATCCCACAAGAGCATCATTGAGCATGTGGCCCAGATGAAGGACCGGATCGCAAAGGTGATTCAAATTGTGAAGGAGAGCTTCCTTCAAGCACAAGAGACCCAGGCACGGGTCTACAATCAGGCAGTGAGGCTGAGACAATTTAGCCTTGCAGACTGAGTATTTGTGTTGGTTATCACTGACGAAAATAAATTTATGGCCAAGTGGCAGGGGCCTTAGAAAGTTGTCAAAAAATTGAGTAATGTAAACTACAAGGTCCACCAGCCATGGAGGAGAAAGTCATTACAAAGTCATTTATCACATCAACCTCCTTTACCCATGGCAAGGCAGGGAACGTGATGAAGCTACATACCTAGAGGCAAGTCCTGAAGTCAAGGTTGAGAATGCAACAGTGGCAGAGAAAATGTCACCTGCCCGGAAATAACAGTGCTGAGATCTGCATCAGCGGAAGCAAGACCTGATTTCAGAGCTGCCAGGATGTACGCAGATTGGGGATCATGAAATCCTGATGGAACCACATGTGAGGGTGTTAGGGTTTGGCGGAATGCACCAAATATATATTTAAAGAGTAATAGGTGCGTTCGCAACCCGGGGCCCACCGTGCAGGAGTAAAATCCGCTGCTAGTAACTGACGGTACTATATGGCGGTATAAGTGAACTCTGTTACTTCACAGAGTCACTTAAGACAAGGGAACACTGTGCCCTGTTAACCTCACAGATGAACACAGCTACCAAATAGAGCAAACACTGGTCAAGCAGTCAGGATAGCACACGCAAAACTCCTCACCGGAGGTGCCGGTATTCTAGGGGATTATTTCAGCCGAACCCTGAAACCACATACACATGACCACACTGGCACAGAACACACAACTTAGTTGATACTAGTGCATGGCCTTTTATAGCTGCAGCAACTACAGGACCTTCCTAGAAGACCATTGGGAGCTGCTGTAGTACCAGAGCATGTGACCCCCGACCTCCAATGAGAGGACCTACCCAGGGCATGCTCAGAAGGGGAAAAGCAGGACTTAGTCCCAGAGACATCTGCTCGGCACTGACCAGTACTGGCTACAATGGCTGAGCCTGGAAAAGCAGCAGTAACCATCTGCACCGTATCAGGCTGAGCGAGATGCTGGGACCGACATCTCCGCTGAGCAGGCTCCACTGCGGCTGGAGAAGGATGGGAGACCACAGCGGAGATGGTTCGAGATTCCCCCTGTGAAGAGGCGGGAACTCGACCCCTAAAATTGCCCCCCCTCCTTGGACCTCGCTATGCTCGAAGGCTACAATGAGCTGTGGAGCTTGAATGTGCTCAGCAGGTTCCAAGACCTGTCCTCTGGGCCATAACCCTTCCAGTCCACGAAATAAAGTTTTTTGCCACGTACCACCTTGCACCCCAAAACAGCGTTCACCTCGTAATCATCCGTAGTCGAACCCGATGTCCCAGCAGATGACTCGGAGAACTGGGACATGTATACAGGCTTCAAGAGGGACACATGAAAGGTGTCGGTGATACCTAGGCGTGGAGGAAGGGCCAGACGGTAGACCACAGGGTTAACCTGTTCGAGGACCTTTAAGGGATCCAAGTAGCGAGGTGCAAACTTAGTGGACTCAACACGCAGCCTGATATTACGGGCGGAGAGCCACACTAAATCACCAGGAGCAAAGGACTGAGCGGGGTGCCGATGAGCATCGGCGGAGGACCTCATTCTCTCCTTGGAGGTCCGAATGGCATCCTGAGTGCGGTCCCAAATGTCCCGTGCCTCCAAAGCCCAGTCTGCCACCCAGGAGTCGGCGGGAGACTCAAGCATGGGCACAGGGACACACGGATGCTGGCCGTAATTAAGGAGGAATGGAGTCTGACTGGTGGAGTCGGCTATGGCGTTGTTAAGCGCAAACTCCAACCATGGTAGCAAGGATGCCCAGTCATCCTGCCTGGCAGAAACAAAATGACATAGATATGTGACCAGAATCTCTGGCCCTCTCTATCAACCCATTCGTCTCGGGATGATATGCCGAGGAGAGATTCAATTCAATGCTGAGTAGACGACAAAGCTCTCTCCAGAATCGAGACGCAAACTGGGGATCCTGGTCACTGACAATTTTGTCCGGCATACTGTGCAGGCGAAAGATGTGTTTGATAAACAACGCTGCCAGCGCCCGTGCAGAAGGTAGCCGTGGAAGAGGCACCAAGTGCACCATTTTGGAAAAATGGTCGGTGATCACCCAAAAAATGGTGCAGCTATGAAACTTGAGTAAGCCCACCACAAAATCCATCCTGTCCATCTCCCAGGGCCTGTCCACAACCAGCAGGGGGTAAAGCAACCCAGCTGGCCGTTGACGAGGAGTCTTGTTCTTGGAGCAGGAGACACACGCCCGAACATAGTCTGCGACATCACGGGCTATATGCGGCCACAAGTATGTCCTCGCCAGTAGCTTAGATGTCCTTTTGGACCCAAAATGTCCACACACCTTGGACGAGTGAGCCCAAGAGAGAACCTCTGGACGCAGACTGGATGGTTCAAAAGTCTTGCCTGGGGACACAGACTCTAGCGAAACCACAGTTCTCAGACTCTCGGTAGGGACAATAAGCCGAGGCTCCTCTTCCTCGTCCTCAGATGATAAAACGGAGCAAGAAAGAGCGTTGGCACAAATGTTCTTCTCCCCGGAATGGAAATGGAGGGTGAAATGGAACCAGGAGAAGAACAAGGACCATCTGGCCTGGCGAGAATTTAACCACTGGGCTGTCTGTAGGTAAACCAAATTCTTGTGGTCTGTGAATACTTGGAAAGGAAAATGAGCCCCCTCCAAAAGATGTCTCCACTCAGAGAAGGCCAACTTCATTGCTAGCAACTCACTGTCCCCGATGGAATAATTCCTCTCTGCTGGTGTGAAGGTCTTGGAAAAGAAGAAGCAAGGATGCTTCCGACCTTGAGCATTGTTAAATATTAATTAATAATTAAATTATTCTTATTCTCAATTCTGTACTGAGCACTTGCTTCTTGCTGACATTACAAAAAGCTATTTCTGTGAGTATAAGTCAACACCATATAACACGTGGTCTGTGGGATATATAAATAACGTCTCTAAGGAGGGTGTGGGGGGTTTTTGACACATGGGGGCTGTCACCTCCTGCCTTCACCATCATTCTCCATGGACATCAGACAAGTCACACAAGGAAGGAACAGTTGGTAGCCATGATGACTTCAGACTTCACACAGACAGACGGCTTTTACCATTCAGAACTTTGGGAAAGATGAGTAACAAGCGCTGATATTTACATATGGACAATCTGTTCGTAACTATTTAATCTATTTTTATGTTTGGCTGCAATGTGATTTTTCTGTGGACAATTCAATAAACCACTACATTTTTTATGAGAATATCATGACATTTTTCCTTTAAGAGTAACGCACCGGGTAAAGTCCTGATTCAAAAATGTGCGAAATAAGCATATTTAACATTGGCCAAGCCAGCCAGTTTTGATTTTTTGTGCTATTTTTGCGTGAATTTCCTTCACCTTGCAAATGGCGGAAGAGAGCAGAGCTTCGCTAGATGTTGTGCAAGTTTTCAGGAATTCCACTTCAAAACTTCAAGTCACAAAGATCTCACAAGAACCTATGAGTAACAGAGCCTAACAGGTGCCAGACGGATTGACAAGCACTAGCATTAGAAGTGCTGAAAACAGAAGTGCTGATGACCAGAGCCCAGCGTTGTCTAACAAAGGAACTACAAGCTGAGATATTTCAAGGTAAGAAAAATGGATTTAATTAATACGTATTCTAAGTCAAGTACGCTGGAATTTTTAAGTCTAGGCGAAAAGTCTAAAAACGTAGAAATATTTTGGCTTAGCTTATTTTCAGAATGCAAGATAGCAAATCTAAAGATAGATTCTAAGCTAGTATCTAGGAAAAAAAGAAAAAGAACAACTGAAAAATATTTTACATATGATTGATGTATTTCACAAGTACGTTACAGAGAAGTCCAAAAAAGACTGTGTAGAAAGAATTTCTAAGGAAATTAATGATGTTCCCAAGATTGACTGTAATGTAAAGAGTGAACAAGATGTGACACACGTGTCTGTAATGGCCACTCAAGGTGACCTTGTGTCTCATGATGAAAAACAAGATGGAGGAAATGTAGGAGACATGACAACTGACAAAGATGATGTACATGAAACAGATGTAGAAGAGAAACTAAAAATAGAAGACGACTCAGAAGCCCAACTTCAAACTAAATCTAGGAAAATCTTGTTAAAATTATGGAAAATCATTCCAGCATATGATGATAAAATCCATGTGTGCAGAAATTCAGAGATATTTGAGAGTTTTGCTGATAAGTTTGATTTGACTAATGAGGAGAAAAATCAGTTGTTTAACCCCTTAAGCCCCGAGTGTGGTTTGCACGTTAATGACCGGGCCAATTTTTACAATTCTGACCACTGTCTCTTTATGAGGTTATAACTCTAGAACGCTTCAACAGATCTTAGCGATTCTGACATTGTTTTCTTGTGACATATTGTACTTCATGAGAGTTGTAAAATTTCTTCGATATAACTTGCGTTTATTTGTGAAAAAAATGGAAATTTGGCAAAAATTTTGAAAATTTTGCAATTTTCCAAATTTGAATTTTTATGCCCTTAAATCACAGAGATATGTCACGCAAAATACTTAATAAGTAACATTTCCCACATGTCTACTTTACATCAGCACAATTTTGGCACCAATATTTTTTTTTGTTAGGGAGTTATAAGGGTTAAAAGTTGACCAGAAATTTCTCATTTTTACAACACCATTTTTTTTTAGGGACCACATCTCATTTGAAGTCATTTTGAGGGGTCTATATGATAGCAAATACCCAAGTGTGACATCATTCTAAAAACTGCACCCCACAAGGTGCTAAAAACCACATTCAAGAAGTTTATTAACCCTTCTGGTGTTTCACAGGAATTTTTGGAATGTTTAAATAAAAATGAACATTTAACTTTTTTTCACACAAAATTTATTTCAGCTCCAATTTGTTTTATTTTACCAAGGGTAATTGGAGAAAATGGACCCCAAAGGTTGTTTTACAATTTTTCCTGAGTACGCTGATACCCCATATGTGGGGGTAAACCACTGTTTGGGCGCATGGCAGAGCTCGGAAGGAAAGGAGCGCCATTTTACTTTTCAATGCAAAATTGACTGGAATTGAGATGGAACACCATGTTGCGTTTGGAGAGCCCCTGATGTGCGTAAACGTTGAAACCCCCCACAAGTGACACCATTTTGGAAAGTAGACCCCCTAACGAACTTATCTAGATGTGTGGTGAGCACTTTGACCCACCAAGTGCTTCACAGAAGTTTATAATGCAGAGCCGTAAAAATAAAAAAATCATATTTTTTCATAAAAATGATATTTTCGCCCCCAATTTTTTATTTTCCCAAGGACAAGAGAAGAAATTAGGACAAATTGCACAACAACTTTTGGGGCTGAGTACACTGATACCCCATATGTTGGGGTAAACCACTGTTTGGGCGCATGGCAGAGCTCGGAAGGGAAGGAGCACCATTTGGAATGCAGACTTAGATGGATTGGTCTGCAGGAGTCATGTTGCATTTGCAGAGCCCCTGATGTATCCAAACAGTACAAACCCCCACAAGTGACCCCATATTGGAAACTAGACCTCCCAAGGAACTTATCTAGATGTGTTGTGAGAACTTTGAACCCCCAAGTGTTTCACTACAGTTTATAACGCAGAACCATGAAAATAAAAATAAATATTTTTTTCTCAAAAATGATTTTTTAGCCCCCAGTTTTGTATTTTCACAAGGGTAACAGGATAAATTAGACCCCAAAAATTGTTGTCCAATTTGTCCTGAGTACGCTGATACCCCATATGTGGGGGGGAACCACTGTTTGGGTGCATGGCAGAGCTCAAAAGGGAAGGAGCGCCATTTGGAATGCAGACTTAGATGGATTGGTCTGCAGGCGTCACGTTGCATTTGCAGAGCCCCTGATGTACCCAAACAGTACAAACCCCCCACAAGTGACCCCATATTGGAAACTAGACCTCCCAAGGAACTTATCTAGATGTGTTGTGAGAACTTTGAACCCCCAAGTGTTTCACTACAGTTTACAACGCAGAGCCGTGAAAATAAAAAAATCTCTTTTTTTCCCACAAAATCATTTTTAGCCCCCCAAATTTTTATTTTCCCAAGGATAACAAGAGAACTTGGACCCCAAAAATTGTTGTACAATTTGTCCCGAGTATGCTGATATCCCATATGTTGGGGTAAACCCCTGTTTGGGCGCACGGGAGAGCTCGGAAGGGAAGGAGCACTGTTTTACTTTTTCAACGCAGAATTGGATGGAATTGAGATCGGACGCCATGTCGCGTTTGGAGAGCCCCTGATGTGCCTGAACAGTGGAAACTCCCCAATTCTACCTGAAACCCTAATCCAAACACACCCCTAACCCTAATCCCAATGGTAACCCTAACCACACCCCTAACCCTGACACACCCCTAACTCTATGTCACGGGGAGACTAGGTGGGAAGAGCTAATAACCCGGGCCCCTGCAATTTCCCTCAGACTAGGGAAATCCTGACTGACCCTCTACCTAGAGTTTACACTGATGGTGTGCATGTCTAGGCCTCGACCCTCGCCCTGTCTCCTGTTTCAACCCTAGGCTGAAACCACCGCCCACCACCCAGTGAAAAGATCATACACCAATACCCACAGTTAGAACAGACAAGGATAACGGAAAATATACACCACGCCGCAGTCACTCAGGAATACACTATAAATGCGCAGGGCAAAGTAAATACAAATATAGGAAGGAGTAAATAAGACAAAGGGAAATATACCACCAGCAACGATAATCCAACTTCTAGCTCACCACTCCAGACCGAGATAACAACGCACAAGACAGAAGCTATAATCGGCGACGCCCAATGTTCAGGAGAACTATTTAAAGGCAATAAGCATGGCCCAGATTCCAATCCGAGCATCAGGTAAATTAACCCCGGACCAGCTAGATAAAATCTAGCCGACGCCAATGAGCACATAGTGGTCAAAAGCGGAATTACCGCTGTCTGTCGAACGACCTGGTCTGAACAGCGTCCGACATGACAGTACCCCGCCTTCTACGAGGGACCCCAGGGCCCTCAAGGCTTATAGGAACCGGCTTGTCCGGATGGCGATGGTGAAAAAACCTGACCAGCCGATCCGCATGAATGTCCGAGGCTTGTACCCAGGACCTCTCCTCAGGCCCATAACCACGCCAGTGTACCAAATATTGTAAAGTGTGGCGCACTACACAAGAGTCAACCACCTTGGAGACTTCAAATTCCAAATTACCATCCACCAAGACTGGAGGTGGCATAGGCGCCGCGTCCACAGAACCCACCACCTTCTTTAAAAGAGACCTGTGGAACACGTTGTGTATCTTATACACCGTAGGAAGCTCCAATCGGTACGCTACCGGGTTAATGACGGCGGTGACCCTAAATGGACCAATAAACCGTGGACCCAATTTAAGGGATGGTATTTTGAGTCTTATGTTTTTTGTGGATAACCACACCCAGTCATCCACACTCAGGTCCGGACCTGGCACACGCCTACTGTCAGCCACACGTTTGTACCTAGCACCCACACGCAACAGGCGCTGTTTAACTCTCCTCCAGACTGATGACAATTGTGCTCCTAACTGGTCCTTCTCTGGAACGCCAGAAGAGCCCCTCTGACTCAAAGTACAAAATTGAGGATGTAGCCCGTAAACACAAAAAAACAGAGACTCCCCAGACGACTCCTGGCGGTGATTATTGATGGCAAACTCAGCCAAAGGAAGAAAGGTAGACCACTCCTCCTGGTTATCAGAGACAAAGCAGCATAAGTACTGTTCCAAATTTTGGTTCATACGCTCAGTCTGACCATTTGACTGAGGATGAAACGCCGAAGAATGAGACAACTTGATCTCCAGCCGTGAGCAAAATGCTTTCCAAAATTGTGCCACAAACTGAGTACCCCTATCAGACACGATGTCAGACGGAACCCCATGAAGTCTGACCACCTCCTGCACAAATACCTGAGCCAGAGTCTTAGCGTTAGGCAACGAAGGCAAAGACACAAAGTGCGACATTTTTGAAAACCGATCAACAATCACCAAGATGACCGTGTTCCCAGCTGAGGAGGGCAAATCAGTGATCAAATCCATGGAGATTTCCGTCCATGGCTTACTAGGTACCTCAAGAGGAAGTAGTGTGCCAACAGGACGGGAGCGCGGCGTCTTAGCCCTAGCGCACGTGGTACAAGCTGACACGTATGAGACCACGTCCTGTCGGATCTTGGGCCACCAAAACTGACGTGACACCAACTCCAAGGTACCTCTAACCCCTGGGTGGCCAGCCAGGACAGCATCATGATGCTCCGCCAAAACCTTTAGGCGGAGATGAAGCGGTACAAAAGATTTGTTGATGGGAAGATCAGATGGTACCTCCTCCTGAGCCTCGGCAATCTCAGCCTCAACCTCGGTAGTGAGAGCCGAAACCACAACACCCTTTTGGAGGATGGGTACTGGATCCTCCCGAGGTTCTCCCCCCGGAAAACACCTGGATAGAGCATCCGCCTTAGTGTTTTTAGACCCCGGTCTGTAAGTGACAACAAAATTGAACCGCGTGAAAAACAATGCCCAGCGAGCCTGCCTGGGGGACAGACGCTTGGCTGACTCCAAATACAGCAGATTCTTATGATCGGTAATAACAGTAACCTGATGTACCGACCCCTCCAAGAAGTGTTGCCATTCCTCAAAGGCCAAATTGATTGCCAACAACTCCCTGTTGCCAATATCGTAGTTACGTTCAGTGGACAACAGTTTCTTGGAGAAATAGGCGCATGGACGCAAATCACTCAAAGATGAGCCTTGTGACAGCACCGCCCCCACACCAACCTCAGACGCATCGACCTCCACAACAAAAGGCTTCGACACGTCTGGCTGCACAAGAATGGGTGCTGAAACAAAACTGTTCTTAAAAAATTCAAATGCGCGCACAGCAGCCTCAGGCCAAACGGAGAAATTGGTACCCTTTTTAGTCATGTCAGTTAGCGGTTTAGCAATGATGGAAAAATCCTTGATAAATTTCCTATAGTAGTTAGAAAACCCAAGGAACCGCTGAAGTGCTTTCAGGTTATCAGGCCGTTCCCAATGCAGCACCGCTTGCACCTTAGAGGCGTCCATTTTAAAACCAGAAGCAGACACAATATAACCTAAGAAAGGCAACTCTTGAACAGAAAATACACATTTCTCAAGTTTAGCATACAGCTTATACTCTCTGAGAAGCTGTAACACCTGCCTGACATGATCTAAATGAGTATCACGGTCGAAAGAATATATGAGAATGTCATCAAGGTACACGATAACGAATTTCCCCAAAACATGAGAAAACACATCATTAATGAAATGTTGGAACACTGCAGGTGCGTTAGTCAACCCAAATGGCATCACCAAATTTTCAAAATGACCCTCAGGGGTATTAAAAGCCGTCTTCCACTCATCACCTTGATGGACTCTTATGAGGTTGTACGCCCCCCTGAGGTCAAGCTTGGTAAACAACTTAGCACCTGCCACCTGGTTGAACAAATCTGGTATTAGTGGCATAGGGTATGGATCACGAACCGTAATCTGGTTAAATTCCCTGAAATCCAAACACGGGCGTAATCCGCCATCTTTCTTCTTCATGAAGAAGAACCCTGCTGCCACAGGCGAGGATGAAGGCCTGATGTGCCCTTTGCTCAAACTTTCAGCAATGTAATCCTTTAATGCTTGTCTCTCCGGACCGGAGATGTTAAACATCCTTGCTTTAGGCAATTTGGCCCCTGGTTTAAATCTGATAGTACAGTCATAGGGGCGATGTGGCGGCAACTCTGAGCAACCCTTCTCAGAGAACACATCCACAAAATCCAGAAGTGACTCCGGAACGCTTGAAGTCACAGCAGACACACATGTGGCCAGGCAATTCTCCTGGCAGAATTTGCTCCACTGAATTATGTCCTGAGTTTTCCAGTCAATTACTGGGTTGTGCATAGACAACCACAGAAAACCCAAAACCACCTGAGCAGGAAGATTCCTGAGCACCTTACATGTAACCTGCTCGGAATGTAGAACCCCAATGTGTAGTTTCACCTCAGCCACAAATTCAGTAATCTCCCCCTGTGAGAGAGGAGCAGCATTGATGGTGACCACGCGGATAGGATGAGGCAGTTTTTCAATCCTATAACCTGCTGTGCGTGCAAACTCCTCATCAATGAGATTTGTGGCTGAACCATTATCCACAAACATAGTGATTGGCAGCTCACTGCCAGCGATTATAACCTTAGCAGGGAGCATGCATTGAGAAACCACCATGGAGGATATACATAAGCTCAGATTGGTCTCCTCCATACCCTCTGAGCTTAGAAGTTTTCCGCCGTTGCGTCTTTCTTAGACAGTAGAGGACAGATGTTAATAAAATGACCAGTCTTACCACAGTAAAAACAGGCTCCCTGCTTCCTGAGCTCAGGGGCTCGACGCTTCACATGTGACACCCCTACGATTTGCATAGGCTCCGTGGGCTCACCTGCAGCAACCACACGTGAACCTAAACCCTCTCCCATAGGCGGTGTCTCATGCTCCCCCTGACGCAAACGCCGATCAATGCGGACAATCAGACTCATAGCGGAATCTAGAGAAGTAGGAGTCTCGTACATCAGCAGGGCTTTTTTAACCATTCCAGAAACCCCATGAATAAGCTGACTCCGCAGCGCTGGATCATACCACTGTGTATCGATCGCCCAGCGACGAAATTCAGAACAGTAATCCTCTGCAACTCGCTCCCCCTGGCGAATAGTGCGTATCTTAGATTCTGCTAGAGCCATTCTGTCTGGCTCATCGTAAATATTTCCAAGAAAGGAAAAAAAACTCTCCACAGAGTCAAATGCAGCAGAATCAGATGGCAAAGAAAACGCCCATGCTTGGGGATCCCCGCTTAACAATGACAACACCAGGCCCACACGCTGAGCCTCATTACCTGAGGAGTTCGGGCGCATACGGAAATATAGTTTGCCAGCTTCACGAAAAGAAACAAATTTACTGCGTTCCCCAGCAAATTTTTCAGGCAAAGGAAACTTAGGCTCAGCAACTCTACCTGTCGCTCCAGCTTGCACATTAGATACTGCTAGTCCCTGTTGCTGCACTGCCCCCCTCAACTCAGTGACCTGTAGGGACAGCGCCTCCAACTGGCGGGTTATGGAAGTCATGGGATCCATGACAAAACAAAAAAAAAGGAAACCCCCTTTTTTTTGTTTGTTTTTTTTGTTTTAAAGGCCGATTATAATGTCACGGGGAGAGTAGGTGGGCAAGAGCTAATAACCCGGGCCCCTGCAATTTCCCTCAGACTAGGGAAATCCTGACTGACCCTCTACCTAGAGTTTACACTGATGGTGTGCATGTCTAGGCCTCGACCGTCGCCCTGTCTCCTGTTTCAACCCTAGGCTGAAACCACTGCCCACCACCCAGTGAAAAGATCATACACCAATACCCACAGTTAGAACAGACAAGGATAACGGAAAATATACACCACGCCGCAGTCACTCAGGAATACACTATAAATGCGCAGGGCAAAGTAAATACAAATATAGGAAGGAGTAAATAAGACAAAGGGAAATACACCACTAGCAACGATACTCCAACTTCTAGCTCACCACTCCAGACTGAGATAACAACGCACAAGACAGAAGCAATAATCGGCGATGCCAAATGTTCAGGAGAACTATTTAAAGGCAATGGGCATGGCCCAGCTTCCAATCCGAGCATCAGGTAAATTAACCCCGGACCAGCTAGATAAAATCTAGCCGACACCAATGAGCACATAGTGGTCAAAAGCAGAATTACCGCTGTCTGTCGAACGACCTGGTCTGAACAGCGTTGGACATGACACTCTAATCCCAACCGTAAATGTAATCCAAACCCTAACCCTAACTTTAGCCCCAACACCTAACCCTAACTTTAGCCCAAACCTAACCCTAACTTTAGCCCCAACCCTAACCCTAACTTTAGCTCCAACCCTAGACCCAACCCTAACCCTAGCCCTAACCCTAACCCTAGCCCTAACCCTAACCCTAACCCTAGCCCTAACCCTAACCCTAATGGGAAAATGGAAATAAATACATTTTTTTAATTTTTTAATTTTTCGCTAACTAAGGGGGTGATGAAGGGGGGTTTGATTTATGTTTATAGTGGGTTTTTAGCAGATTTTTATGATTGGCAGCCGTCACACACTGAAAGACACTTTTTATTGCAAAAAATATTTTTTGCGTTACCACATTTTGAGAGCTATAATTTTTCCATATTGTGGTCCACAGAGTCATTTGAGGTCTTGTTTTTTGCGGGACGAGTTGACGTTTTTAATTGTAACATTTTCGGGCACGTGACATTTTTTGATCGCTTTTTATTCCGATATTTGTGAGGCACAATGACCAAAAACCAGCTCTTCATTAATTTCTTTTGGGGGAGGCTGTCATGGTTCCCAATGGCAAGGGAACGTAAGAAACATATAAATAACGAACGAGCTCTCGGGTGATGGAAACTCGAGTTGACCGTGAGCTAAATCTACCACACAACTAATAGTAGCCAGGGAGCATACCTACGGCTTCCTAAATGCCACGCGCCAGCCGGAGGACTAACTACGCCTGGTAGAGGAAGAAACAGACCTGGCTTACCTCTAGTGAAATTCCCCAAAGATGATAGCAGCCCCCACATATATTAACGGTGATTTCAGGGGAAAAGACATACACAGTATGAAAGTAGATTTAGCAAAGAGAGGTCCACTTACTAGATAGCAGAAGGATACAAAAGAGGACTTCACGGTCAACTGAAAACCCTTTCAAAAAACCATCCTGAAATTACTTTAAGACTCCTGTGTCAACTCATCACACAGGAGTGGCAATATCAGACCACAAGAGCTTCCAGCAACAGAAAATGACAAAACTGTACACTGGACAAAAATACAAAAACGATAAGGACAATAAGTCCACTTAGCTGATCAGCAGACTAGTAGCAGGAACATGCAACCGAAAGACTCTGGTTACAATGATGACCGGCAAGGAAATGACTGGAGAGCAAGGCTAAATAGGAAACTCCCAAACACTGATGGAAGCAGGTGAACAGAAGCAGCAAAGTGCAAACAAGTCACCAGTACCACCAGCAACCACCAGGGGAGCCCAAAAAGCGGATACACAACAGGAGGCGTTTATACCGTTCCGCGTTTGGTAAAATGGATAAAGCAGTTTTATTCTTCGGGTCAGTACGATTACAGCGATACCTCATTTATATCTTTTTTTATGTTTTGGTGCTTTTATACGATAAAAACTATTTTATAGAAAAAATAATTATTTTTGCATCGCTTTATTCTGAGGACTATAACTTTTTTATTTTTTCTTTGATGATGCTGTATGGCAGCTCATTTTTTGCGGGACAAGATGTCGTTTTCAGCGGTACCATGGTTATTTATATCTGTCTTTTTGATCATGTTATTCCACTTTTTATTTGGCGGTATGATAATAAAGCTTTGTTTTTTGCCTCGTTTTTTTTTTTACGGTGTTCACTGAAGGGGTTAACTAGTGGGACAGTTTTATAGGTCGGGTCGCTACGGACGCGGAGATACTAAATATGTGTTCGTTTATTGTTTTTTTTATTTACATAAAGAAATGTATTTATAGGAACAATATATTTGTTTTTTTTGCATTTTTTTTTGGAATTTTTTTTTTTACACATGCAAAATTTTTTTTTTACACTATAACATTGCCCCGGGGGGGATGATATTATAGTGTAAGATCGCCGATCTGACACTTTGCTGTGCACTGTGTCAGATCGGCGATCTGACATGCACAGCTCCTGGAGGCTTCCCGGCGCCTGCTCTGTGCAGGCGCAGTGAAGCCACCTCCCTGCCGGACCCGGATGCCATGGCCATCTTGGATCCGGGCCTGCTGCAGGGAGGAGGAGGTAAGAGACCCTCGGAGCAACGCGATTAAATCGCGTTGCTCCGGGGGTCTCAGGGAAGCCCGCAGGGAGCCCTCTCCCTGCGCGATGCTTCCCTATACCGCCGGAACACTGCGATCATGTTTGATAGCAGTGTGCCAGGGGTTAATGTGCCGGGGGCGGTCCGTGACCGCTCCTGGCACATAGTGCCGGATGTCAGCTGCGATAGTCAGCTGACACCCGGCCGCGATCGGCCGCTCTCCCCCCGTGAGTGCGGCCGATCGCATATGATGTACTATCCCATCACTGGGAATTAAGTCCCAGGTCACCTTGACGGAATAGTACGTCATATGGGATTAAGGGGTTAAAATGTGGCTTCCAGTAACTTTTTCCAGAAGGTTCTCATTAAAAATGCAGAATGATGAGTTCCATGAAGAAATGACTGATGTAGAAAGATTAAAAATTTTGATGTTCTGTGGATTAAAAGAAAATTATCCAGATATTGATATTCTTCTAAAATTGAAGATTGGCCGGAAAGAATGTACTTTTACATTCATGTCCATATTTGAAAGGTTGTACAAAACTGTCATTACAAATTTCAATAAACAATCAATGATAAATTGTTTTGTAAACAAATTTGGATTCCTAAATCCTGCATCTCGTGTTATTGCGTCACAAAAATATTCTTTATTTGAATCTGCACAATCCCTTGATTTTTCTAAAAAACATGAGAATCTTGAAAGGAAATCGAATTATATGAAAACTAATAACAATTAAATCTTATCGGAAGCCAAAATCAAAATCTCCAAAACTGACCCAAAATCACATCTATGAAGTTCAAAGAAAATTACATATTTGTTATAAGCCCTATAAAAAAATGCAGGAGTCCTCCACTGAAGCTGCACTGAAAGGGTTAAAAGCTGAAGATTCAGATCTGTCTGTAAAGATGGCGGAAATTGACAGCAAGAAGTCCATAAGGCTAAAAATGACCTTATTAAATAGAGTTTTTCAACAAATTATCGACAGAGAGGTAAATTTTGGTTTAGGAATTTGCTAAAAATGTAATTATATTATATGATGTGTAAATGAGTTATACAATGTATTATTTATTAATGTAACAATGCTATGATTTCTGAATAATAATAGACTGTGTCAAATACAATTCATGTCACCACTCACAACTACAGCATCCATCACTGACAACTATGAGTACAGTATCTAAACTGACAACCACAATTGGAGAGGACGATGATCCTATGATGCTAAGATGAACTGTGTTATTATGTTTTAACATGTTCCAGTGGTTTCCTATCACCTATAAGACTTCCATGAAAGCTGGTGAACAATCAGGTGATTGTCAGGACGCTACAACCCTGACATGTGTCCTGTGCACTAAGGACTGGTTATGGTGCTATGTTTTGCAAGGAAGAGTCAATTTAACCCTTGCTGTGCTGACCAAAGACGTCACACTTGTTCCAAGACCAATGCGGATGATATGGAAGGATTCCAGATCCAAGGCGAGCCAATGTAAGTCCAGGTCTTTAAAGGTGACACTGCACAGAAATTAAAGCTACATTTCATCTATGAACTTTGTTTTCTTATCAACATTTGAATTTATGGACTTTGATTGACACATGACACACAGTCTCTACAATATCTAAATGCTATAATCTATTTCAAAAGAATTATAATAAAGATTGTTTTAAAAGAACCAAGAAGAAGACATCAAGATGAAGACCAGATCACATCAGACCTGAGATGCTATATATATAGGGAAGTATAATTGTATATTTTATATGAATATTAGTCACGGCTTACCATAACATGAATTTACATAACATTATATTATTGAGTACGTATAACAATATTATCATTATTAGTATTATATGAACATTTAATTATTTTGCCAAAGAAGAAGAAAAGAAGAAAGAAGATCTTATTAATATGTTTACTTTGAGGGTTCCAATCAATGTCTGTCACCCTCAAAAGGGGGAATTGTTATATATTATTAATTGAATTATTCTTATTCTCAATTCTGTACTGAGCACTTGCTTCTTGCTGACATTACAAAAAGCTATTTCTGTGAGTATAAGTCAACACCATATAAAGGGGAACACTTGGTCTGTGGGATATATAAATAACGTCTCTTAGGAGGGTATGGGGTTTTTTTGTCCCATGGGGGCTGTCACCTCCTGCCTTCACCATCATTCTCCATGGACATCAGACAAGTCACACAAGGAAGGAACAGTTGGTAGCCATGATGACTTCAGACTTCACACAGACAGACGGCTTTTACCATTCAGAACTTTGGGAAAGATGAGTAACAAGCGCTGATATTTACACATGGACAATCTGTTCGTAACTATTTCATCTATTTTTATGTTTGGCTGCAATGTGATTTTTCTGTGGACAATTCAATAAACCACTACATTTTTTATGAGAATATCATGACATTTTTCCTTTAAGATTCACGCACCTGGTAAAGTCCTGATTAGGGTTGAGCGACTTTTATTTTTATAGGATCGGGTCGGGTTTCACGAAACCCGACTTTCTCAAAAGTCAGGTCGAGTGAAATCGGCCGATCCTATAAAAAAGTCGGGGTCGGGGTCGGCCGAAACACGAAACCCAATGCAGTGCAATGGGATACTATGGTTCCCAGGGTCTGAAGGAGAGGAAACTCTCCTTCAGGCCCTGGGATCCATATTTAAGTGTAAAATAAAGAATTAAAATAAAAAATATTGATATACTCACCTCTCCGACGCAGCCTGGACATCGCCGCTGGTAACCGGCATCTTCCGTTCCTAAGAATGGCGCTTGAAAGACCTTTTGATGACGTCACGGCTTGTGATTGGTCGCGGCGGCCCATGTGACCACTCAGCGACCAATCACAAGACGTGACGTAATTTTCAGGTCCTAAATTCCTCATTCTAGGAATTTAGGACATGAGAATTACGTCATGGCTTGTGATTGGTCGCTGAGCGGTCACGTGGGCCGCCGCGACCAATCACAAGCCGTGATGTCATCGAAAGGTCCTTCACGCGCTCATTCTTAAGAAGGAAGGCTGCCGGAAAGAAACCGAGGGTGAGTATATTCCTATTAGGTATATACTCACCCTCGGACGCGCCCTGCTTCATTCCGGCAGCCTTCCTTCTTAAGAATGAGCGCGTGAAGGACCTTTTGATGATGTCACGGCTTGTGATTGGTCGCGGCGGCCCACGTGACCGCTCAGCGACCAATCACAAGCCGTGACGTAATTCTCATGTCCTAAATTCCTAGAGTGAGGAATTTAGGACCTGAAAATTACGTCACGGCTTGTGATTGGTCGCTGAGCGGTCACGTGGGCGGCCGCGACCAATCACAAGCCGTGACGTCATCGAAAGGTCTTTCAAGCGCCATTCTTAGGAACGGAAGATGCCAGTTACCAGCGGTGATGTCCAGGCTGCGTCGGAGAGGTGAGTATATCAATATTTTTTATTTTAATTCTTTATTTTACACTTAAATGTGGATTCCGATACCGATTTCCGATATCGCAAACATATCGGAACTCGGTATCGGAATTCCGATACCAGATTCAGAAGATCGCCGACCTCATGGCCGACCCCACACAGGGGTCGGGTCGCGTTTCATGAAACCCGACTTTGCAAAAAGTCGGCGACTTCTGAAAATGGCCGACCCGTTTCGCTCAGCCCTAGTCCTGATTCAATAAATGTGCGAAATAAGCATATTTAACAAGCATCCTTTTGAAAGAGGACTGCTCCAGCACCAACGGAAGAGGCATCCACCTCCATTATAAACGGCTTTATTTATTTACATAGGGGCGATGTAGGATGGGAGCGCTAGCAAAATGGGACTTATTAGAAGTGAAGGCCTTGGAGACCTCCTCAGATCACAATTTGGGATTTGCTCCCTTCTTAGTGAGGGCTACCATGGGAGCTACCAAAGTTGAGAAATGAGGAATGAGCTGGCAATAATAGTTAATGAACCCCATAAAGCACTGCACCGCTTTAAGAGAATGGGGTTCTTGCCAGTCCATCACAGCATGTAGTTTGGCAGGATCCATAGCCAATCCCTGGGCAGAGATGATATAGCCCAGGAAAGGTAAGGACTCCTGCTCAAACACACATTTCTCCAACTTGGCGTAGAGGGAATTAGCTCTTAAGAGGTTGAAGACTTTGCAAACATCTCTCTGGTGGAAGTCAATATCTGGAGAATAGATGAGGATATCATCCAGATAGACTACAACCGAGGTGGAAACCAAATCCCGGAAGATATCATGTACAAAGTCTTGGAAAACGGCTAGGGCATCACAGAGCCCAAAGGGCATCACTAGGTATTCATCGTGCCCATCCCTGGTGTTAAAAGCCGTCTTCCATTCGTCCCCCTCACGGATGCGAATCAGATTGTAAGCACCCACAGATCTAGTTTAGTAAATAACCTTGCTCCCCGAAGCCTATCAAAGAGCTTAGATATCAGGGTCAGGGGAAATTTATTCTTAACGGTGATAGCGTTAAGACCCCTGTAGTCTATATATGGACGTAGTTCCCCGTTCTTCTGCACTTAGAAGAACCCAGCCCCTGCAGGTGACACTGACTTCCTAATGAATCCCCTTGCCAAATTTTCCTGGATGTACTGAGACATTGCCTCCATCTCCGGGAGAGATAACTGATAGACTCGACCCCGGGGAGGCTCAGCACCAGGCAAAAGGACTATAGGACAGTCATAGGGGCAGCGAGGTGGAAGGGTCTCCACAGCCCTTTTGGAGAACACGTCAGCATAAGGCCAATATTGCTTGGGGAGAGAGGATAGATCTGCGGGTACCTCGGCAGTAGTAACCTGAACGCATTCCCTCTGACATCTACCCCCACAAGATTCACCCCATCCCAAAATACTGCCTGTAGACCACTCAATATGAGGAGAGTGGTACCGTAGCCAAGGTATCACTAACAGGACCTCATCAATTCCCTCAGGAATGACGAGCAGATATATAATCTCCTGATGAGATGGCGACATGGACAGAGTGAAAGGGATGGTCTGGTGTGTTATCTGAGAGGGCAGTGTCGACCGATTCACCACTCGTACGGTAACTGGTTGAGCTAGCATTACAAGGGGAATTGCATGACATTGGGCAAAGGCAGAAGACATAAAATTGCCCTCCGCCCCAGAAACCACGCAGAGCTCTACCGAGTGGGAGAATGAGCCTATAGTAATTGTCCTCTTAAAGGACAATTTGGAGGCAAACGTCGCCATGTCTAGTGTACCTCCACCTACTACCACTAGACGCTGACGTTTCCTCGACCGCTGGGGACATCTGGTGGCAAGATGTCCTGACTGCTGGCAAACAAATAGTAATACAATTGGCGCACAGCAAAATGGAGCAAATCTCACAATATCAATGGGGGTGTAAGCCAAGTTGACAAAAAGAAGGAAATGGCAAAAGAAAAAAAAGAAGTCACTTATAAGGTATGCACACGACCCAATCTCATATAATATAAAACAGCAAACTTTATTGGTAACAAAATTTTAAAACCAATTAAAAACAATGCAACACTCCACCACATGAACCCCCCTACCTGTGTGAAAAATAGCAATACACAGTGTTATACACTAAAACAATAAGTAATGGCAGCCAGAAAAAATACACCCATGGAGGTATGCGAATATATAATACTACCAGCACACCCACCAGGTGAATAATACGCAGCACTGAGTCAAAGAAATGGACACAAAACACCATGAATCCAATAACTACAATAATGTGGTAGAGATCCACACGGGGGACAGGTGCCTAAGATCCACAAGTAAGGTCCCACCTGTCAGGTGAGCAGGGGCGGATTATCAGAGGGTCAATATGGGTGGTAGCCCAGGGCCCAGTGGTGTGGGGGGGCCCTGGGCTACCGCACAGATTGACCCTTTGATAATCCGCCCGAGTGTGACTGTGAATGCCCGCCGGCATGTATGTGCCCCCGCACCTGGTGGTCAGAGAGAGGGGGCCCGCATCGGGCCCCTTCTCATCTGCTCACTGGGCCCCTTCCGACACTGCAGCAGATTCCTATTGACGTGCGGGCGCGCGCCCGCACGTCAATAGTTAACAACAGCCGCCAGCCAATTGGAGACTGGCAGCTGAAGTCGGCTGCAGCGCACACGTCGCCGGCATCTGACGTCACTGTCAGTCGCCGGCGAGTGTGCGCTACTGGAGGGAGCTCGCCGTCTGCAGCGCTGGTCAGGTGAGGAGACTCTGTTTGTTTTTTTTTGTTTTGTTTTTTTTATAAGCTAACGGTGGACACACTGGGGCAATGCTGGAGACACTGGGGCAATGCTGGAGACACTGGGGCAGATTGCTGGACACACTGGGGCAATGCTGGAGACACTGGGGCAGATTGCTGGACACACTGGGGAAATGCTGGAGGACACATTGGGGCAGATTGCTGGAGACACTGGGGCAGATTGCTGGAGACACTGGGGCAGAATGCTGGACACACTGGGGCAGAATGCTGGAGACACTGGGGCAATGCTGGAGACACTGGGGCAGATTGCTGGACACACTGGGGCAATGCTGGAGGACACACTGGGGTAGATTGCTGGAGACACTGGGGCAGATTGCTGGAGACACTGGGGCAGATTGCTGGACACACTGACGGCAATGCTGGACATACTGGGGCAGATTGCTGGACACACTGGGGGTAATATGCTGGAGACACTGGGGAAGATTGCTGGACACACTGGGGCAATGCTGGATACTCTGGGGCAATATGCTGGACATACTGGGGCAGATTGTTGAACACACTGTCTGGGGGCAATGCTGGATACACTGGGGCAATGCTGGAGACACTGGGGCAATGCTGGAGACACTGGGGCAATGCTGGACACACTGTGGGCAATGCTGGACAATTGGACATACAGGGGCAGATTGCTGGACACACTGGTGGTAATATGCGGGACACACTAGGGCAGATTGCTGGACACACTGTCTGGGGGCAATGCTGGAGACACTGGGGGCAATATTCTGGAGTCAGACACTGGGGCAGATTGCTGGAGACACTGTCTGGGGGCAATGCTGGACTCACTGGGGCAGATTGCTGGACACTGGGGAAATATGCTGGACATATTGGGGCAGATTGCTGGACACACTGGGGGTAATATGCTGGACACACTGGGGGTAATATGCTGGACACACTTTTGCAGATTGCTGGACACACTGGGGGCAGGACTGGAGGCATGGGCAGAATGTAGACACGGGGCATGATTGGAGACACGGGGCAGAATAAAAGACATGGAGCAGGATTGGATCATGGGGCAGGATGGATACTATGGAGACAGATGGGGCAGGATGGAGAGATCATATGGTGTAGAATGGATACTCATGAGGGCAGGATGGGAGAACATATGGCTGGAGCCAGGAATGAGACACACGGGGCCAGGGTGGGGAATATTATTACCATAGGGGCTAATTAAGGGATATTATTACTGCAGTGATGTATTTATTTTATTTTTTGAGTATACTGTTTTAAATGGGGGGCGGTCCTGTTACTGTGCAGAGTGACACTATAGCACCTTTTTTTCTCCATGTGGTGTAATGCAGAAGTTGTGAAAAATTAAGTAATGTGTTCTGCAAGCAGTGCTTGAGATAACTGTGTTATTTCCTGCAGAAACGAGTCCTGGCTGGAAGAAATGATGGCGGTCTGTGCTGGATGAAAGATGAAGGACTTCACCTAGAGACGTCACTGGTGAGTCAGTGTTACCTATACACTGACACTATACACTGTATACTACATACAGAGGTCCTGTGTACAATGTCACCAGTGATCACTGTATTACCTATAAATTATATGGTTTTGAGAAGTTTTGCCCCCAGCAGTTCGCCCCCAGCATTTCGCCCCCAGCATTTTGCCCCCAGCAGTTTGCCCCCAGGTACACTTCGCCCCCGAACATTTCGCCCCCAGCATTTCGCCCCCAGGTTGTTTTGCCCCCGCACATTTCGCCCCTAGCAGTTCGCCCCCGGATGTTTCGCCCCTGGATGTTTCGCCCCCAGCAGTTCGCCCCTGGATGTTTCGCCCCCAGCAGTTCGCCCCGGATGTTTCGCCCCCGGGTGTTTCGCCCCTAGCAGTTCGCCCCCGGATGTTTCACCCCCAGCAGTTCGCCCCCGGATGTTTTGCCCCCAGCAGTTCGCCCCCGGATGTTTCAGCCCCAGCAGTTTGCCCCCGGATGTTTCGCCCCCAGCAGTTTGCCCCCAGACGTTTTGCCCCAGCAGTTTGCCCCCGGATGTTTTGCGCCCGGATGTTTCGCCCCCAGCAGTTTTCCGCTGGATGTTTCGCCCCCAGCAGTTTGCCCCCAGATGTTTCGCCCCCAGCAGTTTGCCCCGGATGTTTCGCCCCCAGCAGTTTGCCCCTAGATGTTTCGCACCCAGCAGTTTGCCCCGGATGTTTCGCCTCCAGCAGTTTGCCCCCGGATGTTTTGCCCCCAGCAGTTTGCCCCAGATGTTTCGCCCCCAGCAGTTTTGTTCACAGCCCTCTGCAAAGCTCCCCTTCACCCTCCACTCATGTGCTCTGTCCTGGACAAGAGAAGGGCTCCCCCTGCCTATGTAAAGCAGTTACAGGACGGAACACATAGGGGGGCTTTGCAGAGGGCTGTAAACCAGCAGCCCTTTATTCATCATAGGGAATACATTGTTAGTTGCATGCTCCTGTGCAGCCACGCCCTCTAGAATCCATCCACAAGTACTGCTACTAAGGAGAAACAACCTCCTTAGTAACCACTGAAATCCTGCAGCACATGGAGCTTTAACTTGGATGAGACTCTTCACACAGAAGTGAAGCTGCTGGAAGGTCTCCTTTGGAAATGAATATCATGGGCACAGGTACTATAACATAACATGTTTTTTGTAGAGTTATGCTTTAACTGTATGTATCAAAACTGTTTTAACAAGAAACATAAAAAGGTATAGAGGGGAAGGATTAGAGAAAAAGAGAAAATACAAATTACAGGTTATAATGCTTGAATTATTTTACAGCTAAAAACACTGCTCTCAAAACATACAATATGTGACCATGAACTAAAATTCAAAGCTGTAGGCAATGCCTCTCAGATAATCCATCAAGCTTCTATTATTGAAATCTTGCACGATACGTTTAACCCTTGCTGAAATTGCAGCATACTTTTTGTTTCTTGCAGCGATGGGATTTCCTGCTATTATCTGAATAATTTCAAAACTATGGAGCTCTTGCTGATGTTTCAGACAGTTAATGAACCGGTATATATTTTGGAAAAGAATACTACATGTTTCTCGAAAGCTACGGTGCCGTCCTTCGACATCATTATTTGTTCGCTGTTGATCATTCAATGTTCGTTCACACACATTCCAGAATTGAACTGGAAACAAAGGTGCTTGACGTCCTCTGCGATTCATTCGACCGATATAGCTGTCTTCAAAATAGTTGTCAATAGGTATTGCTTCTTGTGGAAAGTCAGGATCTTCCACCAATTCTTCAAATGATTGCACAACATTCTGTGGTGGTAGAAAGGCCAGGGCAGGTATCATGCGTATCCAACGGGCAAATTCATGGTCACCTTGGTATTGCATCTTGAGTCCTTCATTTTGAACTTTACGCCAAACCGACTGTGATAGGTGGAAAAAGCAACCGGTCTTCACAAGGTTGGGGAATTCACTTTCAAATGCCTGTATTGCAGCTAGTTCAAAATCCAACATCAGGTTGTCTGGCTGCAGTCCAGGCTGCAAGTTCTTCAGCTCTTGCAGCAACCTCTGGTATGTAGAACGGCTCTTGTCTGTCAGCAAGGTGTACACTAGCGGAACAACAAGGCCGCTGTGGACTACATGTATTGTGTAAAGTTGCTTAAACAAGGCTGGTGTAGTGAAAAACATGCCATCATCAAACCACTCTTTACTTTGTGCCAGTAGATGGAGATTGTCTCTTGTTCCAAATATCAACATACGGCTGTGTCCATTTCCTAATTTAAAATGAAAGTATTAGTAGAGGAAATAACAGAAAAAGTGTAACAAGCAGCAGACAGAGAATTTTGGGATAAATTCACCAAAAAAAATATCCTAATCAGAAGCCTCTGTTCATATCTCACTTTAAAAACTCACATTTTGCTCCAGATTTTCTGATTTCATAATAAAAAAACTGAAGCAAAATCTAGTGTGAAGGGGCCAACCAATAGTTTTTTAGAACATATATTGTCCCAGTGGAAAATGCTATATTTTTGTTTAAAATTAAAATTACTTCCAAACTTGAAATAGGTCACATTTTTAGGGTACTTTAGACCCTTCAACTAGACGGCCGTTCAGCATGGCCGATCGCCGCCATGCTGAACGGCCGTCTAGTTAACAGCCGCATCCAGATGCGGCGTGCGGCTGGACTTCTGAATGAACGACTGGGCGGGCCAACCGCCTGAATGGAACGCCCCATTGAGCGCGCTAGTTGTCGGGTGGGCAGCGCGGACGTTCGTGACGTCTGCGCTGCCTATGCTGTGTCATTGAGAGGATTGTGCAGGATGCAAAAAACGCCAGTAAAATCACCAGTGTGCTTTTGGCCTAAGGCATAACTGAATGGTCCATTAGGCTGGGGTCATATGCAGCATTAATGTGTAAATCCCATCCACATGCTGATGAAAAAATTTTGTTTACAAAAAAAAACATGCAGTGCAGCATGTCAATGCATGCTGCCATTATACAAAGAAAATTCCAGCCATTCAGAGAAGGGGCTGAAATCCTGCACTAAAACCTGCACCTAAATCCATAGAGTTAAGTGAAGATTTTGATACAGAATTAGGGTACCACAATAGTGGCCACAATTGCAGGCACAAATAGATTCCTGTGGGATCTGCAATTGCTACCACAATTACAGCTACTGCGGAGATGCCGCTCCGCAATCCCCTTCTGTCAGTGGGCACGAGGCCTCAGGCTTTATCCAGACAAGCTGGACTTACAGGCGTATTCCGTGCTGTGTTTCCTGCCTGAAACCCACCCTTTCATGTCTATGGTGCGGGTTGCAGGCGGATTCCTGCCGGGGCCGGAAAACGCCCCACCGAAAAATAGCTTCAAAGCTATCTTCCGACGGATCCCGTGCTTAACTCGCCCATTCAAGGGAATGGGCAAGAGGGAAACCTCCCGAAAAATGTCTGCAAACCACGGGAAATACACTCGGTTTAGGCCATAGCAGGGCATGGCCACGCCCATAGCAGAGCTTGGCCACATCCCCTATTTGCAGAAGCGTTTTGCCAAAGCGCTTGCAAAGTGCTTAAAAAGTGTTTGCAAGCAGCAGGCAAAACGCCTCTGCAAATCCTGGCGTATCTCACCTCAGCTCCGGAGTTCAGCCCAACCTGTCCACGGATCTGCAGGACTGAGCTATGAGAGCCAAAGAATCAGCCGGCGATGGCAGTTCAGCCCGTGCATGCCACAGACAGGCGAGGCTGAACTCTGGGGCAGCATCCAGGACAGGTATGGCCAGTACAATGCTGCATATTTGGAATTAGTGTTTTTAGGTATTTAAGAGCGTGTGTGCATATTTAGATTTAGTAAATGGCTCCAGGCTGCGCTGTTAAAAAATAAACAAACCCAGTTACTCACCTCTTTCTCCAGTGTCCAGTACTGGCTCTGGCTCCTAGCCCAGCAGTGCAGGGAATCCTGAAATCCGGGCGGCGCATTGCCGCCTCTGTGCCTGCCGTACTATAACTACAATGGAGAGTGATCCCAGGACCGCTCACTAGACGGTCCTGGGAAAGCACCACATCACATCACAGAACAGCCCAGCAGATATGCAGAGGTGGTGATGCACAACCCAGAATGCATAGCGTTGGGATTTTGGAATTCCCTGCACCGCCGGAGACAGCGCTGGACACCGGAGAGAGAGTTGAATAACTGGGTTTGTTTATTTTTTAACAGCGCAGCTTGGGGCCATTATATAAATGCAAGAAAGCTGGAAGAAGAGTGGCTCAACTGAGATTGTTGCTGAGGACTCAGTGTGCTGCTAGAGCAGGGGTTGGCTTCCGCCCGTACTTAACATGCATCCATGAAGAAAGACCTCTGCGCTGCTAAAGTCCTATACAAATCCTTTATTGCTAGTGTTGAGCATTCCGATACCGCAAGTATCGGGTATCGGCCGATATTTGCGGTATCGGAATTCCGATACAGAGTTCTGATATTTTTGTGATATCGGAAATCGGAATCGGAAGTTCCCAGTGTATGGTTCCCAGGGTCTGGAGGAGAGGAGACTCTCCTTCAGGCCCTGGGATCCATATTCATGTAAAAAATAAAGAATAAAAATAAAAAATATGGATATACTCACCCCTCCGATGGAGCCTGGACCTCAGACGTGCAACCGGTAGCCTCCGTTCCTAAGAATGAGCGAGTGAAGGACCTGCGATGACGTCGCGGCTTGTGATTGGTCGCGTGAGTGGTCACATGAGCGGTCACGCGACCAATCCCAAGCCGCGATGTCATCGCAGGTCTTTCACTCGCTCATTCTTAGGAACGGAGGCTGCCGGTTACAGCGGTTACTACCAGGGCGCGTCAGAGGGTGAGTATATCCCTATTTTTTATTTTTATTCTTTATTTTACACATGAATATGGATCCCAGGGCCTGAAGGAGAGTTTACTCTCCTTCAGACCCTGGGAACCATCCAGGATAGCTTCCGATACTTGTGTCCCATTGACTTGTATTGGTATCAGGTATCGGTATCGGCGATATCCGATATTTTTGGTGCCATCCTTCGACATCATTATTTGTTCGCTGTTGATCATTCAATGTTCGTTCATACACATTCCAGAATTGAACTGGAAACAAAGGTGCTTGACGTCCTCTGCGATTCATTCGACCGATATAGCTGTCTTCAAAATAGTTGTCAATAGGTATTGCTTCTTGTGGAAAGTCAGGATCTTCCACCAATTCTTCAAATGATTGCACAACATTCTGTGGTGGTAGAAAGGCCAGGGCAGGTATCATGCGTATCCAATGGGCAAATTCATGGTCACCTTGGTATTGCATCTTGAGTCCTTCATTTTGAACTTTACGCCAAACCGACTGTGATAGGTGGAAAAAGCAACCGGTCTTCACAAGGTTGGGGAATTCACTTTCAAATGCCTGTATTGCAGCTAGTTCAAAATCCAACATCAGGTTGTCTGGCTGCAGTCCAGGCTGCAAGTTCTTCAGCTCTTGCAGCAACCTCTGGTATGTAGAACGGCTCTTGTCTGTCAGCAAGGTGTACACTAGCGGAACAACAAGGCCGCTGTGGACTACATGTATTGTGTAAAGTTGCTTAAACAAGGCTGGTGTAGTGAAAAACATGCCATCATCAAACCACTCTTTACTTTGTGCCAGTAGATGGAGATTGTCTCTTGTTCCAAATAACAACATACGGCTGTGTCCATTTCCTAATTTAAAATGAAAGTATTAGTAGAGGAAATAACAGAAAAAGTGTAACAAGCAGCAGACAGAGAATTTTGGGATAAATTCACCAAAAAAAATATCCTAATCAGAAGCCTCTGTTCATATCTCACTTTAAAAACTCACATTTTGCTCCAGATTTTCTGATTTCATAATAAAAAAACTGAAGCAAAATCTAGTGTGAAGGGGCCAACCAATAGTTTTTTAGAACATATATTGTCCCAGTGGAAAATGATATATTTTTGTTTAAAATTAAAATTACTTCCAAACTTGAAATAGGTCACATTTTTAGGGTACCTTTAGACCCTTCAACTAGACGGCCATTCAGCATGGCCGATCGCCGCCATGCTGAACGGCCGTCTAGTTAACAGCCGCATCCAGATGCGGCGTGCGGCTGGACTTCTGAATGAACGACTGGGCGGGCCAACCGCTTGAATGGAACGCCCCATTGGGCGCGCTAGTTGTCGGGTGGGCAGCGCGGACGTTCGTGATGTCTGCGCTGCCTATGCTGTGTCATTGAGAGGATTGTGCAGGATGCAAAAAACGCCAGTAAAATCACCAGTGTGCTTTTGGCCTAAGGCATAACTGAATGGTCCATTAGGCTGGGGTCATATGCAGCATTAATGTGTAAATCCCATCCACATGCTGATGAAAACATTTTGTTTACAAAAAAAAACATGCAGTGCAGCATGTCAATGCATGCTGCCATTATACAAAGAAAATTCCAGCCATTCAGAGAAGGGGCTGAAATCCTGCACTAAAACCTGCACCTAAATCCATAGAGTTAAGTGAAGATTTTGATACAGAATTAGGGTACCACAATAGTGGCCACAATTGCAGGCACAAATAGATTCCTGTGGGATCTGCAATTGCTACCACAATTACAGCTACTGCGGAGATGCCGCTCCGCAATCCCCTTCTGTCAGTGGGCACAAGGCCTCAGGCTTTATCCAGACAAGCTGGACTTACAGGCGTATTCCGTGCTGTGTTTCCTGCCTGAAACCCACCCTTTCATGTCTATGGTGCGGGTTGCAGGCGGATTCCGGCCGGGGCCGGAAAACGCCCCACCGAAAAATAGCTTCAAAGCTATCTTCCGACGGATCCCGTGCTTAACTCGCCCATTCAAGGGAATGGGCAAGAGGGAAACCTCCCGAAAAATGTCTGCAAACCACGGGAAATACGCTCGGTTTAGGCCATAGCAGGGCATGGCCACGCCCATAGCAGAGCTTGGCCACATCCCCTATTTGCAGAAGCGTTTTGCCAAAGCGCTTGCAAAGTGCTTAAAAAGTGTTTGCAAGCAGCAGGCAAAACGCCTCTGCAAATCCTGGCGTATCTCACCTGAGCTCCGGAGTTCAGCCCGACCTGTCCACGGATCTGCAGGACTGAGCTATGAGAGCCAAAGAATCAGCCGGCGATGGCAGTTCAGCCCGTGCATGCCACAGACAGGCGAGGCTGAACTCTGGGGCAGCATCCAGGACAGGTATGGCCAGTACAATGCTGCATATTTGGAATTAGTGTTTTTAGGTATTTAAGAGCGTGTGTGCATATTTAGATTTAGTAAATGGCTCCAGGCTGCGCTGTTAAAAAATAAACAAACCCAGTTACTCACCTCTTTCTCCAGTGTCCAGTACTGGCTCTGGCTCCTAGCCCAGCAGTGCAGGGAATCCTGAAATCCGGGCGGCGCATTGCCGCCTCTGTGCCTGCCGTACTATAACTACAATGGAGAGTGATCCCAGGACCGCTCACTAGACGGTCCTGGGAAAGCACCACATCACATCACAGAACAGCCCAGCAGATATGCAGAGGTGGTGATGCACAACCCAGAATGCATAGCGTTGGGATTTTGGAATTCCCTGCACCGCCGGAGACAGCGCTGGACACCGGAGAGAGAGTTGAATAACTGGGTTTGTTTATTTTTTAACAGCGCAGCTTGGGGCCATTATATAAATGCAAGAAAGCTGGAAGAAGAGTGGCTCAACTGAGATTGTTGCTGAGGACTCAGTGTGCTGCTAGAGCAGGGGTTGGCTTCCGCCCGTACTTAACATGCATCCATGAAGAAAGACCTCTGCGCTGCAGAAGTCCTATACAAATCCTTTATTGCTAGTGTTGAGCATTCCGATACCGCAAGTATCGGGTATCGGCCGATATTTGCGGTATCGGAATTCCGATACCGAGTTCTGATATTTTTGTGATATCGGAAATCGGAATCGGAAGTTCCCAGTGTATGGTTCCCAGGGTCTGGAGGAGAGGAGACTCTCCTTCAGGCCCTGGGATCCATATTCATGTAAAAAATAAAGAATAAAAATAAAAAATATGGATATACTCACCCCTCCGATGGAGCCTGGACCTCAGACGTGCAACCGGTAGCCTCCGTTCCTAAGAATGAGCGAGTGAAGGACCTGCTATGACGTCGCGGCTTGTGATTGGTCGCGTGAGTGGTCACATGAGCGGTCACGCGACCAATCCCAAGCCGCGATGTCATCGCAGGTCTTTCACTCGCTCATTCTTAGGAACGGAGGCTGCCGGTTACAGCGGTTACTACCAGGGCGCGTCAGAGGGTGAGTATATCCCTATTTTTTATTTTTATTCTTTATTTTACACATGAATATGGATCCCAGGGCCTGAAGGAGAGTTTCCTCTCCTTCAGACCCTGGGAACCATCCAGGATACCTTACGATACTTGTGTCCCATTGACTTGTATTGGTATCGGGTATCGGTATCGGCGATATCTGATATTTTTCGGATATCGGCCGATACCATCCGATACGATACTTTCAAATATCGGAAGGTATCGCTCAACACTATTTATTGCATTACAAAGTTCCAAAAGTGCCAGACCACCACCACCCACCCACATATATACATATATATACACACACACTGTTCAGGCGTACAGTGTGTATATATATATATATATATATATATATATTTATATATATATATATATATATATATATATATATATATATATATATATCTAGCTCTGGAGATTGGATCGGAATTAATTCCAATCTTTCGGTATGATCAGCCCGATCTGATCCTATCTTTCCAGTGATCGGCCAACACTAGTTGGAATCAGTAGGCCTCACTACTAGTGTTGAGCGATACCTTCCGATACTTGAAAGTATCGGTATTGAATAGTATCGGCCGATATCTGAAAAATATCGGATATCGCCGATACCGATACCCGATACCAATACAAGTCAATGGGACACAAGTATCGGAAGCTATCCTGGATGGTTCCCAGGGTCTGAAGGAGAGGAAACTCTCCTTCAGGCCCTGGGATCCATATTCATGTAAAAAATAAAGAATTAAAATAAAAAATATGGATATACTCACCCCTCCGGCGGCCCTTGGACCTTACCGATGTAACCGGCAGCCTCCGTTCCTAAGAATGAGGAGTTTAGGACCCTCGATGACGTCGCGGCTTGTGATTGGTCGCGTGACCGCTCATGTGACCGCTCACGCGACCAATCACAAGCCGCGACGTCATCGCAGGTCCTAAACTCCTCATTCTTAGGAACGGAGGCTGCCGGTTACATCGGTAAGGTCCAGGGGCCGCCGGAGGGGTGAGTATATCCATATTTTTTATTTTAATTCTTTATTTTTTACATGAATATGGATCCCAGGGCCTGAAGGAGAGTCTCCTCTCCTCCAGACCCTGGGAACCATACACTGGGAACTTCCGATTCCGATTTCCGATATCACAAAAATATCGGAACTCAGTATCGGAATTCCAATACAGCAAATATCGGCCGATACCCGATACTTGCGGTATCGGAATGCTCAACACTACTCACTACATTATATTACCCTCAAAGTTTCCCTTGAAGGCAAAAATCACATAGTATTTTATATCAGCACCTTATAGTCTAGCATTTTTCACATTTGTGCAAAATAAACTTTGCAATAATTATGCATAACGGAATTGTTTTAATACAATGTTAAATGATTAAGTAGCTTACCAGAGTCATGCAGAAGGAACTGCTGCTGGACACCATCAATACTGATCTCCTGGAACTCCAGGGGGATAACAAGTTGATCAAGTGTTTGAGGTAACCTTGGGATATTGCCAAGTTGCCTTGCTAATCGTATTGTCCTCTTCAGTGATGCTTTCCTTGGGAGAAGTGCTGTAACATTAGAATGGGCTCCTGAAACGACGTCTGTGAGAATCTGTTGTGGTGTCTCCTGTGTTGTCCTTGCCCTGGTGACTGCCTCATTAACAAGTCAGATTGCTTCAGGTCTTGCAGCTTGTGCTGCGTGACTGTTAAGATTGACTACTTTCACAACTTCGCCAGATTCTTCATTGGTCCAAACACGTCCCTTGCAATTCAACCATTTTTCACATACCCAGATGGAATGGACATCATCAGCGGTTCGCTTGGAAAATAGGTAAATGTGATTCTCATGGACCAACTTCCTTCTTCCACATTTGGACAGAACTGAATTCATAGTTGTAGAAAGTGAATTGCTGTGGAAGCTGACTGATTTTTTGTGGCAGTACACTTCTCTCTTGTGGAGATTTCAGACACTGCTATATTCTGATGTACAGATGGAATAAAAGCTAGTCTAATGTAACTTGCAGGACATGTGACCTGCTACTTGTTACATCTGCAACAAAACTTGCAACAAAGCAGGTCAGTGCTGGGTCAGGTAAAAGTCCAAAATTGTTTAGATTTCTCCGGTGCACGCCGTGCCTTCTGGTCCGAACGATGCTATGCATCCAGGACCTGCGATGATGTCACGGTCATGTGAGCACAACATCATCGCAGGTCCTACGCTCAGACCGGAAGCCACCGCCAGCACTGCAGAGAGGTGCGAGGACTTCAGGGCCCATGGCTGAGGTGAGTATATCTTTATTATTTTTTTTTAACATGAATATAGTGCCCACATTCCTAGACTACGTGGGCAGTACAATATACTACATGACCAGTGCAATATACTACGTCCGCTGGCCAATATACTACGTGCGCTGTGCAATTTACTACTTGGACTGTGCAATTTACTACGTGCACTGTGCAATTTACTACGTGCACTGTCCAAAATACTACGTTGGCTGTCCAATATACTACGTGGCCTGTGCAATGTACTACGTGGACTGTCCAATATACTACATAACCTGTGCAACATACTACGTGGCTGCGCCTTCTAGAATACCTGATACGTTAGAATTGGGCCACCATCTAATATATTCAAAATTGGCAATCTTCTTAGCGATTTTCCAGTGCTTAGCACTTGGGAAAGTGGCTAATGTGAAAGAGGTCTTAGGGCTAAAACACAAGGCCGAAGTTCCCTGCCTAATTTGGGGCTGAAACATCTGGGGGCAAAAAGCTGGGAGCGAAACATCCAGGGGCGAACTGCTGGGGGTGAAACATCCGGGGCCAAACTGCTGGGTGCGAAACATCCAGGGGCGAACTGCTGGGGGCAAAACATTTGGGGGCGAACTGCTGGGGCGAATCATCCGGGGGCAAAACATCCAGGGGCGAACTGCTGGGGGCGAAACATCCGGGGGCGAACTGCTGGGGCGAAACATCCGGGGGGGAACTGCAGGAAGCAAAACATCTGGGGGCAAACTGCTAGGGGCAAAACATCCAGGGGCGAAACATGCGGGGGCGAACTGCTGGGGGCGAAACATCCGGGGGCGAACTGCTGGGTGCGAAACATCTGGGGCGAACTGCTGGCGCGAAACATCCGGGGGCGAACTGCTGGGTGCGAAACATCTGGATGCGAAACATCCGGGGGCGAACTGCTGGGGGTGAAACATCCGGGTGCAAACTGCTGGGGGTGAAACATCCGGGGGCAAAACATCCAGGGGCGAACTGCTGGGGGTGAAACATTCGGGGCGAACTGCTGGGGGCGAAACATCCAGGGGCAAAACATCCAGGGGCGAACTGCTGGGCGCGAAACATCCGGGGGCGAAGAACTGCTGGTGCAAAACATCTGGGGGTGAACTGCTGGGGGCAAAATATCCGGGGGTTAACTGGTGGGTGCGAAACATCTGGGGGCAAACTGCTGTGGGAAAAACATCCGGGGGCGAAACATCCGGGGGCGAACTGCTGGGTGCGAAACATCTGGGGGTGAACTGCTGGGTGCGAAACATCTGGGGGTGAACTGCTGGGGGCGAAACATCCGGGCGCGAAACAACCGGGGGCAAACTGCTGGGGCCGAAACATCCGGGGGCGAACTGCTGGGCGCGAAACATCCATGGGCGAACTGCTGGGTGCGAAACATCCGGGGGTGAAACATCCGGGGGCGAACTGCAGGGGGCAAAACATCTGTGGGCAAACTGCTGGGGGCAAAACATCCAGAGGCGATACATCTGGGGGCGAACTGCTGGGTGCGTTCATCTGGGGGCAAACTGCTGGTTGCGAAACATGCGGGGGCGAACTGCTGGGGGCGAAACATCTGGGGGCGAACTGCTGGGTGCGAAACATCTGGGGCGAACTGCTGGCGCAAAACATCCGGGGGCGAACTGCTGGGTGCGAAACATCCGGATGCGAAACATCCAGGGGCGATCTGCTGGGGGTGAAACATCTGGGTGCAAACTGCTGGGGGTGAAACATCCGGGGGCAAAACATCCAGGGGCGAACTGCTGGGGGTGAAACATTCGGGGCGAACTGCTGGGTGCGAAACATCCGGGGGCAAAACATCCAGGGGCGAACTGCTGGGTGCGAAACATCCGGGGGCGAACTGCTGGTGCAAAACATCTGGGGTGAACTGCTGGGGGCAAAACATCCGGGGGTGAACTGCTGGGGGTGAAACATCTGGGGGCAAACTGCTGGGGGAAAAACATCCGGGGGCGAAACATCCGGGGGCGAACTGCTGGGTGCGAAACATCTGGGGGCGAACTGCTGGGTGCGAAACATCTGGGGGTGAACTGCTGGGGGCTAAACATCCGGGCGCAAAACAACCGGAGGCAAACTGCTGGGGCCGAAACATCCAGGGTCGAACTGCTGGGTGCGAAACATTCGGGGGCGAACTGCTGGGTGCAAAACATCTGGGGACAAACTGCTGGGGGCAAAACATCCAGAGGCGAAACATCTGGGGGCGAACTGCTGGGTGCGTTCATCTGGGGGCAAACTGCTGGTTGCGAAACATCCGGGGGTGAACGGATGGGTGCAAAACATCCGGGGGTGAAACATGCGGGGGCAAACTGCTGGGGGCGAAACATCCGGGGGCGAACTGCTGGGTGCGAAACATCCGGGGCGAACTGCTGGCGTGAAACATCCGGGGGCGAACTGCTGGGTGCGAAACATCCGGGTGCGAAACATCCGGGGGCGAACTGCTGGTAATAAAACATCCAGGGGCAAACTGCTGGGGGTGAAACATCCGGGGGCAAAACATCCAGGGGGGAACTGCTGTGGGCGAAACATTCGGGGCGAACTGCTGGGGGGGCGAAACATCCTGGGGCAAAACATCCAGGGGCGAACTGCTGGGCGCGAAACATCTGGGGGCGAACTGCTGGGGTGAAACATCCGGGGGCGAACTGCTGGGGGCAAAACATCCAGGGGCGAACTGCTGGGGGCAAAACATCTGGGGGCAAACTGCTGGGGGGAAAAACATCAAGGGGCGAAACATCCGGGGGCGAACTGCTGGGTGCGAAACATCTGGGGGTGAACTGCTGGGTGCGAAATATCCGGGGGTGAACTGCTGGGGGCGAAACATCCGGGCGCAAAACAACTGGGGGCAAACTGCTGGGGGCGAAACATCTGGGGGCGAACTGCTGGGGGTGAAACATCTGGGGGTGAACTGCTGGGTGCGAAACATCCGGGGGTGAAACATCCGGGGGCGAACTGCTGGCGCGAAACATCCGGGGGTGAACTGCTGGGTGCGAAACATCCGGGGGCGAACTGCTGGCGCGAAACATCCGGGGGCGAACTGCTGGGTGCGAAACATCCGGGGGCGAACTGCTGGGTGCGAAACATCTGGGCGTGAAACATCCGGGGGCGAACTGCTGGGGGTGAAATGTGCGGGGGTGAAACAACCTGGGGCCGAAATGCTGGGGGCGAAATGTTCGGGGGCGAAGTTTACCTGGGGGCGAACTGCTGGGGCCGAAATACTGGGGGCGAAATGCTAGGGGCGAAATTTCCAACTCCCACTTTAATCATACGCACACAGTGTCAGTTCTGCGGTCTTTCTGCAGTTTATTTATTGAATTATTGTGATCCCATATTTAATATTAATAATTGAATTTCCCTGAATGGTACTGTGCACTTTATTAATGCATACCTGGTTTCATGTACTCGTATAATAGAGTGTATATTTTATAATAATTGTTGATTATTAGAAATAGTTTATCACTCATGCTAAAAATTCTTCTCACATTTTCTTTTAAATATTTAGCCTAACTATGGTAATTATGTACATCTATATCCACTTATAAGGAATTTTCATTTTTTGTGGCATCCCTCCTATTGTTGAGATATCTTGTTTTTTTAATTTTTGCATGTTAATGATATTGAAATAAATGTATACATTTTACTCTTGGATCTCTTCTTTATCTAGGATAAATTTATATCCTGGTTTTGTGTTGCTCTATTGATATGAAGTGCCATAATAATTTGTCGAGACACTTTTTTTGTTAATTCTATTAAAAAGTCAGTAAAAATAGAGTCTATGCAGGCGGTGGGAGTATACCATGCTGTATATTGTTAAAACTGTGCTAATTAGTGCACAGCATTATAATCTCCCTTAGTCAGATAAAGTGCCTAGTGGTTTATGTATAAATCAAGATGCTCTTTTTGTAAATAATAGCACAACAGTAAGATAAGTAGAATGTTCAGCATACACTCTCAAAGAGACCAGGTGCAATGTTAGGCACTGGGATTCTCGCACTGCACTCCCATACTTTGTCTCCTATTCATTCTCAGCCACAGTGGATGCTGCTCAGCAAAGATGTCAGTCTCAGGCCAATGCTCAGACTCATGCGCTGTTCACTTAGTTACTGCAGGCTCTCCAGTAAAAGCTATAGTAACTAGCAATAGGCAGCGGAGAACAGACCTTCCTGAAGCTAAGTCCAGGAATCACCCTACGGCCGGAGACACACTGGTGCGAGAGACGGCCGAGTCTCGCTGGTTAAAAGCAAGCTGTGGCACCTGCATTCCGGAGCTGAGCGTGCAGCTCCATGTATTGCTATGGAGCCGCACGCTCCGCTCCGGAGTGCAGGTGCCACAGCTTGCTTTTAACCAGCGAGACTCGGCCGTCTCTCGCACCAGTGTGTCTCCGGCCTACTGAGCATGCTCGTGAGGTGGCGACCTCTCATTGGTGGTTGGTAGTCAGCTGTTCAGGTGATGTGGCGGCTCCACATTGGTGGACAAGCAAGGTCACGTCTGACGGGACATAAGTGGAGCATATAAAAGGGTCTTTGAGGTGGATGTTGTCATGCTAAGATCCTTTATGTTATGCTTGTGTCTGTGAATACGTTTTCCACCCTGTGTGCACGTGTGCTGCTACTAGCACAGCAACTGTATGTCTAGACAGGCAGTGTAGGGTGGGAACTCTCGCTTAGCTTAGCATCTGATTCCGGTCGTGTGTGCGATTAGCACAGCTGAGTTTCAGAGCCAGCACAAACACCAGCCTAGTTGGGGGGAAGTTATAGGGACCACAACTAGTATTATTACCTGCTATATCCCTGTGACGTCTAACAGGATATAGTGCTCTCTGTTTTAGTACCTCTCTGTGGAGGAACCGAACAGGTACTTTGCACGCTTTCCACAAGGAGTGACCTTTAACTCCATGTGTTTACGGTGCTTTCACACAGCATCGCTCCAGCATTGTTTACTAGCTGCAGTTCCTCCATCACTGCACGATGGACCCCTGGTTACGATTGCACCTTCTCATAATTTATATTTGGTGCAATCTGCAAACCCTAACATGCAGTCCCATATTCACTGGCCAGGAGACATACACATTCATAGTGAACAATACTATGATCTTCCAGATAGAAGTAAAGTGCTCAGTGCCTTATGTACAAATGGAAAAGTACCCTTGTACTGGACCTTGGTTCAGTGCTAGGACAGTTCAACAATAGAACATTCAGCATATGCCAATAGAAACATATACAGTCTGTGGCAGCCACAGTAACAGTCCTGTGTTCACTGACAAAAAGAAAAACACACATTACGCTTGACGCGTTTCTTCTCTCTTGAGGTTCATCAGGAGATGGAAGTATGAATATTAAAAGTAAGCACAGACTTATCTGACATCCGATAATGTGAATAGGAGGCATGAAATGCATATGACACAGGACGTCTCAAGGTAGATGCCCTTTGATGTAGTGCCTGGGTCCGCATTCACTATAGGCATGCTGATATAACCTAGGGAATCATCTGATTCCGTGCATATCCCATCTCCTGCCCTGTGAAACTGCCATAATTAACTGTAAGGCACTTTGAAAAAATGCAATATGAATAAAATGTACATAAAAGCCCCCTACATAAATGCTCCCACAAAGCTTTGTCTGAATACATAGGAGGTTTGTTCTTAGATCGATCATTAATTTGACTAGTTAACAATCAACAAAATAAGTTAAGACAGCAGGAGACAATAAATGGAGAGAAAAACAAGTTTGCAGGCCAACATGGATCACAAAACTCTTTGAACTAGTGGAATGACCTTACAGCATCAGGGACCAGCTCAGTAAGATGAATGAACTACAGGTGCTTCTCACAAAATTAGAATATCATCAAAAAGTTAATTTATTTCAGTTCTTCAATGCAAAAACCGAAATTCATATATTATACTGTATAGAGTCATTACAACCAGAATGATTTATTTCAAGTGTTTATTTCTGTTAATGTTGATGATTATGGCTTACAGCCAATGAAAACCCAAAAGTCATTATCACAGTAAATTAGAAGCCACTCATGATCAATAGCCAACACTAGTAGCATCTTACCTGGGCCAACGAGAAAAAGAACTGGACTGATGCTCAGTGGCCCAAGGTGTTGTTTCAGATGAAAGTAAATTTTGCATTTCATTTAGAAATCAAGGTCCCAGAGTCTGGAGAAAGAGTGAAGAGGCACACAATCCAAGCTGCTTGAGGTCTAATTGTGAAGTCCCACAATCAGTGATGGGTTGGGGAGCCATGTCACTTGCTGGTGTAGGTCCACTATGTTTTATCAAGACCAAAGTCAGCGCAACCATTTACCAGGAAATTTTAGAGCACTTCATGCTTCCCTCTGCCGACATGAGATGGAAATGTCGTTCTCCAGCAGGACTTGGCACCTGTCCACACTGCCAAAAGTACCAATACCTGGTTTACAAACAACAGTATCACTGTGCTTGATTGGCCAGCAAACTCAACGGACCTTAACCCCTTAGAGAATCTATGGGATATTGTCAAGAGGAATATGAGAGACACCAGACCTAACAATGCAGACAAGCTGAAAACTGCTATCAAAGCAACCTGGACTTCCATATCACCTCAGCAGTGCCACAGACTGATCGCCTCCATGCCACGCCACATTGATGCAGTAATTGATGCAAAAGGAGCCCTGACCAAGTATTGAGAGCACTTACTGAACATAAATTTCAGTAGGCCAACATTTTGGATTTTAAAATCATTTTTCAAGCTTGTGTTTTAAGGTATTCCAATTTACTGAGATAATGACTTTTGGGTTTTCATTTGCTATAAGCCATAATCTTCAACACTAACAGAAATAAGCACTTGAAGTAAATCACTCTGTTTGTAATGACTCTATATAATATGAGTTTCACTTTTTGTATTGAAGAACTGAAAGAAATTAACTTTTTGATGATATTCTAATTTTGTGAGAAGCACCTGTATGTACCATTAAATATGCTTGCAGAGATGGAAATGAGGTTTCAAGATACATGCAAGACAAATGTATGAAGAGAATGGAGATGAGTGTTAGATTGACTGCAAGGCACTTTGAAAAAATGCCTTTGGAAAAAAATGTGCATAAATTCCCCATACAAAAGTATATAGCTCCCTAGATACAGCATGAGCCCCACATAGCTCCGTATATGCAAGATGAGCCCATCATAGCTTCGTATATACATCATGAGCCCCACAAATCCTCCCTATGTACAGCATGAGCCCCCATACTGCCTCAATAGTTCGAGCTCCGACACAGTCTCTCTACATACAGAATGAGCACCCACATAGCCTCTACGTATATACAGTAAGAGCCCCTACATAGCTCCCTATTTACAATATGAGGTCTCACATAGCTCCGTAGATGCAGGATGAGCCCTCACATAGTCCCTATATACAGGCACGCAACCCATGCATATATTAAAACAAAAATCCACATGCCTGACTCTCTCTTCACTGGTACTTTGCTATATTTATGGGATATGCCTCTGTAACAAGACATTCAAAGATCCAGAGATCCAGTGACTTCTTACAAAACCACAGCCAGGAACACTCTACAGGATAGCTGCCAGATCATGGCTCCATCATGAGGGACACAAATTTTACATTCTACAGGATGCCAGCTTTGGGGACCATGGACCCATCTGAAAGAATACAAATTTGCTCCATTGACGATCGTTGAACCCTTGGCTTTGTTTGGGAAAGTCAGGATTTGGACCCACCGGTCACCAGATTCCTATGGGTACATTTGAGGAAGCCAGGATTGGGACTGACCAGTCACCTGGCTCCATGGAGGTGTTTGGAGTAGCCAGGTTGTGACCCTCTGGTCACCTGGCCTTGTACCGCAATAGACTGTCAGCTTCCCAAGCTTGTTGTTACCTCCTCTCTGTGTGCGTTCCACAGATGGGACTTGTCAGCCCTGGAAGCTCTGAAGTCAAATATTCTCTTATCCCAGTGAGTTTGCAAAACGGTGAGACTGTTATTTTGCACCATCTTGAATATTTGCTGGGACTGTTCTATGAGTTATTTGCCTGATATTTGCCTGTTTTGTGGTTCAATAAAGTATTGCCACACTGTTTTACCCTCACCCTGTGTTGTCTGAGTAGTATTATGCCCACAGTAAAAGGAGAGCAGGCATTCAGTGGGGTGAGCCCTGGTCCATGCAGTTTCAGACTAGTGGACTAGAGCACCAACTGACCCCCAGTGTTTCCACAATGATCTTTTGCATCTAGGCATGTGCTGGTGTCAAGGGGCCAGCCTCAATGCCTAAAGGAAATTTTTTTAAGATAATCACTATTCTTTAAGGTAAAAGCAGAGAGACTGTGGAACTCTCTGCCACATTGTAACCACCCTGCATCACTGCATTGCATCCCATTCCCCGCCTGCCTGATACATCAACTTGCTCACTCCGGGCCATGCAGAGAGTTCTGTCTGCTGCTGGCTCAATGCTGTGTGCCTCATCTCGTCTGTCTGCTCTGTGCATGCTTCCTGGCTGCGTGCATAGGGAGTGGCGCTGGCAATTCCAGATTCTTATTGAGACTGTGTGCACTTCTTAAGGTGTCCCCGGCCAATTGCCTAGAGGCCTCTGATACTTAAGGCATCCCCACCCATTAGAGGATGCCTGAGAAAACAATTTCCCTCAGTTAGTATCTTGCTACTGAGCTGACAGTTCCTGTCCTGTCTCTGCCTTCTGGGGGCTGTAATACCCAGGCCTGTATCTGTGTCCCGTTCTTGTATCCGTGTCTATCCCTGTCTGTACTCTGGCCTATGTCCATTCCTGTTGTTCCTTGACTGTTTGTCTTTCCCAATCTGCTGTGTGTACCTTTATGTTCACTCCCTCCTGCTCTGCTCAACCTGTGGCTCTGAGCCTCTCTGCTCTTCTTGGCACAACCTGTGGCTCTGCACCTCTCTGCTCTGCTTGCCGCAATCTGTGGCACTGCGCCTCTCTGCTCGCCGCAACCAGTGGCTCTGCACCTCTCTGCTCGCCGCAACCTGTGGCTCTGCACCTCCCTGCTCTGCTCGCCGCAACCTGTGGCTCTATGCCTCTCTGCTCTGCTTGCCGCAACCCATGCTCTGCCTCCAGCGGTTCTGCTCTTGGCTCTGCCTCCAGTGGTTCTGCTCTTGGCTCCACCTCTAGTGGTTCAGCTCTTTTCTCCCTCTCCTTCTTCTCTGCTCTTTACTCCCCCTCCTGCTTTGCTCTTTGCTCCGCCTTCTTCTTCTCTGTTCTTTGCTCCGCCTCCCTCTTCTTTGCTCTGCCTCCTACATTTCTGCTCTTAGCTCCGCCTCCTACATTTCTGTTATTGGCTCCGCCTCTTACATTTCTGCTATTAGCTCTGCCTCCTGTGGTTCTGCTTTGCATCTGCTCTTGCGGTCTTGCTCTAACTCCATTCTGCAACTTGCCGAACAGGTCCCAACCTGTTTCCTTATATCCTCCAGTCCAAACAGGTCCCTACCTGTTTCCATATACCTCCCTTTCTGAACAGGTTTCCACCTGTTTCCATATACTTGCCTGTATACCGGTTCCTACCTGTCCTGCCAGAGTGCCAGCCATGCCCGCCTGCCTGCCAGTATCTCAGCCATACCCATCTGCCCTCCAGTGGCTCAGCCATACCTGTCCGCCTGCCAGTGTCACAGCTGTGCCTGCCTGCTTACCTGTGTCCCGTCCCCCGGTGGAACAGCAACCACAGTCAGACACCACCCTGGAGTGGTACCTGGTTGCTACCTGCCGCACAAGCCTGACCTCACATCAGAGGCTCCAGTGAACACCAAGGTAGTTGCTTAGTCATGCCCCTTCAAGGGTAGTCTAGTTTGTGGTACAGTCGGGCCACACCCCTGCACTGCTGGGCCAACCAGTCTGGGTGCGAGCATTACACACAAGAAGTTGTAATGGTTAATTGATTACAAAAGTTCAAAGTGGACCTGGATGTCTGTCTTGAAAAATATATCATTTTAGGTATCTTGAGTATACTGTAAATATTTTTGATTGGATATTGATCCAGGAAACTAGTCTAATATGTGGAGTCAGGAAGAATTTTTTCCCTTTACAAGGGGCTATTAGCATCTGCCTCATGAGGTTTTTGCCTTCATCTGGATCAACATGTTAGGCTATAGGTTGAACTTGATGGACTTATGTCTACCTTCAAGCTAAAAAAATTAAAAATGATTATATGATGGAGACTCCTCCTTAAACTAGCCAGAGCTTCATAGCTTTTTCCCCGTAACTGTTCATCAGAAACTTCTCATTCCTTTGCCCTGTCACAGCACCACTCATACATCATAATACCTCAGGGCAGCATGGCCTTCTTCTGTAGCCCATGACTTACAGATAAGTGAGAAAGAGGGTATATGTAACATTTTTTTTAATCATAGTTATACAATTCGTTATACACATTAATTAAGCAAAATGTAGCCTTGTAAACTTTTAGAAAGCGTGTATATATAAAATGTACATACATGTAAAATATTCGCAACAAGCAGTCAGTCGTGTATATGCATACTTATCCTTACATACAGTTTTGAAGATCTGTAAGTTCTAGTCACAAGGCCAGGGTCAACTTTGGTAATAGAGTAGATGCTCAAAGGTCAAGGGAGGACATACTTCACAATATGAACATAAAACTAATATGGACATAAACTGAATAAATAATGAATCTCCCCCATGACAAATCCTCTTTAAAGAAACATCATCTACAAATTAATTGCTTGAAGACATCTACAATGCTTTTAGCTTGCAGAAAATAGAAATGTCCTAAAATGAACCATTTGTGTCACCTTAGATTTCTCCAAGTCTTTTCCTCACATGAAAGCTTGGTAAGTATAGTAATATGACAAGAATATGATATTTCCATAAGATGTGACAGCTGAGAGTTTAATAAACCACTGTTTATTCTAAACTGAAAATTGCTGAAACATAAAAATAAAATAATTAACTGTACTGAATGATACAAGTCCATATGATTATTAAGTTGTGACTCTTGAATATAATCATTACATACTTTATAAGTATAATAATAATCACTATTTTATGATGCCTAGTGTTACACAGTCAGTATTTTTATTTTTTATGTCATATTTTATTTACTCAACATCTTCAGTATCAGGACTGTGTTTCACCAGATGCCTATGTTTTTGTATGTATTGTTTATAAAATTTCACTTTTATGGTCAAACACTAGCTTTATATTTCCAAATCCTTAAGTCATGAAGTCAGCAGATAATGTTAGCTTCATTTTCTCTAATCTTTTTCAAACTAAAGCAAAGCAATATTTTTTTTACAGTTCATTGTATATTGTAGCTGTCAATCCATAGAAAAATGCATTACATTTCAAAAAGTATCAAACTAGGAATCATCTAAATGTGTACACAACGGCATTTTCCCAAAACTTTACTATTGCAGTCATCTAGGGGAAGCTCTAAAATACATTTAGAAGGTGTTGATGTTTTACTGTAGCAAAAATAACAATACATTTCTGTGAAATAAAAGTGGGAATCATTCATTTGTTTTACTTACATTTGTAAAACTTTCACTATAGCAATGTTACCAAAACAATAAATGTTTAAGTAACCTGTGAAAAGAAGACAATAAAACAAAGCCAAGACATGACAAAAATTCTTAGACTATAGCTTTTATCATGGCATTATATTTTCTGAGAAAGAAAAATATATGCTATACTAAAGCTAGGTTCACATCTTTATCGGAGGCTATGTCAGAAGCTTTCATCACAGCGTCTAGCAAAAAAAGCTGAAATAAACAATGAGGCATTTCATCTTTTAAAATGATGGACAAATATAAACATGATTATACCAGCCATGCCCTCATGAGAAAATGATAGACACAATGACAAAAACATTTTGTATCACTGCAATTACAGTATAAAAGTTTATCTCATAGAAACTCCTTATGATAAACAAAAATATAGTACCACAGTAACATATACTCGCTGCTATTTGCATTGAAAATAATGTTGTAAACCAATAGGGAGCAGGGTAGAAATTAAATAATGACAGCTACATACAAGGCTTCATACAAAACTTTAGAAAAAGTCCCCCACCCCACGGAGAATTTAAATAAATGTGCTTAAACTCACTTGATAATTCTAGCATAGCATTAAAACTAGAGATGAGCAGATCAATTCACGGAGGATTGAGTTCGAGTTGAAATTTGTGGTTTGACACAACTTTGAACTTTTTAATATTCGAATTACAGTTCGCAGAAAAAAAGGAAATATGCATGGCAACATTTACCATTTTCAACACTGTGGAAATTTCAGGAAGCAAGCAAGCATCATTTTCAGTTGCCATGCAGGCTTACTCATAATGCCCTGCAGTTATGACATCTTGTGGATTATAATACAGGTGGTTCTCAAAAAATTAGAATATCATCAAAAAGTTAATTTATTTCAGTTCTTCAATACAAAAAGTGAAACTCATATATTATAAACAGTAATTACAAACAGAGAAATCTATTTCAAGTGTTTATTTCTGTTAATGTTGATGATCATGGCTTACAGCCAATGAAAACCCCAAAGTTATTATCTCAGTAAATTAGAATAATTAACACATAACACCTGCAAAGGCTTCGTAAGTGTTTAGAAAGACCCTTAGTCTGTTTCAGTAGGCTCCACAATCATGGAGAAGACTGCTGACTTGACATATGTCCAGAAATCAGTCATTGATACACTCCACAAGGAGAGTAAGTCACAAAAGGTCATTGCTAAAGAAGATGGCTGTTCACAGAGTGCTGTATCCAAGCATGTTAATGGAAAGTTAAGTGGAAAGAAAAAGTGTGGTAGACAAAGGTGCAAAAGCAAACGCAATAACTGCAGCCCTAAAAGATTGTTAAGAATAGGCCATTCAAAAATTTGGGAGAGATTCGCAAGCTGTGGACTGGTGCTGGAGTCAATGCTTCAAGAGCCATCACACATAGACGTATTCAGGACATGGGCTACAAGTGTTGCATTCCTTGTGTCAAGCCACTCATGAGCAATAGACAATGCAAGAAGCACATTACCTGGGCCAAGAAGAAAAATAACTGGACTGTTGCTCAGTGGCCCAAGGTGTTGCTTTCAGAAGAAAGTAAATTTGGCATTTCATTTAAAAATCAAGGTCCCAGAGTCTGGAGGAAGAGTGGAGAGGAACACAATCCAAGCTGCTTGAAGTCTAGTGTGAAGTTTCCACAATCAGTGATGGTTTGGGGAGCCATGTCATCTGCTGATGTAGGTCCACTGTATTTTTATCAAGACCAAAGTCAGCGCAGCCATCTACCAGGAAATTTTAGAGCACTTCATGTCACCCTCTTCCAACCAGCTTTTTGCAGATGGAAATTTCATTTTCCAGCAGGACTTGGCACCTGTCCACACTGCCAAAAGTACCAATACCTGGTTTAAAAACAATACTATCACTGTTTTGATAGGCCAGCAAACTCGCCTGACCTTAACTCAATAGAGAATCTATGGAGTATTGTCAAAAGGAAGATGAGAGACACCAGATCCAACAATGCAGACAAGCTGAAGGCTGCTATCAAAGCAATCTGGGTTTCCATAACACCTCAGCAGTGCCACAGGCTGATTGCCTCCATGCCATGCCACATTGATGCAGTAATTGATGCCAAAGGAGCCCTGACCAAGTACTGAGTGCATTTACTGAATGCACATTTCAGTAGGCCAACATTTTGGATTTTAAAATAATTTTTCAAGCTGGAATTACAAAGTATTGTAATTGTTAGGTGTCAAGTTCCTGCCGCTGCACAGGGGGAATCTAAAATCATGTCCTCTGCGGTCTCCCATTCTTCTCCAGCTGCAGAAGAGCCTGCTCAGCAGAGACATTGGTCCCAGCATCCTGCTCAAGCTTATGCTGTGTATCTGCTTACTGCTGGTCCAGCTATTGTAACCAGCATTAGTCCGCAGCAAGCAGACACTCCTGGGACTAAGTCCTGCTTTTTGTCTACTGAACATGCCCGTGGAATGACCTCTCACTGGAGGTCAGAGTTCACAGGCCCAGGTCCTCAAGCAGCTCCGATTGAATCACTGGCAAGGTCCTGGAAGGCTGCAACTATAAAAGGTTTACATGGCCGTTCTGCAATGCGCTAGTATAAACTGAAATAGTGTGTGTGGATGTGTGTATGTTATCTGTTGAAAGCTCCTTATCAACCCCTTCCCTAGCGTTGTTGTGTGTAGTCGGGTGACTAGCGCCAGTTAGTGCCATCCAGCACGAGGCGCGATCCTAAAGCGTCAATTTATCAGCATTCGCCAGTGCGACGCAGTGCGCATCTAGTGCGCTTTCCTGTCCCTAGTTAGGGCGGTTAGTTGCATCCGCCAGAGGGACGCTGTGCACACTCAGTGCGCTAGATCTATTATTGCTTAGTTTACCCTGGCACTGCAGGTGTGGCACCAAGCACTAGTGGGTCTAGAGGGACTCTAACCTGGTATCATTGGGGCAGAGTTCTGTGACCGAACACTAGCATTCATACAGCAGTTTTGCGGCCCTGTGACGCAACAGGGTCTGTATCCTTACATACTGGGTGACATTAACCCATGTGTTTTCTCTTTATACAGCCATATTCTTCACTTTTTGTATTGAAGAACTGAAATAAATTAACTTTTTGAAGATATTCTAATTTTGTGAGAAGCACCTGTACCCTGTATAGGGGGGGAGTCAGTACCTGGGCCATCAGAAATCAGCGGTTTCCAGTAGAGCACAGTTTGTACAGTAGAGTCATGTTCCATCTCCAGAGTATCTGTGAAAGCTCTTATGGTCAACCAGTCCTCTCTGTCTCGCTTATAGTGTATATAGTATAGAGTGTAAGCTCTTAGGGTCAGGGTTGTCCTATTTACTCTCTTGCCTGTAAAGTGTAAGCTATTATGGTGAGCCGAGAAGCCGAGGGTGAGTATATTCCTATTAGGTATATACTCACCCTTGGAAGCACCCTGCTTCTTTCCGGCAGCCTTCCTTCTTAAGAATTAGCGCGTGAAGGGCCTTAAATTACGTCACGGCTTTGTGATTGGTCGCGGCGGCCCACGTGACCGCTCAGCCACCAATCACAAGCCGTGACGTAATTCTCATGGCCTAAATTCCTAGAATGAGGAATTTAGGACCTGAGAATTACGTCACGGCTTGTTGTGATTGGTCGCTCAGCGGTCACGTGGGCCGCCGCAACCAATCACAAGCCGGGAAGCATTCGAAAGGTCTTTCAAGCGCCATTCTTAGGACCGGAAGATGCCGGTTACTACCAGGGCGCATCAGAAGTGAGTATATCAATATTTTTTATTTTAATTCTTTATTTTACACTTAAATATGGATCCCAATGCCTGAAGGAGAGTTTCCTCTCCTTCAGACCCTGGGAACCATAGTATCCCATTGCACTGCATTGGGTTTCGCATTTCGGCCGACCCCGACCCCGACTTTTTTATAGGATCGGCCGATTTCACTCGACCCGACTTTTGAGAAAGTCGGGTTTCGTGAAACCCGACCCGATCCTATAAAAATAAAAGTCGCTCAACCCTAGTCTGACACAACTTCCAGTACATGCAACCCACCACATGGAGACCCATCTTGGAGTCTCCACACTTATAAAAAATTGTTTGTAACATCAGCAGCAGTAGCAACAGCAAGCACACTTTTTGATCACTTTATTCCTGTTTTTGTTTGGTACTATGTTGAAAAAGCATCATTTTTTGTCACATTTTTATTTATACTTTTATAGTGTTCACTGACAGAGTTAATTAGTGTAACAGTCTTATAGGTTGGGCTGTACCGGATGCGGCCATACCAGATATGTGTACTTTATTTGTTTATTTTTGTTTTTGCATAAATATATATATATTTATTGGATTAATAGTTTTTAATTTTTTGGTACTTTATATTGATTTTTTTATTCTTTACATTTTTTTTAAATAGTTGTTTGCTTTTTAAGTTTATTTTTACTTGAATTTCCCTGCCCTGATCGCTGATCTAATACTCTGCAGTGCTTTTCCATTGCAGGTATTAGTTCAGTATATCGCACACAGGCAGGAGGCATGTCAGTTCCTTCTTTGAGCAGGAACGTACAAGCCATCATACTTAGGTAACCTTGTGGCCATTTTTCAGCCAAGAGTCACCATGGAGACTATCGGCACAATGCGATTGCAATCACGTAGTGCTGATCGGAGGGGCACAAGAGGGGTTAAATGCCGTAATTGGTGCAAGCACTGATCGTGGGCATTGCCATAGGGCTTCAGCTTTCATATAGCGCTGACACCCACTTTTGATTTAGCAGGCGCTTGGAGTGAATCCACAAGATCATCACGCCATACACATACAGTGGTTTGCAGGAATGCACCTTATGAAGTACCATACATGTACATCATGTTTCAAATTATTATGCAAATTACATTTTTTGCAGATTTTCCTAAATGGTAGGTGCAAATGATAGTCAGTCTAATAAAAGTCATCACCCGTTAGAGTATACATCAAATTTTATTGAAGAAATGTCCCAATGATAACAGTATAATCTCCAAAATGAATAAAAACTCTAAATGCACTTTTCCAAATTATTAGGCACAGTAGAATTTCTAAACTTTTGATATGTTTTAAAGAACGGAAAATGCTCATTTGTGGCATTTGCCGCATTAGGAGGTCACATTCACTGAGCAGAAAAGCTATTTAACTCCAAAACATCCTAACAGGCCAAGTTACATGTTAACATAGGAACCCTTCTTTGATATCACCTTAATAATTCTTGCATCCATTGAACTTGTGAGTTTTTGGAGAGTTTCAGCTTGTATTTCATTGCATGAAGTCAGAATAGCCTCCCAGAGCTGCTGTTTTGATGTGAACTGCCTCCCACCCTCATAGATATTTGGCTTGATGATACTCCAAAGGTTCTCTATAGGGTTGAGGTCAGGGGAAGATGGTGGCCACACCATGAGTTTATCTCCTTTTATGCCCATAGCAGTCAATGACTCAGAGGTATTCTTTGCAGCATGAGATGGTGCATTGTCAAGCATGAAGATGATTTTGATCCTGAAAGCATCAATCTGGACCATCCAGGGTTGCTCGACACTCATCAGTAAACAAGACTGTTTTAAAATTAATCTTCATGTATGTCTGGGCCCACTGCAACCGTTTCTGCTTGTGAACACTGTCTAGGGGTGGCCAAATAGTAGGTTTATGCACCACAGCAAGCCTGTGAAGGATCCTACACCTCAAGGTTCGAGGGACTCCAGAGGCACCAGCAGCTTCAAATAACTGTTTGCTGCTTTGTAATGGTATTTTGGCACCTGCTCTCTTAATCCAATGAGTTTGTCTGGCAGAAACCTTCCTCATTATGCCTTTATCTGCATTAACTCTGTCTGTGCTCTGTTTCAGTCACAAATCTCTTCACAGTATGATGATTACTCTTAAGTTTTCATGAAATATCTAATGTTTTCATACCTTGTCCAAGGCATTGCACTATTTAACACTTTTCAGCAGCAGAGAGATCCTTTTTATTTCCCATATTGCTTGAAACCTGTGGCCTGCTTAATAATGTGGAACATCATTTTTAAGTAGTTTTCCTTTAATTAGAATCACCTGGAAAACTAATTATCACGTGTTTAAGATTGATTTCAGTGATCCATTGAGCCCTGAGACACAATACCATCCATAAGTTTAACAAAACAATTAAAGTTTAACAAAACAATTAAATCTTTATGACACTTAAATCCAATTTGCATAATAATTTGGAACATGGTGTATGACGGATGTCGTGAATGGTTGAATTGCTGTTAGGGGAAACATCAATATAGTTTCTAGTGAACTTGGAGAAAATATGGACTAAACCTTAGTGCTATTTTAGCTACTCGAAATTGACTTCAAAACAATGTTTTTAAATGTACCCCACAGTAAAAACCAAGCTTTACATGATTCTTACTTGTCTAATGGATTTTGGTATGTGAACAAACCTTTTAAGATTAATGAAAACTCTGTATTTCCCATTTCCCTTTTGTTTATGTAAACTAACATGCTATAAATAACTATATGGATGTGGCCCAGCATGCATTGCAATTAAAGTTGCTTATTGCATCATGCTCATAGCTAAAATTCCATACCTCGGCTTACAGTGCGAAATATGAAGTGGAAAATATAATTTAGAGCCAACATTACAGACTGGTACACAAGATATAATGAGAGGTTTTTCAACAACAGGAGTTTCAAGGAGTTTCAAACTGTTAAGCATATTTATTAAAAATGGCATTTAAAAAAATCATCTGCAAACATACTGTAGCTCAATTTATTTGTTACTTTGAGATTTTTGACAAGTAAAAGTAAATCAATAAAATTATTGTCTGCACAGTATTGCACTTTGCCCATAAACTCTTGGAAAGTCCAGAAAGATAGATAGTCTTTTTCAAATATACATTGCAAAAAGTTCGGGGTTCGTACCACACTGTTGTGAGTTCTGTTCTCAAACTCCCTCCTGTGGTCATGAATGGTACTTCGGCGAGTTCTGTCTGTGAACTCCCTCTGGTGGCTGTGAGTGGAGCTACTAGCCATTGAGGTGTTTTCTTCACCTGCTCTAGTTTATTGCTAGACTGGCTTCTCTATTTAACTCCACTCAGATCGTTAGTGCATGCCAGCTGTCGATGTCTTAGCATTGGTTCAGATCTCTCTGGGACCTTTCTGAGGACCTGTCTATTCCAGCAGAAGCTAAGTCCTGCTAGTTTATTTGTGCTCATTGTTTTCTTGCTAAGTTTTAGTCCAGCTTGCTACCATGATATTGCCTTGCTAAGCTGGAAGCTCTGGGGGTGCAGAGTGGCACCACCGCACCGTGAGTCGGTGCGGGGGTCTTTTTGCACACTCTGTGTGGTTATTCGTAGTTTTTTTGTGTTGACCGCAAAGATCCCTTTCTATCCTTAATCTGTTTAGTTAGACTGGCCTCCTTTGCTGAAACCTATTTCATTCCTGTGTTTGTGTATTCCTCTTAACTCACAGTCAATACTTGTGGGGGGCTGCCTTTACCTTTGGGGAATTTCTCTGAGGCAAGGTGAGGCTTTGTTTCCTATCTTTAGGGGTAGCTAGCTCTTAGGCTGTGAAGAGGCCTCTAGGCAGAGTCAGGCACGCTCCACGGCTATTTCTAGTGTGTGTGATAGGAGTAGGGTTTGCGGTCAGCAGAGTTCCCACTTCCCCAGAGCTTGTCCTGATTTCATGTTTAACTATCAGGTCATTCCGGGTGCACCTAACCACCAGGTCCATAACACACACATAGTGTCTGTGCATGGACTCTGAACATGGACTTCTCCTGGAACTCTGTGTTACTGTTCAAGTTTTTTTACACCAGAACAAAGTTTACTGAAAGGCTGCAACACAGCTAATCAACAAGCTTTTCCTGTATGGGCACTTCCAGCCCTATCACAACTATTGTATTGTCATGGCTGTGATTGGTGAGTGCACTGTGTAAAAAAAAAAAAAAGTGGGGTTACCTCTAATTTTGACAACAAGCCCAGGTAAAACCAACAACTAAGGGCTGCAGACCTCAGTTGTCAGCTTTATCTGGGTTGGTTACCAAACCCTTTTATTAATTATTTAATTAAATAATTTAAAAAAATGGTACCCCCCATTTTTGATAACCAGTCAAGCTAAAGCAGACAGCTGTAGGTTGGTATTCTCAGCATGGGAAGGGCCATGGATGACCATCCCCAGCCTAAAAATATCAGCCATCAGCCGCCCAAAAAGAAGAATGATCCATTAGATGTGCCAGTTCTGGCACTTTGCCTGGGTTTTCCTTCTTGCCCTGGAGTGTTGGCAAGCGGGATAATATTTTGGACCTGATGTCAGCTTTGTAATTTCAGCTGACATCAAGCTCAGGAGTTAGTAATGGAGAGGAGTTTATAAGACTAACCCAGTAAGTACAAAATAATAAAGACACACAAGAAGTCTTTCAAATGAACAATACACTTTCTGACAATTACCCTTTTTTCCATATGTTAACAGAAAAATTAAAATAAAAAAGTCAAAATAATCCTCACCTGTCTGCCATTAATCCATAATGATGATGTCCCACAATGAACCCAAACTCAGCTACATTTGGTGGCATTGCCATGTGGTGAAATCAGTAATGTGACCGCTCAGCCCCGCAACCAGATCACACTGAGTTTACCATGAGAACGTGGCTGCAAGTGACCGATGGTTATCTTAATTATTCTCATGCTCAGTTCAGTCTGATCCAGCTGCTGGGCTGTGCGGTCACATTACTGATGTCACAGCTCAACAATGCAGCCAGATGTAGCAGAGTTGAGGTTCGTCATGGTACATCAGTGCTTTGGTTTATCGGTGGACAGGTGGAATCGCGATCCACCCATGGTTGTTAACATGTTAAATGCCGCTGTCAATCACAGCTTCTTTTAACATTCACGAGCTGGAAGCACATCGCAAACCCCGCCCATCGGCGCCTGTGTCACATTACCGCAGATTGCCGATGGGTTTGCATGACAACCTGGGGTCCTGTGATTATCATATCAGATTGCTATGAGCACTGCCCAGCGGTTGGCGGTCAGCGCAAGTGAGTATTTCTGATACATAGAGCAGGGCTGCAGACCTGCTCTGTGTAGCACAAGCGATTGAATGATTGCAGCTTCTAGTTTCCCATGGAGACTATTGAAGCCAGTGTAAAGTGAAAAAAAATGTTTTAAAAAATCTAAAAAAAGAAAAATAAAAGTTCAAATCACCACCCATTAGCACCATTTAAAATAAACAATAAAATAAAAATAAAAAATACACAGATTTGGTATAGCCGCTTTCAGAATCGCCCAGTCTACCAATATGTAAATAGAATTAATACAATCTGTAAATGGTGTAATGCAAAAAAAATCAAAACCCCAGAATTAAATTTTTTTGGTCGCTGCAACATTGTATTAAAATGCTATAATGAGTGATCAAAAAGTCGCATCTACACCAAAAATAGTATCAATGAAAACATCAGTTCGGCGGCACACAAAAATAAATCCTCACCTAGCTCCAGATCAGAAAAAAGTGGAGTTGTTATGAGTCTTGGAAAATTACAATTTTTTTTTTTTTTTTTATACAAAAGTTGGATTTTTTTTCACCACTTAAATTAAAAGGAACCTATACATGTTTGATATCTACGAACGATCGGACATTAGCCGGCAGGAAGCAGGAGGCCCTGACATAGAAACCCTCAGGAGCTCAATTGGTTCTGCCGGTGGAACAACTGCTAATTACGGTAACGATACCCAGAGCCTGGCTGAGGTTCACTAGGGGGGAGGAAAATGTCCATTCTGGGTGGATATCCTGCGGCGGCCACAGCCGCAGCCCCCATAATGCCACTATCAATGCCATACATGCCGGGAGTGGCCTGGTTATCACAGTACTCAGGGGAGTTGCACACCTTGAGCGATTTCAAGGAGAGACTATGTAGTTTATTTAAAGTGTACCCCCTTTCTGAAAGTCAGAAAGTCAACATCCTTACTGGCCACTTAACCGGTGCGGCCCAGAAGGAGGTAAAGTTCTGGCAGGACACTGATAAAAGAACTGTTAAGCAAATCTTGGCCAGGATGAAGGACACCTTTGACACCCGCACTGCAGCAGAGATTAAAATGAGATTCTTTGGGTGTAAACAAAGGGTGCAGGACAGTATATGTGACTAGCCCCTTAATCTTCAGGAGGTGCTGCGGGCCATAAAGCAGGTTGACCCTGACAGTGTATAAGAAGAGGATAGATTGCTAAAGGAGCAGTTTATTGAAGGACTCTAATTCAACACCCACAGGACACAGCTGCGCATCATGGCCCTACAAAACCGTGACCTGGACTTTGCGCACTTTAAGGATAGGGCCATCCAGATACTGCGTGAACCAAATTCCAGAGGCATCATGCCACCTAGGCGCCCAGCAATTACATATCACCAGGAAGTGGCATCCTTTCCCCAGACCCTCATGGAAGCCGAAGTGCAGACCCTACAAAATGACCCTTCTGCAGAACTACATCTACAGGTCCAAGAACTGACCATATGTGTGGCTGCACTATCCAAAAACCATGTGTTCCATGCAATTGTCCCCCAAGGAGAAGATCCAGCTGGCCACCAGCCCAGATGACATCCCATAGTGAAGAGACAACGATCACTACGACCAGGACGGACAGCCCCACTGTTGCCGATGCAATCAGGTGGGGCACATCATAAGATTCTGCAATTTAAGTGAGCAACTACTAGGGCAGATGGCCAACCCCCAGGAGTAAGATGACCTGGTCCACAAAGCTGCCCATCGTGATTGGTGGCATCCCGATGAACGCTTTACTGGACACTGGCTCCCAGGTGATGAATATGCCATATATTCTTTACAAATGGTACTGGGCTGACTCTGATATTAATTGCAGCCCAAATAATGATTTAACAATAGTCGCCAACAATGGTCAGCCTTTGCCACAAGTGGGCTATAAGGAGGTGACCATTAAGGTATGGCAAGTAGAGTTGAGAGCCCAAAATCTAATAATTGTAGATATTGATCGGCAAGAATGTAACCCAATGATGACTTTAGGTACCAATGTAATAGAATATTGTCTTGGCGAGGTTATTGTTTTATTGCAGCAAGTAGCCGAAACTGCCAGATCCAGTGAGCAGCGAGTCCTGCAAAAAGAGATCAAAGCATCGATGCAGAGACAACATGTAGAGCTGTCTGGTGGAGAAGTCTGCAGTGTCAGAGTGAGTGATCCAATCACCACGAATTGTGGAGTCATTAGCTGCACTGAAGGCTGCTAACTATTTCTCCACCTTAGATCTCACGAGTGGGTATTCGCAGGTTCCCGTGGCAGAAGCAGACAGAGACAAGACAGTGTTTACGTCACCAATGGGCCTCTGCGAGTTCAACTGCATGCCATTTGGGCTCTGCAATGCACCGGAAACATTCCCTAGGACATAAAAACATCAAAACCATTCTGTTGTACCTGGATGACATTATCGTCTTCTCCAAAACCTATGAAGACCACTTGAAGCACCTGGCCGAGGTGTTTGAAGTCCTGTCCAACTTTGGCCTGAAAGTGAAGCTGTCCAAGTGTCACTTGTTGAAGCCCAAGGTGCAGTACCTAAGCCACGTAGTAAGCGCAGAAGGCGTAGCTCCAGACCCTGACAAAGTCACTGTGATCTGGGACTGGCAAAAACCCAACACCACTCATGAAGTAAGGCAGTTCCTTGGGTTGGTAGGCTACTACTGGAGATTCATCACTGGCTTTACCAAGATAGCTGCACACCTGCAAGACCTTCTAATGAGGCCAATCCAAGAAGGCCAAAAACAAGAATCCTCCATTCGAGTGGAACAGCAGGTTAGAAGAATCCTTCACCCGGTTGAAGTTGGCTCTCACAGGAGGTGAAGTCCTGGCCTATCCTGACTATGACCAACTATTCATACTTTACACTGATGCCAGCAATGTGGGCTTGGGAGCGGTGCTGTCACAAGTGCAGAAAGGCAGAGAGAGAGTGATTGCCTACGCCAGCAGGAAGCTTCATCCCACTGAAAGTAACCCCGACAACTATAGTTCCTTCAAGTTTCTCGCCATAGCCTGGGCTGTGATCAAGAAATTCAAACACTACCTGGCTGCAGCGAAGTTTACCATCTTCATGGACAATAATCCACTGACTCACTTGCAAACCCCAAGGCTAGGTGCATTGGAACAGCGATGGATGGCCCGGCTGTCCAACTACGAATTTACCATCAAGTACCGAGCGGGGCATAAGAACGCTAATGCTGATGCGCTGTCCAGGATGCCCAATTTACCAGATGATGGAGAAGACCCAGAAGATCTTGAAGAAATCAAGTTACCAGCCTTCCACTGCCCCGGGTCGGCTCAGTGCTCCAATTGCCTGAGGAACAAGCGCTATGTCATGCAAGAGGCCATGTTGCCCCCCCATGGATGGACAGAGATGCAGGATAGCGACCAGGCAGTCCGCTTAGTAAAGGAGTTGCTGACCCAAGCTGACTCACACCCTGGCCCAGATGCTCCACAGGAAACACAACTGTTGTGGAAGGAGAAGGGCAAGCTGTTCATCTATGAAGGTGAGCTGCGTTGGAGGAACTTCAACTCACGCACACACAAACTAGTCTGGCAAGTGGTAGTTCTGGAGAGGGATGCGCCAATGGTCTTGGAGGCATACCTGTTATGACCCCAATGGCAGAGGGTCTCAGAAATAGTTTCTAAGTCTGCAAACACAAAAACCAGCTCATAGGGCAGTGGTAACTGATCTGACCATATATCTAATCCTAGCACCACAAATAACAGCAGCCGGGGAACGTGCCTACGTTGATTCTAGACGTCTCGCGCCAGCCGGAGAACTAACTAACCCTAGAAGGGAAAAGAAAGACCTTTGCCTACGTTGATTCTAGACGTCTCGCGCCAGCCGGAGAACTAACTAACCCTAGAAGGGAAAAGAAAGACCTTTCTTGCCTCCAGAGAAAAGACCCCAAAAGTTGGATACAAGCCCCCAACAAATAATAACGGTGAGGTAAGAGGAAAAGACAAACGTAAGGATGAGCTAGGTATTTAGCAAAGAGAGGCCCACTAGGTAATAGCAGAATATAGTAAGATAACTTATATGGTCAGCAAAAACCCTATCAAAAATATCCACGCTGGATATTCAAGAACCCCCGAACCGTCTAACGGCCCGGGGGGAGAACACCAGCCCCCTAGAGCTTCCAGCAAGGTCAGGAATCACATTTAGTACAAGCTGGACAAAAATGAGAGCAAGCAAATAACCCAAAAAACAAAAGAAGCAGGACTTAGCTTAATTTTGCACGAACCAGGACCAGCAGATAGGAGCAAACAAAAAGGATCTGATTACAACGATGCCAGGCACTGGACTAAGGATCCAGGAGGTTTATATAGCAACACCCCTGGACTAACGACCCAGGTGGGTGCAAACTGAGGAAAGAAAATCCCAGAGTCATATCACTAATAACCACCAGAGGGAGCCAAGAAGTCTAATTCACAACAGTACCCCCCCCTTAAGGAGGGGTCACCGACCACCAGGGCGATCAGGATGAGCAGCGTGAAAGGCACGAACTAAATCGGCCGCATGCACATCAGAGGCAACCACCCAGGAATTATCCTCCTGACCATAGCCCTTCCACTTGACCAGATACTGAAGCCTCCGTCTGGAGAGACGAGAATCCAAGATCTTCTCCACCACGTACTCCAACTCGCCCCCAACCAACACCGGAGCAGGAGGCTCAACAGAAGGAACCACAGGTACAACGTACCGCCGCAACAAGGACCTATGGAACACGTTGTGAATGGCAAACGACACCGGAAGATCCAAGCGAAAGGACACAGGATTAAGGATTTCCAATATCTTGTAAGGACCGATGAAGCGAGGCTTAAATTTAGGAGAGGAGACCTTCATAGGAACAAATCGGGAAGACAGCCATACCAAATCCCCAACACGAAGTCGGGGACCCACACCGCGGCGGCGGTTGGCAAAACGCTGAGCCTTCTCCTGTGACAACTTTAAGTTGTCCACCACATGATTCCAGATCTGCTGCAACCTATCCACCACATGTGAGTCCCAATCTTCAGAGAAAACCAGAATATCATCCAGATAAACAATCATAAATTTATCCAGATACTTCCGGAAAATATCATGCATAAAGGACTGAAACACTGAGGGCGCATTAGAGAGCCCAAAAGGCATCACCAAGTACTCAAAATGACCTTCGGGCGTATTAAATGCAGTCTTATATTCATCTCCTTGCTTAATGCGCACAAGGTTGTACGCACCACGAAGATCTATCTTGGTGAACCACTTGGCACCTTTAATCCGGGCAAACAAGTCCGACAACAGAGGCAAAGGATACAGAAATTTAACAGTGATTTTATTCAGAAGTCGATAGTCAATACAAGGTCTCAAAGATCTGTCCTTCTTGGCCACAAAAAAGAATCCCGCACCAAGAGGGGAAGAGGATGGACGGATATGCCCCTTCTCCAGAGACTCCTTGATATACGAACGCATTGCGGCATGCTCAGGTACAGACAGATTAAATAATCTTCCCTTAGGAAATTTACTACCTGGAATCAAATCTATGGCGCAGTCACAGTCCCTATGAGGAGGCAGAGCACTGGATCTGGACTCGCTGAATACATCCTGATAATCAGACAAATACTCAGGAACTTCCGAAGGAGTAGAGGAAGCAATAGACACCGGCGGGGAATCAGCATGAATTCCCTGACAGCCCCAACTTGACACAGACATTATCTTCCAATCCAAGACTGGATTGTGGGTCTGTAACCATGGCAGACCCAAAACGACCAAATCATGCATTTTATGCAGAACAAGAAAACGAATCACCTCCCGATGTTCAGGAGTCATGCACATGGTTACCTGCGTCCAAAACTGCGGTTTATTTTCCGCCAATGGCGTAGCATCAATACCTCTAAGAGGAATAGGATTTACCAACGGTTCAAGAACAAAACCACAGCGCTTGGCAAATGACAGATCCATAAGACTCAGGGCAGCACCTGAATCCACAAACGCCATAACAGGGTAAGAAGACAATGAGCAAATTAAAGTCACAGACAAAATAAATTTAGGTTGCAAATTACCAATGGCGACAGGACTGACAACCCTTGTTAGGCGTTTAGAGCATGCTGATATAACATGTGTAGAATCACCACAGTAAAAACATAACCCATTCTGACGTCTATGATTTTTCCGCTCATTTCTAGTCTGAATTCTATCACATTGCATTAAATCAGATGTTTGTTCAGACAACACCACCAGAGGATTAGCGGTTTTGCGCTCCCGCAAACGCCGGTCAATTTGAATAGCCAGCACCATAGAATCATTCAGACTTGTAGGAATGGGGAAACCCACCATCACATTCTTAATGGCTTCAGAAAGGCCATTTCTGAAATTTGCGGCCAGAGCACACTCATTCCACTGAGTAAGCACGGACCATTTCCGAAATGTTTGGCAATACACTTCAGCTTCATCCTGGCCCTGAGAAATAGCCAGCAAGGCTTTTTCTGCCTGAACTTCAAGATTGGGTTCCTCGTAAAGCAATCCGAGCGCCAGAAAAAACGCATCAATATTTGCCAATGCCGGATCTCCTGGCGCTAGCGAAAAAGCCCAATCCTGAGGGTCGCCCCGTAAAAAAGAGATAACAATTTTCACTTGCTAAGCTGGATCTCCAGATGAACGGGGTCTTAGAGAAAGAAACAATTTACAATTGTTCCTGAAATTTCTAAACCTAAATCGGTCTCCAGAAAACAGTTCAGGAATAGGTATTTTAGGTTCAGACATTGGACTACTGGTAACAAAATCTTGTATGCCCTGCACACGAGCAGCAAGCTGGTCTACACTTGTAATCAAGGTCTGGACATTCATGTCTGTAGCAAGCACAAGCCACTCAAAGGTAAAGGGGAGGAAGAGAGGAAAAAAAAAAAAACTCAGAATTTCCTTTCTTATTATCCCACTTCTGCAATGCAATAAACATTCAATGTTGGCCTGGCATACTGTTATGACCCCAATGGCAGAGGGTCTCAGAAATAGTTTCTAAGTCTGCAAACACAAAAACCAGCTCATAGGGCAGTGGTAACTGATCTGACCATATATCTAATCCTAGCACCACAAATAACAGCAGCCGGGGAACGTGCCTACGTTGATTCTAGACGTCTCGCGCCAGCCGGAGAACTAACTAACCCTAGAAGGGAAAAGAAAGACCTTTGCCTACGTTGATTCTAGACGTCTCGCGCCAGCCGGAGAACTAACTAACCCTAGAAGGGAAAAGAAAGACCTTTCTTGCCTCCAGAGAAAAGACCCCAAAAGTTGGATACAAGCCCCCAACAAATAATAACGGTGAGGTAAGAGGAAAAGACAAACGTAAGGATGAGCTAGGTATTTAGCAAAGAGAGGCCCACTAGGTAATAGCAGAATATAGTAAGATAACTTATATGGTCAGCAAAAACCCTATCAAAAATATCCACGCTGGATATTCAAGAACCCCCGAACCGTCTAACGGCCCGGGGGGAGAACACCAGCCCCCTAGAGCTTCCAGCAAGGTCAGGAATCACATTTAGTACAAGCTGGACAAAAATGAGAGCAAGCAAATAACCCAAAAAACAAAAGAAGCAGGACTTAGCTTAATTTTGCACGAACCAGGACCAGCAGATAGGAGCAAACAAAAAGGATCTGATTACAACGATGCCAGGCACTGGACTAAGGATCCAGGAGGTTTATATAGCAACACCCCTGGACTAACGACCCAGGTGGGTGCAAACTGAGGAAAGAAAATCCCAGAGTCATATCACTAATAACCACCAGAGGGAGCCAAGAAGTCTAATTCACAACAGTACCCCCCCCCCTTAAGGAGGGGTCACCGACCACCAGGGCGATCAGGATGAGCAGCGTGAAAGGCACGAACTAAATCGGCCGCATGCACATCAGAGGCAACCACCCAGGAATTATCCTCCTGACCATAGCCCTTCCACTTGACCAGATACTGAAGCCTCCGTCTGGAGAGACGAGAATCCAAGATCTTCTCCACCACGTACTCCAACTCGCCCCCAACCAACACCGGAGCAGGAGGCTCAACAGAAGGAACCACAGGTACAACGTACCGCCGCAACAAGGACCTATGGAACACGTTGTGAATGGCAAATGACACCGGAAGATCCAAGCGAAAGGACACAGGATTAAGGATTTCCAATATCTTGTAAGGACCGATGAAGCGAGGCTTAAATTTAGGAGAGGAGACCTTCATAGGAACAAATCGGGAAGACAGCCATACCAAATCCCCAACACGAAGTCGGGGACCCACACCGCGGCGGCGGTTGGCAAAACGCTGAGCCTTCTCCTGTGACAACTTTAAGTTGTCCACCACATGATTCCAGATCTGCTGCAACCTATCCACCACATGTGAGTCCCAATCTTCAGAGAAAACCAGAATATCATCCAGATAAACAATCATAAATTTATCCAGATACTTCCGGAAAATATCATGCATAAAGGACTGAAACACTGAGGGCGCATTAGAGAGCCCAAAAGGCATCACCAAGTACTCAAAATGACCTTCGGGCGTATTAAATGCAGTCTTATATTCATCTCCTTGCTTAATGCGCACAAGGTTGTACGCACCACGAAGATCTATCTTGGTGAACCACTTGGCACCTTTAATCCGGGCAAACAAGTCCGACAACAGAGGCAAAGGATACAGAAATTTAACAGTGATTTTATTCAGAAGTCGATAGTCAATACAAGGTCTCAAAGATCTGTCCTTCTTGGCCACAAAAAAGAATCCCGCACCAAGAGGGGAAGAGGATGGACGGATATGCCCCTTCTCCAGAGACTCCTTGATATACGAACGCATTGCGGCATGCTCAGGTACAGACAGATTAAATAATCTTCCCTTAGGAAATTTACTACCTGGAATCAAATCTATGGCGCAGTCACAGTCCCTATGAGGAGGCAGAGCACTGGATCTGGACTCGCTGAATACATCCTGATAATCAGACAAATACTCAGGAACTTCCGAAGGAGTAGAGGAAGCAATAGACACCGGCGGGGAATCAGCATGAATTCCCTGACAGCCCCAACTTGACACAGACATTATCTTCCAATCCAAGACTGGATTGTGGGTCTGTAACCATGGCAGACCCAAAACGACCAAATCATGCATTTTATGCAGAACAAGAAAACGAATCACCTCCCGATGTTCAGGAGTCATGCACATGGTTACCTGCGTCCAAAACTGCGGTTTATTTTCCGCCAATGGCGTAGCATCAATACCTCTAAGAGGAATAGGATTTACCAACGGTTCAAGAACAAAACCACAGCGCTTGGCAAATGACAGATCCATAAGACTCAGGGCAGCACCTGAATCCACAAACGCCATAACAGGGTAAGAAGACAATGAGCAAATTAAAGTCACAGACAAAATAAATTTAGGTTGCAAATTACCAATGGCGACAGGACTGACAACCCTTGTTAGGCGTTTAGAGCATGCTGATATAACATGTGTAGAATCACCACAGTAAAAACATAACCCATTCTGACGTCTATGATTTTTCCGCTCATTTCTAGTCTGAATTCTATCACATTGCATTAAATCAGATGTTTGTTCAGACAACACCACCAGAGGATTAGCGGTTTTGCGCTCCCGCAAACGCCGGTCAATTTGAATAGCCAGCACCATAGAATCATTCAGACTTGTAGGAATGGGGAAACCCACCATCACATTCTTAATGGCTTCAGAAAGGCCATTTCTGAAATTTGTGGCCAGAGCACACTCATTCCACTGAGTAAGCACGGACCATTTCCGAAATTTTTGGCAATACACTTCAGCTTCATCCTGGCCCTGAGAAATAGCCAGCAAGGCTTTTTCTGCCTGAACTTCAAGATTGGGTTCCTCGTAAAGCAATCCGAGCGCCAGAAAAAACGCATCAATATTTGCCAATGCTGGATCTCCTGGCGCTAGCGAAAAAGCCCAATCCTGAGGGTCGCCCCGTAAAAAAGAGATAACAATTTTCACTTGCTAAGCTGGATCTCCAGATGAACGGGGTCTTAGAGAAAGAAACAATTTACAATTGTTCCTGAAATTTCTAAACCTAAATCGGTCTCCAGAAAACAGTTCAGGAATAGGTATTTTAGGTTCAGACATTGGACTACTGGTAACAAAATCTTGTATGCCCTGCACACGAGCAGCAAGCTGGTCTACACTTGTAATCAAGGTCTGGACATTCATGTCTGTAGCAAGCACAAGCCACTCAAAGGTAAAGGGGAGGAAGAGAGGAAAAAAAAAAAAACTCAGAATTTCCTTTCTTATTATCCCACTTCTGCAATGCAATAAACATTCAATGTTGGCCTGGCATACTGTTATGACCCCAATGGCAGAGGGTCTCAGAAATAGTTTCTAAGTCTGCAAACACAAAAACCAGCTCATAGGGCAGTGGTAACTGATCTGACCATATATCTAATCCTAGCACCACAAATAACAGCAGCCGGGGAACGTGCCTACGTTGATTCTAGACGTCTCGCGCCAGCCGGAGAACTAACTAACCCTAGAAGGGAAAAGAAAGACCTTTGCCTACGTTGATTCTAGACGTCTCGCGCCAGCCGGAGAACTAACTAACCCTAGAAGGGAAAAGAAAGACCTTTCTTGCCTCCAGAGAAAAGACCCCAAAAGTTGGATACAAGCCCCCAACAAATAATAACGGTGAGGTAAGAGGAAAAGACAAACGTAAGGATGAGCTAGGTATTTAGCAAAGAGAGGCCCACTAGGTAATAGCAGAATATAGTAAGATAACTTATATGGTCAGCAAAAACCCTATCAAAAATATCCACGCTGGATATTCAAGAACCCCCGAACCGTCTAACGGCCCGGGGGGAGAACACCAGCCCCCTAGAGCTTCCAGCAAGGTCAGGAATCACATTTAGTACAAGCTGGACAAAAATGAGAGCAAGCAAATAACCCAAAAAACAAAAGAAGCAGGACTTAGCTTAATTTTGCACGAACCAGGACCAGCAGATAGGAGCAAACAAAAAGGATCTGATTACAACGATGCCAGGCACTGGACTAAGGATCCAGGAGGTTTATATAGCAACACCCCTGGACTAACGACCCAGGTGGGTGCAAACTGAGGAAAGAAAATCCCAGAGTCATATCACTAATAACCACCAGAGGGAGCCAAGAAGTCTAATTCACAACACATACCATGATGGAGCAGGACACTTTGGGTGGAAGAAGCTGGAGGTCCTACTTTGTGAGAGATTCTACTGGATTGGCATGAGGAAAGCCATTGAGAGGTGGTGCCGAGAATGTGGCCCATGCAAGCTGCGCAGGAAAGACCGTAACAGCCAGCGAGGCAGCCGCTTGAACTGATAGCTTTGGATCACATGAAGTAAACCCCGAGTAGGACTGGCTACACCTACGCTCTGACCATAGTGGACCATTACTCAAGGTTCCTGTATTCATGCCTGTCAAGGACCAAACTGCAAAGATGGCAGCCAAAGTGTTTCAAGAACATTTTGACGACTGCATGGTTACCGTGAACAAGTGCTCACCGACCAAGGACAAGCCTTTGAGGCAGCAGTGTTACAGGAGTTCTCTAACCTGTACAGTTGCAAGAAAATCAGGACGATGCCATATCATCTGAAGACAAATGGCATGTGTGAGAAAATGAACCAGGTTGTAATTGACCTGTTGAAGACCTTGCCCCTGGAAGAGAGAAACCAGTGGGAAGAGAAGTTACCGGATTTGCTAGATCTGTACAACCATATGCCAGTGAACTCCACCAACTGTACATCCGCCTACCTGATGATAGTGAGATCTGGCAAGATACCCATTGACTTCGACATGTGAGCCTTAACACCTGAAACAACATCACCAGATGCAGACTGGGATACAAAGAGGCAGCAGCAATACCGCAAAGTGCAAGAATGCATAGAGAATAGTTTGTCCTAGGGAAGACAGAGGCAGGAGAGAAATTATAATCAGCACCCCTCTACAGTTCTCTTGTCACCTGGCGAACAGGTACTCAAAAGCGAGAGATGAGTTAATAAACTAGTTGATCAGTGGGAGGTTGAGACATACACTTTTTACCTTCAGACTTTGATATCACCAAGATGTGCCTCATCAGTAACGATGGAGGAGAAAACTCAGCGGCAGTGTCGTGGGATCATCTAAAACCATGCCCTAACCAACTTAAAGGGAGGATCAAAGACCAAAACATTCCTCAGCCAAGGGAAGAAGTGGAGGAAAAGATCAGCACAGTACTCGGCGAGTTCCCTCCTAATTGGACAATAGTGAACCAGGCCATAGTCGTGTCCGTTTTGACCTTTCCCAAGCTAGTAGTGCCAGAAAGAGATGCGACCCAAGACCAGCCTGAAGACCAGCAAGCTCAAGTACCAGATGCCACACCAGCAGCATAGCAAGAGAATCCACCACCTGCCAGCGGTGAATCTGTCATGCCCACAGTGAGCAGGAGTAGTCCTAGAAAATCAGATATACGTGTACTACGTGGAGTCAAACATAGCGTAGCCAACAGAGAGTGCACTACATCAGTGGCAGCAAGCACAGTGAATTTGGTCAGGTCACTATCAGTACCAGTGCTAAGAAGATCCACCCATATTACTTGAGGTCAGGTCCCGGCCCGGTTTAGGGACTAAAATATAAATGTGTTGGTGATGTAAATAACTTCATAAAGTGTATAATTGCAACCATTAAGAGCCTACAGAGACTTACTGTATGAACTTTTAAAAATATTCATATTAACCTATTGAAGGACAATTGGGCCACAGGACTATGTGTGGCCAAGACCTTACTTGCACATAATTACCCTGATTTGGCCTTGAAAATAAGCTGCCGGCATGGCCGAAAACCAGGCGCACTGACAGAGGGCCCTGTAACCACGCCCAGGATTGATACACAAAGTGGGTTAAGGCGGTTCCCACCAACCAAACTCCAGGTATGCGGACAAAGACAATTCCAGGACGGTAGCGTAACTGTGTTGTTGTTTTTTCTTTTGGGGTTTTTGCATTTTTTTAAGACTGCAAATTGTCGTTAATTGTTGTTATTACTTGTTCACTTATTAATGTTTCCTCAGTTCGGGAGTACTGAATTGCACTAGGGGGGAATGTGGCACCCCGGGAGTCTGGTTGCCACAGTGGCATTGCCTCCCTCACAGGAGGTAATGTCATGCCTGGAAGCAAGGAGAGGACCCCTTACCAGGTAATACCAGCATCCAACACCTTCCTGACTCCAGACCAGATGGGGGAGCTCTAACACCTGGTTTCAGGGGAGCTTACACATAAGTTCTGGCCTGCAGGCAGAGTTAGTCTGTCTAGCGAGGAGTCAGAGTGAGAGGAGGCAAGTCGAGAAAAGCCTGGGGAATGGAGCTGTTTCCACTCTCACCCGAGAAGAGAGCATTGACAATATAGGATGCCAGAGTCCTTGGCTGTGTGGGTGCTGTACGCCCCGACAGCCAAATCTGGAAGGCAGGGAACTGCAAGCTCCCTGGCCACACTAAACACCTGGAGGTACCGCAGCAGATCAAGAGCCGGGGCTGCCAGTGAAGAGGCAGTGCTCGTGATTAGGGTTGAGCGAAACGGGTCGGCAATTTTCAGAAGTCGCCGACTTTTGGCAAAGTCGGGTTTCATGAAACCCAACCCGACCCCTGTGTGGGGTCGGCCATGAGGTCGGCGATCTTCTGAATCTGGAATCGGAATTCCGATACCGATTCCCGATATGTTTAAGATATCGGGAATTGGTATCGGAATTCAGATTTAAGTGTAAAATAAAGAATTAAAATAAAAAATATCGCCATACTTACCCTCTGACAGGCCCTGGTACTAACCGGGAACCTTCCTTCCTTAGAATCAGCCTTCCAGGACCTTGTGGTGACATCGCGGTGACGTCGCGGCTTGTGATTGGTCGCGCGGCCCCCATGTGACCGCTCGCGCGACCAATCACAAGCCGCGACGTCACCATGACATCACCGAAGGCCCTGGAAGGGCTGATTCTTAGGAAGGAAGGCTGTCGGAAAGAAGCAGGGCGTGTCCGAGGGTGAGTATATACCTAATAGGAATATACTCACCCTCGGCTTCGTTCCGGCAGCCTTCCTTCCTAAGAATCAGCCCTTCCAGGGCCTTCGGTGACATCACGGTGACGTCGCGGCTTGTGATTGGTCGCGCGAGCGGTCACAAGGGGGCCGCGCGACCAATCACAAGCCGCGACGTCACCGCGACGTCACCGCAAGGTCTTGGAAGGCTGATTCTAAGGAAGGAAGTTTCCCGGTTAGTACCAGGGCCCGTCAGAGTGTAAGTATAGCGATATTTTTTATTTTAATTCTTTATTTTACACTTAAATATGGATCCCAGGGCCTGAAGGAGAGTTTCCGCTCCTTCAGACCCTGGGAACCATTGGAAACCCAATGCACTGCATTGGGTTTCGAGTTTCGGCCGACCCCGACTTTTTTATAGGATCGGCCGATTTCACTCGACCCGACTTTTGAAAAAGTCGGGTTTCGTGAAACCCGACCCGATCCTATAAAAGTAAAGGTCGCTCAACCCTACTCGTGATTAGTGATGAGAGAGTATACTCGTTGCTCAGGTTTTCCCGAGCATTCTCAGGAGGTCTCCGAGTATTTGTTAGTGCTTGGAGATTTAGTTTTTGTCGACGACAAAGCTGCATGATTTACGGCTGCTAGACAACTTGAATACATATGGGGATTCCCTAGCAACCTTCTAACCCCCACATGTACTCAGGCTAGCTAGCAGCTGTAAATCATGCAGCTGCATAGATGAAAACTAAATCTCCGAGCACTAACAAATACTCGCAGACCACCCGAGAATGCTCAGGAAAACCCGAGCAACGAGTATACTCGCTCATCACTACTCATAATAGGCTCACGCTATCTGCCATACAGGTTAGAAGCAACATGCAGGGGAGGAATTTGAGCAGAGCTTAAAGCAGCAAGGACCTAAGAGTATAGCGCAGAAGGAAGGCCTCCAAACCCACCTGGCTAGGTGGAACCCAAGTTGCTTCCAGGCTGCCCAGACCCCATCATCACCTGTTACCCGTGCCTCAGACTGCATCTGCAACTAACAAGTAAAGGATAAAGGAAACAGCAGTCTTTGTGTCCTCCAGTCATTTCCCGCACCCTCAGTCCTGCAGCCCACCGTCTAAGATCCCTTACCAACTATACCGGTTGCCCTAGGGCCCCGCACCACCTGTGGGGAATTCAACCATCCCAGCTGCGTCACCATCGTTCCAAGCGGTCCCCTTAAGCAGCGTCGGCCATCCATTGCTGATCACCACAGGTGTCGTCACAAACACCCCCCCCCTATAAACTTTATTTTCCCCTTTAATTAACTTTTATTGGATGCCCAGGGCCACGGACTGGATCACTGCTGCCATGACAACCCCCTTAAGAACCGTCGGACCCGGCCCGAGTACACCACGGCCCTAGCGGGTGCTCCAAATGCATAGCGCAGGGATTTCCAAGACACTTAAAAAGAACCCTGGTGTTATGTAGAACTTAGATAATTCCAGCAAAAAATATAACAAAGAATATCCATAATTGTTCTGAGAATTACATTTCTAATTTAAATTTTAATATAAAGGGGCATGCAAGCAATTGGTGGTAAGTGGCTCAGTGGTTATTAGTGTGGTTGTGCAGTGCAAAGGTCTTGGGTTAAAATCCACCAACGAAAGAATTTTCTGTTTTTTCCCTGTTCTTACATGGGTTTTCAACGGCTACTCCTGGTTTCCTCCCACAAAAACATACTGATAGGGAATTTAAATTGTGATGATGATGTCTGTAAACCGCCGTGCAGATTTAAAGTGAACCTGTCAGCAGAATTGTGTTCAGTAAACTACAGACACTGTCAGGTTGGCACCATTTTACTGATTAACCCCTTAGTGACAGGGCCAAATTTTTTAAATCTGACCAGAGTCAATTTATGTGGTAATAACTCTGGAACGCTTCAACAAATCCCAGTGATTTTGAGATTTTTTTTTGTGGCATATTATAATTTATGATATTGGTAAATTTAGGTCCTTATGTTTTGTTTATTTATAAAAAAATATAAAAAATTTGATAAAAATGTAAAAAAAAATTAGCAAATTTCAAAATTTGAATGCTTATACCTTCAATCCAGATACTCATACCACACAGAAACATTAATCAATAAGATTTCCCTCATGTCTGTTTTACATCAGCACCATTTGTAAAATGTAATTTTATTTTGTTAGCATTTTTGTATGTTAAAAAATGTAGCAGCAATTTTTCATTTTTTTAAGGAAATGTACAAAATTTATTTTTTTAGTGACCTATCGAGTTTTGAAGTGACTTTAGGGGTCCAATATATTGGAAAAACGCCAAACGTTATATTTAAAAACGACACCCCTCGATATATTGCAAACCTCTGTCAGGTAATTTATTTACCCTTCAGATACTTTTCAGGGATTAATGTAATGTGGCATGACAGGAATATAAAAGTGTATTTTTACCACTTAAATGTCGGTAACTTCTGAACAGGCCGGCAGACTCTAAGGCCGCTATTTGGTCATGAACAAACATCAGGACCACACAATCATGATCTGATGGGGTTAAATAGGAAGCCCCCACACTCTGTTAACCATTTAAATGATGTAGTCAATTTTGACAGCAGCATCTAAGGGGTTAAACAGATATGGACGGTGCCAATGCAGATCACGGCTGATGCAGCAAGTTGTCAGCTATAGTGTACAGCCGACAACTGCTGGATTGTCACCTGTATGGAGAGGCTATTCACTTATATCTCAGGTCAGTAAAAAGACGTATTGGCGGTTATTAAGGGGTTTTAAAATGATACCTGGGTTGATGAAAGCCATCTTGTGGTGATTGTTTAATCTTTATTTGTATTTTTCAGTTAATGGGATTCTCGTTCTTCGGGGCCGGCCCATGGGTGGTCTTTATGTGATGCTCTGCTTACATATTCATCCTTATGGCTTATGACAGGTCACTGATCCTTCAGTGGCCTGCCCCTTATTTTACATTCTGTATATCTTCTTGTTAGAAAAACAAAATTACATTCATCATGCAGATGCCAGCTGTAGCATGATAACATGTATAATATCCATAATTTCATTTCACTTAGTCATATAAATTTCTTGAGGAAAAAAAAAATCTTAATCAAAATGGCGCTGATGCTATTTTGCTTCAGAAATAAAAAAAATTACTCCATCACAATGGTGCTGGTGGTGGCGCTGTCATGTCTCACGACTTGGGAAATCATTCAATGTTTGCATTGCTTGTGTTCTATCCTTCTTTCTAGGCAGAAGTTTGCTTTTCCCTGTATTTGTCCCAACTCTCTCACTGTAGTCCTGTGATGTGTGTTTGTTCACGCCCTTATTCTCCATTTTGTCATCATTCCTCCATCTGTATGCATCCTACTACATGTCCTCTGTTGAATATTCCTTTTTACCTGCTACTTTCATCATAATACAAGAATTTCAGTTAAAGCAATCCTCTTTTCCTGGAGTCTTCTTACATGAGAACGTGGCTGAGTTAAGCTGTCTGATTAATCGGTATGAACGTGAGTACAGGTCAATACGGAAGCGCCTAAAAGAAAAGGTCTATCCAGGCACCACTGCATTCTACATACCCATGAGTCAGAATAGTAAAAAGGAATATCCTGCCTTCAGAGACAGTAACTCAAGGTCTGTGCTGAACCTCAGTGGAAAAGAACATTTCCCAGATACACAGTAACCCAGTTCCCAGCCAGACCCCAGCGTGCATAGAAGCACACACTGCAGATAAACAGTGAGAAGTATAACCCTCATCATCCACTCTTCCTGCCTGCAAACAAATCATGTCTGAAGCGAGGTATACAATGTCCCTACCAGACTTACAAACACAGGAAAGAGACCCAGATCCCCATCCACCAGCTAGTGAAAGGGGAAAACGTACAGTCAAACCTACATGGAAAGTCATGGAGAATTTAGAGACTGAAAAATGTGTTGTATATAGTGATGTGTCTTCACTGTGGGAGAAAGTGCTGAGTCACATAGACACTGTATCAAGGCCTGCTTCTCATGAGTTACCACTTGAGGGAGCCCTAGAACAATTATGCACAGCATACCAAAGGTATATGGAGAAGACTGACCAATACATTATTCTCCTGAAGAAACTGAATCTGCCAGAGACTTTAAAAGAATTGCAAAGTTTCCAGCAGCTTAATTCTGAAAGAGACTACACCGTACGCGACATTAAGACAAAGATAGAGGCTAAAATTGCACGGACACCAGATGCATCATCTCGCTCATCCAAATCGTCTAAGCACTCAAAACGCTCATCTAGGTCAAGTTCATCAAAATATTCCACTCTCAGCCAGCAGCTTATAAGGGCACGTGCTAAGGCAGAAACGTCTAAGATACAAGCAGCCTTTGCGCAAAGGAGAGCAGAAATGGATGCAGCCACAGCACAAAAGAGAGCAGAAATGGATGCAGCCACAGCACAAAGGAGAGCAGAAATGGATGTGGATGCAGCACGCAAGGAAGCTCTGGAGAAGGAATGTGAGCACGCAACAGCCATGGCGGAGTTAAGGATCCTGGAGCGAGCTATCAGTGGGAGTCAAAGAGACAGCATCAGTTTGTGTGAAGTGGAGGCAGAGGACCCTATTGAACGCACAAGAGACTACGTGCTAAGCCAAAATGGCGAACCGCAGATCATCACTAACACTCCTGATGGCGTTCATGCTTCTCCAGGGCACCAGGATGCCGATCCACTTACAGAACCCTACACTCAAGGTCAGTACAATGCTCCCAAACTTGAACTTCCTTCGTATTCCGGTATGCGCCAAGACCCTGCATCTCATCAAACTCCACAGGCTATTATCTACACGCAACCCAATATACCGGCAGGTCATTATACTCTCAACAACCGCACAGTGCCAGCTCCACATGTAGCAGAGACTATACCCACCAAACCGGTTGCTGGACTAAATGCATATGCCACTCCATACTTACCCACGTTTCAAGGCCAAGACGTCTCCACTCCTATGTACAACACCGCTCAGCCCACATTCGTGCATCCTAAGTCAGAAAGAACAGACATGTCCGACTTCGCAAGGTACATGATTCGCCACGAACTTACTAAAACCGGTCTCACAAGGTTTGACGACCAACCTGAAAATTACAGAGGTTGGAAAAATGCCTTTAGAACCGTAACTAGTGACCTCGGCATCACTGCTGCCGAAGAGCTGGACCTGCTAATCAGATGGCTAGGACCACAATCCACAGAGCGTGTCAAGAGACTCAGGTCTGTACATATCAGTAATCCAATGGCTGGTCTCATGGCTGCATGGGAAAGACTAGAGAAAAACTTTGGCAGTCCAGAAGCCATAGAGGATGCACTGTTCAAGCGTCTACAGAGTTTTCCAAAGATATCAAGCAAGGACAGTTCAAAGTTCCTAGAGCTCAGTGACTTGCTGTTAGAGCTCCAGCTGGCCAAGGCAGACACCCACCTACCTGGCCTCAGCTATCTGGACACTGCTCGTGGATTAAATCCCATTATCTCCAAGCTACCATACAACGTACAAGAAAGGTGGACTACACTAGGGTCTAAATACAAGAAAGACCATCAAGTGTCATTTCCTCCGTTCTCCTACTTCTGTGAGTTTATAAAAAACGTCGCAGAGTGTAAGAACGACCCAAGCTTTTCCTACGAAGAATGCAGTGGCCCAGCTTCACCTCCTTCTAAATACGTGAGCGCACGCTCGAATGACAGAAACCGCAGGGGTCCAGTGTCAGTGAAGAAGACGGATATTCTTCTCTTACCAACATCAGCCCCAGGCAAGAGTAACAAGGGTGAAAAGATAGAGAACTCAAATCGTGAGTGTCCCATCCACAAGAAGCCACATCCCTTAAAAAAGTGCATCGGCTTCAGGAAGAAACCGCTCCTAGAACGCAAGGAGCTTCTAAAGAAGTTCGGGGTATGCTACAGATGTTGTGCTTCTACTGGACACCTTGCTAAAGACTGCAAAACTACAATTAAGTGCATGGAGTGTGACAGTGAGGACCACGTACAAGCACTCCACCCATTCCGTCCCGACACTACACTTACTCCTTCCCCCACCACGAGCCATGGCGGGGAGGTCGCAGCTCAAACTGCAAGCCATACCACAATATCTTCTTCATGCACAGAAGTCTGTTGAGAAGACCTCTGGGACAAGTCCTGTGCGAAGATTTGCCTGGTGAGCGTATATGCCAACGGTCACCCAGAGAAAGCCGTAAAGGTGTACGTCCTTCTGGATGATCAGAGCAACCGATCACTTGCAAGGTCAGAACTCTTTGATATGTTCAACTTAAAGGGAAATGCTTACCCTTACACCTTAGGTACCTGCAGTGGTGTTACAGAGGTTTATGGGAGAAGGGCCAGTGGTCTTACAGCGACATCTCTCGAGAACACCGTCGAGATACCGTTACCTACACTGGTCGAGTGCAACCAGATTCCATCCAATCGAGAAGAGATCCCAACGCCAGAGGCTGCTCTTCATCACCAACATCTCAAGGGGATAGCAAACAAGATACCAGCCCTCAACAACAGTGCAGATATCCTGATTCTGCTTGGCAGAGACATTCTCCAGCTGCACAAGGTGCGTCAGCAAATTAACGGACCACACGATGCACCATTTGCCCAATGCTTAGATCTAGGCTGGGTAATCATAGGCAATGTTTGCATACATAAGATGAAGAGACCTAACAACATCTCCTCTTACAAAACACACATCTTGTCAAATGGTCGCAGCACTCATTTCCAACCATGCCCACATCACTACTGGGTGAAAGAGAAAGTGAGCAACACCAAGTGGCAACAGGAATCCTTCAACAACATGAACACGCTCCAGTCCTGGGAAGAAAACCTCGGGTCATCAGTGTTCGATTCCACAAGTAATGACAACAAGTTGGCACCCACAAGGGAAGATAAAGAATTTATAAAGGTTATGGATAAAGAATTTGTTCAAGACGACTCCAACAGTTGGGTAGCTCCTTTACCCTTTCGTTTCCCAAGAGTGAGGTTGCCGAACAACCTGCAGCAAGCAACTGCAAGGTTCTCATCCTTAAAGCGTACCCTAAAGAGGAAACCAGAGATGGAGAAGCATTTCATTGACTTTATGCAGAACATCTTTGACAGAGATCATGCTGAACCTGCGCCACCACTGAGGGAGGGAGAAGAATGTTGGTATCTTCCATCCTTTGGTGTCTATCACCCTCGCAAGCCTAATCAGATCAGAGTGGTGTTTGACTCCAGTGCTCAGTTTGAAGGTCTCTCTCTCAATAACTTGCTCCTAACTGGGCCCAACCTGAACAACTGCCTCCTTGAAGTATTGATTCGCTTCAGACAAGAACCTGTCGCCATAATGGCCGACATTCAGCAGATGTTTCATTGCTTCATCGTGAAAGAAGACAACAGAAACTGTCTTAGGTTCCTATGGCACAAAGACAACAATGTCAACAATCAGGTCATAGACTACCGGATGAAGGTCCATGTCTTCGGCAACAGTCCCTCACCTGCTGTGGGGATCTATGGACTGAGACGGACAGCCCAGGAAGGTGAGCGAGAGTACGGTTCCGATGCTCGGCAATTTGTAGAGAAGAACTTCTACGTGGACGATGGGCTCAAGTCCTTGCCCACAAGCGAAGATGCAATTAACCTACTCTCCAGGACACAGGAAATGCTATCCACATCAAACCTCAGACTCCACAAGATTATCTCTAACAGTCAAGAGGTAATGAACGCGTTTCCATCTGAAGACCATGCCACAAACCTAAAGGACCTCAACTTGGGTTCCGATGTTCCTCCAACACAGCGCAGCCTTGGTCTACTGTGGGATATCAAACGGGACACCTTCACTTTCCAAGTGTCAGCCATAATAAATGCTAGACCTTTGGTTCCAGTATCATCCGACCCCGATGCTCCAACGATACTTACTCTAGCTACACTCCTTACACAGAAGATTGGAGCCGCTACAGTCCCACCTGGGAATTTCGATAACAAGGACATTTACAAACGTCAGTGTAGACAAGTTCAACACCTGGCTAATGTGTTTTGGCATCGCTGGAAGACCGAATATTTGCACTTGCTTCAAAACCATCACAAATGGCAGACGCCCAGTCCCAATCTCCAAGAAGGAGACCTTGTTCTCTTAAAGGATAAAGAGGCTCATCGTAATGACTGGCCAATGGGACTTATTACCAAGGTCTTACCCAGTGAGGATGGAAAGACTCGTAAGGTAGAAGTTAAGGTGACAAAAGGGGGCTCTACCCGAACCTTCTTCCGCCCGGTCACTGAACTCGTGCTGCTTCTACGAAAGGAGGACATCACATGAACTGAACATGCTCCTGGACGTTGCTCACGGCGGGGAGCATTCCTCTTCATTCTCCAGTTTATTGAACTGTTAACATTCCCATTGGATTCTGGGTTGGTGGAAGAGTTGGCATGTTTGCGGCTTCCCCAATCTGAAGATGGGTTTAATATATTTGGACTTATCTTTTGGTTTGATCTACGGGTCGACAACAACGAGTTTGGACTTTAAAATCTTTGATGTTTATTATTGCATGCATGTTTTCTTCCTCTTGTTTTTTCAGGTTCGAACGACTTCGAAGAATTACGGACATCGTGAAATCCAAGGATTTCAGATGGGGAGTGTCATGTCTCACGACTTGGGAAATCATTCAATGTTTGCATTGCTTGTGTTCTATCCTTCTTTCTAGGCAGAAGTTTGCTTTTCCCTGTATTTGTCCCAACTCTCTCACTGTAGTCCTGTGATGTATGTTTGTTCACGCCCTTATTCTCCATTTTGTCATCATTCCTCCATCTGTATGCATCCTACTACATGTCCTCTGTTGAATATTCCTTTTTACCTGCTACTTTCATCATAATACAAGAATTTCAGTTAAAGCAATCCTCTTTTCCTGGAGTCTTCTTACATGAGAACGTGGCTGAGTTAAGCTGTCTGATTAATCGGTATGAACGTGAGTACAGGTCAATACGGAAGCGCCTAAAAGAAAAGGTCTATCCAGGCACCACTGCGTTCTACATACCCATGAGTCAGAATAGGCGCCATTTTGTTTAAGATAATTTTTTAGTAATTAGTATTGTTTAATAATTGAATACAGAAAAACCTTTCAATACTTTTTTGGAATGCTATTGAACACAAAAATGTACCAGAAAGGACCTCATACTCTACGGATGACAATATGTACATTTTTTTCATAAATAAAAATATATTTAAGCAACTGACTGCAAAGCTAAAATCCATGCCTAGAGACTGCATTCAGCCACTCTCGCTGCTCCTGCAATTCTTTCTTCTTCCCTAGGCTAAATGCAGATACAATTTTATATAAACAGCAAAGCACAAAATTAGCCCTTACAAGGACTGTTAGTAAGATGGTTCAGCTTCAGCACCAGCATCAACACTACAGGACTCTGATTCATTAAATTGTGCACACAGGCCTAGCCAAGCACTCCCTCCAATACGAAGTGTCACAGAACTGTGCAATGGCATCAGTGTGCTGTGCTTGGTAGAGCCTGTCCTTTTATAGCCCCTGATTATGTCACATGGCCAGCCAATCACAATAATGTCACTACCAAGTTGGCTACAGCATTACAGTGACTCACAGGCAAACCCCGCATGCTAATTTGAAGTGTAACAGGCATCAAACATGGGGGAGTGGATTAGAGTTAGAAATCGAGCACTGGCCCAAATGACAAACACATCAGAGCACCCATATACTCAAGTGATATCTGAATATTACCAACCCCGTTCGCTTATCCCTAGTGGTTACAGGCCAGAAACGTGTCTGATATTTTCTGTGGAATATTCACAATGATAATATGACATGCTTTTTATTTTAATTAAAATATAATAAAATTTGGACATTTTTGTTCAAGAATTGGTATGTTCATTTTTCTTTACTTTTTCTACTAGTGAAATGAAGCTCAATATGCAAAAAATGTTTTGCTTATAAAAAAGCTGATGTTCAGCCATCTTCAGTTTTTGCAATACTTACATATTTATGCACTGTATAAATGACCTTCAGCAGCTTTTAGAAATCATCTTATTTGTAATTGAGAGTAGATAATCTGTTTTATTATTTTGTACCTTAGTGATCTAGCTCCTGGTATAAGCCTAATTAGACAGTGATTCATATCCCATGACATCTGAGCCTTCAAACTGGTAACTCACTCAGTGACTCCAGAAAGTATTTCATACCTCCGGCACTAATATGGCTGGAGAATATGTTTCTTTGAGAGAAGTATTGCTCTAAAACTTGTGTTACTAACAAGCAAGAACATGAAGCCTTCCAGTTACCATATGGTGATTAAAATATTTCTGCCGTTTTTTTTTAATATTTAACTCTTGTGCTTATATTAACAGTATCTGAAAAACAACACTTGATTGATAACAATTACTTTCTGCTTTAAAAGTCAATGGACAATCTTATGATTATTTTTTTTCTCGAAATAGGTAAAAAAATTCTGTGTTGATTGCTTATATTTTCGTAGAAGTTAAAGTTGTCTGGGAAGGTGGCCTACGTCAGTGTTCCACAATCCTTATCAATTTACTCATCGAGCAAGACAAAGCTTTACTTGGTAGACTTAAGTGGGACATTAAAACTGGGGAGACCCAGCTAAAATCTTTTAACTCGGAAATTTTGGTGGTACCATTTCAACAATGCTTGAAGGATATTTTGGACAGATTTGAAAAAAAAATTTAGTCGGTACAAAAATAACTTTGATGAGCATAAGGCCTATACGTGGTCCCACAATGGCCGTCATAGATCTTTTAGATCCAGCAAAGCTCCCAACAAAATTCTGGACACAACTACAGTTAGCCATGAACCTTCTTCCAGTGATTTTTTTTGTCCTCAGACATTAGTGATCCACCCGCCGCTATTAACTAGTTAAATGCCATTGTCAAAGTCTGACAGCAGCATTTAGCTAGCGCTTCCGGCCATCAGGCCCGGAAATGCTCGCATAGCTGACCCCTGTCACTTGATCGGGGGTCAGCGATGCATCAGAATGACAACCAGAGGTCTACTGAAGACCTCTATGGTTGTTGATGCCAGATTGCTGTGAGCGCCACCCTGTGGTCGGCGCTCATAGCAATGCAGCAATTCTACTATATATCTATCAATAAAAAAAGGATTAACATGATCGCGAAACGGCATTGCGAGAAAAAAATTAAAAGAGCCAGAATTACGTTTTTTTGGTCGCTGCGACATTGCATTAAAATGCAATTTCAAAAGAACGTATCTGCACCAAAATGGTATCATTAAAAATATCAGCTCGGCATGCAAAAAATAAGCCCTCATTGGATCCGAGCCCTCAAAAACTGGAGACGCTATGGGTCTCGGAAAATTGTGCAAATGTTTTTTTTTTAGCAAAGTATGGACATTTTTTTTACCACTTAGATAAAAAACAACTTAAACATTGTTGGTGTCTATGAACTCGTAATGACCTAAAGAATCATAATGACGGGTCCGGTTTAGCGTTTAGTGAATCTAGCAAAAAAGCCAAACAAAAAACAATTGTGGGATTGCACTTTTTTTGCAATTTAAACACACTTGGAATTTTTTCCCCATTTTTTAGTAGGAAATGCTAAAACCAATAATGTTGTTTAAAAGTTCAACTCGCCCCGCAAAAAATAAGCCCTCACAAGCCGATATTGATGGAAAAATACAAAAGTTATGGCTCTGGAAAGAAGGAGAGCAAAAGTGAAAATGGAAAACCGACAAAAGCTGGGGTCATTAAGGGGTTAATGTCTCATTTCCTTGAATTTCCCAATGGATCTTGCAGAAGACTTCAAGTTATGGTAGTGGACAAAATCCACACCTATATCAGGGGTGGAAGTGTCACGGATGAGCTATTCAGACGTGAGTCTAGGTGAATCTATGATTTGGGCAGTTTAGCACCTAGGGGCCTCATTTTACAAAAAGTGAATCATGTACTCTGTGTTATTCCTATTTCTCACCTTTGTTGTTTACTTATATTATTGAGTTCATACGTTTATGTTTTTCATCTTCTTTGTTCACAGATTCCAATTCTTGTGGTCCCACCACCATTTCCTCGTTTTCAAGTTAAATACCCTTCATTTTTCTTCGGAATTATTTCTATCGCCTTTGGCGTCATAGTCACCCTCACTCGTTTCATTTTAATATTAATGTATTATATATTATATTATTTCTTCCTCCACTGTGTTTACACCACATTTTTAGGGTGGTTTTATCCATCCTTAATTATATATACATTTTTGTTTTATTAAAAAAAAACATTTTTGGTGCCCGGATGTGAGTGCATTACCAGTTCACTTACCTCCAGCCCATCTTCCCTCTCCATCTTCTATGCATTTTGGTTTCATTTTTTTATTCTTTATATTTCCTTATTCTTATCTTTTTTGTATCCATGTCTTGGAGTTCGGTGATTCCTTTGGTTTTTGATTGTTCCCAATTTGTTACTAATAAATTACAAATTTATTTTGCCTCTAGACGTTTCCCGGTCAGCCTTTATTATGTGATCTGTGTACCTGGTACTTACTGCGCTGGCGTGCAAGTATATTTATCGCTTTGTTTCTACTGGGATTAGCACATGCGCTATGATTGCGTGATTCACTGTTCTACTGTCTTTGTTTTCATGCTAGTATACACGTCATTATTCTCTCATGTATCTTTTTGGAACTTATTACAAGCATCATACATAGTGTGTACTAACTGTCATTGGTACATTATACAGCACAACCGTAACCACAGTATTTCTAGTGTGCTACTGTTGATACTGAATCATGTAATTTACATACCATGTCCTGACGTATGCGTCATCATCACTTTTTGCTTTATTATTCCTTCCACACAGTGTAAGCACATCCACGATATCTTTAGTGCGCATGCACACTCATCTTGCTGCGTGGGCATACTTGGGACAGCTTCATCAGGGCTGTCACTACTATATTATGTTTTACATATGGTTGTGCAGGCTTTATCCCCTTCACTCCCGGAGCTTTTTCTGTTTTTTCGTTTTCGTTTTTCGCTCCCCTCCTTCCCAGAACCATAACTTTTGTATTTTTCCGTCAATATGGCCATTTGATGGCTTATTTTTTGCGGAACGAGATGTACTTTTGAACGATACCATTTGTTTTACCATGCCATGTAACAGAAAACGGGAAAAAAATTCCAAGTGTGATGAAATTGAAATAAAAGTGCAATCTCACACTTGTTTTTTGTTTGGCTTTTTTGCTAGGTTCACCAAATGCTAAAACTAACCTGCCATTATGATTCTCCAGGTCATTACGAGTTCATAGACACCTAATATGTCTAGGTTATTTTTTTATCTAAGTGGTGGAAAAAAATTCCAAAGTTTGCAAAAAAAAAAAATTGTGCGATTTTCCGATACCCGTAGCATCTCCAATTTTCATGATCTGGGGTCAGGTGAGGGCTTATTTTTTTGCGTGCCAAGCTGGCATTTTTAATGATACCATTTTGGTGTAGATACATTCTTTTGATCGCCCGTTAATGCATTTTAATGCAATGTCGCGGCGACCAAAAAAACGTAATTTGGGCGTTTTGATTTTTTTTCTCGCTACGCCATTTAGCGGTCAGGTTAATCCTTTGTTTTTATTGATAGATCGGGCGATTCTGAACACGGCATTACCAAATATGTGTAGGTTTGATTTTTTTTAAATTGTTTTCTTTTGATTGGGGCAAAAGGGGGTGATTTAAACTTTTATATATTTTTTATTTTTTTTATATTTTTAAACACTTAATTTTAACATTTTGGCATGCTTCAATAGCCTCCATAGGAGGCTAGAAGCATGCACTACACGAACGGCTCTGCTACATAGAGGTGAAGTACAGATCACCTCTATGTAGTAGAAATGGTGGTGTACTTTGAACGCCGACCACAGGGTGGCGCTCAAAGCAATCGGCCATCAACAACCATAGAGGTCTCAAGGAGACCTCTGGTTGTTATGGCAATGCACCGATGACCCCCGATCATGTGACGGGGGTCAGCGGTGCGAGCACTTCCGGCCACGCAGCCGGGAGCGCTAGTTAAATGCCGCTGTCAGCACTTGACGGCGGCATTTAACTAGTTAATAGGCACGGGCGGATCGCGATTCCGCTCGCGCTCATTGCGCGCATATGTCAGCTGTACAAAACAGCTGACATTTCGTGGCTTTAAGGTGGGCTCACCGCCGGAGCCCACCTTAAAGCAGGGGATCTGCCAGCTGACGTACTATTCCGTCAGCTGGCAGAAAGGGGTTATACATGGTTCTGCAGGTTCTCGACTACACAGCTCAAAAAAATAAAGGGAACACTAAAATACCACATCCTAGATATAACTGAATGAAATATTTCACTTGCAAATCTTTATTCATTACATAGAGGAATGTGCTGAGTGAGAACAATAAACATAAGCATGATCAATGTAAATCAAAATGAATATCCCATGGAGGTCTGGATTTGGAATCATACTCAAAATCAAAGTGGAAAATCAAATTACAGGCTGATCCAAGTTCAGTGGATATGCCTCAAGACAAGGAAATGATGTTCAGTTGTGTGTGTGTTGCCAGTATGACCTCCCTACAATGCCTGGGCATGCTCCTGATGAGGCGGCAGATGGTTTCCTGAGGGATCTCCTCCCAGACCTGGACTAAAATATCCGTCAACTCCTGGACAGTCTGTGGTGCAACATGACGTTGGTGGATGGTGCAAGACATGATGTCCCAGATGTGTTCAATCGGATTCAGGTCTGGGGAACGGGCTGGCCAGTCCATAGCTTCAATGCATTCAGGAACTGCTGACAAACTTCAGCCACATGAGGTCTGGCATTGTCCTGCATTAGGAGGAACCCGGGGCAAACCACATCAGCATATTGTCTCAGAAGGGGTCTGAGCTGAGCCAGCTGATTTTTCCACACTACAGAGTTCATATGAGTTCATGCTGCCAAGGGGGCGCAGCTTCGGTGATGGCACCGCTAGTCACCGAAGCTCCGTTCCCTGCTTTTCATTCATTCCCCAGTCATTTACAGGCAGGAGCGGCCTCATTAGCAGTAAATGCCCCTAGATATGGATTACTGTGTGGGACATGACTGTATGGTATGGGATATTATTGTTTTTTTTATTTTGGATTTTTTTTTGCAGAAGAACGAGGGTGTAAAGAAACCAGATTGTATCTTAATTTCCCAGACAACCATGTTTTTGCAAACCAAAAGAACTGTTTTTTTATCTGTATATTGGCTTGTGAATTAAGTGTTTATGTCTGGTGGGTCAAGAAGACAGACTTTTCAACTGATATACTATCTAACATACTGTGTAAGTCTGTAATAGTGACTGTACATAGAGCATAGAGTGTGTTAAGCTTTGTTTATTGATGTGTGCTGATATGCTAATAGTGCTACCTTGATCCCATCACCATTGTTTACCTGTTCTTGATGTTGGACTGAAGGACCCTGGGTAATTCTAAAAATAGCTTACATGCCTTGGGTATAAAAAGACTCAGAGATCACATCCTGGGAGACTGAAGTAACACAGAGCTACCAGCCAGACATTCTGCAAACCACCCAACAGACAAGTGAAAGGACTGCAGCCAATTCATCATGGCACCATCATGAGGGACACTGATCTATGATTATATAAGAAACAACCTAGGGGTTTTCAGCTCCGGTTGGAAGGACACAGATCTGATCCAGTGACCATCTCTGAACCATGGATATGTTTGGAGAAAGCCAGGTTTGGGACCCGCTGGTCGCCTGGTTAAATGGAGATGGTCACATAAGCCAGGTGGTGACTCTCGTGTCAACTGGCTTTGGACCTTGTATGGACTCTATGGACAGTTCTTGGTCATCTCCCTATGCTTGTCGTTACCTCTTCTCTGTGCATCCATCCACAGATGAAGTAGAGACCCTGGGAGCTCTGACATCATGTCAACTGGCTTTGGAATTTGTATGGACTCTATGGACAGTTCTTGGTCATCTCCCTATGCTTGTCATTACCTCTTCTCTGTGCGTGCATCCACAGATGAAGTAGGGACCCTGGGAGCTCTGACATCATGTCAACTGGCTTTGGACCTTGTATGGACTCTATGGACAGTTCTTGGTCATCTCCCTATGCTTGTCGTTACCTCTTCTCTGTGCGTGCATCCACAGATGAAGTAGCGACCCTGGGAGCTCTGACATCATGTCAACTGGCTTTTGACTTTGTACAGACTCTTCAGGATCTTAGCTGAGGATCTGTCGGACCCGGCTGAAGAACATAGGACTGCTCTTGGATATCTCCCTATGCTTGTCGTTACCTCCTCTCTGCGTGCATCCACAGATGGAGTAGTGACCCTGGGAGCTCGGACGTAACATCTACCATTATCTCGGCGAGTCAGTGGAAGGGTGAGGCCCTGTAATGTGCACCATCTTGGGGTAATTGGTGGGATTGTTCTGTTTGCTATTGTGTGTTGTGGTTCAATAAAGTATTGCCACACTGTTTTACCTTAACCCTGTGTTGTCTGTGTAATGTATTGCCCACTGGGAGATAGAGCAGGTGTTCAATGGTATGAGCCGTGGTCCATGCAGTCTTGCTAAAGACAGCCGGGCCAGCGGACGAGAACACCCACTGACCCCGTTTCTCCACAGAGGGCTTCGCTTGGATTGAGCATACAATAAAGATGTTAAAGCGTGTGTGTTTCATTTCATTAAAATACTTTATTCTTAACGTGTGTGTGTATTTTTAACCCTTTCAGACTATTGGATTAATAATGGATTGGTGTCTTATTGACACCTCTCCATTATTAACCAGGCTTAATGTCACCTTACAATAGCAAGGTGACATTAATCCCTTATTACCTAATATGCCAATGCTACTGGGCAATGGGAAGAGAGAGGCTAAGAGCCAGAATAGGCGCATCTTACAGATGTGCCTTTTCTGGGGTGGCTGGGGGCAGATGTTTGTAGCCAGGAGGGGGGCAATAACCATGGTCCCTGTCTAGGCTATCCATATCTGCCATCAGCCACTGGATTTCCCTCTCTGGGGGAGAAAATTGCATGGGAGCCCACACCAGTTTTTTCCGTGAACTAACCCTTTAATTTAACACCTACAACCCAAATTTTACACACACTACTAACATTATTTGGGAGGGATATATAAAAATTTAACAGAAATGAAGTGGTTACTGTATGTAAACCATGTCTCATACCCTGTTGGGTTCGGTAATGATTTTGCAAAAGCCGAAAATTAAACTACCGACTTTTCTGCTCTCCAACTCTGTATGAAATATAAATATATATATATGTGTCCCACTGATATATATATATATATATATATATATATATATATATATATATATATATATATATAAATATATATATATATATACTGTATATATGTTTTCAAGAACATTTGAGGCCTTGGATCCATTATATGTTCATTTTGCAAGCCGGGCAGAAAATCTCGCCATACAGCTGCCATACGGATGTCACACGGATACTTTTGGGAGAAAAAATCGCATGCTCACATTGAATACGGATGACATATGGATCACTGTTCATGAGCATAGACTCCAGCCTATCTCTGAGGACTGGTGGAAAAGCATCCTCCCACTAACTATCTCTGTTTTCCACTGCTGTGGTGTGTTCCGCCCCTTTCTGCACATCATGGCATGTTATAGAAATAGATTCCTGTGTATGGACGATTTTTCACATTAGAATATTGAGAGTAGAATTGCATTTATTGACTGCCTTAAGGACATCTTGCAAGAAGGGCGGTCCCCCTGGGAGATCACTTCAAGGATACAGCTTGAGCCTTTTGGAGCTGCATTAGAACTATTATACCTTTGAGGAGTTACCCCCAGCTCAGGAGATTCTGCCTCCTTTTCCTTGTACGACTAATGCCATAAAGTAGAACCCTTTGCCAGGTTTTCCTCTCATCCCCTGTGTAGCAGACTCTGAGCTTCTGCGTGGGGTACTAGACAAATGAGGCCAGTGGGCAAACAGTTCCTCTGCCCGTCGGCAGTGCGGGTGCCATCTTGGATTTTGGCCAGCACCACGTCTTCATCTTTCTCCTGCTTCTAAATGATTTTAGAAGGAGTCCTTAAGGTAGCGGGGGAGTGAATCGCTGGTCCATTCCTCTGCTTCCAAATGATTTCATCAGGATGAGTGCCGTTTCTCACCACACTCGGCCAGGCCTCTCTCTACTACATATTTACAAACAACATATTTGCTGTTTATAGGAACTATACTGATCTATGATCTCCATTACTACCTTCATGACTACCAACAAATGCTGTGTAGTCAGGACCTGCAGTCATGCTCAGTTTCACCTTTGTTCTGCTTCTTGCAATCAATAACGTGCTCTATGAATAAATGAGTGTAAATATGAGATGTTAGTAGGAAAAAAGAGAACACAATCATGTTTACTCAGCAGTTAGGAATGCTTTGCTGCATGTTCAAATAGCAAAACCAGTTTTATGCTTAATGCTGGTTTCTATTTTTCAAGATTTTTCACGCTGTTGGGAAAGGTAGAAGCTGCAAAGTTTAATGTTCGATGTCACCAAAGTATATAAACAATGCAGTTTGTATTTACAGCACTGAGAGTAATTCTTAATGCTGTTTCTTATGTTACATTCAGTTAAAATTATGGATTAGCTTGCATAAACTGTGCAGCACAGGCCATGGGTCACAAATCAAAATAGAAATATCTCTGTGGAACAGTACATTTTCTTCAGTGAATTGTGTAGACTTTTCAAAAAAGAAAGTAGATGCTGCAAAAACAAAGAACAACTTCATGTACAAGCAAACACATTTTTGTTTGTCGAACAGTTGGTACACAGTTGCTGCAGCTGGCATCTATTGAACAGATCTGATTTTTTTACTGAAAGTAAATATTTTAGATGTTAACTGTATCATTTTGCCATGAATTTAAAAAAATCCTTGCAAATAAATTGTGGTGTTTCTGCATTTATGCCAAAAGCAGCACACTGCAGCTTTGTAAACAATACCAGTGCCATATTCCATAATATTATTTACTGCGTCTATACATTTAAAATTGAACATGAAATGACATTCCAAACACTCATACACTTAAAAATATCTTACTATTTGGTGGATATTGCGCCAATGTAGATCTACAGGTGCTTCTCATAAAAATAGAATATCATTAAAAAGTTAATTTATTTCAGTTCTTCAATATAAAAAGTGAAACTCATATATTATATTGGACCTTAGGGATTTCCTTAAACATTTGTGGAAACAAGAATTAATGGTCATTAACACTAATAACAGTAGAGAAAAAAAAAGTTTTTTGTGTGCTCCAGTTGATTTCTTTGGATTTTACTGTGGAGACTTGTGGAAGGAGCCCATTGAAAGCACCAGCTGAATATGATTAACTACTGATGAGAACACTTGAAATAGATTAACAGTATATCATTGAACACTAAGAATACCAGTTTTGAGCTGGATGAATAATAGCCAAGATTGTACCTACATTTACGGGTGCTTCTCACAAAATTAGAATATCATAAAAAAGTTAATTTATTTCAGTTCTTCAATATAAAAAATGAAACTCATATATTATATAGAGTCATTACAAACAGAGTGATCTATTTTAAGTACTTATTTCTGTTAATTTTGATGATTATGGCTTACAGCCCATGAAAACCCAAAAGTCATTATCTCCGTAAATTAGAATAATTAACAAAAAATACCTGCAAAGGCTTCCTAAGCTTTGAAAAAGGTCCATTAGTCTGTTTCTGTAGGCTCCACAATAATGGGGAAGACTGCAGACTTGACAGATGTCCAGAAGACACTCCACAAGGAGGGTAAGTGTTGTGAATTATACTTTTTTGGCTCCCTCTAGTGGTTACTAGTGATATGACTCTGGGATTTCCTTCCCTCTGTCTGCACCCAGCTGGGTCGTTACTTCAGGGGTGTTGCTATATAAACCTCCTGGAACCTTAGTCCAGTGCCTGGCATCGGTGTTATCAGACACATTCTGTTTGCTCCTGTTTGCTGGTCCTGGTTCGTGTTAATTAAGCTAAGTCTTGCTTCTTTGTTTTTTGGGTTATTTGTTTGCTATCATTTTTGTCCAGCTTGTACTAAATGTGTTTCCTGACCTTGCTGGAAGCTCTAGGGGGCTGGTGTTCTCCCCCCGGGCCGTCAGACGGTTCGGGGGTTCTTGAATTTCCAGTGTGGATATTTTTGATAGGATTTTTTGCTGACCATATAAGTTATCTTTCTATATTCTGCTATTAGCTAGTGGGCCTCTCTTTGCTAAATTCCTAGCTCATTCTTATGTTTGTCTTTTCCTCTTACCTCACCGTTATTATTTGTGGGGGGCTTCTATCCAACTTTTTGGGGTATTTCCTCTGGAGGCAAGAAAGGTCTTTCTTTTCCCTTCAAGGGGTAGTTAGTTCTCCGGCTGGCGCGAGACGTCTAGGATCAACGTAGGAACGTTCCCCGGCTGCTAGTATTTGTGGTGCTAGGATTAGTTATATGGTCAGCCCAGTTACCACTGCCCTATGAGCTGGTTTTCTGTATTTACTGACTTAGCATTATTCCTGAGACCCTCTGCCATTGGGGTCATAACAGTATGCCAGGCCAATATTGAATGTTTAAAGCATTGCAGAAGTGGGATAATAAGAAAGGAAATTCTGAGTTTTTTTTTTCCTTCCTTCTCTTCCTCCCCTTTACCTTTGAGTGGCGTGTGCTTGCTGCAGACATGAATGTGCAGACCTTGATTACAAGTGTTGACCAGCTGGCAGCTCGTGTGCAGGGTATACAAGATTTTGTTACCAGTAGTCCTATGTCTGAACCTAAAATACCTATTCCGGAATTGTTTTCTGGAGATCGATTTAGGTTTAGGAATTTCAAGAATAATTGTAAATTGTTTCTTTCTCTGAGACCCCGTTCATCTGGAGATTCTGCTCAGCAAGTTAAAATTGTTATTTCTTTTTTACGGGGCGACCCTCAGGATTGGGCTTTCTCGCTAGCGCCAGGAGATCCGGCATTGGCGAATATTGATGCGTTTTTTCTGGCGCTCGGATTGCTTTACGAGGAACCCAATCTTGAAATTCAGGCAGAAAAAGCCTTGCTGGCTATTTCTCAGGGTCAGGATGAAGTTGAAGTGTATTGCCAAAAATTTCGGAAATGGTCCGTGCTTACTCAGTGGAATGAGTGTGCTCTGGCCGCAAATTTCAGAAATGGCCTTTCTGAAGCCATTAAGAATGTGATGGTGGGTTTCCCCATTCCTACAAGTCTGAATGATTCTATGGCGCTTGCTATTCAAATTGACCGGCGTTTGCGGGAGCGCAAAACCGCTAATCCTCTGGTGGTGTTGTCTGAACAAACACCTGATTTAATGCAATGTGATAGAATTCAGACTAGAAATGAACGGAAAAATCATAGACGTCAGAATGGGTTGTGTTTTTACTGTGGTGATTCTACACATGTTATATCAGCATGCTCTAAACGCCTAACAAGGGTTGTTAGTCCTGTCGCCATTGGTAATTTGCAACCTAAATTTATTTTGTCTGTGACTTTAATTTGCTCTTTGTCTTCTTACCCTGTTATGGCGTTTGTGGATTCAGGTGCCGCCCTGAGTCTTATGGATCTGTCATTTGCCAAGCGCTGTGGTTTTGTTCTTGAACCGTTAGTAAATCCTATTCCTCTTAGAGGTATTGATGCTACGCCATTGGCGGAAAATAAACCGCAGTTTTGGACGCAGGTGACCATGTGCATGACTCCTGAACATCGGGAGGTGATTCGTTTTCTTGTTCTGCATAAAATGCATGATTTGGTCGTTTTGGGTCTGCCATGGTTACAGACCCACAATCCAGTCCTGGATTGGAAGGCAATGTCTGTGTCAAGTTGGGGCTGTCAGGGAATTCATGCTGATTCCCCGCCGGTGTCTATTGCTTCCTCTACTCCTTCGGAAGTTCCTGAGTATTTGTCTGATTATCAGGATGTATTCAGTGAGTCCAGATCCAGTGCTCTGCCTCCTCATAGGGACTGTGACTGCGCCATAGATTTGATTCCAGGTAGTAAATTTCCTAAGGGAAGATTATTTAATCTGTCAGTACCTGAGCATGCCGCAATGCGTTCATATATCAAGGAGTCTCTGGAGAAGGGGCATATCCATCCATCCTCTTCCCCTCTTGGTGCGGGATTCTTTTTTGTGGCTAAGAAGGACGGATCTTTGAGACCTTGTATTGACTATCGGCTACTGAATAAAATCACTGTAAAATTTCAGTATCCTTTGCCTCTCTTGTCGGACTTGTTTGCCCGGATTAAGGGTGCCAAGTGGTTCACCAAGATAGATCTTTGTGGTGCATACAACCTTGTGCGCATTAAGCAAGGTGATGAATGGAAGACTGCATTTAATATGCCCGAAGGTCATTTTGAGTACTTGGTGATGCCTTTTGGGCTTTCTAATGCCCCCTCAGTATTTCCGTCCTTTATGCATGATATTTTCCGGAAGTATCTGGATAAATTTATGATTGTTTATCTGGACGATATTCTGGTTTTCTCTGAAGATTGGGACTCACATGTGGAGCAGGTCAGGATGGTGTTTCAGGTTTTGCGTGAGAATGCCTTGTTTGTTAAAGGCTCAAAGTGTCTCTTTAGAGTACAGAAAGTTCCCTTTTTGGGGTTTATTTTTTCCCCTTCTGCTGTGGAGATGGACCCAGTCAAGGTCCGAGCTATTCATGAGTGGACTCAACCCACGTCAGTTAAGAGTCTTCAGAAGTTCTTGGGTTTTGCTAACTTCTACCGTCGTTTTATCGCTAATTTTTCTAGCGTTGTTAAACCTTTGATGGATATGACCAAGAAAGGTTCTGATGTTGCTAACTGGGCTCCTGCAGCCGTGGAGGCGTTCCAGGAGTTGAAGCGCCGGTTTACTTCGGCGCCTGTTTTGTGCCAGCCTGATGTCTCACTTCCCTTTCAGGTCGAGGGGGATGCTTCTGAGATTGGGGCAGGGGCCGTTTTGTCACAGAGAGGCCCTGGTTGCTCGGTAATGAGACCATGTGCTTTCTTGTCTAGGAAGTTTTCGCCTGCTGAGCGGAATTATGATGTGGGCAATCGGGAATTACTGGCCATGAAGTGGGCATTTGAGGAGTGGCGTCATTGGCTCGAGGGTGCTAAGCATCGTGTGGTGGTCTTGACTGATCACAAAAATTTGATGTATCTCGAGTCTGCTAAACGCTTGAATCCTAGACAGGCCCGCTGGTCATTGTTTTTCTCCCGTTTTGACTTTGTGGTCTCGTATTTACCAGGTTCAAAGAATGTGAAAGCTGATGCTCTTTCAAGGAGCTTTGTGCCTGACTCTCCTGGAGTCACAGAACCTGTTGGTATTCTTAAAGAAGGAGTTATTTTGTCAGCCATTTCTCCTGATTTGCGACGTGTGTTGCAGAGATTTCAAGCTGGTAGACCTGACTCTTGTCCACCTGACAGACTGTTTGTTCCTGATAAGTGGACCAGCAGAGTCATTTCTGAGGTTCATTCCTCGGTGTTGGCAGGTCATCCGGGAATTTTTGGCACCAGAGATCTGGTGGCTAGGTCATTTTGGTGGCCTTCCATGTCACGGGATGTACGGTCATTTGTGCAGTCCTGTGGGACTTGTGCTCGAGCTAAGCCTTGCTGTTCCCGTGCCAGTGGGTTGCTCTTGCCCTTGCCTGTCCCGAAGAGGCCTTGGACACATATTTCCATGGATTTCATTTCTGATCTCCCGGTGTCTCGGGGTATGTCTGTCATCTGGGTGGTCTGTGATCGCTTTTCAAAAATGGTCCATTTGGTGCCTTTGCCTAAGCTGCCTTCCTCTTCCGATCTGGTTCCTGTGTTCCTTCAGAATGTGGTTCGTTTACACGGCATTCCTGAGAATATTGTGTCTGACAGAGGATCCCAGTTTGTTTCCAGGTTCTGGCTATCCTTTTGTGCTAGGATGGGCATTGATTTATCGTTCTCGTCTGCCTTTCATCCTCAGACTAATGGACAAACTGAGCGAACTAATCAGACTCTGGAAGCTTACTTGAGGTGTTTTGTTTCGGCAGTTCAGGATGATTGGGTGACCTTCTTGCCGTTGGCTGAGTTTGCCCTAAATAATCGGGCTAGTTCCGCTACTTTGGTTTCGCCATTTTTCTGCAACTCTGGTTTCCATCCTCGTTTTTTCCTCGGGACATGTGGAGCCTTCTGACTGTCCTGGAGTAGATTCTGTGGTGGATAGGTTGCAGCAGATCTGGAATCATGTGGTGGACAACTTGAAGTTGTCACAGGAGAAGGCTCAGCGTTTTGCCAACCGCCGCCGCGGTGTGGGTCCCCGACTTCGTGTTGGGGATTTGGTGTGGCTGTCTTCTCGATTTGTTCCTATGAAGGTCTCCTCTCCTAAATTTAAGCCTCGCTTCATCGGTCCTTACAAGATATTGGAAATCCTTAATCCTGTGTCCTTTCGCTTGGATCTTCCGGTTTCGTTTGCCATTCACAACGTGTTCCATAGGTCTTTGTTACGACGCTACGTTGTGCCTGTGGTTCCTTCTGCTGAGCCTCCTGCTCCGGTGTTGGTTGAGGGCGAGTTGGAGTACGTGGTGGAGAAGATCTTGGATTCTCGTCTCTCCAGGCGGAGGCTTCAGTATTTGGTCAAGTGGAAGGGTTCTGGTCAGGAGGATGATTCCTGGGTGGTTGTCTCTGATGTGCATGCGGCCGATTTGGTTCGTGCCTTTCACGCTGCTCATCCTGATTGCCCTGGTGGTCTTGGTGAGGGTTCGGTGACCCCTCCTTAAGGGGGGGTACTGTTGTGAATTAGACTTTTTTGGCTCCCTCTAGTGGTTACTAGTGATATGACTCTGGGATTTCCTTCCCTCTGTCTGCACCCAGCTGGGTCGTTACTTCAGGGGTGTTGCTATATAAACCTCCTGGAACCTTAGTCCAGTGCCTGGCATCGGTGTTATCAGACACATTCTGTTTGCTCCTGTTTGCTGGTCCTGGTTCGTGTTAATTAAGCTAAGTCTTGCTTCTTTGTTTTTTGGGTTATTTGTTTGCTATCATTTTTGTCCAGCTTGTACTAAATGTGTTTCCTGACCTTGCTGGAAGCTCTAGGGGGCTGGTGTTCTCCCCCCGGGCCGTCAGACGGTTCGGGGGTTCTTGAATTTCCAGTGTGGATATTTTTGATAGGATTTTTTGCTGACCATATAAGTTATCTTTCTATATTCTGCTATTAGCTAGTGGGCCTCTCTTTGCTAAATTCCTAGCTCATTCTTATGTTTGTCTTTTCCTCTTACCTCACCGTTATTATTTGTGGGGGGCTTCTATCCAACTTTTTGGGGTATTTCCTCTGGAGGCAAGAAAGGTCTTTCTTTTCCCTTCTAGGGGTAGTTAGTTCTCCGGCTGGCGCGAGACGTCTAGGATCAACGTAGGAATGTTCCCCGGCTGCTGGTATTTGTGGTGCTAGGATTAGTTATATGGTCAGCCCAGTTACCACTGCCCTATGAGCTGGTTTTCTGTATTTACTGACTTAGCATTATTCCTGAGACCCTCTGCCATTGGGGTCATAACAGGTAAGCCATAAAAGTTCATTGCTAAAGAAGCTGGCTGTTCAGAGTGCTGTATCTAAGCATATCAATGGAAAGTTGAGTGGAAGGAAAGTGTGGTAGAAAAAGGTCCTCTTCTGCACCATGAAAAAAGTTGTGACAGGCCTGATCAAACTAAAAGTATGAGCATAGTGTCATCCGGTTCTGTCTGCAGAGGAGAAGATGGAGAAATTTTTTTTCTCCTACTTCTCCATTGTGTCAGTGCACAGAAATGGGACTGCACTTAGATGTCATCCGAGTTTAGTACAATGATTTCCACAAACTCGTTGATTTGCATGGCCGAGTGTGATCCAACTATTAGATCAAACTTGAATATGCAGCAAATTTTTCTTCAGAACCGACCTTGTTAAAAAAAAATTGGACATGCGCAAAACCCCATAGACTAACATTGGTCTGAGTGTGATCCGATGTTTTGTGGGATGGCACTTAAAACGAAAATACACTAGTCTGCACCTGCCATAAGAGAGATACAACCATTAGCAGTGACTTCCGACTAGTCAGAGCTAGTCACAAGATGGCAGACTGGGAGCACAGAAAATGTGAAAAATATTTTACTAATGCTAAAATAAAAGTATTTACCTACACACAGATGACATACATTACTGATACCTATGTGGTGGGGAAATGAAAAAAAAATCCAGAAGTGGTACTTTAGCTGGTAGAAAACCTACAGGAGACAAAATGAGCAAAAACTCTGCTATAACTAAATAAGTAAAAAGAAAAAGTGCATTTAAATAATAGAGTTCTTAGTAATACTGTTTTTGATCAAAAACAGCATAAAAACCATCCCACTGCTGACAAGGTGACTCTGATCGGGACACACTGTCTAATATTAAAAACCTTACTATGTGTCAGCGTTGACTTCAGTGTGTGAATACGGGCAGACAAAAGGACCGAGTCCCAACCAGTGGACACCAGTCTGTGGACGCCTTTAAACGTAATCTCCAGGAAAGCTCAGGAAAGGGAGGCCACACCCCGGCTTGCACAGAATGCAAAAATACAAAGAAAAAAACACAAAAAAATGTAGCTTGGTTTGAGATGGTATACATGCAGCACATAAACGCATGTTCACATTGGCCATAAAACCTACAAAACCTACAAGAGACAAAATGAGCAAAAACCCTACTGTAACTAATTAAGTAAAAAGCAAAAGTGCATTTAAATAACACAGAGTTCTTAGTAATACTGTTTTTGATCAAAAATAGCATAAAAACCATCTATCGTCGACAAGGTGACTATTTTCGGGATGGTCCTACACTTTCTAATATTAAAAACCTTACTATGTGTCAGCGTTGACTTCAGTGTGTGAATATGGGCAGACAAAAGGACCGAGTCCCAACCAGTGGACACCAGTCTGTGGACGCCTTTAAATGTAATCTCCAGCTCAGGAAAAGGAGGCCAAACCCGTTTGCACAGAATGCAAAAATACAAAGGAAATACACAAAAAATTGTTGTGGACAGCTATCCATGCTGAGTTTGAGCAATTGTTGTCTATACTCAACCTGGAGCCAGGGAAGGCCATGTGCGATAATGGTGCAAAACTGCTAGTGGCCCTACGCCAGGCCAACCTAACACACGTGCCTTGCATTTCTCCCATCCTCAACCTGATGATACAGCAATTCCTCCACCACCGTCCCAGCCTGGATGCGCTACTGCAGAAAACACTGTCATGCTGACTTCCAACATTCCACTTCAGTTGGTATAGAGATCTTTCGGACTACCTGTTAACCGGTTGATATGTGATATGACCGCACCATGGAATTAAGCTCTGCACATGTTGCAGCGACTCTGGCAGCAGTGCTGAGACCTGGTGCAGCATGACATTTTTCATAGCCTGGCACAATGCAGCACGGACATGGTGCAATTCACACTTGTGCAGTATATACAGAATAATCATCTCTGCACCCTTCTTCACATTTTCTTAATGGCTAGTATGATGGTTAGGGGTGATGATGCCGTCATCAGCATCCTTATTACTGTCATCTACATGCTGGAGCACACTGTTAATAGTGTGGGTGAGGAGGTGGTGGTCCTGAGGGAAGAGGAGGAAGCATAATAGTATACCTTTAGTGTTAGCAATATCTATAAGTTCAGGTCTTTAATCTCACAGATGGTTGCCATGGGAGGAACAAATGGAGAAGGACCATGAAAAGGACGGGAAGGAAGAGATGATGGAGGTGCAACAGTTAGGAGATGACGACAATAATGATTCCCTCTATGTTGTCAGTGGTTGTCAGGAGGGGATGGAAGAAGAAAGCTAGAGTGTAATATCGCCACCAACACACTATGGAGTTGGACCTCATGAAAGAGACCGACACATGAGCGCCTTCTTGCAGCACTATCTGCAACATGATTGTTATCGTATAGTTATGATTCCAAATAGTGCTCACTACTGGGTTGCCAGTGTGTTCTATACACATTACAAAAGTAAATTTGCTAGTTGCTTCCACCTCTGGAAAGAGTCGTGCCCATGCTGCAGTTTCAAAATGTGCTGGAAGACAATCTTGACAGTGGTGAGGCACACAGTTTGCATAACAGAAATAGCCTTGCAACCACAGAAACGTTCAGTTGTCAATGCAAAAACATTAGCAGCCTTGAAGAGTTTGTATGTTCTACCCGTATTTGCGAGGGTTTACTTCCAGTAATCATTTTTATACCCAAGCAACAAAGACATGCAGATAGTAAATTTAGATTGTGAGTCCCAATGGTGACAGTGCCAGTAATGTCTGTAAATGTCTGTAAAGTGAATGTTGAATTATTATTGGCACTATATAAGTGACAATTCCCCCAAAATTTAAAGTGATGCTCAGCCACACTCAGGTGGCACACATATCAGTTTCGTAGATTTCTATTGTTAGAAAAATGTAAGGATAGTCACACAGGTAGTTGACTCAAAGACAGTGATGGACTGCCAGTATCGAAGCTCTACTGCTACAGGCAACACAAATGAAGGAGACCAATGCAGAATCTACACAATTACAAACATTTATTTGCACACACCACCAAAGTGAAATCAATTTGACCAGAGTAGAAACAGTCTAATAGGGACTGACAGGTCCTCCACTACACCCAACCCAGCAGATGGACGCCCAACCAGGAATGTTCAGATTTAAAAGAATTATGTGGCAGACACCAAAAAGAGTGATTAATACACTGAAGCAGGACTGTTCACATTTCCACAAATTATTGTTAACATCTCCAGCAGCAGCAACAGCAGGCACCTAAGCCCCACTAAAGATATCAGAGACTGAAATTACGCGAGAACAATACAGCACACTAAAAACTACAACATCCAGTAATAGAAGTTGTCAGTTGTCTTTGGATAGGACGTCAAGTTAGTGGTACACTAGTGCTCTCAGAAACATTAACACCTACCCGACATACACCTCGAACACCAAGCCTAATCCCCCTTCCACCACGATCTCGCTTTTTCCCAGTCATATTGCTCAAAAAAAAAAAGCAAAAAAAAAAGTAGATTTTTACTCTGCACAACCTCTGTACACAGCTGAATTTCAGCGGCACAAAATTAGAAGGTGACATATGGCGTGATGAATCACGTTACTCACAGAAGAAATAATTGTTTTAATGTGGATGAGGTCTGTATGACAAAAAATATCTGCTCCAAAAAAATTAAAAGTGAGATGTCCCCTACTGTATGACGTTAGTAGCAGATATGTTTTTGCTTTTTTTGTTTGTGTAGATGAGGTCTGTATAACATTGACTACATGTTCCAAACAATTTGTACATGAGATGTCTGCTACTGTATTACGTTAGTAACAGAATAATTTTTGGGGGCCTGTCAATGAGGCCTGTTTAACATAGACTAACTTATCAAAACAATTTCAAACTGAGATCTCCACCTTTATATTCAGGTAGTAACATAAAAAAATATTTTTAGTGTGGATGAGTCCTGTATAATCTAGAACATTGTACATGGCATTGGAACACCCTCTTTCATACAGTTGCTGCTGGTAAGGTGCAGGTTTGCCACAGAAATAAGGCCGACAAGTCATTACATGAACTGATCAGGAAAAGGGCTATGATGACGGAGGGAATGGGATCGGACAACAGGATCAATAACAGGATGGCTATGGGAGGTACGAGATCCAGGATCCAGTCTACAAAGATTACTCATTTATCCAACACCAATTACCAGAGAGCATTTCATGCTCAGCAGAAGTTAGATGTAACAGATGTGCATCTCAAGCTAGGCACAAAAGATGGCCATGAGATTGGATGCCAAAGATGCACATAATCTAGAAAATAGGCTCAAAACTATTTCAAACTGAGATCTCCCCTTCTGTATAACGTTATTAACAAAAAATATATATTGTTATTGTGGATGTGGCCTGTATAATCTAAAAGATTGTACGTGGCATTGGAATGCCCTCTTTCCTACAGTTGCTGCTGGTAAGGTGCAGGTTTGCCGCAGAAATATACTGATCAGAAAAAGGGCCATGACGAAGGTGGGAATGGGATCAGACAACAAGATCAATAACAGGGTTGCTATGGGAGGTACGAAATCCAGTTAACAGCCTACAATGATTACTCATTTACCCAACACCAAATACCAGGGAACACTTGATGCTCATCAGAAGATAGGAGTAACAGATGCGCCTCTCAAGGTAGACATAAAAGATAGCTGCGACAAATTGGATGCTAAAGATGCTCAAATAGGCTCAAAACAATTTCAAACACAGATCTTGGCTGCTGTGTCACGTTTGTAAAAAAATAAAGTAAATAAATTTTAATGTGCAACAGCTCTGCACACAGAACTATTTCAATGTCACTAAATGAAAAGGGTGGATATAGAGGGCTGTATCACGTTTATTAACAGAAAAAAAAATAATTTAATGTGCATGAGGCATGCAGACAGCTTCATATCACCGCCACAAAATGACAATGTGGGATACAGTGGGCTATATCACATTTAGCAACAGAAAAAATTATAATTTTTTTTAATGTGCGTTAGGTCTGCAGACAGCTTGATTTCATCGCCTCAAAATGACAACAAAAGAAAACGGCATGCTGTATCACATTCAGCAACAGAAAAAGTTGTATCTTTTTTTAATGCGTGTTAGGTCTGCTGACAGGTTAATATCACTGCCAGAAAATGACAGCGTTGGATATGGCGGGCTGTGTCACATTCAACAACCGAAAAAAATAAGAGGAATTTTAATGCACGTTAGGTCTGCAGACAAGTTCTTATCACTGCAGCAAAATGACGTGTGATATGGTGGGCTGTATCACATTCAGCAAAAGAAAAAAAATGTATACATATTTTTTAATGTGAATGAGCTATTCACACTGTTGAATTTTACTGCCACTAAATAACAAGATGAGTTATGGCATTGTAAATCACACTAGCAACTACCCCCAAAAAATATTTCTTTATGCACAACAGCTCAAATCACAGAACATTGTCAACACAGCACTAAATGACAAAGTGAGATATGGTATGTTATTTCATATTTACCTAGTGAAAAAATAAGATGTAGAATGATATACTGATGCATGGAGCACAATAGAAGCGGTGCACAACGTACTTGTAGGACATGTGCCCTGCTGGCTTTGTCTGTGTACCTAAGTAATGGCAAAAAAAAAATGCTGGAAGGTAAATTTAACAGCCACACTGTCCGCTCTTTATATGGAAAGGGACATGTGATTTTAGAAGCCAATGTCACAAGCCGTTGTGACAGGACATTGTGGATGTTTCCTGTGCCCTGATTGGCTAGCCGCAATGTGCACATATGAAGTTAGGAAAAAAAAAATTACTGTTTACAAGAATGCTGCGCCTCTGATCTCTGCAAACTCCCTCTGTGACAACAATCCATTTTTGGATTTGTGGCAGCTCTGGTTCCACTATGTTTTAAATGTAGTATTTTTCCTTTCATGCCAGTGGGGATTAATGTCAGTTTCCCCTGCTGGTTGCCTGCTGCAACTGCAGAGTTGCTAGGGCAGCTGATGTGGGTGGTGTCCACTCCCACCATCCTTTAAATGGTCACCTGATGCATCAGCTGATTGTTGGTGATAGAGTTATTCTATGTTGACCAGCCGTGCAGTTGCAGCTCTCTGGTGTCAGCTACTTTTGGAGTTTGGAGTCCTTTTTCTGTGTCCTTTGTGGTGTGGAGCTTGGCAGCAGAGTCTAGAAGTTAATTGTGCTTTTTTTTACCTTATCTGTCTCATGCTTGTCACCACCCCCTGTGTTGTACCATCTGCACTGGTGTGGCTAGCGCCCTTGCCGGCCAGTGCACTAGCCAGGGCAATATGAGGTGACAGCAAGGGACGAGGTTCATGATGGTGGTGGGGGGAAGGACCCGCTTAGGGCATTAGAGCAGTGCAGGGAGAGGCTCAGGTTGAAGCTCAAGAGGTGACCTGTCCATCATTCCCTATTGATAGGGCCTTCCTCTCCCCATTTCCATCCCATTGTATGTGTGTTGTGCTGTCCACTGGACCAATCCCTGTTTTGTGACACCCTCCCCTCATCAAATACGTGCCAAACATTCATAATACACCACCATTATTGTTGCTAAAGTTCTGAAAATGCTTTTGTGGCAACGCACATATTTTCCCTCACTTTCTATCGAATGTTACCAATATTTTCCAATTTTATAAAATTTTGCTTGTGTTTCCGATCACAAATCCAAATGTGCCATATTCGTGCTGAATTTTGTTTGGTGATAGTTTTCCAAACAAATTCCCTCATTACAAACTATGATCACTGTGGCATACTATGCTTCAATGCTGCGGAAATTGTGGGAGGCCATCAAACCAAGAGTTGTGGCATGCTAAACAAAGGTGTCCACCTTCTGCAAGACAATGCACCTGTTCACAACTCACATGTTGCCCAAATGTAAGCATGCTCCTGTGACTTTAAAATTCTACCACATCCCCCTTATTCACCAAACCTCGCATCATCGCACTTCCACCTATTTCCAACAATGAAGTTATTTTTGAAGGGCAAGCATTTTCCAGATGATGAGACTCTGATTTCTGTAGTCATAATGTGGCTTTTGGAGCAACCTGTTGACTTCAACAAGCAAGGTGTTTACAGTTGCTTAAAGAGATGGGAGAAGTGTGTGTCTCTGGTGGCATCTATGTAGAGAAGAACTAATAACTGTGCCAAGTTTCATTGCTCTCAGTCCACAGGAAGTGGATCAGGGGAAATTTTTAATGAACACCCCTCCTATAGGTGCGAGTGCTATCTGTGAAAAACGACGGATAACACTAGTATGTTTAAAAATCAATGTTTAAATGAGGCCTTAGGTTAAGAAAACTACATCTGTTTCTATATTATACCATTAGGGTATATACATATATATTATATTTATAGCAAAAAAAGGGGAATCAGCACAGAATGATCAAAAAAGCCCTTGAAAAAGGATTGTATATCCGAAAAGTCGCCACACCGTTGGACATTCAGGGTATGTGCACACGTCAGGATTTCTTGCAGAAATTTCCTGAAGAAAACCGGAAATTTTCTGCAAGAAATCCGCATTTTTAGCATTTTCGATCTGTAGCATCGCTTGGAAAACTGACTGACAGGTTGGTCACACTTGTCAAACATAGTGTTTGACAAGTGTGACCAACTTTTTACTGTAGATGCTGCTTATGCAGCATCTATAGTAAAAGATAGAATGTTTAAAAATAATAAAAAAAATAAAAAATGGTTATACTCACCCTCTGCAGACAGCCGATATCCTCAGCGGCGTCCGTTCCTAGATGGTGTGGTTCAGGACCTTCGATGACGTCGCGGTCACGTGAGCGGTCACATGACCGGTCTCGCGACCAATCACAAGATAGCGACGTCATCGCAGGTCCTGAACCACACCATCTATAGGAATCGAAGCGGCAGCATGCAGCGGTGAGAGGCGGGAACTCTCCGGGGGCCATCGAAGGTGAGTATATGACTATTTTTTATTTTAATTCTTTTTTTTTGACCAATTATATGGTGCCCAGTCCGTGGAGGAGAGTCTCCTCTCCTTCACCCTGGGTACCAACCGTACATAATCTGCTTACTTCCCGCATGGTGTGCACAGCCCCGTGCAGGAAGTAAGCAGATCAATGCACTCCTAGGTGTGCGGAATCCCCGCAATTCCGTATTTTTAATGAACATGTTGCTTTTTTTCCGCAATGCGATTTTTTCGCGGAAAAAAATGCAACATTTGCACAAAAAAATGCGGAATACACTGTAAATAATAGGAGGCATATGTTAGCGTTTTGTTCGCGTTTTTATCACGTTTTTATAGCGAAAAATGCAAAAAAACCACGAAAAATACTGAACGTGTGCACATGGCCTAAAGATCACTTTTTTATTTTTCTGTGCTCTTTCCCCTTTTTTTGCTATTGTTATAAGGAGCCTCTTGATTGCTGGTTGGGGATGCGTGCACACTGGTAAGGTATTTTTGCAAGTGCTGTTCCAATTTTTCCATATATATATATATATATATATATATATATATATATATATATATATATATCTACTCTAATGGTATAATAAAGAAACAGATGTAGTTTTCTTAACCTAAGACATCCATATTTCACATACCAGTGTTATCCGTGGTTTTCACAGATAGCACTCGTACCTTTGAAGGCCCCCATGTACACAAGATTTTTTGGTCTGAAGAAAATCACAGAAACAAGTCTGATTTTGATCCAAGGGTCAGATCACAGTCAACAATGCATGTGCATGGGTTTGTGAAAAAAATTTAACCACACTCAGATGCCATCCAATTGCGGACCGTTTTTCATAGACTGTCATGTGAGATGGCCAGGGTGGTAGTCATGGCGAGGGGCTGTTGTGTTCCCACACCCTGGCACCCCGCAAAGCAAATATAATGTCCCATTTGGTGTGAGAATATTGCACAAAACTCACGTTTGCATTTGCAGAACCTGCTAATCCCATAGTCCCATCTCAGGATGATATCACACACTCAGGAACAGACACCGTATTCCACTTTAATAATGTAACTTTATTTGATAACAAGCAATCCATGGCTGTTTCAATACAGCACAAATTCATATATTCAGCCTGAGCTTTCAATGCTAGCTCCCCTAGCCTCTGAGATGCTCATATTCCCCATATTCCTGCTCCCACTTTCCCGTAATGGTTCCCACTCCAGCTCCTCTTCACTGGGAGATTAAAAATGTTGCTCTGCCCTGATTTGAGCCATAGGCTCTGGATTCTTTATCAGATACCATCGTACCGAGTGGCGGCCGACTGCATTCTGCTTTTTCCAAGCGTGCTGTGCCTTTCCGCACTGTATGACCCTCTGGCCTGTTCTACCTTCTACTAAATCACTCTACAGCACTTTCTTAACAGTGCAGCTATTATTATTATTTATTTATATAGCACCTTTAATTCCATGGTGCTGTACATGAGATGGAGTTAGGCTACTTTCACACTACCGTCGGGCTCAGCCCGTCGCGGTGCGTCGGGCCAGGGTCCCCGACGCTAGCGTTTTCTCCGCCGCACAACGGCACCATTGTGAGGTGCGGGGAAGTGCGGGGAGGTGGGGGCGGAGTTCCGGCCGCGCATGCGCGGTCGGAAAAAGCGGACCGTCGGGAGCAAAAAACGTTACATGTAACGTTTTTTGCTCCCGACGGTCCGCCACAGCACGGCACAACCATCGCACGACGGTTGCGACGTGTGTCATTGTGTCGCAAATGCGTCGGTAATGTTACTCAATGCAGAAAAAACGCATCCTGCAAGCACTTTTGCAGGATGCGTTTTTCCGGCAAAACGACGCATTGCAACGTAATGCAGTTAACGCCAGTGTGAAAGTAGCCTTACATCAAAATACATATATCACTTACAATAAACAACCTAACAATTACAGACTGGTACAGAAGGGAAATGACCCTGCCCTTGCGGGCTTAAATTCTACAGCTATAATACACTACTGTACACTGCTCCCACTGTCTGAGAATCAGGAATTCTTCCCTAGAAAAACTCACTCAACTCACTCCTGCCCTAGCTACCCTCTTATAGCTACCCTTTTATCTTATCCTTTACATCTTTCCCTAATCACTATGCATAAATGACATTTAATCACTGTATAATAACATTAAGTGAATACAGTAATGTTCAAGAAATTATGTGAAGCAGCACATATAACAGTGACAATTCAACACACATTTAATACCAACACTGTTTAGAGAGGGAGACGCACATGATAGCCTCTGTCACACCCTTAAAGTCACATGGGAGAAAGTAGAGAAACATTTTTTGTCCACATAAGAAAGAAAACTTGGACCACACTGTTATCAAACTGTGATCAAAATCTGGTCAAAATAATTGGGCCATTTTTTTTGTACGTGAGAATTAGAGATGTCTGAATGATGCCTTCCACACATACCACAATGCAGCATAACATCATGGTGCAGAAAAAAGTAATTTGACACATAACTTAACATCTACAATGGCTTTATCTGTGTTAAAGGGACTATCTGGCAAAAATAGGTTATCAGTTGTCTACAGGATTGGTGATAACTTACAAATCAGTGATAACTGATAATTATTGATCGGTAGGGGTCTGACCACTGGTACTTGCATCAATCAGCAGAATAGAGTACTTTTATCGCCATTAGAATGTAGTGATACTGCGCATGTTTATCCACCACTCCATTCAATCCCTATGTTGATGTAAAACACCGCGCTCAGCTTTTTGCGGCAGCCAGATAGCAAATAAATAGAGCACCACTTGGCATTGCCACACCAGTCTAATAAAAATAAATGTGCCCCATTAGAGTTAAAGGGTCCCCTTCTGATAATCAGCATGGATCCTGGTTGTCAGACCACCACTGAGCAATAAGTTATCACCCATTCTATTCTTTCACTGGATAAAAACATTTTGAGGGACGACTATGATTAATACACTTGCTTTATGTATTTTTTAAAATTCAGACAGTGCAAAACACATTAAAGTATTATATATTTAGTTCAGCAAATATAATAGTTTGGTAAAGTTCAGCAAAAATAATGTATATGTAATTCTAAAATAAGTTTCTTCTCTATTCTTTAAACAATCATTTAATGAAAGGTTCTTGCAAAAAATTCCCCATCGGAGAATTCTCACAACAAGTATTTCTGCCACACATCACCATCTGGCATATTTAAACTATTCTCCAGCAGCAAATAAAAAATGATTGCTAGCATTTTGGCCATAAGAACAATGTTAAATTGCTCCCAGGAGATCTCTATAATTTACATGAATTATTAAACACAGAAATATGCGGCAAAACAACTTAAAATGGAAGTATGTCAATACTTTCAATCACCTATTACTACTCAGCAGTCAATATTTTATGGCTCTGAAATGTATACCAGCCATCTAAAGTAATGAAATACAAGTGGAAATATATTTTTTATACTGAACAGCCACTTTTGCCTTAAATAAATCAACCAATGTATTAGTTAAGTAATTCTTAATTTTCCTTTTACATAAAATATTATTTGCCTTTAGATGCTGCATAACTGACGTCGGGCTATAGGGTTATAAAGAAATTCATAGTTACAAATAATTTTAATTTGGGGACTTTTGATAATGAGTTTTGTTAAAAAATTTTGCATTTTTGGAGGTGTTATTTTATGTGCACGCGCTTTTAGCATGTCGAAGAGGAAACTATTTCAGAGAATCATATGACCCTGAACATTTTTTAATCAATGAAGTATACACCCTATGTAGACATCCTGCTTAACAGTCCTTATGTTATATTACCCACATAAACAAATCTTTAGAAAAAATATTTCTAAAGTCCGTTATTGATGTGTAAATGAGGTCTTTGACTTGTGGAGGGGGTGGTAGTGTCCCCAGACTAGTTGGCTCAATTAAGGTACCTTCACACTAAACAACTTTCCAACGAGAATGACAACGATCCGTGACGTTGCAGCGTCCTGGATAGTGATCTCGTTGAGTTTGACACGCAGCACCTCTATACTTACCTCACACATGCGTGGCTTCTTTCCCTCACTGCATTGATCCTCTGATGTCGGATGTACGCCTCGTGGCCTCAGACAGGCGCACAGCACATGATTGGAAGCGCAGATCGACTAGTCTAGGCCCTCGTTTACATATGATAAATGTATTTTAGAAATCATTTTCTTAAAATCTGTTTGTGTGTAATGTAATACAAGGACTGTTAGGCAGGGAATTTACATATGCAGACACAACTGCTGGTGGTTCTTGGGGCACGGGGGACCTGACAGGTTTCCTTTAAGTTGGCTGAGGGACTAGGTGGTTTAACTAGGACAAGGAATTTCCATGTTTGAGAAAAACTTCTACTGATAGTAAACAACAGATTTCGTTATCAACTAAGTTGCTTAACAAGCAACACTTTGACATAGTTTAGCGAATAATACGGATCTCTTTTGCACACATTGCATAGTGAGAGGCTTTATTCCTTGTTAACGAGAAGCAGAAAAATGAACAAGTAATAAAACCATTTATGGTAGCTGTAGTGTGTGCCCTAGACACCCCAGTCCAACCCTGTTTATGGCTGATTTATTTGGTGAAAATCAAATTATATGGAAAAATTAATCAAAGTCGATAGATTCTAATTTTAAAAGATTAGTTCACTTCTAAAATTAATCTATGAACACTTTTCTGCAATTATCTCCTATTCATTGAAGCTACATGCAAATCCACAAAAATCCTGCAGCACTGCCTAAACAGACAACACCAGAAGGGATGTATGTGCTTCCAAAATGACTGTGCTTAGGGCAAAATAGTTTTCACATTAAATAGGTAAATAGCAAATAAAGTAACTACTCATCTAATGTCTGTACTTATATATACTATTTCATAACTGGAAGGTGGACAGTATATATTAGTATAGACATTAGCAGAATCTGTTTAAGGCAGGATAATATGATCATTTTTTAGACTGTGTATAATATTTAGCAGTGATATTTAGTCATAATTAGCTTCAATTAAATGGAAACTAAGGTAAGAAAAATACTTTCCTATTTTAATTATTCATTTGGGAGTCTTTTAGACTCTGTTTAATAATTTCCTAGTCACTGCTTAGTAACAGAAGACGTGTCCTGCATAACATACCCAGTCTTCATAACATTGCACGTATCTTATCTCATCAAGTGCAAGTATTGATAGTGTGTGATTACGGTTTTATGGTGGGTTACAATGGCAGTGTATATTTTTACAATAGTAGAATCAAATGTGAGTAAGGGAATGGACAGCATTGGAGCCTAATGTAGAATTTCTATAATATAGAGACAGTATATACAGGTGCTTCTCACAAAATTAGAATATCATCAAAAAGTTAATTTATTTCAGTTCTTCAATACAAATAGTGAAACTTAAATATTACCATGTTTTGCGTTTTATAAGACGCACCACAAATCTTGAGGAGAAAAGTAGGAAAAAAACTTTTTTTTAATAAAATGTTGGTGCTTCTTATACCCGCAGCGCCGAACATCCGCAGCGGTTAGCAGCACCGCACATCCGAAACCCCCTCATCCCAGCCTGCGGTCGGTAAGGTATATTTGCATTATAAGACGCACCCCTATTTCCCCCCCCAAAAGTATCAATACCTGGTTTAAAAACAACAGTATTGCTATGCTTGATTGGCCAGCAAACTCTCCTGACCTTAATCCCATAGAGAATCAATGGGGTATTGTCAAGACAAAGATGAGAGATACCAGTCCCAACAATGGAGATGAGCTGAAGGCTGCTATCAAAGCAACCTGGGCTTCCACAACACCTCAGCAGTGCAACAGGCTGATCGCCTCAATGTCACACCACATTGATGCAGTAATTGATGCAAAAGGAGCCCCAACCAAGTATTGAGTGCATTTTTTGAATATACATTTCAGTAGGCGAACATTTCGGATTTTAAAATCAATTTTCAAGTTGGTGTTATACAGTATTCTAATTTACTGAGATAATGACTAGAGATGAGCAGTGTTCGAGTCGAACTGTTCGCCAATTTCAAATTCGAGCTGTTTTGGGCGGTGTTCGAGTCGTTCGACGAACCCGAACAATTTGCGTAAAATTCGGCTGTTCGAGTTTCTGTTTGATAACTGTTCGTTCACCAAAAGCCTAGCTTGATTTGCACATTAAAACTGTTTATCATTGTTAATGGACTGTTTCAGTGTAAAGTGGGCGGGGGGGCGGGGGATAGATCTGTGCTAAAATAACGCCGATCTCCATTTTTTTTTCTTTCCCGCATTTACAGAGGGGTGGGGCAGTCTCTCAGCCTATCAGCAGTGCGCACACACAGCAATGTGCATGTGATGCACACAAGCAAGGGCATGTGTCATTGGCTGTGTATGTCACATGTCCTTGCCCTATAAGAACCAGTCATTTGCCCCATCACCATCATTTCCTCACTGCTGCAGCTTAGTGTTAGATGGCACCGCTGCTGCTGTGGGCGCTATACAGTCAAAGAGTCTTTTTTTGCCAGTGAAATTTCTGAGAGATAGGTTTAGGGAGTCGGGAGTTGGGACTAGTTGTAATGTCAGCCCTTTTCAGGGTAGGTTACAGCAGTTCATAGCACTGTTTGCCAGGCAGGTCTGAGCCAGTGCTGTGCAAGTGTAAAGGCCCCGTCTCACATAGCGAGATCGCTAGCGAGATCGCTGCTGAGTCACAAGTTTTGTGACGCAACAGCGACCTCAGTAACGATCTCGCTATGTGTGACACGTACCAGCGATCAGGCCCCTGCTGCGAGATCGCTGGTCGTGTCGGAATGGCCTGGACCTTTTTTTGGTCGTTGAGGTCCCGCTGACATCGCTGAATCGGTGTGTGTGACACCGATCCAGCGATGTCTTCACTGGTAACCAGGGTAAACATCGGGTTACTAAGCGCAGGGCCACGCTTAGTAACCCGATGTTTACCCTGGTTACCAGCGTAAATATAAAAAAAAACAAAACACTACATACTCACCATCTGATGTCCGTCAGGTCCCTTGCCTTCTGCTTCCCGCTCTGACTGAGATCCGGCCGTACAGTGAGAGCACAGCAGTGACGTCACAGCTGCGCTCTGCTCTCAGTGTACGGCGGCACTCAGTCAGAGCAGGAAGCAGACGGCAAGGGACCTGACGGACATCAGAAGGCGAGAATGTAGTGTTTGTTTTTTTTGGTAACCAGGGTAAACATCGGGTTACTAAGCGCGGCCCTGCGCTTAGTAACCCGATGTTTACCCTGGTTACCCGGGTGCTGCAGGGGGACTTCAGCATCGTTGAAGACAGTTTCAACGATGCCGAAGTCGTTCCCCTGATCGTTGATCGCTGGAGAGAGCTGTCTGTGTGACAGCTCCCCAGCGACCACACAGCGACTTACCAACGATCACGGCCAGGTCGTATCGCTGGTCGTGATCGTTGGTAAATCGCTATGTGAGACGGGGCCTTTAGTCACAGCATTTGGTGTAATCTAGCTCAGCCAATCCTTTTGGCTAGTAGCATTGTCTGATAGTCATCTGAGTAGCCCGCCTGTGAAGCTAGCTACACCGCCTGTGTATCTCAATTTTTACTGCATCTAACCCAGTAAATTGTTTTCGGGTTTTGGGCTTAGTAGCAGTGTGTGCACGTCAGCAGAGTAGCCTGCCTGTGAAGCTAGCTACACCGCCTGTGTATCTCAATTTTTACTGCATCTAACTCAGGAACTCGTTTTGGGGTTTTGGGCTTAGTAGCAGTGTCTGTACGTCAGCAGAGTACCCCGCCTGTGAAACAAACTATACCGCCTGTGTATCTCAATTTTTACTGCATTTAATCCAGTTAATAGTTTTGGGCCTAGGAGCAGTGTCTGCACGTTAGCAGAGTAGCCCGCCTGTGAAACAAACTATACCGCCTGTGTATCTCAATTTTTACTGCATCTAATCCAGTTAATAGTTTTGGGGTTTTGGGCTTAGTAGCAGTGTTTGCACGTCAGCAGAGTAGCCCGCCTGTGAAACAAACTATACCGCCTGTGTGTCTCAATTTTTAATTCATCTAATCCAGTTAATAGTTTTGGGGTTTTGGGGTTTTGGGCTTAGTAGCAGTGTTTGCACGTCAGCAGAGTAGCCCGCCTGTGAAACAAACTATACCACCTTTGTATCTCAATTTTTACTGCATCTAATCCAGTTAATAGTTTTGGGCCTAGGAGCAGTGTCTGCACGTCAGCAGAGTAGCCCGCCTGTGAAACAAACTATACCGCCTGTGTATCCCAATTTTTCTGCATCTAATCCAGTTAATAGTTTGGGGCCTAGTACCACAGTTTGGCCACTCAGTTCTGCTCGGTTCTCATCCATCGGTTGTTGTGCCAACAACTACAGATACAGAGTTGACAATTAGTTAAGCACTAAAATGAGTTGCAAAAGGCCTGCTGCGGGTGGAATGGGGAATAGTTGTGTTGGAAAGGGAAAGAAAGGTTGTGTCCATGGGGTAGGTGGTAAAGCAACAGTAACATCTGCAGAAGAAAGACCATCTTCCAGCCAAAGTAAGATGTCTACTTCTTTTTGTGGACAATCTGATATGATCCCTTTCTTACGACCATTGCTACAAGCATCGCCAAAAATTCCAGATGAGGCACAAAAACAGCAGGTGCTTGAATGGATATCAAGTGCTCGTTCAAGTGGGCTCTCCTCCATGTCAACTTCAACATCACAACTACTCCAGTCCTCAGAGTTGTCACCCCAATCACACTTGCTTCCTCACAGCTCTCAAGTCTCCAGCTGCCCGTCTGAGCATGGAATAACACACATGGTTGAGTCTGTAGAGCTGTTTACGCACACTATAGCCTGGGAATCAGAGGTCTGCTCCAGAGCTTCTGTGAATCCAGACAAGGAAATGATCTGCACTGATGCCCAGAATCTTTGTGAGTCGGATCCAGGCCCAGATGAAGAAGGTTCTGAGCATAATGTAGACCCTCGTTCCCAAACTGTAACTCCTGTTGTTGGAGACAATGAGGAAGACGATGATGAGATTGAGATACCTGATTGGAACGAAAACTTGACTTTTCGGTCGAGGCAGGAAGAGGTTGACTCTGAGGACGACGGGTGTGAGAACACACAGGATGATGATGACGAGGTTGTAGACCCCACTTACTGTCAACCCCTAGTCCACCAGTCCATGAGGTCAGCAGAGGAGGTGGAGGAGGATGCTAGTGACGAGTCTGACGACGAGGTAACGGTGCGCCTTCCTGGACAGAGACAGAGTACTGGAAGCAGGTCATCAACTGCATCCTCAACCCCAACTGTGCCTCAGACCAGAAGTCGTGGTGGCTCTTCAGGTCGCACGGGCTCTAAGCCTTGCATAGCCTGGGCATTTTTTGACATCACAAAGGATGACCCAACTCATGTTGTCTGTAAGATTTGTCAACAAAATCTCAGTAGAGGCCAAAAAATCACTAGCTTGAGTACTTCATGCATGAACCGTCACATGGATATGAGGCATAAGTGCAGTGGGAAGCTCACTGTGTTACAATGCGGCCTAGTGGGCCAGGTCAACCACCATCTGCCCGATCAAGTGCATCTGCGTCCTCTTCATCCTCTGTGACTGTGGAGACAGCAGTCGCACTTGGTTTTGGATGCAGACCTTCCTCCTCTTTACCCACAACAGCCAGTGTGATTGGCAGGTCGTCAGGACATTTGCAAGTGGAAACACCTGCTGGTGTTGAGCGCTCTCCGACATCGACACCACATTTTGATCAAGGCAACATAACATCTCTGCCTGCACCTTCCTCACAGACCAGACACCCTACTCAACTCCATCTAAGCACGGCAGCCAGCCCTCAGTCCCTCAGATGTGGACAAGTAAAAGACCATTTCTTTCTAGCCATGACAAAGCTAAGAAGTTGAATTTCTCCATCTGAAAGCTGTTGGCTACAGAAATGCTGCCTTTCTGCCTGGTGGACACAGAGGATTTTTGAGACCTTATGTCCGTCGCAGTGCCCCAGTAGCAGATGCCCAGTCGCCACTACTTCTCAAAGAAAGCTGTGCCTGCGCTACACCAGCATGTCGCACACAACATCACCGCTTCCTTGAGAAACTCTGTGTGTGACAGGGTGCATTTCACCACAGACACTTGGACGAGTAGACATGGACAGGGGTGTTACATGTCAGTGACTGGGCACTGGGTAACTACGGTGACATCAGGAGAAGGGGCTGCTGTCCAAGTCTTGCCGTCCCCATGAGTTGCTCATCGATCCTCTGCATCTAGAAGTTCCTCCACTGCTTCTGCCTCCTCAAACTCCTCTCGTTCCTCCACCTGCACCCAAAGCCTGTCTGGTAATGCCACCCACGTTGTAACTGCACAGAAGGAATCCTGCACACCTCCTCACTATGCTGTCACCAGGGCTCAATGGCATCAGGCAGTGTTTACATTGAAATGTCTGGGAAATGTGAGTCATACAGCTGAGGAGTTGTGGTCAACTCTGGAGACCGAGTTCCATCAATGGTTGTCTCCGCTCAACCTGCAGCCAGTGAAGGCTGTGTGCGACAGTGCTGCAATCCTGGGTGCGGCCCTTCTCCGGGGCAATGTCACACATGTGCCTTGTATGGCTCACGTTTTGAACCTGGTTGTCCAGCAATTGTTATCCCACTTTCCTGGACTAGATGGGCTTCTGCAGAGGGCACGGACTTGGTCCTCCTGGATGCGTAAGACACATGAGTGCCTTCTTGCTGCACTACCTGCAACATGACCCTCGGATTGTCAGAATCAGAAGTAATTCCGACTACTGGGTTGCCACACTCTTAGATCCCTGGTACAAAAGCAAATTTGGCGAAATAAATCCTGCCATAGAAAGGGATTCACGCATGCAGGAGTATCAGCAGAGACTGTTACAGAATCTAACATCTGCTTTTCCACAAAACGCCAGTGGTGCACGTATTCAATCTCTGAGTTCTAACTTGCCAACCGTGGGACTATCGAGTTATCACTCTAACCGTAACAGTAACATCATATCTGGTGTTAACAGCAATTTTTTCCAATCGTTTCAAGATTTTTTTAGACCATCCTTTGCAAGGCCACAGGAGACAAGAAGTCTGACACACAGCCAACGCCTAGAGAGGATGGTACAAGAGTATCTCCCAGTTAACATCGATGCCATGACTGTGGAACTTAACCCTTGTGCATTTTGGGCTTCCAATCTTGAAAAATGGCCTGAGCTCGCCACTCACGCCTTGGAGATCTTGTCGTGCCCTGCAGCTAGCGTTCTCTCTGAACGTGTGTTCAGCGCTGCTGGTGGTGTGCTGATATATAAGCGCACGCGGCAGTCCAGTGACAATGTAGACAGACTAACGTTCATCAAGATGAACAAATCCTGGATTCACAAGGACTTTTCTACCCCTGTGTCATCTTTGGGAGACTAAAAGCTTTATGATTTTTGAAAATCACTCCACCAACCGTTTTAAAAAACTCTGGCGAAATTGATGCCACTTAAGTGGTTTCTGTGGCCCAATTTTTTGAAAAAATGGATACTCTTTTATTTAGTCCCCTTGCTGAGTTTTACATGAAGTTACCATTGTCATTTCCAGGTGGGTGGGGTCATCTGCAGATTTGTTTACTCATACTATGACTTGGGATTCAGAGGTCTGCTCCAAAGCTTCAGTGTCTGCTGGTCAGCAGAGTAGCCCAGCCACCCACTGCCTGTTTACCTAAGTACTATTTTTAATGGCATCTAGCCCAGGAAATCCTTTTGGGCCTAGTAGAATTTAGTGCTACTCAGCAGCGCACCCCACCCATGAAGCAAGCTACACTGCCTGTTTACCTAAGTACTATTTTTAACGACATTTGGCCTAGGAAATCCTTTTGGGCCTAGTAGAATTTGGTGCTAATCAGCAGCGTACCCCACCCATGAAGCAAGCTACACCACCTGTTTACCTAACTACTATTTTGTAACGGCATCTAGCCCGGGAAATCCTTTTGGGCCTAGTAGAATTTAGTGCTACTCAGCAGCGTACCCCTCCCATGAAGCAAGCTACACCGCCTGTTTACCTAACTACTATTTTGTAATGGCATCTAGCCCAGGAAATCCTTTTGGGCCTAGTAGAATTTAGTGCTACCAAGCAGCATACCTCAACCATGAAGCAAGCTACAACGCCTGTTTACCTAAGTACTATTTTTAACGGCATCTGGCCCAGGAAATCCTTTTGGGCCTAGTAGAATTTGGTGCTACTCAGCAGCGTACCCCACCCATGAAGCAAGCTACACCACCTGTTTACCTAACTACTATTTTGTAACGGCATCTAGCCTGGGAAATCCTTTTGGATCTAGTAGAATTTATTGATACTCAGCAGCGTACCCCACCCATGAAGCAAACTACACCACCTGTTTACCTAAGTACTATTTTGTAACGGCATCTAGCCCAGGAAATCCCTTTGGGCCTAGTAGAATTTGGTGCTACTCAGCAGCGTACACCACCCATGAAGCAAGCTACACTGCCTGTTTACCTAAGTACTATTTTGTAACGGCATCTAGCCCAGGAAATCCTTTTGGGCCTAGTAGAATTTAGTGCAACTCAGCAGCGTACCCCAACCATGAAGAAAGCTACACCGCCTGGTTACCTAACTACTATTTTGAAATGGCATCTGGCCCAGGAAATCCTTTTGGGCCTAGTAGAATTTAGTGCTACTCAGCAGCGTACCCCACCCATGAAGCAAGCTACACCGCCTGTTTACCTAACTACTGTTTTGTAATGGCATCTAGCCCAGGAAATCCTTTTGGGCCTAGTAGAATTTAGTGCTACTCAGCAGCGTACCCCACCCATGAAGCAAGCTACACCGCCTGTTTACCTAACTACTATTTTGTAAAGGCATCTAGCCCAGGAAATCATTTTGGGCCTAGTAGAATTTGGTGCTACTCAGCAGTGTACCCCACCCATGAAGCAAGCTACACTGCCTGTTTACCTAACAACTATTTTGTAACGGCATCTAGCCCGGGAAATCCTTTTGGATCTAGTAGAATTTAGTGCTACTCAGCAGCGTCCCTTACCCATGAAGCAAGCTACACCGCCTGTTTACCTAACTACTATTTTGTAACGGCATCTAGCCCAGGAAATCCTTTTGGGCCTAGTAGAATTTAGTGCTACTCAGCAGCGTACCCCACCCATGAAGCAAGCTACACCGCCTGTTTACCTAAGTACTATTTTGTAACGGCATCTAGCCCAGGAAATCCTTTTGGGCCTAGTAGAATTTAGTGCTACTCAGCAGCGTACCCCACCCATGAAGCAAGCTACACCGCCTGTTTACCTAACTACTATTTTGTAACGGCATCTAGCCCCAGAAATCCTTTTGGGCCTAGTAGAATTTGGTGCTACTCAGCAACGTACTTCACCCATGAAGCAAACTACACCGCCTGTTTACCTAACAACTATTTTGTAACGGCATCTAGCCCAGGAAGTCCTTTTGGGCCTAGTAGAATTTAGTGCTACTCAGCAGCATACCCCACCCATGAAGCAAGCTACACCGCCTGTTTACCTAAGTACTATTTTTAACGGCATCTGGCCCAGTAAATCCTTTTTTGCCTAGTAGAATTTGGTGCTACTCAGCAGCATACCCGACCCATGAAGCAAGCTACACTGCCTGTTTACCTAAGTACTATTTTTTAATGGCATCTAGCCCAGGAAATCCTTTTGGGCCTAGTAGAATTTTGTGGTACTCAGCAGCGTACCCCACCCATGAAGCAAGCTACACCGCCTGTTTACTTAACTACTATTTTGTAACGGCATCTAGCCCCGGAAATCCTTTTGGGCCTAGTAGAATTTGGTGCTACTCAGCAGCGTACTTCACCCATGAAGCAAACTACACCGCCTGTTTACCTAACTACTATTTTGTAACGGCATCTAGCCCAGGAAGTCCTTCTGGGCCTAGTAGAATTTAGAGCTACTCAGCAGCATACCCCACCCATGAAGCAAGCTACACCGCCTTCTTTCTTTCTCAATCTAACCCCTCGGCTCTGGGGTGTCCATTCTCCCTCCAGCTCTCTCCTTCTCACAGGTGGACTACCGTGTGTTTTTACACTGTGGCAAATCTTTTGGGCCCAGGCATAAGAAGTCATCGAGGTAATGGATAATATGTGCCGCCTTACAAACGTCCATTACGACACATTCGAGGAAGCAACTGGACACCTCAAATAGTGAGCAGGATATGGAGCACCCCATGGGCAAACAGCGATCTATGTAGTATGCTCCTTTACAGAAGCAGCCCAATGAGAGGACACTATTCGAAGGCACAGGTAGTAACCGGAACGCCCCCTCAATGTCTGTTTTGTCCACTAGGGTGCCCCTTACCAACTTCTTGACCCGCCTGATTGCCTCGTCAAAGGAGGTACAGTACATAGTACTGTACTTGGTTCCGCATCAATGTTGTCATTTACTGACCTGCCCCTAGGATATGACAAATAGTGGATTAGTCTGAATGTATTGGGTTCATTTTTTGGCACAACTCCCAACGAGGGTACCACTACGTCTTCTAAGGAAAGGTTCTGAATGGACCCGCCGCCATTCTACCTAAAGATATATATTTTTTTTTTGTCAAGACATCTGGGTGTTGGTAGAGTGAGTTTAGATTTTTACTCCAGCCTTTCTTGATTTTAGAAGGGCATGACATGCCTATATCTGTGTCTCCTCCTCCTTTTACTCCTCCACCTCTTTTCTTTTCGCATGACTATATGTAGTTGTGACTTTTCCATGTGTTTGTTGTGTCTTCTGAACAGTTTGTCAGCTTTTGGACACCTTTTAAGGTGTTTTCTATGTGTTTTCCATGTGTTTGTATGTGTTTGTGTTTGCCTGCCATTGTTTCAATGAACAGTTCGTCGAACATCTCCCTGATCGACGAACCGAACCGAACCCGAACACTAGGGAGGTGGCTCATCTCTAATAATGACTTTTGGGTTTTCATTGGCAGTAAACCATAACATCAACATTAACAGAAATAAACACTTGAAATTGATCATTCTGTTTGCAATGAGTTTTTCTCACAGTGCTAGCAGGGATGCCACTGAGGTCACAGCAGTTCAGCCCATCTGGGGACTGGTGAACGTCACCGTCAGTCACTGAGGCTGCTCTCACAGCAGTTCAGTAACCAGTGATTCTCAGGCTGGATGGTCACATATTGGCACCATCCAGGTTGAAAACCCAGACATGGATTGCGGCGTGGAACAGAACGACGGAGAGGTGAGGGATATTGTTGTTTTTTTATTTCAGTTTTATTACAGGAAATCGAGGGTTTCAGTGGAATAGGCGTTAGGTGAGTATAACTGTGCTTGTTATTTTTAAATAAAAAAGGAAAACTGTTTTTTTTAAATTTCCAATAAAGGACTTTATTCTGGCTGGATCTTTTTTTACAATACTACTTTAGGATTAGTAATGGATAGGTGTCTTACAGATACCTCTCCATTACTATGCCGTGGGCTTGATGTCACCTTACAATACAAAGGTGACATCAACCCCACAAATATTAACCCCACTTGCCATTGCTATAGGGCAAGTGGGAAGAGCCGGGCAAAGCACCAGAATTGGCACATCTAATCAATGTACCTTTTCTGACAAAACAAAACAAAGAAGTACCAGAGCTCAGTGATGCAGAATGGAAATGGCACCTCGCCTTTCTGACAGATGTAATAGAGCTACTCAACAGTTTCAATGTGCAACTTCAAGGAAAAGGGAAGCTCATCTGTGATATGCACTCACATGTGAAAGCATTTGAAGTAAAATTAGGCCTCCTTATCAAACAAGTGAAGGAGGAAAATTTCTGCCATCTCCCCTTAACTCAAAATCTGTTAGCAGAAAAACCCATGGTTGCATTTCCAAAAGAATTTTGTATGAATTCACTGAAAAAATTGCAAAAAGGAGTTCCAATTCAGATTTAAAGCGCTTCATCCCCATGAACAGGACATACAGCTTTTCCGTAACCCATTTTCTATTGACATTGAAAATGTGGATGCAATTTACCAAATGGAACTGGCTGAACTGCAGAATTGTGACTCTCTGAAAGACACATTCAAGTCAAGCAGCTTGCCTAACTTCTATGCCTCTGAGACCCCTCTGAGACCTATCCTAATCTCAGAAATCATGCACTCAAAATGGCAACCATCTTTGGCAGCACTTATGTTTGTGAACAGACTTTTTCCAGAATGAAACATCTGAAATCTCCAACCAGATCTAGACTAACTGATGTGCACTTGCATCAATTGTTACGGCTAGCAGTGACAAATATGGAACCGGACATTGACCACCTCATCAGTCAAAAGCAGGCCCATAGTTCCCATTGAAATAATGGTGAGTTTGTTGATTTAAATTTACTAGTTCTTTATTTTGAATATTGTATTTGTTCCCTGTATGTTTTTTTACTTTAAAATTAGATATGTGTAGTGTACATAGGGATATTCACAGTTTTTTTTATAGTCCGGCCCTCCAACGGTCTGAGGGACAGTGAACTGGCCCACTGTGTAAAAAGTTTGGGGACCCCTGACCTAGAGGATCATAATGGCAGGCCAGTTTTAGCATTTAGTGAACATTGTAAAAAAAATAATTATGGAATTGCACTTTTTTTGCAATTTCACTGCATTTAGAATTTTTCCCCTTTTTTCGGTACACAATATGGTGGAACCAATGGTGTCATTCAAAAGTACAACTTGTCCCATAAAAAACAAGTCCTCACATGGACATATTGACCCAATAATAGCAAAGTTATGGTTCTGGGAAGAAAGCAAAGCCATAAAATGGAATTATGCCTGGTCCTTAACCCCTTAACTACCGCCGATACGCCTTTTAACGGCGGCCGCTAAGGGTACTTAAACCACAGCGCCGTTAATTAACGGCGCTGTGGAAAAAGTGAATAGCGCCCCCCAGAGTCCGATTTTCTCTGGGGTCTCGGTTACCGGGGGTAGTCGAGACCCCAGAGAACATGGTTCGGGGTTTTTTTACCGACCCCCGAGTTGCAATCGCCGGTAATTAACCGTTTACTGGCGGTCGCAAAAAAACCCAAAAAACACAATTTCCCATTTAATTTCTCTGTCCTCCGATGTGATCGCACATCAGAGGACAGAGAAATGGGGTCACCGATAGCCCCTGATGGCCCCCCGATACTCACCTGTCTCCCCCGGTGCTCCTCGTGGCTCCCGATGGGCGCCGCCATCTTCTTCCGGCAAAAAAATGGCGGGCGCATGCGCAGTGCTCCCGCCGGCCGGCCCCCGGGAGATCTTTGGGGTCTTGGCTGCCGGGGGTAGCCGACACCCCAAAGAACATGATCGGGGTCGGTTTTTACCAACCTCTGTTTTGCGATCGCCAGTAATTAACTGTTTACCGGCGACCGCAAAAAAAAAAAAAAGTGATGTGTAATTCTCTGTCATCTGATGTGATCGCACATCAGAGGACAGAGAAATAGGGGGATTCGGGGACCCTATCATACTTACCGGTGTCTCTGGGTCCTCCTGCGTCCTCTCCTGCCGGCCGGCTTCTTCCTATGGAAAGAAAATGGCGGGCGCATGCGCAGTGCGCCAGCTCTCTGCTGCCATCTGCCGGCCGGCAGGAGAGAGGAGTTGGGGCTAAAATTAGGGTTAGGGTTAGGGCTAGGGTTAGGGCTAGGGTTAGGGTTACGGTTGGGGGTAAATTTAGGGTTAGGGTTGGGGGTAAATTTAGGGTAAGGGTTGGGGCTAAATTTAGGGTTAGGGCTGGGGCTAAATTTAGGGTTAGGGCTAGGGTTAGGGTTGGGGCTAAAGTTAGGGTTAGGGTTGGGGCTAAAGTTAGGACTAGGGTTGCGGCTAAAGTTAGGGTTAGAGTTGGGATTAGGGTTTGGATTAGGGTTGGCATTAGGGTTACGTTTGGGATTAGGGTTAGGTTTGGGATTAGGGTTAAGGTTAGGGTTGGGATTAGGGGTGTATTGGGATTAGGGTTAGGTTTGAGGTTAGAGTTGAGATTAGGATTAGGGGTGTGTTGGATTTAGGGTTCTGATTAGGGTTTTGGTTGTTTTGGGGTTAGGGTTGCGATTATCCTTAGGGCTGTGATTAGGATTATGGATCGGGTTGGCATTAGGGTTAGACCTCTTTCACCCTTCAGTCTTTTGGCGTAGTCTGAAACCACCATTTTCGTCAAATAGCAGATCTGCCATTTTTTTGGGCGGATCCGCTATTTTCTCATAGACATGCATTAGCGACGGATTGTGGCGGATGGTCGTCCGTTCCATCCACCATGCGACGGATCCGTCGAGATTTGGCGGACGTCATCTAGACATTGATGGCCATTGTAACATTTTTTGTCTGCACCGAAATTGCGGTTCGCGACGGATCCGTCGCATTTGTCATTCCATAGAATGGCCGCCTATGGGCGACGGATCCGTCGTTACCGTCATTTCGGCGGATCCGTCTCCCCAATCCGCTTTTTCAATTGTGCATGCTCCAAAAAGTAGATACTTTTCCCAGACAACCCCCAAGTAACGGATCCGTCAAAAAAAACGGATCCGGTAGAACCGTTTTCTCAACAATTGTGACGGATCCGTCAATCCGTCACTAAGTCAGAGCTGACTGACGCCAAACAACTGAAGTGTGAAAGAAGCCTTAGGGGTGTGTTGGGGTTAGGGTTGGAGTTAGATTTGGGGGGTTTCAACTGTTTAGGTACATCAGGGGGTCTCTAAACGCCACAGCCAATTTTGCTCTCAAAAAGTCAAATGGTGCTCCCTCCCTTCTGAGCTCTGCCGTGCACCCAAACAGTGGTTTACCCCCACATATGGGGCATCAGCGTACTCGGGATTAAATTGCAAAACAACTTTTGGGACCCAATTTCTCCTGTTACCCTTGTGAAAATAAAAACTTGAGGGCTAAAAAATCTTTTTTGTGGAAAAAAAAAATATTTTTTATTTTCACGACTCTGCATTATAAACGTCTGTGAAGCACTTGGGCATTCAAAGTCCTCACCACACATCTAGATAAGTTCCTTGGGGGCTCTAGTTTCCAAAATGGGGTTATTTGTGGGTGGTTTCTACTGTTTAGGTACATCAGGGTCTCTGTAAACGCAACATAATGCCCGCAGACCATTCTATCAAAGTCTGCATTCCAAAATGGCATTCCTTCCCTTCCAAGCTCTGCCGTGCACCCAAACAGTGGTCCCCCCACACATGGGGTATCAGTGTACTCAGGACAAATTGAACAACAACTATTGGGGTCCAATTTTTCTTGTACCCTTGTGAAAATAGAAACTTGGTGGCTAAAAATTCTTTTTTGTGGAAAAAAAATATTTTTTATTTTCACGACTCTGCATTATAAACTTCTGTGAAGCAGTTGGGCAATTCAAAGTTCTCACCACACATCTAGATAAGTTCCTTGGGGGGTCTAGTTTCCAAAATGGGGTCACTTGTGGGGGGTTTCTACTGTTTAGGTACATCGGGGGCTCTGCAAACGCAACATAATGCCCGCATACCATTCTATCAAAGTCTGCATTCCAAAACGGCGCTCCTTCCCTTCCGAGCTCTGCCGTGCACCCAAACAGTGGTCCCCCCACACATGGGGTATCAGTGTACTCAGGACAAATTGCACAACAACTATTGGGGTCCACTTTTTCTTGTACCCTTGTGAAAATAAAAACTTGGGGGCTAAAAAATCTTTTTTGTGGAAAAAAAATATTTTTTAGTTTCACGACTCTGCATTATAAACTTCTGTGAAGCAGTTGGGCAATTCAAAGTTCTCACCACACATCTAGATAAGTTCCTTGGGGGGTATAGTTTCCAAAATGGGGTCACTTGTGGGGGGTTTCTACTGTTTAGGTACATCAGGGGCTCTGCAAATGCAACATAATGCCCGCAGACCATTCTATCAAAGTCTGCATTCCAAAACGGCGCTCCTTCCCTTCCGAGCTCTGCCATGCGCCCAAACAGTGGTATACCCCAACATATGGGGTATCAGCCTACTCAGAATAAATTCCACAATTAATTTTGGGGTCCAATTTCTCCTGTTACCCTTGAGAAAATAAAAAATTGCAGGCTAAAAAATCATTTTTGAGGAAAAAAAAAGGATTTTTTATTTTCACGGTCTACTTTATACATTTCTGTGAAGCACTTGGGGGTTTAAAGTGCTCACCACACATCTAGATAAGTTCCTTAAGTGGTCTAGTTTCCAAAATGGGGTCACTTGTGGGGGGTTTCTACTGTTTAGGCACATCAGGAGCTCTCCAAGCGCGACATGGTGTCCGATCTCAATTCCAGCCAATTCTACATTGAAAAAGAAAAAAACGGCATTACTTCTCTTCCAAGCTCTGCGGTGCGCCCAAACAGTGGTTTACTCCCATATATGGGGTATCGACGTACTCATAAGAAATTGCACAACAACTTTTGTGGTCTAATTTCTCCTGTTACCCTTGTCAAAATAAAAATTTTAGGGCAAAAAGATCATTTCTGTAGAAAAAATGCGACTTTTATTTTCACGGCTCTACGCTATAAACTTCCGTGAAGCACCTGGGGGTTTAAAGTGCTCACCACACATCTAGATAAGTTCCTTAAGGGGTCTAGTTTCCAAAATGGTGTGACTTGTGGGGGGATTCCACTGTTTAGGCACATCAGGGGCTCTCCAAACGCAACATGGCGTCCGATCTCAATTCCAGCCAATTCTACATCGAAAAAGTAAAATGGCACTCCTTCTCTTCCAAGCTCTGGAGTGCGCCCAAACAGTGGTTTACCCCCACATATGGGGTATCGATGTACTCAAAAGAGATTGCACAACAACTTTTGTGGTCTAATTTCTCCTGTTACCCTTGTGAAAATAAAAATTTGTGGGCGAAAAGATAATTTTTGTAGAAAAAATGTGATTTTTTATTTTCCAGGCTCTACGTTATAAACTTCTGAGAAGCACCTGATGGACTAAAGTGCTCACCACACATCTAGTTAAGTTCCTTAAGGGGTCTATTTTCCAAAATGGGGTCACTTGTGGTGGGTTTCCACTGTTTAGGCACATCAGGGGCTCTCCAAACGCGACATGGCGTCCAATCTCATTTCCAGCCAATTCTACATTGAAAAAGTAAAACGGCACTCCTTCTCTTCCAAGCTCTGCGGTGTGCCCAAACAGTAGTTTACCCCCACATATGGGGTATCATCATACTCATGAGAAATTGTACAACAACATTTATGGTTAAATTTCTGTTTTTACACTTGCAAAAATAAAAAAAAATGGTTCTGAAGTAAAATGTTTGCAAAAAAAAGTTAAATGTTCATTTTTTCCTTCCACATTGTTTCAGTTCCTGTGAAGCAAGTAAAGGGTTAATAAACTTCTTGAATGTGGTTTTGAGCACCTTGAGGGGTGCAGTTTTTAGAATGGTGTCACACTTGGTTATTTTCTATCATATAGACCCCTTAAAATGATTTCAAATGTGATGTGGTCCCTAAAAAAAATGGTGTTGTAAAAATGAGAAATTGCTGGTCAAATTTTAACCCTTATAACTCCCTAACAAAAAAAAAAAAATTGTTTCCAAAATTGTGCTGATGTAAAGTAGACATGTGGGAAATGTTATTTATTAACTATTTTTTGTTACATATCTCTCTGATTTAAGGGCATGAAAATACAAAGTTTGAAAATTGCAAAATTTTAAATTTTTTTGCTATATTTCCATTTTTTTCATAAATAATCGCAAGTAATATCGAAGAAATGTTACCACTACCATGAAGTACAATATGTCACGAAAAAAAGTCTCAGAATCAGCAGGATCCGTTGAAGCGTTCCAGAGTTATAACCTCATAAAGTGACAGTGGTCAGAATTGTAAAAATTGGCCTGGTTATTAAGTACCAAATTGGCTCTGTCACTAAGGGGTTAAGGGGTTAAGGTTTTTTTTATGTGGTCATTCAAGATGTATTTCATGTGAACATGTGCTTAAGGCTGGAGTCACACTAGCGATTTTAAAATTGGTGCAATTTTGTTACTGCAAAGTCAGACGAGTGTAATGCAAGTGTCATGAGTTTTTCATGCGAGTACAATCAGATTTTTTACACCAAGCATCCGATTTACATCCGAATGCAGTGCAAGACAGGTCGTGTTTTCAGGATTTCCTTGTATTGCACAGGTGATAATTTAATCACCTTCACACATATTGATTACAGCACCTTGTGCAATGCTAAGGAAATCTTGAAAACACGCATGATTTGCGGCCCTCGAAGAATGCAGTTTGAGACCCCTGCTTTAAATGGTCACCTGATGCATCAGCTAACTTTTGTTTTTAGAGCAATCTTTAGTGGCCAAGCCTGAGTGAGGAGCTCTTTGGGTGCATGGTGCTTCGGCTGGGTTCATTATTTTGGTGCCTGTATTCTGCTGTGCGGTGCTTTGCTGCAGAGAAAGCTAAGTGTTTATTTCCTTATCCCTTTCATGTTTGTCACTATCCCCCATGTGGTAATTTCTGCAGTGGTGTGGCTAGCATCCATCGCCGGCCAGTGCACTAGCCAGGGTAGATTTAGGGGACAGTTAAGGATGAGGTATCCTGATGGCTGTGGTGGGAAGGACCCACTTAGGACATTAGGGGAGTGCTAGGACAGGCTCAGGCTTGAGCTCAGGGGTGTCCCTTCCTTCCTTTCTCTATTGACACGGCCTTCCTCCCCCCTTTTTCATCCCATTGTGAATTTGTTGTGCCGTCCGTTTACAGACCCCAACCCCTCCGTAGGGGTCGCTTTAGATACCGTGACATTATCACCAGCAGTCTCATTTTTCCCATGAACCATGGCTCAGTTGCAGGCCTTTGCGCCAACTGATCCAGACCCTCACAGATGAGCTTAAGGAGCTGTGGTCTTAGGTGGTGCCAGAGCTTCAGCAGTTGTCAGGGCTCTTGGTCTCGGCTCATGTGCAGGCTCCATCGGAACCCAAGATATATCTCCCTGACAGGTTCTCTGGAGGGAGAGATACATTTTTGATTTTTCAGGAAGCCTGTAAATTATATTTCAGGCTCCGCCCTCATTCTTCAGGGAGTGAGGAACAGCATGTGGGGATAATAGTCTCCCTTCTCAAGGGTGATCCCAAATCCTAGGCCTCCCTACTGACCAATTCACCATCATTGCAGTCAGTGGAAGGTTTTTTTGCGGAATTGGTGCTGGTGTGTGGGGATCCTGATGGCGTCTCCCTGGATGAGTCTCAACTCCGTAAAATCAAGCAGGGGGGCAGGCCGGCTGAAGAGTACTGCTCAGAGTTCAGCAGTTGGGCCACTGACGTGCAGTGGAATGACCTTGCCCATAGAAGCCATTTTTGCAAGGGTCTGTCACCTAAGTTGCAAGATACTCTGGTGCATTATGCTACTCCTGGAAGCCGCCATGGCCTTTGCTATCCAGGTGGATAGATGGCTCAGGGAGAGACATACACCAAATCTGCCCCCTGTTGTCCTTTCTAGGGAGGGGGACACATCGGTGCAGACAGAAGAACCTATGCAGGTGGGAGGAGTCTCATCTCAAACAGGGTTGCCTGCGGTTCACCGTGGTATAGGGCTATGTTTCTACTAAGGGCAGACTGGTCATTTCATCAATGTCTGCCCAGCTCACGCCAAAGCACCTTCACCATCTCAAAAGCCGCATCCCCTGGTTATGTGGAGGGAGGCGAACCAGGGTGTGTATATTTCCTCTTTCTTTTAATCTCAGGGCACCATCCCTGCTGAAGTGGTGTTTGGCGGGGTAACGGTGCTTGTGGACAGTGGAGCTGGAGTCAATTTGGTGTATTCTCGCTTTGTACAGACCCATGGTCTGAGGGGGTAGGACACTGGCAAGACCTCTAAGCATCCAGGCAATTGACTCTGTCCCACTGCCCGTGGTAAGTTCTCTCCTTCCTTAGGGGTTTTTTGATTGGATGTAGTTACTTGAATATCCCTTGTTGGATGAGTTTTCTTATCATGCTCTATATTATTGCACAAGCACTTTAGATTAATACTACTGACTATTAACAATCTGGCAGTTGCAATTAGTGGCCCTTTGGCTTTTCTGTCTCTTTTTCTGTTGATGTGTCACTTTTTATGGTTATTTTTGGTGATAATTTGTGCTTATTTGGTATATTTTTTAACTTTCAATAAAATATATTTTTACATAGCGTACCTGATTACTCTTTGTTTCTCCTGTTATATATATATATATATATATATATATATATATATATATATATATATATATATGTTTGAGCGGGTACTTAGTTTCTGTTCCAATGGGTTATTTGTTGCCCTATTTCTGGCATTAAGATGTCACTGAGGTATTTGTGTTTGTCTTGTAAGGTATGTCAACATCCATCGTCTTAGGCCTCCTTTGGTTGAAGAAACACAACCCGGTCATAGATTGGCGGTCAAGGGAAGTATTCAGCTGGGACCAGTCATGTAAGAACTGCTGCCTGGGAGCTTCAACTCTGCTCTCCTTCTTTAACCTACCCCTTCTTCTTCGGTGGGGGCAGCAGAGGTGCTGCCAGGGAGTAGAGGCAAGACTCAACCCTCACCCCAAGTAAACCACGTGTCTTGGAGTCCTCTTAGGAGGAGCGGTCAGGGGAGCATGGTGGTTCCCTCTGTGAGTAGTGGGGGTATGAGTTTGGTGACACAGGGGGATGCCTCTGTTGTCGGTTCCTCAAAGAGTTCACCATCTTGTGGCAAACGCATGGGTGGAAATAAACGTTCAGGTCTGGACCTGTGTGTGAATGAGTATGTGTGGGTGTCCACCAAAAATTCTGGTGGAAGTATGCTACTGGGACCTGGAGTTCTAGGGTGATCGGGCTATATTGGGTGTTGGCCATTCTCAGCCCAGGGACTTTCCAGATGGAGTTACCCACAGTAATGCACATACACAACACATTGCACAGGTTGGCACTCTGGAGATTTGTGGCGCCTCTAGAGCCTACATTATTGTCATCTCCATTGGGCTGCGTGTCCTGTAAACCTAAGGATCAGGTAATTGCAGAGGTGAACTCTGGTAGATCAAGGCATGCTCACCGTATGGACAAGGATCCCTAAAATGTAACTTTTAATAGAACCAGTAAAAAACTCTATTTAACATGACTAATTAAAAATGAGATGAGTATTGCGGTGGCATTATATATACTCTTTATTAATCTGCATTAGCAGGACGATTGTGTCCCCCTTTTTTTGCTGTGTTAGAGAATTCTCCTTTATTTGTTTGCCTATGATTGGCTGTGATTACGTCCTTGCTACCCAGAAAACCTGTTTAATGGTCTGTTCACATCTTGTAGTGGCACAACAGTTGCCGATTTCTGTTGATTATTAGATCACAGTGAACATGTGGGTGCATTCATCTGGTTATTATTGAGTAACTAACCTCTTATATTTAGCACTCTAATATTATAAGACATGTTATAGCAAGACAAGATGGGACTCACTTTTTGAATGGAGGAGTGCTTGTTCAATATCTGATATTTGCATTTTTATAGGCACTCTGGTGCTGTTATAAAAGCTGTATCTGGACAAACATACATCTTTTTTGCACTCTGTGTACTCGTATATTTTTGTGGCTCAAGGTCATTGAACTTGATGGTAGTCCCTTATGGGTACTAATATTGAATTGTACTTATACTAATTATTTTTGTTTTGTTGATTTTTTCTGATTAATTTTTTCCTTATTTTTCTTTTTTTCTCTTATGGGTATCAGAGGTGTTTGTGGGACATTATCTTTTGTCTATCTGAAACTGTAGGGATTGTGAGGGACCCTAGGGGCAGTCATCGTTGAGTGGGGGCACCTACCGCAGTAAATTAGGGTGTCTACCTCCACTGCCAGGCAGGTGATAGTATAGGTACAGTATTTTAGGGTTCACCAGTTTTCCTTAATTGTAGATATTTTCTAGGGAATAAAAGGGTGAGCCATCGAGGAGTGGGGGCGCCAATCGAGAAAAAGTAGGGTGCCAACTTCCACTGCCAGGTAGTACTCATTGTAGTGTGACCTAGGGTTTTTTAGGTACATTGAATATCTTCTCACTTTTTTAATTAGTCATGTTAAATAGAGTTTTTTACTGGTTCTATTAAAAGTTACATTTTAGGGATCCTTGTCTTTTTGGTTTATAGTTTTTTCTAGGATTTCGGTCCATCATAGTTTGGTTTTTTCATGCTCACCGTATGTCATTTTCTGGTGAGGTCCAATGTTGAGGGTCCCGAGTCCCCTCATTGAAAGGGGTGAACTGTCATGATCCATTTTTGGATTTGTGGCAGCTCTGGTTCCACTTTGTTTAAATGTAGTTTTTCCCTTTCAGTCCATCGGGTGTTAATGTCAATTTTCCCCACCACTGGCTATCTGGTGTAACTGCAGTGTTGCTGGGTGAGCTGAAGTGGTGGTGACCACTCCCACCATCCTTTAAATGGTCACCTGATGCATCAGCTGACTGTTGGTGATAGAGCAATCTTCAGTGACCAAGCATGAGTGAGAAGCTCTCTGGGTGCAGTGGTGCTTCTGCTGGGTTCATTATCCTGGTGCCTGTATTCTGCTGTGTGGTGCTTTGCAGCAGAGAAAGCTAAGTGTTTATTTCCTCATCCCCTTCATGTTTGTCACTATCCCCGTGTGGTAATTTCTGCAGTGGTTCAGCTAGCGCCCGTCACTGGTCAGTGCACTAGCCAGGACAGAGTTAGGTGACAGTTAGGGATGAGATATCCTGATGGCGGTGGGGTGAAGCACCCACTTTGGGCATTAGGGGAGTTTAGCGAAAGGCTCAGGCTTGAGCTCAGGGGTGTCTCTTCCTTCATTTTCTTATTGCTAGGGCCTTCCTCCCCCCCTTTTTCATCCCATTGTGAATTTGTTGTGCTGTCCTTTTACTGACCCCCCTACAAAGTAGAAGTCACTCTAAATACCGTGACAGATTTATTAAAAGAGTCTGTGTCATTCTTTCAATTAAACTACTTTTTTATGGGTGTCTGTGTTTTTATACAATATGACTATGGGGTTAGTAATGGGGGCATCTTCTTGATGCCTCTCCATTTCTAACGTCTGGGCTTGATGTCACCTGACAATACAAAGCTGACATCAACCTCCCCAACTATTACTCTACTTGCCACCGCTACAGGAGAAGTGGGAAGAGTGAAGCTAAGTGCCAGAATTGGCGCATCTTAGAGATGCGTCTTTTCTGGGGTGACTGAGAGCTGATGTTTTTAGCCTGGGGCCAGTATCCATGCGCCCTTCCTAGTCTATTTATATCAGCCCACTGCTGTCTGCATAGACTTTGCTGGTTATTAATTATAGGGGACCCTATGTCATTTTTTGGGAGTCCCTCATTTTAATAGCCAGTAAGTGCTATGTATACAGTTGGGAACCGATATTAACCCTTTCACGACATGCGCCGTACTATTACTGCACATGTCATGTCTCCCCCTTTGATGTGGGCTCTGGCGGTGAGCCCACATCAAAGTCACGACATGTCAGCTGTTTTGTACAGCTGACATGTGCGTGCAATAGCGGCGGGTGAAATCATGATTCACCCGCCGCTATTAACCTGTTAAATGCCGCTGTTAAACGCAGACAGCGGCATTTAACCGGCCCTTCTGGCTGGACTGCCGGAAATGACCTCATCGCCGACCCCCGTCACATGATCGGGGGTCGGCGATGCATCAGGATGGTAGCCATAGAGGTCCTTGAGACCTCTATGGTTACTAATGCTGGCCTGCTGTGAGCGCCTCCCTGTGGTCGGAGCTCACAGCACACCTGCATTTCTGCTACATAGCAGCGAACATCAGATCGCTGCTATGTAGCAGAGACGATCGGGTTGTGCCTGCTTCTAGCCTCCCACGGAGGCTATTGAAGCATGGCAAAAGTTAAAAAAATGTTTTTAAAAATATGAAAAAAAATAAAAAAAATATGAAAGTTTAAATCACCCCCCTTTCGCCCCATCCAAAATAAAACAATAAAAAAATAAAATCTACACATATTTGGTATCGCCGCGTTCAGAATCGCCCGATCTATCAATAAAAAAAAGCATTAACCTGATCGCTAAACGGCGTAGCGAGAAAAAAATTAAAAACGTCAGAATTACATTTTTTCGGTCACCGCGACATTGCATTAAAATGCAATAACGGGCGATCAAAAGAACGTATCTACACAATTCTGGTATCATTAAAAACGTCAGCTCGAAACACAAAAAATAAGCCCTCACACGACCCCATATCACGAAAAATGGAGACGCTACAGGTATCAGAAAATGGCGCATTTTTTTTTTTTAGCAAAGTTTTGAATTTTTTTTCACCACTTAGATAAAAAATAACCTAGACATGTTTGGTGTCTATGAACTCATAATGACCTGGAGAATCATAATATCAGGCCAGTTTTAGCATTTAGTGAACCTCGCAAAAAAGCCAAACAAAAAACAAGTGTGGGATTGCACTTTTTTTGCAATTTCACCACACTTGGAATTTTTTTCCCATTTTCTAGTACAAGACATGGTAAAACCAATGATGACTTTCAAAATTACAACTTGTCCCGCAAAAAACAAGCCCTCACATGGCCATATTGATGGAAAAATAAAAAAGTTATGGCTCTGGGAAGGAGGGGAGCGAAAAACAAAAACACAAAAACGAAAAAGGGCCGCGGCATGAAGGGGTTAATAGCCTGGGAAGCTCCATGCGTGTTACCCCCTTCCCAGGCAATTAACATCAACAGCAATTTTTTTCCATTCTGATTGTGATCCAATCCGAGCTGGAAAAGAAAAACGAGATGAATGCACAATGACAGAATTACATTGGTCAGAATGTAATCTGATTTATAATCGGATTGCATTTGTCCGATTTCATCGCCAGTTGGAATGAGCCCTTAAGTAGTACAAGTTTTTCTTCATATACTACAGGTCAGAGTTATAACATAAAAAGTTTCATAAACTGGAATACTGTATACATACAAGAATGAAGTAAATAAAATCCACCAAGATGAGTACAAAGGAATTTTTTTCAATAAACGAAATATATGAAAGGCACCAAAAGACATTAAAAGCATTATATCAATGACAGAGCTATAGAAGACAAAGAATCGGGTGCAACAAAAATCACGTGCAAGTACACAGGTACAGCATAGTTAGAGCCTGATAGTAAAACATGTAAATTAACTAAAGTGACAGTGCTTCAAATCTATCGAAGAAAAATAGCTAATGAGACATACAGTATGTAGCCATGTCAGCATAAGTACAATAGATAAGATATCCCATATACCATCATAGTCCTTACAGTTGCTAGTGCTTATCACGGCAACATAAGAATCACATGAGGCTAATGCTCTTAACCATGGCTATCCTCACCCTCTCACCCACAAAGCTCTCCACAGTTCTGCACCTCCTTATATCTCCTCTCTCATCTCTGTCTATCGCCCTACACATGCCCTCCGTTCTACAAATGACCTAAGACTAACATCCCCTGTAATCCGAACCTCACACCTCCGTCTCCAAGACTTCTCTCGTGCGGCGCCAGCTCTCTGGAATGCACTTCCCCAGATGATCAGACTGATACCTAGCCCCGACCTATTCAAGCGCGCTTTAAAAACCCATCTCTTCAAACAAGCCTACCACATCAACTACTCAGTAAACTTACTTTGCCCTGTTCCCTCCTTCCAAATATTACTCTGAATCTGCACCCTACTATTCATCTGTCTCCACACCCTCCATGCACACGATAACTGCACTTGATACTTGACTATTGCACTTAAACACATGGGCTGATGACCGGATCATGCAGCTTTGTATGAAAATCCCTATTTACTATAATTGCCAGACCTGAAATAACAAGCATTTTTCACCTATTGTGTCCCCCATTTCCTTGTATTTTGTAAGCTTGCGAGCAGGGACCTCAATCCTAATGTCACTGTTTAAATTGATTTAACTCGTACCGAATTTATTGTTTGTACATGTCCCCGCTTAATTGTAAAGTGCTGCGGAATATGTTGGCGCTATATAAATAAAAATTATTATTATTATTATAATTATCCTGTGGATTGCACGTGCGGTCCCAGACTTTAACTGTGCTGTACCTGTGTTCTTGCACGTGATTTTTGTTGCACCTGTTTCTTTGTCTTCTATAGCTCTGTCATTGATATGGTCCTTTTAACGTCTTGGTGCCTTTCATATATTTTGTTTAATAAAAAAATATTTCCTTTTTACTCATCTTGGTGGATTGTTTTTACTCCATTCTTGTATGTATACAAATTGGTTGTAGTAATTTCCATGGCTATTGCATTTGGTGGTCTGGTTACATAGGCCTTGGACCACCTGTTATAGAATGTGTTCTGTCCTAAAGATTTTGTATTACATAAACTGCAATACTGCGGGAGTTGTTTATTTAATTGCTTGTACAACATGCTAGGTACAATATGTGGGATGCACTACGGGGCCACTTAAGAAAAGAATCAGGAAGGATTCTCTGTTGAGAATTTTGCTTTTCAGATTTCCACCCCTAATTGGTGAAATCTGAAAAGGAAAATTCTCAACAGAGAATCCTTCTGGATTTTCAGACTGAATACCCTTTAGATTTGAACGTAAGACAGAATATCATTCTTTAATATATGTAATGTATTATATGTTGCTTCAGTATTTTAATCTAGTATGTTTTTTTTAGCTTTTTTCCTATTATGTGTTTATCATCAGGTGTGTGCATAATGAGCATTTTACTCCCATTGGCTGTTAACCAGATGTGATTTTCAACATACACTATTTAATGATGGTATTTTTAGCAATACTTGACATTGTAGCTGAAACACGTAGGTTTATTCTCACAATGGAGGCTCTGAAATTTTTTATGCAAAAATAAATCTGAAGTTATAACTCCACAATTTATGTCATCGCAGGAGGACTTCCTTTCTTTCCTTGCTGATTGCTACGCCTGGACCTGGGCAGCTCTGTGCGATGCATCCATTGTGAACTCCACTACAGACTTGTTGGTGAGCTGAAGTACATAACAGTGTGGTGGTGTCGATGGTAACCAATCAGAGCACAGCTTTCATTTTACCTCAGCAGTATAAAAACTGAAAGCTGCACTGTGATTGGTTACTATATGAAGCAAAAGGCAGATTTTCTTTTAAACAGAGTTCATAAGAGTGTGGTAGCATGCTTAGCACAATTCATTTTAGTATTTAGTGATTGTGGTGGATTAAGCATCTATTTCTAACAACATGATCAAAATGGCTACAAGGGGTATCGTAATTCAACCGACAACTTTTGTAAAATTTGTGGTTGTTTTGTTGACAAGAAACACTGAAAGAACATTCCAGATTTAGTTACACAAGTGTATATTGCGTACTTTGATGTAAAACTAAGTGATCAGGACAAGTTGTGGGCTCCATATGTAGTGTGTTCTGTATGTGTAGAACTACAACAGTGGTCTAAAGGGTAGAAAGAGAACTTTCTTTTTGGCATACCTATGATCTGGAAGGAACTTCAAAATGATACTGACGACTGCTACTTTGTGTACGTGCACCTGAAGGGTTTCAAGATTGAAAATAAGAAAGAAATTAAATACCAGGACCTCCAATTAGCAATTCGCCCTCTGCCTCATGGGCCAGGAATACCTGTCTATTCAACTTCAGAGAAACTTGAAGATACACCTGATTCAGAAGATTCAGACCATGAAAATTAGGATTCTGATGAAGACTTTCACGCTAGTTCCAATAAGCCACAGATTTAATCACAGCTCAAATTAAATAATTTAGTCAACGACTTGGACCTTTTAGGCTCTAGACTAAAGGAAAAGAACCTACTAGCTCTTGGTACCTGTTATTCATAGTACAGAAACAGAGAAAAGGAATTGTTTCCATACTTTTCTTAAGACGATGTTCTAGTGTCTTGCAGTGATGTTCCTGGGCTGATGAAGAAATTTAACATTGGTGCAATGTAAGTGAGTGGGGATTCTTTGCTGATTTATCTAAAAAAGTCTGACAGCTGTGGTACCGCACAATCACAGAAAATATGCTTCAGTGTCTGTAGAGCATTCTGTGCACTTTAGGGAAAGCTATGTGAATTTAGACTTTATTTTCAAGAAACTTAACTATGGTGATCTATGATGGTCAATATGTCGTGAAAGTTCTCTCTTTGTTCCTTGGGCAGCAAGTATACATAAAGTACCCATGCTTTTTGTGTGAATGGGACTGCCAAGATAAAAGTCTCATTACTGGAGCCAAAAAAGTTGGTTAACGAGATCATCTTTGCAAAGTGGACTCAAGAACATAGTTGGGAAAAGTTTAGTTAATTCCATTAAAGCTCTCCTGTCACCATTCCACAATAAGTTTGGGCTCATGAAACAGTTTGTGAAGGCTTTACAGAAAGAGGGAGAGACGTTTAAGTACTGTACCTGTGTACCAAGTTTCATAGACTGTCTGAAGCAAAGCTGAAGGAATGCCTTTTTTTGGGTCTGGATATTTGGAAATTCATGTTCAAAACAAAAAGGATAGCTGTTGAGAAAAGGGCTCAGGATTCTTTTAGAGAAGTTGTGAAGAAATTTCTAGGTAAAAACAATGATCCAAAATTTAAGTCCATCATGGAGAACATGCTGAAACGTTTCAAAGACATGTGTTGTCTGATAAATTAGAAATTACTTTTTTACATTTCCATTTGGACTACTTTCCTGAAAACGTTAATGCTTTTAGTGAAGAGAAAGGAGAAATATTTCATCAGGATATCAAGAAGATGGAATGAAGATACCAAGATAGATGGAATGTGAACATGATGGGTGATCACTGCTGGATGCTTCGCAGAGAAGATCCGCAGACCTTCTATAAGAGAAAATGTATCAAGAGAAGCTTTGAAGAGAAAAGGAAAAGGTGCAAGAATTAATTTTCAATACAGTTGAAGAATCAATGCTCAATAAATTTTTATATATAGTTGTGTGAAAAAGTGTGGTAGTAAACAGTAAAATATGGTTGTGGTAGTGTGATAGTCTGGGGCTGTTTTGCTGCTTCAGAACCTGGAAAACTAGCTGTGGTAAATGGAACAATGAAGTCTGCTGTCTACCAAAAAAAGTGAAAAACAAGGTGAATATCCAGGCATCTGTTTGTGACCTCAGGCTATTAAGCACTTGTCTTATGCAGCAGAACAATGATCCAAAACGCACCAGCAGGTCCACCTTTGAATGGCTTATGAAAAGCAAAATTAAGACTTTAGAGTGGCCTCATCAAAGTCCTAACCTTAATCTGATTGAGATGCTGTGGCATTACATTAAAAAGGCAGTTCATGATCGGAAACCCTGCAATGTGGCTGAATTACAACAATTCTGCAAAGATGAGTGGGCCAAAATTCCTACAGAGAGTAGCAAAAGACTCATTGTCAGTTATTGCAAATGCTTGATTGCAGTTGTTGCTGCTAAGGGTGGCCAAACAAGTTATTAGGTTTAGGGGGCAATCATTTTTTCACACAGGGCTCTGTTTGTTTGGATTTCTTTTTCCCTTAATAATAAAGACCTTCATTTAAAAAACTGGATTTTGTGTTCACTTATGTTATCTTTGTCTAATATTTAAATTTGTTTGGTGATCTGAAACATCTAAGTGTGACAAACATACAAAAGAATAGGAAATCAGGAAGGGTGCAAACACTTTTTTACACAACTGTATAATATTGTGTACATTTTTGTCTACATTAAAGATTTTTCTTGTACATCTCACTTGTATAATTTAACATGCATTTTGTGCAAAATCCATATGTGATGATTAAAAATGGAAGTGTTTTTTGAAATTATGGCATAAAAAAATGTAAGGATCCATCATTGGATTGTAAAAAGTTGTCATATACTCAAATTTTGCATGCCTCTGTTATTAGTAGCTGCTAATTTCCTTAATGTGCATGTAACCGGAGTACTTTCTGCACTTTTCCTAATGCCAAAATTAAAAAAGTAGATCTATTCTTTGTTTGTCTAATATGTGAATCTATACCAAAACACGAAAACAACACGACTAAAAAAGCTCCAAAGTTATTTAAATTAATCCAATATGTATTTTTATTAAGGGAAACAGGTACAGATGAAAAACAGGAAAAAGAGGGGGTACAACAACTAGCACATGCCAGAAATGGACGCTAAGCAAGACATATAATAATGTGACAGGCAGAAAAAATAACGATATTCATATTCAATATGTCTATTGCACTAATACCACACAGCCTGACATAATATTAACCCAGCACAGGAAGGAATAAATAGATAAAAGGCATCACACATTGAGTGATATATTACCCGTATATACGGCCAGGAAATGTCCAGGAGCGTCCAGTATGTGAATCTGTGGTCTATTTGGTTGATACTGAGTTCATTTTCAAACCTAGTGAACTATTCCTCGGTCACTATAATTTATACCAGGGCACCACCTATGAATCTACCCTAATCTATTACTGACCTCATAGTGAGTCCAGAAAGAATGCTCTACAAATACACAGTATCCTTCAACCAGCCTGGGTACTAATTCACATATATGAGGGCACATTGACTCCCTGTTGTGGTGCCCTTGATCTGGTGACCTTTTGATAGTATATGGGGGAAATATTTTGGACATAAAATGTAATCCAGTATTTCTAGGATAAACCAGTGAGGTTTCTTAAAATTAATCCTTTAACAACTAAAGTTTTCTACTACTTTAAATCCATTAAGTCGATTACAGATCAATCAGTGCAAATTGTTATGTGTGCTCTGCTTGCATAAACAGGCTACTAAATGGCCGTCGATCGGTAGTGCTGCAAAATTGAGTGATGAACACCCACTTTAAAGAGCACAAGCTCTTCATAAATTTTACTAACTCATAAATAATGAAATACTTAACCAATATAACTAGTATCACAACTGGAGAAGGGCCGCGCTTAGTAACCCGATATTTACCCTGGTTACCATTGTAAAAGTAAAAAAAACAAACAGTACATACTCACCTTCTGCTGTCTGTCACACGTCCCCCGCCGTCCGCTTCCCGCACTGACTGTGAGTGCTGGCCGTAAAGTAAAAGCAGAGCACAGCGGTGACGTCACCGCTGTGCTGTGCTTTACGGCCGGCACTCACAGTCAGTGCGGGAAGCAGACGGCGAGGGACGTGTGACAGACAGCAGAAGGTGAGTATGTACTGATTGTTTTTTTTTACATTTACAATGGTAACCAGGGTAAACATTGGGTTATTAAGTGCGGCCCTGCGCTTAGTAACCTGATGTTTACCCTGGTTACCCGGGGACGTCGGCATCGTTGGTCGCTGGAGAGCTGTCTATGTGACAGCTCCCCAGCGACCACACAACGACTTACCAACGATCACGGCCAGGTCGTATTGCTGGTCGTGATCGTTGGTAAATCGTTTAGTGTGAAGGTACCTTTAGTGATGATTGAGCACTAAAATGCTTGCGTGCTTGGATGTCAAATAGAGCAGGCCGGATGCTCGGACAGGCTCGATTCAGGCAATGAATATAATGGAAGTCAATGAGACACTCAAGCATTTTTCTGGAAGACTCTTACAGGAGGGCTGGAGGGGCAGGAAAATTGCTGAAATTAATGGAAACAGTGCTCAAATGGAATGGGAACAGCATAGAGAAGAAGCCTGGGCGCATCTCTGACTCTCTGCTGGGAACAAAGTTGTTAAGACTATTACTCCACTTTTATGTACTAACAATAAAACATACAAAACCAAAGATAAAATAGATTTTACAGGAAAAAACGTTAGGAGACATTCTTTCCTGTATAATGACTTTTATGTAAGGCAAAATTAAAAAGGGAGAAAAAAAAGTCTCCTCCACCCCCTAAAAGCCTGGCCATCTCTCACTGTATTTCCCCATCCCCTATGACTACAGTAGAAAGCTCATCTTTGTCTAAGTTTGCATTTTGCACCTTTGGGAGTGTGGATTCTGAATCACCACATTCCTCATTCAATTAAAGTAAATGACATACTAGAGGGGAAGATAAAACCACACCCACCGGTAGTCACGGGTAACTGTAATTTAAACATTTTACTACCTCATCTGAATATATAGTGTGTGACAAAGTCACTGGTAAAGTGCTGGAGGGACAATATGTTTTGCTGCGCTTAATGGCGTTAGTGACGTAAAACCCAAAGATTTTCCTCTAGCACATTAAATGCTGCGAGGGGTTAACTGTTAGTTTGTTAAATGGGTTGTTTTTTTTGTGGACAGTCATATAGGTGGGAGGTTGTCTACCTTATCTCCTTCCCAGGGTGTGATCTGAGGCTTAAATAACTGTCCTCCAGAGGCAGTCAGTGCTTAGTGTCTCCAGAGGAACACTACAGAGAAATGGTTGTGCTGGAACCATTTTAAGTGAAAAACAAATATTCCCGTTAAAAGACTCTTTTATTAAATTACACAATATATTTTAAAAATTCACAAGCCCAGTGTGAGGCAATTGTAACACAAAACCAAAAATATTAACCTGCCAAACAATCCCTACAATATGCCTGCTGTCCCTTCCTGGCAGTGGAGGTTGGCACCCTAGAAGATATGATTGTTTTGGTACCCCCACTTCATGACGGCTGTCCCAGATTAACCCTGATACCCCCTAATAATCTACAGGTGGGAACATAGTAAAGGGATAGGCATGGTAAAGGGATGAATGGATAGAAATAAATAAAAGATACCTGACAGGTTATGCACCAGTCCACTCATGTCTTGATAACAGTCAAAAAGAGTGCTTTTTGTCTTAAGGTACCTTCACACTGAACAACTTAACAATGATAACGATAGCGATCCGTGACGTTGCAGCGTCCTGGATAGCGATATCGTTGTGTTTGACACGCAGCAGCGATCAGGATCCTGCTGTGACATCGTTGGTCGGAGCTAGAAGGCCAGCACCTTATATCGTCGCTGGCTCACCCGCTGACATCGCTGAGTCGGCGTGTGTGACGCTGATTCAGCGATGTCTTCACTGGTAACCAGGGTAAACATCGGGTTACTAAGCGCAGGGCCGCGCTTAGTAACCCGATATTTACCCTGGTGTTATGACCCCAATGGCAGAGGGTCTCAGAAATATTTACTAAGTCTGCAAACACAAAAACCAGCTCATAGGGCAGTGGTAACTGGGCTGACCATATATCTAATCCTAGCACCACAAATACCAGCAGCCGGGGAACGTGCCTACGTTGATTCTAGACGTCTCGCGCCAGCCGGAGAACTAACTAACCCTAGAAGGGAAAAGAAAGACCTTTCTTGCCTCCAGAGAAAAGACCCCAAAAGTTGGATACAAGCCCCCAACAAATAATAACGGTGAGGTAAGAGGAAAAGACAAACGTAAGAATGAGCTAGGTATTTAGCAAAGAGAGGCCCACTAGCTAATAGCAGAATAAAGTAAGATAACTTATATGGTCAGCAAAAACCCTATCAAAAATATCCACGCTGGAAATTCAAGAACCCCCGAACCGTCTAACGGCCCGGGGGGAGAACACCAGCCCCCTAGAGCTTCCAGCAAGGTCAGGAATCACATTTAGTACAAGCTGGACAAAAATGAGAGCAAGCAAATAACCCAAAAAACAAAGAAGCAGGACTTAGCTTAATTTAGCATGAACCGGGGACCAGCAGATAGGAGCAAACAGAAAGGATCTGATTACAACGATGCCAGGCACTGGACTAAGGATCCAGGAAGTTTATATAGCAACACCCCTGGACTAACGGCCCAGGTGGGTGCAAACTGAGGGAAGAAACTCCCAGAGAAATATCACTAGTAACCACAAGAGGGAGCCAAAAAGTCTAATTCACAACAGTACCCCCCCCTTAAGGAGGGGTCACCGAACCCTCACCAAGACCACCAGGGCGATCAGGATGAGCAGCGTGAAAGGCACGAACTAAATCGGCCGCATGCACGTCAGAGGCAACCACCCAGGAATTATCCTCCTGACCATAGCCCTTCCACTTGACCAGATACTGAAGTCTCCGTCTGGAGAGACGAGAATCCAAGATCTTCTCCACCACGTACTCCAACTCGCCCTCAACCAACACCGGAGCAGGAGGCTCAGCAGAAGGAACCACAGGCACAACGTAGCGTCGCAACAAGGACCTATGGAACACGTTGTGAATGGCAAACGACACCGGAAGATCCAAGCGAAAGGACACTGGATTAAGGATTTCCAATATCTTGTAAGGACCGATGAAGCGAGGCTTAAATTTAGGAGAGGAGACCTTCATAGGAACAAATCGAGAAGACAGCCACACCAAATCCCCAACACGAAGTCGGGGACCCACACCGCGGCGGCGGTTGGCAAAACGCTGAGCCTTCTCCTGTGACAATTTTAAGTTGTCCACCACATGATTCCAGATCTGCTGCAACCTATCCACCACAGAATCTACCCCAGGACAGTCAGAAGGCTCCACATGTCCCGAGGAAAAACGAGGATGGAAACCAGAGTTGCAGAAAAATGGCGAAACCAAAGTAACGGAACTAGCCCGATTATTAAGGGCAAACTCAGCCAACGGCAAGAAGGTCACCCAATCATCCTGATCTGCCGAAACAAAACACCTCAAATAAGCCTCCAGAGTCTGATTAGTTTGCTCCGTTTGTCCATTAGTCTGAGGATGAAAGGCAGACGAGAACGACAAATCAATGCCCATCCTAGCACAAAAGGATCGCCAGAACCTGGAAACAAACTGGGATCCTCTGTCAGACACAATATTCTCAGGAATGCCGTGTAAGCGAACCACATTCTGAAAGAACACAGGAACCAGATCGGAAGAGGAAGGCAGCTTAGGCAAAGGCACCAAATGGACCATTTTCGAAAAGCGATCACATACCACCCAGATGACAGACATACCCTGAGACACCGGGAGATCAGAAATGAAATCCATGGAAATGTGTGTCCAAGGCCTCTTCGGGACAGGCAAGGGCAAGAGCAACCCGCTGGCACGAGAACAGCAAGGCTTAGCTCAAGCACAAGTCCCACAGGACTGCACAAATGACCGCACATCCCGTGACAAGGAAGGCCACCAAAAGAACCTAGCCACCAGATCTCTGGTGCCAAAAATTCCCGGATGACCTGCCAACACAGAGGAATGAACCTCGGAAATGACTCTGCTGGTCCACTTATCAGGAACAAACAGTCTGTCAGGTGGACAAGTGTCAGGTCTACCAGCCTGAAATCTCTGCAACACGCGTCGCAAATCAGGAGAAATGGCTGACAAAATAACTCCCTCTTTAAGAACACCAACTGGTTCTGCGACTCCAGGAGTGTTATGACCCCAGTGGACAGGGTCTCAGAGGAACGTGTAAGTCTGCGAGATTCAAAAATACAGCTCATAGGGCTGTGGTAACTGGGTTGACCAAATAGCTACTCCTAACGCCCACACTAGAAGTAGCCGGGGATCATGCCTACGGTGATCGCTAGATGACTCGCGCCAGCCGGAGAATCTAACTACCCCTAGGAGAAGAAAACAAAGACCTCTCTTGCCTCCAGAGAAAGGGACCCCAAAGCAAGATACAAGCCCCCCACAAATAATAACGGTGAGGTAAGAGGAAATGACAAACACAGAAATGAACCAGGTTCAGCAAAGAGAGGCCAGCTTACTAATAGCAGAATATAGCAAGATAACTTATCTGGTCAACAAAAACCCTATAAAAATCCACGCTGGAGATTCAAGAACCCCCGAACCGTCTAACGGTCCGGGGGGAGAACACCAGCCCCCTAGAGCTTCCAGCAAAGGTCAGGATACAGATTGGAACAAGCTGGACAAAAATACCAAACAAAACAAAAGCAAAAAGCAAGGAAGAGCAGACTTAGCTTGAAATACAGGAACCAGGATCATAGGACAAGAGCACAACAGATTAGCTCTGATTTCAACGATGCCAGGCATTGAACTGAAGGTCCAGGGAGCTTATATAGCAACGCCCCTGAACTAACGGCCCAGGTGAGGATATAGGAAAAGACAGAAGCTCCAGAGTCAAATCACTAATGACCACTAGAGGGAGCAAAAAGCAAAATCACAACAGTACCCCCCCCTTAGTGAGGGGTCACCGAACCCTCACCACGACCACCAGGGTGATCAGGACGAGCGGCGTGAAAGGCACAAACTAAATCGGCCGCATGAACATCAGAGGCGACCACCCAGGAATTATCTTCCTGACCATAGCCCTTCCACTTGACCAGGTACTGAAGCCTCCGCCTGGAGAGACGAGAATCCAAGATCTTCTCCACCATGTACTCCAACTCGCCCTCAACCAACACCGGAGCAGGAGGCTCAGCAGAAGGAACCACAGGCACAACGTACCGCCGCAACAAGGACCTATGAAACACGTTGTGGATAGCAAACGACACAGGAAGATCCAGGCGAAAGGATACAGGATTAAGGATTTCCAATATCTTGTAAGGACCAATAAAACGAGGTTTAAATTTGGGAGAGGAAACCTTCATAGGAACAAAGCGGGAAGAAAGCCACACCAAATCCCCAACACGTAGTCGGGGACCCACACCGCGGCGGCGGTTGGCAAAGCGTTGAGCCCTCTCCTGTGACAACTTCAAGTTGTCCACCACAAGATTCCAGATCCGCTGCAACCTATCCACCACAGAATCCACCCCAGGGCAGTCAGAAGGTTCCACATGACCCGAAGAAAAACGAGGGTGGAAACCAGAGTTGCAGAAAAACGGCGAAACCAAGGTGGCGGAACTAGCCCGATTATTAAGGGCAAACTCAGCCAACGGCAAGAAGGTCACCCAATCGTCCTGATCAGCAGAGACAAAACACCTCAAATAAGCCTCCAAAGTCTGATTAGTTCGCTCCGTCTGTGTTGTGAATTTGCTTTTTGCTCCCTCTAGTGGTTACTAGTTTTTTGACTCTGGTTTTTCTGTCATTCCTTTTATCCGCACCTGGGTCGTTAGTTAGGGGTGTTGCTATATAAGCTCCCTGGACCTTCAGTTCAATGCCTGGCAACGTAGTTATCAGAGCTAGTCTGCTGTGCTCTTGTCTACTGATCCTGGTTCCAGTTATATCAGCTAAGTCTGCCTTTTGCTTTTTGCTATTTGTTTTGGTTTTGTATTTTTGTCCAGCTTGTTCCAAATCTATATCCTGACCTTTGCTGGAAGCTCAAGGGGGCTGGTGTTCTCCCCCCGGACCGTTAGACGGTTCGGGGGTTCTTGAATTTCCAGTGTGGATTTTGATAGGGTTTTTGTTGACCATATAAGTTACCTTTCTTTATTCTGCTATCAGTAAGCGGGCCTCTCTGTGCTAAACCTTGTTCATTTCTGTGTTTGTCATTTCCTCTTACCTCACCGTCATTATTTGTGGGGGGCTTCTATCCAGCTTTGGGGTCCCCTTCTCTGGAGGCAAGAAAGGTCTTTGTTTTCCTCTACTAGGGGTAGCTAGATTCTCCGGCTGGCGCGTGTCATCTAGAATCAACGTAGGAATGATCCCCGGCTACTTCTAGTGTTGGCGTTAGGAGTAGATATATGGTCAACCCAGTTACCACTGCCCTATGAGCTGGATTTTTGTATTCTGCAGACTTCCACGTTCCTCTGAGACCCTCGCCATTGGGGTCATAACAGTCTGTCCATTAGTCTGAGGATGGAAAGCAGACGAAAACGACAAGTCAATGCCCATCCTATTACAAAAGGATCGCCAGAATCTGGAAACGAACTGGGATCCTCTGTCTGACACAATATTCTCAGGGATGCCGTGCAAACGAACCACGTTCTGGAAAAACACAGGAACCAGATCGGAAGAGGAAGGCAGCTTAGGCAAAGGAACCAAATGGACCATCTTGGAGAAGCGATCACATGTCACCCAGATAACAGACATGCCTTGAGACACCGGAAGATCAGAAATGAAATCCATGGAGATATGTGTCCAAGGTCTCTTAGGGACAGGCAAGGGCAAGAGCAACCCGCTGGCACGAGAACAGCAAGGCTTAGCTCGAGCACAAGTCCCACAGGACTGTACAAATGACCGCACATCCCTAGACAAGGAAGGCCACCAAAAGGATCTGGCCACCAGATCTCTGGTGCCAAAAATTCCTGGGTGACCTGCCAACACCGAGGAATGAACCTCGGAAATGACTCTGCTGGTCCACTTATCAGGCACAAACAGTCTGTCAGGTGGACAAGAATCAGGCCTATCAGCCTGAAATCTCTGCAACACACGTCGCAGATCTGGAGAAATAGCTGACAAGATAATACCATCCTTAAGAATACCAACAGGTTCAGCGACTCCAGGAGCATCAGGCACAAAGCTCCTGGAAAGAGCATCGGCCTTCACATTTTTTGAACCTGGTAAATACGAGACAACAAAGTCAAAACGGGAGAAAAACAATGACCAGCGGGCCTGTCTAGGATTCAGGCGTTTAGCAGACTCGAGATACATCAGATTTTTGTGATCAGTCAAGACCACCACACGATGCTTAGCACCCTCGAGCCAATGACGCCACTCCTCAAATGCCCATTTCATGGCCAACAACTCCCGATTGCCCACATCATAATTTCGCTCTGCAGGCGAAAACTTCCTAGAGAAAAAGGCGCAAGGTCTCATAACAGAGCAACCAGGGCCTCTCTGCGACAAAACGGCCCCTGCTCCAATCTCTGAAGCATCCACCTCAACCTGAAAGCGAAGCGAGACATCAGGCTGGCACAAAACAGGCGCCGAAGTAAACCGACGTTTCAACTCCTGGAAAGCCTCCACGGCAGCAGGAGCCCAATTAACCACATCGGAGCCCTTCTTGGTCATATCCGTCAAAGGTTTCACAATGCTAGAAAAGTTAGCGATAAAACGACGGTAGAAGTTAGCGAAACCCAAGAACTTCTGAAGACTCTTAACTGACGAGGGCTGAGTCCAATCAAGAATAGCTCGGACCTTGACTGGGTCCATCTCCACAGCAGAAGGGGAAAAAATGAACCCCAAAAAGGGAACCTTCTGTACACCAAAAAGACACTTTGAGCCCTTGACAAACAAAGAATTTTCACGCAAAATTTTAAAGACCATCCTGACCTGCTCCACATGCGAGTCCCAATTATCAGAAAAAAACAGAATATCATCCAGATAAACGATCAAAAATTTATCCAGATAGTTCCGGAAAATGTCATGCATAAAGGACTGAAAAACTGAAGGGGCATTAGAGAGCCCAAAAGGCATCACCAAGTACTCAAAATGACCTTCGGGCGTATTGAATGCAGTTTTCCATTCATCCCCTTGCTTAATGCGCACAAGGTTGTACGCACCACGAAGGTCTATCTTGGTAAACCACTTGGCACCTTTAATCCGGGCAAACAAGTCAGACAACAGCGGCAAAGGATACTGAAATTTGACAGTGATCTTATTTAAAAGCCGATAGTCAATACAAGGCCTCAAAGGTCCGTCCTTTTTAGCCACAAAAAAGAATCCCGCACCAAGAGGGGAAGAAGACGGACGGATGTGTCCTTTCTCCAGAGACTCCTTGATATATGAACGCATAGCGGTATGTTCAGGTATCGACAGATTAAACAGTCTTCCCTTAGGAAATTTACTGCCTGGAATCAAATCTATTGCACAGTCACATTCCCTATGAGGAGGCAATGCACTGGACCTGGACTCGCTAAAGACATCCTGATAATCAGACAAATACTCCGGAACTTCCGAAGGCGTAGAAGAAGCAATAGACACAGGCAGGGAATCCTCATGAATACCACGACAGCCCCAACTAGACACTGACATAGCCTTCCAGTCAAGGACTGGATTATGGGTCTGTAACCATGGCAGCCCCAAAACAACCAAATCATGCATTTTATGTAGAACGAGAAAACGTATCACCTCGCGGTGTTCAGGAGTCATGCACATGGTAACCTGTGTCCAATACTGCGGTTTATTTTCTGCTAATGGCGTAGCATCAATACCCCTAAGAGGGATAGGATTTTCTAATGGTTCAAGAATAAAACCACAGCGCTTAGCAAATGAGAGATCCATAAGACTCAGGGCAGCACCTGAATCTACAAACGCCATGACAGGATAAGATGACAGTGAGCAAATCAAAGTTACAGACAGAATAAACTTAGGATGCAAATTACCAACGGTGACAGGACTAACAACCTTAGATATACGTTTAGAGCATGCCGAGATAACATGTGTAGAATCACCACAGTAGTAGCACAAGCCATTCCGGCGTCTATGAATTTTCCTCTCATTTCTAGTCAGGATTCTATCACATTGCATCAAATCAGGTGTCCGTTCAGACAACACCATGAGGGAATTTGCGGTTTTTCTATCACATTGCATCACATCAGGTGTCTGTTCAGACAACAACATGAGGGAATTTGCGGTTTTGCGCTCCCGCAATCGCCGGTCAATTTGAATAGCCAGGGACATGGTATCATTCAGACCTGTGGGAATGGGAAAACCCACCATAACATTCTTAATGGCCTCAGAAAGGCCATTTCTAAAATTAGCGGCCAGTGCACACTCGTTCCAATGTGTCAGCACGGACCATTTCCGAAATTTTTGGCAATACACCTCAGCCTCGTCCTGGCCCTGAGACATAGCCAGCAAGGCTTTCTCTGCCTGAATCTCAAGATTGGGTTCCTCATAAAGTAAACCGAGCGCCAGAAAAAACGCATCAATATCAGCCAATGCCGGATCTCCTGGCGCCAACGAAAAAGCCCAATCTTGAGGGTCACCCCGTAAGAATGAAATAACTACTCTTACTTGTTGAGCAGAGTCTCCAGACGAACAAGGTCTCAGGGACAAAAACAATTTACAATTATTCCTGAAATTCCTAAACTTAAATCGGTCTCCTGAAAACAGTTCAGGAATCGGAATCTTGGGTTCAGACCTAGGATTTCTGGTAACATAATCTTGTATACCCTGCACACGAGCGGCAAGCTGGTCCACACTTGTAATCAAGGTCTGGACATTCATGTCTGCAGCAAGCTTAAGCCACTCTGAGGTAAAGGGGAAAAGAAAAAAAAAAAAAAAAAGAAAAAAAATGAGAGAGGGAAAAAAAAACTCAAAATTTTCTTTCTTATAATCCCACTTCTGCAATGCATTACACATTTAATAATGACCTGGCATACTGTTATGACCCCAGTGGACAGGGTCTCAGAGGAACGTGTAAGTCTGCGAGATTCAAAAATCCAGCTCATAGGGCTGTGGTAACTGGGTTGACCAAATAGCTACTCCTAACGCCCACACTAGAAGTAGCCGGGGATCATGCCTGCGGTGATCGCTAGATGACTCGCGCCAGCTGGAGAATCTAACTACCCCTAGGAGAAGAAAACAAAGACCTCTCTTGCCTCCAGAGAAAGGGACCCCAAAGCAAGATACAAGCCCCCCACAAATAATAACGGTGAGGTAAGAGGAAATGACAAACACAGAAATGAACCAGGTTCAGCAAAGAGAGGCCAGCTTACTAATAGCAGAATATAGCAAGATAACTTATCTGGTCAACAAAAACCCTATAAAAATCCACGCTGGAGATTCAAGAACCCCCGAACCGTCTAACGGTCCGGGGGGAGAACACCAGCCCCCTAGAGCTTCCAGCAAAGGTCAGGATACAGATTGGAACAAGCTGGACAAAAATACCAAACAAAACAAAAGCAAAAAGCAAGGAAGAGCAGACTTAGCTTGAAATACAGGAACCAGGATCATAGGACAAGAGCACAACAGATTAGCTCTGATTTCAACGATGCCAGGCATTGAACTGAAGGTCCAGGGAGCTTATATAGCAACGCCCCTGAACTAATGGCCCAGGTGAGGATATAGGAAAAGACAGAAGCTCCAGAGTCAAATCACTAATGACCACTAGAGGGAGCAAAAAGCAAAATCACAACAAGGAGAGTCAGGCACAAAGCTCCTTGAAAGAGCATCAGCCTTCACATTCTTTGAACCTGGTAAATACGAGACCACAAAGTCAAAACGGGAGAAAAACAATGACCAGCGGGCCTGTCTAGGATTCAGGCGTTTAGCAGACTCGAGATACATCAAATTTTTGTGATCAGTCAAGACCACCACACGATGCTTAGCACCCTCGAGCCAATGACGCCACTCCTCAAATGCCCACTTCATGGCCAGCAACTCCCGATTGCCAACATCATAATTCCGCTCAGCAGGCGAAAACTTCCTAGAGAAGAAAGCACATGGTCTCATTACCGAGCAACCAGGGCCTCTCTGTGACAAAACGGCCCCTGCCCCAATCTCAGAAGCATCCACTTCGACCTGAAAGGGAAGTGAGACATCAGGCTGGCACAAAACAGGCGCCGAAGTAAACCGGCGTTTCAACTCCTGGAACGCCTCCACGGCTGCAGGAGCCCAGTTAGCAACATCAGAACCTTTCTTGGTCATATCCGTCAAAGGTTTAACAACGCTAGAAAAATTAGCGATAAAACGACGGTAGAAGTTAGCAAAACCCAAGAACTTCTGAAGACTCTTAACTGACGTGGGTTGAGTCCACTCATGAATAGCTCGGACCTTGACTGGGTCCATCTCCACAGCAGAAGGGGAAAAAATAAACCCCAAAAAGGGAACCTTCTGTACTACAAAGAGACACTTTGAGCCCTTTACAAACAAAGCATTCTCACGCAAAACCTGAAACACCATCCTGACCTGCTCCACACGTGAGTCCCAATCTTCAGAGAAAACCAGAATATCATCCATATAAACAATCATAAATTTATCCAGATACTTCCGGAAAATATCATGCATAAAGGACTGAAACACTGAGGGAGCATTAGAGAGCCCAAAAGGCATCACCAAGTACTCAAAATGACCTTCGGGCGTATTAAATGCAGTCTTCCATTCATCTCCTTGCTTAATGCGCACAAGGTTGTACGCACCACGAAGATCTATCTTGGTGAACCACTTGGCACCTTTAATCCGGGCAAACAAGTCCAACAACAGAGGCAAAGGATACTGAAGTTTAACAGTGATTTTATTCAGAAGCCGATAGTCAATACAAGGTCTCAAAGATCCGTCCTTCTTGGCCACAAAAAAGAATCCCGCACCAAGAGGGGAAGAGGATGGACGGATATGCCCCTTCTCCAGAGACTCCTTGATATACGAACGCATTGCGGCATGCTCAGGTACAGACAGATTAAATAATCTTCCCTTAGGAAATTTACTACCTGGAATCAAATCTATGGCGCAGTCACAGTCCCTATGAGGAGGCAGAGCACCGGATCTGGACTCGCTGAACACATCCTGATAATCAGACAAATACTCAGGAACTTCCGAAGGAGTAGAGGAAGCAATAGACACCGGCGGGGAATCAGCATGAATTCCCTGACAGCCCCAACTTGACACAGACATTGCCTTCCAATCCAAGACTGGATTGTGGGTCTGTAACCATGGCAGCCCCAAAACGACCAAATCATGCATTTTATGCAGAACAAGAAAACGAATCACCTCCCGATGTTCAGGAGTCATGCACATGGTTACCTGCGTCCAAAACTGCGGTTTATTTTCCGCCAATGGCGTAGCATCAATACCTCTAAGAGGAATAGGATTTACCAACGGTTCAAGAACAAAACCACAGCGCTTGGCAAATGACAGATCCATAAGACTCAGGGCAGCACCTGAATCCACAAACGCCATAACAGGGTAAGAAGACAATGAGCAAATTAAAGTCACAGACAAAATAAATTTAGGTTGCAAATTACCAATGGCGACAGGACTAACAACCCTTGTTAGGCGTTTAGAGCATGCTGATATAACATGTGTAGAATCACCACAGTAAAAACACAACCCATTCTGACGTCTATGATTTTTCCGCTCATTTCTAGTCTGAATTCTATCACATTGCATTAAATCAGGTGTTTGTTCAGACAACACCACCAGAGGATTAGCGGTTTTGCGCTCCCGCAAACGCCAGTCAATTTGAATAGCCAGCGCCATGGAATCATTCAGACTTGTAGGAATGGGGAAACCCACCATCACATTCTTAATGGCTTCAGAAAGGCCATTTCTGAAATTTGTGGCCAGAGCACACTCATTCCACTGAGTAAGCACGGACCATTTCCGAAATTTTTGGCAATACACTTCAGCTTCATCCTGGCCCTGAGAAATAGCCAGCAAGGCTTTTTCTGCCTGAACTTAAAGATTGGGTTCCTCGTAAAGCAATCCGAGCGCCAGAAAAAACGCATCAATATTTGCCAATGCTGGATCTCCTGGCGCTAGCGAGAAAGCCCAATCCTGAGGGTCGCCCCGTAAAAAAGAAATAACAATTTTAACTTGCTGAGCTGAATCTCCAGATGAACGGGGTCTCAGAGAAAGAAACAATTTACAATTATTCTTGAAATTCCTAAACCTAAATCGGTCTCCAGAAAACAGTTCAGGAATAGGTATTTTAGGTTCAGACATAGGACTACTGGTAACAAAATCTTGTATGCCCTGCACACGAGCAGCAAGCTGGTCTACACTTGTAATCAAGGTCTGGACATTCATGTCTGCAGCAAGCACAAGCCACTCAAAGGTAAAGGGGAGAAAGAGAGGAAAAAAAAACAAAAACTCAGAATTTCCTTTCTTATTATTCCACTTCTGCAATGCATAAACATTCAATGTTGGCCTGGCATACTGTTATGACCCCAATGGCAGAGGGTCTCAGAAATATTTACTAAGTCTGAAAACACAAAAACCAGCTCATAGGGCAGTGGTAACTGGGCTGACCATATATCTAATCCTAGCACCACAAATACCAGCAGCCGGGGAACGTGCCTACGTTGATTCTAGACGTCTTGCGCCAGCCGGAGAACTAACTAACCCTAGAAGGGAAAAGAAAGACCTTTCTTGCCTCCAGAGAAAAGACCCCAAAAGTTGGATACAAGCCCCCAACAAATAATAACGGTGAGGTAAGAGGAAAAGACAAACGTAAGAATGAGCTAGGTATTTAGCAAAGAGAGGCCCACTAGCTAATAGCAGAATATAGTAAGATAACTTATATGGTCAGCAAAAACCCTATCAAAAATATCCACGCTGGAAATTCAAGAACCCCTGAACCGTCTAACGGCCCGGGGGGAGAACACCAGCCCCCTAGAGCTTCCAGCAAGGTCAGGAATCACATTTAGTACAAGCTGGACAAAAATGAGAGCAAGCAAATAACCCAAAAAACAAAGAAGCAGGACTTAGCTTAATTTAGCACGAACCGGGACCAGCAGATAGGAGCAAACAGAAAGGATCTGATTACAACGATGCCAGGCACTGGACTAAGGATCCAGGAAGTTTATATAGCAACACCCCTGGACTAACGGCCCAGGTGGGTGCAAACTGAGGGAAGAAACTCCCAGAGAAATATCACTAGTAACCACAAGAGGGAGCCAAAAAGTCTAATTCACAACACCCTGGTTACCATTGTAAATGTAAAAAAACCCAAACACTACATACTTATATTCCGGTGTCTGTCGCGTCCCCCGGCGTCCGCTTCCCTGCACTGTGTCAGCGCCGGCCGGCCGTAAAGCAGAGCACAGCGGTGACGTCACCGCTCTGCTTTACGGCCGGCGCTTACACAGTGCAGGGAAGTGGATGCCGGGGGACGCGACAGACACCGGAATGTAAGTATGTAGTGTTTGTTTTTTTTTACATTTACACTGGTAACCAGGGTAAAGATCGGGTTACTAAGCGCAGCTCTGCGCTTAGTAACCCGATGTTTACCCTGATTACCCGGGGACTTCGGCATCGTTGGTCGCTGGAGAGCTGTCTGTGTGACAGCTCTCCAGCGACCACACAACGACGAAACAGCGACGCTGCAGCGATCGATCGGCATCGTTGTCTTTATCGCTGCAGCGTCGCTTAATGTGACGGTACCTTTAGAGTTTGATACACTGTAATGAATGAGATAGAGATAACAATCTGGCTGTATAGCCATATCAATAATATCCCCCCTGAGCAAAAAACAATTGAACGTGCATCAAGAGTGAATGACAAAATACACATATCGGTCAGGAACAACAAGATTTGTTAATAATAATTCCCAACCAGAAAAAAACACATCGGGTATTTTAACCCCTACCTAGCTCCACCCTCAACGCGTTTCCCCGTCTTATCATTTCATCAGGAGGCCCATTAACCCTAGAAAGCATACCCATAGAAATCTACACATTCACACACCTGGGGCCTTTTAGGCCTGTTTACAGTTATCATGGAATAACTCAAATAAAAATACTTTTCAAAGTTTATTGCAAAGTAAGGATGCATTCCCACTAGCGCAGGGGTCCACCAGGACGGGGTTCCGTAATGGATCTGACCTCCTGGTGACCCCAGCTAAGGCTGGCGGACGCATACCTGGGGCCTCACAGGTCTGCCAGGTTACTTGTTTTCTATTTTCTGTAAAATTACTTTAGTTAGAATTTTGAAACTCTAGGTATTCCTCAGGTATATAGTTGTTAGTAATTTCCAGTTGTTCATATATTTTTATGTTATAGGCATTTCGGTATAACAACCTTTTTTTGGGACTACCCCATATTCACGCACCTGGGGCCTTTTAGGCCTGTGTGCAAATAACACGGAATAACTCAAATAAAAATACTTTTCAAAATTTATTTTACAATTGTAAGGTAAGGATACATTTCAACTAGCGCTGGGGTCCGCCAGGAGGGGATCCGTAATGGATCTGACCTCCTGGTGACCCCAGCTAAGGCTGGTGGAATCCCGCCATTCCGGCAGCCTTAGCTGGAGTTACCAGGAGGTCAGATCCATTATGGATCCCCTTCTGGCGAACCCCAGCGCTACTGGGAACACAGCCTAAAATGTGTATATTTCAAAACATAATTATGTGCATAAAACAACAAAAAAGTAAGTAAACGGGCACGCCAAATATAGGCATTCTATATGCAATTTTTTTATGAAAACATTTTTTGGTTGTAGCAAACTTGGTGCAGGAATATTTATTTGTAACTTTACATATTCCCCCAACAATTCTCGCATATTATTTTTTCGGCTGAATGTTCCTTGCATACATTTTGTCCGCAAGTAGAACAGAAACGCTCCGATTTTTTCCTTCTTTGCTGGACAAATATAGCAGCGCTTTCTTTTTTTTTTCTCTTTGCTCTGGATGTTCCAGAAAGCGTATTCCACATCGGATCATTGCCTCCGTAATTTGCCTTGATAAGCATATCATGCTGATTCTCTCCATCATAGTAGGCATCAAAAGTTCATAACAAAGTTCTGTCAAAAATAGACGTCTCTTGTCTTTCCTGTTGGCATGGAATTCTGGATTAGTTTGACAATAAACAATGTAGCTATTGAGGGCTGACACATCAAGGATATTGGAAAAAAGGGCAACAGGCCAACGTTTAGTCTGCCTTTTGCACGAATACTCTCCAATCATTTCGTCCATCTTGTCGACACCTCCTTTTGTCTTATTATAATGCAGTATGATTTCAGGTTTTTTTTCCTGTCATTGGTGTCAATACTTCCATCATGATGCATTGTACTCAGTAATATCACGGATTTTTCTTTCTTGGCTTTATAAGGCTGGTTTCACATTTGCTTTTTTTGCCGCTGCGTTTTACCGCAAAAAAACGCATGCATTTTTTTTCCTATACTTAACATTAAAAACGCATGCGGTTTTTTTGCATGCGTTTTGCCGCGTTTGACAACGCATGCGTTTTTTCCATGCTTGCGTTTTGTTGCGGAAATGCAACATGTAGTAATTTCTAGAGGCGTTTTTTTGCCGCAAAAAAACGTATTGCTGTCTATGTAAACGCATGCGTTTTTAAGCACATGCGTTTGTTTGCGTTAAAAACGCATGCATTTTTATAGAAAAAAACAAGAATACACACTGATAAGCCACCCCCCACCATCAAGGTGATAAAGGGATCCATACCCTACCCCTAACCCTACCCCTAACCCTACCCCTAACCCTACCCCTAACCCTAAAGCCGGTAATTCAATTGCCAGCTTTTCATTTCTCCTGCCTAAACCCGGCATGATATGAGACATGGTTTACATACAGTAAACCATGTCATATCCCCCTTTTTTTTGCATATTCCACACTACTAATGTTAGTAGTGTGTATGTGCAAAATTTCGGCGCTGTAGCTATTAATTTTAAGGGTTAAATCGCAGAAAAAATTGGCATGGGCTCCCGTGCAATTTTCTCCACCAGAGTGGTAAAGCCAGTGACTGAGGGCAGATATTAATAGCCTGGAGAGGGTCCACGGTTATTGGCCCCCCCTGGCTAAAAACTTCTGCCCCAGCCACCCCAGAAAAGGCACATCTGTAAGATGCGCCTATTCTGGCACTTGGCCACTCTCTTCCCACTCCCGTGTAGCGGTGGGATATGGGGTAATGAAGGGTTAATGTCACCTTGCTATTGTAAGGTGACATTAAGCCAGATTAATAATGGAGAGGCGTCAATTATGACACCTATCCATTATTAATCCAATTGTATGAAATGGTTATAAAAAACACACACACAATATTGCAAAGTATTTTAATGAAATAAACACACAGGTTGTTGTAATATTTTATTGCTCTCTCAATCCACCTGAAGACCATCGTTGTGTAACAAATTAAAAATAATAAACCAACAATATACATACCTTCCGTAGATCTGTAACGTCCCACGATGTAAATCCATCTGAAGGGGTTAAAATATTTTACAGGCAGGAGCTCTGCTATAATGCAGCTGTGCTCCTGCCTGTAAACCCCGGGGAATGAAGGTAATGTAGGTCAATGACCTGTAGTTACCTTCAGTCGCGGTGATGCGCCCTCTGCTGGATGTCCTCATATGACCTCGAGCCTGTAATATATGAATAACTGGAAATTACTAACAACTATATACCCGAGGATTACCTAGATTTTCAAAATTCTAACTAAAGTACTTTTACAGAAAATAGAAAACAAGTAACCTGGCAGGCCTGCGAGGCCCCAGGTATGCGTTCTAGGGTTAAGGAACCTAGCAGTGCCACAGATGTGAGGTGTCCGGATGAAAAGGCATACCTTTAGATTATTAGAGGCTATCAGGGTTAATCTGGGACAGCTGTTGTGGAGTAGGGGCGCCAAAACAATCGTATCTTCTAGGGTGCCAACCTCCACTGCCAGGAAGGGACAACAGACTTTTTGTAGGGATTGTTTGGCAGGTTACTATTTTTGGTTTTGTGTTACAACAACTGCCTCACACTGGGCTGTTGAATTTTTAAAATATATTTAATAAAAGAGTCTTTTATCGGGAATATGTGTTTTTCACTTAAAATGGGTTTTCGCTAGTCCGTAAGGACAATATTTTGAGTTAATTTGTGCTGGAACCAACCTGAACAGTGTGTGTTCTGCTAACAGAGAGCGGGAGGAACCGTGCTCTCAGAAGGACTGTGCTTTGTGCTACCTTTTTACTTTTGTTTTCCTGTTTTACCAACAGGGCCATGTTTGTTTTACTTAACCTTGGCTTATGCTGCCTATAATAAACCAAAAGAAGTTCTTAAAGAGACAGCATTCCCGTGTCTACCTCCGTGTACCGCTGAGTGAGCTGATCTACTACAGGTGGTGTTAGAAGTGTGGGCAGTGTTCCCAGCTAAAACATATGATGGCTACAAGATGTGCTGCATGTTCTTGGTGAAGGTGGTCACAAGACAGCATTTGACGCCAGTCAAAATGGAGGACCTGGTTAAGCATCTGGTACAAGCACAGCAGCAACAGCACCAACATGATCAGCAGCAGTTATAGCAGCAACAGATGGCACAACAGGAGACAAGTAAGCTGTTTATACAAAAAAAGCAACAGCAGCTCCAGCAGCAGGTTGGCTTGCTTGCAGAGGGGGTTTGTGGAAGGCAAGCAGCCCGTCCCCAAAGTCCAAGTGATGAGACATACGTCCAGAAGTCAATAAAATGAGCCAAGAAAAAAATGACCCTGGGAGATGATGGGGAAGGATTTTTGACTGTGTTTGATCGAGTAGCAGAACGTGAGTAACTGTCACCAGTTGTTGGCCCCCTATCTAACTGGCGAGCCCCCAAAGACTTTTTATGATTTGGCATTACAGGATGTACAGGAGTATGCCAAATTGAAAACTGAAATTTTGGCATGCAGTGGAGTGACTATGGTGGTCAGAGAGCAAAGGGTTCACCATTGAGCGTATTATAATGACAATCCTCCTCAATCCCAAATGTTTGGTATACTGCATCTTGTACAGAAATAGTTGCCGCTGGAGTCTTCCACTCCAGCCCAGATGGTAGAGCAGGTTGTCTTGATAGATTTAAACACTCCCTTCCTAGTCCGATGCAGACCTGGGTTGCCCAGTGAGATGCAAAGAATGCAGACGAATTGTTGGGCCTAGTACAACGGTACCAGGAGGTCGAGAGGTCCCTAAGAAAGCCAGGGGGTGGTGTATCTCCATACTGAGGTAGCCAGTGGGAGCCCAATACCCAAATGTTGGGTAGTAGAACCACCATGGCTGGGGTGTTCTAAATTCCAAGGGGTCACTGAGGGGTTGTTAAGCACCATTGGGAATGACTTACTCTGCTGGAGATTTTGCGGTCCGAGACATATAGCTGCCTGTTATCCTTTATCCTCCAATGAGATGGACTGCAACTTATGGAGTAGATGCTCGTACAATCAGCCAGGAAAGGGGCCATAGACATGTCCTGTGACAATAAATGGGGTGCTGATGGTAGGACTCTTTGACTCAGGAAGCTTGGTGACAATAAAAAGGAACCGTGGTACTGAGACCCATGAAGTTGGGGTAGTAAAAGACATGCTACATCTGGTGATAAATGGGTGGGACTTTAGCCTGTTCTGGGCCATGTGGGGAAAGGCAAGGGTGGAGCCGGTCCACCCATGAAGAATCACCAGCGCCTATGGAGGCGGATGTGTTCCCCCTGTGTGTTTTTGCTGGTGACAAGGACAAGACAGTGACCAGTGAGACCGAGATTCCTGAGTTTGAGATTTCTGGGGGGAATTTTGGGACTACTCAAATACAGGATCTTACTTTAAAAATTTTTATTGACAATGTGACTGTGATAAAGGGGGTTTCTCAACAGTCGGTTTTAGCATTTCATTTTAAATGAAAAACTGCATTATCGGGTCACTAAACCTAGAGGAAAAGTGATAGAGAAGTTGTTGGTGACGGGTCCCTATATGTGTAGAGTACTAGGTCTGGCCCATTGTTATGTCTTGGGTGGATATCTGGGAGTAGGTAAAGCTCAAGAGCTGGTCCTTCAGAGGTTCTACCGGCCTGGATGTCACCGAGACTTTGTTAATTTCTGCTGATCCTGCCCTACCTGTCAGCTATCTGCTCCCGTATCCCATTTCCACAGTCCCATAGTGCAATTGTGCCTTATAGAAATCCTATAATATTGTCATTTTAAAATGGATCAATAAAATTGGAAGTTTTAAGGAACTGGAGCTACAACATTTCTTCTTAATGGTATTCATCACGTCTAATCAAGACGATGTTCCTTTGCACCTTTGGTGGCTGTCGGTAAGCTGGCTTTGGCCTTTTCTATATATTATCACACACCACCATGCCTGGTTTTAGATTCAGCGGCAAGAGCCACAGATCTGTCTGATCTGGTAAACCTTTCAACAACTCTGTGGCAGTGTGCTGTTTGTCACCTAAATAAATTAGCAGAGCCTGTTGCTGCTTCACTGAGGCAGTGTTGCAGTGATTCCAGATTGCGACTGATATGTATGACGTGCTTCGAGATGACAATGCGGAGGAGAATGAGGAGGACAAGAGGGTGCAGGAACTGGTACAGAAGGCCTGGGGTAGGGACAGCTGAATGCTGCAATGGGACAAGGAATTGGATATGGTTGCTGATGATGCTTGTGAATATGCAATGACAGGTGCACGGCAAGAGGCATTCACACCTGCATCCTTGACAGGGGATTGGTAAGGCTAGGTTCACATTGCGTTAGTGCAGTCCGTTCAGCGCATATGCTAACGGACTGCGCTAACGCAAGTGCCGACTTTGGCACAGCGCTAGCGCAGATGGAGCATCTGCTAGCTCCATTTGCGCTAGCAGTGATGGACCTGGAAATGCTGCAGCCCGCGTCTCGGATCCGTCACTGAATGACGGCACATCGCCTAGCGCACGCCCATTGTGGGCATGCGCTAGCGATGCGTCTGCCATAGGAAGTAATGGCGGCGTTAACGGACTACGTTACACCGTGTTATGCCGCGGTGTAACGTAGTCCGTTTAACGGATCACACTAACGCAGTGTGAACCCAGCCTAAACACATACCACAGTGGAATTTGCAGTGGTATCACTTGCAAACACTGATTGTGGACCCAGGCATTGTTCTCACCTAGTTGGGCTGGACTGGAGAATCAGGAAGAGGTGCAACAGTGGAACAAGCATGCTTAGGGCTGAAGAGAGCTGGGTACATGAGTTTATTGTTTTTTAACCCCTTCCTGGTAGTTTCAGTTTGCACCAAATTTAGTCGATGCAACTCTGTTTTCTCCCCCAAATTGAGCGACTCTGCTCATTTAACATTTTGAAGATTAGTTTAACTATGTTCATGATAAATCTCTTTTATTTTTTCCACTGAATAGTTATTACATTTAAAATGCATCTTAAGAAATGAATTTTGTTTTTACCATAATCTATGCAGTATTTGATTCTGTTTTTCAGTGCATGGTTGTAAAACAGTATAGTGATAGGGAAACATGCTGAAGAAACGTAAGCCTCCTATACACTTTGCATAGGCTTAACCAGCATTCAACTGACAGTTAACATTCAACATACAGCAATCTTTCCATGCAAAGTCTGTTGAAGGATCATGTGTTCTTTAAGAGAGCTGCTGCCAAAAATCTCTGGCATCTCTGGTGGTGTCTAATCTCTTAGAGAACGGAAGAATCATTGGTCTGAAATTGAACATGCTGGATCCTTCTGTCTTCTGATATCACCTATAGGATGATAGTCGGGAGGCTGTTATACACCTTAGACTGTCAGTCAAACCTGTTGATATTAGTATGTTTAGTCAACATTTTCATGGTGACAAGTTCCCTTTAAAGGCAAGTGCAGTATGATCAGACTATGCTTCCTCTGCAAATACAGAAGCATTTTAGGAAATGTGATAAACATCAATGGAGTCAGGGGAGATTTAAAAAGATTTGCCTAGAGGAATTTGATAATAGACAAAGTAATCCTTTTACGGATCTCTATAGGATTATTATTGAATAGTATGTGTTAATTTTTTGAGCAAAAGAGACAGCACCATCACTTGAACTTATGTACTTTTAAACTTCCTGCTGTACTGTGAGAGGAGATGAACACTGGGGAAAAGCATGGTCAAATTAATTATATACTGCTACCTAACTTTTACCTATACATATGTTTGGTACATGTACAGATGCACCCTTATTTAATGTTTGCCTTGATTCAGACAGCTTAGTCTCTGTTGGAAAATAATATCCCCTGCAAAGGTCATGCCTTTCGAGAAGCGTAAAGTAAAGTGAGAGGCAAAAACCAGTGGGAAGCAAAGCATTGTACAATTCAGTGAGCAACAAGGTCAATTACTTCATTCCTAGTTGTTTTTCAGCACAGTTGGAGAGAACAAAATCATAATGCTTGACTGACATTATGTAGCAGTTTAATACAAAAAAATAATGAATTTAAATAATTTTCTAAAAAATGTCAACTTGATTGGACATGGAAAGTAAGAATGAACTAGCTCTTTGTTGCATCAGAGAAGTGGAACAAAATTAATGTAATATATAAAAATGTTTTCACATCCTACAGTAAATTGTGATATTTAAAAGTGTCCTACCCTCTTGCAAGTAAACTTTCTCACAACTGAGCGTGACAGTTGCACCCAAATTATCATACTGATGTACAGAACCATGATACAGCACACACTAATGTCTCAGGCTATATTGTACCTCCACATGCTCTAAAGACACGCAGTATGGATGAACACAGATTTCTTCATCAGAAGGCATATTACAGAAGTATTTTCTTCTAGAGGTATTACTTACAATTTGAAGATATTAGAGGATAGGGCTCCATAATATACAGCCATGACCAAAAGTTTTGAGCATGCAACAAAATTATGGGTTTCTCAAATTTTACTGCCTGAGTGTTATTAGATCATTTAGTTAGATGTTTCTACAGTTACTAAAGTAAAATGATAAGAATATCATAAGTTTATAAACTTTTGTTGACAAATATATCAAGTTTATGAAAAAACTACATACATACGTGTTAACCCCCAGTCGGGCAAGGATTTCACCTTTCAGTTTCCCATAGTCCAGGGCATCATCCCAACTGAGGTCCAAGTAGGCTTTCTGGGCTTCTCCCATCAGGAAAGGGGCCACCACTTCAGCCCACTGAGAAAACAGCAAGCTCTCCTGCTCCGCAGTGCACTCGAACACAGTGAAGCAAGCCTCCATGTTGTCCTCAGGACCCATCTTCCTCAGTGCTGACCGAACTTTGTACTGGGCCTCTGAACAGATTGGGGTTGGTGGTGGGGCCGATTCTTGCAAAGCTGCAATTTGCTGCATCAACAGATTATTTGTCTGCTGCTGTTGCTCATTACACTCCTGCTGCCTTTGTTGCTGCTCCTGCTGCCATTACTGAGTGAGGACCAACTCCCTCAAAAACTCCTCCATCTTGTTGGCAGGCTTTGGGTATGCCTCAGTTCACACTGCCCACATTCTCAACCATATGTAATGCATTGGGGTTGGTGCAGTGCGACAGAAAAGCAGTGACCACAGGTAAGTTCAAAACAAAGTGTGTTTAATGTCCAACATAACTCACAACTGGAAAACAAATAGTATCCTCCAGATCGCAGTTGGGACTTCAAGACAGTCCGTATCCGAGATCGGTTGCCGTGGGCGACTGCACCGCTGTGTCATGCTGAGGGGTACCAGGCCTTTTGGCTATGCTTGGCTCCATGTTGTTTCACACAAGCTGAATCTTGCAAAGCCACCTGCTCTGCAGTTTGCAAACCAAGACTGGCACATGCAACCCTTTGTTGCAGGGTTTTTAAATGGAATCTGTGGCCATGGGCCACTTGTAAGACCCGGCCTGGAGGGAGCAAACTGCACCACTGCCATCCTGCAGTGCACTGCAAAAATAAAAACCAATGCCGGGTTTTCTTAAATCTGCCTTGGGCAAATAGCTTGTCCATGACCACACTTATTTTTATTGTGCATTGGAATCACAGCTATATCTGTGACTACAATGCACTCCAGTGGCCTTAATACGCTTCTATGCGCATCCTGGGGGATACATAGCATCCCTCGCATATAATACCAGTCGCTGCCTCATAATAAAAAAAAAAAATATATATATATATATATACATATATTGACCATCCCACAAGCCAAGAAGCGCCTCTTCTGTGACACATAAGCCTCGGTTTCAGGATTTTTCTTTAATAGCAGTAATTTTGCTCAGATTCTCCAACAATCTACATACAGGTATTGTTTCATGGAACTGTTCATTTTTCACTAGACTTATCTTTGTATCTTTTCTATTTCCCGACATGCATGCTTTGGTTCATCCTTATCTCAGTCATGAAAACTTTATTTAGTTGCAACACCTCACCTCCTTTATGCGACTGTTACTTTTATACTTACCTTATCATCACTTTACTGTTATGTTTGCCCTGCCATAACAACACTCAGTTTCCAATAGTATTTTTATATTTAACTTATCACCTTACTTTTACAATTTTTTATTCATCACGTTACTCAATTTCCTATGGTATCCTGGTTTTCTTTCCTTTTCATTTTGTTATCCTTTTCTCATTTTTTCTTTATCTTTATGGTCTCATTCCCTCTTTCTTCTCTCCTTTCCTCCTTTCTTTCCTTTATATGGTCCTAGTCTGTATCCATTTCATTTTCCATGTGTTGACTTCGATATCCTTCAAGCTTTTAAATACATACTTTTTTCTTTTTAGGTAGTACATACATTTGGCATCATCATTGAAAATCTCATAGATCTGCCTCTTATACTGACTGTACACGAGATCCAGCCATTTCATATGAAATAGAATTTAAGTCAGCCTTTAAGAATATTTAATATACTCTTTTCATTTTTTGTATACTCTTGATACTTGATTTCAATTTTATATGGACATGATGTCCACTTTACATAATTATATTATGTGCAATCTATAAATTTTTCTAGAAAAATGTATAATGTTTTTTAATTTTGGTTGGCCATACAGTCTTATCTATGGTCTTTTTTTTCTATTTCTAGATATACCTTGACAAAGGCCATGTATGGCTGAAATGTAGGTCTTTATTTTCTGTTTTTCCATGGGTCAAATTACAAATAAAATCAACAAATCTCAATTGTCTTCCATACTTTGTGTGCCGAAGTATACAATTTTATTATCTGATAATTGAATTAGTCTTCTGAACACCTTTTTGCAGTTAGGCAGTTTCAGCAAGCCTATCTATTTTTCAGCAGTAAAGTTAGAATCGGCCCTGTTTATGTGGTCTAGGCTGTGCACTCTGACCTCCTTTCCTTATTCTGAAAAATGCTAAAATGACATTGCTTGACGTTGTAGCCAGTACTGGTCAGCGGCAAGCAGACATCTCTGGGACTAAGTCCTGCTTTTCCCCTTCTGAGCATGCCAGGGGTAAGACCTCTCATTGGAGGTTGGGGGTCACATGCTCAGGTACTGTAGCAGCTCCCATTGGTCCTCTAGGAAGGTCCTGAAGTTGCTGCAGCTATAAAAGGTTCACATGGCCGCACGGCCATGCACTAGTATCAGCTTCCAATATGAGCTTTAGCTACTCAGTGGTCTTGTCTGCTTGTGGTCAGGGTCTGGCTGAAATAAGCCACTAGGAGTTTGTATGGTGAATTCAGGGCTGTTTTAAAGCCATTAGAATTCCGGCTCCACCGGAGAGGAGGTGTTTGTGTGCTTGCTACTCCCTGACCACTGATTGCTTTTGCTCTGTTAGGCGGCTGTGTTCCCCTGTGACTCTAACAGAGCACAGCGTTTTCCCTTCTGTGCGACTCTGTGAAGTAACAGAGTTCGCTTCTACAGCCATATTGTGCCACCATTTGCAAGCAGCAGGTTGGTCTCCTGCACGGTGGACCCGGGCTGCGAACGCACCAATAATAAATACTAAATATTTTTGTGATTCTTGCAAATCAAATATTTTTCAAACTTGCAGGGACCCAAACGTATCAATTAGCCCATCTCTAAATAGGAGGTTTCCAAAACAAAGGAAATGTATTTAAAATATACCATAACAAAAAGAGTCAAAATCTGCAGCTGGAAAATGTGATAAAAATGTACGTAAAAAAACAGCACTCAAAGATGCAAAGAACAAACACAATTAACCTCAATTTTGTAATTGATTGAAAATTACTGCATAGAATCTGCAACATCAAATATACACAAAATACTCATCATGAACATTTATTCTAAGAATTAGAAAAAAACATGCAAAAACTTGTTTCAAATAAAAACCTGATTTAAATAATTTTTTCTGAAGCTATACCACTTTTAGGCTACGTTCACATTTGCGGTCGGCGCTGCAGCGTCGGGCGCCGCAGCGTCGCCGCATGCGTCATGCGCCCCTATATTTAACATGGGGGCGCATGGACATGTGTCGCACTTGCGTTTTGCGCCGCATGCGTCCAAAATCAATGAAAAAAAGGACGCATGCGGCGCAAAACGCAGCGTTGTGCATGCGTTTTGCTGCGTTTTTGTTTGCGTTGTGCGTTGCGGCGCCGACGCTGCGGCGCACAATGCAAATGTTAACGTAGCCTTACATTGTGTTTACTACTTCCAAATGATGTCTATGTAACTAATTACCGTATTTTTTGGACTATAAGACGCACTTTTTTTCCTCGAAATTTGGGAGGAAAGTGTGGGTGCGTCTTATAGTACGGATATAGCATGTGGGGAGGGGGGCAGCAGGGAGTGGGATCGCACTGTTATCCCACTTCAGGATGTCCCCGCTGCCCGGAATCAGCTGCTGGGGAAAGCACATGGCCCCGCTGATTAAGTGCAGTGAATATTTATTAGCTGCTCCCCGCCCACCGATCAGCTGAGCGGTGAGTCGGGAGCAGCAAATGAATGCTGCACTTAAGCAGGGACACATATGGCTCTCTCAGCTGCTGACTCCTGCAGCAGCTAGGGAGATTTGTGTGTCCTGGGGAGGAGGCAGCAGCAGGGGCCAGAGGAGAGAGGAGATCGCTGTGTACCTGCCTGCCATGCTTGGACGCCGAGTGTTGTGCACAAACAGGACCTGTGATGATGTCAGAAGTGGGCGGGCTGGAGCATCACATGGCAGCTCAGAGCTCTCCCTCTTCTTGACATCATCACAGGTCCTTCAGGCTCCCCACTAGAATCTGCAGCTTCCTCATAACCTGTGCTGTGGAGAGGCAACAAGAGGGAGGGCTCTGTGTGCAGTCATGGGATGCTTTTACCTCACCACAGTGGCTGGCAGGCTGCCACAATTAAGAGGTTAGTCTCTGCCACTCCTGCGGTGAACTATAACTCCCAGCATGTCGTAGGATCTGCAGGACATGCTGGGAGTTATAGTTCTCCCATGGGATTTTAAAGCAGCACTCCAGTGTTATTTTTTCAGTGCTGGAGTGGTGCTTTCAATATAAGCCCTGTGCCCCCATTCTTATACTCACCCTCCAGCGTCTTCACATAGTACTGTACAGACACCACACTGGTCCCGCAGCTTCCAACATAATAACATACTATTATATATAATAACACCACATATAATAGTATGTTATTTATGTTATTAAATATTTTACCACATTTTTTTGCTTCAAAAATTTTTTCTCCCTATTTTCCACCTCTAAAACCTGGGTGCGCCTTATAGTCTGGTGCGTCCTATAGTCCGAAAAATACGGTATTCATCCTATTAAAGTTTTCTGGGTTAAGTTTTCATTAATTAAATTAAAAAGCAATTATAATTGTTAAAGTTTTAAATACTTTGCGTAGAGGCACATATAAGTGTTTGAATTCACAGATGGATTCTGATCTCCTACTGCTTGCCCTGAAGACAACTTGGCTGTAGACCATTAGAGATGTAATACTATCAAAATGTGTGATTAATTGTTCTCACAGTTGGGGATCTTTTTGTAAAAGTCTTGGCAACATTTAAGAATTAATTACACACTAAAAATAACATACCAAAAATGGCGGCATTAGTTTTATCGACTTACTGCTGTACAGTGTAAAAAATATCTATTAATTACATATTAGATATAATGTTTTAATGTGTATGTAACTTATGGCACAATCCAGCTGAGAAATCAGTTTATGTTATGGTAAATCATATGTCACACAGTAATACACTTTTGTAAGCTCTACCAGATATAGATAAAATGTTTTCTGATCTTCTGATGCTGATTAACGCTCCCAAGGAGACATGGGGTGAGATGCACATCAATGAGCTGCTTTGGTGTGCAAGTGAGAGTTGGGACAATGAAAGGTGAGTATAATCTTTCACTATTTTTTAACACTATCTATGCTCAAAATAAAATGCAGCAAACTGCAGATGGCTATCCACATTGTGGTGATTAGGAAATCTTTGGGAGATTTGTAACAAAATCAATTTATTATAAATTAATTTGCTAATTTCTATTTGTATCCAAAATTCCTAATATCTAATAAATAGTAGTGTATGAGTTTTAAGATGTGTGTTTAATTATGTTTGTTTAACATGCATTTCCAGAGCTATCACAGCCATGCCAAGTATTGGCATAGCTGTGATTGGCGGGTGCATCATATGACCCTGCATGTCTAAATGCTGCTTCACAAGTGGTGCCGCCATTCTGCTTTGATTCATGTTGAGAAAGGACGCAGCTATAGTGAGGGACAATGTTGGATACCGCATGCTGCAAAAAAGCCACTGTGTGTACTCTGCATCCATATCTATGGGAGTACTGTACCAAAAGCTGCTGTGTGTACTCTGCAACCTCCTGTGAAGGCACACTCTATAAAAAAACACTGTGTGTACTCTGGAACCCAGCCTGTGGGAGAACTGTGCCAAAAAGCTGCTGTGTCTACTCTGCACCCATATCTGTGGAAGTACTGTGCCAAAAAGTTGCTGTGTGTACTCTGCAACCCCACCTGTGGGAGTACTGTTCCATACATTGTGGTGAATACTCTGCAACCCTGCCTGTTGAAGTACTGTGCCAAAAGCCGCTGTGTGCACTTTACAACCTCTCCTGAAGGATGTGAGCCAAAAAAATACTGTGTGCACTCTAGAATCCCGCCTACCAGGGGTGCTGTTCCAAAAAGCGTCTGTGTGTACTCTACACTCATATCTGTGGGAGGACTGTGCCAAAAGCACACTGTGTGTACTCTGCACCCCCACCTGTGGGAGTACTGTGCCTTTTAGCTGGTTTGTATACTCTGCACCCATATGTCTGGGAGTACTGGGCCAAAAAGTTGCTGTGTATACTCTGCAAACTTGACTGTGACAGTACTGTACCAAAAAGCCACTGTGTGAACTCTGCAGCCATGTATGTACGAGCAGGGTGCATAAAAATTAACTCTACTCTCCAGCCATCTTTTTACCATTTGTAGGCCAAACAAATAATTTTACTGTACTGCTATTTCTATATGAGTATTGTGGCAAATAAATAAATCAGAGCAGCTGTCTCTGCCATTTGTAGGCCAAGCAAATAATTTTACTGTACCGCTGTGTCTATTCGAGTATTGTGGCAAAAGAAAATTGTACTGTATTCTGCATTCGTCTCTTTGCCATTTGTAGGCCAAGCAAATAATTTTCCTGTAAAGCTGTGTTTGAAAGAGTAGTGGGGCAAAAAAATAAATGTACTCTTCCACCATCTCTGTTTGAGCATTGTACAGAAAAACCACTTCCAAAAGTTAGAAGAGCATTACATAGGGGACGTAAACGTGGCCATGGTGGTGCTCGTATAGTTGCTGATAGTGGTGGTGGTGTAGCTGCTGTAGGGAGATGACATGGTTGCTCTGTGTCTGCTACATGCTCAAGTACAACATTATGCTATGAATCCTTTTTTAAGGCTGAGTACTGTTGCACAAATGGTGAGGCCACAAGATGTTGAAAAGGTTTTAGATTGGATGTCTGAGAGTGGCTCCAGTTCCTTTGCATTATCTTCCACCAGGTCCACTAAAGAATGGGCAAAGTTGGAATCAGAGGACCATGGTCATCTGGCTTCCACCTCACCTCCTTGAAATTCAGCCAAGCAGTCTAAGACCCAAGTAATGCAGCAGTCTCTTCTCATTTTGATGACGCTGTATCAAGGAGGCACGGGGTAGTAGTTATAACCGAGTCCACTAGATCACAGTCAGTGAGCACCCCGGCCTCTTGCACATGAAAATGACAGGAGTGGTGCCAGCCCTGGAGCACAGTCAAATTACCATCAGCACTCGGTTGCTCTCCACAGAACGGCACTCTCCATATGCATCACACGTCACGCTCCGGTTCCAGCAGTAGAAAAACTTGTTTATTAAAGATGAAATGAAGGAGATATGACTTCCTGTGCTTTCTCTAGCAACGTCTATCAATCAACAGCTGCAGCATCTGCAGCTTCCATTTGGCTCCTGGGAGCCAACAGTCTCTGAGAGGGCACTCTCACAGTCCTTGTACCCCCATTCTTGCTGCCTGACAGTCCATTGGCAGCTGTTCCCCTCCAGGGGTATAGCACATTCCCAACAGGGGAGCACCTCTTGCCATGGGCAATCCTGCACGGGCTCTGCTGCAGAAGCAGGAAATTGGGGGGTGCCTCCTGGTTACCTAATCTACACCCTGCTGTCGGTAATCACTATGGTCATATTTTTCCCCTTTGATGGAACTCCCGCAGATATATCTGTATGGGGATTTGGATTTATTATGAAGTAGTGGGGGTTGTGGGTTAGGCTTCAGCATTTGTCCATCTCCTTTTGCCATTCACTTTGGTATACTATACATTTATTTTGTTTTGACTACATAGCTAGGGGGGATGGCATCGTATAATTAACTCTACTATTGCTGCAAATAACCTTGGAGTTGCGCACTTGCACATCACACATGTGGCAGTGGTGTGTCCTGTACATTCATTCCCTTGCACTTGTGTGTATACTATTATTAATAAAATTTGATATATTTTTGAATACTATCGACCTGGTATCATCTTTTCTTTGTGTATGTGGATATAGAAGCAGGAAATTGCTGCTTCTTCCAGGCTGTTAACACAGCCCTTTTTTTTAACACTTACTGTCCCTGAACTAATCATGTTCAATACAATGCAGTACAATACAGGAACATGAAATAAAGAGAACAGTCACACAGTACATATACAACACAACAGCAAAACTGCACTAAAAAGTATTACAATAGTAGACATATAGACACTTTGATACATAGCCAACTATTAGAGCACCGGAGGGGGAACACATGTCTGGCATATAAGGAAGGAGGGGCAGTGAAGGTCCCAGCCACCTCCTTACACACCTCCCTCCTAAAACACAGTCATCCCTGACCATGACGCATCTACAGAGTTAAAACTGCAACTACAAAAACATCAATAACAGTGTGTCCAACCTCAGTTACTATCAATAAAAGAGTCTCAGTCTCTCTCAAAGCGACCCTGGCCCCCAGGTCCCTTGGGCTCCAGTAAACATACGGGCCCAATGGCCACTTAGCACAGTTTACACAATCGTGACCCAGCTCACTCTTTGGGTCCTCCTGCTCGAGCTCTCCCCCTTTCATACTTTGACCAGATCATGGGTCCACTAGCATATCTGTGCACTGCGCTTAACTGGGGTAAAGTGTAGGGTAAAAAGAGAATGAAGATCCGGGTAAAAAAAATTTCAGTCCTTGCAACAGCTACACGCACAGTTCCTGGTAAGCCAACCCTCATAGGATTTTCAGGCCTTTGATCCAGCAGGGGGTGCGCAAATGTGCGCAAATAAACTGGGAGGGGAAAAATCAAAGACTTATAACCATGACTGGATTGGCCACCACTGGCACTTCAGTCCTGATGCCATACTGGGCTCCTTGCCCTTAAGAGATGCAAAACAGTCTCTTCATGTATTTTATTTTCCAGGTGCAATGGGCACAACACATTTTTTTCAATAGGGGCCACGTCAATCAAAGCACGGCCGCTGATTACTATTGTGGGCCACAATTTGGCCTCAGATAACAATAAAAGTATGGCCAAAAGATCCACTGGAGGATGACTCACCACTGTTCCTCCAACTTCTTTCCTTCGGCAACAGCCAACTCAGCAAACTTGGAGCCTCCTGCTCCCATTACCTGCCTGTTGTCACTGTTTCCTTTAAGTGCCTCTCTGCTCTCTATCTCACTGCAGGAGCTCTGATCGTTGCAAGAGATCGCCGGACACCCTGCGCCTCCTGGCCTACCTCTCCTTGATGTTAAAGACCACTGTGGCCGCCACAGCATCCGGTCCTCAGGCAAAACAGGTGTGGGGACTGGGGTAAGAGTAAGCATCACACTCACTGTGACTGCATCCGGTTGTGACGGTCCTCCACTGTGGCCGCACGAACTCAGGATCACGGCCACTGCTGTTTTCCTTTCCAAAGCTTCTGCTTTCTCGACTGCTCCTTCTGGCTCAGGGTCCTCTGCATCCTCGGCACTCCAGCTCCTGACGATCTTCCTCACTGGCTGCTGCACACAGACAGGTAACTCACTCGCCCATGGCGTCTCTCTTCCTGTCATGCCAACTTGCTCTTCTGAGCTCCACACGTTCATGGGCGGAGTCGCTTCTGGCTGCTCCACCCATTTCTTCTGATCAGACTGGAAGGGCAGCAGCTTCTTCTTTGCCAGCACCCATTTCAGGCAGGCATCCTTCACAGAGGAATGCGGCCTTCATTCCTCCGGCGCCAAATCTCTTGCATGATGCCCATGAAAGGCGGCACCCTCCTTCATTTTTGCGCCACTGACCTCTGTTTCCCGGTCAGTGTCTGGCACCATTGTTATGTCACTGTCAGCTGCCATCTATAATTCCTTCATGGCAGTAAACAATTCCCAATCACTGTCAGCCACCATCTTTAATTCCTTTATGGCAGTCAACACTTCACAAAGCTCAAGAGTCTTCTCAAAGTTACTGTCAGGCTCTCCTTCCGGTTCAAATGGGGAAAGGTGCCGGGAATGCCATCTCAGCTGTTCCTCCCTGGTAGTAGACCTCCGATCCTTCTCTGACAGTCTTAGAGTTTCAAGGCTGCTGGGTTCGATCCTGCCGACTACGCCAAGTGTAACAAGGTGGCACAGGGTGGTAGTCATAACCGAGTCCATTAGATCACAGTCAGTAAGCACCCCGGCCCTTTGCACATGAAAAAGACAGGAATAGTCCCAGCCCTGTAGCACAGTCAAATTACCTTCAGCACTCGGTTGCTCTCCACACAGGAACGGCGTTCTCATTATGCATCACATGGCACACTCCAGTTCCAATAGTACAAAAACTTGTTTATTAAACATGAAATGAAGGAGATATGACTTCCTGTGCTTTCCCTAGCAAAGTATATCACATCAGCAGCAGCTGCAGCTCACATTCAGCTCCTGGGAGCTAACAGTATCTGAGAGGGCACTCTCACAGTCCTTGTGCCCGTTCTTGCCTCCCGACAGTCCATTGGCAGCTCTGTTCCCCTTCAGGGGTATAGCACGCTACCAACAGGAGAGCACCTCTTGGCACTGGCAATCCTGCTCAGACTCTGCTGCAGAAGCAGGAAATTGCTGCTTCCAGGCTGCTATCACAGCCCCTTTTTTAACCCTTCCTGTCCCTGAACCAATCAGGTTCAATACAATACAGTACAATACAGGAATATGAAATAAAGGGCACAGTCACACAGTACATGTAAAACAATAAAACAGCAGTAAACCGTAAACAGTAGTACCATAGTAGACATATAGACACATTGATGCATAGCCAACTATTAGAGCACCGCAATGGAAACACATGTCCAGCATATAAGAAAGGAGGGGTGTTGTGAATTTGGATTCTGGGCTCCCCCGGTGGCTACTGGTGGAATTGAACTGGTGTCTTCATCTTCTCTGTTCACCTGTTCCCATCAAGATGTGGGAGTCGCTATATAACCTTGCTGCTCTGTTAGTTGCTTGCCGGTCAACAATGTTATCAGAAGCCTCTCTGTGCTTGTTCCTGCTCCTAGACAACTACTAGATAAGTTGGACTCTTGTCCATGTTTGTTTTTGCATTTTGTTCCAGTTCACAGCTGTAGTTTCGTTACTGTGTCTGGAAAGCTCTTGTGAACGGGAATTGCCACTCTGGTGTTATGAGTTAATGCCAGAGTTTTAAAGTAATTTCTGGATGGTGTTTTTTGATAGGGTTTTCAGCTGACCATGAAAGTGTCCTTTCTGTCTTCTGCTATGTAGTAAGTGGACCTCAAATTTGCTAAACCTATTTTCATACTACGTTTGTTATTTCATCTCAACTCACCGCCAATACATGTGGGGGGCCTCTGTCTCCTTTCGGGGTATTTCTCTAGAGGTGAGCTAGGACTAATATTTTCCTCTGCTAGCTTTATTTAGTCCTCCGGCTGGGCTGGGCATCTAGAATCAACGTAGGCATGCTACCCGGCCACTGCTAGTTGTGCGTTAGGTTTAGTTCATGGTCAGCTCAGTTCCCATCTTCCAAGAGCTAGTTCCTATATATGCTTATGCTATGTTCTCTTGCCATTGAGATCATGACAGTTTGACCGGCCCGCAAAGTGTTAATTGTTTGGGCTGAAGCAGGAGAAAAAGAAGTGTTGAAGGGAAATTTTTTTTTTTTTTTTTTTTTTTCCCCTCAGAGTTTTGCTGCCTAGCCCTTAATTGCTGTCTAGCTGCTTCTTACCTCCTCTTAACCCTTGAATGGCTCTGTGTCCACCTGTTTGTAATGGATCTTCAGAGTGTAACTGCAGGTTTGAATAATCTCGCCACGAAGGTACAAAATTTGCAAGATTTTGTTTGTCATGCACCTGTATCTGAGCCGAGAATTCCTTTGCCGGAATTTTTCTCGGGGAATAGATCCGGGTTTCAGAATTTTCGAAATAATTGCAAATTATTTTTGTCTCTGAAATCTCGCTCTGCCGGAGATCCTGCTCAGCAGGTCAGGATTGTGATTTCCTTGCTCCGGGGCGACCCTCAAGACTGGGCTTTTTCATTGACACCAGGAGATCCTGCGTTGCTCAATGTGGATGCGTTTTTTCTGGCCTTGGGGTTGCTTTATGACGAACCTCATTTGGAGCTTCAGGCAGAAAAAACTTTGATGTCCCTATCTCAGGGGCAAGATGAAGCGGAAATTTACTGCCAAAGATTCCGTAAATGGTCTGTGCTTACTCAGTGGAATGAGTGCGCCCTGGCGGCGACTTTCAGAGAGGGTCTCTCTGATGCCATTAAGGATGTTATGGTGGGGTTCCCTGTGCCTGCGGGTCTGAATGAGTCCATGACAATGGCTATTCAGATCGATAGGCGTTTGCGGGAGCGCAAACCAGTGCACCATCTGGCGGTGTCCACTGAGAAGTCGCCAGAGAGTATGCAGTGTGATAGAATTCTGTCCCGAAGCGAGCGGCAGAATTTTAGACGGAAAAATGGGTTGTGTTTCTATTGTGGTGATTCTACTCATGTTATATCAGCATGCTCTAAGCGCACTAAAAAGCTTGGTAAATCTGTTTCCATTTGCACCTTACCGTCTAAATTTATTCTATCTGTGACCCTGATTTGCTCTTTGTCATCTATTACCACGGACGCCTATGTCGACTCTGGCGCCGCTTTGAGTCTTATGGATTGGTCCTTTGCCAAACGCTGTGGGTATGATTTAGAGCCTTTGGAGACTCCTATTCCTCTGAAGGGGATTGACTCCACCCCATTGGCTAATAATAAACCACAATACTGGACACAAGTAACTATGCGTATTAATCCGGATCACCAGGAGATTATTCGCTTTCTGGTGCTGTATAATCTACATGATGATTTGGTGCTAGGATTGCCTTGGCTGCAATCTCACAACCCAGTCCTCGACTGGAGAGCTATGTCTGTGTTGAGCTGGGGATGTAAGGGGGCTCATGGGGATGTACCTGTGGTTTCCATTTCATCATCCATTCCCTCTGAAATTCCTGAGTTCCTGTCTGACTATCGTGACGTCTTTGAAGAATCCAAGCTTGGTTCGTTACCTCCGCACCGAGAGTGCGATTGTGCCATAGATTTAATCCCGGGTAGTAAATACCCAAAGGGTCGTTTATTTAATCTGTCTGTGCCTGAACATGCTGCTATGCGAGAATATATAAAGGAGTCCTTGGAAAAGGGACATATTCGTCCATCGTCATCTCCCTTAGGAGCCGGTTTTTTCTTTGTGTCAAAAAAAGACGGCTCTTTGAGACCATGTATTGATTATCGGCTTTTGAATAAAATCACTGTTAAATATCAATACCCATTGCCGTTGCTGACTGATTTGTTTGCTCGCATAAAGGGGGCCAAGTGGTTCTCTAAGATTGACCTTCGTGGGGCGTATAATTTGGTGCGAATCAGGCAGGGGGATGAGTGGAAAACCGCATTTAATACGCCCGAGGGCCACTTTGAGTATTTAGTGATGCCTTTTGGTCTTTCTAATGCTCCGTCAGTTTTCCAGTCCTTTATGCATGATATTTTTCGCGATTATTTGGATAAATTTATGATTGTGTATCTGGATGATATTCTGATTTTTTCGGATGACTGGGACTCTCATGTCCAGCAAGTCAGGAGGGTTTTTCAGGTTTTGCGGTCTAATTCTTTGTGTGTGAAGGGTTCTAAGTGTGTTTTTGGGGTACAGAGGATTTCCTTTTTGGGATATATTTTTTCCCCCTCTTCCATTGAAATGGATCCTGTCAAGGTTCAAGCTATTTGTGATTGGACGCAGCCCTCTTCTCTTAAGAGTCTTCAGAAATTTTTGGGCTTTGCTAACTTTTATCGTCGATTTATTGCTGGTTTTTCGGATATTGCTAAGCCATTGACCGATTTGACTAAGAAGGGTGCTGATGTTGCTGATTGGTCCCATGATGCGGTGGAGGCCTTTCGGGAGCTTAAGCGCCGTTTTTCCTCTGCCCCTGTGTTGCGTCAGCCTGATGTTGCTCTACCTTTTCAGGTTGAGGTCGACGCTTCTGAGATCGGAGCTGGGGCAGTGTTGTCGCAGAAAAGTTCTGACTGCTCCGTGATGAGGCCTTGTGCCTTCTTTTCCCGTAAATTTTCGCCCGCTGAGCGGAATTATGATGTTGGGAATCGGGAGCTTTTGGCCATGAAGTGGGCTTTTGAGGAGTGGCGCCATTGGCTTGAGGGGGCCAGACATCAGGTGGTGGTATTGACTGACCACAAAAATTTGATTTATCTTGAGACCGCCAGGCGCCTGAATCCTAGACAGGCGCGCTGGTCATTATTTTTCTCTCGGTTTAATTTTGTGGTGTCATACCTACCGGGTTCTAAGAATGTTAAGGCGGATGCCCTTTCTAGGAGTTTTGAGCCTGACTCGCCTGGTAACTCTGAGCCCACAGGTATCCTTAAGGATGGAGTGGTATTGTCAGCCGTTTCTCCAGACCTGCGGTGGGCCTTGCAGGAGTTTCAGGCGGAGAGACCTGATCGTTGCCCACCTGATAAACTGTTTGTTCCTGATGATTGGACCAGTAGAGTCATCTCTGAGGTTCATTCTTCTGCGTTGGCAGGTCATCCTGGCATTTTTGGTACCAGGGATTTGGTGGCAAGGTCCTTCTGGTGGCCTTCCCTGTCACGAGATGTGCGAGGCTTTGTGCAGTCTTGTGACGTTTGTGCTCGGGCCAAGCCTTGTTGTTCTCGGGCTAGTGGATTATTGTTGCCCTTGCCTATTCCTAAGAGGCCTTGGACGCACATCTCGATGGATTTTATTTCAGATCTGCCTGTTTCTCAGAAGATGTCTGTCATCTGGGTGGTGTGTGACCGTTTTTCTAAGATGGTCCATTTGGTTCCTCTGCCCAAGTTACCTTCTTCTTCCGAGTTGGTTCCTCTGTTTTTTCAAAATGTTGTTCGTTTGCATGGTATTCCTGAGAATATCGTTTCTGACAGAGGGACCCAATTCGTGTCTGGATTTTGGCGGGCATTCTGTGCTGGGATGGGCATAGATTTATCTTTTTCGTCCGCTTTCCATCCTCAGACGAATGGCCAGACCGAGCGGATTAATCAGACCCTGGAGACATATCTGAGGTGTTTTGTGTCTGCTGACCAGGATGATTGGGTTGCTTTTTTGCCATTGGCGGAGTTCGCTCTCAATAATCGGGCCAGCTCTGCCACTTTGGTGTCCCCGTTTTTCTGTAATTCGGGGTTTCATCCTCGATTTTCCTCTGGTCAGGTGGAATCTTCGGATTGTCCTGGAGTGGATGCTGTGGTGGAGAGATTGCATCAGATCTGGGGGCAGGTGGTGGACAATTTGAGGTTGTCCCAGGAGAAGACTCAGCTTTTTGCCAACCGCCACCGTCGTGTTGGTCCTCGGCTTTCTGTTGGGGATTTGGTGTGGTTGTCTTCTCGTTTTGTCCCTATGAGGGTCTCTTCTCCTAAGTTTAAGCCTCGGTTTATCGGCCCGTATAAGATATTGGAGATTCTTAACCCTGTTTCCTTCCGTTTGGACCTCCCTGCATCCTTTTCTATTCATAACGTTTTTCATCGGTCATTATTGCGCAGGTATGAGGTACCGGTTGTGCCTTCCGTTGAGCCTCCTGCTCCGGTGTTGGTTGAGGGTGAGTTGGAGTACGTTGTGGAGAAAATCTTGGACTCTCGTGTTTCCAGACGGAGACTCCAGTATCTGGTCAAGTGGAAGGGATACGGCCAGGAGGATAATTCTTGGGTGAATGCATCTGATGTTCATGCCTCCGATCTGGTTCGTGCCTTTCATAGGGCCCATCCTGATCGCCCTGGTGGTTCTGGTGAGGGTTCGGTGCCCCCTCCTTGAGGGGGGGGGTACTGTTGTGAATTTGGATTCTGGGCTCCCCCGGTGGCTACTGGTGGAATTGAACTGGTGTCTTCATCTTCTCTGTTCACCTGTTCCCATCAAGATGTGGGAGTCGCTATATAACCTTGCTGCTCTGTTAGTTGCTTGCCGGTCAACAATGTTATCAGAAGCCTCTCTGTGCTTGTTCCTGCTCCTAGACAACTACTAGATAAGTTGGACTCTTGTCCATGTTTGTTTTTGCATTTTGTTCCAGTTCACAGCTGTAGTTTCGTTACTGTGTCTGGAAAGCTCTTGTGAACGGGAATTGCCACTCTGGTGTTATGAGTTAATGCCAGAGTTTTAAAGTAATTTCTGGATGGTGTTTTTTGATAGGGTTTTCAGCTGACCATGAAAGTGTCCTTTCTGTCTTCTGCTATGTAGTAAGTGGACCTCAAATTTGCTAAACCTATTTTCATACTACGTTTGTTATTTCATCTCAACTCACCGCCAATACATGTGGGGGGCCTCTGTCTCCTTTCGGGGTATTTCTCTAGAGGTGAGCTAGGACTAATATTTTCCTCTGCTAGCTTTATTTAGTCCTCCGGCTGGGCTGGGCATCTAGAATCAACGTAGGCATGCTACCCGGCCACTGCTAGTTGTGCGTTAGGTTTAGTTCATGGTCAGCTCAGTTCCCATCTTCCAAGAGCTAGTTCCTATATATGCTTATGCTATGTTCTCTTGCCATTGAGATCATGACAGAGGGGGCAGTAAGGGTCCCCACCACCTCCTTACAGCGCCACTGGCTGATGTTCCATGGCCCATTCACCTGCCCCTGCCCTAGAAGAAAGTGGAAGAGACTTAGTGCTCTGATGCCACACCACTTGTTAGGTTGGATGATGAGTACATGGGAGGGCTAGTCCACATGGTCAGTGGATCACCTCAGAGGACAATAAAACACAGTTGCAAACTGCAGCATTTTTCTACAGTGTGCAGATCGGCAAGAAGGGCAGTGGTGAGGAGTGGAAGATGATGAGGTCCTAGACCCCACTAGTGATTTGTTTAGTTAGGAGGAAGAGGAGGTGGTCACGCTACCCGAGCAGCACAACAGAGGAGGGACCTGTCTGACCTGTGCTGCATCTGGAGCCTCGCACCCAGTGACTTTGAGTCTCTTGTAACCGGTGTTGCTGCTGAGCATCTACTACTCTGTGCTCTGGCTACCATGTGGTGTTAGCTCCTGGCAGGCCCAGCAATCCTGCAGTTCTAGCATCATCCTGCTTGAGTTCCTTCCTAGGTCCAATGCCCAGAGCCTGACGACCGCAGACTGGAACCTGATGACCGCTGTCTGAAGCTTGGAGCCTGAAGACTGTGGTGGTGCCTGTAGGTCATGTCGGATGTCCGGAACTGAACGACTCCTGTCCAATGTCTGCCGGTGACCCTGGGTCCAGACAGCCGACGACCTGGGATGCCACGCCAGTGTCCCAGCTGATGTCCCGGGCTGCCACTCCACTGTCCCAGATGTCTATCCGGTATTTCTGATGTCCTGATGTCCTTCCTGTGTCCAATGTCCATATGCTCAGCTGCCACGGAATCCCAGTCTCTGCCCTCCCCTAGTTCGGGTAGGCCCAGGTCAGCCTCTGCTGTCCGTATTGCATCTCCGGGGACGCGCGCCCCATGCCTTCATTGTTGGTTGGCTTGGGGGTGTCTATGAGCTGGGCCTCATCAGCGGCTGCAGCTAACCGTGACACAGTTTACACAGAACATTATGCTCAGTGATGAGGCAAACTATTTTGGGTGGGTCATTTATATGGATTCACCTAGTAAAATGGGAATGGTGACAATTTTCTTGCATAGGGTGTCTTGCATTGAAATCTGCTGCAATACATGGCCCATCCTGTATTATAATTCACATCTTTTTTGTAGTTAAAAATATCATCTCATTTTTTGGGGAAAAATCAGATCCACCTATATTTTCTGCTATTTTAGAAAAATATACTCTCCATAAATTTCTTGAATCTAGGTTCACTATGGTTAACCCCTTTACCCCCGAGGATGATTTGCACGTTAATGACCGGTCAATTTTCACAATTCTGATCACTGTCACTTTATGAGGTAATAACTCTGGAATGCTTCAACGGATCCCGGTGATTCTGAGACAGTTTATTTGTGTCATATTGTACTTCATGATAGTGGTAAAATTTATTCGGTATGACTTGTGTTTACTTGTGGAAAAAATGGAAATTTGGCAAAAATTTTGAAAATTTTGCAATTTTCTAACTTTGAATTTTCATACCCTTAAATCACAGAGATATGTCGCACAAAATAGTTAATAAATAACATTTCCCACATGTCTACTTTACATCAGCACAATTTTGGAACCAAAATTGTTTTTTTTAGGAAGTTACAAGAGTTAAAATTTTACCAGCGATTTTTCATTTTTCCAACAAAAATTTACAAAACCACTCTTTTACATTTGAAGTCACTTTGAGGGGTCTATATGACAGAAGATAAGATTTAAAAAAATAAAAAATAAAATAACATTTAACTTTTTATCACAAAAAAAGACTTCAGATCCAATTTTTTTTATTTTGACAAAGGTATTGTGTGAGTTCTCCTGAGCATGCTGATACCTCATATTATGGAGAAAACCACTGTTTGGGCGCATGGTAGAGCTCAGAAGCAAAGGAGCGCCATTTGACTTTTTGAATGCAAAATTTGCAATTGGTGGATGCCATGTCACATTTGGAGAGCCTCTGAGGTGCTTAAGCAATGAAAATTCCCCCACGAGGGACACCAATTTGGAAACTAGACCCCTCAGGAAACTGATCTAGTTGTGTGGTGAGCATATTGAACTCTCAGGTGCTTCACAGAAATTTAGCCGTAAAAATTAAAAAAATCTAATTTTCCCCATAAATATGATTTTAGCACAAAATACTGCATTTTCATAAGGGTAACAGGAGAAAATGCACTGTACAGTTTGTTGTACAATTTCTTCTGAGTACGCCGGTACCTCATATAAGGAAGAAAACTTTTTGAATGTAAAATTTCCTGGAATCAATAGCGGACGCCATGTCCAATTTAGAGAACCCCTGATTTGCCAAAACAGTGGAAACCCTCCACAAGTGACCCCATTTTAGAAACTAGATCCCTCAAGGAATGGTATTTAGTAAGAGCTTGCTTTTCTGTGGATTGAGTTGAAGCTTTATTGGGAACATTTTACATAATGTTTGGGGTCAAATTTATCTCGAGCTCTACACTGAGCACTTATTTTGGGGTTTCCATCTAAATCTCTGAGTGATGTGATTCAGATGAAATCCCCAAGGGATCCATTCACTATAATGGGGCAGCAAAGTTACTCTGGACTCCATTTGACCTTTGGTCAGCGGTGTCCTTCTCTTCAGAAGTGCACAAAACTGTGGCCGACGGCACTTTTATGCAATCTTAAATAACCAGACACCACTGGGTCACAGGTCAGACGGCATCCTCAGTGTCTCCATCTGCCTAATTATAGGGGAATCTTCTGCCAGGGTTCCATCTGAGTCACGTATGTCAGAGATTTACATGGAAACCCTGGTGGAATCGCTCAGCGCAGAGCGCAGGATAAATGTGCGCTGAGCCTTACTGCGATCTTTGGTTTTATTTATTTTTTATGCCGTTCCTCGTGCGGTATAAGTGATTAGGTGACCTTATTCTTTGGGTGTGTGCGATTCCAGCAATACCAGACTTATATCTGGTTTTTATGTTTGATAGCTGTCACACGGTTTTATTTTAAAAATAGCTTTTGCATCACCACATTTTGAGAGCTATAATTTTTTCATATTTTGGCCCACAGAGTCATATGAGGTGTCTTGTTTTTTGCTGGACAAGTTGATGTTGTCATTACATTTTGTGATCATTTTCTATTCTGATTTTTGGAAGGCAGAATGAACAATAACCAGCAATTCTGGAATTTCTTTTTTTGGGGGAGCTTATGCAATTCCATTTGTGGTAAAATTAATAAGGCAGTTTTATTATTTGGGTCAGTACGATTGCAGCGATACCTCTTTTATATTTTCTTATATTTTGCCGCTTTTTTACAATAAAAGCTATTTTATAGAAAAAATAATTATTTTTACATTGCTTTATTCTGAGAGCTATAACTTTTTTTATTTTTCTGCTGATGGAGCTGTGTGGTGGCTTGTTTTTTTGCGGTACAAGATGAGATTTTCAGCAGTGCCATGTTTATTTATATGTCTGTTTGATCGCATTTTATTCCACTTTATGTTCGGCAGTATGATGATAAAGCATTGTTTTTTTGCTTAGTTTTTATTTTATTTTTTATGGTGTTCACTAAAGGGGTAAACTAGTGGGACAGTTTTATAAGTTGAGTCGTTGCGGACGAAGCGATACCAAATATATTTATATTGTTATTGTTTTATTGTTTATATTTTTTTTCATTCAAATACAGTATTTATTTAGAGATACAATATCTTTTGATTTAATTTATTATTATTTATTTAACAAAATGTTTATACTTTTTCTAACTTTTTTACTTTGTCCCACTATGGGACAATCATTTTTTGCAGGCTGATCGCTTGTATAGCATGGGGATGCAGCAGCATCACGACGCTGTAGAAACTGTCAGCTCTGCACTGACAGACAAACTTGCTCATCATGCACTGGGCATGATCAGCAAGTTTCCTAGGTCCGGTGACCCGGATGTCATCGTTACGACATCGGGTCACAATGGTAACGATCGGGATCCTGTGTCACACTGCAGGGTCTCCGATCAAAAGGCAGAGGGGCTGTCAGATTTTTTTTTTCACAAAAAGTTTACTTTAGACCCAATTTTTTTATTTTCACCAGTAACATGACAATATGGATCACAAAATGTGTTGGGCAATTTCTCCTGAGGGTGCCAATACCCTTTATGTAAAGGAAAACTACTGTTTGGGTGCTTGGAAGGCTGTGAAGACAATGAGCATCATTTGACTTTTTAATAGTAAAAATGGCTGGAATTGAGAGCAGATGCCATGTTATCTTTGGAGCACCCCTGATGTGCTTAAACGGTGGAATTCCCCCCACAAGAGACCCTATTTTGTAAACTAGACCTTTGAAGGAATCTATTTTGATGTGGGTTGAGCACCTTGAACTCCCAGGTGCTTCACAGAAGTTATAATGTAGAGCCGTGAAAATAATTATTTTCCCTGCAAAAATGTTCTTTCAGCCCCAATTTTTTTTCTTTTCACCAGGGTAGCTGGAAAAAGTGGACCCTAATACTTGTTGCACTGTTTCTCCTGAGTACGCCAATACCCCATATGTGGTCAAAAACTATTCTTGAGGAACAATGCAATGATCAGAAAGGAAGAAATGCCATATTGAGGTTCAGATTTTGCTGGAATAGTTTGGGGGTGTAATGTTACATTGGCGTAACCTCTGAAGTGCCAGAAAAACAGAAATGCTCAATAAATTATGTCATTTTACTAACTACACTCATTCATCCAGGTATGCAGTGAGTATGTTTATACCACATGTGCCTCACAGAATTATGTCATTGGGCAGTGAAGAAATAATAAATACATTTTTACAGCTAACATTACAGGGCTAATAGGAAATGGACCTCAGTTTGCTGTGCTCTTATGAGTGCGCCAATACCCTGCATGTAATCGGCAGCTACTTTTGAGGCACAATGTAAAGCTCAGAAGGGAAGGAACATCATATTATAGTGCAGATTTTACTGTTAAGGTTTGCGGGTGCAATGACCCACTGGAAGAGCCCCTAAGGTTCCAGAACAGCAGAACCCCCATAAGTGACCCCATTTTACAAACTAGACCTCTCAATGAATTCATCTACGGGTGCAGTAATCATATTGACACTACAGTTGTGTCACAGAATTTTATATCATTGGACAGTGAAGAAAAAATAATTACATTTTTACCATAAAAAAAATTTTAGCCAATGATTTTACATTTTCACAAAGGGAAATAGGTAAAAATGGCACCAAAATTTGTCACAAAATTTCTGCTAAAGGTGGAAATACAGCTCTGGCCAAAATTAAGAGACCACTGCGAAATGTTCAGTTTGTCTGATTTTTCACTTTATATGTATATTTTTGAGATAAATATAAATTGTTCTTTTATTCTATAAACTTCTGACAACATGTCTCTGAATTTCTAAGCAATACATTTTGTATTTTTTTATTTTCTGACAAAGAAAAATGGTCAAAATAAAAAAAAAATAACCCAGTGCTTTCAGACCTCAAATAATGCAAAAAGAAAAGTTCATAATCATTTAGAAACAGCAATACTAATGTTTTAACTCAGGAAGAGTTCACAAATCAATATTTTGTGGAATAACCATTATTTTTAATCACAGCTTTCATGCGTCTTGGCATGCTTTCCACCAGTCTTTCACACTGCTTCTGGCGCAAAAATGTAAGCAGTTCTTCTTTGTTTGATGGCTTGTGACTATCCATCATCCTCTTGATTACATTCCAGAGGTTTTCAATGGGTTTCTAGTCTGGAGATTGGGCTGCCCAAGGCAGGGTTCTGATGTGGTGGTCTTTTAATTTTTGCCAGAGCTGTGTGCCAAAAGTGGTTGCACAGTGCTACATAGCCACACAACAAGACTCGGAACTAAAGAAGCGCTATTTGCGAAATCCATATACAGAGCCCCTAAATGCTAGAAGAACAGGATACCCTCCCTCAAGTGACCTAATTTTGGAAATAGTACCTCTGTCAAACAGGTGGATGCTAAATGTGGTTTAGACACACTGTGAGCTCAGAAGGGAGGGGGTATTCAGATGTGGGAGTGCAGAATTCGCTGAATTTCTTTTGGGTAGTGAGGACCCATAGGAGGTGTGAAGAAGAAGTTTGAACGAAACATGCAATGAGGCAGCGGTGACAGGTCATTTCATCTCTTCACCTCAGTAAGTACCCTTCTTAATTGGACTGCATTTATCCCCTGCTTATCATTCACTTCAAATCTGTGATTCAGTTTGGCACAGGTTTCATTTGCTCAAGGGTCTAAATAGCAGCTGAGATTATTTTCCTTGTCTGCTACCTGGTCTAAGCACAGTTATCTACCGGCCACTAAAGGCCCCGTCTCACATAGCGAGATCGCTAGCGAGATCGCTGCTGAGTCACTAGTTTTGTGACGCATTAGCGACCTCAGTAGCGATCTCGCTATGTGTGACACGTACCAGCGATCAGGCCCCTGCTGTGAGATCGCTGGTCGTGTCGGAATGGCCTGGACCTTTTTTTGGTCGTTGAGGTCCCGCTGAGATCGCTGAATCGGGGTGTGTGACACCGATCCAGCGATGTCTTCACTGGTAACCAGGGTAAACATCGGGTTACTAAGCGCAGGGCCGCGCTTAGTAACCCGATGTTTACACCCTGGTTACCAGCATAAATGTAAAAAAAAACAAACAGTACATGCTCACCATCTGATGTCCGTCAGGTCCCTTGCCGTCTGCTTCCTGCTCTGACTGACTGCCGGCCGGAAAGTGAGAGCAGATCACAGCAGTGACGTCACCGCTGCGCTCTGCTCTCACTGTACGGCGGCTCAGTCAGAGCAGGAAGCAGACGGCAAGGGACACCGAAAGGCGAGTATGTACTGTTTGTTTTTTTTGGTAACCAGGGTAAACATCGGGTTACTAAGCGCGGCCCTGCGCTTAGTAACCCGATGTTTACCCTGGTTACCAGTGAAGACATCGCTGGATCGGTGTCACACACACCGATTCAGTGATGTCAGCGGGACCTCAACGACCAAAAAAAGGTCCAGGCCATTCTGACAAGACCAGCGATCTCACAGCAGGGGCCTGATCGCTGGTACGTGTCACACATAGCGAGATCGCTACTGAGGTCGCTGTTGCGTCACAAAACTAGTGACTCAGCAGCGATCTCGCTAGCGATCTCGCTATGTGAGACGCGGCCGGTGACCAGAGTACGATCCGCTGTTAAGATAGGCCAGAATTTTCTCAAGGCTTCCCTCATCTCGAACCATTTACCATTATACGAAGAGATGAATCTCACAGTTGATTCCATTGCAGTTTTTTCACATGGTTGCAACAACTCAGAGCGTTTCGCTTCTTTGGCCTTCTTAAATCCTTTTCTAATGCTCCTTTTAGAGTAGCCACGCTCTTCAAATCTGGTTGTCAGCACATTGGCCTGTTTCTGGAAGGATGCATTATTCGAGCAAATCCGCCTTGCCCTTAAGAATTGCCCGGTAGGGATACCATCTATTAAGGGCCTGGGATGCGATGATGTGGCATGGAGAAGGTTATTCACAGCTGTTTCTTTCCGGTGGATGTCAGTCTCCAGGGTGGCACCCTGGTTCCCTATAATCTGAATGTCCAGAAAATCAATGCTGGTCCGACTATGCTTGGAAGTTAGTCTTATATTCAGAGAGTTGTCATTTAGGGTCCTGACGAAATCTAGGAGGTCCCGCTCCGGACCCTGCCAGATGACTAAAATGTCATCTATGTAGCGGGTCCAGAACAGGACCTCCTCAATGTGCGCCACCGGGTTGGTAAAAAAAATTCCTCTTTCCCACATGTCCAAAAATAAATTTGCATATGATGATGCAAAGGCCGCACCCATGGCGGTGCCTTGCCTTTGCAGGTATATGCTTTCCTTGAAGATAAAAAAATTGTGCTCCAGGGCAAAAGTTAATAATGTGATCAAAAAATCAACAAAATCAGGCTCATATTTTGTCATGGCCAAAAAGGTTCTCACCGCCTGTATACCATCCTGATGGTGAATGGATGTATATAGCGATTCGACATCCATTGAGAGGAGCCACATATCTTCTTCCCATGGTATCCCCTCAATTTTTCTCAAAACGTCACTGGTGTCCTTGGCATATGATGGAAGGTCAGAAACCAAGGGTTTTAGGTGATAATCCAAAAACTTTGATATAGTTTCACAGAGATTACCATTGCCTGAAACTATAGGCTGCCCAGGGGGGGTCGTGGGGTTCTTGTGAATTTTGGGGATGAAATAGATGCAAGACATCCTAGGATACGTGGGAATAAGATGATTTTGAAGATCCTTGGTGATAAGCCCATTGTAGAATGCCGCATCCAAAATAGCCTGTAACTCCTGCTGATATTTCAATGTGGGGTTGAATGTTAGCCTTTTATAACAGGTTTCATCCCGCAATTGCCTGAAGGCCTCCTTTTCATACATCTGCACCAGCCATAACACCACATTGCCCCCCTTATCGGCGGGTTTGATTACCACCCCCTTGATGTTTTTAAGTTCTTTTAAGGCTGTTCTATGAGTCCTGGACAAATTGTGACTAGTGGTAAATGCACCAATTCTTTCAAATTCTTTTGTGACCAACCCTACAAATAGGTCTATATCAGGATAGAGATTGAGTGGTGGAAATTTTTTGGGGGTAGGAGGGAAAAATTTACCTGTAGTTGCCCTAGGGCTTTGGGACTGTTGCTCACCCTCCAGTTCCTCCAGAGTGGCTATAATTTGTAGATCCACATCTGTCAAGGCGCTTTCCGCCGGCCTTTCATGCAATTTCTTTAACACCAATTTGCGGGCAAAGAGTTGTAAGTCCTTTATCGCTAAAAAAGAATTAAAGGGTGAGGTAGGTGAAAAAGTCAAACCCAAGCTTAAAACCTCTAGTTGCGGTATGGTAAGTTCACAATTGGATAGATTGATCACCTGTAGCTTTGATGTCGAAGTATCCTCATCACGTCTTTTATTTCGCTTAGGGGTGTCATTCCTCCTCCTATAATTAGTTCTACGGAGGTTGTACAGACGCTTATGGCCCTCTTCCCCCTCTCTGGAGGATGCGGATGAAAGCGAAGATGAACGTGATGTGTTCATTTGACCAACAGTGTTCGTTTGCCATTTATAGACTGCGCCATTTTTAAAATCCTGCAGATCCCTTTGGAATTTCCTGGCCTTAATTTCCTTAGTTTCCTTTTCCCAAGCATTAAGCTGGGCTTCCATTTCTCTATTTAAGGTATCCATTTCAGTTGCGGACAAGGTTTCAATGAGTTTTTTCTGCGTACTCTCTATGTCTACATCCAATTTGTCCAAACTTTTCTTGTTGTTCCCTATGAGGAGCTCAATCAAAGCTTTAGAGCAGGTGGAGCATGTTTCTTCCCATCTTGTTCTAAAAGTCATATCTTCAATAGGGAAAGATGGCATTATACGCACCCTTAGGCCTCTTGGAATAAGGCCCTTTGCTAAATAGCTTTCCAAGGATGCCTTAGTCCACCAGGTTCTGGTTCTTTTTCTCAGATAATACTTTATGGAGTTTTTCAATTCTAGTTTATGTCCACTTTCTGCAGAAATATCCTGTATAGTTTCCCCGCCAAATACAGTATCAATACATGTGAGCCAGTTTTTGTCCCTGGCTCTCAAATCCATTCTGGCAGAAACTGCGAAGAGACTGCAATCAAGTACAGCACAGAATTACCAATACATCAAAAATATAAATAACTGCCTAGTAATATGGCATGCTTCGAAAAAGCCATAAATCCATCAGAAAAAAACATGGAAGCAATTGGCCATAAAAATTTCAACATTTTATTAGAATATTTTAAAAACAATAATACATGAACCTATTCAACAATAAATACAAAAGATGGAGGGAATAACTATACAGTAACCGCAAAAAAACACTCACAGTTTTAGAAAGATTATGCTCAGTAACAAATATAATGTATGTTTTATCCCAAAAAAAAATTGCACAAAAACTCCAAGGATAATATTCTCTAAATATTGGTATATCATACACAAAAAAGGAGGCTTGTGTGAGTAGTCCAAAGCAAAAAAGGCCCTGCTTCCCTATATTAAATATATGCACTACGTGTGTATAATGGGAGCTACGGACCCGAGTGGCTGTCAGCCTGAACTACAGGCATGCTATATTAGTAAATAAATCCATTAGAGCAGCATGGAGGGGAAAACATTAGATGTCATTACCTGCGGGTGTTGGCGGCTGACCCGGACGCGCGTTTCGCGTATGGCTTCGTCTGCGGGAAGGTGTGTGAGGACAAAAAATACAGGTTGCTTAAGTAGTGTTGATCAGATTGCGGGGGGCGGCAGCCAAATGACGGCGCTTCCGCCGGCTACACCGCCCGGCGTCACTGCTGATCGGCGTCATGTGACACCTGGACAACTCCCCTCCCGACGCGTCAGAGAGAGGAAGCGAACCAGGGGCCGGTTGCGACGCGTTTTCACAGCAACCCGGATGCGGCAAGCCCGCGCAAGCGCACACTGCATGAACAGAAAGTGGATAACTATGTGTATGCATAGTAAGGAAAAATGGGGATAAAGCTGATGGGAGTGAATACTGACAGGCCTGTATATACATATGTATGCGCTATGTGAGTACATAAAGTGCATCCAAAATTGAATCTTCATATTCCGACATATTAGAAGGAATATAAAGAGATTAGTGAGGATAAATAATAAACTGTAGTGATAGTGAAAATATATAAGATTGTGCATTTTATCCATAAGTAGATTACTACATTTAATAATTAAATAGTGCAATAATACAACAGTTTTTATATGCACAAGTTACTGCACATGAAGAATATGCGTGACAAAAACCATAATGCATATATCATAAAAAATAGGGATATATATATATGAATAAATAAATGTGCATTTTCACGTACATATACATATATAAAATACATATATACATAAACAAAGTGACTAGTGCTAAGTGCCCTATTTTGAGCATGCCAAAAAAAGCGTGCTCAATCATTAGCAAAGCCATATAAAAATAGAATTGAAAAGACCTAAAATAGTGCAAATATTAAGACACACGAAAGAATGCCAAACCGTTAAACAATTAACAATTAATCCAGTGCAAAATCAAATTAAAAAGGAGGTAAACCATTACCTACGTCAGTGGACATAAAAAAACATTTATTGTACTAAACCACAAATTTCAGTGCATTTTTAAAAAAATATATATATTTCTTGTGTTGCAATTTCTTCATATGATTCAGCCATGATATAGACCCCATAGACAGATGCAGGACCAAGTGGAATGTTGCCGCCATTCAAATCAACACATAAGATGGAAATAGAATATACTAAAAGATAAAAACACCAACGTTAAAAACTGACCGAATAAGATCAAACAGAGGCAATTAAAAGCATACAGAAAGAAATATTACACCATAGATTTATAAAAAAGGGGCAAAACTAAGCAATTCATTAAGACCTGCTGGCTGGACCGAACCCACCCTGAAGATCCACTGAGCTTCTAATTGGGACAATTTCTTTCTCCAATCTCCCCCCCGCGTGTCAATGTACACCTTGTCTATACCTATTGCTGTTAGTAATGTGGCGTCACAGCCGTGACAATTTTTAAAGTGTCTTGGTATGGGCTTTAATAAGGACATGTCTTTAACGCCAGCAGCATTCATGATATCTCGAACGTGTTCCCTTATTCTGATCTTAAGGGGCCTGGATGTAAGTCCCACATATAGTTTGGGGCATGTACAAGATGCAAGATATACCACCCCTATGGTGTCGCATGTAATGTGCTGCGTGATGGTGAATCTTTTCCTGCCGTCACTGGATTGAAATTCGGTCGCCCGTGACATGTTGGGGCAGGCAATACACTCACCACAAGGGTAAAAACCCCATTTGGGGCCCCTTGATGTAAAAGACTTACCCGGATGTGCACCTTTCTAATAGCCACCCTGGAGACTGACATCCACCGGAAAGAAACAGCTGTGAATAACCTTCTCCATGCCACATCATCGCATCCCAGGCCCTTAATAGATGGTATCCCTACCGGGCAATTCTTAAGGGCAAGGCGGATTTGCTCGAATAATGCATCCTTCCAGAAACAGGCCAATGTGCTGACAACCAGATTTGAAGAGCGTGGCTACTCTAAAAGGAGCATTAGAAAAGGATTTAAGAAGGCCAAAGAAGCGAAACGCTCTGAGTTGTTGCAACCATGTGAAAAAACTGCAATGGAATCAACTGTGAGATTCATCTCTTTGTATAATGGTAAATGGTTCGAGATGAGGGAAGCCTTGAGAAAATTCTGGCCTATCTTAACAGCGGATCGTACTCTGGTCAAGTATCTCCCGCACCAACCATCAATCACTTTTCGCCGTTCACCTAATCTAAAAGATCAGTTGGTTCACAGCTATTACAAAGGTGCCCATCCGGGTAAGTCTTTTACATCAAGGGGCCCCAAATGGGGTTTTTACCCTTGTGGTGAGTGTATTGCCTGCCCCAACTAGAACTAGATAGTTACTAGAACTAGATGTAGAACTAGATATGTCATCTATGCGCTTATTTGCCCATGTCAGATGGTCTATGTGGGCCAGACCTCCCAGGAATTACGACGGAGGGTCCAAAAGCATTTCTCAACAATTAATTTGGCCAGAAATGATGTTGAGAAAGGTAGGACCTTGACCTCAGTAGCGACCCATTTTCTTACATGTCATTCAGGTAGTACCACTAATATACGGGTGGTTGGATTGGAGAAGATCTTCATTTCTGAGAGGGGGGGTTCTCCTAAGAAACGGTTGCTTCAAGTAGAATCACGGTGGATTTTTAATTTGAGATCTGTTACCCCCGTAGGTTTGAACGAGGAACTATTATTCACCGGATTCCTTGGTTAACATATATTTCTCACTCCAGGATTATTGGCATATATATCCCATTTATAAGAGTGGGGACACTCATGGATGGCATACGGATTTTTGGACATACATGGAGTACTCATTATGGACTAATTGTGGACCATCTGTATATACGTCTGTCCTGTGGAGTTGGAATGTTAACGGACTACAAGTGCTATTTTGGATGTATATGGAGTATGTATGATGTATTTCATCTGGACCTTATCCGACTGGAAATGGGATTTTGGAGTCGAGACCATTTATGGACCGTTGCTATTGCCATGTTAGTACAGGTTTCAACCACTTATGCCACCATATCAGTTTTAGGACCTCGGTCTTTTTGGCTCATGGGGGCAGTTTAGCCTTTTTTGATCGGCTCATGGGGCAGTTTGGTGTGTTGAGGTATGTCAGGGTACATCAGGTCTCCCTTCCCCCCTTTTCCCCCCCTTCTTCCCCCCCCTTCTTTTAGGGGATTATATTGAGCTAGGTGGGGCTTTTAGCATGGAGTCATTTAGTACGTTAGAAAGGATTTAGGTCCTTATCCAATGGACCGCTCAATTATGATAGTGGTATCCCTATGTCCACATTATTTATCCTAAATGGGGAGTTCTTGAGGTTTCCTCTTCTTTTTTATAAGTATGGGAACCTCCCATGGAGGTGAGGGGAATACCATTTATATAAATAAAATATTTTTATATAAATATAATTGTATGCTATTATCTATTTATATGCACAATATAATATAATCAATAAACGTTTTCTATCTCAAACCACTTGTTTATAATATCAATAAGTTGAATGGGTCAGTGAGTATGTTGGTTGCTGTATCCCCGAGGATATATGTGAGTTGGCACCAGGTGTGAATTGTTTTCATGCATGCATACATGTGATGTGAGGCTGTTGCGGGCATGTTTCTTCTTTTTCAACCCATCCAGTATTGGCTTAGCCATCACATTTGCATGCCATCTTTTGTCCCCTTGGGTTCCTCTTCCCTTCTTGTTCTAGCCAAGTCGCGGACGCGCGCTGGCTTTAGACATTTGGTCTCTTACATTATATTCTTTATGGTTCCCCAGCTCTAGGGTTGGTTGTTTATACTAGAATCAACCCCCCCCTTTTGACTACCTGTATGGGCCTACCCTGGGTTAGACAGATGCTTGACGGGTCTGCGCACGCGCGCCGTCTTTATGTTTGCTCATTTTATATGGGCATAGATATTCATGAAGGCGCGGTCTATTCATTAACTATTCGGGTGGACTCATTGGCGCAGGCGCACTTTGTAGTGTTTATCAGACCCGAAATGAACGGGGGTATACACGCAGGCGCAGTCTGTGTATGAGCAGGCGCTCTTTAGGATCCATCTGCGCAGGCGCGCTCTGTTATGCTGCTGGGTATCCCTTATATGGATATGGGCGTCCTTACAGCCCTGACAGAACGGGGATATACACGCAGGCGCAGTCTGTTGATGAGCGGTGCCTTTTTGGATCCATGTGCGCAGGCGCGCTCTGTTATGCTGCTGGGTATCCCTTATATGGACATGGGCGTCCTTACAGCCCTGACAGAACGTCACTTCCGGATTCGGAGGTTCATGCCGACTCTGGGGTCATGGTTACATGTGCGTGCACACCGGTAGGCGATTTAAACACTTATTAGCGCTATATATTCACTTGTGTATTGGCTATGGTTTACTTCCCCTGACGAAGCCTCATTCGGGAGGCGATACGCGTGGGCTACTGCCACTGGGCCTCCTGGATACTCCAGCCTGTCTATCTAGAGATCGGTTTGTATCAGATGAACACACTAGCCTTATAGGCTCCATATTTATGTTTGGGGAGTTCTCTTTCCATTAGGATATAGGTACCCGGTGCTAGTTATTTATCTATTCACTTTTGGGGATAGACAGTTACCATGCTGCACACGGGCGTATAGGGACCCCATGAGCCGATAGGCAGGTCTATATGGTGCTATTGTTACTGTATTTGGTTTTGTGCCTTTTTTTACATACTGATATATCGACGGGCTGTATAATCTACTATTGATATATGTATAGTCATCATGTATCCAGGTGTTTTACAGTGGCATTATGTTGTTTTTAACTGTTTTTATTATGCCAATAAAGTGTTGTGTGTTGTTATATATATATATATAATTGGTGGTGTGCATTTTGTAGCAGTGGCTTTTTTTCTCTCTTTTATTGCCTGCCCCAACATGTCACGGGCGACCGAATTTCAATCCAGTGACGGCAGGAAAAGATTCACCATCACGCAGCACATTACATGCGACACCATAGGGGTGGTATATCTTGCATCTTGTACATGCCCCAAACTATATGTGGGACTTACATCCAGGCCCCTTAAGATCAGAATAAGGGAACACGTTCGAGATATTATGAATGCTGCTGGCGTTAAAGACATGTCCTTATTAAAGCCCATACCAAGACACTTTAAAAATTGTCACGGCTGTGACGCCACATTACTAACAGCAATAGGTATAGACAAGGTGTACATTGACACGCGGGGGGGAGATTGGAGAAAGAAATTGTCCCAATTAGAAGCTCAGTGGATCTTCAGGGTGGGTTCGGTCCAGCCAGCAGGTCTTAATAAATTGCTTAGTTTTGCCCCTTTTTTATAAATCTATGGTGTAATATTTCTTTCTGTATGCTTTTAATTGCCTCTGTTTGATCTTATTCGGTCAGTTTTTAACGTTGGTGTTTTTATCTTTTAGTATATTCTATTTCCATCTTATGTGTTGATTTGAATGGCGGCAACATTCCACTTGGTCCTGCATCTGTCTATGGGGTCTATATCATGGCTGAATCATATGAAGAAATTGCAACACAAGAAATATATATATTTTTTTAAAAATGCACTGAAATTTGTGGTTTAGTACAATAAATGTTTTTTTATGTCCACTGACGTAGGTAATGGTTTACCTCCTTTTTAATTTGATTTTGCACTGGATTAATTGTTAATTGTTTAACGGTTTGGCATTCTTTCGTGTGTCTTAATATTTGCACTATTTTAGGTCTTTTCAATTCTATTTTTATATGGCTTTGCTAATGATTGAGCACGCTTTTTTTGGCATGCTCAAAATAGGGCACTTAGCACTAGTCACTTTGTTTATGTATATATGTATTTTATATATGTACACTCACCGGCCACTTTATTAGGTACACCTGTCCAACTTCTTGTTAACACTTAATTTCTAATCAGCCAATCACATGGCGGCAACTCAGTGCATTTAGGCATGTAGACATGGTCAAGACAATCTCCTGCAGTTCAAACCGAGCATCAGTATGGGGAAGAAAGGTGATTTGAGTGCCTTTGAACATGGCATGGTTGTTGGTGCCAGAAGGGCTGGTCTGAGTATTTCAGAAACTGCTGATCTACTGGGATTTTCACGCACAACCATCTCTAGGGTTTACAGAGAATGGTCCGAAAAAGAAAAAAAATACAGTGAGCGGCAGTTCTGTGGGCGGAAATGCCTTGTTGATGCCAGAGGTCAGAGGAGAATGGGCAGACTGGTTCGAGCTGATAGAAAGGCAACAGTGACTCAAATCGCCACCCGTTACAACCAAGGTAGGCCTAAGAGCATCTCAGTGCGTCGAACTTTGAGGCAGATGGGCTACAGCAGCAGAAGACCACATCGGGTACCACTCCTTTCAGCTAAGAACAGGAAACTGAGGCTACAATTTGTACAAGCTCATCGAAATTGGACAGTAGAAGATTGGAAAAACGTTGCTTGGTCTGATGAGTCTCGATTTCTGCTGCGACATTCGGATGGTAGGGTCAGAATTTGGCGTAAACAACATGAAAGCATGGATCCATCCTGCCTTGTATGGAGCATCTTTGGGATGTGCAGCCGACAAATCTGCGGCAACTGTGTGATGCCATCATGTCAATATGGACCAAAATCTCTGAGGAATGCTTCCAGCACCTTGTTGAATCTATGCCACGAAGAATTGAGGCAGTTCTGAAGGCAAAAGGGGGTCCAACCCGTTACTAGCATGGTGTACCTAAAAAAGTGGCCGGTGAGTGTATATGTACGTGAAAATGCACATTTATTTATTCATATATATATATCCCTATTTTTTATGATATATGCATTATGGTTTTTGTCACGCATATTCTTCATGTGCAGTAACTTGTGCATATAAAAACTGTTGTATTATTGCACTATTTAATTATTAAAATGCACAATCTTATATATTTTCACTATCACTACAGTTTATTATTTATCCTCACTAATCTCTTTATATTCCTTCTAATATGTCGGAATATGAAGATTCAATTTTGGATGCACTTTATGTACTCACATAGCGCATACATATGTATATACAGGCCTGTCAGTATTCACTCCCATCAGCTTTATCCCCATTTTTCCTTACTATGCATACACATAGTTATCCACTTTCTGTTCATGCAGTGTGCGCTTGCGCGGGCTTTCCGCATCCGGGTTGCTGTGGAGACGCGTCGCAACCGGCCCCTGGTTCGCTTCCTCTCTCTGACGCGTCGGGAGGGGAGTTGTCCAGGTGTCACATGACGCCGATCAGCAGTGACGCCGGGCGGTGTAGCCGGCGGAAGCGCCGTCATTTGGCTGCCGCCCCCCGCAATCTGATCAACACTACTTAAGCAACCTGTATTTTTTGTCCTCACACACCTTCCCGCAGACGAAGCCATACGCGAAACGCGCGTCCGGGTCAGCCGCCAACACCCGCAGGTAATGACATCTAATGTTTTCCCCTCCATGCTGCTCTAATGGATTTATTTACTAATATAGCATGCCTGTAGTTCAGGCTGACAGCCACTCGGGTCCGTAGCTCCCATTATACACACGTAGTGCATATATTTAATATAGGGAAGCAGGGCCTTTTTTGCTTTGGACTACTCACACAAGCCTCCTTTTTTGTGTATGATATACCAATATTTAGAGAATATTATCCTTGGAGTTTTTGTGCAATTTTTTTTTGGGATAAAACATACATTATATTTGTTACTGAGCATAATCTTTCTAAAACTGTGAGTGTTTTTTTGCGGTTACTGTATAGTTATTCCCTCCATCTTTTGTATTTATTGTTGAATAGGTTCATGTATTATTGTTTTTAAAATATTCTAATAAAATGTTGAAATTTTTATGGCCAATTGCTTCCATGTTTTTTTCTGATGGATTCATTTCTATTTATATTTGTCTTTTTGATCTCGTCTTATTCCACTTTTTTTTCAGCGTTTGCCCCTTTTTCTTTTAGTGTGTTCACTGAAGGGGTTTACTAATGTGACAGTTTTATAGATCACATTGTTCCAGATGCAGCACCTCTCGCGATCCCTGCCTCCTAAGGGTATGTGCACACGTTCAGGTTTTTTTGCATTTTTTTTCACGTTTTTTCGCTATAAAAACTCATTAAAAATGCATGCATTATGCATTCTATCATTTAGAAAGCATTCTGCATGTTTTGTGCACATGGTGCGTTTTTTTCCGCAAAAAAAACGCATCGCGGTAAAAAAAGCAGCATGTTCATTAATTTTGCGGATTTTCCATGTTTTTCCCGCAATTCTATACATTTGGAAAAAATGCATGAAAAAACGCACAAAAAAAACGCATCAAAAACGCGTCAAAAACTTGAAAAAAACGCATGCAGATTTCTGGCAGAAATGTCCGGTTTTTGTCAGGAAAATTTCTGCTAGAAATCCTGACGTGTGCACATAGCCTCAATGTTGGGATCTGCATTGCTTGCACCATCCTTGGTTGTCAAAGCATGAGCTCGGAAACAAAGCAGTGCTAAGCTCCTGGTGTGATCAGGCATGAGGTGCTCATATTTCAGCACTTCATCTGTAACTCTAGGGCCAGCCCAAGTCTTGTTATGCTGTTGTCGTACTTGATTGCACCTTTTAGCATGGCTGAGCAGTTCAGGGCACATTCCTAACTACTTATTGTACATGTGTCTCTTCCTTGATTCACAACATTGACTGTCCAGAGGTTGACAATGTCTCTAGCAAAAGTGCAGCTATGAGCTGATAGTCCAAGTGCCAGTGTACGCACAGAGGAGAACACAAACAGATACCATAAATAACATAGGGTTTCAGTGTGTGAACCAGCACATTGACTGTCAGCTGTGTTTTCAGTGAAGACAACCCTTGCTGCTGTAAAGTCAAGATTGTCAATCAAAAAAGAGCTATGCAGTGCCAGTTGTATATCAAGGAGGTGAGAAGATGCAGTTAACCATACCAAAGGTGCTCCGATCATCTTATTTGTTCATTTAAATAAAGAATAAAGGGGTTTATAGGGATATATCCACTACAAACTATATTTAATTTGGTCAGAATGAGCTACTTTGTACCATTTACTTTAAGGCAGGGATCATGCTCATTAAAAATCACATGAAAAATAATCTGATTAATGTTTATTGTCATTCTTGTGGCATCCATATTTACACCTTAATACTTTAAAATGTACCGTCATGATCAAATACAGGATTCTGATAAATAATAACATGTTATAAGTAATAACATATCCATAAAAATCTAATGGTGTACAGATGATCCCTATGGGATCCCATTTTTTTGCACACCCATAGAGTTGAATGAGCAAGTGGCATCTGTGGTACAGAAGACAATAGTGCATGCCGTAATATTTTCTAATGGTCCATGTGAAAAAACTAACATCTAAAAAGCCCGAGCATAGCTCACGACCATATAATACTCTCGTCTCAATGAGTCCCAATCCATAAGCATTGGTACATTCATCACTTAGCATAACTGTCACTGTAGTCATATTAGGTCAATCATTGGCATAAAGTGCATTTTATGTCAAATGATCCATTTACATTGCCTTGAAATTTATTTTTAAATTATTCATGTAATAGTTTTTGCAAAGAAAATAAAAATCACTAAAAAATGGAATGAGGAAGATAAATAAAAGCGGAATAAAACAAAGAAGTAAGTAAGACAGATGAAGAAGCAATTTTCAAAGTCATCCCCTGTATCTTAAATGTCACATTTACTTAAAATTGTTAGCAAAGCAAAATTTAGCATTGGTGCTTTATATGTGCTATAATTTGACCTTCAGAATTATTATGCATTCTCACATTACAGCTTTGAATAATTTATTCCATTTCTACAGGGAAATATAAACATAGTTTGATAAGACTGAATTTCGTGTCAAGATGCATTGCTTTTTCATTTTAAACAGGATTTTATAGTATTCACCAAAAAGTATATTTATCTATATCTATTAATAAATGCTTAAAATGTGTCACTGCTGCTCACAAATGTCACAATCTGGTTTGATAAATGCTTATTGCCAAATAATTTGATCCCCATTCCATTTTAAATCCTTAAGAAGTTAAAAAGTGCAAAGTGGCAAAAATGCACTTGCTGCTCTATGTAATGTGGAAGCTTTGCCTGCTGGATCATTTGTTTCTGAGATTGATAGCCTGATAGGTTTAGGAAGTGCCTTAGGCTTGCTGGTTATAAATAGGTGCAGTGAAAAAAATATAATTACTGAGATGTCACAAAATACGATTGCTAAGCATTGAGTTAAAATGAAGGAAATAAAATCAGAAGAGACATTGCATCAAGTAGTAAAACAGTAGAAATAACAAAGGAGTCATGTAATGTTTGAACGACATCAAGTTCAATTTGTAAGATTGTTAGCTAAAACAAACATTCCAGTAAATTGCCTATTGTTCATTTTAGAGAATTTAGAAGAAAAGCAAACGTTGAAAATAACAAAATTATTAAAATACTAAATATTTACATGCATAAAATCTATTTTTTATTTTCTAGTTGTTACTGTATTTCCTAAAATGTATCATCTGGACTTTTCAAAATCATGTACCTTTAAATGATAGATACTGTTACAACCAGAGATGAGCAGATCAGGAAAAATTCAAATTTGCCTGTTCGTGCAGATTTTCCAAGGAAATTTGTTTTGCAGATAAATTATTCATCAAAAATTAGGTGTTCCTTATCAAATGGTAGGGATACTGAAATAGACACATTAACATGAAATATGGAAGGGACAATAGGGCCATTAGCTTTATGGGGACTCATCTTGATTAAAACACATAGGGGGGTGGTGATATGAATAAAGCTTTATTAGAAAGGTAATACAAGGTTGATATTTTGCCTACAGATAGCCATACCTAAAGGATTAAATGAACAGCTCAACTTTGGCTCTTTCATTCATGCCATTAATTTGTAATTAAATTTGACTCCTATTTCACCTTTCCCCACTCTATACTATTCCTCTATTATACTCTGTTTTTCACCCATATCCCACCCTTTTTTATCCCACTATGATGCTCCTTATGAGCTGATCGTTCTTCAAATTGTGCATAGCCACATTGGTTGGCAATTTTCCATTTTATGCTCTTCCAATCCCTTGGTTATACTTCCTATGCCTCCTACAAAATCATCATCTAACTGTACCTATGGACAAGGTGCACTGATATTTTACTGTCAAGTAAATCCACTGATCTGATGAGTGATGAATTTCAGCTCATAGTTTCTTTGTGTCATGATGGCGATGCCATATCCTTTCAACTCTGTGGAGAAGCACTTCATTTCACACCCAAAATAATACCGCTCTCTCTGTCTTGCAACGCACTCTCCTGTATGAATGGAACAGCTAAGGACTAGCTAATCAGTAAGGCACCTACACATGACATCGTTATTGCTTTGGCGATGCTTTGCACTCTAGAAAACAGTCTTATTCTATTATTGGAGATGGTGGATTTGCCTCCGTCAGGGTCAGACTGGGCCACCGGAGAACCGGAGGATTCTCCGGTGGGTCCAGGCCCTGACATTTGCTGCATAAGGGGCCAGCAGCTGCCTAATGCCTACGCTGCACCAGGGGCCCCCAGCCAGTGGGGTGTCACTAACAGCGGCACACCATGCAGCTTCTATAGGGGCCCCCGGTGCCAGAAGAGCAGCAGCGGGTGACAGGAAGCCTAAGCCTTTTCCCGCTGCTAAAGTGAAAGGTATATTCACGCTTCCCCACCCCCCAATGGGCGTGGAGAGGAGTGACTTCATTTCACTTTGGTAGTGAGCAGTGTTTGCTGCAGGCTGCAGCTAACACTGCCCACTATCAGAGCCTGCAGACCAGGGCCCCCGCACCCCCAGGGGCCTCCCAGCCCACACGGCCGCTATGGGGCCTTAAGCCAGGGGGACCTGGCTTCAGCACCGCCCCCCAGTGCACGCCACATTCTAATGGAAGAGGGAGCGTCAGATGGCGCTCCCTCTCCCATCATTCCCCTCTGCCTCTGACATACAGAAGTTGCGCGATGACGCTGCAGAGCCGCTCCTGACACTGCTGACATCGGAGCAGAGCCGTCGCCGGAATCAGGGTGGGAGTGAGGAGGTGTGGTGAGTATTGTGTTTTTTATACATATATTAGTGAATCCTGATTGTATGGTGGGAGGAGCTGCATTATACCCTATGGGGGAGCTGCATGATACCCTATGGGGGGAGCTGCATGATACCTTATGGGGGAGCTGCATCATACCCTATGGGGAGGGAGCTGAATCATACCCTATGGGGAGCTGCATGATACCATATTGGAGGGGGCAGCATGATTCCCTATTGGAGGGGGCAGCATGATACTCTATGAGGGGGCTACATTATATTCTGTGGGGGCTGCATTATACCTTATGAGAGGTCTGCATTATACTCTGAAGTGGCTGCAATTTATTATGTGGGGGGTCATTACAGGTCCTTCTTTTTTGATCCTCACACAAATTCTCTCACCTAATCATTCCTCATTGCAGGATAAGAAGCATGTCAGGAGGGGCATATGGGTTATCTAAATTAGTTTGAGACCTACACTTGGGTACTGCCCATATAAGATCAGGAGCTTTTACATGGGGTATGACTTCGATATTAGTCATTTTGAGTATCTTATTAACTCTACCAGTGGCACCTGTAACACTCCCTGAAACTGGACAAGACATCATGACGTTTGGGTGAGATATGACTTTTGCTACAAAAAGTAAATCTATTATTGGGCACTTATACATTTATTTTGACTTGTCACCTATGGCTATGATGGATTGATTTCTTTCTTTCAGTTAGTCCCCCCTAAGATATAGGAGGTTTTAATATTATTTGTATGTGGGCTAATACCCCTTTTATCTATATATACAGTTATATGAAAAACTTTGGGCACCCCTATTAATCTTAAGCTTAATGTTTTATAAAAATAGGTTTTTTTTGCAACAGCTATTTCCGTTTCATATGTCTAATAACTGTTGGACACAGTAATGTTTCTGCCTTGAAATGAGGTTTATTGTACTAACAGAAAATGTGCAATCTGCATTCAAACAAAATTTGACAGGTGCATAAGTATGGGCACCCTTATCATTTTCTTGTTTTAAATACTCCTACCTACTTTTTACTGACTTACTAAAGCACTTTTTTTGGTTTTGACACAAATGTCAAATAATGAATACAAGTATTGAGGCCTGCACGAACAACCAGCGGGCATTACACTAAAAATAAGACAACACATGTATAAACTCCTACCTATGGAAGAACACCCTTATAGATATTGATGGTTAATGCGCAAAAATCAAACGCCATACGACCTGCTTGTAATGAATAAAGACCCTCAATTCTAGTGTGGTACATGTGGAAAATGCCAAGTTACCCTAAGCACAGATAGTGAACCAAGCCAGATAGTGGAAATAAGATATTTTATTATGTTAGATATTGTCGCCTTACTATTTAACCACTAAGATGAAGAAACCACTGTAGGTATTAAGTAAGTATTGATTCCCAACATGTGGTGAATCACCACCACGTATATGCATAACCACAATGGGCCAGATGTTAACCTGGTGTGGTACAAACTGTGCGAAGGGAAAGCAAGAAAAGGGGTATACAAAACTTATAGATACCCAAAAAAATCAATTCTTTTTTTGGGTCCGTCAAAGATGGGATGATAGACTCTATGAATAAACTGGACCAGCCCATAATTAAGAATTTACTAGAGTAACACAGGTCATGGGATGGGGTCATAACAGTATTAGATGGCATGCTGTCTATAGGGCAAGGGGACAACCGATACACCATTATGGAGAAAAAGATGGAAGAAAATACAAAGTTACCAACCTATACAAACAGCACAACCCAAATACAAATATGAACAATAACTACTGTTTATAAAAGCCAGTAAACAGTAAATCCTCGTTAATTCGAAAGGGAATAACACAGTTCAAATCAAAGATCCACTTGGATTCCCGTCTCAGGAGTTCAAGGGTGATGTCACCACCTCTGATATTCGTGTGAACCCCCTCCAGTCCCAGAATCTTCGTGCCAGTACACTGTGAATTGTGTTCAGCCAAGAAGTGTGAGGCCACGGATGTGAGAGTCTTCCCCTTAGCCTTATCCTTTTTCGCCGTAGTGATGTTGCAGAAATGCTGCTGAATTCATCTTCTTAACTCCTGTGTAGTTTGGCCAACATACACTTTTGGGCATGGACATACCAAGGCATAGACCAGATTGCGGGACTTGCAGTTAAAGTAGGCCTTGGTGGAAATCTGTGAAGTAAAAGAGGGCACGGTAATTTTCTCATCACCAACGGTGAAAGGGCAAATGCTGCAATTACCACAGGGAAAGGTGCCAACCAGCCTACCTCCTCTATTGAGCTTTCTGGCTGGTCACTGAAAGTGACTATGACTTAAACAGTCCCTAAGATTCCTCGCCCTCCTTGCTACCAAACTGGGTTGGGGGGCTATATGGGGATGGAGTTTGGAATCACTCTGCAAAATACCCCAATATTTAGATAAGATGCCCCGTATGTCCTGCCACTGATTGTTAAAGGCCGTCACTATTCCCAAAGGTTTATCAGTGGTCCTGGTTCGATTTTTTTAGGAGGTCCTCCCTATTGCTGTCATTAGCCGCAGCAAGCGCCCGGGAGATCACCCGTTTTGGGTAGCCCCTCTCACGGAAACCTGTAGTGAGCTCACGGGACTGTGAAACAAAGTCCTCACGTCGGCTACAATTCCTCCTAACCCTATAAAATTGACCCTTAGGAATATCTGTCTTAAGGTGCAGAGGATGGAAGCTTGCGAAGTGCAACAGACTGTTGGTTGCCGTAGGTTTACGGAATAGAGTAGTCATGATTCTAGAATCCTTCACCTGAAGTTTCAAATCCAGGAATTCAATTTCCTTCTGTGAGTATTGTGATGTCAGGCGTATATTCCAAGGGTTACTGTTGAGTGTTCCCACAAAATACTGACACTGTTCCAGGGTGCCTTTCCAGAGAAACAAAACATCATCGATGTATCGAAGCCATTTAATGACATGATCAGAAAAGCTATCTAGACAGAACACCCTGGTAGCTTCCCACCAACCTAAAAAAAAGGTTGGCGTATGAGGGGGCACATCGAGCCCCCATAGCAGTGTCCCTTACTTGCCTGTAGAAGACGCTGTCAAAGATGAAGTAGTTCCTATCCAAGACAAACAATAGCAAATCCAGGATGAACGAATCGTGTCCTCTATCACCAGTTGTGTTCAGGTCCAAGAAGTAGGAAACAGCTCGCATACCCAATTCGTGTCCAATACACGTATAAAGGGACTCAACGTCCAATGTAACGAGCCAAGCATCGGATGGAATCTCCAAGTCTTGAAGTTGTGAAATGAGGAATGTAGAATCCCTGACATACGATTTGAGAGACAGAACTAAGGGCTGAAGAAAAAAGTCAATGTAGACACATGGCCGATCAAGTAACCCACCTATACCGGACACAATTGGCCTACCCGAGGGGGCCTGTATCGATTTGTGCACCTTTTCACGCTTATTGATGATATTGCGTGTAAAAGCGGCCTCTAGTAACCGATTTAATTTGCCCTGGTACCTGTTAGCAATCCATGTTCCCTAGTTGACGCATGGCCTCCTGCACATAGAGGTCAACAGGCCAAATGACCAAATTGCCCCCCTTATCCGCTTCACGGATAACGAAGTCCCTATTGGAACCTAATCTGGCCAAGATAGATTGTTCCTTTGAGCTAATGTTTCTCCCCCTTGTGGGATCAAGTTTTAAATTATGTACCTCTCTGCATACAGCATTGAAGAAGCTCTGTACCTCCGGGAACAGTGTGAATGGAGGGGTAGCCTGTGAGGGTAGCCTCCCGGTAAACTTTCTTCTGGACTAGCACTCTTTACCTTCCTCCAATAAATCCAGAAGGTCCCTCAGGATCAATCTGTCAGTCATAGGTAACTCATCCAGGGCCGAAGGACGATGATAAAGCAATTTAAAGGTGAGTTGTCTGCAAAAGAGGTAGACATCCTTAATAAAGATAAATTTATCCAGACCACTGGTAGGGCAGAAGGAGAGGCCCTTGTCCAACAATGAAATTTCGCAGTCAGATAGCACATAGTTCGACAGATTAATGATCTGCAACTTATCAGTGGTCGGTGAGGAATTGGATATTAACGTTTCTTGTTCTGCTGCGTCTCCCGTTTGTACCGAGGAGACCAAGCCTTGTAGTTTCATGTACGCTTCTTTTGAGACATATCTCTTCCTCCGGCCCCTCCTCCGGCGCCTTCGGTGTTGCTCGGTTCCGAGGATAAAAAATCATCACTCTCCCCAGTCCCACAAGCCCGTTGTCTTGGGGTAATCCTTGACACTGATCTCTCCTTCAAACCATATATCCAAACCCTTTCCACTTCCTGCCGCCTCCAACTCAAAAATATTTCATGGATCTGTACATTCCTAAACCAAGAAACTGCAAAAACCCTAGTCCATGCCCTCATCATCTCCCGCCTCGACTACTGTAACCTCCTGCTCTGTGGCCTCCTGTTATGATACTAGTGGCAAGGATCGCAAGTAGGACTAGCTAAGTAACTAAACCGACTACAAACTCTGGGGTAGTGGTAACTGAATTGACCGCAACCTGATCCTATCCGCAAACAACTATAGGCAGCCGTGGAATGTTACCTGAAAATCCTAGACGTCTCTTCACGGCCTGAGAAACTGACTATTCCTAGAGGGAACGAAAGTCCTCACTTGCCTCAGTGAAATGACCCCAAAGATATAGAATAGCCCCCCACAAATATTAATGGTGAGTTAAGGGGAAAGCACAAACTCAGAGATGAAATTAGATTTAGCAAATGAGGCCTGCTAACACTAGAAAGCAGAAAATAGAAAGGGAACTGTGCGGTCAATTAAAAACCCTATTCAAAATATCCACGCAGAGATCACTCGAGCCCCCGCACCAACTAACGGTGCAGGGGAAGCAACTCTGCACCCCAGAGCAAACCAGCAGAAGAAATCACATATTAGCAAGCTGGACTAAACTCATCATACACAGAAATCATATTGCAGACTGATGAGCAAAAAATAATTAAACAGAACTTAGCTTCTCCTGAAGAGACTGAAACCGAAGATAATCAGGAGTAATCAGAATAGCACTGAGTACATTGACAGCCGGCAACAAGTGGAAGTGAAAAAGAGCTAAATAGGAAACTCCCAAGTGAATAACGAGGCAGCTGATGAGCCACAGACCCGCAGGATAACAAACAAAGCCACCAGGGGGAGCCCAAAACAAAAGTCACACAATACCACCTGTGACCACAAGAGGGAGCCTGAAAACAGAGTTCACAACAGTACCCCCCCCTTGAGGAGGGGTCACCGAACCCTCATCAAAACCCCCAGGGCGATCAGGGTGAGCCACATGGAAGGCACAAACCAAATCGGCCGCATGAACATCAGAGGCGACAACCCAGGAATTATCCTCCTGACCATAGCCCTTCCATTTAACCAAATACTGAAGCCTCCGTCTAGAAATACGAGAATCCAAGATCTTCTCCACCACGTATTCCAATTCTCCCTCAACCAGCACAGGGGCAGGAGGCTCAACCGGAGGACCCACAGGCACCACATACCTCCGCAACAACGACCGATGAAACACATTATGAATAGCAAACGATGCTGGGAGGTCCAAACGAAATGACACAGGGTTAAGGACTTCCAAAATCTTATAAGGACCGATAAACTGAGGCTTGAACTTAGGAGAGGAGACCTTCATAGGAACAAAGCGAGAAGACAACCACACCAAGTCCCCAACATGATTCCAAATCTGATGCAACCTATCCACCAAAACATCCACTCCAGGACAGTCAGAAGGCTCCACCTGACCCGAGGAAAAACGAGGATGAAACCCCGAATTACAAAAAAAAGGAGAAACCAAAGTAGCAGAACTAGCCTGATTATTAAGGGCAAACTCGGCCAATGGCAAAAAAGTCACCCAGTCGTCCTGATCAGCAGAAACAAAACATCTCAAATAGGTTTCCAAGGTCTGATTAGTTCGTTCGGTTTGGCCATTCGTCTGAGGATGGAAGGCCGACGAAAAAGACAAATCAATGCCCATCTTAGCGCAAAAGGTCCGCCAAAATCTAGACACAAACTGGGATCCTCTGTCGGAAACAATATTTTCAGGGATCCCATGCAAACGAACCACATTTTGAAAAAACAGCGGAACCAACTCGGAGGAGGAAGGCAACTTAGGCAAGGGCACCAAATGGACCATCTTAGAAAAATGATCACACACCACCCAGATGACAGACATTCTCTGAGAGACAGGGAGATCCGAAATAAAATCCATGGAAATGTGCATCCAAGGCCTCTTTGGGACAGGCAAAGGTAACAGCAAACCACTGGCACGAGAACAGCAAGGCTTAGCCCGAGCACAAATTCCACAAGACTGCACAAAGGAACGCACATCCCGCGACAAGGAAGGCCACCATAAGGACCTGGCCACCAAATCTCTGGTACCAAATATTCCAGGATGGCCCGCCAACACCGAAGAATGAACCTCGGAAATAACTCTGCTGGTCCATCTATCCGGGACAAACAGTCTCTCCGGTGGACAACGGTCAGGTCTATCCGCCTGAAACTCCTGCAGCACTCGTCGCAAATCTGGGGAGATGGCAGACAAAATCACCCCTTCTCTGAGAATACCAGCCGGCTCTGAATCTCCATGAGAGTCAGGCACAAAACTCCTAGAAAGAGCATCAGCCTTTACATTCTTCGAACCAGGCAGGTACGAGACCACGAAATCAAAACGAGAGAAAAAAAAATGACCAACGAGCCTGTCTAGGATTCAGCCGCTTGGCCGACTCGAGAAAAATCAGATTCTTGTGATCAGTCAAGACCACCACACGATGCTTAGCTCCCTCGAGCCAATGTCGCCACTCCTCAAATGCCCACTTCATAGCCAACAACTCCCGATTACCGACATCATAATTCCGCTCGGCAGGCGAAAACTTTCTTGAAAAGAAAGCACATGGCTTCATCACAGAGCCATCGGCGCTTCTCTGCGACAAAACAGCCCCCGCTCCAATCTCGGAAGCATCAACCTCGACCTGGAAAGGAAGAGAGACATCTGGCTGACATAAGACCGGAGCCGAAGAAAACCGGCGCTTCAGCTCCCGAAAGGCCTCCACAGCCGCAGGAGACCAGTTAGTAACATCAAAACCTTTCTTGGTCAAATCCGTCAAAGGCTTAACAACACCAGAAAAATTAGCGATGAAGCGACGGTAAAAATTAGCAAAACCCAAGAACTTCTGAAGACTCTTAACAGATGTAGGCTGCGTCCAGTCACGAATAGCCTGAACCTTGACTGGGTCCATCTCAATAGTAGAAGGAGAAAAAATGAAACCCAAAAAAGAAACCTTCTGGACTCCAAAAAGACATTTTGAGCCCTTCACAAATAAAGCATTGGCACGCAGGACCTGAAACACCATCCTGACCTGCTTAACATGGGACTCCCAATCATCAGAAAAAAACAGAATATCATCCAGATACACAATCATAAATTTATCCAGATATTCACGGAAGATGTCGTGCATAAAAGACTGAAAGACAGAAGGAGCGTTAGAAAGTCCAAAAGGCATCACCAAGTACTCAAAATGGCCTTCGGGCATATTAAATGCAGTTTTCCATTCATCACCCTGCTTAATACGCACAAGGTTATACGCACCACGAAGATCTATCTTGGTGAACCAACTAGACCCCTTAATGCGAGCAAACAGATCAGATAACAATGGCAAAGGATACTGAAATTTGACCGTGATTTTATTTAGAAGGCGATAATCAATACAAGGTCTCAGAGAACCATCCTTCTTAGCCACAAAAAAGAACCCCACACCAAGAGGGGAGGAGGAGGGGCGAATAAGTCCTTTCTCCAAAGACTCCTTTATATAACTCCGCATGGCAGCATGCTCCGGCACTGACAAATTGAAAAGTTGTCCCTTAGGAAACTTACTACCAGGAATCAAATTTATAGCACAATCACAATCCCTATGAGGAGGTAGAGAACTGAGTTTGGACTCATCAAATACATACTGGTAGTCTGACAAAAACGCAGGGACTTCAGAAGGAGTGGATGAAGCAATTGACACCACAGGAGCGTCGCCATGAATTCCCTGACAACACCAACTTGACACAGACATTGCTTTCCAATCCAGGACTGGATTATGAGTCTGCAACCATGGCAGACCCAACACGACAACATCATGCAAATTATGCAGCACAAGAAAGCGAATCACCTCCTGATGAACAGGAGTCATGCACATGGTCACTTGTGTCCAGTACTGAGGTTTATTCGTAGCCAATGGCGTAGCATCAATTCCCCTTAGTGGAATAGGGAATTTTAAAGGCTCCAAAACAAAACCACAGCGCCTGGCAAATGACAAGTCCATCAGACTCAGGGCAGCACCTGAATCGACAAAAGCCATAACCGGGTAAGATGACAAGGAACAAATCAGGGTAACAGACAAAATGAACTTAGGCTGTAAAGTACCAATGGTGACAGATTTATCAACCTTTTTTTTGCGCTTAGAGCATGCTGAGATAACATGAGCTGAGTCACCACAGTAAAAGCACAACCCATTTTGCCGTCTATAATTTTGCCGTTCACTTCTGGTCAGAATTCTATCACATTGCATAGACTCAGGTGTCTGTTCAGAAGACACCACCAAATAGTGCGCAGGTTTGCGCTCCCGCAAACGCCGATCAATCTGAATGGCCAGAGTCATTGACTCATTCAGACCTGCAGGCATAGGGAACCCCACCATGACATTCTTAATGGCCTCAGAAAGACCTTTTCTGAAATTTGCAGCCAGGGCACACTCATTCCACTGAGTAAGCACCGACCATTTCCGAAATTTCTGGCAGTACACCTCTGCTTCATCTTGCCCCTGAGAGAGGGCCAACAACGCTTTTTCAGCCTGGTTCTCAAGATTAGGTTCCTCATAGAGCAATCCAAGGGCCAGAAAAAACGCATCAACACTGAGCAATGCCGGATCCCCTGGCGCCAATGCGAAGGCCCAATCTTGAGGGTCACCACGCAAGAAAGAAATTATAATTTTAACTTGCTGAACGGAATCACCAGAGGAACGAGGTTTCAAAGAAAGAAACAATTTACAATTGTTCTTAAAATTCAGGAACCTAGATCTATCTCCAGAAAACAACTCCGGAATAGGTATTCTAGGCTCTGACATAGGACTGTGAACAACAAAATCCTGAATACTTTGTACCCTTGCAGCAAGATGATCTACACTGGAGGCCAAACTCTGAATATCCATATCAGCAGCTGAGTTCAGAGCCACACCAAGATTAAGAGGAGGAGAGAAGCTAGGCACACAGCAGCTAGACACACGGCAAAAAAAAAAAAAAAAATTCTCAAGGCTTCTTTTCTCCTGCTTCTGCCATGCAATTAACACTTTACCGGCCGGCTGTACTGTTATGATCCTAGTGGCAAGGATCGCAAGTAGGACTAGCTAAGTAACTAAACCGACTACAAACTCTGGGGAAGTGGTAACTTAATTGACCGCAACCTGATCCTATCCGCAAACAACTATAGGCAGCCGTGGAACGTTACCTGAAAATCCTAGACGTCTCTTCACGGCCTGAGAAACTGACTATTCCTAGAGGGAACGAAAGTCCTCACTTGCCTCAGTGAAATGACCCCAAAGATATAGAATAGCCCCCCACAAATATTAACGGTGAGTTAAGGGGAAAGCACAAACGCAGAGATGAAATTAGACTTAGCAAATGAGGCCCGCTAACACTAGAAAGCAGAAAATAGAAAGGGAACTGTGCGGTCAATTAAAAACCCTATTCAAAATATCCACGCAGAGATCGCTCGAGCCCCCGCACCAACTAACGGTGCGGGGGAAGCAACTCTGTACCCCAGAGCAAACCAGCAGAAGAAATCACATATTAGCAAGCTGGACTAAACTCATCATACACAGAAATCATATTGCAGACTGATGAGCAAAAAATAATTAAACAGAACTTAGCTTCTCCTGAAGAGACTGAAACCGAAGATAATCAGGAGTAATCAGAATAGCACTGAGTACATTGACAGCCGGCAACAAGTGGAAGTGAAAAAGAGCTAAATAGGAAACTCCCAAGTGAATAACGAGGCAGCTGATGAGCCACAGACCCGCAGGATAACAAACAAAGCCACCAGGGGGAGCCCAAAACAAAAGTCACACAATACCACCTGTGACCACAAGAGGGAGCCTGAAAACAGAGTTCACAACAGCCTCCCCTCTAACACTCTCGCACCCATCCAATCTATTCTAAACTCTGCTGCCTGACTAATCCACCTGTCCCCCCGCTATTCACCGGCCTCCCCCCTCTGTCAATCCCTGCACTGGCTCCCCATTACCCAGAGACTCCAGTACAAAAGCCTAACCATGACATACAAAGCCATCCACAAACTGTCTCCTCCATACATCTGTGACCTCGTCTCCCGGTACTTTCCTGCACGCAACCTCCGATCCTCATAAGATCTCCTTCTCTACTCATCTGTTATCTCATCTTCCCACAATCGCATACAAGATTTCTCTCGTGCATCCCACCTACTCTGGAACTCTCTACCACAACACATCAGACTCTCGCCTACCATCGAAGCCTTCAAAAAGAACCTGAAGACCCACCTCTTCCAACAAGCTTACAACCTGCAGTAACCACCGATTGACCAAACCGCTGCATGACCAGCTCTACCCTCACCTACTGTATCCTCACCCATCCCTTGTAGATTGTGAGCCCTCGCGGGCAGGGTCCTCTCTCCTCCTGTACCAGTTGTGACTTGTATTGTTCAAGATTATTGTACTTGTTTTTATTATGTATACCCCTCCTCACATGTAAAGCGCCATGGAATAAATGGCGCTATAATAATAAATAACAATAATAATAATAATCACTGGAGTGTGTGTCTGATATTACAATGGTACTGCCATCAACAGGACCTGATGTGTTGCCCGGCCTCCTGTTCCCCTTGTGTACCCACTTGAAGGCTCGTCCATTTTTGAAATCTAGTTTGTCCCTCTTAAATTTCTGCTTTTTTCTCACTGTGACCTCTTTTTCAAAGCTGTCTAAAGTGATCTTGAGCTGGTTCTGAAAAGGTTCTACCTGCGTTTTGTGATCAAACTTAACCAATTTGCCTTCACAGTCTTTGATCTTGTCCCTTAAGGACATCAAAACCCCCTGATCGTGCTCCACAAGCATATCAATGATGATGTATGAACATTTAGATAGACCAGACTCCCATGTCTGTTAAAACCCATCATCAAGCTCCCAAGCCAGGAATATCTGTACCCTGAGGCTTCTGGGAATGAGCCCAGCCCTCTTGTATTCTTCTAAAGTTTTCACATTCCACCAAGATTTAGTGTATGCTTTATGTAGATTGATGAGTTCCTTGGTGACCAAATGGAAGTCATCAACCCTGACACCACTGTCAATTGCACTGGGGATGTTGTCATGAAAAATATCCTTGGCCTGACTACTCCATGCAGCCTCCCTGGCTGCCAAATCCATATTGTAAATAAATACACACAGATAGTAATATCACAACAATCAAAAATCAATAATCAAGAATCAAGAGACCGTGTGCCAACACCCAGAAGATGTGGGCAAAGAACAGCCACATATAAACCAACCATTTATAAATAGACAAATGGGGGCACCACGGTCAGTGGGATCGCACCAAGACCTATAGAAAAGCCAATAGTAAAGTATAAGGAAGCAAGGTAGGTCTTAAAAACAGGGATAACCACAAAAATGAGAATAACAAAATAGAAAACAGCTTTATTTCAAAGTAAACACACATAAGGCAAAGCACAGACATTTAAAACCATTAAAAAATGGGGGAAATACAAAACAACCCCATGTACAAACAGCCCCAAATAAGGCAAAAGCCCGCACATAACTAAAGGGTTCAATATGAATATGTGAGACAATAGAGTGCCTATAGAGACAGCATGACCATCATGTGTATATAATAAGTGTGGCTAGCCCATGTACCAATGGAAATGACAAACCATTGAACAATTTCCAAATAGCGTGATAACCCACAACAGCTATGGTACAATAAGCAATAAATGACACAGTGCTGAATAATGATACATACACTGTGGAAGCAACACAGAGATATGCCTCCTAAATAAACAAACAAGGCTAGTAATGCCACCATAAACAACACATGATAGTGTAAGATACACACCCAAAATAAGACCTGGCGACTGGAGAGGAAAATAAAGTGCATCAACGGCAAACATGCCTTAAGAAGTGACCCTTGCGTCGCCGGCCATGGGCAAAGTCATGCGGACAAAAAGACCCTAACAAGTTAAAGTGCGGGCTATGCGGAAGCCCAACGCGTATCGCCACCCACAGGTGGCTTTGTCAGGGGTGATATCCGCATTGCCAGCCTAATGCTTAAATAAAGAATAATCAATATACATTACCAAGTACAGCTGTGTCCAGACCAGATTCGCCGCATGGAGTAGGTACAGAGCTCATTACGCACGCCGAGCCCGGCGCGTGTCCCAGCATGCATGCGCCGGCGTCCCAGAGAGTGGAAATGCATCATCCGCTCAGGGTTGCCTTGGCAGCGTGCGCGCTGTACATAGTGCGCACGCGCTAAAATACAATAAAGTAACCAGATCGGTGGAACAAAAGAATCTATGCGCAGGAGCTCTGCAGTAATGAACAGTGTATGTGTTTTCGGTATAGTGAACAGCCCGCACTGGTATAGATGAGAACGCCCACCACGCTACCAATGCATTTAAGCCACCAAAATATATGTAAAATTGAATTTGAACACACAGCCAATACTACCGAAATGCCAAGTGATATCAGAGTATTGCCTGTGGATCCCACCATAACGCCCAATTACCAGTCAAAAATATCACTGCAGCTGCCTGTGTATGCGTACGATGTGCATGACCACTGACACTCACAGAGTGTAATAACAAATCCAGGATGAACGAATCATGTCCTCTATCACCAGTTGTGTTCAGGTCCAAGAAGTAGGAAACAGCTCGCATACCCAATTCGTGTCCAATACACGTATAAAGGGACTCAACGTCCAATGTAACGAGCCAAGCATCGGATGGAATCTCCAAGTCTTGAAGTTATGAAATGAGGAATGTAGAATCCCTGACATACGATTTGAGAGACAGAACTAAGGGCTGAAGAAAAAAGTCAATGTAGACACATGGCCGTTCAAGTAACCCATCTATACCGGACACAATTGGCCTACCCGGGGGGCCTGTATCGATTTGTGCACAGATCGATAATGATTGACACCACTCACAAGCACCAGCGTTACTCGCCGACTAAAGAGTATCGCGAATACCGTACTATTCATGTGAATGGCGAATAGTAATGATTACACTCGCTCATCACTATTATAGACCTATTGGAAAACATGGGATTTATGGTTAAATGTCTCTAGGCTGGGTTGCTTCCTCTCAATTTCATTTTCTACAGAAATTACTTAACTAACCTTTTTGAAACAAGTTTCTTATATCCATTTAGGCAGCCTCGATGTCTTCTAAATGTAAATAAGCAGGCAAACTAATAAATTATAACTGGAATAAATTTGAATGATTAGTTGTTTCAAAGAAACAGGTGCGCTCAGATGCTATGTATTTTTGCATTTACGTAGCGCTATTTAGCCTTTAGTATTGGCGCGGTGTGTACACGTATCAGGATTCAAATCCAACAGTTCTTGCGCAACAGGCAGCAGCTCTTCCCTCTGAGCTATTCAGCTTGCTGAACAGTTCCTTGCTAAACCAGATACTAGTACCTTTGTGAATCCTGATTGACTCCACCCCGAGTTCCTGATTGAACACCCTACTTAAACCCGGCACTGCATTATCTTCCTTGCTAGATTATTGAGCTCCCAGCCTTTAGTCTAGCTTTTCCCACTGGCTGCTTATCCTCAAGATCCTACTTCTGCTCCATGTACCGACCTCTGGCTATATCCTAATTACGTTACCTGCTTATCCTCCTAACTATACTGCTGCTCCGTGAACCAACCTCTGGCTATTTCCTGACTACGATTCCTGCTTATCCTTAATATCCTACTGCTGCTCTGTCTACCAACCTCTGGCTAAATCCTGACTAAGATTCCTGCTAAGATCTACCTGCTGCTGCTTCCCCTAGTGGTTGCAATATCGCTTCTCTAGTTCAGACCTGTCCATAACAGGTTTCTATTTGACTACATAAGGAATAATATTTGCACGGTGAATTTTTTTTTTCATTTTTCTATTTTAACTAAATTAAATACTTTTCCCAAAAGGTAAGTTACAAAAATGTGCCCAGAAGGCATAATAAAACAACAGCCTATATTATTGTTATTTCATATACTGTTGTGACAAAAACAACTTTTTATACTATTATCTCCATTAATAAAAAGAGAGTAAGAAACACTGTTATATTTGTGAGTACATGCCTGGAAAGCAAGATAGAGCAACAGCATGCAATATTTTTTTGGCATTTACAGTTGTGAAATTGGACTAGGAAAACAGATATGCAAAAAAGTTAAATGTAAACATTTTTACATTTTTTTCTTCTATTTTTTAACACTAAGACTCCCATCCCCTTTGACATTAAGACTAATAATTTGCATTATAATGCAAAGCAAAATGTGTTAAAAGACAGGAGTGTTGTGGTGTACAGTAGCACGTAAAAGTTTGGGCACCCCTGGTCAAAATGTATGTTATTGTGAACAATTAAGCAAGTTGAAGATGAAATGATCTTTAAAAGTGCTAAAGATAAAGATGACACATTTCCTTTGTATTTCAGGCAAATAAAAAATATATATTGTTATCTTCTCCATTTTAAAAATTACAAAAACTAAAATGGACCAATGAACATGTTTGGGCACCCTGCATGGTTAGTACCTATACTATTTAACACATGTCCCAAATTCTAATAGTATAAGGTGCTTGCTAGACAATTGAACCATAACACTGGGGAACACAATTTTTTAAGAGTTAGGTCAGACAACTGTTCTTAATTAATTTTTGGATGCTGAATCCAGAAATGATCTCAGTTTTTCTCTATCACGTCAAGTTTTTGAACTATAGGATTTTTGTCTTCTCAAAAATATGTAAACTACTGTACCTAAAAAGTGTTGTTGTTTTTTTAAATAGTACAAATATGAACAAAAAATGAAATATATAAGAAATAGGCATGACAAATATGTTATATCAGTTGTGACTACTCTTACAAGTTGCCACGTAGCTCTATATAAGTCGAATTGTAATCAGATAACAAGTCTTATTACAGATATCAGTGCAATTGTGCTTCTCTGGCAGGTAAGTTGTGGAGGAAAAACTTGACGTGCTAGAAAAAAACAAAAAAACTGACTACATTTTTGGAATCAGCATGCCAATTTTAGTATAAATCAGCTCAAAAACCTAACTCAACAGAATTTTTTTTTCAAATTGTTCCCCAAATTGTTCCCCAATCAATATCTTTTTTGTAAGCAGCTGTATAGCCTTTTTAGATGCCTAACAAAAACACAAATAGATTCTACCTTAGTTAAAAATAATATACTTTATTAATAACTTTAAAATAAAACAACAAGAGACAATAAATAAGCACAATAACAGAGTAAGAAAAGGACTTCCTAAAGGGGATGTTACAAAAATTACAAAAATTAGGCTGACTACTGAAGGATCAACTGATAAATGGGCATGGATATCTTAATATGTGTCATACATAGTGATTACCCAAATCAATGTACAAAATGCCTCTAAAGGAGACTAAACCTTCCTATGTATTTTTATGGCCATAATTAAGCCTATGTTGAATACCCATGGAGCTGCAAAATACAAAATGCTGCCACATGTATTTCAATATAACTACAAGTAATAATGCAGAGCAAACATAGATAGTAATGACGTGTGTTTGGGGGTGTGTGGGGTATCTAGATAGAGGTAGCACCTCTGGTGGAGGGCTTGCCATGTCCTTTCTGGACAGCTCTTTCTTCTTTGGTCCTCATCTGATGCTCAACTCTCACCTGTACCTCCAAGTAGCTGCTAGCATGCGGCAGCAGGTACACCCCGGAACACCGTGTTAGGACTGGCGGAACGCACCAAATCATAATATTAGAGAATATGAGGTGCATTCGCAGTCCGGGGTCCACTCTGCAGAGATGACACCTGCTGCTGAGTAATGGCGGATAGACGCTTGCTCACACGTGGGTTAGACCTCAGCCAGTGTGAATGGAAGCGAACTCTGTTGCTTCACAGAGTCGCCGTAAATATGCTGCACCCTGTTAACAGTTACAGGGTGCAGCTGAAAGACACTAGTGGGATCCCTATGAATCACCCCCACTAAACTGGTGATTGGACTCGCTTTGACCCTCGGTGGCTTTTGAGCCCACTTCTGAGGATGCCCTGAGTCAGATGCTGAGTCCAAGCCGGAATTCCCACCCAACACTGACTGGCTGTCAGGAAAGCACTGATTGCGCATGGTGCCATACAGGCGAGCACTGCAAATAGACGCAGAATCATGTGCTAAGTGTGCAGGTAGCACTGTTGGGCGCTAGGTAGCTTCCACCATTCGCGAGCAGTCATCAACACTAGGAATGGGAATCATTAAGGAGCTTTCATCCATCAACAGATTTTCATCTACATACACACGCTATCAAGTTTATACTAGTGCATGGCCGAGCGGCAGGGGCATTACAGAGCCCGAAGGGCATGACCAGGTATTGATAGTGTCCGTCCCTGGTGTTAAATGCCGTCTTCCATTCATCCCCCTCACGGATGCGAATCAGGTTGTAAGCACCCCACAGATCAAGTTTAATAAATACCCTCACTCCCCGCAATCTATCGAATAGCTCTGATTTCAGAGGCAGAGGGTATTTGTTCTTAACGGTGATGGCGTTAAGACCCCTGTAATCAATGCATGGACGTAGTTCTCCGTTCTTCTTCTGCACAAAGAAGAACCCAGCCCCTGCAGGTGACACTAACTTCCTATGGGATGGCGACATAGAAAGAGTAAATGGGATGGCCTGGTGTGTTATCTGTGAGGGCAGGGTCGACCCATTGACCACTCTTACGGTCACTGGTTTGGCGACCATCACCAGGGGTATTGCGTGTCGTTGGGCAAAAGCAGAATACATGAAGTTGCCCTCCGCCCCGGAATCCACTCAAAGCTCTACCATATCAGTGGATGGGCCTATAATAATGTACCTCCTCCTATAACCACTAAATGCTGATGTTTTCCCAACCATTGGGGACATTTCCTAGCATAATTTCCAGACTACTGGCATACAGGACAGACCTTGGGTGCACGAGCAGTCCGGGACTTAGACCCTGCCCATGTCACCTCTATGGCCTCAGGTGGCTCAGATGCCTGGACTGGAGATTCCAGAGATTTGGTGAAGGTGGGAGCCAGGTGAAACCTCTGCCTACACTGGGCTCGCTCCAACCTTCGCTCATTAAAATGAAGATCGGTGCGGTTAGATATAGCTATTAGCTCTTCCAGTGTGGCAGGAATCACTCTAGTGGCCAAGGCGTCCTTCACCTGGTCAGCCAGTCCCCTCCAGAACACTGGGATAAGGACTTTATCCGACCAGTCCAGCTCAGATGCCAATGTCCAGAAGTGGATAGCAAAATGGCTGACCATGGACGAACCCTGTATCGATGCCAGCAGTTGGAGCACCGAATCATGGGTGACACGAGGTCCCATAAAGACCTGTTTCAGAGTGTCCAGGAACCTTGGAGCACTCTGCACCACATGATTGTCATGTTCCCACAGCAGCGTTGCCCACTCCAATGCCCTGCCAGACAGAAAGGATATAATACAGTGGGGCAAAAAAGTATTTAGTCATTCAGCAATAGTGCAAGTTCCACCACTTAAAAAGATGAGAGGCGTCTGTAATTTACATCATAGGTAGACCTCAACTATGGGAGACAAACTGAGAAAAAAAAATCCAGAAAATCACATTGTCTGTTTTTTTATCATTTTATTTGCATATTATGGTGGAAAATAAGTATTTGGTCAGAAACAAAATTTCATCTCAATACTTTGTAATATATCCTTTGTTGGCAATGACAGAGGTCAAACGTTTTCTGTAAGTCTTCACAAGGTTGCCACACACTGTTGTTGGTATGTTGGCCCATTCCTCCATGCAGATCTCCTCTAGAGCAGTGATGTTTTTGGCTTTTCGCTTGGCAACACGGACTTTCAACTCCCTCCAAAGGTTTTCTATAGGGTTGAGATCTGGAGACTGGCTAGGCCACTCCAGGACCTTGAAATGCTTCTTACGAAGCCACTCCTTCGTTGCCCTGGTGGTGTGCTTTGGATCATTGTCATGTTGAAAGACCCAGCCACGTTTCATCTTCAATGCCCTTGCTGATGGAAGGAGGTTTGCACTCAAAATCTCACGATACATGGCCCCATTCATTCTTTCAAGTACCCGGATCAGTCGTCCTGGCCCCTTTGCAGAGAAACAGCCCCAAAGCATGATGTTTCCACCACCATGCTTTACAGTAGGTATGGTGTTTGATGGATGCAACTCAGTATTCTTTTTCCTCCAAACATGACAAGTTGTGTTTCTACCAAACAGTTACAGTTTGGTTTCATCAGACCATAGGACATTCTCCCAAAACTCCTCTGGATCATCCAAATGCTCTGTAGCAAACTTCAGACGGGCCCGGACATGTACTGGCTTAAGCAGTGGGACACGTCTGGCACTGCAGGATCTGAGTTCATGGTGGCGTAGTGTGTTACTTATGGTAGGCCTTGTTACATTGGTCCCAGCTCTCTGCAGTTCATTCACTAGGTCCCCCCGTGTGGTTCTGGGATTTTTGCTCACCGTTCTTGTGATCATTCTGACCCCACGGGGTGGGATTTTGCGTGGAGCCCCAGATCGAGGGAGATTATCAGTGGTCTTGAATGTCTTCCATTTTCTAATTATTGCCCCCACTGTTGATTTCTTCACTCCAAGCTGGTTGGCTATTGCAGATTCAGTCTTCCCAGCCTGGTGCAGGGCTACAATTTTGTTTCTGGTGTCCTTTGACAGCTCTTTGGTCTTCACCATAGTGGAGTTTGGAGTCAGACTGTTTGAGGGTGTGCACATGTGTCTTTTTATACTGATAACAAGTTTACACAGGTGCCATTACTACAGGTAATGAGTGGAGGAAAGAGGAGACTCTTAAAGAAGAAGTTACAGGTCTGTGAGAGCCAGAAATCTTGATTGTTTGTTTCTGACCAAATACTTATTTTCCACCATAATATGCAAATAAAATGATAAAAAAACAGACAGTGTGATTTTCTGGATTTTTTTTTCTCAGTTTGTCTCCCATAGTTGAGGTCTACCTATGATGTAAATTACAGACGCCTCTCATCTTTTTAAGTGGTGGAACTTGCACTATTGCTGAATGACTAAATACTTTTTTGCCCCACTGTATATCCCACTCTAGCCCATTCCGTGGGAAAACGTTCAGCCAGGAACTCAAGATGTGTGGCACACTGGCTCTCGATTCTCCGACACAGCTTTCTGTCACCAGCAAACTTATCCTGCAACGGAAGATGGAATAATGTCGGAGCAGGGGTGGCAGTGGACAAACTGGCTGCAGCAATGCTAGCAGCCTGAACAGCTACTGCAGTAACATCCACAGCTGAGTTTGTACGCTCGAGAGCCACCAACCTGCCCTCTAGTTGCTGAATGTACTGCTGCAGTCGCTGTTCGTCCACCATTACTAGCCAGACCCTGGCACTAGCATAATGTTAGGACTGGCGGAACGCACCAAATATTATAGAATATGAGGTGTGTTCGCAGTCCGGGATCCACCGTGCAGAGATGACACCTGTTGTGGAGTAATGTCGGATGGACGCTTGCTCACACATGGGTTAGACCTCACCCAGTGTGAATGGAAGTGAACTCTGTTGCTTCACAGAGTCGCCGTAAATATGCTGCACCCTGTTAACAGTCACAGGGTGCAGCTGAAAGACACTAGTGGGATCCCTATGAATCACCCCCACTAAACTGGTGATTGGACTCGCTCTGACCCTCGGTGGCTTTTGAGCCCGTGCCTGAGGACACCCTGAGTCAGATGCTGAGTCCAAGCAGGAATTACCACCCAACACTAACCGGCTGTCAGGAAGGCGCACTGATGGGTGCACGGTGCCATACAGGCGGTTGCTGCGAATAGACGCAGAATCGTGTGCCAAGTGTGCAGGTAGCACTGTTTGGCGCTAGGTAGCTTCCACCATTCGCGAGCAGTCATCAACACTAGGAATGGGAATTATTAAGGAGCTTTCATTCATTGACAGACATTCATCTACACACACACGTTATCAAGTTTATACTAGCGCATTGCCATGCGAGCCTTTTATAGAAGTAGCGCTCCAGGACCTTCCAGATGGTCCAATAGGAGCTGCAACAGGACTTGAGCATGTGACCCCTGCCCTCCAATGGGAGGTCGTCCCGTGGGCATGCTCAGTATGGAAAAAGCTGGACTTAGTCCCAGAAACACCTGCTCACTGCTGATCAGTGCTGGCTACAAAGGCAGAGCCTGGAAAGGCAGCAGTAACCAAGTGCACAGTATCAGCTTGAGCCAGACGCTGGGATCTATGTCTCTGCTGAGCAGGTTCCACTGTGGCTGGAGGAGAATGGGAGACTGCAGTAGACATGGTTTGAGATTCCCCCTGTGCAGTGGCGGGAACTCTACACCTAACACACAGCCTCAGCAGGTGGGCCAACCAGGTGAGGGTAGCTGTTGGGTTTCTTCAAGACCTACAGTGATTTTGAAGGGTTTGCCTACCCTTGCATGTGAAGACTGAATATGGCAGACTGCAGAAGAAACCATTCAAGATTCAACGGACAGACAAGCGATTCCAAGTGGAGTGCTGAGGGCACAGCGAGGCACATATAGGGCACTGCTGGCCATCCAATGCACCCTGACCTATCTCCAGTTGTCTTGCCTAGTTCTTGCCACTGGGGCTAGATAGGGTACGGGCAAGAGAGTGAGGTTGACGACTGCGCAACTCTTCCTAACTTTAATCCAAGTCAAGCACAAGTCATGACTTCAACCACTGCGTATCTAAAGTCTTGTGGCAATGGGAGAGTGGCAAAGCAACAGGTGTGGAATCACTGGAAGCTGTAGTCACGAACCTTCACGCAGGCGGCCCATGCCATTTGGATGCTCCCCACTGGACCGAAGCAGCAGTGGAGTTCGGCAGCCTCCTGGGTGTCTGAGCAGTCCTGTTCAGGATCATTCTGCTCACCTCAATCGAAGACGGGGCTAGAAAAGGTGCCTCAAACATAGTCTGCTTCATTTCACCTGGCCAGCCTACCGCAGCTGGCGGATTTCCCATACAGTGGTCGACACACAATAAAGAAAAAGAAAATGATGTTACTCAACCTTGGCACGTGGAATGTGAGAACTCTGCTGGATAATACTAAGGTAGACAGACCAGAGAGAAGAACGGCATTGGTTGCTAGGGAGCTAGCTCATTACAATGTTGATATAGCAGCTCTCAGTGAAACCTACTTGGCAGACAAGGGTCGATTGACAGAGCATAGTTGTGGATATACGTTTTTCTGGAGTGGTCAAGGTAGCACTGAAAAATGAGAAGCAGTCATGAGATTTGCTATCAAAACTCATCTTGTTCGTAAACTTACCAGGCTTCCGGAGGGAATTAGTCATCGTCTGATGACATTTCAGCTCCCACTAACAAACAAGAAACATGTACCTCTGATCAGTGCCTATGCTCCCACTATGACTAACCTGAATGATATTAAAGATAAGTTCTATGATGAACTTGACACACTTATTTCAGCAATTCCACATGCAGACAAGCTCATTACATTTGGAGACGACTTTAATGCCAGAGTGGGAACAGACTATCAAAACTGGGAAAGGATCATTGGGAGACACGGCACTGGCAAGTGCAACAGTAATAACCTGCTGCTCCTCAAGATGTGTGCCACACATGACCTTGTCATCACCAACACCCTATTCTGCTTACCCACACGCAAAAAGACATCATGGACGCACCTACGCTCGAGGCATTGGCATCTTATTGATTACATAATTGCTAGGAAAAGGGATGAGATTGATGTTAGAGTGGCAAGGGCCATGTGTGGTGCAGACTGCTGGACTGACCATCGCCTCATTGTGTCTAAGTGTAGGCTCCAAATATTGCCTGTGAAGAGACCCCAAGGGCAGAAAACTACAAAGAGACTGAAATGTCTATAAGCTGCAAAATAAAAGAATTTCAGGGGAATTTTCCAATGACCTTGATGGCAGAATATTAAATATACTGCAGGCAGAGGAGACAGGTTTTGAGGAACAGTGGACAATTTTGAGAGATGCCGTTTATAATACTGCTCTGGAGCATCTCGGATCAGTAGCCAGAAATAATCAAGATTGGTTCAATTAAAAAGATGAGGCAATAAAGACACTCCTAGAAGAGAAACATCAGCGGTACAAGGTGTATCAAAATGACCCCACGTCGTTAGCTAATAAAGATACCTTTACCAACATAAAAAGAAAGGTACAGATCAAGCTACGTGAAATGCAGGATAACTGGTTTAGCAAGAAGGCTGATGAAATTCAGGGCTATGCAGTTATTAATGGCCAGAAATGCTTCTACTATTTGGTCAAAGCTGTTTATGGACCCCAGTCATCAAGCTCTTCATCTCTGCTTAATGCAGATGGAACTAAGCTGCTGAGAGAAAAGAAACAAATTCTGGAATGGTGGGCTGAGCACTTTAATAATATTCTTAATCGCCCTGCCAATATCAATGATGAGGCTATTGCTCGCCTCCCCCAGGTAGAAATCAACAAGGACCTTGATGTTCTTCCAAGTGGAGATGAAGTTAGCAAAGCAGTAAAACAACTTACTTGTGGAAAAGCAACCAGAAATGATGCTATACCTGCTGAGGTATATAAAGCTGGCGGCCCTGCTCTGATGCAAATGGTGACCAAACTATTCCAGTATATGTGGAAAAAGGAACAGGTTCCGCAACAGATGAAAGATGCCAGCATAATTCACATATACAAGAGGAAAGGTAATCGCCAATCTTGTGACAACCATCGAGGTATCTCCCTTCTGTCCACTGCAGGAAAGATATTGGCTCGTCTCTTGCTCAACCGCCTTTTACATCACCTTGAGTAAGGCCTATTAACCAAAATCCAGTGTGGTTTCCATGCTAAGTGTGGAACAGTAGATATGGTGTTTGCAGCATGTCAACTTCAGGAAAAGTGCCAGGAGCAATACTGTGACCTTTATGTAACTTTTGTTGATTTGACCAAGGCTTTCGACACAGTCAGTAGAGACGGACTGTGGAAGATCGTGACAAAATTCGGCGGCTCGAGCAAGTTCATCTCAATCATCCGGCAGTTCCATGATGGCATGATGGTGAAGGTTCTGAACGATGGAGACGAATCTGAGGCTTTCCCAGTAACATATGGCGTAAAACAAGGCTGTGTGCTTGCTCCAACCCTGTTCAGTATGCTATTCTCTGCAATGTTTAGTGATGCCTTTAACAACTGTGAAGATGGAATCCAGGTTAGGTGCAGGACTGATGGCAAGCTATTCAACCCAAAACTCCTGAAGGATGTTATGAAAGTGCATGAGACTGTTATCCGAGAATTATTATTTGCTGATTACTGTGCACTTAACGCTAGCACAGAACAGCAGATGCAGCATGAAGTGGACTGTTTTTAACAAGCCTGCGACAGTTTTGATCTCGAAATCAACATTAGAAAAACCGAAGTCATGTATCAACCTGTTCCAGGGAAACTATACAAAGAGCCACGTTTCACGGTGAAGGAGCAAAACCTCAAAGTAGTTGATAACTTCACCTACTTAGGCAGCACACTTTCCCGTGAAGTAACTATAGACACTGAGGTTAGTAACAGAATTGCCAAAGTCAGTGCCGCCTTCGGGAGACTGCGTAAGAATGTCTGGGAATGAAGGAGACTCAGCCTTACCACCAAGCTGAAGGTCTACTGCGCGGTGGTCCTCACCGCACTTCTCTATGCTAGCGAGACCTGTACAGTCTACAGCCGGCATGCTAAACAGCTTAATCATTTTCACATGAGTTGCCTCCGCAGACTCCTCCACATCAGGTGGCAAGGCAGTATCCCGGACACGGCAATTCTGGAACAAACTGGGCTCTGCAGCATTTACACTCTCCTGCTGAAAGACAAAGCCAGGTAGGCTGGACATGTGATCAGAATGCCTGACGGCCGACTACCGTAACAACTGCTGTACGGAGAACTGTGCCAAGGAAAGCGAGCAGTTGGGGGGCAGAAGAAGCACTATAAAAACTGCCCTGTGGTGTCTCTCAAAAACCTGGCAGTCAACACCAATGAATGGGAAGAGCTTGCCCTGGATTGTTCAGGTTGGCGGGGCAGGATCACCTCAGGAGCACGTGCAGATGAAGATAGAAAAATCTTTGATGCAGAAATAAATTGTGCTGTCCGCAAGGCACAAGTAGATTCTGGTGTACAGACTACATCTGCTCAAGTATGTGGGTGAACCTTCAGTGCCTGGATTGGACTCATCAGCCACCTCCGGACCCATAGCTACTAATTCTCTTCTAACCCTGAAGTCATGGTCATCTTTGACTACGAAGGACAAACATCATATAGGTACATCACCTGAATGAATCAATCTAAGTGGAGTCCCACAGTAGAGAATGGAACAGCCGTACCACCCCAACCCCTAAGGCTTTTCACATTCACGCTTCTTCTGGGGGTGTTTCTCAAAGGCAGGAGAAGGCAACATTATAAAGCATACTGCATCCAATAAAAATACTCAAAAGTGCAGGAGAGATGTATCCTTCAATACTATTGGTGAACAGTACCCACATGGTGTGGAGCAAGAAGGAGGGAGCAAGAAAATGAAGAAGCTATTCAGCTATGATTAATCGGCGCATGACGCACCTGATATGTAGTGGATATATTGGCGGTTGGGGATTTTTAATATACATATGTTTGATGTCTGTTTTTTGTATTGATGTGTTATAATTATTGTTGAGCATTCCGATACCGCAAGTATCGGGTATCGGCCGATATTTGCGGTTTCGGAATTCCGATACCGAGTTCCGATATTTTTGCGATATCGGGAATCGGGATCGGAATGCATATTCATGTGTAAAATAAAGAGTAAAAATAAAAAATAGGGATATACTCACCCTCTGACGCGCCCTGGTTGTAACCGCTGCAACCGACAGCCTCCGTTCCTAAGAATGAGCGAGTGAAGGACCTGCGATGACGTCGCGGTCTTGTGATTGGTCGCGTGAGCGGTCACGTGTCCAATCACAAGCCGCCACGTCATCGAAGGTCCTTCACTCACTCATTCTTAGGAACAGAGGCTGCCGGTTAACACCGCTAGGTCCAGGGTCCGCCGGAGGGGTGAGTATATCCATATTTTTAATTTTTATTCTTTATTTTTTACATGAATATGGATCCCAGGGCCTGAAGGAGAGTTTCCTCTCCTTCAGACCCTGGGAACCATCCAGGATAGCTTCCGATACTTGTGTCCCATTGACTTGTATTGGTATCGGGTATCGGTATCGGCGATATCCGATATTTTTTGGATATTGGCCGATACTATCCGATACCGATACTTTCAAGTATCGGAAGGTATCGCTCAACACTAGTTATAATTGTTTGGTGGGTGGGGGCTTGATGGTGATTGGTGCCCTGCGTGGCACTTACACTATTTAAAGCTGACCCTGTGCACTTTATTGCATGCTTAATAAAGACCTATGTGGTGGAAACGTCGCTGTGATATGGCAAAATAAACCTTTTTTTTAACTATTACACCTGGATGGAGCGCTGTCACTTTACTATTTGAATCTCTAACTGTCCTGGAAGGTTCCCTGGACTTGGAACGGGTGCCCCAGTAAGTGAGTGCTGTCAGCCTTTCCCTTTTTTTCTTGGACCAGCTGGATCAGGATCAGAATATTTCAACTATAAAAAATACTTCTCCATTGTGCTGATGGCCATCGCAGATGCGGAATACAAATTTATAGCGGTGGATATTGGGGCATATAGCCGCTCCAATGATTCCCAAGTTTTCAAATTGTCTGCTATGGTCTGTCATCTGTATGGAAACACCTTCCAATTCCCCCCCAGACCTCTGCCTCAAACCTCTGGGCCACCAATGCCTTTTGTTTGTGTTGGAGATGAAGCCTTCCAGCTGTCGGAACACCTGCTGAAACCCTTCTCCAGTAGTAGATTAACACAAACTAAAAGAATTTTTAATTACCTCCTCACTAGTGTTGAGCATTCCGATACCGCAAGTATCGGGTATCGGCCGATACTTGCGGTATCGGAATTCCGATACCGGGATTCCGATACTTGCCGCGTATCGGATACCGGAATCGGAAGTTCCAAGATTCAAAATGCAGAAATTCAGCCAATGAGAATGATTCCAAGTGTGGGCACATCCTGTTTAGCATGGAGGGCATGAAACTACTGGCAAGGCTGTGATTGGCTGCTGAAATGATGTCATGATGCAGTTTAAAAGTCGCTGGCGCCATTTTGCGATCACTCTGCTGTGAATTCAGTTAGTGACAGGACGCTGTTTGCTGACTGAGGGACAGTTTAGAGATAGCGATTTGCTTCTTTGTGCTTTCCAAAGGCTAATTTAGCAACCGCTGTGTTCACCTACTATTCACCTTGCTTTTGCCTTGTAGCGCTGTTTTCACAGTGATCTGCAAGGTCTGTGTGTGTGTGTGTGTGTGTGAGTGCAGCCCACTCTCTAGTCTGAGTGCAGCCACATAGGCCATCCATAGCTGGTTGTATTCAGTTCAGGGAGGGTGGTTCATTGCCTCATACTGTTCTTTTTTTTTTTTTTTCAAGTAGTGTAGTCTGCTGCTAATTTATTCAAAAAAATCCTATTAGTGTCTTTCCACCCGTCTCCAGCTAATTTGTGGAAAAACACTACATAGGATAACGTAGAGGAGGGTTTTTGGGCCTTGCAGCGCCGTTTACGGCTGTCTGCATGGTCTCCGTGTGACTGCAGCTCGCCCTGTAGTCTGTGAGCAGCCATAGCCTGGTTGTCTCCAGCTCAGGGTTCTTCACTGCGTCATACCGCGAAATCAATTTTCATTTTGTTTTAAGTAGTGCAGGCTGCTGCACATTTTTTCCAAAAAATCCTATTAGTGTCTTTCCACCCGTCTCCAGCTAACTTGTGGAAAAACACTACATAGGATAACGTAGAGGAGGGTTTTTGGGCCTTGCAGCGCCGTTTACGTCTGTCTGCACGGTCTCCGTGTGACTGCAGCTCTATCCGTTGTCAGTTCAGCCCCCCAAAAATAAATAAATAATAAAGTTCACCAAACACACCAGTTACACCACTTTACATTTGTGTAGGCCACATTAGCTCATATTAAAGTCTAGTCCACACTTTAGAAAATTAGTGTTTCTTATACCTGTTAGGAGGAGTTGCTCAGGAATAAGCACACAAAGCCGTTAGTACTTTTCTGCTTATCTTTATCAGTCAACCAAGATGAAGAAGGCAGTGAGTAAGGCACGTGGGCGTGGGCGCGGAGCAGGGAGGGGACGTGGGGATTCTGTGCCTGCTGCGGGCACCGGTGACTCATCAGCACCCACTTTCACCAGGCAACAGTCGTTCATGCGCAGCTTTGTGTCAGAGCGCCGTACACCGCTGCTGCGTGAAGACCAAATTGAAGCCGTTGTCGGATGGATGGCAGCTAATGCATCAACTTCAATTAGTGCCACATCCTCTCAGACACAGAGCACTGGAGAGCAGCCATCTGTCTCTTCACCACCTGCCAAATTGCCCAGGCAGACAGAGAGCCCAGGACAGGAGCCGTCTCTACTTCTGTTCTCTGAATCTCTTGGCTTGGAAACAGGGGGCCAGCCAAGCAGCATTGGAGAAATGGAAGAAGAGGCAGGGTGCAGTGATGCCCAACAGCTTTTTCTCTCTTCCTCTGAAGAGGCGGGTGGGCCAGTGGCTCCGGTCACCACATCGCAGGCCGCATCAGCTGATGATGACACTCAGGTGCCACTTACTGGTGCGTGCTCTGCTGCTGAGACTACCCAGGAGGAGCAGTTGGGGGCAGAGGGTAGTGTAGATGATGAGGTCCTTGACCCATCTTGGCGTGAGGGACAGGAAGGTGGTGGGAGCAGCTCTGAGGAAGAGATTCCCCGTACGGCCCAAAGAGGGAGAGGGAGGGGGAAGACTGCGGATCCTGCAGCCTCCGCTTTGGCACCCGTTAGGAGCATGTCTCTTCCAAAAGCCAAAAAGGGCGCTCCCAAGACTTGCAGTGCCTGGTCCTTTTTTGACACAGTTGCAGATGACATTTGCTATGTCAGATGCAAGGTGTGTCATCAAAAAGTCAAAAGAGGGAAACATGTCAGCAGCCTCAATACCTCCAACATGTGGAAACATGTGCGCACCAGGCACCTGGCGGAGTTAGAAAAACACACTGAAGAGCTAGGCCAACCAACAGCGGCAGCTACCACCTCTTCAGCTCGTGTTGCCTCTTCCTCCAGCTCACACGCAGCTGGTTCGGCTTCCTCCCAGGATCGCCGTGGAAGAACCTCTGGCCCTGTTGTCCAGAGACCCGCTGTAATTCCACCCGCAGCACCACTTTCCCAGTCATCCACACACTCCCAGCCCAGTCTACAGCCATCGGTAGTACAGGCATGGGAGAAAAGGCGGCCTTTCTCGTCAAACCACCCACGAGCACAGGCTCTGACTGCAGGCATTGCCAAACTTCTGTCACTGGAAATGCTGTCATTCAGGCTGGTGGAGACTGACAGCTTCCGTGACTTGATGTCATTGGCAGTCCCACAGTACAATGTGCCCAGCCGCTTTTACTTCAGCAGGCAAGCCATCCCTGCCCTGCACAAGCATGTGGAGGGACACATAAAACACGCGCTACTGAACGCCGTCAGTAGCAAGGTCCACCTCACCACCGATGCGTGGACCAGTCAACATGGACAGGGGCGATACCTTTCCCTCACTGCCCATTGGGTTAATGTCGTTGAGCCGGGTACAGACCGTGCGAGTGGCGCAGGACGTGTCCTGCCCACTCCAAGGATTGCAGGAATCCATTCTGTACGCATTGACTCCTCCTCTTACACCAGTTCCTCAGAATCATCGCTGCAGGAGCCGTCACAGTCCACCTCCACATGGACCCGTGATGAACGTGTACCTGTTACGACCGACATGAGCACAGCCGTGGCCAAACGTCAACAGGCCGTCTTGAAATTAATTTTTTTGGGGAATCGTAGCCACACAGCGCAGGAGCTCTGGAATGCCATCAAGCAGGAGAGCGATGTGTGGTTTGTGCCAGCGAATCTCCAGCCAGGCATGGTAGTGTGTGATAATGGCCGAAATCTGGTGGCAGCTCTGGGCCTCGGCAACCTCACTCACATCCCATGTCTGGCACATGTGCTCAATTTGGTCGTGCAGAGCTTTTTGGGGGAATATCTGGATCTTGATGCACTGCTGCACAAGGTCCGCCTAGAGTGTGCTCACTTGCGGCGTTCCAGAACGGCAAAAGCGCGCATTGCGGCTCTGCAGCGCCGACACCGCCTGCCGGAACATCGCATCATATGTGACCTACCTACCAGGTGGAATTCCACGTTACATATGTTGGAGCGGTTGTGTGAGCAGCAGCAAGCTGTAATGGAGTACCAGCTGCTTCAGGCGCAAAGAAGTCGCACTCAGCGCCGTACAGACTTCACAACCACAGAGTGGGCCACTATGAATGACGTCTGCCAGGTTTTGCGTCCCTTTGATTATTCCACGCGGATGGCGAGTGCAGATGATGCACTAGTCAGCATGACTGTCCCCCTTATCTGCCTGCTTGAAAAATCACTGCAAGCGCTAAGGGATGATGTTGTGGAAGAGGTGGAGGATGAGGATTCACCATTTCCATCATCTTCTGGACAGTCAGCGCCACGTGGTTCCTCACAAACGCGTAGGCAGGGGACAGTTTGTGAGGAGGATGAGGAGGAGTCAATGGAGGAGGAAGACATCCGTCCAGAGGAGGGAGTTACCGAATTGTCCAGTACTCAGTGTGTACAGCGAGGGTGGGGTGATGACGAGCGGGCAGAGATCACGCCTCCAGCAGGGGACAGCGTTTCTTGGGCAGTTGGCAGTCTGCAGCACATGGTGGATTACATGCTGCAGTGCCTGAGAAACGACCGCCGCATCGCCCACATTCTCAACATGTCTGATTATTGGGTGTTCACCCTCCTCGATCCTCGCTACCGGGACAACGTAGAAAGCCTCATCACACCATTGAACCGGGAGCGAAAAATGCGGGAGTACCAAGACACACTGGTCAATTCCATCATCTTCTCCATTCCAACTGAGAGAAGTGCTGCTAGTGCATTCCAAAGCAGCTCAGTGCGTCCAGGCAGTGGTGGAGGCTCTGCACAAAGAGGGAGCAGAAGCAGTGCCTCTGCCCAAGGCAAGACCAGTATGGCCCAACTGTGGCACAGTTTTCTGTGCCCCCCACAAAAGTCTACACCATCACAGACGGCTCCAGTCAGCAGGAGGCAACGGTTCCGTCAGATGGTGACAGACTACATGTCTTGCCCTCTTGCTGTACTCCCAGACGGCTCTTCCCCTTTCAAGTTTTGGGTCTCAAAGCTGGATACATGGCCAGAGCTAAGCCAGTATGCATTGGAGGTGCTGTCTTGCCCTGCGGCCAGTGTATTATCGGAACGTGTCTTTAGTGCTGCAGGTGGTGTACTAACTGACCGTCGCATGCGACTATCCTCCGATAACGTTGACCGGCTTACTTTCCTGAAAATGAACAAGGCCTGGATCTCGCAGGAATTTGCCACTCCTCCTCCTGATTAAATAATTAGGTCACTGTATACGTTATCCAGGTCTCCTGTTGTGTTCATCTTTCTACCACCTGAACTTAAATTCCTGGGCTCCAACACCACCAGTTGAGGCTCAGAAGTGCCGTCTGCACAGTCAAAACATACGACCCAGTGTTCTTGGGTTTCAGTAACGTCAGCTGATCCCCAGCTGTGTAGCTGGCAATGTGTCATGCGACCGCCACGCTGACACAACAACTGAAATGTAAGGGAATCTGTCCCCCCCCCCCAAGGCGTTTGTTACTGAAAGAGCCTCCTTGTGCAGCAGTAATGCTGCACAAGGAAAAGGTAGCTATTTTGGTTTAGCTCCTTGCACACGCAGAACTTAACACTTATAAAATGTGTCCACTGATACCGTAAAACCGTCCCGGAGGTGGGACTTTCCTTCGTAATATGACGCAGCACAGCCGTCATTCCTCCCCCCCCGGCGCCGCGCCCCGGCTCCTCGGCGTTGTTTGATTCCGTCCCGGAGCCTGCGCTGTTATGTTATCCCGTGGCCAGGCACACTTAGCGCTGCCCGTCTTCTGGCATCATTTGGTGTCAGGATGGCTGCGCCTGTGCGGCCGCGCAGGCCGAGGGCCCGCCTCGCAGTGTCTTCTGATTTAATCCCACTGGGGGCCTGGGATCCATGGACATGCGCAGTGCATATCTGAACCTCCACCTCTCACTCATCTCCCTACGGCTTCTTCAGACTGTTCGGTGTCAGCTGGTCCCTAATAGCATGCCACGGCCGTGACACCGCACAGTCTGAAGAAGCTGTAGGGAGGGGAGTGAGAGGCGAGGATATGCACTGCGCATGGCCATGGATCCCAGGCACCCAGTGGGATAAAATCAGAAGACACTGCGAGGCGGGCTCTCGGCCAGCGCGGCCGCACAGGCGCAGCCAGCCTGACACCAAATGATGTCAGAAGATGGGCAGCGCTAAGTGTGCCTGGCCAAGGGATAACATAACAGCGCAGGCTCCGGGACGGAATCAAACTACGCTGAGGAGCCGGGGCGCGGCGCCCGGGGGGGAGGAATGACGGCTGTGCTGCGTCATATTACGAAGGAAAGTCCCACCTCCGGGACGGTTTCACGGTTTCAGGGGACACATTTTATAAGTGTTTAGTTCTGTGTTTGCAAGGAGCATGATGAAAAGAGCCACCTTTTCCTTTTGCATCTTTTGTGCTGCACAAGCTGGCTCTTTCAGCTACAAACGCCTTGGGGGGGGGTTAAAGGTTCCCTTTCGACTTTCTCAGGCTTCGGCCTACATTGTGTTCCTCTGCTTTTCCACCTGTCCCTGGGCTCCAACACCGCTAGTTGTTGCCTGGTAGTGCTGTACGCACAGTCAACAGTCCCTCCTCTGTTATTGGGGTTCAGTAACGTCAGCTGTTCCCCTGCTGTGTGTGTGGCAATCCCTCCTCCACCTCCTCCTCCTCCACCTGTCCCTGGGCTCCAACACCGCTAGTTGTTGCCTGGTAGTGCTGTATGCACAGTCAACAGTCCCTCTTCTGTTATTGGGGTTCAGTAACGTCAGCTGTTCCCCTGCTGTGTGTGTGGCAATCCCTCCTCCACCTCCTCCTCCTCCACCTCCTCCTCCTCCACCTGTCCCTGGGCTCCAACACCGCTAGTTGTTGCCTGGTAGTGCTGTATGCACAGTCAACAGTCCCTCCTCTGTTATTGGGGTTCAGTAACGTCAGCTGTTCCCCTGCTGTGTGTGTGGCAATCCCTCCTCCACCTCCTCCTCCTCCACCTGTCCCTGGGCTCCAACACCGCTAGTTGTTGCCTGGTAGTGCTGTACGCACAGTCAACAGTCCCTCCTCTGTTATTGGGGTTCAGTAACGTCAGCTGTTCCCCTGCTGTGTGTGTGGCAATCCCTCCTCCACCTCCTCCTCCTCCACCTGTCCCTGGGCTCCAACACCGCTAGTTGTTGCCTGGTAGTGCTGTACGCACAGTCAACAGTCCCTCCTCTGTTATTGGGGTTCAGTAACGTCAGCTGTTCCCCTGCTGTGTGTGTGGCAATCCCTCCTCCACCTCCTCCTCCTCCACCTGTCCCTGGGCTCCAACACCGCTAGTTGTTGCCTGGTAGTGCTGTACGCACAGTCAACAGTCCCTCCTCTGTTATTGGGGTTCAGTAACGTCAGCTGTTCCCCTGCTGTGTGTGTGGCAATCCCTCCTCCACCTCCTCCTCCTCCACCTGTCCCTGGGCTCCAACACCGCTAGTTGTTGCCTGGTAGTGCTGTACGCACAGTCAACAGTCCCTCCTCTGTTATTGGGGTTCAGTAACGTCAGCTGTTCCCCTGCTGTGTGTGTGGCAATCCCTCCTCCACCTCCTCCTCCTCCACCTGTCCCTGGGCTCCAACACCGCTAGTTGTTGCCTGGTAGTGCTGTACGCACAGTCAACAGTCCCTCCTCTGTAATTGGGGTTCAGTAACGTCAGCTGTTCCCCTGCTGTGTGTGTGGCAATCCCTCCTCCACCTCCTCCTCCTCCACCTGTCCCTGGGCTCCAACACCGCTAGTTGTTGCCTGGTAGTGCTGTACGCACAGTCAATAGTCCCTCCTCTGTTATTGGGGTTCAGTAACGTCAGCTGTTCCCCTGCTGTGTGTGTGGCAATCCCTCCTACCTCCTCCACCTCCTCCTCCTCCACCTGTCCCTGGGCTCCAACACCGCTAGTTGTTGCCTGGTAGTGCTGTACGCACAGTCAACAGTCCCTCCTCTGTTATTGGGGTTCAGTAACGTCAGCTGTTCCCCTGCTGTGTGTGTGGCAATCCCTCCTCCACCTCCTCCTCCTCCACCTGTCCCTGGGCTCCAACACCGCTAGTTGTTGCCTGGTAGTGCTGTACGCACAGTCAACAGTCCCTCCTCTGTTATTGGGGTTCAGTATTGTCAGCTGTTCCCCTGCTGTGTGTGTGGCAATCCCTCCTCCACCTCCTCCTCCTCCACCTGTCCCTGGGCTCCAACACCGCTAGTTGTTGCCTGGTAGTGCTGTACGCACAGTCAACAGTTCCTCCTCTGTTATTGGGGTTCAGTAACGTCAGCTGTTCCCCTGCTGTGTGTGTGGCAATCCCTCCTACCTCCTCCACCTCCTCCTCCTCCACCTGTCCCTGGGCTCCAACACCGCTAGTTGTTGCCTGGTAGTGCTGTACGCACAGTCAACAGTCCCTCCTCTGTTATTTGGGTTCAGTAACGTCAGCTGTTCCCCTGCTGTGTGTGTGGCAATCCCTCCTACCTCCTCCACCTCCTCCTCCTCCACCTGTCCCTGGGCTCCAACACCGCTAGTTGTTGCCTGGTAGTGCTGTACGCACAGTCAACAGTCCCTCCTCTGTTATTGGGGTTCAGTAACGTCAGCTGTTCCACTGCTGTGTGTGTGGCAATCCCTCCTCCACCTGTCCCTGGGCTCCAACACCGCTAGTTGTTGCCTGGTAGTGCTGTACGCACAGTCAACAGTCCCTCCTCTGTTATTGGGGTTCAGTAACGTCAGCTGTTCCCCTGCTGTGTGTGTGGCAATCCCTCCTCCACCTCCTACCTCCTCCACCTCCTCCTCCTCTACCTGTCCCTGGGCTACAACACCGCTAGTTGCCGTCCAGAAGTGCTGTACGCACAGAGCCAAACACCTCGCCAATGTGTTAGTGGGGTTCAGCACCGCCAGCTGTTCCCCTGCTGTGTATACGGCAACGTGTACTGCGACCGCCACGCAGGCACAACAAGTTAAATTTAAGGGAACCTGTCCCCCCCCAGGCGTTTGTTACTGAAGGAGCCACCTTGTGCAGCAGTAATGATGCAAAGGGAAAAAGTGCCTCTTTTCGTGGTGCTCCTTGCACATGCTGAACCTAACACTTATGCAAAGTGTCCCCTCCTACCGTGATACCGTCCGGTAGGTGGAACTTTCCTTTGTGATGTGACGCAGCACAGCCGTCATTCTTACCCCCTTGGCGCCGTGCGCCGCCTCCTCAGCATTGTTTGAATCAGTCCCGGAGCCTGCGCTGTTAGGTTAGCCCTTGGCCATGCACACATTTTGCGCTGCCCGTCTTCTGACATCATTTGGTGTCAGGCTGGCTGCGCCTGTGCGGCCGCGCTGGCCGAGATCCCGCCTCGTACTGTCTTCTGATTTCATCCCACTGGGGGCCTGAGATCCATGGACATTCGCAGTGCATATCTGAACCTCCACCTCTCACTCATCTCCCTTACTGCTTCTTCAAACTGTGCGGTGTCAGCTGGTCCCTAATAGCATGCCAAGGCCGTGACACCGCACAGTCTGAAGAAGCCGTAGGGAGGGGAGTAAGAGGCGAGGATATGCAATGCGCATGGCCACGGATCCCAGGCCCGTGGTGGGATTACATTAGACGACACTGCGAGGCGGGCTCTCGGCCAGCGCGGCCGCACAGGCGCAGCCAGCCTGACACCAAATGATGTCAGAAGACGGGCAGCCAAAATGTGTGCATGGCCAAGGGCTAACCTAACAGCACAGGCTCCGGGACTGATTCAAACAACGCTGAGGAGGCGGCGCACGGCGCCAAGGGGGTAAGAATGACGGCTGTGCTGCGTCACATCACAAAGGAAAGTTCCACCTACCGGACGGTATCACGGTAGGAGGGGACACTTTTCATAAGTGTTAGGTTCAGCATGTGCAAGGACCATAATTAAAAGAGCTAAGTTTACCTTTTCCAGCATTAGTGCTGTACACGATGGCTCTTTCAGCTACAAACGCCTGGGGGGGGTTAAAGTTTCCCTTTCAACTTGCTCCAGTGCAGGCTTCGGCCTACACTCTGCTCCCTCTCCTCCTCCTGCTGACCCTGGGCTCCAACACCGCCAGTTAGGGCCCGGTACTGCTAGCTGCACAGAGAAAAACACCAGCCAATGTGTCAGTGGGGTTCAGCACCGCCAGCTGTTCCCCTGCTGTGTAGCCGGCATCGTGTCCTGCAAAAGCCACGCAGACACAAGAACTGAAATTGAAGTAAACCTGTCCCCCCTCCCCCAGGTGTTTGTACGTTTTACAGCCACCTTGTACGACAGTAATGCTGCATGTGTGCAAGGTGGCTCAGAAACTTAGTCTCCTTGCCCATAGGGAACTGAACACGTCTAAAATGAGTCCTCTGCGACCATTAAAACGTCCCTCAGGTGTGATTTTCCTTTGTATTGACACGCAACAAGCTCCTTGGTAGCGCTGCCCGTCTTCTGGCATCATTGTTTGGCTGCCTGCGCCTCTGCGGCCGCCCTGACCCACACAACGCCCCTCGGTGTCTTATTTATTGGGACTGCGAGGGTGTGATTGATGGGCATGAGCAGTGCATATCTTCGCCTGTTGTCACTCATCTCCTTCCGCCTTCTTCAGACTGTGCGGCTTCATGGCCGTGGCATGCGATAAGGGATCAGCTGACGCCACACAGTCTGAAGCGGGTGTAAGGACCCGAGTGCGAGAGGCCAACATATGTGCTGCGCCAGGCCATGAATCCCAGCCCCGCAGTGTTTTAACAATGTTAAGACACTGCGGGGCTGGGATTCATGGTCATCGCGAACCGCACCGGCCGACATTAAATGAGGTCAGAAGATGGGCAGCGCTAACAGCGCTAGGCCGGGGGATAACACGACAGCGCAGACTCCTGTACAGCAAATAACAACGCTCAGGAGGCTGCACCCAGCACCAAGGTGGGATTCTTGACATCTGTGCTGCATCTCATTACAAAGGGAACTCGCGCCTCCAACACAGTTTGACTGTATAAAGGGCTAAATGTTATACGTGTTTCATTCGGCGTGTGCAAGGAGCAAAATTAAAAGAGCAACCTTTGACTTGTGCGGCACTACTGCTGCATAAGCTGTGGCTCTTCTAGTTTGTAACCCCTGAGGGGGGGGTTAAATGTTACCTTTGAAATCGGTTCAATTAGGCTTCGGCCTACACTCTGCTCCACCGGCAGAGCCCGGGCTCCAACAACGCTAGTTGCTGTCCGGAAGTGCTGGCTGCACAGAGCCAAACACCTCGCCAATGTGTCAGTGGGGTTCAGCACCGCCAGCTGTTCCCCTGCTGTGTAGCCGGCAATGTGTCCTGCGACCGCCACGCAGGTACAACAGACCCAAAGCTGCCGCCACTGCAGGCTTCGGCCTACACTCCCCTCCCCCTTGCTCCTCCTCCTCCTGCTCCTCCTCCTGCTGACCCCGGGCTCTAACACCGCCAGTTGGGGCCCGGTACTGCTAGCTGCACAGAGAAAAACACCAGCCAATGTGTCAGTGGGGTCCAGCACCGCCAGCTGTTCCCCTGCTGTGTAGCCGGCATCGTGTCCTGCAAAAGCCACGCAGACACAAGAACTGAAATTGAAGGGAACCTGTCCCCCCTCCCCCAGGCGTTTGTACGTTTTACAGCCACCTCGTACAGCGGTAATGCTGCATGTGTGCAAGGTGGCTCATAAACGTATTCTCCTCGCACATGTGGAACTGAAAACACGTCTAAAATGTGTCCTCTGTGTGACCATTTAACCGTCCCGGTGGTGTGACTTTCCTTTGTAATGACACGCTGCAACCCCCTTGGTAGCGCTGCCCTCTTCTGGCATCATTGTTTGGCTGCCTGCGCCTCTGCGGCCGCCCTGACCCACACAACGCCCCTCGGTGTCTTATTTATTGGGACTGCGAGGGTGTGATTGATGGGCATGAGCAGTGCATATCTTCGCCTGTTGTCACTCATCTCCTTCCGCCTTCTTCAGACTGTGCGGCTTCATGGCCGTGGCATGCGATAAGGGATCAGCTGACGCCGCACAGTCTGAAGCGGGTGTAAGGACCCGAGTGCGAGAGGCCAACATATGTGCTGCGCCAGGCCATGAATCCCAGCCCCGCAGTGTTTTAACAATGTTAAGACACTGCGGGGCTGGGATTCATGGTCATCGCGAACCGCACCGGCCGACATTAAATGAGGTCAGAAGATGGGCAGCGCTAACAGCGCTAGGCCGGGGGATAACACGACAGCGCAGACTCCTGTACAGCAAATAACAATGCTCAGGAGGCTGCACCCAGCACCAAGGTGGGATTCTTGACATCTGTGCTGCGTCTCATTACAAAGGGAACTCGCGCCTCCAACACAGTTTGACTGTATAAAGGGCTAAATGTTATACGTGTTTCATTCGGCGTGTGCAAGGAGCAAAATTAAAAGAGCAACCTTTGACTTGTGCGGCACTACTGCTGCATAAGCTGTGGCTCTTCTAGTTTGTAACCCCTGAGGGGGGGGTTAAATGTTACCTTTGAAATCGGTTCAATTAGGCTTCGGCCTACACTCTGCTCCACCGGCAGAGCCCGGACTCCAACAACGCTAGTTGCTGTCCGGAAGTGCTGGCTGCACAGAGCCAAACACCTCGCCAATGTGTCAGTGGGGTTCAGCACCGCCAGCTGTTCCCCTGCTGTGTAGCCGGCAACGTGTCTTGCGACCGCCACGCAGGCACAGCAGACCCAAAGCTGCCGCCACTGCAGGCTTCGGCCTACACTCCCCTCCCCCTTGCTGCTCCTCCTGCTCCTCCTCCTGCTGACCCCGGGCTCTAACACCGCCAGTTGGGGCCCGGTACTGCTAGCTGCACAGAGAAAAACACCAGCCAATGTGTCAGTGGGGTCCAGCACCGCCAGCTGTTCCCCTGCTGTGTAGCCGGCATCGTGTCCTGCAAAAGCCACGCAGACACAAGAACTGAAATTGAAGGGAACCTGTCCCCCCTCCCCCAGGCGTTTGTACGTTTTACAGCCACCTCGTACAGCGGTAATGCTGCATGTGTGCAAGGTGGCTCATAAACGTATTCTCCTCGCACATGTGGAACTGAAAACACGTCTAAAATGTGTCCTCTGTGTGACCATTTAACCGTCCCGGTGGTGTGACTTTCCTTTGTAATGACACGCTGCAACCCCCTTGGTAGCGCTGCCCGTCTTCTGGCATCATTGTTTGGCTGCCTGCGCCTCTGCGGCCGCCCTGACCCACACAACGCCCCTCGGTGTCTTATTTATTGGGACTGCGAGGGTGTGATTGATGGGCATGAGCAGTGCATATCTTCGCCTGTTGTCACTCATCTCCTTCCGCCTTCTTCAGACTGTGCGGCTTCATGGCCGTGGCATGCGATAAGGGATCAGCTGACGCCGCACAGTCTGAAGCGGGTGTAAGGACCCGAGTGCGAGAGGCCAACATATGTGCTGCGCCAGGCCATGAATCCCAGCCCCGCAGTGTTTTAACAATGTTAAGACACTGCGGGGCTGGGATTCATGGTCATCGCGAACCGCACCGGCCGACATTAAATGAGGTCAGAAGATGGGCAGCGCTAACAGCGCTAGGCCGGGGGATAACACGACAGCGCAGACTCCTGTACAGCAAATAACAATGCTCAGGAGGCTGCACCCAGCACCAAGGTGGGATTCTTGACATCTGTGCTGCGTCTCATTACAAAGGGAACTCGCGCCTCCAACACAGTTTGACTGTATAAAGGGCTAAATGTTATACGTGTTTCATTCGGCGTGTGCAAGGAGCAAAATTAAAAGAGCAACCTTTGACTTGTGCGGCACTACTGCTGCATAAGCTGTGGCTCTTCTAGTTTGTAACCCCTGAGGGGGGGGGTTAAAGGTTACCTTTGAAATCGGTTCAATTAGGCTTCGGCCTACACTCTGCTCCACCGGCAGAGCCCGGGCTCCAACAACGCTAGTTGCTGTCCGGAAGTGCTGGCTGCACAGAGCCAAACACCTCGCCAATGTGTCAGTGGGGTTCAGCACCGCCAGCTGTTCCCCTGCTGTGCAGCCGGCATCGTGTCCTGCAAAAGCCACGCAGACACTTGCTCTTGTACCTTCTGCTCCCCATCCTGGTTCCAGTACTGTCAGCTGGTTCTGGGCAGAGCCTTTGGCTTAGGTGCCTCCCTCTGGGTATCCGAGTTCCACCAACGTCACGTGGTCCTTGGTAGTGCTTTCAGGCACGGGTACCTCCTGCTTAGTAACCGGGTTCCAGTAACGTCAGCTGGTCCTCGGTAGTTCCATTGGCTCTTGGACCTTCGGCTACCCATCCGGGTTCCAGCACCGTCAGCTGGTTCTCGGCAGTGTCTTTTGCTCTTGTACCTTCTGCTCCCCATCCTGGTTCCAGTACCGTCAGCTGGTTCCGGGCAGAGCCTTTGGCTTAGGTGCCTCCCTCTGGGTATCCGAGTTCCACCAACGTCAGGTGGTCCTTGGTAGTGCTTTCAGGCACGGGTACCTCCTGCTTAGTAACCGGGTTCCAGTAACGTCAGCTGGTCCTCGGTAGTTCCATTGGCTCTTGGACCTTCGGCTACCCATCCGGGTTCCAGCACCGTCAGCTGGTTCTCGGCAGTGTCTTTTGCTCTTGTACCTTCTGCTCCCCATCCTGGTTCCAGTACCGTCAGCTGGTTCCGGGCAGAGCCTTTGGCTTAGGTGCCTCCCTCTGGGTATCCGAGTTCCACCAACGTCAGGTGGTCCTTGGTAGTGCTTTCAGGCACGGGTACCTCCTGCTTAGTAACCGGGTTCCAGTAACGTCAGCTGGTCCTCGGTAGTTCCATTGGCTCTTGGACCTTCGGCTACCCATCCGGGTTCCAGCACCGTCAGCTGGTTCTCGGCAGTGTCTTTTGCTCTTGTACCTTCTGCTCCCCATCCTGGTTCCAGTACCGTCAGCTGGTTCCGGGCAGAGCCTTTGGCTTAGGTGCCTCCCTCTGGGTATCCGAGTTCCACCAACGTCAGGTGGTCCTTGGTAGTGCTTTCAGGCACGGGTACCTCCTGCTTAGTAACCGGGTTCCAGTAACGTCAGCTGGTCCTCGGTAGTTCCATTGGCTCTTGGACCTTCGGGTAGCTATCCGAGTTCCAGTTCCATCAGCTGGTTCTCGGCATTTTCTCAGCCTTCTTGTACCTTCTGCTACATTTCCAAGTTCAAGAGACTAAACACGATGACCCGGAAGACCACCCCTAAGATGACGACGACACCAGAGACGACAACCACCGTGATGACGACGACCCTGGAGACGATGACCCTGAAGACCACCCCGATGACGACGACCCCGGAGACGACGACCCTGGAGACGACGACGACCTGGAAGACCGAGAAGCAGAAGAACAAGAGGCTGCAGAACAAAGAGCAGAAGAACATTAAGCATAACACTAAATATCAGAGCAAAAAATATTATCTAAATTATAAGCAGAAGAAGACTAAGCAGTGTATGGGGGTGAGTCCGTTCCTCCTCGTGGTGCCCCTGGATAAAGCCTGATGCTGCAGGCCAAACTGAACGCGGACAAATGTAACTGTTTTGTGACAGGCAGAACGGAAGGTGTAATCTTCAAACTTTTATAGATAACAACTATGGGAATGCCTGTCACAAATAAGAATATGATGAAGAAGTAGAATATGATGAAGATAATAGTAAAATAAAAAGAATATGAACAATGTAACCAAAAAAATAATAGGTAGAAGATGAAGAAGAAGATGAATAAGGTGAAGAAGTTGATGTCAAAGAAGCTGATGATGAGGATAATGAAGAAGAAAGTGTGGGAGAAGTAAAAAAGAAGGTGAAGGGCGTGGAAGTAGTGAAACATCAATATCTGACAAAATAAAAAAAAAATTAACATAGTCAAAATCTTTCTACCGCCGAAAGTCATAAAAAAAACCAAAATCCTGCTATTCTATTATATTGGGCTAAACCTCTGTGCCTTTAATGTCTCCGCCACGTCCCCCAATACAGCCTACATTATTCTTAGTTGTTTTCCTTCATGTAGAATTAACCTACAAGGAAAGAAAGGGTTTATTTTAATTCCGATATTTTCGTCCCATTGACTTGCATTGGGATCGGGTATCGGTATCGGATTAGATCCAATACTTTGACGGTATCGGCCGATACTTTCCGATACCGATACTTTCCGATATCGGAAGGTATCGCTCAACACTACTCCTCACACGAGCACGCAGAATGGCGGAGTGCGCTTTTGGGATTTTGACTGCCAAATAGCGAGTTCTATTGACAGCTATAAAGTTGAAGACTGAAACTGTTGACGAGGTGGTGAAAGTGTGTGTAGTCCTGCACAATAATTTGATATGCAAGAAACATATTTCCATTGACGACCACTCTGAAGAAGCCACCTTGGCTGATTATCACAATATTACGTATAGAAGTTCCATGTCAGTTTCCCGAATGAGGGGAAAATTTGCAGAATACTTTATTTCACCTGAAGGAAGAGTAGATTGGCAGGATGAGAGAGTTTGAACAATTTGTCTTGGATCTTGTAACCCAAAGTATTTTACCTTCTTTTACCTTTAACCTTATTTTACCAAAGTTGTGTACCCTTTTGGGTTGTACCCAAATATTTAACCTTTAACCACATTATTAAACCTTGTTTTACCCAACTTATTTAACCTTATACCTTATAAATAAAAGACCAATTTTTAAAACAAACAGTTTTATTAAACAAAATTTTTTAACAAATCAAATTTTTATAAGTTTGCATAGTTCGGGGTGGAGATATTGCTGGAGGGGCTGTCAGATTGGGACACTTCGACATTTGGAGTGTGGAGAGAGGAATGGGATGGTGGTAGTGGTGAAGGATCAGTAGGTAAAACAGGTGAGGAGGTGGAGAAAGAAAGAGAACGGGTGGACATAAAGCTGGGAGCAGTATTTGGAATTTGGAAGGTTGTAGGGGTGTAGTGGATAGATTGAGAGGCAGAAGAGGTGATGGGCGGAGAAGAAGGTTTTGATAGTGGCATGATGGTTGAAGGAGACTGGTTGCAGTGGGCAGGGAGAGGAAGCGTGGATGATGTTGGTGGGAACTAGTATGGGGCGGGGTGTTGGTATCAGTCAAGATGCTGGGACGGGGCACGAGCAGGATGCTGGTATGGGTCAGGAGCAAGATGCTGGGATGGGGCACGGGCAGGATGCTGGGATGGGGCAGGATGCTGATACGAGGCAGGATGCTTACAGGGCAGGATGCTGGTATGGGCAGGGGCAGGATGCTGGTAGTGACTGGAGGGAGGGACAGTGGCTGGAGGGGGGCAGATGTGGTGGCTTGGGAGGTAACAAGCGCTAGAGCAGACTGACACGATTGCATTACTTGCATCTGTTGATCAGGAGATAGCTTATCCATGCGCTCGAGTACCGAAAAAAGTGTGGTTCGGTGATTGACTTGCATCTGAATGCATCCATTGCAGAAGTGTATGCAACTCAAGAATACTTTTGTTTATCAAATTAACCCCTTCCCGACCTTTGACGCATACGCTGCGTCATGAAAGTCGGTGCCAATCCAACCTGTGACGCAGCGTATGCGTCATGAAGGGATCGCGTCCCTGCAGATCGGGTGAAAGGGTTAACTCCAATTTCACCCGATCTGCAGGGACAGGGGGAGTGGTGCTTCAGCCCAGGGGGGGTGGCTTCACCCCCTCGTGGCTACAATCGCTCTGATTGGCTGTTGAAAGTGAAACTGCCAATCAGAGCGATTTGTAATATTTCACCCAAAAAAATGGTGAAATATTACAATCCAGCCATGGCCAATGCTGCAATATCATCGGCCATGGCTGGAAAACCTAATCTGTACCCCCCCACACCCACCAATCTCCTCCCCAGTCCTCCGTTATGTGGTCCGCCCCCCTAAGTGGTCCTGTCCGCTCCCCCCGTCGTCCTGTCCGCTGCCCCTGTGCTCCGGTCCCCCCCCGTGATCCGATCACCCCCCCTCATACTTACCGGGCCTCCCGGTGTCAGTCCGTCTCCTCCATGGGCGCCGCCATCTTCCAAAATGGCGGGCGCATGCGCAGTGCGCCCGCCGAATCTGCCGGCCGGCAGATTCGTTTCAGATATATTTTGATCACTGCGATATAGCCTATCACAGTGATCAAAATAAAAAAAATAGTAAATGACCCCCCCTTTATCACCCCCATAGGTAGGGACAATAATAAAAATAAATAAAATATTTTTTTTTCTTTTTCTACTAGGGTTAGGGTTAGAACTAGGGTTAGAACTAGGGTTAGGGGTAGGGTTAGGGTTAGGGGTAGGGTTATGGGTAGGGTTAGGGGTAGGGGTAGGGTTAGGGGTAGGGGTAGGGTTAGGGGTAGGGTTAGGGTTAGGGGTAGGTTTAGGGGTAGGGTTAGGGTTAGGGCATGTGCACACAGTGCAGATTGGCCGCAGATCCGCAGCGGATTGGCCGCGGATCCGCAACGGATTGGCGGCTGCGAATTCGTAGCAGTCTTCCATCAGGTTTACAGTACCATGTACACCTATGGAAAACCAAATCCGCTGTGCCCATGGTGTGGAAAATACCGTGCAGAAACGCTGTGTTGTATTTTCCGCAGCATGTCAATTTTGTGCGGATTCCGCAGTGTTTTACACCTGTTCCTCAATAGGAATCCGCAGGTGAAATCCGCACAAAAAAACACTGGAAATCCGCTGTAAATCCACAGGTAAAACGCAGTGCCTTTTACCTGTGGATTTTTCAAAAATGGTGCGGAAAAATCTCCCACGAATCCGCAAAGTGGGCACATAGCCTAAGGGTTAGGGTTGGAATTAGAGTTAGGGTTGGAATTAGGGCTAGGGTTGGAAATAGGGTTAAGATTAGGCTTGTGGTTAGGGTTAAGGATAGGGTTAGGGGTGTGTTGGGGTTACAGTTGTGGTTAGGGTTGGGATTAGGGTTAGGATTAGGGTTAGGGTTGGGATTAGGGTTACGGGTGTGTTGGGGTTAGGGTTGTGGTTAGGGGTGTGTTGGGGTTAGGGTTGTGATTAGGGTTATGGCTACAGTTGGGATTAGGGTTAGGTGTTGTGAATTTGGATTCTGGGCTCCCCCGGTGGCTACTGGTGGAATTGAACTTGTGACATCATCTTCCCTGTTCACCTGTTCTGATTAGATCTGGGTGTCGCTATATAACCTGGCTTCTCTGTTAGATGCTTGCCGGTCAACAATGTTATCAGAAGCCTCTCTGTGCTTGTTCCTGCTCCCAGACATCTACTAGATAAGTTGGACATTCGTCCATGTTTTGTTTTTGTATTTTGGTTCCAGTTCACAGCTGCAGTTTCGTTACTGTGTCTGGAAAGCTCTTGTTGATCAGGAATTGCCACTCTGGTATTATGAGTTAATGCCAGAGTCCTAAAGTAATTTCTGGATGTGTTTTGTTAGGGTTTTCTACTGACCATGAAAGTATGCTTTCTGTCTTCTGCTATCTAGAAAGCGGACCTCAAATTTGCTAAAACTATTTTCCTGCTGCGTTTGTTATTTCTTCTAAAATCACCGCCAATATATGTGGGGGGCCTCTGTCTCCTTTTTGGGCATTTCTCTAGAGGTGAGTCAGGTCTTATATTTCCCTCTGCTAGCATTATTTAGTTCTCCGGCCGGCGCTGGGCATATAGGGATAAAAAGTAGGACATGCTACCTGGCTACTTCTAGATGATGCGGTAGGTTTAGTTCATGGTCAGTATAGTTACATCTTCCAAGAGCTTGTTCCTATTGAGGCTTATGCTAGTTCTCTGGCCATGGAGATCATGACAGTTTGACCGGCCCACTAAAGGGTTAAAATCCTTGGCTGAGAAAGGAGAGAAATAAGAAGTCTGCTGAAAATTTTTTTTTTTTTTTTTTTTTTCTCTAGTAGTTAGTGTGCTCTTAATTGGATCACTTGCCAGTCTGTCTATGCTGCAGTCTTTCTTTTTTTTCTCTCTCCTTCTAATCTTTGAATGGCTCTATGTTCACCTGTCTATAATGGATCTACAGAGTGTAACTGCAGGTTTGAATAATCTCGCCACGAAAGTACAAAGTTTGCAAGATTTTGTTGTTCATGCTCCGGTATCAGAGCCGAGAATTCCTTTGCCGGAATTCTTCTCAGGGAATAGATCTAGCTTTCAGAATTTTAGAAATAATTGTAAGTTATTTTTGTCCCTGAAATCTCGTTCTGCTGGAGACCCTGCACAGCAGGTTGGGATTGTGATTTCCTTGCTCCGCGGCGACCCTCAAGATTGGGCTTTTGCATTGGCACCAGGGGATCCTGCGTTGCGCAATGTGGATGCGTTTTTTCTGGCCTTGGGCTTGCTGTATGAGGAACCTCATTTGGAACTTCAGGCAGAAAAAACTTTGATGTCCCTATCGCAGGGGCAAGATGAAGCTGAAATTTACTGCCAAAAATTCCGTAAATGGTCTGTGCTTACTCAGTGGAATGAGTGTGCCTTGGCGGCTACTTTCAGAGAGGGTCTTTCTGATGCCATTAAGGATGTTATGGTGGGGTTCCCTGTGCCTGCAAGTCTGAATGAGTCCATGACAATGGCCATTCAGATCGATAGGCGTCTGCGGGAGCGCAAACCAGTGCACCATCTGGCGGTGTCCACTGAGAAGACGCCAGAAAACATGCAGTGTGATAGAATTCTGTCCAGAAGCGAGCGGCAGAATTTTAGACGGAAAAATGGGTTGTGTTTCTATTGTGGGGATTCTACTCATGTTATATCAGCATGCTTTAAGCGTACTAAAAAGCTTGATAAATCCGTTCCCATTGGCACTTTACAGTCTAAATTTATTTTGTCTGTGACCCTGATTTGCTCTTTGTCATCTATTACCACGGACGCCTATATCGACTCTGGCGCCGCTTTGAGTCTTATGGATTGGTCCTTTGCCAATCGTTGTGGGTATGATTTAGAGCCTTTGGAGACTCTTATTCCTCTGAAGGGGATTGACTCCACCCCATTGGCTAATAATAAACCACAATACTGGACACAAGTGACTATGTGTATTAATCCGGATCACCAGGAGACTATTCGTTTTCTGGTGCTGTATAATCTACATGGAGATTTGGTGTGGTTGTCTTCTCGTTTTGTCCCTATGAGGGTCTCATCTCCTAAGTTTAAGCCTCGGTTCATCGGTCCGTATAAAATATTGGAGATTCTTAACCCTGTTTCCTTCCGTTTGGACCTCCCTGCATCCTTTTCTATTCATAACGTTTTTCATCGGTCGTTATTGCGCAGGTATGAGGCACCGGTTGTGCCTTCCGTTGAGCCTCCTGCTCCGGTGTTGGTTGAGGGTGAGTTGGAGTACGTTGTGGAAAAAATCCTAGACTCCCGTGTTTCCAGACGGAGACTCCAGTATCTGGTCAAGTGGAAGGGATACGGCCAGGAGGATAATTCTTGGGTCACTGCATCTGATGTTCATGCCTCTGATCTGGTTCGTGCCTTTCATAGGGCCCATCCTGATCGCCCTGGTGGTTCTGGTGAGGGTTCGGTGCCCCCTCCTTGAGGGGGGGGTACTGTTGTGAATTTGGATTCTGGGCTCCCCCGGTGGCTACTGGTGGAATTGAACTTGTGACATCATCTTCCCTGTTCACCTGTTCTGATTAGATCTGGGTGTCGCTATATAACCTGGCTTCTCTGTTAGATGCTTGCCGGTCAACAATGTTATCAGAAGCCTCTCTGTGCTTGTTCCTGCTCCCAGACATCTACTAGATAAGTTGGACATTCGTCCATGTTTTGTTTTTGTATTTTGGTTCCAGTTCACAGCTGCAGTTTCGTTACTGTGTCTGGAAAGCTCTTGTTGATCAGGAATTGCCACTCTGGTATTATGAGTTAATGCCAGAGTCCTAAAGTAATTTCTGGATGTGTTTTGTTAGGGTTTTCTACTGACCATGAAAGTATGCTTTCTGTCTTCTGCTATCTAGAAAGCGGACCTCAAATTTGCTAAAACTATTTTCCTGCTGCGTTTGTTATTTCTTCTAAAATCACCGCCAATATATGTGGGGGGCCTCTGTCTCCTTTTTGGGCATTTCTCTAGAGGTGAGTCAGGTCTTATATTTCCCTCTGCTAGCATTATTTAGTTCTCCGGCCGGCGCTGGGCATATAGGGATAAAAAGTAGGACATGCTACCTGGCTACTTCTAGATGATGCGGTAGGTTTAGTTCATGGTCAGTATAGTTACATCTTCCAAGAGCTTGTTCCTATTGAGGCTTATGCTAGTTCTCTGGCCATGGAGATCATGACAGTTAGGGGTGTGTTGGGGTTAGTGTTGAAGTTAGAATTGAGGGGTTTCCACTGTTAAGGCACATCAGGGGTCTCCAAACGCAACATGGCGCCACCATTGATTCCAGACAATCTTGCGTTCAAAAAGTCAAATGGTGCTCCCTCCCTTCCAAGCCCAAACAGTGGTTTACCCCCACATATGGGGTACCAGCGTACTCAGGACAAACTGGGCAACAAATATTGGGGTCCAATTTGTCTTGCTACCCTTGTGAAAATAAAAAATTGCTTGCTAAAACATATTTTTTGAGGACAGAAAAATGATTTTTTATTTTCACGGCTCTGCGTTGTAAACTTCTGTGAAGCACTTGGGGGTTGAACGTGCTCACCACACATCTAGATAAGTTCTTTGGGGGGTCTAGTTTCCAAAATTGGGTCACTTATGGGGTGTTTCTACTGTTTAGGCACATCAGGGGCTCTGCAAATGCAACGTGACGCCCGCAGACCATTCCATCAAAGTCTGCGTTTCAAATGTCACTACTTCCCTTCCGAGCCCTGAAGTGCGCCCAAACAGTGGTTTACCCCCACATATGTGGTATCAGCATACTCACAACGAACTGGGAAACAAATATTGGGGTCCAATTTCTCCTGTTACCCTTGTGAAAATAAAAAATTGCTTGCTAAAACATCTTTTTTGAGGAAAGAAAAATGATTTTTTATTTTCACGGCTCTGCGTTGTAAACTTCTGTGAAGCACTTGGGGGTTGAACGTGCTCACCACACATCTAGATAAGTTCCTTGGGGGGTCTAGTTTCCAAAATGGGGTCACTTGTGGGGGGTTTCTACTGTTTAGGCACATCAGGGGCTCTGCAAACGTAACATGATGCCCGCAGACCATTCCATCAAAGTCTGCATTCCAAATCGTCACTACTTCCCTTCCGAGCCCCGGCATGTGCCCAAACAGTGGTTTACCCCCACATGTGGGGTATCAGCGTACTCAGGAGAAACTGGACAACAACTTTTGCAGTCAAATTTCTCCTGTTACCCTTGGGAAAATTAAAAAATTCTGGGCTAAAAAAATATTTTTGAGGAAAGAAAACACATTTATTATTTTCACAGCTCTGCGTTATAAACTTCTGTGAAGCACTTGGGGGTTCAAAGTGCTCACCACACATCTAGATAAGTTCCCTTGGGGGTCTAGTTTCCAAAGTGGGGTCACTTGTGGGGAGTTCCAACTGTTTAGGCACATCAGGGGCTCTGCAAATGCAACGTGACGCCCGCAGAGCATTCCATCAAAGTCTGCATTTCAAAACGTCATTACTTCCCTTCCGAACCCCGACGTTTGCCAAAACAGTGGTTTACCCCCACATATGGGGTATCAGCGTACTCAGGAGAAACTGGACAACAACTTTTGGTGTCCAATTTTTCCTGTTACCCTTGGGAAAATAAAAAATTGAGGGCTAAAAAATCATTTTTGAGAAAAGAAAAATTATTTTTTATTTTCATGGCTCTGCGTTATAAACTTCTGTGAAGCACTTGGGGGTTCAAAGTGCTCACCACACATTTAGATTAGTTCCTTGGGAGGTCTAGTTTCCAAAATAGGGTCACTTGTGTGGGAGCTCCAATGTTTAGGCACACAGGGGCTCTCCAAACGCGACATGGTGTCCGCTAATGATTGAAGCTAATTTTCCATTCAAAAAGCCAAATGGCGTGCCTTCCCTTCCGAGCCCTGCCGTGCGCCCAAACAGTGGTTTACTCCCACATATTGGGTATCATCGTACTCAGGACAAACTGCACAACAACATTTGGTGTCCAATTTCTCCTATTACCCTTGGGAAAATAAAAAATTCCGGGCTAAAAATCATTTTTGAGGAAAGAAAAATAATTATTTATTTTCATGGCTCTGCGTTATAAACTTCTGTGAAGCACCTGGGGGTTTTAAGTGCTCACTATGCATCTAGATAAGTTCCTTGGGGGGTCTGGTTTCCAAAATGGGGTCACTTGTAGGGGAGCTCCAATGTTTAGGCACACAGGGGCTCTCCAAACGCGACATGGTGTCCGCTAACGATTGGAGCTAATTTTCCATTCAAAAAGTCAAATGGCGCGCCTTCCCTTCCGAGCCTTGCCGTGCACCCAAACAGTGGTTTACCCCCCACATATGAGGTATCAGCGTACTCAGGAGAAATTGTTCAACAAATTTTAGGATCCATTTTATCCTGTTGCCCATGTGAAAATGAAAAAATTGAGGCTAAAATAATTTTTTTGTGAAAAAAAAGTAGTTTTTCATTTTTACGGATTAATTTGTGAAGCACCTTTGGGTTTAAAGTGCCCACTATGCTTCTAGATAAGTTCCTTGGGGGGTCTAGTTTCCAAAATGGGGTCACTTGAGGGGGAGCTCCAATGTTTAGGCACACGGGGGCTCTCCAAACGCGACATGGTGTTCGCTAAAGATTGGAGCCAAATTTTCATTCAAAAAGTCAAATGGTGCTCCTTCCCTTCCGAGCCCTGCCGTGCGCTCAAACAGTGGTTTACCCCTACATATGAGGTATCGGCATACTCAGGACAAATTGGACAACAACGTTCGTTGTCCAGTTTCTCCTTTTACCCTTGGGAAAATAAAAAAATTGTTGTGAAAAATCATTTTTGTGACTAAAAAGTTAAATGTTAATTTTTTCCTTCCATGTTGCTTCTGCTGCTGTGAAACACCTAAAGGGTTAATAAACTTCTTGAATGTGGTTTTGAGCACCTTGAGGGGTGCAGTTTTTAGAATGGTGTCACTTTTGGGTATTTTCAGCCATATAGAACCCTCAAACTGACTTCAAATGTGAGGTGGTCCCTAAAAAAAATGGTTTTGTAAATTTTGTTGTAAAAATGAAAAATCACTGGTCAAATTTTAACCCTTATAACTTCCTAGCAAAAAAAAATGTTTTTTCCAAAATTGTGCTGATGTAAAGTAGACTTGTGGGAAATGTTATTTATTAACTATTTTGTGTCACATAACTCTGGTTTAACAGAATAAAAATTCAAAATGTGAAAATTGCAAAATTTTCAAAATTTTTGCCAAATTTCCATTTTTTTCACAAATAAACTCAGAAATTATCGACCTAAATTTACCACTAACATGAAGCCCAATATGTCTCGAAAAAACAGTCTCAGAATCGCTAGGATCCGTTGAAGCGTTCCTGAGTTATTACCTCAGAAAGTGACACTGGTCAGAATTGCAAAAAATGGCCAGGTCATTAAGGTCAAAATAGGCTGAGTCATGAAGGGGTTAAAACCTGCGGCCATTTGCTCCAACAAAAGTTTCAGACAGTTCTGGAAGGATGCATTCAGGTGCAAGAACTCAGGCGCATAGCTCTGTACCTGACCCCTTTTGCACTGCCACCCTGAAGCCACAGTGTACTAGAAGTGGCAGCATCAGAGGGGTTGGGTAAAGGAAAAGCTATATCCTCACCAGCAGATCCATGCAACGTAGGCAGCCAGGATGCTCCAGCACTGGTGGATGGGACTGAGAGATCAGATGTGAGGGAAGGCTGCGAAGGTGCAGAGGGGCCGGGAATGTTGAAGTGTCCCACGGTGGTGGGCTCCTGAGGGATCGCCCCAGAAGGGTTCAACTCTGCTGCAGGCTCCCGAGTGCTGCCGATGGTGCTGTGGAACAGAGAAAAAATATATAAAATTAATATATTGATATTGCATGGCCCTAGCTGAAACACCAAAAAAGGGTTAGACAGTAAACATTGGTTATTAAATGTGGTCGGTAATATTTACCTTCGGCTCACCATAGTTGACCTGAGGAACGACAGGGCCCTTGCATATTTACACTTGCTCCTGCACCCTCCAGATCCACTCGGGGCCCTCATCTCTTTGTTGAACGCCTTCTTGAAGCGATCCCTGATTGACCGCCACCGCTTGACAATCCTCTCGCCTGTAAAGTGAAAGCACAAATTGGTTAGTATACAACACATTACATCCAGCAACATAACTGAACTGTGTATACTTACGTGCTTGATTCTGGGCCCAAACATCGAGGTCCTCCCAGTTGTCTACAAGCTGTTGGCAAACTTGCTCCCAGAGCTGACGGGTCACAATTACATCAGCGTGGCGGCGGTCACCCATGTTCCACAGCGGCTCCCTCTCTCGGATCAGATTGATGAGGAGGTCGATATTTAGCCCGGCCTCCTCACCGTCCCACTCAGGAGCACGCTGTGAAGCCTGTTAAAAAAGAAAAAAAAAGACATTAGATTCAAAACAATACATAGTTTAAAATAAAATTTTAAAAAAAGGTGCTTACATGATGACGACTGCCCTCACTCTCATGGCGACGACCTTGGGAGCCTCTCTGAGGACCTCTGGATCGAGCACAAGAATCAGAAGACTGTAAGAAATAAAAAAACAATTATCTGCTTGTATGTTGGCTTTTTAGGTGTTGTGTGCACTGTGATGTCTATAATCAGTTTGTATGTGTCGTATGTTGTGTGGTCTGTAATGATCAGTATGTATGTGTTGTGTGCAGTGTTATTTCTGTAATGAGCTTTGATTTTTATGTGTTGGGTGTAGTGTAATGATGTGGTTCTGCGATGCATGCAAGAAACTTACCAATTGCGATCCCACTCCAGGTCTCTCTCCACCCCTTCGGTCTTCTTCTGGAAGCACCTATTCTGCTGCAGCTTCCTTTTATACACAAATGATAGATTGATAAATACATTATTTAATAAAATATATACATAGATAGATATGGGATACATAGATATGAGATAGATAGATAGATAGATAGATAGATAGATAGATAGATAGATAGATATGGGATAGATAGATAGATAGATAGATAGATAGATAGATAGATAGATAGATAGATAGATAGATAGATAAATAGATATGGGATAGATAGATATAAGAGATAGATAGATAGATAGATAGATAGATAGATAGATAGATAGATAGATAGATAGATAGATAGATAGATAGATAGATAGATAGATAGGGCTAAAAAAAATCCACTAAAAACAAAACATTTATTTGCTGGCTGGCTGGAAGGCTGGCTGGCTGGCAGGCAGAGTCTCTGGCTGGCAGGCTGGCTCTGTATCTGGCTGGTAGAGTCTGTGGCTTTGCTGGCAGAGTCTGTGGCTGGCTGGCAGGCTCTCTTGCTGGCAGGCTCTCTTGCTGTCTGGCTCTCTCGCTGGCAGGCTCTCTTGATGGCTGGTAATGAGTAAGGGCCTCACTGGGATTGTTTATATATGTGTCCTGTTGGCCGGGCAATTGTTTCTGAGCATGCTCAGATTAAAAAAACGGATCAGGTCACCAGATCCGGTGCATTCCGGCGCCCATAGACTTGCATTGTAGCAAAAAGTTGGAAATGCTGGATCTGGCCCTTCTGGCTTTTTCGCCGCAGACAAAAAAACGTTACTGTAGATGTTTTTTCCAGACGCCAGAATGGAAATTTTAGCTGGACCCAGAAAAAAATAGAAGGAACGGTGGGCCATGCTGCGCAATCCGGCGCTAATACAAATCAATGGAGAAAAACCGTATCCGGTTTTTAATTTTGCCGATTCCGGTTTTTAAAAAAAGAGCCGAAATGGGCCGGAATGAAAAAACCTGATGTGTGGAAGTAGCCTTAGCTTTTCTGCTAACATAGACTGCTGGCAAATATCTTTTCTTTGGTTCTGTCTTATCATATGGCTTATTGCATCCTGACTGCTGTTCCATTGAGAATAACTGATTAAGTTTGCAACTTCACTACAAGTTTATCACTTCAGTTCACCCACCACCAATTAGGGAATATGCAGATCATGAGAAAAATATGAGTGCAAAAAACACCATACATTTTGCTGCAGTTAAGAATGAAGAATGGGTAGTTTCCTTCGACTCTGCATCCCAGTATAAAGGCTACAGTTACAGATATGATCTAATTTGCGGGGGTGACGCTTGTCTCTGTACCACTAGTAATGCTCTTACAATGCACACTAAAAGTGCGATCTGTTGCTGGCTTTGAACCAGAGGGAGAGCGCACTGTCATTGTGCACGTTGCACAGTGACAACAATCTACTGATCTACTGAAAATACATTGGAACTGATATTTGACGCATGCTCAGTAGAGCAGAGACTAACACAGCCCCTGAAAGGTCACTTATGATGCTTCTTTTCAGGGAGGTAACTGCCACCACTTCTGCCCCGATTATGCTTCATTTGAGTATCCCAGCATGCGCAGAGATTCTCAAGCAAAGCCTCATCCAAGAGGAAGTAGTAAAAAAAAAATAAGCTGTTATATAGAATAGTTAGGGAATGAATGGGAATTTGTGGTTAAAGTACATTAGAAAATAGATCATGGAATGAAAATTAATTTGTGTTTTGAACCACCCCTTTAATTTACTACATTATAAATTTCCAGGGAGTTTTGGTAGAAAAGTAATGAGACTTTTATGAAACCTGACTTTAGAAATGTTAGTAGGAATGCATTATAAAGTAGTTGAGTTAGCTGTTCTTAATGAGGGATGAAGCTTTCAATCAGTTCATTAGGATTCAATGGGTTTTTTTTTACATAAAGCATAAAAAGCAGGCTTATTTTTCACACCATTAAATGGTTTAGATCTGACCTGATGAAAATATCTTGTAATACTAATAACTGAATTTTATAGAAACCAAAAGTTAAAAAAGCCCCCAAAATAACTTTTATTTTCATATATCTAAAAACCTGTCAATAACAGACCCATTCTCAAAAAACATCAAGATAAAAAGGTGTATATAATCATAGGTGTAATCAGGAAAACAGGTCTATCAATCCCAAACGAGCCCTACAAACTTGTTTTCCAAACTAACCTAACATTACTAAATGTCATACTTAAGGCCCCGTCACACACAGCGACGCTGCAGCGATACAGACAACGATGCTGATCGCTGCAGCGTCGCTGTTTAGTCGCTGTGTGGTCGCTGGGGAGCTGTCACACAGACCACTCTCCAGCGACCAACGATGCCGAGGTCCCCTGGTAACCAGGGTAAACATCGGGTTACTAAGCGCAGGGCCGCGCTTAGTAACCCGATGTTTACCCTGGTTACCAGTGTAAAATGTAAAATAACAAACACTACATACTTACATTCGCGTCCCCCGGCGTCCGCTTCCTGCACTGACTGAGCGCCGGCCCTAACAGCAGAGCGGTGACGTCACCGCTGTGCTGTGCTTTCACTTTCACTTTACGGCGCTCAGTCAGTGTGGGAAGCGGACGCCAGGGGACGCGAAGTGAGTATGTAGTGTTTGTTTTTTTTACATTTTACACTGGTAACCAGGGTAAACATCGGGTTACTAAGTGCGTCTCTGCGCTTAGTAACCCGATGTTTACCCTGGTTACCAGTGAAGACATCGCTGAATCCGTGTCACACACACCGATTCAGCGATGTCAGCGGGACCTCAACGACCAAAAAAAGGTCCAGGCCATTCCGACACGACCAGCGATCTCACAGCAGGGGCCTGATCGCTGGTACGTGTCACACATAGCGAGATCGCTACTGAGGTCGCTGTTGCGTCACAAAACTTGTGACTCAGCAGCGATCTCGCTAGCGATCTCGCTATGTGAGACGGGGCCTTTAGATCAGTGTAACTTCTCCATTGTTTACACTTATTCCATGTTATTCCATGTTAGACACATAGAATAAGTATAAACAATGAAGACTTTAGACTAAGTATAGCATTAAATAATATTCCTGGACTTCTATTTTGAGATGGTTACATACCTATCATTTCTACTTACTAATATCTAGATTAGGTGTGTATTATCATTGAGCGGAGGCTCCATATCATCATATTAAGGTGCAAACCTCCCCGATTAGGTATGAAAACATGTTTGTAGGGCTCGTTAGAAAATGATAGCCCTTTTTTGGTCCTGGTTACACCTATCATTATACACACCTTTTATCTTGATTTTTTGTAAGTGAGTTTATTATTGACAGGTTTTTAGATATGCATGAATAAAAGCTATTTTTAGGGGTTTTCTTCTTGTTTCTATATATATTTGGACCCCACAAGACTAATACTCTTAGGTTTTGGTTTTCTTCAATAAGGGGGTTATGGATCTAGTGAAAACCATTAAGTAATATTCTATCATAATAAAAGATCAGATAATGGTTAAATGCAAAGACTGTGATGAACAGCTTTTTTGAATTGTTTTTATTTTAAAAGTCTTACATAAATTTGAGTTATTGCTATTTAAGTAAACACTTCAAAATGCCAAACTAAGCAATTTCACTGTCAAAACATGTTTTTATGTCATTCCTTCTGATGCTTGAATAACCAGCATTTCAATCAATATTTCTTTTTGCTAAGTGAAAGAGATATGACAGACAAGTAGTATGACTAGAGATGAACAAATCTTTAAAAATAATTTTCTTCATTGATTCTACAAAATGCAAATCTCTCCTATTCGCTGAGATCTGATGTATCTTAGGCTTCATGAATCGATTCAACCTTCTTGAGGTAAGACACTAATACATTAGTGTACAGTAACTAGCAAAGTCAAGCATGTGGCAAGTGCTGAAACTCTTGTTATTGAGCATTTCGAACTTCATGAGATTGATAAGAAAGAGTTCTACAAAATGAAGAAATAAAAAGGAAATTGAAGCGATTAACAAATTCTGCCTAGCCGAATACTAAAATAAAAATATTGTTTTATTACCACAATCCGTGGCTGGGGAGTCTTTCTTTCTTTTTTTCTTATAAAGAATTGTAAAATACTCTATGGAAGGTAATTACATTTTTTTTATTTGTTTCTGAGATTATTTCTGTGCGAAATAAAACATATGGACATCCTCCATAAAAATTAGATATTTAACTTTTTTTGCTAGTGTAGTTTACCGATATATTAGTGTTTGTGGTCAATTCTGCTCATTTTGTATGTGCTAGTGTGCTTTCCTGAAACGTTATTTCTGACCACGATTTTCTTTTTTTTTATAGACTTTAGTACTTTAGCCCTTTGGCCTCTACATCTGTGATCCTTGACTTGGGTTGTTCTTGACAATTCTCTGGTCTTGTTCCAACGATTGTGTGGTCTATTATCTTTTGTTTCCATAGTAACTACTTGCTTGGATCACTTTTACATTGCTATGGCTCCTATTTTTCAGAGAATTAAGCCCATGGGAAAGCTGCTCACATTGGTCTTGAGGCAGTCAGAGTACCAGGATCTACATCAAAGTGATGGAAGAGGAGAGTCTTTAAGTGAATTGCTTTAAGCTTCTCAGGGTATATCGGTTACTGAGTGGATTAAATGTAGTAAAAATTAGATATAATCAGAATTAGGTGTTTGAACAAGACAATGTGTTAGCTTCTTGCTGTAAAAACAGCAATATTGTCTAACCAATAGTTTTATCTTATAATTTTATAGCAAACCATCCTCTGGTGTGTCATTGGTATATCACAGTGCACAAGTTATATAAATAATAATAATAATTACAAACCAAGGGAGTAATTAAAGAAGCACTCCTCCCATCAAAGTTTTTTATACTCTTAAAATATTGCAGTCATTATATTATTACTTACAATTGCTCATTTTGACTTTCTACCCAGCTAATTCTTCTCTTCTCTCTGATCTATGTAGAAGTCTCTTTCACTGAATGAGTCATCCCCCTGTTCAACCCCTGATCCAGCTGCTCTGCCCCTCCCCCTGCCAGTGACTTTTGCAGTGATGACTCATGCAGGAAATGGAGACTTCCTGTCTGAACAAAGATCTTAAAATAATTCAGATAGTCTGTTTTTAATGTTGTGATATCAAGGGCCTCATTGAAAGCAAAATTAACTGGGTAGAAAGAAAAAATGAGCAATTGTAAGTACATAGTGCTATATAACATGATGACTGCAATATATTAAGAGGATACAAAAAATTTATGGCAGGAGTGCTACTTTAGCATAGTTACTTGAACCATTTTACTTAACAATGTGAGCAATGGCCATTTTTCTTTTAGCTGTGGCAGAACCATTGCTTATACAGGCTTCTATGTGTCATTTGTATGGTATGTTCAAAACCTACAATAAGTGAATTGTTTTCTAGTCACACGTTTACCAATTAACCCAATCCATCAGCTCTTACAATATGCTAAGGAAATAGATTGGTCTATTAAACTTCACAGTTTTCCAAATCCTACATCAAATGCCAAATCAATTCAATGTATCTCAATAGCCTATGAACTGTGAAATGATTGACAAACCTGCAAATGTAATTGATTCTTTCATCTCTACATCTTTTTCCACTAATAATGTTAAAAATAATAGGGTAACTAAAATGAGGCAAACCTTCCATTAGCCTATTTTTTCATTTAATTTGAGAAAACCAGTATCAATTGTCATTTTTAAAGCTGAAAGAGAGATTCGGCATTCTTAGCCCAGCTTTATTATGATTATTTTTTTTTTACCTGCAATGCAATATCATTAATCATGAATGTGGCAGTTAATGCTTGAGTTGTAGCATAAAAAAGTAATTTATTAATAAATATGTTCCAGGCTGCTTTAGTATCGCAGTAAAATATGAATTACTGTTTTCTGTATTTTGTGAGTTAAAAAAGTCAATGCTGCATTGCACACTAGGATTCATAAATAAAGAATTGTTCTGTAGACCATGAGGATCATTTATCACAGAACGAGGGGAGGCAGAAATACAAAAATGATACAGATTGCAATTGACCCTACTATCATTAAATGACACATATAATCTATGTATCTAAACACTGTAATGCTATAAAAGTATTTTAAAGGATTCAATTAAATGCATGAGTTGTTTAAGGATCAATTTCCTTTTGTCTTAAGATTACAGTATATACTCTCAATTAGGAATCTGAGGAACTAAAATAGATTTAAAGCACATACCTTTTTACTTACAGGATTACATTTAACTACAATTATAATTTCTTATAAATTCAGAGTCACTGTGTCTGATGCATTACTGAAGAAGAACCCATCAGAAGAAATTCTTAAACATTTTGCAGCACTGTTCATTGTCCCTCAGTTTTTATTTATTTAAAGTAAATTCAGGAAAAAAAAATTGAAATTCTACATTCTATCTACCTTCATGAAGACAAGCTCACTATATAAGAGTTTATCGTTAGTGGAAACCTGACACCTCCAAAAATGTCATTCGTCTGCAAGTATAATAGAATGCTGCAAGTAAATAGTGTTAAAATCATGCCTGGCTGGCTTAACCCAACTAAATGAAGTTATATTCTCCATGCAGACTCTGGCTTCCAGTCATTGAAGTGGTGCAGGAAGCTGTTTCAGACACTATATAATCATTATACAGTGAATTCACTGTAATTACTCCCTGGCACATTGATTGACAGCCTGTGCAGCATGTATGCAGAGCTGGTTGGCATTCAGTGTACCGGGAAGTAGAAATGAGCGAATCGATCAGCAGAAGATCAATTTTGATGTCAATTTGATTTGCAACTATTTTGCAAATGATTAGTTATGCAGATTTCCCTCTTTGTTACTGTTTTGCTCCTAAAAATCTAAATTTAAACTTTTATTATTTTGTAAATCTACCTACAGCTTTCAACAGCGCCTGAATCCTTATGGGCATGCTCTTGATCATATTCCAGCATGTTTTGACCAAACTCTGATCTCAGGTCTCTTTTACACGTTCCCAAAATTGGTGCATAATGGTCAACTCATACAGCTAATTCTTCAACTCTACACAAAAGTGTTCAATTGGGCCGAGGCCTGGGGACTGTGGGTGCCAAACCAGCACCTCTGCTTCATTGTCATTAAACCATTTCTTTGCCAATCTCAATGTTTTCTTGAGGTCATGGACCTGCTGGAACACTATGTTGTTCTTTTAATACCCACAGTATTCGAGTGTATAAAGAAACTTGCTTTGTAGGATACAGAAATTTAGCTCAGAATTGAGACCACCATCGATCCTGATCAAGCATCCAAGGCCTTTGACAGTGGAAAAAAAACATTTCATCAGTAGGGGCAAGCGGACCCATGGAAATTCGGGTTCTGGAACCCGGCCCAAACTTTATTCCAAAGTTCAGCTCGCGTACCAGAATTGTAATGTTCTGGGACCCGAAATTTTGAGCTGGAAAATTCTCTTTCTCTCTCTCCTCAGACTTCCCTGGATCTCCAAACATTGCTGCCGGCTTCCTGGAGAAGTCTATGTTAAGGCGTTTAACCCTGGACACTAACTGCCCAGTATGAAACCCAAACTTTTAAGCTTGGGTTCTCTCATCTCTAATCTTCAGGCTTTCTCCACAAATATTGACAGTTCCTTGAATTTCTTGATCCATTAGCCCCTTTTTCTCTTATTTTTTCCAGTCCTATTTGGACCCATAAGAGCCTAGTCTATTGACATTTGCCTCATCACTCCAAATCACCCATTTCCAATCTTTTATGGTCCACTTTTTGCAAATGTGAGCAGATTCTTCTTATAAAGATATTGACGTCGAGGCATCTTCCTTTAGTTGTGCCACCATTCCAGATTTGTATGATGTGCATCGCACGATGCCTCTATGGATGTAAGTGATCTCAATATTAGGAAGCATACGAGCCACCTCCACTGCCGTGCTTGTTGTGACAGAACTGATAGGCCATGTGATGAGACGACTTGTTGACTCCGATATTTTGCCTGGATGTCCACTTTATAGCTTTTGAATGAATGGACAAACTTAATTTTGTATTGTTCCAGCTGTCATGGCACTCACATGATTCAGTTTCACAATTATCTTGGCCGAGAGACCGCTATTGATTAGCTGGATGATGTTGTTTCTCTTTTTTGGGGAAATCTTCTTCAAGGCTGCTCCTTGATTCAAACCAATGACCTTTCGCTTGGTAATCACCCTAATAATGCAGGTTATAATTTGTAGTATACAGAGAGAAAAAGATTTTTCAACCACCAGGAGCAAAACAGTAACAATGTGACATGACATATATATTTGCAAGCCAAATTTATGTGTGACGTAGCTAAGATGATTGTCTTTAAAATTATGTTAGTTTCATGGTGAAAGCAGTAGAAGATGGTGAGATATTGAGCCTGAAAGTCAAAAGTTCATAACATTGTTACTCTTTTTGTTGTCACTGTAGTGAAAGAAGCGAGACTAATCTTCCGGTCATGCGATGAATGTGTTGGTCTAAACAGGAAGTGATCTATCTCTGAGGTACAGGTAAGTTTGCACTAGGCTTTTAGGGTACTGTCACACAGTCACACTTTGATCGCTACGACCGTACGATCCGTGACGTTCCAGCGATATCCATACGATATCGCTGTGTCTGACACGCAGCAGCGATCAGGGATCCTGCTGAGAATCGTACGTCGTAGCAGATCGTTTGGAACTTTCTTTCGTCGCTTGATCACCCGCTGACATCGCTGGATCGTTGTGTGTGACAGCGATCCAGCGATGTGTTCGCTTGTAACCAGGGTAAACATCGGGTAACTAAGCGCAGGGCCGCGCTTAGTAACCCGATGTTTACCGTGGTTACCAGCGTAAAAGTAAAAAAAAAAAAACAGTACATACTCACATTCCGGTGTCTGTCCTCCGGCGTCTCAGCTTCTCTGCACTGTGAGCGCCGGCCAGCCGGAAAGCGAGCACAGCGGTGACGTCTGACGTCACCGCTGTGCTTTCCGGCTCTGCTGCTTACAGTGGAGAGAAGCAGAACGCCGGGGGACACACACCGGAAAGTGAGTATGTACGGTTTGTTTTTTTTACGTTTACGCTGGTAACCAGGGTAAACATCGGGTTACTAAGCGCGGCCCTGCGCTTAGTAACCCGATGTTTACCCTGGTTACCCGGGGACTTCGGCATCGCTCCAGCGCCGTGATTGCAACGTGTGACCGCAGTCTACGACGCTGGAGCGATAATCATACAATCGCTGCGACGTCACGGATCATGCCGTCGTAGCGATCAAAATGGCACTGTGAGACAGTACCCTTAGTGTTCTACAATAAAGGTAAAAGATACCAGTGCTTCATAATGAGTAGATGATCTGTAACATTGGGTGCATATTCTGCTGGTGAAGGATTAGAGTGGAGAAAAGAGTCAGTTTATAGACAATTCTCAAAAATAAATTTAAATATAAATGTCAAGTAACAAAAAATGGAGTTAGAATAGGAGTTTAAAAAAGGAAGACCGAGAAGGAAAGAAAAAAAGCAAAATTAGTTATGGAGTATATTATAATATTTGACACTTTCTACAATATATCACAACAATCCATATATTATTTGTGGGTTTATAGATATATTTCAAGGCTGATTATGTCCCTAAATATGTCAGCATATGAAAATTATTAAACTTTATTTGGAGATAAAATTCAACTATCAAGGAGATTCTTAGGACTCTCGACCTCAAAACATATTTCTCCAATAACCCATTCAGTAATATGGAAGAGGCTTCTAGCTAGCATCCAATAAGACAAACTGACTTGGATGTCCAGGTGAACTTCAATTTTAGCCCGCCTAAAAGTTCTCCAGCTTTGGAGATTTTACAGACCTAGTACAAAGAGAATTCAATCTATTTCAGATTTACATAGAAAAAGGCCATCTTTATAGCCACAGTAATGTTTGCCTTTAGATTTCCAGGCATTAAATTCATCTATAGCAAATAAAAGTAGTATAACTGAACCTGCTGATGAAGGAGGAGCAACTGTGATTATGAACTGTACTTTCTATGTAGAGGAGATTTACAAACAGTTGTGTGATGAGAAAATTTATAAATAGCTACAATGGGATTCCACACCTAGGCTTCAATCAAAAATTACATGTCTATTTGAGCAATATTTTAATGCTAATGTTACAGATAAAAAGATCATCAAATAATTTTATTTAATAAGCACCCAATTACTCTTGTATTTTATAGACATCTAAAGGTCCTTAGGGACATCCATAACCCCCCAGGTAGAGCAATAGTCGCTTCTTCAGACTCACTTCTTTCTCTTTTATCCATCTTTATAGAAAAAATACCCTTTAGTCAAGACTTAAGGTCTTTTTTACAAGACACAGTTACTTTTCTAAACGTTGTGGTAGAGGGTTCCAGAGCAGGGCTGATGCTGGAGAGAAATCTTGTATGCGATTGTGGGAAGAGGAGATAAGAGGGGAGTAGAAAAGGAGATCTTGTGAGGATCGGAGGTTGCGTGCAGGTAAGTACCGGGAGACGAGGTCACAGATATATGGAGGAAACAGGTTGTGGATGGCTTTGTATGTCATGGTTAGGCTTTTGTACTGGAGTCTCTGGGCAATGGGGAGCCAGTGAAGGGATTGACAGAGGGGAGAGGCCGGGAAATAGCGGGGGGACAGGTGGATTAGTCGGGCAGCAGAGTTTAGAATAGATTGGAGGGGTGCGAGAGTGTTAGAGGGGAGGCCACAGAGCAGGAGGTTACAGTAGTCGAGGCGGGAGATGATGAGGGCATGGACTAGGGTTTTTTGCAGATTCTTGGTTTAAGAATGTACGGATCCGTGAAATATTTTTGAGTTGAAGGTGGCAGGAAGTGGAAAGGACTTGGATATGCGGTTTGAAGGAGAGATCAGTGTCAAGGATTACCCCGAGACAGCGAGCTTGTGGGACTGGGGAGAGTGGGCAGCCGTTTACTGTAATGGATAGGTTCGTTGGGGGGGTCGCGTGAGATGAGGGAAAGACAATGAATTCTGTTTTGTCCATGTTAAGTTTTAGAAATCTAGTGGAGAAGAAGGATGAAATAGCGGAGAGACATTGAGGGATTCTGGTTAGTAGGGTGGTGATATCTGGTCCAGAGATGTAGATCTGTGTGTTATCAGCATAGAGATGATACTGAAAACTGTGAGATTCTATGAGCTGTCCCAGGCCAAAAGTGTAAATGGAGAAGAGCAGGGGCCCTAGAACTGAACCTTGTGGGACTCCGACCAATAGGGGGCGAGGTGAGGAGATGGTGTGTGAATGGGAGACGCTGAATGTTCAGTCAGTTAGGTATGACGAGATCCAGGATAGGGCCAAGTCTGTGATGCCAAGGGATGAAAGGGTCTGTAGTAATAGGGAATGGTCCACTGTGTCAAAGGCAGAGGACAGATCCAGGAGAGGAGGATAGAGTAGTGTCGCTTGCTCTTGGCGGTTAATAGGTAATTGGTGACCTTAGTTAGGGCAGTTTCAGTGGAGTGGTGTGACCAGAAGCCTGATTGTAAGCAGTCAAAAAGGGAGCAGGAAGATAGATGGGAGGAGAGTTCAAGATGGACGTGTTGTTCCAGTAGTTTTGAGGCATAGGGGAGAAGTGATATAGGGCGATAGCTAGATGCAGAGGATGGGTCAAGAGAGGGCTTTTTGAGGATAGGTGTGATTGAGGCATGTTTATAGCTTGAAGGGAAAACACCAGTTGTTAGTGATAGGTTGATGAGATGGGTTAGAGTTGGGATGAAGACTGTGGCGAGGTTTGGGATGAAGTGGGAAGGGATCGGGTCAAGTGCACAGGTGGTGAGATGCGATACTGTGCACTGCAGGGATTGGCTGCCTACTGGTTAGTAACAAATGATACATGATGTGCACTACATAGATTGGCTGCCTACTGGTTAGTAACAGATGACACATAACGTGCACTGCAGGGATTGGCTGCCTACTGGTAAGTAACATATGGCTCTTAAGGTGTACTGCAGGGATTGGCTGCCTACTGGTTAGTAACAGATGGCACATAAGGTGCACTGCTGGGATTGGTTGTCTATTGGTTAGTAACATATGGCACATAAGGTGCACTGCAGGGATTTGCTGCCTACTAGTTAGTAACAAATTACACATTAAATGCTCTACAATAATTGGACACCTGCTTGTTAATAAAACATGGCACACAAGGAGCTCTACAGGGATTGGCTTGAGAAGATTATCGTTCCCGAGGTGGGTTTGGCCTCTGCATCTTTATACATAGTGCCCACATTGTAGGCCACCTATCAGTGACTTTGGCTCAAAGTGTTAAATATTGGAGCTTTGTCTTAATGTCCAAACACATCTCTTCTTTCCCCTCAGTATAGAGGGATATATAGTGATGCCTGATATGAATGGTCAGAGTTAACAATGGGTGTGTTGCCACCATTGATGAATGTATGAATACATATGAACTCATTAATCAACTACATATCAACAATCCTAATCTTTTCATAATATTTAGATACTATTTGATAATTAAACCTGTCAGTGATACTGGATGGATGTATATTTGCACCTTAACCCATATTTTTAATAATATTGATGTTTCACTTTTATTATTCCAAGACATTAGATGCTTGACTTATAGGAGGATCTATGGGGAGTGGCCTATAATAAATTCACTATAAATAGTACCGTATTTACACTAGTTGTCTATGTATATCTCTCTTTTTCTATGGTTTGATAAAGACCCTGTGTGGCGAAAGCATTGTTCATTTTCTGCATGATAAAGTTAACAAAATGAGGATGTCTGGTGCCCAGGTTCCTGGATTTCTGTTGCCATCACTATGCAATACTAACAATTTTTTATCACCATCCTTGTTCCTCAGAGATACATCATTTATAGTTTAAACCACACGCACAACATTAGTGGAAGCCTTATTCTTGCTTCACTCACTATGTATTCTGCAACTCTCACTACAAGTGCCTTCATTGTTTTGAACCCAAGTTTTATCAGTGTTTTGTGGGTCAGTTTTTGCCATCTTTTTTCGATCAACGATTTTCACACAGGAAAAAATAAATAGATGGAAGGATAAATTAAATCCATGTGCTGTTCATGATTTTCATATTCCCATAGACTTGTAAGGGTAATATTTTCTGATGACAATTTTGTGTCATCAGCAAAGATTGAAACTACTTTTTTTCATCCAAAACACAAAATTATTATTAAAGAGAATGAAAAAATTGAACTGAAAGCTGATCCTTGTGGCATGTGCATATAGTGTCCCCTAGTCCTTACTTCTGAAGATTCGTAACAAACCTGTTTTGCTGTTTTCCCTCTTCTTGACATCATCACAGGTCCTTCAGGCTCTCCACTAGAATCTGCAGGATTCCTCAAAACCTGTGCTGTGGAGAGGCAACAAGAGGGAGGGCTCTGTGTGCAGCCATGGGATGCTTTTACCTCACCACAGTGGCTGGCAGGCTGCCACAATTAAGAGGTTAGTCTTTACAATACACAATAAAGCACTCTGCCACTCCTGTGGTGAACTATAACTCCCAGCATGTCATAGGATCTGCCATGGGATTTTAAAGCAGCACTCCAGTGCTATTTTGCAGTGCTGGAGAGGTGATTTCAATATAAGCCCTGTGCCGCCATTCTTATACTCACCCTCCAGCATCTTCATATAGTACTTCACAGACACCACACTGGTCCTGCAGCTTCCAACATAATAACATACTATTATATGTAATAACACCACATATAGTATGTTATTTATGTTATTAAATATTTTACCACATTTTTTTGCTTCAAATATTTTTTTTCCCCATTTTCCACCTCTAAAACCTGGGTGCGCCTTATAGTCTGGTGCGTCTTATAGTCCGAAAAATACGGTACATTGTATACATTCATGCATCTCCCCCTCGAATACAGATATGTATCCCACAGTTAAAAATATAAACTGATAAGCAGCACTGTGTCCCCCATTAACTATAATCTCTGCCTCTCAATAATATAAACTATTCAGTCTGTAACTCCCCCCAATTAACTGTAAGGTTATGTGCACATGGAAAATATGCAAGGTTTTACGGTCCAAGCGAAGTGAATGAGATCGCTGAAGTCTCATGCACATGTTGCTTATTTTTTCCTTGCAGATTTGCAGCAGATTACAATCTGCATAATATCAATTCTCCTCTTTAGATGGCAGCAGGAATTACAAAATCACTCAATCCATTACATGTTCAACTAAGGCAGTTGCTTACTATGCTTGCTGTCCATGTAAGAAAATTTAAGTTGGTCTTACTATTAGAGCTTTGAAAATAAGAGTTAGAGAACATGTTCGTGATATTCTTGCTGCCAAGGATGAGACATGCACAGACCAATTACGGACATTACTGAAACACTTTAAGCTATATCACCAATGTGACCCGAAAGGTCTTAAAGTTAGGGGCATTGATAGAGTCCTTTTGGACAGCAGAGGAGGGGAAGTTAGCCGCCCTCTTGCATGGATAGAGACTAAATGGATCTGGACTCTGAGGACCATGCATCCAGTTGGCTTAAATGAAACCTGCAGTTTTGCAGTTTTTCTCCAATTCTTTGACATATCTGTGTCGATTTTTATCTCACTTTGTTGTATATATATATGTTTTAATAATTTTAATTTGTTTCTTATGCAGAGCATGATTTTCTGTTTTCCATTTGATGCTCCGAGAAAATCACCACTAATTGATTAAGAACATCAGAAAAAGACCTAAGGCTTACAATTGGACTGGATACAATCTGAAAATGTCGCTCCTTGTGCATAAGCGCTTGGACAAAACATGAGGAATTCCCTTAATCCCTTTCCACCTTCTCTCTCCACCTTTCTCCCCTCTTTTGTTTTATGGTTTATTAGTGGGTTCCATGTGGAGCCACTATTTATTTGTAGATCTAAGTAATCATTGCGGTCAATAATTTAGCTCTGTGCGTAATAATAAATAGAGCACGTTTTGATATATAGTATTTATGGTAGGATCATATTATAGTTAGTTAGTATAAATTTTTCCTGTGTGATTTACTTTTATCTAAATGCTTCTGGCCATAAGTCATTTGGTGCAAGACTTACTCTGGTCTGGGCTGTCCAGGGTGCCCGCTGAGCGCTCACGCCCATCGTGCTGCTCATGGGGCATCGCTCAGTGTGGCTGCTTGCGTCGCGTCCCGGTCATGTGACTCAGTCCTGTCCACGTCATACATGGGCGGAGCTTGGCTCGCTGCCAGGGATGCGCCGCTTTGACGCCACGTGCGATGGCCCAGGGGTGTGCCTGCCGGGACAGTGTGCGCCGCTATAGCGCGATACCTCTGGGACCCCCATGTTACTCCGTTTAGCCAATTTATTTCACTCCACATGAGTAATGTTTGTGTATAGGAAAAGAAGGGGAGGAGCATAGATGTTTTGAGAATGCGTGATTGGTGCAAGGGGTAGAACTGCTCACAATTTAAAACTAAACATTCCCACTTGTAAATGATTGGTTTTTGGATATTTGGGCAGGGAATAAGCAAAAGATAGGGATAGCCTTATGGACCAATGAATGATAGTGTTAGAAAATGGGATTTTGTAGGTGATTTACAATTGGAGCACTTGGAATTTAAAGTCATGCTCCTGCTGGTGTGATACCAACCCCCGGAAGAAGGCTGAACGCCAAAACGTACATTGGGGCTGGCACCATCACCCACAGGAGGTAAACTTTATTTTGCACTATACTAGTTATCTGAACAGGATTGATGATTAGTAATGCTTACACTGACTGTATCTTAGGGATGCCCTCTTGCAGCTTTGTAGTCTGGTTGAAGAAAGAACAATTACTGGGGGTTTTTGTAACATGTGCAGCCTCTTATGGTTATAGATGTGGGCTGTGATGCCTCTATTTGGGTTACCCACTCTTTTAATCTTTGTATGATTTTTCTGTGTGGTTTTTCCATGCAATTTTTTGTAATATAATAAAGATTTATACTTTTTTAAATATATGGTTCAGGTTCATGTGTATCTGATGGAAAAATATTAACTTCAATGAACCTAGCGATGGTTCCAGTATCTAGTAGGGGCATACAAAGGTCTTATTATAGATAAATATACTTTGTCAGAATGCTCCAAATAGTGACTCCAACACTTTTGTTAATAATATCAATTCTCGCAGCGTATTTTGCCCATATTGCAAGGTGAGAGAAAATACACAACAAAAGCATGGCAAAAATGTGGCAAAAAAATAATTTTATGCAGCGTTCTTCCTGCCAACACATTAGAATATGCAGCAGAATTTTCTCCTGAACGTATGAACATAGCCTTAGTCCCTGTCCTGTGTACCCCCATTCATTATAAGTATATGATAGTTATCTGATACTGAACATCCTCCGCCACCTTCCAATTCATTACAAGTCAATGACAGCATCTTCTCCCATCTTTCATTTCATTATAAAGGGTCCTATGCACCTTATCGCCTCCTAACCCACTCCCCAATAAATTTTAATTCCACAATAGAATCACAATGAATTTTGAGATGAAGGAGGACACTATCAGGGGCTTAGTACCCTCCTCCACCACCCAATTCATTTTATATCCATATCTAATGTCCTCCTCCCCCTGTTCATCAGTCCATTAAAAGTCCCCTTTCCTCACATCACAATTCCTCATTGTCCTCTTCCCCCATTCCATCATTGTCCTCCTCCACCTCCATCATTGCCCTCTCAACCACCCCCATCATTGCACTCACCATCATCCTCATCATTGCCCTCTCCACCACCCCATCATGGCCCTCTCCACTAGCCCCATCATTGCCCTCTCAACCACCCCCATCATTGCCCTCACCATCATCCTCATCATTGCCCTCTCCACCACCCCATCATTGCCCTCTCCACTAGCCCCATCATTGCCCTCTCCACCACCCCATCATTGTATTCTCCCCCACCTCAATCATTGCCCTCTCCACTACTTCAATAATTGCAATCTCCACCACCCCAATCATTACCCTCTACCCCACCTCAATCATTGCCCTCTCCACCACCCCAATCATTGTTCTCCCCCACCACCCCAATAATTGTTCTCCCCCACCACCCCATCATTGCTCTCTCCTCCACCCTAATCATTGTCCTTCCCATCACCTCCATCATTGCCCACTTAACCACCCCAATCATTATCCTCCCCACCACCTCTATCATTGTTCTCCCCACCACCTCCATCATTGCCCTTTCCACCACCTTAATCACTGTTCTCCCCATCACCCCATCATTGCCCTCTCCCCACCCCATCATTGTTCAGCCCAACCACCATTATTGCCCTATCCAGCACCTCCATCATTGCCCTCTCCACCACCTCCATCATTAGCCTCTCCATCTCTTCTATTATTGTTCTCACCCAACACCTTTATCATTGCCCTCTCCACCACCCCCATCATTGTTCTCCCCCACCTACACACACCACATCTACACACACACACCACTGCTCTCCTCTCTGCACATTTACCCGCAGCCACACACATGCACGTTCCCCCACAGCCACACACACCACACACATACAAACACACACACCACTGCTCACCTTTCCACATTTTTCCAGGCAGCCAAAGCATCACCATCGAGGGCAGCTCACTATCTGATACAGGGGTGTGCTGAATGCTGATGCAATCTAGTCGTGCAGCTGTGTCAGACAGGAAGCGCGGGAAGGAAGCAGAGGATGGATCCCTGACATTTTCTCTGCCTGCCGCATATGAGGGCAATCATGCCAGGGGCCCCCAGGATCCCCAGGGCTGGGAAAGCAGGCCAGATTGCCCTCAGTGTTAGCCACTCTGCTGGAGCCTCCCTCCACCTCCAGGCTCCAATGCAGCTACACTGGCTGCACATGCGGTATGTCCGCACCAGAGCTTATCACAGCAAGTAGGGAAGAGGGTAATGGGGAAATGGGATTGTAAATAAAAACTAACCTTTATTATGAATTATATGATAAAATATCAAATTTTTAAATGAAATAACCATACATCATAAACATGTATACTGGATCACAGTGTGTGGCTATTTATTTTATAATCACCACTAGGGTTGAGCGACTTTTACTTTTTCAGGATCGAGTCGGGTTTCGCGAAACCCGACTTTGTCAAAAGTCGGGTCGGGTGAAATCGGCCGATCATTGCGAAAAGTCGGGGGCCGACTGAAACACGAAACCCAATGCAAGTCAATGGGGAATAAAAGTCAGCAGTGAGTGGAGGACAGGAAAACACCTACAGAGCCCATTTTAATGTCAAAAACATCAATTATTGTAACTTAAGCTTGTCAATCTTAATTAACCTTATAATAATAGTTAGGTATTGAAAATTGGGGGTCATTTGGTTAAAGTTGTGGGGGTGGGGAGGGCTGGCTCAATTTTTTATTGGGCCCAGGAAATGTGGAATACGTCACAGTGGTGGAGCAGGAAGAGGTAAGTATTTCAACCTTGCAAGTGCTGTAATCCTGAGCAAGCAGGGGGGGCACACTCGTTCGCATTGCCACTGGCACAGGGCCCCTCAAAGTACGGCGTTGTGATTGACGGCGGGGCGCCTCCCACCGGCAGAGACACTTTTGCGTACTATGAGGGGCCCTGTGCCAGTGACGTCGCCAATGAGTATGCCCCCCACCTGTTGAAGGAACCTGCACTTTCATCTGCACCTTCCACTTTGTCCCCATGTAAGGTGGTATAGTATGCGGGAAGGGGGGAACCTGAGTTTCAGCAGGGTCAGATTCAGGCTGTGTAGAGTGCAAGGGGAATGTAGTGGTCTGTGTCAATGTACCAGCAGACTCATCTAGCAGTGCCTGGGCAATGGGTAGGAATGAGGAGGAAACACAGATATAGGCCAAAAATAAAAAATGTAGGCTAAAAGCTGTTAAAAATTGGTAACAGGAGTAAACAGGCGGCATTGGTTTGTTCAGTGGAGGAGAACAACAATCAGCGGCAGACACCGTTAGTAGGCCCAACCAAACAAGTAGGCCAAATGCAGTTTCATATTCTAAATATAGGCCGAAAGCCTGAAGATTGAAGCTCAGCTTTGTGTAGTAGAGGAAAACAAGAGGCTGCAGCAGACAACGTTACTAGGCCCAAACCAAGAACTAGGCCAAATGTAGTTTCGTATTGTTTTTGCTTACAAAAAAAGAAGAGACTAGGCCCTATAAATGGGGATCACCATGATACAGATGAGGCAAAAATGTGAACACAACTTTATTAAATGACACATAAAAAAGACAAACACAGTTAAAATCATTTAAAAAACATATACTGAATAGCCCCTGATACGGCAAATAACCCACAAATGACTCCACAATATGACTGAATAGTGGAACGCTCTATCACTGGCCAAAAAGGCCCAGTTAAAATATAACTGAACCCTATACAAGACACTCCCCTGGACACAATACCATAATGCAAGATAATAATGACAGATGAAAATACAACCACCATATGAACAATTGTATATCACACTAGGATACCTGTGGAAGTGACCCCAGCATATGTGGCTCTGAACCGTAATACAAGATGAAGGACCCTACTGCACTTATAATGCCTGGTAATGCAGAACAGGTGAGCACAAAGATAACTGATTCATGGGGTCACAGAGGCCATGAACAAGCAAAGACGGTCACAGATGTATACACCACAGATAACCAAATAAAGAAGCCCAGGAAAGTGACATGTAGGCTGTAAACCACATAAGGCATCATGATGAAGCTGCCCTGTGTAGGTGGCGACACGCGTTGGGTCTCTTTCTAACCCACACTATGACTCACATTGGAGGCCTTACTGGTCCTGGCACTGCATGTTCTTAGGTAGTATATTTCCACTGCCTTTGGTCTACATGTTGCCCACATTTGTTTTTTATAGCCTGCATTAGGACTCTCATTTGAGGGTTAACAGGCTTGGCAACACATGCCTTCAGGCAGTTTCTATTTTGTACTGCCTTTGTTCCACTTGTTGCCTTATGTGGTTTACAGCCTACATGTCACTTTCCTGGGCTTCTTTATTTGGTTATCTGTGGTGTATACATCTGTGACCATCTTTGCTTGTTCATGGCCTCTGTGACCCCATGAATCAGTTATCTTTGTGCTCACCTGTTCTGCATTACCAGGCATTATAAGTGCAGTAGGGTCCTTCATCTTGTATTACGGTTCAGAGCCACATATGCTGGGGTCACTTCCACAGGTATCCTAGTGTGATATACAATTGTTCATATGGTGGTTGTATTTTCATCTGTCATTATTATCTTGCATTATGGTATTGTGTCCAGGGGAGTGTCTTGTATAGGGTTCAGTTATATTTTAGCTGGGCCTTTTTGGCCAGTGATAGAGCATTCCACTATTCAGTCATATTGTGGAGTCATTTGTGGGTTATTTGCCGTATCAGGGGCTATTCAGTATATGTTTTTTAAATGATTTTAACTGTGTTTGTCTTTTTTATGTGTCATTTAATAAAGTTGTGTTCACATTTTTGCCTCATCTGTATCATGGTGATCCCCATTTATAGGGCCTAGTCTCTTCTTTTTTTGTAAGCAAGTTCATCCATTTCTAGGTCTTGGTGGTATCCCATATACCGTGGTGCCCCCATTCAGCTTCATTTATAGTTTCGTATTGTTGTTACAGGCCAAAAGCCTGAAGCTTCAAGCTCAGCTTTGTTTAGTAGAGGAAAATAAGAGGCGGCAGCAGACAATGTTACTAGGCCCAACCCAACAAGTAGGCCAAATGCAGTTTAATATAAAAAATATTTAAACAAAAGCCTGAAGATTGAAGCGCAAGAAAAATAAACCAGGAGAACACCAAGGAGCGGCAGACAATGTTAGTAGGCCCCAACCCAACAAGTAGGCCAAATGCAGTTTAATATTTGAAACGGGACAACAGTTGAAGTTCAGCTTTGTTCAGTGAAGGAAAAAAAAGATGCAGCGGCAGACACCGTTATTACGCCCAAATAATAAAGACAGTGGTAGTAGGCGTAAAGTATTAAATGGAGTCCAGGGTGTTGTAAATTCCATTCTCGGGCTCCCTCCTGTGGTCGTGAATGATACTTTGGTGAGTTCTGTCCTTGGACACCCTCTGGTGGCTTTGAGTGGAACTGCTGATCTTTGAGGTTGGCTTTCTCAGCTGCCCTCGTTTATTGCTTCTGCTCGCTTCCCTATTTAACTCTGCCCAGGTCATTAGTTCATGCCAGCTGTCAATGTCTCAGTACTGGTTCAGATCTCTCTTGGATTTCTCAGATGACCTGTCTACTCCAGCAGAAGCTAAGTCCTTGCTAGTCATTTGCTGTTCATCGGTTTTGAATATATTTTTCAGTACATGCTATGTTTCAGTCCAGCCTGCTATTATGATATTTCCTTGCTAGCTGGAAGCTCTGGGGGTGCAGAGCTGCACCTCCACACCGTGAGTCGGTGTGGAGGTCTTTTTGCACACTCTGCGTGGTTTTTGTAGTTTTTAATACTAAAAATGAAGAAAGAATTCCAGCTCAACGAGACGGTGAAAAAGTAAAAACTGGGTACTTTATGAGCACCCAATTCTGTCCCTCCAACTACTTCATGAAGAGCCTGATATAATACATGATACATTTTTCTACACCATTTTTTGTATGTAATGTAATTTTGTATTTTATTGTCGCTAAAAATCATTTCTTGAGCAATCATACTGCTGTATTTTATATTTCTCGTTCTATATAGCCAAAGCATATGTGTGTTTTTTTCTGTTTGTTCTTTGTTTTTTTCTGTGTAGCTAATTGGTGTCTACACACACTATCAGGTGTTTCTATTTTCATTAGACTAGCCATTGCACCGGTGTGCCTACCGGGTGCTCATATATAAAAAGCATGGAACAGGCTGCACACTAGATATCATGATTAAGGGTGCTGTGCCACCTGAAACGCGTAGATAGTGTTTTTATTACATTGTGCTTATGTTTTATCCTCTGCTTCTGATATGAAGTGAATAAAATACCCAGTTTTTACTTTTTCACCGTCTCGTTGAGCTGGAATTCTTTCTTCATTTTTGGTTTCTTCACGCCTTGACACAGCGTTTCTGTGCTCCGAGTTTCTTGGGACAACAACTATGGTGAGCTGGACTTTTCTTTTTGCAGTTTTTAATACTGACCGCATAGTTCCCTTCCTATCCTCTGTCTATTTAGAGAAGATTCGGCCTCCTTTGCTAAAATCTGTTTCATTCCTGTGTTTGTTACTTCCCTCTTAACTCACAGTCAATATTTGTGGGGGGCTACCTTTACTTTGGGGAATTTCTCTGAGGCAAGGTAGGCTGCTATTTCTATCTTTAGGGGTAGTTAGCTCTTAGGCTGTGAAGAGACATCTAGGGAGAGTTAGATACGCTCCACGGCTATTTCTAGTGTGTGTGATAGGATTAGGGATTGCGGTCAGTAGAGCTACCACTTCCTCAGAGCTTGTCCCAGGTTTTCCATTTTAACCATCAGGTCATTTTGGGTGCTCCTAACCACCAGGTCCATAACAGTACAGCTGGCCAACAAAGTGTTAATGCATCTCAAAAGAGGGAAAAGAGAAGTTCTGAGTCAATTTTTTTTTCTTTGCAGCTTGTTTTGTCTTTCTTTTCCCCTTAACCTCTGGGTGGTTCAGGACTCAGGTGTAGATATGGATATTCAAGGTTTGTCCTCTTGTGTGGATCAACTCACTGTTAGGGTACAGAGTATTCAAGATTATGTAGTTCAGAATCCGATGTTAGAGCCTAGAATTCCAATTCCTGATTTGTTTTCTGGGTATAGATCTAAATTTTTGAATTTCAAAAATAATTGCAGACTGTTTCTTGCTCTGAAACCCCGCTCCTCTGGTGATCCCATTCAGCAAGTAAAGATTATTATTTCTTTGTTGCGTGGTGACCCGCAAGACTGGGCATTCTCCCTTGAGCCAGGAAATCCTGCATTGCTTAATGTGGATGCATTTTTTCTAGCGCTTGGATTGCTTTATGACAAACCTAATTCTGTGGATCAGGCAGAAAAGATCTTGCTGACTATGTCAGGGTCAGGATGAGGCAGAAGTATATTGCCAGAAGTTTAGAAAGTGGTCTGTGCTTACTCAATGGAATGAGTGTGCCCTGGCAGCAATTTTCAGAAAAGGTCTTTCTGAAGCCCTTAAGGATGTTATGGTGGGGTTTCCCACACCTGCTGGTCTGAATGAGTCAATGTCTTTGGGGAATTTCTCTGAGGCAAGGTAGGCTGCTATTTCTATCTTTAGGGGTAGTTAGCTCCTAGGCTGTAAAGAGGCGTCTAGGGAGAGTTAGGTACGCTCCACGGCTATTTCTAGTGTGTGTGATAGGATTAGGGATTGCGGTCAGTAGAGCTACCACTTCCTCAGAGCTTCTCCCAGGTTTTCCATTTTAACCATCAGGTCATTTCGGGTGCTCCTAACCACCAGGTCCATAACACCAGGGCCCCTGTATATTTTAACTATCATCTATCATTTCAAATAATTTGTATTGGCAGTGCCATTTCAGGTTTTACCTGCACAGACTACACAGTGGTGGAGCTGGAAGAGGTAGTATTGCAAGTGGTAGAGCACAGTTCAATCTGGGGGGGGAACACTCTCTCATGGGCGGTGGTACTGGCACAGGGCCCCTCATATAACGACGGTGTAATATGAGTTGTGGTTCAGTGTCTCCCCTCAAAAAATGAGGAAGTCTGGTGGAAGAGGCCGTGGGCGGGGGTTGCCAGCTGGTACTGATGGTGCTGGTGGTGCTGCATCTCGTGGTAGTGGCAAAAGCACAGTAGCACCTAAGGCAGGAGGTGTTCAGCCTGCGTCATCGTCTGGCTACACAAGGCCTTGAAGGCTCCCTTACCTGGGAGTAGGAAAACAGCTTTTAAAGCCGGAGAAGCAGGAAAAAGTGTTGTCTTTTCTTGCTGACTCACCCTCTAGCTCTTTCGCCTCCTCTTCCCAAAGATCTAAATGTAAGAGCAGCCAGTCGTCAGTGGATGCTCCCGGTCAGGAAAAAGACGTTTCCTTGTGTCCTTCTCCCAAACCAAAAGTGAAGGATGCAGCAGGCGACACTACAGGTTACTCCATGGAGCTCTTTACACATACCGTGCCTGGGTTCAAAAGGGAAATTGTACACTGCCAATTACAAGAAGAATAGGACATGGAGTGCACTGATGCACAGCCACAGCTAGATTGTGATGCTGTTCCATTGACTCTGATCACTACATTGCCCTTGCAGTTTACTGAGCCAGAATGTGACCCTGATGAGACTATGGTGCCCTGTCCCAAACGCTATAGCACCTTACACGGTGACACTGAGGAAGGTGCACATGACATTGAGGAGGAGGTGATAGATGATCCAGTTGTTGACCCAGATTGTCAGCCATTGGGGGAAGAGGGTGCCGCTGTCATTAGCTCAGAAGCGGAGGAGGATGATCCGCATCAGCCATCTACATTGCAACAGCTGTCATCTGGCAGACCCGTATCAGGCCAAAAATGTTTGCAAAAAACAAAAACAGTTTTAGGCGTGGCCATTCGGTGAAAGTAGCACAGCGCACAAGCGCACAATGCCTGAAAAGGTTTTCGATAGTAGGAAGAGTGTAGTGTAGCAATTTTTTAACCAAGATCAGAATGATCAGTCAAAAGTTATCTGTAAGAAATGCTCCAAGACCTTTAGCAGAGAGAAGAATCTTCAAAATTTAAATACAACGTGCATGCTTAGACATTTAACCACCATGCACTTGCAAGCCTGGATTTACTATGAAACGTCCCGTACCGTTGGTGCACCTGCTCGGAGTGAAGGTAGTCAGCAATGCTACATTGCTTCCCTCACTGTAAGCCCACCGGTTAGGACACCACCAGCAGCAAATGTGGAGGTATCGTCGTAAGGCCAAAGCAGTCAGGAAATTACAAGGTTATTGGTAGGAAAGACTCTATGTTGGCCAACAACAAGAATACCATAACAAACTCTCTCTCAATCCGCCATGTCCACCACCACCACCACCGCTAGTTCCACCATATGCAGCTCTCCAGTCCAGCTCACCCTACAAGAGACTCTCATAAGGAAAATAAAGTACTCATCCTCTCATCCGTGTACACAGGATTTGAACTCCCACATTGCTATACTAATCTCATTACAGATGATGCCCTACAGTTTGGTTAAAAGCGAAGCTTTCAAAGACCTGATGGCCCATGCAGTACCACGCTATGACCTACCCAGTCGACACTTCTTTGCGAGAAAAGCCATCCCAGCCCTCCACCAGCATGTCAAAGACCGCATTGTCCATGCCTTGAGGCAATCAGTCAGTGGAAAGGTGCACCTCACAACAGATGCATGGACCAGTAGGCATGGCCGGGGACGTTACGTGTCCATCACGGCACACTGGGTTAATGTGTAGGATGCAGGGTCCACAGGGGGCAGCCTGTCGTGAATTCTGCTCTTGGGTTCCCTCTGGTGGTTGTTGGTGGTAATACAGTTGTCCCTGGGTTGCAATCCTGGGTAGGTGTCCCTGCTGATTGCAGTGCTGACTGGGGTATTTAAGGTTGCAGGATTCATTAGTCCTTGCCAGTTGTCCATTGTTCTTGGAAGGTTTGGATCTCAGTCTGGTTCCTCCTGCCCTGCTGCCAATTCAGCAAAGATAAGTGTCTGGTTTTTGTTTCTGCAGCACACTTGCTGTGTGCATTACAGATCAGTGCTATTCATTGTTTTTTCTTGTCCAGCTTAGACTGTGCCAGGATTTTTCCAGTCAAGTTGGATTCTCAGGAGATGCAGATATACGTCCCATGTCTTTAGTTAGATGGTGGAATTTTTGTATTATCTGCTGTGGATATTTTCAGGGTTTTATTACTGACCGCTTAGCATTCTGTCCTATCCTTTACTGTTTAGCTAGAGTGGCCTCTTTTGCTAAGCCCTGTTTTCTGCCTGCGTGTGTCTTTCCTCTAATACTCACAGTCAATATTTGTGGGGGGCTGTCTATCCTTTGGGGTTCTGCTCTGAGGCAAGATAGGATTCCCATTTCCATCTATAGGGGTATTTAGTCCTCCGGCTGTGTCGAGGTGTCTAGGATTGTTAGGTACATCCCACGGCTACTTCTAGTTGCGGTGTCAGGTTAGGGATTGCGGTCAGTATAGGTTCCACCTACTCCTGAGAAAGTCTCATGCGGCTCTAAGGTCACCGGATCATAACAGTACAACTGGCTAACATGAGTTAAATGCATCTCAGAAGAAGGGAAGAAAGGTGTTGAGCCATTTTTTTTTCTGTAGCCTGCTTTGTCTTTTCTTCCCTCTTTTTCTCTGGGTGGCTGAGGAGTCTGGTGCTAGCATGGATATTCAGGGATTAGCTTCTCGTGTAGACCAGCTTGCTGCTAGGGTACAGGGTATTTCTGATTATATTGTTCAGACTCCGGTTTTAGAGCCTAAGATTCCTATTCCTGATTTGTTTTTTGGTGACAGGTCCAAATTTCTGAGTTTTAGAAATAACTGTAAACTGTTTTTTGCTCTGAGACCTCGATCCTCTGGTGATTCCATTCAGCAGGTTAAAATTGTCATCTCCCTGCTGCGTGGCGATCCTCAGGATTGGGCATTTTCCCTGGAATCTGGGAATCCGGCCTTGCTTAATGTAGACGCCTTCTTTCAGGCTTTAGGATTATTATATGATGAACCAAACTCTGTGGATCAAGCAGAGAAGACCTTGTTGGCCCTGTCTCAGGGTCAAGAAGCGACAGAATTGTATTGTCAGAAATTTAGAAAATGGTCTGTGTTGACTAAATGGAATGATGATGCTTTCCCATGCCTTCCGGTCTGAGTGATTCTATGTCTCTGGCCATTCAGATTGATCGGCGTTTGCGAGAGCACAGAACTGTGCGTGCTGTGGCGTTGTCCTCAGAGCAGATGCCTGAGCCAATGCAATGTGATAGGATTCTGTCTATAATGGAACAACGGAGATTCAGACGTCAGAATAGGTTGTGTTTTTATTGTGGCGATGCTTCTCATGTCATTTCAGTCTGCCCTAAGCGTACAGAGAGGATCGCTAGTTCATTTACCATCAGTACTGTACAACCTAAATTTCTGTTATCTGTGTCCGTGATCTGCTCATTGTCTTCATTTTCTGTCATGGCGTTTGTGGATTCATGTGCCGCCTTGAACTTAATGGACTTTGAGTTTGCCAGGCGTTGTGGTTTTCCCTTGCAGCCTTTGCAGAATCCTATTCCGTTAAGGGGGATTGATGCTACACCTTTGGCTAAAAATAAGCCTCAGTTTTGGACACAGGTGACCATGCACATGGCGCCAGCCCATCAGGAAGATTGTTGATTCCTGGTGTTGCATAATTTACATGATGTTATCGTGTTGGGTTTTCCGTGGTTGCAGGTACATAATCCTGTGTTGGATTGGAAGTCTATGTCTGTGACTAGTTGGGGTTGTCAGGGGGTTCACAATGACGTTCCTTTTATGTCAATCTCCTCTTCTTCCTCTTCTGAAATTCCAGAGTTTTTGTCTGATTTTTAGGATGTGTTCGATGAGCCCAAGTCCAGTTCCCTTCCACCGCATAGGGACTGTGATTGTGCTATTGACTTTATTCCAGGCTGGAAGTTTCCTAAGGGCCGACTTTTCAACCTGTCTGTGCCTGAACATACCGCTATGCGGACTTATGCTAAGGAGTCTTTGGAGAAAGGGCATATTCGGCCATCTTCTTCATCGTTGGGAGCGGGATTTTTTTTTGTTGCTAAGAAGGATGGCTCCTTGAGACCCTGTATTGATTATCGCCTCTTGAATAAGATCACGGTCAAGTTTCAATACCCTTTCCCTCTGCTTTCCGATTTGTTTGCTAGGATTAGGGGGGCTAGTTGGTTTACTAAAATTGACCTTCGGGGGGCATATAATCTTGTTCGGATTAAGCAGGGTGATGAATGGAAAACTGTGCTTAATATGCCCGAAGGCCATTTTGAATACATTGTGATGCCATTCGGGCTCTCTAATGCTCCATCTGTTTTTCAGTCCTTCATGCATGATATCTTCCGGACTTATCTTGATAAATTCTTGATTATATATTTGGATGACATTTTGATCTTTTCCGATGATTGGGAGTCTCATGTGAAGCAGGTCAGGATGGTATTTCAGATCCTTCGTGATAATGCTTTGTTTGTGAAGGGGTATAAGTGTCTCTTTGGATTGCAGAAGGTTTCTTTTTTGGGCTTCATTTTTTCTCCCTCATCTATCGAGATGGATCCGGTTAAGGTTCAGGCCATTTATGATTGGATTCAACCACATCCATGAAGAGCCTTCAGAAATTTTTGGGCTTTGCAAATTTTTATCACCGGTTCATTGCTAACTTCTCCAGCGTGGTTAAACCCTTGACCGATTTGACGAAGAAAGGCGCTGATGTGGCGAATTGGTCCTCTGCAGCTGTCTCTGCCTTTCAGGAGCTTAAACGACGATTTACTTCTGCCCCGGTGTTGCGTCAACCGGATGTTTCTCTTCTGTTTCAGGTTGAGGTTGACACTTCTGAGATTGGCACAGGGGCCGTTTTGTCCCAGAGGGATCCTGTTGGTTCCTTGATGAAACCATGTGCCTTCTTTTCCTGTAAGTTTTCGCCTGCCGAACGCAATTATGATGTCGGCAATCAGGAATTGTTGGCTATGAAATGGGCGTTTGAGGAGTGGTGACATTGGCTTGAGGGAGCTAAGCACCGTATTGTGGTCTTGACCAATCATAAGAATCTGATTTACCTTGAGTCTGCCAGACGGCTGAATCCTAGACAGGCTCGATGGTCTTTGTTTTTTTCCCGTTTTGATTTTGTGGTCTCGTATCTTCCGGGCTCTAAGAATATTAAGGCTGATGCCCTCTCTGGGAGTTTTTTGCCTGATTCTCCTGAGGTCCTTGAACCGGTCGGCATTCTGAAAGAAGGGGTGGTCCTCTCTGCCATTTCCCCTGATTTACGACGGGTTCTTCAGGAATTTCAGGCTGACAAACCTGACCGCTGTCCGGTGGGGAAACTGTTTGTTCCTGACAGATGGACTAGCAGAGTGATTTCTGAGGTTCATTGTTCTGTGTTGGCTGGCTATCCTGGTATTTTTGGTACCAGAGATTTGGTTAGTAGGTCATTTTGGTGGCCTTCTTTGTCACATGATGTGCGTTCTTTTGTGCAGTCCTGTGGGACGTGTGCGCGGGCCAAGCCTTGTTGTTCCCGTGCTAGTGGGTTGCTTTTGCCATTGCCGGTCCCTGAGAGGCCCTGGACGCATATTTTTATGGATTTTATTTCTGATCTTCCGGTTTCCCAGAGGATGTCGGTTGTTTGGGTGGTTTGTGACCGGTTCTCTAAGATGGTTCATTTGGTGCCTTTGCCTAAATTGCCTTCCTCTTCAGATTTGGTTCCGTTGTTTTTTCAGCATGTAGTTCGTTTGCATGGTATTCCGGAGAATATTGTGTCCGACAGAGGTTCCCAGTTTGTTTCTAGGTTTTGGCGGGCCTTTTGTGCTAGGCTGGGCATTGATTTGTCTTTTTCTTCCGCATTTCATCCTCAGACAAATGGCCAAACCGAGCGAACTAATCAGACCCTGGAGACGTATTTGAGATGCTTTGTGTCTGCTGATCAGGATGATTGGGTGGCTTTCTTGCCATTGGCCGAGTTTGCCCTTAATAATCGGGCTAGTTCGGCTACTTTGGTTTCGCCCTTCTTTTGTAATTTTGGTTTTCATCCTCGTTTTTCTTCAGGGCAGGTTGAGCCTTCTGACTGTCCCAGTGTGGATTCTGTGGTTGACAGGTTGCAGCAGATTTGGGCTCATGTGGTGGACAATTTGGTGTTGTCTCAGGAGGAGGCTCAACGTTTTGCTAACCGTCGTCGGTGTGTTGGTTCCCGGCTTCGGGTTGGGGATCTGGTTTGGTTGTCTTCCCGTCATGTTCCTATGAAGGTTTCTTCCCCTAAGTTTAAGCCTCGGTTTATTGGTCCTTATAGGATTTCTGAGATTATTAATCCGGTGTCTTTTCGTTTGGCGCTTCCGGCTTCTTTTGCTATCCATAATGTCTTCCATAGATCTTTATTGTGGAAATATGTGGTGCCCTTTGTTCCCTCTGTTGATCCTCCGGCCCCTGTTTTGGTTGATGGGGAGTTGGAGTATGTGGTTGAGAAGATTTTGGATTCTCGCTTTTCGAGGCGGAGGCTTCAGTACCTTGTCAAATGGAAGGGTTATGGCCAGGAGGATAATTCTTGGGTTTTTGCCTCTGATGTCCATGCTGCTGATTTGGTTCGTGCCTTTCATCTGGCTCGTCCTGATCGGCCTGGGGGCTCTGGTGAGTGTTCGGTGACCCCTCCTCAAGGGGGGAGTACTGTTGTGAATTCTGCTCTTGGGTTCCCTCTGGTGGTTGTTGGTGGTAATGCAGTTGTCCCTGGGTTGCAATCCTGGGCAGGTGTCCCTGCTGATTGCAGTGCTGACTGGGGTATTTAAGGTTGCAGGATTCATTAGTCCTTGCCAGTTGTCCATTGTTCTTGGAAGGTTTGGATCTCAGTCTGGTTCCTCCTGCCCTGCTGCCAATTCAGCAAAGATAAGTGTCTGGTTTTTGTTTCTGCAGCACACTTGCTGTGTGCATTACAGATCAGTGCTATTCATTGTTTTTTCTTGTCCAGCTTAGACTGTGCCAGGATTTTTCCAGTCAAGTTGGATTCTCAGGAGATGCAGATATACGTCCCATGTCTTTAGTTAGATGGTGGAATTTTTGTATTATCTGCTGTGGATATTTTCAGGGTTTTATTACTGACCGCTTAGCATTCTGTCCTATCCTTTACTGTAGCTAGAGTGGCCTCTTTTGCTAAACCCTGTTTTCTGCCTGCGTGTGTCTTTCCTCTAATACTCACAGTCAATATTTGTGGGGGGCTGTCAATCCTTTGGGGTTCTGCTCTGAGGCAAGATAGGATTCCCATTTCCATCTATAGGGGTATTTAGTCCTCCGGCTGTGTCGAGGTGTCTAGGATTGTTAGGTACATCCCACGGCTACTTCTAGTTGCGGTGTCAGGTTTGGGATTGCGGTCAGTATAGGTTCCACCTACTCCTGAGAAAGTCTAATGCGGCTCCAAGGTCACCGGATCATAACAGCAGCCATAGTGCGACAGTTCAGCCTATCTCACAGTCTCAGGAAAAAGTTGGCATATGGCGTTCACCACTCCTCCTCCTCCTCCTCCTCCAGAAGCGAAAGCTCGTGCACAGAGCGCAGTCACCCTACCACTCCATCCGCAGCTGCCAGTGTTGTACACGTGGTGTCCCATTATCGAACAGCTAGTGGTAAGCGTCAGCAGGCTGTGTTTCAAATGAAGTGTTTGGGCGACAACAGACACACCACGGAAGTACGGGTGGAGTACTTGCAGCAACAAACTCAGTCATGGATGGGCAGTGTACATCTTGAGGCAGGCAAGGTATTCAGTGATAACAAAAGGAATTTTATGGCTGCCATAGCCCTTTCAGAACTGAAACACATACCTTGCCTGGCTCACACCTTTAACCTGGTGGTGCAGGGCTTCCTCAAAAATTATCCAAAGTTACCAGCCCTGCTCCTGAAGGTGCGAAGACTTTGCTCGCACATCCACCGGATGCCCATACACTCCAGCCGTATGCTGAACCATCAGCGATCGCTGAATCTTCCCCAGCACCGCCTAATAATCGACGTTGCAACAAGGTGGAACTCCACACTGCACATGATTCAGAGGCTGTGCGAACAGAGGCGTGCTGTTATAAATTTGTGGGAGGATACACGGGCAGGCACTTGGATGGCAGACATGGAGATGTCTGGTGTGCAGTGGTCGACGCCATCATAAGCATTAACATCCCACTTATGCGTCTGCTGATGCAAAGTTTGACGCACATTAAGGAGCAGGCGTCTGCAGCCGAGGAGGAGGGAAGCCTTGATGACAGTCAGCCATTGTCTGCTCAGGGAACTGTCCAGGATGAATTGGCGGACGAAGAGGATGAGGAGGAGGATGATGGGGTTGAATATGTATGGGAGGAGGATGATTCTCAGGTGGCAATAAAAACTGGTGGCATTGCAAGGTCTGGTACAGGTTTATTGAGGGACACTTGTGATGTTGATTTGCAAGAAAGTGGGCCTCAACCCAGCAGAAACAGTGAATTCACACCTGGAACATTGGCCCACATGGCTGAGTATGCCTTGCGTATCCTAAAAAGGGACCCCCGCAATTTTAAAATGATGACCGATGACGACAACCGGTTGGCCTGCCTCCTGGATACAAGATATAAAGGAAAACTGCAAAATATCATGCCACATGAGAACCTAGGTCAAATATTGGCTAGCAAACAAGCAACTCTTGTAGACCGTTTGGTTCAGGCATTCCCAGCACACAGCGCCGGTGATGGTTCTCACACGAGCTGCAGGGGGCAACATGGCAGAGGTGCTAGAGGTGCAGAAATCCGAAGTGGCGTTGGACAGAGGGGTTTTACGACAAGGTTGTGGAATGATTTTGCAATGACCTCTGACACGACAGGGACAGCTGCATCGATTCAAAGTGACAGGAGACAGCATTTGTCCAGTATGGTTACAAACTACTTTTCCGCCCTTATCGATGTTCTCCCTCTCAGGTCATTCCCCTTTGATTACTGGGCATCTAAACTAGACACCTGGCCTGAATTGCCAGAATATGGATTACAGAACCTCGATTGCCCTGCTGTCAGTGTGCTTTCAGAAAGAGTGTTCAGTGCTGCTGGTTCAATACTGACCGAAAAAAGGACACGTCTGCTTACCATAAATGTTGATTAGCTAACCTTCATTTAAATTTACCAATCATGGATTTTACATTCTTTTGCCCCACCTTCCCCTGCTGACACGTAGCTTGCCTGAAAGATGATTTGCTTTTGGGGGGAGACATTGAACCCTAACTCTGGCCCTGTGGGATAACACTACACTATGAACGTGGAAGAAAGTGTCTGCCTGATATACGACGCACTAGCAGTACAGCTGAATATACACTGTGTGAGAATTTGAATCTCCATTTTTTGGGGGGAGACACTGAACCCTAACTCTAGCCCTGTGGGATAACACAACACTATGAACGTGGAAGAAAGTGTCTGCCTGATATACGACGCACTAGCTGTACAGCTGAATATACACTGTGTGAGAATTTGAATCTCCATTTTTTGGGGGGAGACACTGAACCCTAACTCTGGCCCTGTGGGATAACACAACACTATGAACGTGGAAGAAAGTGTCTGCCTGATATACGACGCACTAGCAGTACAGCTGAATATACACTGTGTGAGAATTTGAATCTCCATTTTTTGGGGGGAGACACTGAACCCTAACTCTGGCCCTGTGGGATAACACAACACTATGAACGTGGAAGAAAGTGTCTGCCTGATATACGACGCACTAGCAGTACAGCTGAATATACACTGTGTGAGAATTTGAATCTCCATTTTTTGGGGGGAGACACTGAACCCTAACTCTGGCCCAGTGGTATAACAGTAAACTATGAATGTGGCAGAAAGTGGCTGCCTGATATACACGACACACTAGCAGTACAGCAGAATATACACTGTGTGCGAATTTTAATCTCCCTTTTTTTTTGGGGGGGGAGACACAGAACCACAACTCTGGCCCAGTGGTATAACAGTAAACTATGAATGTGGCAGAAAGTGGCTGCCTGATATACACGACACACTAGCAGTACAGCAGAATGTACACTGTGTGCGAATTTTAATCTCCCTTTTTTTGGGGGGGAGACACAGAACCACAACTCTGGCCCAGTGGTATAACACAACACTATGAACGTGCCAGAAAGTGGCTGGAATTATTATTTTAAAAAAATAAAAAATAAAAATAACAAGCTCCCTACAATGAGCTCAGGACAAGTATGGCAGCAATAAAAATGACTGCTGAACACAAAAATGTGGACAAATAAACAAGACAGGTAACTGTGCCGAAAGGAGCAACAGGAATTTTGCTTTTAAAAAAGCAGTTGGTTTGCACAGCACCATGCACACAGCTATGCAGCTGCTGCACTAAAATACGACCTCCACTGTCCCTGCACAAAAAGGTGGTGTGGGACAGTGAAAATCGCTCCAGCACAAGCGGTTTGGGGGTTTATATTTCCTCCCTAACTCTGTCCCTGCTTCTGACTAACTGCAGCAACACCTCTCCCTATGCTCAGATCGGCAGAAGATGGCGGTCGGCGTGCACACCCCTTTATACCCCCTGTGACGCCGCAGACAGCAAGCCAATCACTGCCATGCCCTTCTCTAAGATGGTGGGGACCGAGACCTATGTCATCACGCTGCCCACACTCTGCGTCCTCCTTCATTGGATGAAAAACGGCGGTGACAGCGTCATATGAAACGCGACTTTGGCGCTCTGATCGTGTAACGCATGGCCGATCCCACACTAGGATCGGTTCGGGTTTCATGAAACCCGACTTTGCCTAAAAGTCGCCGATTTATGAAAATGACCGATCCGTTTCGCTCAACCCTAATCACCACTGTGATTCACTAGATCCCAAACGATTAGAACTCTAATTCTCTAGAGTTGTAGATATCCAAGCCTTTGACTCCTCCTGCCGCCTCAAACTCAACAACATTTCCCGGATCCGCGCGTTCCTTGACCGCAACACCGCAAAAACACTAGTGCATGCCCTTATCATCTTCCGCCTTGTCTACTGCAACCTCCTACTCTCTGGACTCCCCTCTAGCACTCTTGCACCACTCCAATCCATCCTACACTCTGCTGCCCGACTAATCTACTTGTCTCCCCGCTATTCCCCAGCCTCTCCCCTATGCCAAGCCCTTCACTGGCTACCTATCGCCAAGAGACTCCAGTTCAAAACCCTCACAATGGCCTACAAAGCCATCCACAACCTGTCTCCTCCATACATCCGTGACATGATCTCCCGGTACCTACCAACACGCAACCTCCGATGCTCTCAAGACCTCCTTCTCTACTCCCCTCTCATCTCTTCTTCCCACAACAGCATCCAAGACTTCTCCCGTGCTTCCCCCATACTCTGGAACTCTCTACCCCAGCACATCAGACTCTCGCCTTCCATAGAAACCTTCAAAAAGAACCTGAAGACTCACCTCTTCCGACAAGCCTACAGCCTGCAGTGATCCTGAACCTACTGAACCACCGCACAACCAGCTTTACTCTCTCCTAGTGTATCATCACCCATCCCCTGCAGACTGTGAGCCCTCGCGGGCAGGGTCCTCCCTCCTTATGTACCCGTGTGCCTTGTTTTTTGCTCATGTTTAATGTATTTGTCTATATTTGCCCCGTATTTCACATGTAAAGAGCCATGGAATAAATGACGCTATAAAAATGTATAATAATAATAATAATAAAATGGAGTCCCAGCTACTGACCCTAGAATTTGGGGCTGGATTCCAATGTCACTATTAGACATTCAAATATTATAATGTTTTGATGTTGACAACACCATTATTATTGAACTGTCACACCATATATATTTTTTTACCATAATTTTTAAGTTCATGTATCTTGAAAAGGCTTATAGCATGGGGAGCCCTTTTATTATAAATCTACAGTACTGTTGTTCACATGATAAAATGGCTAACAGGGAATGTGAATAGTAGATAATGATTGAACTGTAATGCTATTCTAGTAGATTCAATAAAGTGAGAGAGGTCTGACCGGAGATCACCAGCACAATCTCTGTATGTGCTGTGGGGATCTTCTGTGCTAGGGCTTCATCGCTATGGCTGTCAGACTGCTACAAGCTGATGCAGCTGAATGAATGATCCACCTGGTGAAGAAAAGACCTGGTGGGGAATGAAAGATCTGGTGGGGATAGGAGTAGCATGAGGCGGTTAGTCAGATTGTGCCATCATTGCTCTGAGATTGTTGCAATTAGGGATTATGTCCCTGATGAGCGTTTCGTCAGGAAAGCCCGCTTTCTCTAAAAGCGTTAGGGTGTGCATTATGAGGGTAATGACATTCCTGGTGTTGGAAGCCTATCATTGCGAGGCAAACTATGTTCCTCACTGCTGTCTTGGAGAAAACCACTATCAAAATTGTCTTCAAGCATGTTTTGATACTGCAGCATGGGCAAGTCCCTTTCCAAGAGGGGAAGCAACTGGCAAATTTACTTTTGCATCGTGGATAGAACACACTGGCAACCCAGTAGTCAGTAGTATCTCAAATCATAACTAGAGGTGTAACAATTATTGATGAGCGAAATGAAATATTCGTATTCAGGAAAATTGCACTAATAATTTCTAAGATCCTTGCATTCGTACTGAATAGGGAATCCAATGCAAGTCAATGGGAAAGCCGAATATTTTTCTGCTGCACCCAACAAGCAGGTCTGAGGGCATGAGAAAAAAGCTGAAATGGAAGGAAAAGAGCTAAAAAATTGGAATCGCGTTGAGAAGATGCCTGAATGAATTTCTGACTCACACATGGTATCTGTGAATAATGTTGTCAGACTATTGTGCCGATTTTACAGATTTATAAGAAGACCTACCAAACCAAGCCTACATTTTTTTTTAAAGGGAAAATGTTAAGAAACATGTTTCCTTTCATAATTACATGTACATAATGCAAAATAAAAATAAAATAAAAAATATTAAAGAAAAATGTATACCTCCCCTTTAGCATATGTTCACATGGATCGTTTTGGCTTTAGTTTTTCCTTTTAAATTTGTGAGGGCTCTCACTCCTACATTTGTGAGGTTCCTCCCTCATTCAAAATTGTTAGCTAGATAGTGGAAAACATATTCCCCATCACTTTACAATGCCAGCTAAAACATGCTCATTTGAATTTTTGGCTTTGCCCACCACCATCACCACGTTCACTGTCATGTCATTATGTGGCTCTTGCATGACATTTTCAAACAGCCAGCAGGTGCTGCGAAAACTGAGCTTGGTAAGAGCCCTCTGGTGGCCCTCTGTCATACATTTGAACGAGCTCTCACTCCTATATTTGTGAGCTCCCTCTCTCATTCAAAATTGTGAGCTAGATAGTGGAATACATATTTCCCATCACTTGTCAATGCCAGCTAAAACAGGCCCACTTGAATTTTGGGCTTCGCCCACAACCACCACGTCCACCGCCATGTCATTATGCAGCCCCCGCTTCACATTTTCAGAGGGCCAGCAGATACAGTGAATCCTGAATTTTGTGATCTCCACAGTCCATTTTGGCCACCGGATCTCAATGGAGTCACTGTCATAGCAGGTGAAGGTGCTGTAAGGTAAATATAATACAGTAGTTAGGAGAGCTGTATGCTCAATGTCAGTAAAATTGGATTCTACCAGACATCAAAAACATTAGAATTAAATTAAGAATACAGTGTATTCAAGCAACAGCCTTTATTGCGGTCAATCTGTTAGGCCTGACACCCATGTCAGGAACATTTGCAAGCCTCATTTTACTTGGAAACAGCCTCCTCAAGTGAAAGAGACAGGAGTGCCATTGACCAATCTGCACAAGCCAGTGCACTTTTTCTTAAAACTACCCAACCAGGAAGAATTTCAAGGTCTACATAGTGTATTATTCAGATGACAAGTGGTGCTACAGAGCTCAGATAAAGGCCTTAGCTTGGCAATGACCATGTTCCAATATGTGTAAGGCTGCAACCTGAATAGGTCTGTGTAGCGTATTAACCCGTCTCTTCGACCTTAAAATGTACAGAAACTGTCCTATACCCCACCACCATTTTTGTTTGACCATTACGGGAAGTGACAGTTTAATAAAAAAACACAAGTCTCATTTAGGAGCCTGGAAAAGCCAGGAATGGTCTTTGTCCAGCACCAGACAATATAAAGTGCTAACGAATATGTATGCCCTATCTAATTAACAAGAAGAGACATATATGCTGACAAGGGACAACTGAATGCTACGCTGGGAAAAAGAACTGGACATGGTTGTTGACTGTTGTGTCTGTGCACCTGCAGGTTGTGGGCAAGAGGTATCAGTGCCTCCTTCCTGGATAGCAGATTGGGAAGGACGTAACACAGGGGAAAGGCCAGTGGTTTCATCCTCAGACACAGATTTTGTACCCAGGCATTCCATCCACCTACTGGGTGCTACGTATGTCAACAGTATATGGTGTATGCTAACAGTGGTATTATGTCAAATTTCAAAGGATGTTTGGGTAAGATTTCAAACTAGCAAAATATATAGATCATGTTTCATTACTCATATTATTATTCTGTGTAGAGCTGAAAACTGAAGAAGTGTGTGGAGCAAAATAATGCATTGATGTTCCACAATGTGCAGAAGCAAAAATCAACATCAGGCTCCCAGATGCAAGCTTAAAGAGACCGTGAGAATGGCAACACAATAAAAATATTATAATAATAAAATATATAGAGATTGAGAGAAGAAATTTGACCATTGCACAATGTACAAAGGTTTCCAAAAATTACTGAAGGGGTCTGTATCATACAAGATGAAAGAGAACGTGATGAGGACCTCATAATACATTTTGCAGTTACTAGAATAGCAAGACATAGGGAGTACAAGTTTCACAATTGCACAATGTACAAATGCTTTCAAAAATTAAAAAACATTACCCACATGTGGTTTACATATATGACCACTAAGTACTTGTTGCAGAAGCAGGAATACGAAGTGATTTCCAGAACAAAATGGGTTTAGATGGTAAGGGATGGACGTTAAGACACCTTCCAAAAAAGGACATTTCGGCTGCATTTACATTGGGTTTCTGTCATTTTTAGGGCTTACAAAGTCAGAGGAAATCCAGCCCTTGTTCAATTTTAGAATAGTCAACCTGTCCGAATTTTCCAATGACAGAAGTGTGAGCCTATCCATTATGATTGCACCAGCTGAACTAAAAAAACCCTCACAAAACACACTTGCGGCAGGGCATGGCACCACCTCCAATGCATACAAGAAGAGTTTGGCCCAAGTGTGCAGCTTGGACAACCAACAGTTAAAGTGTAATGAAGAATCAGGAAGGACGCTGATATGGTCACTTAAGTACTCCTTGACCATCTTGGTCAACTTCTCCCTCCTCGTCATATTTACACCCACAGATAGCCTTGTTGGTGTGACGGTTTCATGAAAATGGCCCAGTTGGTGGACATTCCCCTCCTCATAAGTTGCACCTAGTGTGCATGTCCCTCCTCTGTAATCCTTGTGGGTGAAAAGAGTCAGCACTTCTGACAGCAATGTTGTCTGATGGTAATCTTTTCAACAACTCTTCAACAACAGCCCTCTGGCATGCATGCACTGAAAATGGCACATCTGCCTTCGACATGAGAGAAGGAAATTTCTCCTTGTACCATGGGTCCAGAAAGGTGCACAGCCAGAATTTCATGGTGGACAAAATGTCTTTCATGCGAGGGTCTTGGGAATGGCATCTGGACATGAACAGTGCCATGTCTGTCTGTCTATGAAGTGCACATAGTACATCACCCAGCTTTGCACACAGCCTTCCCTCAGCTCCTAGCATTCTCATGGTATGTTCATCCACCCAGCTCTCCTGCTCTCTGTCTATGAAGTGCACATAGTACATCACCCAGCTTTGCACACAGACTTTCTTCAGCTCCTAGCATTCTCATGGTATGTTCATCCACCCAGCTCTCCTGCTCTCCTGCTGTCTGTCTATGAAGTGCACATAGTACATCACCCAGCTTTGCACACAGACTTTCCTCAGCTCCTAGCATTCTCATGGTATGTTCATTAACCAGCTCTCCTGCAGTCTGTCTATGAAGTGCACATAGTACATCACCCAGCTTTGCACACAGACTTTCCTCAGCTCCTATCATTCTCATGGTATGTTCATCAACCCAGCTCTCCTGCTGTCTGTCTTTGAACTGCACATAGTACATCACCCAGCTTTGCACACAGACTTTCCTCAGCTCCTAGCATTCTCATGGTATGTTCATCCACCCAGATCTCCTGCTCTCCTGCTGTCTGTCTATGTAGTGCACATAGTACATCACCCAGCTTTGCACACAGACTTTCCTCAGCTCCTAGCATTCTCATGGTATGCCTTTCAGCTAACCCCAGCTCTACCCTAGTGTTATTTATGACCTTGTTTACTCAATGCTTGATTGTATGCATCTGGTCCACTGTTAATTCTCTGACCAAGATGAACAGAGACCACTCCTCTCTGCTTCACACCTGAACGCACTTAGTTTTACATATATTGCATAGCTCAAGTCTGCAATGACTTCAGTCTGCAGTGTGATTCCTATAAGTGTGTCCTAGAAGTGTGACGATTACAGTAGAATTAAAACCTGAATTGAACCTGAAGGGAACTGAAGGGAACTGGCCAGTCACTGTAAACAATGTTTCTGTTTATTTTCACTCTCACCCCTATAATCCTTCTCTTTATGCTACCTCCCCTAATCCCCAAACCAAGTAAGGAACTGTTTATCTCTGCTTCAATCCTCCCCATCCATCACACCTCCTCCTCAGAACTGTTCCTTAACCTACAATCCTCTGCCTCCAAACACAGACAGCCCCCTCATGCCGTCTCCTGCTCCCACCTGCTAACACTTTCTCTGCTCCTTCTCACTGCTGGTGATATCTCTCCAAATCCTGGTCCTCCTCACCACATTCCCACAGTCATTTCTACCTCCCATCCACACTCTATCACAAACTTCCGTAACCTCTCTAACCTTATACCCATTCACCCAGCCCCCACTTCCCCAGTCCCACTAACAGGAGGTCTGTGGAACGCTCACTCTGTCTGCAACAAGCTTTCCTACATCCATGATCTTTTTGTTACTACCAAACCTTCCTTCCTCGCCATCACTGAAACCTGGCTCATCCCTTCTGACAGCCTCCCCTGCTGCACTCTCTTATGGTGGCTTCCACCTTTCTCACACACCCCGCCCCAGCAGCAAACATGGTGGAGGATTTGGTTTTCTCCTGTCAGATAACTGCTCCTTCATCCCAATCCCACTGCCACCCTCTGTTACCCTCCCTTCCTTTGAGGTGCACTCTGTGCGCATCTACTCCCCCTCCAACCTCCAACTGGCTGTCATATACCGCCCCCCAGGGCCAGCCACCACCTTCTTTGACCACTTCACTACCTGGCTACTTCATTTCCTTTCCGCGGACATCCCCACTATCATCATCGGCGACTTCAACATCCCCATTGATACTTCCCTCTCAGCTGCTGCTAAATTTCTATCTCTCACTTCCTCCTGCGGCCTCACTCAATGGTCTTCTACAGCCACCCACAAAGATGGTCACACACTGGACCTCATCTTCACCCGCCTCTGCTCCCTATCTAACCTCTCTAACTCACCTCTTCCTCTCTCTGACCACAACCTTCTCACATTCTCTCCCCTCTCCACTCCATGTCTACAATACCCACCCCACAAACTTTCACACCCTCGCAGAAATCTTAAACATCTTGACCTACATTCATTCTCTGAATCCCTCCTCCCTCTCACAGATATAAGTTCCTTACATAATGCGGATGACGCTGCCGCTCTATATTACACCACAATAGCTGTAGCTTTGGAATCTGCTGCCCAACTTACACATACCAAAGCTCGCAAAATCAACAGACAGCCCTGGCACACCAGCCTGACCAAAGAACTGAGGCGAGCTTCCAGGGCTGCTGAGCGCAGATTGAAAAGATCCCACTCCAACGAGCACTTCATTGCATTGAAACAGTCCCTCACTACTTTCAAGACCACACTCGCCACAGCTAAACAAACCTACTTCTCATCTCTCATATCCTCCCTGTCTCACAACCCTAAACAGTTATTCAACACCTTCAATTCTCTCCTCCGTCCCCCAGCACCTCCTCCCTCCCCATTTATCTCAGCTGAAGACTTTGCCTCATTTTTCAAGCAGAAGATTGATAACATCAGAGACAGTTTTGGTCAACAACCCCCAGAACCCTTCCTCCAGACTTCCCAGCCCTCCACCTCCAAAACCAACTTCTCCACCATTACAGAAGATCGACTCTCCACTCTACTCTCAAGATCGCATCTCACCACCTGTGCACTTGACCCGCTCCCATCCCACTTCATCCCAAACCTCACCACAGTCTTCATCCCAACCCTAACCCATCTCTTCAACCTATCACTAACAACTGGTGTTTTCCCCTCAAGCTTTAAACATGCCTCCATCACACCTATCCTCAAAAAGCCCTCTCTTGACCCATCCTCTGTATCTAGCTATCGCCCTATATCACTTCTCCCCTATGCCTCCAAACTACTGGAACAACACGTCTACCTTGAACTGTCCTCCCATCTCCTTTTTCCCTCTTTGACCGCTTACAATCTGGCTTCCGGTCACACCATTCCACTGAAACTGCCCTAACTAAGGTCACCAATGACCTCTTAACCGCCAAGAGCAAGGTACACTACTCTATCCTCCTCCTCCTCGACCTGTCGGCTGCCTTTGACACAGTGGACCATTCCCTATTATTACAGACCCTCTCATCCCTTGGCATCACAGACTTGGCCCTATCCTGGATCTCATCATACCTAACAGACCGGACATTCAGCGTCTCCCACTCACACACCACCTCCTCACTTCGCCCCCTATCTGTCGGAGTCCCACAAGGTTCAGTCCTAGGGCCCCTGCTCTTCTCCATTTACACCTTTCGCCTGGGGCAGCTCATAGAATCTCATGGCTTTCAGTATCACCTCTATGCTGATGACACACAGATCTACATCTCTGGACCAGATATCACCTCCCTACTAACCAGAATCCCTCAATGTCTGTTCACTACTTCATCCTTCTCCGCTAGATTTCTGAAACTTAACATGGATAAAACAGAATTCATCATCTTTCCTCCATCTCACACGACCCCCCCAATAAACCTATCCATTACAGTAAATGGCTGTCCACTCTCCCCAGTCCCACGAGCTCGCTGCCTCGGGGTAATCCTTGATGCTGATCTCTCCTTCAAACCACATATCCAAGCCCTTTCCACTTCCTGCTGACTTCAACTCAAAAATATTTCACGAATCCGTACATTCCTCAACCAAGAATCTGCAAAAACCATAGTCCATGCCCTCATCATCTCTCGCCTTGACTACTGCAACCTCCTGCTCTGTGGCCTCCCCTCTAACACTCTCGCACCCCTCCAATCTATTCTAAACTCTGCTGCCCGACTAATCCACCTGTCCCCCCGCTATTCCCTGGCCTCTCCCCTCTGTCAATCCCCTCACTGGCTCCCCATTGCCCAGAGACTCCAGTAATAATAATAATAATAATAATAATAATAATAATAATTTTATTTATATAGCGCCAACATATTCCGCAGCACTTTACAACTTATAGAGGGGACTTGTACAGACAATAGACATTACAGCATAACAGAAATCACAGTTCAAAACAGATACCAAGAGGAATGAGGGCCCTGCTCGCAAGCTTACAAACTATGAGGAAAAGGGGAGACACGAGAGGTGGATGGTAACAATTGCTTTAGTTATTTGGACCAGCCATAGTGTAAGGCTCGGGTGTTCATGTAAAGCTGCATGAACCAGCTAACAGCCTAAGTATGTAGCAGTACAGACACAAAACCTTAACCATGACGTACAAAGCCATCCACAACCTGTCTCCTCCATACATCTGTGACCTCATCTCCCGGTACTTACCTACACGCAACCTCTGATCCTGACAAGATCTCCTTCTCTACTCCCCTCTTATCTCCTCTTCTCATAATCATATACAAGATTTCTCTCGTGTATCACCCCTACTATGGAACCCTCTACCACAACACATCAGACTCTCGCCTACCATCGAAACCTTCAAAAAGAGCCTGGAGACCCACCTCTTCTGACAAGCCTACAACCTGCAGTAACCACCAATCGACCAAACCGCTGCATGACCAGCTCTATCCTCGCCTACTGTATTCTCAACCATCCCTTGTAGATTGTGAGCCTTCGCGGGCAGGGTCCTCTCTCCTCCTGTACCAGTTATGACTTGTATTGTTTAAGATTATTGTACTTGTTTTTATTATGTATACCCCTCCTCACATGTAAAGCGCCATGGAATAAATGGCGCCATAACAATAAATAATAATAATAATAATGTGTGGCAGACTACAAAGAGTCAAACATTCAGTGTCCCAACCAAGGCAAACACTAACCATCCTCTCCTCCTCAAGATGCCTCACCTCTTCCTCCTCCTCTTCAGGCCATCCATGCTGGACAGGCATGAAGCTGGAATTGGGAGTCCCCTCTGTAGCACAGACCAAAAACTACTGTTCCTTCTCATCCTTCTCTTCCACCTCCTACTGTTCCTCATCATCACCCATGTGGCCTGAGAATATTGCCTGAGGCTGGGCTGTGTATTATCAGCCACTGTAAACTCTTGCTCCATAGCAACCTGCTCGGCATTCAAAGCTTCCTCTTGAGATTATGCAGTGAACGTGTTAATAGAGCAGTGGGAGTGTTCAGCTGATATCATCATCAGCGTTTACCATCTTGGTGCAGTACTCAAAGTTTTGAAGAACCTCACATATGTCAGCAATCCACACCCACTTGGCAGCTGTTATGTGTGGGGGTTGAGTGTTACTCTAATGGGCATTTAGAAGTTGGAATTCAGACCCTTCACTCTTCTGCTCACTAAGCATTGTCAACATATGAAAGGTCAAATTTTAGAGTGTGGGCAGGTCATAAATCAGTCAGTGATGAGGCAAAATAAAGCACTGCTACAGCGCAGCCAGACCAGTGAAAACCGGAGATGAATTTCTGAAATTGGCACTGACACATTGTACCTTGGCAAGTAGGTCTGGCAAGTCAGGGTATGTTTTTAAAACCACTATACAACCAAGTTCAGCAAGTGGGCCATGCATGGAACAGTTTTCCGAGCTTTAAAGCCACCAACAAGCTACGCTTATTATCGCACACAACCAGACCTGGTTGGAGGTTCAGCAAGAAGAGCCACTGATCGCTCTGCTCTTTTATCCCTTTCAACAGCTCTGCTGCATTGTGAACTTCATCATTTGAACAGATGAGCTTCAGCAGAGTGTGCTGCCACTTAGCCAAGGCAGTGCTGCAGAGCTCCCAGCTGGGGAGTGAAGGGAGGCTAGTTCAGCTGAGGATGAGGAAGAGAGACAAGAACTGGCATATGAGGTGACTGAAACCCTGATGGAAGTTGGGCCCGCTATTCTTGGTGTGGGAAAGATGTGTGATGTCACCTCTGTCCCAGACTCCACTAGGTTCATCCAGTGTGCTGTCAGGGAAATGTAGTGTCCTGTCAACAAGAACTTGTCCACGTGTCTATGGTTAGGTGGACCTTCCTTGTGACTGCGCTGGCTAGAGCACGGCTGATATTGTGTAATACATTCTTCTGTAATGTGGGTTATGTACCTGTGTGCCTTGTTTTTTGCTCATGTTTAATGTATTTGTCTATATTTGCCCCATATTCACATGTAAAGCGCCATGGAATAAATGGCGCTATAAAAATGTATAATAAATAATAAATGGCACACTGAGAAAAAATGGTGGCTCGGAATCGAATACCATGGGTCAAGAGGTCACAAAAGACTGTTCCCACAAGCTGGAATGGTAACATTTCCAGGGCTAGCAACCTGGAAATGTGTACATTTAGCGTTTGGGCCTGTCGATGTGTTGGTCTATATTTCTGCATCCTGTGAAATGTCTGGGGCAGTGACAACTGAATGCTGAACTGGGACAGCAAACTGGACATGGTTGCTGACTGTTGTGTCTGTGCAACCACAGGTTCTGGGTAGGAGGCATCAGTGCCTGTTTTGCACCCAGGCATTCCATCCATCTACTGGCGTGCTTGGCTTCCATGTGCTTCTACATGTTGGTGGTGCTCAGGTTGGCAGTGTTCTTACCCCTTCTCAGCTTGGTATGGCAGACGCTGCAAATTTCAGTTGCTTTGTCTGAAGGACTTTCATATAAACACTGCCATACAGGGGAACAACACACTCTTGGCCTGTTATCCAGCTGAGTGTGGGGGCTCTGTGGAACAGTTGACTAAGTTCTCCCTCTAGTCAAACCACTGCCTCTTATTGCCTGTTTTCGTGCAATGGATCCAACCCTCCCTGCACTGCTGTGCACTCTATGCATGCCATCATGCTAGGTTGTATCAGTGGCCTTATGATTAACCGCATCATCTTCCAATTCATCAATCTCATCCTCCTTCTGAGTTGCGGTTTGAGGCTGACTGGATGGCAACTGTGGATCATGATTATCCTCCACCACTTCAGACATGAATTGACCTTCCCCAATGTGACTTTCTTCTCGCTGTGGGTGCTCAAATGTTTGGGCATCACTGCAATCCACCTCCTCATGACCCTCTTTAGTAGTGCACTGTGAAAGTACAGAATAATTACATGGGAATATAAACACTTAATCGGAGTGGCCAGCGTTGGGGTCATATGTCTACTGGGACTCTGTCAGGACACTGAACATTTTGATTACCTTTTGTGCATTACTGCCCTTTTCCAAGATGGCGTCTTTGGTCTCATGTGCACTGTCTTCCTGCTATATAACTCCACCCCAGCCTTTAGTCTGTGCTAGAGTATTCTGCCTTGCATCCAGCTCCTGACGACACCCTGGGTTTGGGTTTGCACCTGCACCTGCTCCTGTGAACCTGTGTGGAGATCCTGCTACTCAGCTCTGAGTTTCTGCTGCATACATCAGTTTCCAGTAATCCTCCATCTGACTACTTGCGTTTGTTTCCATCTGCATTTGCTGGACATGCAAGCTGTTGCTGCTCTGCTTAAACCTAAGACTTTTAGCCAGGCCTCTCTGGTTGTGCTAAGATATTATTTGAACTGCCTTATAAGCATATCTATCTGTGTTTGAACTACCAAGGACTTATTCGTGTCAAGTATCCTCAAGAATAATTGTGCTTCATAGACATTCTGAGTGATTGCACTTTCCTCTGAAGTTTCCTATAGACTGTTAAGCTGCATTTAATATTTACACCAAGTGTTGTGGACTTGAGTTTCTCTCTGCATCTGTTTGAATCACCGTGTGATAATATAGACTTTACCACTTATAAAACTGTGTCCTGTAGTTGTCTTGTTCCATGCAAAGAGTCTCCTGAGTTATCCCTTATAATCTTTACAGGATACTCTAGCCTCAAAAGAGGAGACTACTGGAACAATGACTGCAGAAAGCAGACTAGAGCAGGTGTTCTCCATAATTAGATCATTGCAGAAAGATGTGGAAGGTCTGCAAAAGAAGTTTGGAAGCTTTGAACACAATCAACAAGTGTTTGGACAAACTTTGCAGGACTTAAGCACCCACATGGCAGCCTGTTGTGAACTGTGTTTCTGGGCTCCCTCTGATGGTCACTAACGGTATTGTGTTAGGCATGTCTTGTTGCAGGCCTGAGCTCCAGCTGTGTCGTTAAGCAGCGGGTGTTCCCTATTTAAGTCTCCTCCGGACTCAGTCTCTTGCCTGGCATCGTTGTATCCAGACCTATATGGTCTCCTCCGGATTCCTTTCAGTCTGTCTCATGCAAGAAAAGCTAAGTCCGTTTTGTATAATTTGGATCGTTTGCATTTTTCAGTGTCTTTGTCCAGCTTGCTTAATGTTAGATTTTCTGGCTCGCTGGAAGCTCTAGGGGGCTGATATTCTCCCTCCGCACCGTCAGTCGGTGTGGGGGTTCTTGAATGTTCAGCGTGGATGTTTTTGTAGGGTTTTCTGCTGACCGCATAGTCCACTATCTATTTTCTGTCTATCTAGACTAGTGGGCCTCACTTTGCTGAATCAAGTTCATCTCTACGTTTGTGTTTTCCTCTTGCCTCACCGTTATTATTTGTTGGGGGCTTTCTATATCTTTGGGGTTCAATTTCTCTGGAGGCAAGTGAGGTCTTATTTTCCCTCTAGGGGTAGTCAGTTCTCCGGCTGGCTCGAGACGTCTAGAACCAACGTAGGCACGTTCACCGGCTGCTTCTAGTTGTGTGTGTTAGGATCAGGTATGCGGTTAGCCCAGTTTCCACCTCCCTAGAGCAGTATTTATGTTTTTGCTATCTTGCCGGAATATCAGAGATCCTCTACCACTGGGATCATAACAGTATGCCAGGCCGAAAGAAAATTTTTATTGCATCGCAGAAGCGGGATTAAAAAGAAGTTCTGAGGTTTTTTTTTGTTTTGTTTTTTTTTGTTGCTGCAGTTTGCCTAGCTTCTTCCATCCCCTTTTTCTCTGAGTGGCTGGAACTCTGCTGCAGATATGAATGTCCAGACTCTGACTTCTAGTGTGGATCAGCTTGCTGCTAGGGTGCAAAGCATTCAGGATTTTGTTATCCATAGCCCTATGTCTGAACCAAAAATACCTATTCCTGAGCCGTTTTTTGGAGATAGATCTAAGTTCCTGAATTTCAGGAATAATTGCATATTGTTTCTGTCTCTGAAACCTCGTTCCTCTGGTGATTCCGCTCAGCAAGTTAAGATTGTTATTTCCTTCTTGCACGGCGACCCTCAAGATTGGGCCTTCTCTCTGGCGCCAGGAGATCCTGCATTGGTGAATGTTGATGCGTTTTTCCTGGCACTTGGTTTGCTTTATGAGGAGCCTAGTCTTGAAGATCAGGCTGAAAAGATGTTGCTGGCTATCTCTCAGGGTCAGGACGAAGCTGAGGTATATTGTCAAAAATTTCGGAAATGGTCCGTGCTTACTCAATGGAATGAGTGTGCACTGGCCGCAAATTTCAGGAATGGTCTTTCTGAAGCCATTAAAGATGTGATGGTGGGGTTTCCTATCCCTACAGGTCTGAATGATTCAATGGCTCTGGCCATTCAAATTGATCGACGTTTGCGGGAGCGCAAATCTGTTAATCCTTTGGTGGTGCTGTCTGAACGGTCACCTGATTCTATGCAATGTGACAGAATTTTGACCAGAGCCGAGCGACAAAATCATAGACGTCAAAATGGGTTGTGTTTCTACTGTGGTGATTCAACACATGTTATCTCAGCATGCTCTAAACGCTTAAAAAAATTGTTAATCCTGTCGCCATTGGTACTTTTCAGCCTAAGTTTATTTTGTCTGTGACTTTAATTTGTTCATTTTCTTCTTACTCAGCTATGGCTTTTGTGGATTCTGGTGCTGCTTTAAGTCTGATGGATTTGTCGTTTGCCAAGCGCTGCGGTTTTGTCCTGGAGCCTTTGGAAAATCCTATTCCTCTTAGAGGAATTGATTCTACGCCATTGGCAGAGAATAAACCTCAGTATTGGACGCAAGTGACCATGTGCATGACTCCTGTACATCAGGAGGTGATTCGTTTTCTGGTACTGCATAAAATGCATGATGTTGTCGTTTTGGGTCTGCCATGGTTACAGGCCCATAATCCAGTTTTAGATTGGAAAGCTATGACTGTGTCTAGTTGGGGGTGTCAGGGGATTCATGGCGATTCTCCATTGGTGTCTATTGCTTCTTCTACTCCTTCTGAGATCCCTGAGTTTTTGTCAGACTTTCAGGATGTATTTAATGAGGCCAGGTCCAGTGCCCTTCCTCCTCATAGGGACTGTGATTGTGCTATAGATTTGATTCCTGGTAGTAAGTTTCCTAAGGGACGACTCTTTAATTTATCTGTGCCAGAGCATGCCGCGATGCGGAGTTATATAAAGGAGTCTTTGGAGAAGGGACATATTCGCCCATCCTCTTCTCCTCTTGGTGCAGGATTCTTTTTTGTGGGCAAGAAAGACGGGTCTTTGAGACCTTGTATAGATTATCGTCTTCTGAATAAGATCACGGTTAAATTTCAGTATCCTTTGCCATTGTTGTCTGATTTGTTTGCTCGGATTAAGGGATCCAGTTGGTTCACCAAGATAGATCTTCGTGGTGCGTATAACCTTGTGCGCATAAAGCAGGGAGATGAATGGAAAACGGCATTTAATATGCCCGAGGGTCATTTTAAGTACCTGGTGATGCCTTTTGGATTATCGAATGCCCCTTCTGTGTTTCAGTCCTTCATGCATGACATCTTCCGGAAATATCTGGATAAATTTATGATTATTTATCTGGATGATATTTTGTTTTTTTCTGATGATTGGGAGTCCCATGTGAACCAGGTCAGGATGGTGTTTCAGGTTCTGCGGGAGAATGCTCTATTTGTGAAGGGCTCAAAATGTATCTTTGGGGTACAGAAGGTTTCTTTTTTGGGTTTTATTTTTTCCCCTTCTACTGTGGAGATGGACCCAGTCAAGGTCCGTGCCATTCATGACTGGACTCAGCCCACGTCTGTTAAGAGCCTGCAGAAGTTCTTGGGCTTTGCTAATTTTTACCGTCGTTTTATCGCAAATTTTTCCAGCGTGGTTAAACCTTTGACGGATATGACCAAGAAGGGTTCTGATGTTGCTAATTGGTCTCCTGCGGCTATGGAGGCCTTTCGGGAGCTGAAGCGTTGGTTTACTTCAGCGCCAGTCTTGTGCCAGCCGGATGTCTCTCTTCCCTTCCAGGTTGAAGTTGATGCTTCTGAGATTGGTGCAGGGGCTGTTTTGTCGCAAAAAAATTCTGTTGGCTCCGTGATGAAGCCATGCGCCTTCTTTTCAAGAAAATTTTCGCATGCTGAGCGGAACTATGATGTTGGTAATCGGGAGTTGTTGGCTATGAAGTGGGCATTTGAGGAGTGGCGACATTGGCTCGAGGGAGCTAGACATCGTGTGGTGGTCTTGACTGATCATAAAAATCTGATTTACCTCGAGTCTGCCAAGCGCCTGAATCCTAGACAGGCTCGTTGGTCGTTGTTTTTCTCCCGTTTTGACTTTGTGGTCTCGTACCTGCCTGGTTCGAAGAACGTGAAGGCTGATGCACTTTCTAGGAGTTTTGTGCCTGACTCTCCGGGAGTCTCGGAGCCGGCTGGTATTCTCAGAGAGGGAGTGATTTTGTCTGCCATTTCCCCAGATTTGCGACGAGTGCTGCAGAAATTTCAGGCTGATAGGCCTGATCGTTGCCCACCAGAGAGACTGTTTGTCCCTGACAGATGGACCAGCAGAGTTATTTCTGAGGTTCATTCTTCAGTGTTGGCGGGACATCCTGGGATTTTCGGTACCAGAGATTTGGTGGCTAGGTCCTTTTGGTGGCCTTCCTTGTCGCGGGATGTGCGTTCTTTTGTGCAGTCCTGTGGGATTTGTGCTCGGGCTAAGCCTTGCTGTTCTCATGCCAGCGGGTTGCTTTTGCCCTTGCCTATCCCGAAGAGGCCTTGGACGCACATTTCCATGGATTTCATTTCGGATCTTCTGGTATCTCGGAAGATGTCTGTCATCTGGGTGGTGTGCGATCGTTTTTCTAAAATGGTCCATTTGGTGCCCTTGCCTAGGTTGCCTTCCTCCTCTGATTTGGTCCCTTTGTTCTTTCAGAATGTGGTTCGTTTGCACGGCATCCCTGAGAATATTGTGTCTGACAGAGGATCCCAGTTTGTGTCCAGATTCTGGCAATCCTTTTGTGCTAAGATGGGTATTGATTTGTCCTTTTCGTCGGCTTTTCATCCTCAGACTAATGGCCAGACCGAGCGAACTAATCAGACGTTGGAGACTTATTTGAGATGTTTTGTTTCTGCTGATCAGGACGACTGGGTTACCTTTTTGCCACTGGCCGAGTTTGCCCTTAATAATCGGGCTAGTTCTGCCACTTTGGTTTCACCCTTTTTCTGCAACTCTGGTTTTCATCCTCGTTTCTCCTCGGGCCAGGTTGAACCTTCTGACTGTCCTGGGGTTGATTCTGTGGTGGATAGGTTGCAGCGGATTTGGAACCATGTGGTGGACAATTTGAAATTGTCACAGGACAAGGTCCAGCGTTTTGCCAACCGCCGCCGCAGTGTGGTTCCCCGACTTCGTGTTGGGGATTTGGTTTGGTTGTCTTCTCGGCATGTTCCTTTGAAAGTCTCCTCGCCTAAGTTCAAGCCTTGCTTTATTGGTCCTTATAAGATTTTGGAAATCCTTAACCCGGTGTCTTTTTGCTTGGACCTTCCAGCGTCATTTGCTATTCATAATGTGTTCCATAGGTCCTTGTTGCGGCGGTACGTGGTGCCTATGGTTCCTGCTGTTGAGCCTCCTGCCCCGTTTTTGGTTGAGAGCGAGTTGGAGTACGTGATGGAGAAGATTCTGGATTCTCATATTTCTAGACGGAAACTCCAGTATTTAGTTAAGTGGAAAGGCTATGGTCAAGAGCATAATTCCTGGGTTGTCGCCTCTGATGTTCATGCGGCTGATTTGGTTCATGCCTTTCACGCTGCTCATCCTGATCGCCCTGGGGGTCTTGGTGAGGGTTCGGTGACCCCTCCTCAAGGGGGGGGGTACTGTTGTGAACTGTGTTTCTGGGCTCCCTCTGGTGGTCACTAACGGTATTGTGTTAGGCATGTCTTGTTGCAGGCCTGAGCTCCAGCTGTGTCGTTAAGCAGCGGGTGTTCCCTATTTAAGTCTCCTCCGGACTCAGTCTCTTGCCTGGCATCGTTGTATCCAGACCTATATGGTCTTCTCCGGATTCCTTTCAGTCTGTCTCATGCAAGAAAAGCTAAGTCCGTTTTGTATAATTTGGATCGTTTGCATTTTTCAGTGTCTTTGTCCAGCTTGCTTAATATTAGATTTTCTGGCTCGCTGGAAGCTCTAGGGGGCTGATATTCTCCCTCCGCACCGTCAGTCGGTGTGGGGGTTCTTGAATTTTCAGCGTGGATGTTTTTGTAGGGTTTTCTGCTGACCGCATAGTCCACTATCTATTTTCTGTCTATCTAGACTAGTGGGCCTCACTTTGCTGAATCTAGTTCATCTCTACGTTTGTGTTTTCCTCTTGCCTCACCGTTATTATTTGTTGGGGGCTTTCTATATCTTTGGGGTTCAATTTCTCTGGAGGCAAGTGAGGTCTTATTTTCCCTCTAGAGGTAGTCAGTTCTCCGGCTGGCTCGAGACGTCTAGAACCAACGTAGGCACGTTCACCGGCTGCTTCTAGTTGTGTGTGTTAGGATCAGGTATGCGGTTAGCCCAGTTTCCACCTCCCTAGAGCAGTATTTATGTTTTTGCTATCTTGCCGGAATATCAGAGATCCTCTACCACTGGGATCATAACAGCAGCAGGAAAACAAACTTGCTGGCATAGAGTCCCAGTATGGACAGGCTTTTCAGGACATAAGCACGCAAATAGCTGCACAAGCGACTTTACCCTTTGGGCAACCACCACCAGCTAGCCCACCTAAGTTGCCCCATTCAGATTTAAAGGGACTCTGTCACCTGAATTTGGAGGGAACAATTTTCAGCCATAGGGGCGTGGTTTTCGGGTGTTTGATTCACCCTTTCCTTACCCTCTGGCTGCATGCTGGCTGCAATATTGGATTGAAGTTCATTCTCTGTAGTACATGGAGGCATGTACTATGGAGGACAGAGAATTAACTTCAATCCAATATTGCAGCCAGCATGCAGCCAGCGGGTAAGGAAAGGGTGAATCAAACACCCCAAAACCCGCCCCTATAGCTGAAAATTGTTCCCTCCAAATTCAGGTGACAGAGTCCCTTTAATGGTGATCGCGACAAATTTCGTGGCTTTGTGAATCAATGTATGCTATATTTTGATGTGCATGCTGACCGTTTTCCTAATGATAGATCCAAAGTATTGTGTGTAATAATGCTGCTGACCGCACGAGCGCTCGCCTGGGTGAATCCAATAATTGAGTCTCGTGGCCCGTGGTTAAATAATTTGGACAATTTTTTGGCCGCTATGGCATTAATGTTTGATGACCCTAATGGCCGTGCAACCGCTGAATCTGCTTTATTGTCTTTATGCCAGGCTAAACGTTCTGTTATTGAGTATGCTACTGAATTCAGGAGATTAGCGGTAGATACTAATTGGGACAGTTATGCACAATTACCTATTTTTAAAAGGGGTCTGTCTAGCATTGTAAAGGATGAATTAGCTCGCTCTGAATCACCACAAGAGCTGGAAACATTTATACAGCATTGTGTGCGCATTGACATTCGCCTTACTGAGCATAGGCAGGAGAAGTTTGCTGCATATAATCGTATTTCTAACTTTTCCCTTCCTTCCAAAGAGCCTGCAGGTAAAACATCTCAAGAGGTAGAGGAGGTGCCCATGCAAATTGATTCTCTTCCGAGGTGCGAGAGTAATGAGCGCCGGGAGCATCGCCTTCGAGAAAGTCTATGTTTCTACTGCGGCCAGTCTGACCACTTTCTAATCAACTGTCCCAAGTGTCCTAAGCAGCCTAACAAGGTGCTAGCAGCAGTAGGGGAGTATGACAACTATGATGATGAATCTGACATCTCTGAATGTAGCCTGCCTTTAAACGCTGTATTCCATTCACTTTCTATGACTTCACCAGCCAAGGAGCTAAATGAAAAGAAATCTCACTGTTCTCTCCCAATTAAGATCCTGTGTACAGGACAGTGGATTTCCAGTGCAGCTATGATTGACTCTGGTGCAGGTGGCAATTTTATGGATATCGTAGTTGCCAAGGAACATGGTATTGAAATTCAGCAAAGAGCCTCTCCAATTACCATGGAAACAGTGGAAGGGTCACCTTTAATCTCCGGGCCTGTGGATCAGGAGACAGCACCCCTTGAGATTTTGTTGGAGCCTAATCATCAAGAGCAACTCTCTTTCTTGTTAATATCTTCTCATTTTCCTGTGATTTTAGGCATCCCTTGGCTGCGTTCTCAGAATCCAACTATCAACTGGGAGACCAAGTAGATTATCTTTCCAACAAGGAGCAACTCAGCATTAACTGAAGCTGTCCCCGAGTGCACAGCTACGGAACCACCGGTACAGGTATTTACTTTACCTTCAGCATACAAAGAGTTCTCTGACATCTGTGACAAGAAGAATGCAGATCTGCTTCCTCCACACAGGCATTATGACTGTCCCATTGAGCTGCTTCCTGGGGCAGCTATTCCTTTAGGTAACAAATATCCTTTGGCGGCACCTGAGCTTCAAGCCTTAAAGGAGTATATTGTTGAAAATCTGGCCAAAGGCTTCATACGTCCTTCTTCCTCCCCAGCAGGGGCACCTATATTTTTTGTAAAGAAGAAGGATGGGTCCCTGAGACCCTGTGTGGACTATCGAGAGCTCAATAAGGTAACCGTACGGAATCATTACCCTTTGCCTCTTATTCCCGAATTACTGGAAAGAGTCCACCATGCTAAGGTGTTTTCTAAACTGGATCTTCGTGGGGCTTATAATTTGGTGCGTATTCGTCCAGGGTATGAGTGGAAGACAGCATTCCGATGCTGGTATGGACACTTTGAATATCTCGTGATGCCCTTCGGGCTTTGTAATGCCCCTGCAACGTTTCAACACCTTGCTAATGACATTTTCAGAGATTTGATGGACCAGTTTGTGGTGATCTATTTGGAAGATATTCTAATCTTTTCTGACTCTCTACAGGAACATGAAGAACATGTCAAAGCTGTTTTAAGACGTCTGAAAGAGAACCGTCTGTATATTAAGCCGGAGAAATACGAGTTCCATCATTCTGAGATACAGTTCTTAGGTTATATCATCTCTCCCCAGGGGCTGAACATGGAATCTGGTAAGGTTCAGGCTATCCTTGACTGTCCGGTACCCAAGAACGTTAAGGAGGTGCAACATTTTATTGGTTTTGCAAATTTCTACATACGTTTTATTCAAATTTTATCTGATATTGCCTGTCCCATTACTTCCTTGACAAAGAAGGAAAAGCCCTTTACGTGGTCATCACAGGCTCAAGAAGCTTTTGATCGGCTTAAGATCTGTTTTACCTCAGCACCGCTGTTGATACACCCAGATCCAACACTTTCTTTCATTGTGGAGGTGGATGCTTCTGATAATGCCTTGGGGGCTATTCTCTCCCAAAAAACTGGAGAGAAGGGTCTGCTACATCCTTGTGCTTTCTTTTCACGTAAACTAACCTCAGCAGAGAAGAATTACGATGTGGGAGACAAGGAATTGCTGACTATTATTGCAGCTTTCAAGGAATGGAGGCATCATCTGCAAAGAGCTGCACAACAGATTCTAGTGCTTACTGACCATCGCAATTTAGAGTTCCTCAGACCCACTAGATGTCTTTCTCCTTGTCAGGCTCGTTGGAAATTATTTTTAAATCAATTTAATTTTGTTATCTCGTACCATCCAGGTTCTCGTAATGGGAATTCTGATGCTTTATCCCTAATCCATGCTGCGGATTCCGTACCTAGAGCCACGTCCAAGACCATTCTATCTGATGCCAATTTCATCGGAGTTATCCACGATCAGGACTTGTGGAAGAAGTGCAGGGAGGCTTATGACGGTGATGTATTTCTGGCCAACCCACCTGTTGATATTAATCTTGTCTTTAAGGGTGGCATGTGGTTCAGAGATCGACATATCTACATCCCTGAGGCCGTCTGTCTGCAGATCCTCAAGTTGGTACATGACTCCAAGTTGGCTGGTCACAGGGGGTTACAGAAGACGCAAGAGTTCCTAAGCCGATTTTTCTGGTGGCTAACTTGCCTGAAGGAAACTAAGGACTATGTTGTCTCTTGCGAGGTATATGCTCCTTACTAGACTCCTCGTGTGGCACCTACGGGTCTCCTGCAACCATTACCTGTTCAGTCCCGACCGTGGGGGTCTATATCAATAGACTTTGTTGTGGAGCTGCCTACATCGGGGGGCATGAATACGATCATGGTAGTAGTTGATCGCCTGACTAAAGCCGCTCATTTTGTTCCATGCACCGGCCTCTCCTCAGCTAAGGATACAGTGAACTTGGTTATTCAGAATGTCTTCCGGCTGCATGGGGTCCCGGATGAGATCATCTCTGACCGTGGCGTACAGTTCACTTCAAGATTCTGGAAGGGGTTTTGCTCTGCACTCAATATTAATGTCTGTCTCTCTTCCGCCTACCATCCCCAGACAAATGGTCAGACTGAGCGTACCAACCAGACGTTGGAACAATATGTAAGATGCTATGTTAGCCATCTCCAAGATGATTGGTTGGAATTACTGCCGTTAGCTGAATTTTCATACAATTCTCAGAGCGCCTCCACTAAGTTCACTCCTTTCTTTGCCAATCTGGGTTATCATCCATGTATCTTACCTAGGTCTCCGATTAATTCTCCGGTTCCAGCAGTTGAGGAAAGGCTGACTGAGATGAGGCAAAATCTGGAGGTTCTGAAGGAATCCCTGACCACGGCTCAAGAACGTTATAAGAGATCGTCTGATGGATTCTGTAAACCTGCACCCATGTTCAAGGTAGGAGATTCCGTGCGGTTATCAACTAAGAATCTGAAGTTAAACGTTCCTTCACAAAAACTAGTACAGAAATTCATTGGCCCTTTCAAGATCAACGGTATTGTGAGCTCTGTGGCCTGCCGTCTGAAGCTGCTTAGGACTATGAAGGTACACCCAGTTTTTCATGTATCTTTACTAAAGCCTGTATCTCCTAATACCTTTCAGGGATGTGTTGTGCCACTTCCGCAGCCTGTGGTGATTGATGGGCAAGAACAATTTGTGGTGGAGGAAATTATTGATTCCAGGATTCGCAGGAATCGGCTCCAATATCTTATAAGATGGCAGGGATATCCCCCTGAGGAAGACTCTTGGGAACCTGTGGAAAACATCAATGCCCAACAGAAGATCTCTTGTTTTCATCAAAGATTCCCTGAGAAACCAGGTCCAGGATCGTCCTGAGGCCGCTTCTAAGGAGGGAGTAATGTCAGGACTCTGAACATTTTGATTACCTTTTGTGCATAACTGCCCTGTTCCAAGATGGCATCTTTGGTCTCATGTGCACTGTGTCTTCCTACTATATAACTCTACCCCAGCCTTTAGTCTGTGCTAGAGTATTCTGCCTTGCATCCAGCTCCTGACGACTCCCTGGGTTTGCACCTGCACCTACACCTGCTCCTGTGAACCTGTGTGGAGATCCTGCTACTCAGCTCTGAGTTTCTGCTGCATACATCGGTTTCCAGTAATCCTCCATCTGGCTGCTTGTGTTTGTTTCCATCTGCATTTGCTGGACATGTAAGCTGTTGCTTCTCTTCTTAAACCTGAGACTTTTACCCAGGCCTCCCTGGTTGTGCTAAGATATTATTTGAACTGCCTTATAAGCATATCTATCTGTGTTTTGACTGCCAAGGACTTATTCATGTCAAGTATCCGCAAGAATAATTGTGCTTCATAGACTTTCTGCGTGATTGCATTTTCCTCTGAAGTTTCCTGTAGACTGCTAAGCTGCATTTAATATTTACACCAAGTGTTGTGGACTTGAGTTTCTCTCTGCATCTGTTTGAATCACTGTGTGATAATATAGACTTTACCACTTATAAAACTGTGTCCTGTAGCTGTCTTGTTCCATGCAAAGAGTCTCCTGAGTTATCCCTTATAATCTTTACAGACTCTTGATAGGGGAGGAATGAGGACCAGATTGAGGATTGTGAGGATCAGCCTCTTGGCTACTGAGACTAGACTGTGTGGAAGACTTGGTGGTGCTGCTTGTCATCACACTGGAGCCTTTGACTGCCATCCAACTCACAACACACTCGCACTTGTCTGGGTTAGAAAGTGGACTGAGTTCTGTCAGGAAGCTAGAATGATATAAAGTCACTTTGTGATCTTTCACACAGCCTTGGCGTTCACCATCACATCCACATCCCGATTCCTTAATGTCACCCTTTCCAATATTGAATGCGTTATGACAAAAAATTTTTACTGACTTTATTTTTAACAAGAACCCTCACAGAGGTGTTGTATATATGTGCTATCTATTTAACCAGTAGTAGAGTAATATTTTAAAAATATTGCCTTTATGACACGCCAACAACAGACTCAGAAAAATTACTGGTGAATAGTGACATTTGCATATCTCAGCAGACTTTGCGCCAGTCGCACAATTGCTAGATAAACATATGCTATTATTTTAACCAATAGCAGAATAACTATTTTTTTATATCACCTTTATGACACATGCCAACAGTAGACTCTGGTATTAATTACTAGTAAATAGTGATGTTTGCATATCTCAGCAGGCATTGGACCAATTGTAAAACTGCTACATAAATATACGCAATTTATTTATCCAATAGGACAGGTGTTTTTTTTTTAAACATTGTCTTTATGACTCATGCCAACAGCAGAATCAGGAAAATTACTGGGAAATAGTGACATTTGCATGTCTCAGCAGGCTTTACGCCAGTTGCACTAGATAACTAGATAACTACTACGTTATTTATTTAACCAACAGCAGAGTAATTTTTTATATCACCTTTATGACACATTCCAACAGCATACTCAGGAAAATTACTGGTAAATAGTCACATTTGCATATGTGAACAGGCTTTGCCCCAGAGGCACGACTGACAGTTAAATATACACTATTTCAGCAATAGGTGAGAAATATTTTTTAGCTCTAAAAAGTGTTTACTGTATGCGAGCACTGAGGAATGTTACTTAGGTGTAAAAATAGAGTGGTTTAGTACATGCTGCTACTGAGGAATATTATTTATCTGTAAAAAAAAAAAAAGCAGTTTAGTGTATGCTCTCTCACTACTCCCACAATCTACTCTTACAGTAGACACAATGCAACCTAGCAGAGATCTGCAGCATATACTTGCAATGTTAACACCCTGCCTGCCTTTCCCACTTCCTCATATTTAATCTCTCCCTATGCTATCTCAACCTAACAGAGAACTAATCTTTACTCTCAGTAGCTCTTAAAAGATCTTTTTGGACCCAGAAACTCTCTCTATCCGCTGCTTTCACTCTACCTATGCTCACACTATGTTCTCACTATGCTGTTTCCACAAGTAATGTGCTCAAGATGGTGCCAGCAGGGCTTAAATATCCCCTATGACGCTGTAATGCCAGCTAATCACAGTAATGCCACACCAAAGGTGTAAATGGCATTACTGTGATTGGCAAGCCAGCCCAGAATGTTCATTGGCTGCAATTAAAGTACCAAACAATCTGGGTGGGTCACTGGAATATATTAAGGCAAATAGCTTATTACTCGCCAATTAACGAATAGCTCGAATAGCGTACTATTGTGAGTAAAAAATATTGGCAAATGCATTTGTTTATCACTAATTATATACCCGAGATGAAGCCAAAAAAATCTGCAACTTGTTCTGCAAAAAATAAGCCTTCGTACAGCTATGTTTGCCAAAAAATGAAAGAGTTTCCACCCTCATAATATGGCAATGAAGAAAAGCTACTTATTTTAAGAAAGCATTTTTCTTCTGTTATAGCAGCAAAACTTTAAAACAAAAATGATGCAAATCTCGTATTATTGTAATTGCACCTACCCGAAGAATAAATCCGCCTTATCACTTACACCTCATGGTGAACCATGCAAAAATAAAAATAAAAACTATTCTTTTACTGCTGTCTCTTTGTTCATTCTACCTTCCAAAAATCAAAATAAGACTCGGCTCACATTCATCCTGCGCTCTTTGCTGAGGACTTACATCAGGGTTTCCATGTAAAAACCACAATTCTGACAAAAAACCCAACATAACCACTCACTTATGAGGCAGATGGAGTCACTCTGGATTGGTCTGTGTTCCGGTGGTGTTCCATCAACTTACATGTCTTTTTAGCCCACAAATGTGGGCGAATACAGATCTGTGTAAGCCTTAAAATATGGATACCACTGGAGCAGTTTTCAAATGGACAACAAAGTGTCTCCATCTGCCTCATTATGGTGGGTGGTTCTGTTGGCAGTTTCATCTGAATCACATTTTTGTAAGATTTACATAGAAACCCAGAATTACGTGCTTAGTGTAGAATACAAACCCCAATAAAAAACCTAATTTAACCAGCACAATTCTCAGCCCCCATTCAGGTTTGTCATCTGTCACTGGAACTATAGGGGTTTTTCACATTACTGGCAGAACAAAAACAAAAACTTTAGAAAAGCGACATGGCTCCCGCCCCTCAAATATAATCCAGTGAATTCTACACTCCCAAATCCAAATGCCCCCTGATTCTGATCCCTACTGTGCCTAAACCACAGTAAGTGGCCATATATTTCGCAATATTGTATTTTGGACAGAGCACTTAACAGTTTGCAGGGTGCCTGCAGAAGCACAAGTTGGACATAATATATGGGAGCGCCATAATACATGGGGCTCTACACTTTATGAGGGCACATTTCCAGATTTCCAATTCTGCAGAAAAAAGCATGGGGTGAATGATACAAAATATTCACTTCAGCCATAGTTTAATTCATTGAGAGGTGCAATTTCCACAATGGGGTCAATTTTGGAGTTTTTCTGATGTTCTGGCACTTTCAGAGCTATGCAAATATCACCAGCAAACTATTCTACCAAAATATGTGCTCCAAAAGCCTAACAGAATTCTTTCCGTTTGAGTCCTGATGTGTGGCCAAACAGTAATTTATGATGACATATGGGACATCACCATTTTCGAGGATAAATTATGGGGTCCAGGTTCATCTATTAATCCTTGGGTAGCTGACAAATTTGCAGCAAGTACAAACATTACGTTTTTATCACTCAATGTTATAAAATTCTATGAAGGACCTATAGGTTAAAAATGTTCACAACATGCCTACATGAATTCCTTAGCTATTGAAATCTCTAATAGGGGGTCACCTGGGGAGGTTTCTTCTTTTCTGACACTTTACAGGCTCAGCTAATGGAGCCCACAATCTATTCAAATTAAATCTGTGTTTTAAAAGCCAAGTAGCACTCCTTTCTATCCGATTCCTGCCATGTGCGTAAACACTAGTGTACAATCACATGAGGGGTGCAGTCTTGAAATGGCGTCACTTTTGGCATTTCCTGTCACATATGACCCCCCAAAGTCACCTGAAATGTGATGTGGTTCCTAAAAAATGGTTTTGTAAATTTTGTTGAAAAAATTAGAAATTGCTGATCAACTTTAAAGCCTTTTAACTTCCTAACAGACAAAAATTCATTTAAAAATGATGCAGATGTAATCATGTGGTAAATGTTATTTATTTACTATTTTTGTGACATAATTCTCTGGTTTAAGGGCATGAAATTTAAACATTTGAAAATTGTGAATTTTTTCTCCAAATTTCAAAGTTTCACAAATAAACTGAAGTTATATCACACAAATTTTACCACTATCATGAAGTACTATATGTCTTGAAAAAACTTTCTCAGAATCAATTGGATCTGTTAAAGTATTCCAGTGTTAACTCATAAAGTGACACTAGTTAGGTTTCACAAGTTTTGCCTGGTCATTAGGTTAAAATTGGCTTGGTTAAGAAGGGGTTAAGGTCATGGTTACATCACAATGTACACTGTGACCTAAGGATGCTCACTCTAGACTTGCATGTGCAGGATTGAACAGGACTTCATCACTGCTGGAAGTCCTGGCCTAGTGTGAAGATGCAGCATGCAGCGGAGATAAGAAGTCATGTAGAGATCTCTAAAGGCCCCGTCTCACATAGCGAGATCGCTAGCGAGATCGCTGCTGAGTCACAAGTTTTGTGACGCAACAGCGACCTCCATAGCGATCTCGCTATGTGTGACACGTACCAGCGATCAGGCCCCTGCTGCGAGATCGCTGGTCGTGTCGGAATGGCCTGGACCTTTTTTTGGTCGTTGAGGCCCCGCTGACATCGCTGAATCGGTGTGTGTGACACCGATCCAGCGATGTCTTCACTGGTAACCAGGGTAAACATCGGGTTACCAAGCGCAGGGCCGCGCTTAGTAACCCGATGTTTACCCTGGTTACCAGCGTAAATGTAAAAAAAAACAAACAGTACATACTCGCCTTTCGGTGTCCAGGTCCCTTGCCGTCTGCTTCCTGCTCTCACTGACTGCCGCCGTACAGTGAGAAGTGAGAGCACAGCAGTGACGTCACCGCTGCGCTCTGCTCTCACTGTACGGCCGGATCTCAGTCAGAGCAGGAAGCAGACGGCAAGGGACCTGGACACCGAAAGGCGAGTATGTACTGTTTGTTTTGGTAACCAGGGTAAACATCGGGTTACTAAGCGCGGCCCTGCGCTTAGTAACCCGATATTTACCCTGGTTACCCGGGTGCTGCAGGGGGACTTCGGCATCGTTGAAGACAGTTTCAACGATGCCGAAGTCGTTCCCCTGATCGTTGGTCGCTGGAGAGAGCTGTCTGTGTGACAGCTCCCCAGCGACCACACAGCGACTTACCAACGATCACGGCCAGGTCGTATCGCTGGTCGTGATCGTTGGTAAATCGCTTAGTGAGACGGGGCCTTATAGAGAAGAGTGAGCAGCAGAGTTGGCCAGAGAAATGTACGTGAAATAATTTTTGGTGGATGTGCAAAGACTGAATTATAAAAAATTTGTATTCTGGAGAATACGGATATTTGTAAAATTTGAGTACAATTAAGTTCAACAGAAAATTATTCACCCATCTTTAGTGTATAGTGGACAATAAACATATAGGACACGACCATTCAAGACCAGCATTGTTCACGCTGATTGAAGAGGGGCATGTTGAAGAAAGACACTCCTACTTCATGAGATTTCTGGCATTGGAAACACAACAGTTTCTCATGAATTGGAAGAGGTATTGTGTCTTTCCCCTACCATGACCTCGCCCAGATCCAGCTCTATCCATTTTAGTGGCGCTGGAAGAAATTAGCATGATGACGTCAAAAGTTGCGCCTAGATTTGTCGGCTTTTCAAAGATTTTATGCCCATATTCTTGCGTGAAAACATTCCAGAATCAAACACATAAATGTTTAAATGCAATTGTGAGTACCAAATGAAAATGTTAATACTTGTTAATATTGTGAATCATTTATTGCCACTTGTTTAAATGTTGCAGGTCAAACATTTTGCACAAAAAAGGAAAGATGTTTTACCAGCCTCAGAAATGCTAAAATCCTAGCAATATACCAATTAAGAGTTATGTTCAAATAAATTAGACACCCTTCAAATTATATCCAGCTTGTGTGTTTTTATACTCAAAACGATTCTCAAATGCATTCCTACAAAAGTCTGATAAGGATCAGACATTTGAACATTTGTTTCTCTGAAGTTCAAGCTCTAAATAAAATCTCTACTTTAGTTTACAGCATCAATAGATTGCTGTTCAGACTTTTATCCTATAAACCTATAAAATTTATGAGGGTTATTTATTGGAAAAGGTATTTCAGGAAAAAGCTATATAATACCATGAATAGGTCTATCCCCTCTTTAAATACATCCAGCAAAAAATTATTTGCTATTACACATTATAATCTTGTTTTAAAATTGTAATGGTTGGACTGTAGTGTGAGATCTAATTTTGGTTTATTTTTCAGAATTTAAAGTCTTGGGATAGCACAAAATAATTTCCTGAAACCTTTCTAAAATGTATGTCTGTACACAATGGCTTTACCAAATCACTGTAAAGGAGACATGAGGAAGGTGCCCCCTATATACCCTGGTTACGTTTACTTCTTTCCTTTTCCAAGCCATCTTTTTTTACAATATAGTTTTCTCTTACTCTTTGTTTGAATTGTTATACCTTCTGGCTTTCATTTCTTCTTTAGAGACAGGCTATTATGAAAATGTGTGCACCCCTCTAAAAATGACCTATTGCTTCAAACATGCTATAATAGTTGTCAACTCTTCACCAACTTGTCTACCCATAAGAAAAATGTCCTTTTACAGGGAAAAAATATTCTGCTGTGTACTATCCACATAATTATTGCAGACTTGGGGTAAATATAAAATAGCATTATATTATTTATTTATAAAATAATGTATATAGCATACAAATATGAAATTACAATATATACCATTACAAACGTTAAAACCTACAAGAGAAAAAAAATAAGCCAAAACCCTGATATAACTAAGTAAAAAAGCAAAAGTGCATTTAAATAACACAGAGTTTTTAGTAATACTGTTTTTTGATAAAAAAAAATAGCACAAAAGCCATCCCACCTCGTCAAGGTAACTCTGATCAGGACAGTCCTACGCTGTCTAATATTAAAACCATTACAAACGTATTGCAACATATAGAATAAAAGATAGAAATCATCACTAGAGGTGAACAGATCTTTTAATATTTGAATTCACCAGCTTTGCCAAATCTTCCCTGAAAATTTGAAAATGAAAAAGCCTCTTGCCTGGAAAATATTTGTAACATAGTAACATAGTTAGTAAGGCCGAAAAAAGACATTTGTCCATCCAGTTCAGCCTATATTCCATCATAATAAATCCCCAGATCTACGTCCTTCTACAGAACCTAATAATTGTATGATACAATGTTGTTCTGCTCCAGGAAGACATCCAGGCCTCTCTTAAACCCCTTGACTGAGCTCGCCATCACCACCTCCTCAGGCAAACAATTCCAGATTCTCACTGCCCTAACTGTTATGATCCGGTGGTAGGATCACAAAACTGACCTGATAAATAAACCTGAAGATTAGGATGAGCTCTGGGGATGTGAAAACTATACTGACGGCAACCCTGATCCTATCCAAACACACTAAAGGCAGCCGTGGAGCGTTACCTAAAAACCTAGACGCCTCTTCACAGCCTGAGGAACTAACTACCCCTAGAGAGAAAGCAAAGCCTCACTTGCCTCAGAGAAATAACCCCAAAGTTTTAGGCAGCCCCCCACAAATAATAATGGTGAGTTAAGGGGAAAATACAAACGTAGTAATGAAAAACAGGTTTAAGCAAATGAGGCCCGCTAACACTAAATAGACTGAAGATAGCAATGGATCTGTGCGGTCAGTACAAAAACTATCCACGCAGAAAATACAAGAACCCCCACACCGACTCACGATGTGAGGGGCGCACTCTGCACCCCAGAACTTCCAGCAAGCTAAAAATCACATATAAGCAAGCTGGACAGAACTCATCATATATTGAGAAACATTTTCAAGAGAAATATGAGCAAACAAGAACTAGCAAGACTTAGCTTCTCCGGATGGAGACAGGTCACAAGGAAGTCCAGAGAGATCAGAACCAGTACTGAATACAACGACAGCAGGCAGCAAGTAAAGGTCCAGGTGGAGTTAAATAGGAACCAGCATAGCAGGAAATGAGGCAGCTGAGCCCTGCTACAGACCCGCAGTAACGCTAAAGGCCACCAGAGGGAGCCCAGACGGAATTCACAACACCTAACAGTAAAGAATCCTCTTCTATGTTGGTGGAAAAACCTTCTCTCCTCCAGACGCAAAGAATGCCCCCTTGTGCCCGTCACCTTCCTTAGTATAAACAGATCCTCAGTGAGATATTTGTATTGTCCCCTTATATACTTATACATGGTTATTAGATCGCCCCTCAGTCGTCTTTTTTCTAGACTAAATAATCCTAATTTCGCTAATCTATCTGGGTATTGTAGTTCTCCCATCCCCTTTATTAATTTTGTTGCCCTCCTTTGTACTCTCTCTAGTTCCATTATATCCTTCCTGAGCACCGGTGCCCCAAACTGGACACAGTACTCCATGTGCGGTCTAACTAGGGATTTGTACAGAGGCAGTATAATGCTCTCATCATGTGTATCCAGACCTCCTTTAATGCACCCCATGATCCTGTTTGCCTTGGCAGCTGCTGCCTGGCACTGGCTGCTCCAGGTAAGTTTATCATTAACTAGGATCCCCAAGTCCTTCTCCCTGTCAGATTTACCCAGTGGTTTCCCGTTCAGTGTGTAATGGTGATATTGATTCCTTCCTCCCATGTGTATAACCTTACATTTATCATTGTTAAACCTCATCTGCCACCTTTCAGCCCAAGTTTCCAACTTATCCAGATCCATCTGTAGCAGAATACTATCTTCTCTTGTATTAACTGCTTTACATAGTTTTGTATCATCTGCAAATATCAATATTTTACTGTGTAAACCTTCTACCAGATCATTAATGAATATGTTGAAGAGAACAGGTCCCAATACCGACCCCTGCGGTACCCCACTGGTCACAGTGACCCAATTAGAGACTATACCATTTATAACCACCCTCTGCTTTCTATCACTAAGCCAGTTACTAACCCATTTACACACATTTTCCCCCAGACCAAGCATTCTCATTTTGTGTACCAACCTCTTGTGCGGCACATTATCAAACGCTTTGGAAAAATCGAGATATACCACATCCAATGACTCACCGTGGTCCAGCCTATAGCTTACCTCTTGATAAAAACTGATTAGATTGGTTTGACGGGAGCGATTTCTCATAAACCCATGCTGATATGGAGTTAAACAGTTATTCTCATTGAGATAATCCAGAATAACATCCTTCAGAAACCCTTCAAATATTTTACCAAAAGTAGAGGTCAGACTTACTGGACTATAATTTCCAGGTTCACTTTTAGAGCCCTTTTTGAATATTGGCACCACATTTGCTATGCGCCAGTCCTGCGGAACAGACCCCGTCGCTATAGAGTCCCTAAAAATAAGAAATAATGGTTTATCTATTACATTACTTAGTTCTCTTTGTACTCGTGGGTGTATGCCATCCGGACCCGGAGATCTATATATTTTAATCTTATTTAGCCGGTTTCGTACCTCTTCTTGGGTTAGATTGGTGACCCTTAATATAGGGTTTTCATTGTTTCTTGGGATTTCACCTAGCATTTCATTTTCCACCGTGAATACCGTGGAGAAGACGGTGTTTAATATGTTAGCCTTTTCCTCGTCATCTACAACCATTCTTTGTATATCACTATGTATTACTCTTGGAGTCTATTGAACCCATTTTTGAGAAAATGCAGCCTTTTTAATTTCTAAGTGTCTAGCTTATTTAGGTAGGGGAAAACGGATGGTAATTGGTAGTAGCCAGCAGCCTATTTAACCACATACATAAGTTTCAGATCAGGTCCGACGCCTCCCATCTTCATGCAATGTCGTCATCCTGCTTGTATCATGCTGTGCTCCTGCGCAGGCATACTGATCTGCCCTGTTGAGGGCAGAGAAAAGTACTGGAGTGAGCTGGAAATGTCAGAGAGGCCCAGCGCCAGTGCACGCAGTACTTTACATCTTGGGTATCAGGTCTGAGCATTCCTACATGAACAGTTTCCTGGAAAGTGGATTGGTCTTCGTGGACCAGTTGAATGGCCACCAAGGTCTCCCAACCTGACTCCCTTAGACTTTTATCTTTGGGGTCATGTGAAGGCAATTGTCTATGCTGTGGAGATACGAGATGTGCAGCATCTGAAACAATGGACAACACTTTGAACAGAAAAACAATGGTGTACTTGATTTTAATGTAACTTTATTCTTTCATGAGATATTTAAAAGTTCATGACCACTTATAAAATGTGTTCAAAGTGCTGCCCATTGTGATGTGCAGCATTTGAAACAATGGATACTGAAAGCCTGTGCTAGCATTTCTTCTGCGGTGTTGCTATCAGTGTGGCTAGTTTTGGTCCCCATGGCGATCCGTACGGAGCTTCACGATCACGTGGGTCGGTCACCTGATCACTGACGTCACACAGGTCCTAGACGCGCCGCTTGTACACCTCGCACCTCAAGGCGGCGTCAGACCAAGACGGAGTATCTCCGTCCCTAACTGGAATTGGACACCCGGATTGAGCTACTACCGGCCGGGGTAGCTCTCCGACATCACGCTCCCTGCAAGATTCTACACGTGCTGTCCAGTACAGCTGAAAACTTCTTTAAAGGAAGAGTGAATCTATCTTCATTTCTCAAGGTATTGACTTTTTTATGACTGTATGTTTTAACCGGAGACTGGATTTATCTGCAATTGGCAAACAATATTGTGGTTTTAATAGAGCATAGACTGCACTACATTTATATATTGGATTATTGATTGCATAACGGGTTGTGGTAATACATCCACGTAGATATCCGGATTACATAATTTATGCAAGTCCATAAGTCCTTAAATTATCTTGGCAACTCGGTTGTTACTCAATACCTAGGGTGTACCAGCGCGAAAAATTATTTTATACATTTTTATACTTGTTTTTCACAATCTGGTGGTGATTGTGTTTCTTTTTCGCTGCAGGTAACTACATACCCTGTCATGGATCCCAATGGCCGGGGATCGCACTGGACAAGCAAAATAACATAAATAACGGACGAGCTCTAGGGTGATGGAACCTGGGCTGACCGCTGCCCTACTCCTGACAAACACAACTAGAAATAGCCAGGGAGCGTGCCTACGTTGATTCTAGACGCCACGCGCCAGCCTAACAATTTGCAATTGTTCCTGAAATTCAGGAAGGTAGATCTATCTCCAGAAAAAAAACTCTGGAATAGGAATTCTAGGTTCAGACATGGGAGTGTGAACAACAAAATCCTGTATGTTTTGAACTTTTGCAGCAAGATTACTCAGGCTGGAAGCCAAACTCTGGACATCCATGTTAAACAGCTAAGGTCAGAGCCATTCAAGGGTTAAGAGGAGGTAAGAAGCAGCTAGACAGCAATTAAGGTGTTATGACCCCAATGGCGAGGGTCTCAGAGGAACGTGGAAGTCTGCAGAATACAAAAATCCAGCTCATAGGGCAGTGGTAACTGGGTTGACCATATATCTACTCCTAACGCCAACACTAGAAGTAGCCGGGGATCATTCCTACGTTGATTCTAGATGACACGCGCCAGCCGGAGAATCTAGCTACCCCTAGTAGAGGAAAACAAAGACCTTTCTTGCCTCCAGAGAAGGGGACCCCAAAGCTGGATAGAAGCCCCCCACAAATAATGACGGTTAGGTAAGAGGAAATGACAAACACAGAAATGAACCAGGTTTAGCACAGAGAGGCCCGCTTACTGATAGCAGAATAAAGAAAGGTAACTTATATGGTCAACAAAAACCCAATCAAAATCCACACTGGAAATTCAAGAACCCCCGAACCGTCTAACGGTCCGGGGGGAGAACACCAGCCCCCTAGAGCTTCCAGCAAAGGTCAGGATATAGATTTGGAACAAGCTGGACAAAAATACAAAACCAAAACAAATAGCAAAAAGCAAAAGGCAGACTTAGCTGATATAACTGGAACCAGGATCAGTAGACAAGAGCACAGCAGACTAGCTCTGATAACTACGTAGCCAGGCATTGAACTGAAGGTCCAGGGAGCTTATATAGCAACACCCCTAACTAACGACCCAGGTGTGGATAAAAGGAATGACAGAAAAACCAGAGTCAAAAAACTAGTAACCACTAGAGGGAGCAAAAAGCAAATTCACAACAGTACCCCCCCCTTAGTGAGGGGTCACCGAACCCTCACCACGACCACCAGGGCGATCAGGATGAGCGGCATGAAAGGCACGAACTAAATCGGCCGCATGAACATCAGAGGCGACCACCCAGGAATTATCCTCCTGACCATAGCCCTTCCACTTGACCAGGTACTGAAGCCTCCGCCTGGAGAGGCGAGAATCCAAGATCTTCTCCACCACGTACTCCAACTCGCCCTCAACCAACACCGGAGCAGGAGGCTCAGCAGAAGGAACTACAGGCACAATGTACCGCCGCAACAAAGACCTATGAAATACATTGTGAATAGCAAACGACACAGGAAGATCCAGACGAAAAGATACAGGATTAAGGATTTCCAATATCTTGTAAGGCCCAATAAAACGAGGTTTAAATTTGGGAGAGGAGACCTTCATAGGAACAAAGCGGGAAGAAAGCCATACCAAATCCCCAACGCGTAGTCGGGGACCCACACCGCGGCGGCGGTTGGCAAAGCGCTGAGCCTTCTCCTGTGACAACTTCAAGTTGTCCACCACATGATTCCAGATCTGCTGCAACCTATCCACCACAGAATCCACCCCAGGACAGTCAGAAGGCTCCACATGACCCGAAGAAAAGCGAGGATGGAAACCAGAGTTGCAGAAAAAAGGCGAAACCAAGGTGGCGGAACTAGCCCGATTATTAAGGGCAAACTCAGCCAACGGCAAGAATGTCACCCAATCGTCCTGATCAGCAGAGACAAAACACCTCAAATAAGCCTCCAAAGTCTGATTGGTTCGCTCCGTCTGTCCATTAGTCTGAGGATGGAAAGCAGACGAAAACGACAAATCAATGCCCATCCTACTACAAAAGGATCGCCAGAACCTGGAAACGAACTGGGATCCTCTGTCTGACACAATATTCTCAGGGATGCCGTGCAAACGAACCACGTTCTGGAAAAACACAGGAACCAGATCGGAAGAGGAAGGCAGCTTAGGCAAAGGAACCAAATGGACCATCTTGGAGAAGCGATCACATATCACCCAGATAACGGACATGCCCTGAGATAGCGGAAGATCAGAAATGAAATCCATGGAGATATGTGTCCAAGGTCTCTTCGGGACAGGCAAGGGCAAGAGCAAACCGCTGGCACGAGAACAGCAAGGCTTAGCTCGAGCACAAGTCCCACAGGACTGCACAAATGACCGCACATCCCTTGACAAGGAAGGCCACCAAAAGGACCTGGCCACCAGATCTCTGGTGCCAAAAATTCCCGGGTGACCTGCCAACACCGAGGAATGAACCTCGGAAATGACTCTGCTGGTCCACTTATCCGGGACAAACAGTCTGTCAGGTGGACAAGACTCAGGCCTATCAGCCTGAAATCTCTGCAACACACGTCGCAGATCCGGAGAAATAGCTGACAAGATAACTCCATCTTTAAGAATACCAACAGGATCAGCGACTCCAGGAGCATCAGGCACAAAGCTCCTAGAAAGAGCATCGGCCTTCACATTCTTAGAACCTGGTAAATACGAAACAACAAAATCAAAGCGGGAGAAAAACAATGACCAGCGGGCCTGTCTCGGATTAAGGCGTTTAGCAGACTCGAGATACATCAGATTTTTGTGATCAGTCAAGACCACCACACGATGCTTAGCACCCTCGAGCCAATGACGCCACTCCTCAAATGCCCATTTCATGGCCAACAACTCCCGATTGCCCACATCATAATTTCGCTCGGCAGGCGAAAATTTCCTAGAGAAAAAGGCACAAGGTTTCATAACAGAGCAACCAGGGCCTCTCTGCGACAAAACGGCCCCTGCCCCAATCTCCGAAGCATCCACCTCAACCTGAAAGGGAAGTGAGACGTCAGGCTGGCACAAAACAGGCGCCGAAGTAAACCGGCGTTTCAACTCCTGGAAAGCCTCCACGGCAGCAGGAGCCCAGTTAGCTACATCGGAGCCCTTCTTGGTCATATCCGTCAAAGGTTTCACAATGCTAGAAAAATTAGCGATAAAACGACGGTAGAAGTTAGCGAAGCCCAAGAACTTCTGAAGACTCTTAACTGACGAGGGCTGAGTCCAATCAAGAATAGCTCGGACCTTGACTGGGTCCATCTCCACAGCAGAAGGGGAAAAAATGAACCCCAAAAAGGGAACCTTCTGTACACCAAAGAGACACTTTGAGCCCTTGACAAACAAAGAATTTTCACGCAAAATTTTAAAGACCAACCTGACCTGCTCCACATGCGAATCCCAATTATCAGAAAAAACCAAAATATCATCCAGATAAACAATCAAAAATTTATCCAGATACTTCCGGAAAATGTCATGCATAAAGGACTGAAAAACTGAAGGCGCATTGGAGAGCCCAAAAGGCATCACCAAGTACTCAAAATGACCTTCGGGCGTATTGAATGCGGTTTTCCATTCATCACCTTGCTTAATGCGCACAAGGTTGTACGCACCACGAAGGTCTATCTTGGTGAACCACTTGGCACCCTTAATCCGGGCAAACAAGTCAGACAACAGCGGTAAAGGATACTGAAATTTGACAGTGATCTTATTTAAAAGCCGATAATCAATACAAGGTCTCAAAGATCCGTCCTTTTTTGCCACAAAAAAGAATCCCGCACCAAGAGGGGAAGAAGACGGACGAATATGTCCTTTCTCCAGAGACTCCTTGATATATGAACGCATAGCGGTATGTTCAGGTACCGACAGATTAAACAGTCTTCCCTTAGGAAATTTACTGCCTGGGATCAAATCTATAGCACAGTCACAGTCCCTATGAGGAGGCAGTGCACTGGACTCAGACTCACTGAAGACATCCTGATAATCAGACAAATACTCCGGAACTTCCGAAGGCGTAGAAGAAGCAATAGACACAGGCAGGGAATCCCCATGAATACCACGACAGCCCCAACTTGAGACTGACATAGCCTTCCAGTCCAGGACTGGATTATGGGTCTGTAACCATGGCAGCCCTAAAACAACCAAATCATGCATTTTATGTAAAACCAGGAAACGTATCACCTCGCGGTGTTCAGGAGTCATGCACATGGTAACCTGTGTCCAATACTGCGGTTTATTTGCTGCCAATGGTGTAGCATCAATACCCCTAAGAGGAATAGGATTTTCTAATGGTTCAAGAGTAAAACCACAGCGCTTAGCAAATGAGAGATCCATGAGACTCAGGGCAGCACCTGAATCTACAAACGCCATGACAGGATAAGATGACAGTGAGCAAATCAAAGTTACAGACAGAATAAATTTAGGTTGCAAATTACCAACGGTGACAGGACTAACAACCTTAGCTATACGTTTAGAGCATGCTGAGATAACATGTGTAGAATCACCACAGTAGTAGCACAAGCCATTCCGGCGTCTATGAATTTTCCGCTCATTTCTAGTCAGGATTCTATCACATTGCATTAAATCAGGTGTCTGTTCAGACAACACCATGAGGGAATTTGCGGTTTTTCTATCACATTGCACCGAATTAGGTGTCTGTTCAGACAACACCATGAGGGAATTTGCGGTTTTGCGCTCCCGCAACCGCCGGTCAATTTGAATAGCCAGTGCCATAGTATCATTCAGACCTGTGGGAATGGGAAAACCCACCATAACATTCTTAATGGCTTCAGAAAGGCCATTTCTAAAATTAGCGGCCAGTGCACACTCGTTCCAATGTGTCAGCACGGACCATTTCCGAAATTTTTGGCAATACACTTCAGCCTCGTCCTGCCCCTGAGACATAGCCAGCAAGGCCTTTTCTGCCTGAATCTCAAGATTGGGTTCCTCATAAAGTAAACCGAGCGCCAGAAAAAACGCATCAAGATCAGCCAATGCCGGATCTCCTGGCGCCAGCGAAAAAGCCCAATCCTGAGGGTCGCCCCGTAAGAACGAAATAACAATCTTTACTTGCTGAGCAGAATCTCCAGATGAACAGGGTCTCAGGGACAAAAACAATTTACAATTATTCACGAAATTCCTAAACTTAAACCTGTCTCCGGAAAACAGTTCAGGAATCGGTATTTTAGGTTCTGACCTAGGATTTCTGATAACATAGTCTTGTATGCCCTGCACACGAGTAGCCAGCTGGTCCACACTTGTAATCAAGGTCTGGACATTCATGTCTGCAGCAAGCATAGCCACTCTGAGGTAAAGGGGAAAAAGAAAAAAAAAACTCAGAATCTTCTTTCTTATAATCCCTCTTCTGCAATGCATTAAACATTTAATACTGGCCTGGCAAACTGTTATGACCCCAATGGCGAGGGTCTCAGAGGAACGTGGAAGTCTGCAGAATACAAAAATCCAGCTCATAGGGCAGTGGTAACTGGGTTGACCATATATCTACTCCTAACGCCAACACTAGAAGTAGCCAGGGATCATTCCTACGTTGATTCTAGATGACACGCGCCAGCCGGAGAATCTAGCTACCCCTAGTAGAGGAAAACAAAGACCTTTCTTGCCTCCAGAGAAGGGGACCCCAAAGCTGGATAGAAGCCCCCCACAAATAATGACGGTTAGGTAAGAGGAAATGACAAACACAGAAATGAACCAGGTTTAGCACAGAGAGGCCCGCTTACTGATAGCAGAATAAAGAAAGGTAACTTATATGGTCAACAAAAACCCAATCAAAATCCACACTGGAAATTCAAGAACCCCCAAACCGTCTAACGGTCCGGGGGGAGAACACCAGCCCCCTAGAGCTTCCAGCAAAGGTCAGGATATAGATTTGGAACAAGCTGGACAAAAATACAAAACCAAAACAAATAGCAAAAAGCAAAAGGCAGACTTAGCTGATATAACTGGAACCAGGATCAGTAGACAAGAGCACAGCAGACTAGCTCTGATAACTACGTAGCCAGGCATTGAACTGAAGGTCCAGGGAGCTTATATAGCAACACCCCTAACTAACGACCCAGGTGCGGATAAAAGGAATGACAGAAAAACCAGAGTCAAAAAACTAGTAACCACTAGAGGGAGCAAAAAGCAAATTCACAACATAAGGGCTAGGCAGCAAAACTCTGAGGGGGAAAAAAAAAAAAAAATTTTCCCTTAAACACTTCTTTTTCTCCTGCATCAGCCCAAACAATTAACACTTTGTGGGCCGGCTATACTGTCATGGATCCCAATGGCCGGGGATCGCACTGGACAAGCAAAATAACATAAATAACGGATGAGCTCTAGGGTGATGGAACCTGGGCTGACCACTGCCCTACTCCTGACAAACACAACTAGAAATAGCCAGGGAGCGTGCCTACGTTGATTCTAGACGCCACGCGCCAGCCTAAGAGCTAACTAGCACTGCAGAGGAAATAAAGACCTAGCTTGCCTCCAGAGGAATGAACCCCAAAAGGTATAGTTGCCCCCACATGTATTGACGGTGAAATGAGAGGAAGGCACGCACATAGAGATGAAAATAGATTTAGCAAAATGAGGCCCGCTATAACTAGAAAGCAGAATGATACAAAAGGGATCTGAGCGGTCAGCAAAAAAACCTAATCAAAAACCATCCTGAGATTACAAGAACCCATGTGCCAACTCATGGCACATGGGGAGAACCTCAGCCCACTAGAGCTACCAGCTAGCATAGAGTCATAATTAGCAAGCTGGACAAAAAAACCAAACAACTGAAAAACAGAACTTAGCTTATCCTGAGAGATCTGGGAGCAGGTAGTCAGGAACCAAACTGAGCACATCTGAGTACATTGATAGCCGGCAAGGGAATGACAGGAAAGCCAGGTTAAATAGGAAACACCCAGCCTCTGATGGACAGGTGGAAACCAGAGACCGCAACCCACCAAAGTCACCCAGTACCAGCCGTAACCACCAGAGGGAGCCCCAAAACAGAATCCACAACAGTACCCCCCCCTTGAGGAGGGGTCACCGAACCCTCACGAGAACCCCCAGGGCGATCAGGATGAGCTCTATGGAAGGCGCGGACCAAATCAGTCGCATGAACATCAGAGGCGACCACCCAGGAATTATCCTCCTGACCATAACCCTTCCACTTAACCAAATACTGGAGTTTACGTCTGGAAACACGAGAATCCAAGATCTTCTCAACAACATACTCCAATTCTCCCTCCACCAGCACCGGAGCAGGAGGCTCAACCGAAGGAACAACGGGCACCTCATACCTCCGCAATAACGACCGATGGAACACATTATGAATAGCAAACGATGCTGGGAGATCCAAACGAAAAGACACAGGGTTAAGAATCTCCAAGATCTTATAAGGACCGATGAACCGAGGCTTGAACTTAGGAGAAGAGACCTTCATAGGGACAAAACGAGAAGACAACCACACCAAGTCCCCAACAAGAAGTCGGGGACCCACGCGGCGACGGCGATTAGCAAACTGCTGAGTCTTCTCCTGAGACAACTTCCAATTGTCCACCACCTGATTCCAAATCTGATGTAGCCTGTCCACCACCACGTCCACTCCAGGACAATCCGAAGGCTCCACCTGACCAGAGGAAAAACGAGGATGAAACCCCGAATTACAAAAGAAAGGAGAGACCAAAGTAGCAGAACTAGCCCGATTATTAAGGGCAAATTCGGCCAGTGGCAAAAAGGCAACCCAGTCATCTTGATCAGCAGAAACAAAACACCTTAAATAAGTTTCCAAGGTCTGATTAGTTCGCTCCGTCTGGCCATTCGTCTGAGGATGGAATGCAGACGAGAAAGACAAATCAATGCCCATCTTAGCACAAAACGTCCGCCAAAATCTAGACACAAACTGGGATCCCCTGTCAGAAACGATATTCTCCGGAATCCCATGCAAACGAACCACGTTCTGAAAAAATAAAGGGACCAACTCAGAGGAGGAAGGCAACTTAGGCAAGGGTACCAAATGAACCATCTTAGAAAAGCGGTCACACACAACCCAGATAACGGACATTTTCTGTGAGACAGGGAGATCTGAAATAAAATCCATGGAAATGTGCGTCCAAGGCCTCTTCGGGATAGGCAAGGATAACAACAACCCACTGGCCCGAGAACAGCAAGGCTTAGCCCGAGCACACACTTCACAAGACTGCACAAAGGTGCGCACATCCCTTGACAAGGAAGGCCACCAAAAAGACCTGGCCACCAAGTCTCTAGTACCAAATATTCCAGGATGACCAGCCAACACAGAAGAATGGACCTCGGAGATGACTCTACTGGTCCAATCATCCGGAACAAACAGTCTTTCTGGTGGACAACGATCAGGTTTATCCGCCTGAAACTCCTGCAATGCACGTCGCAAGTCTGGGGAGACGGCGGACAATATTACCCCATCCCTAAGGATACCAGTAGGCCCAGAGTCTCCAGGAGAGTCAGGCACAAAACTCCTGGAAAGAGCATCTGCCTTCACATTCTTTGAACCTGGCAGGTATGAAACCACAAAATTGAAACGAGAAAAAAACAACGACCAACGAGCCTGTCTAGGATTCAGACGCCTGGCAGACTCAAGGTAAATCAGATTTTTGTGATCAGTCAAGACCACCACACGATGTCTAGCACCCTCAAGCCAATGACGCCACTCCTCAAATGCCCACTTCATGGCCAAAAGCTCCCGATTACCCACATCATAATTGCGCTCGGCGGGCGAGAATTTTCTAGAAAAGAACGCACATGGCTTCATCACCGAGCCATTGGAACTTCTCTGTGACAAAACCGCCCCCGCTCCAATCTCGGAAGCATCAACCTCAACCTGAAAAGGAAGTGAAACATCTGGTTGACATAACACAGGAGCAGAAGAAAACTGGCGCTTAAGCTCCTGAAAGGCCTCCACAGCCGTAGGAGACCAATTAGCAACATCAGCACCCTTTTTAGTCAAATCAGTCAAAGGTTTAACAACACTGGAAAAATTAGTAATGAACCGACGATAAAAATTAGCAAAACCCAAGAACTTCTGAAGACTCTTAACAGATGTAGGTTGTGTCCAGTCACAAATCGCCTGAACCTTGACGGGATCCATCTCAATAGTAGAAGGAGAAAAAATGTACCCCAAAAAAGAAATTTTCTGGACTCCGAAGAGACATTTTGAGCCCTTCACAAACAGAGAATTGGCCCGCAGGACTTGAAACACCTTCCTGACCTGTAGAACATGAGACTCCCAGTCATCAGAAAACACCAAAATATCATCCAAATACACAATCATAAACTTATCCAGATATTCACGGAAAATATTGTGCATAAAGGACTGAAAGACTGAAGGAGCATTAGAAAGTCCAAAAGGCATTACCAAATACTCAAAATGGCCCTCAGGCGTATTAAATGCGGTTTTCCACTCATCACCCTGTTTTATCCGCACAAGATTATACGCACCGCGAAGATCTATCTTAGTGAACCACCTAGCCCCCTTAATGCGAGCAAACAAATCAGTCAATCATGGCAATGGATACTGATATTTGACTGTAATCTTATTCAGAAGGCGATAATCTATACAAGGCCTCAGGGAACCATCTTTTTTTGCCACGAAAAAAAAACCTGCTCCCAGAGGGGACGAAGATGGACGAATATGTCCCTTTACCAAGGACTCCTTAATATAATTCCGCATAGCAGTATGCTCTGGCACTGACAGATTAAATAAACGACCCTTAGGGAACTTACTGCCAGGAATCAATTCTATAGCACAGTCACAATCCCTATGAGGAGGGAGCGAATTGAGCTTAGGCTCCTCAAAAACATCCCGATAGTCAGACAAAAACGCAGGGACCTCAGAAGGAGTAGATGAAGCGATTGAAATCAGAGGTGCATCATCATGAACCCCCTGACATCCCCAGCTTAACACAGACATTGTTTTCCAATCCAGGACAGGATTATGAGTTTGTAACCATGGCAGACCAAGCACTAGTACATCATGTAAATTATACAGTACAAGGAAGCGAATCACCTCCTGATGAACGGGAGTCATGCGCATGGTCACTTGTGTCCAGTACTGCGGTTTATTCATAGCCAATGGTGTAGAGTCAATTCCCTTCAAAGGAATAGGAACTTCCAGAGGCTCCAGACTAAAACCGCAGCGTTTGGCAAATGACCAATCCATAAGACTCAGGGCAGCGCCCGAATCCACATAGGCATCGACGGAAATGGATGACAGTGAACAAATCAGAGTTACAGACAAAATGAACTTAGACTGCAGAGTACTAATGGCAAAAGATTTATCAACCTTTTTTGTGCGTTTAGAGCATGCTGATATAACATGAGCTGAATCACCACAATAAAAACACAATCCATTTTTCCGCCTATAACTTTGCCGTTCACTTCTGGACTGAATTCTATCACATTGCATAGTCTCAGGTGCCTGTTCAGAAGACACCGCCAACTGGTGCACAGGTTTGCGCTCCCGTAAACGCCGATCAATCTGAATGGCCATAGCCATAGACTCATTCAGACCTGTAGGCGCAGGGAACCCCACCATAATATCCTTAATGGCCTCAGAAAGACCATCTCTGAAGTTTGCAGCCAGGGCGCACTCATTCCACTGAGTAAGCACCGACCATTTCCGAAATTTTTGACAATATACTTCCGCTTCATCATGCCCCTGAGAGAGGGCTAATAAAGCCTTTTCAGCCTGAATCTCCAGGTTAGGTTCCTCATAGAGCAATCCCAGTGCCAGAAAAAACGCATCCACACTGAGCAATGCAGGATCCCCTGGTGCCAATGCAAATGCCCAATTCTGAGGGTCGCCCCGCAGGAAAGATATTACAATCTTAACCTGCTGAGCAGGGTCTCCAGAGGAGCGAGATTTCAAAGAAAGAAACAATTTGCAATTGTTCCTGAAATTCAGGAAGGTAGATCTATCTCCAGAAAAAAAACTCTGGAATAGGAATTCTAGGTTCAGACATGGGAGTGTGAACAACAAAATCCTGTATGTTTTGAACTTTTGCAGCAAGATTACTCAGGCTGGAAGCCAAACTCTGGACATCCATGTTAAACAGCTAAGGTCAGAGCCATTCAAGGGTTAAGAGGAGGTAAGAAGCAGCTAGACAGCAATTAAGGGCTAGGCAGCAAAACTCTGAGGGGGAAAAAAAAAAAAAAAAAAAAAATTTCCCTTAAACACTTCTTTTTCTCCTGCATCAGCCCAAACAATTAACACTTTGTGGGCCGGCTATACTGTCATGGATCCCAATGGCCGGGGATCGCACTGGACAAGCAAAATAACATAAATAACGGATGAGCTCTAGGGTGATGGAACCTGGGCTGACCGCTGCCCTACTCCTGACAAACACAACTAGAAATAGCCAGGGAGCGTGCCTACGTTGATTCTAGACGCCACGCGCCAGCCTAAGAGCTAACTAGCACTGCAGAGGAAATAAAGACCTAGCTTGCCTCCAGAGGAATGAACCCCAAAAGGTATTGTTGCCCCCCACATGTATTGACGGTGAAATGAGAGGAAGGCACGCACATAGAGATGAAAATAGATTTAGCAAAATGAGGCCCGCTATAACTAGAAAGCAGAATGATACAAAAGGGGTCTGAGCGGTCAGCAAAAAAACCTAATCAAAAACCATCCTGAGATTACAAGAACCCATGTGCCAACTCATGGCACATGGGGAGAACCTCAGCCCACTAGAGCTACCAGCTAGCATAGAGTCATAATTAGCAAGCTGGACAAAAAAACCAAACAACTGAAAAACAGAACTTAGCTTATCCTGAGAGATCTGGGAGCAGGTAGTCAGGAACCAAACTGAGCACATCTGAGTACATTGATAGCCGGCAAGGGAATGACAGGAAAGCCAGGTTAAATAGGAAACACCCAGCCTCTGATGGACAGGTGGAAACCAGAGACCGCAACCCACCAAAGTCACCCAGTACCAGCCGTAACCACCAGAGGGAGCCCAAAAACAGAATCCACAACAATACCCTATATCACCAGCGCCACTTTCATCATTTTTTGAAATTATATTCTATGTTTATTTCGATACGTGCACATTTACTGTATGCTTTTCTATTGTCTTCATTTAGTATATGATATAATAAAAATATAACTTCTTTATTATATACTCTCTGCTTTGATGGTTCTTGGTCGTATCTAATTTGGAGCACAGATTAGTTTTAATCTTCTGAGTGGGTTCCACTTATCTGTCTGCACATCACGGTGGCTCTATATAACTTTGAGTGAATTTAAAATTTCTATATAATACCATAGGCTGTCACAGTTGTGTTTGTTTAGTACGTGTTCCAACAGTGCAGATAGAGTCCAAGCCATGCCTCACCGCAGTCAGGCAGTACTAAAATTAATATACCTTGGAGATCGCAGTCACACAGCTCAAGAGTTGTGGCCAGCTATCCGGGTTGAGTTAGAGGAATGGCTGTCCCACTAAACCTGGAGCCATGGAAGGCCATGTGCAATAATGATGCAAATCTGGTAGCGGATATACGCCGAGGCAACTTCACACATGTTCCTTGCATAGCTCACATCCTCAACCTGGGGGTTCGGCAATTTTTCAGCTGCTATCCCGGTCTTGATGCGCTGCTGCAGAACAGCTGCTGTGTGCTCACTTCCGACGATCGCACCCTGCAGGTTATTGTCTTGCATTGCTACATAGGTGTTTCGGCCTACCTGTTAACCGTTTGATTTGAGATATTCCGATACGGTGGAATTCCATTCTGCATATGTTGCAGCAACTGTGGAAGCTGCTTTGAGCCCTGGTGCAGTATGTCCTTTTGCATAGCCTGGGACACCGCAGACTGGGCGTGGTGCAACTCACGCTTGCAGAGTGGGCACAGATGATGGATAACAAAAAAGGGGAGAAGCCAGCGCTGCTTATAGTCAGAACGCAATACATAAAGTGCACATGCACATATTGAATTCTAACTGTATCTCAAAATGAGACATTTAGCAAACAATTGATCAATTCTTTGAGCCACCCCGCCATGCCAAGGCATTCTCATAATGGGGTAGTCCTACTCTACGTTTTTTATATTCGCTGTGCCATTAGGGCCTCCTAAATATATTAAAAGCAAGACCACATATTCAATCTGGTACATGGGCACAGGGTAGTACATGACAATTGGATTGGGTTCTTTTCTCTCCCTATGCTGTGTGGTCTCGGTTCTATTCATACACAGTACTTGCATAAAATGAAGTTTCCTGGCCGGCTCCTATCTTTCATACTGTCTATAATAGCCCTTGCCCAATAGACTGAGGTGGATCATGTAAACTGATTGCTGCAGCGCATTATGGGGAAGCGTAAGTTTGATGAATCTAGAGTAGCAGTGTGAAATATCATAATCACAAATTTCAGTAAATTCATCTCAAACTCAATTTTTCTCAGAACGATTTGCTTATCTCTATTTATCATGAATAATTTATGATGATCATAAGCAACATAAAAAATGCTGAAAATACTGTTTTGTTAATTTTTTCCAATATATAAATTTAATCAAATTAAATGTTAATGTATGTGTACGATACATACAGTATATTAGCTATAAAGCATTAGAAAATATAAAATAGCTCTTAATGCAGGTATATCAACATTATGATAACTTGGGAGAAAAATAATAAAAATAGCACATTTTATTTTGGTACTTCAGGCAAAACAATAAGCATCTATAGAGGTTTCAGTGTCACAGTTTAGAAAGTTAAAAGGAATAATATTGCATTAAAGAATATAATTTTCAAATTATTATAATATGTGCAGTGAAGGAACTTGTCACATAGATTTTGTATTTATCCTTGCCAATATCTACAAAACCATTGTCATTTTATTAAAAAAGCATATTAGTAAATGACAGTTTAAAGGTTTTAAACTACACAATTAATTGACTGCACCATCATGCATGCATAGCAAAAATGCCTAATAAATGGACCCTTTCACTTTGTAGAATACATAGTGTCAGACAGTCTTTAAACAGATGGTTGGCTATTAAACATGCAAATTAAAAGCACCAAATTCTAAATTCTATGGTCTTCAGAGAAATGGATAAAACTCGATAATGGCTGACTTTTTGTAATGCATTTTTCAAAGTTGCAAAGATTAACCACTTAACACAATTCTGCTGAGATTGGGCTTTCATAGATCCAACATTGCCAAGACAGTAGCAATGAGAAAAAAGGCACAGAAAATATTACTGAGGTAAAGGACTAAGTTATAGTGTCCTCCCACACAGTAGATCAATGCCACATGATCATGCAATGGAGTGCTCCAAATATAGTACTGATCAAGAAAACATGGAGTAGCCGCAAACCAGAAAAAAATTAAAAATCATTTATTGAAACAATACACAAAGCATAAATACCATCATGTAAAATAAGGAGGAATGATGATGGAGGGTGAAAGATAGATCCAGCAAATAGAGCAACACTAAATGTACCATACACCTACAGTACAGACCAAAAGTTTGGACACACTTTCTCATTTAAAGATTTTTCTGTATTTCATGACTACGAAAATTGTACATTCACACTGAAGGCATCAAAACTATGAATTAACACATGTGGAATTATATACTTAACAAAAAAGTGTTAAACAACTGAAATTATGTCTTATATTCTAGGTTCTTCAAAATAGCCATCTTTTGCTTTGATGACTGCTTTGCACACTCTTGGCACTCTCTTGATGAGCTTGAAGAGGTAGTCACTGGGAATGGTTTTCACTTCCCAGGTGTGCCCTGTCAGGTTTAATAAGTGGGATTTCTTGCCTTATAAATGGGGTTGGGACCATCAGTTGTGTTGTGCAGAAGTCTGGTGGATACACAGCTGATAGTCCTACTGACTAGACTGTTAGAATTTGTATTATGGCAAGAAAAAAGCAGCTAAGTAAAGAAAAACGAGTGGCCATCATTACTTTAAGAAATGAAGGTCAGTCAGTCTGAAAAATTGGGCAAACTTTGAAAGTGTCCCAAAGTGCAGTGGCAAAAACCATCAAGCGCTACAAAGAAACTGGCTCACATGAGGACCGCCCCAGGAAAGGAAGACCAAGAGTCACCTCTGCTTCTGAGGATAAGTTTATCTGAGTCACCAGCCTCAGAAATCGCAGGTTAACAGCAGCTCAGATTAGAGACCAGGTCAATGCCACACAGAGTTCTAGCAGCAGACACATCTCTACAACAACTGTTAAGAGGAGACTTTGTGCAGAAGGCCTTCATGGTAAAATAGCTGCTAGGAAACCACTGCTAAGGACAGGCAACAAGCCTGGACAAGGAATTAGACCAGTGAAAATCTGTGCTTTGGTCTGATGATTAGTGTTGAGCGATACCGTCCGATACTTGAAAGTATCGGTATCGGAAAGTATCGGCCGATACCGGCAAAATATCGGATCCAATCCGATACCGATACCCGATACCAATACAAGTCAATGGGACTCATGTATCGGACGGTATCCCTGATGGTTCTCAGGGTCTGAAGGAGAGGAAACTCTCCTTCAGGCCCTGGGAACCATATAAATGTGTAAAAGAAAGAATTAAAATAAAAAATATCGCTATACTTTACCTCTCCGACGCAGCCGGGACTTCAGCGCAGGAACCGGCAGCGTTGTTTGTTTAAAATTCCCGCTTTTACATGGTTACGCGAAGTCCCGGCTTGTGATTGGTCAGGGCGGCCATGTTGCCGGGCCGCGGACCAATCACAGCAAGCCGTGACGAAAATACGTCACGGCTTGCTGTGATTGGTCCGCGGCCCGGCAACATGGCCGCCATTAACCAATCACAAGCCGTGACGTCACGGGAGGCTGGACACGCGCTCATTTTAAAAAGGGCGCGTGTCCAGCCTCCCGTGACATCACGGCTTGTGATTGGTTGCGCCGCGATCAACCAATCACAAGCCGGGAGGCTGGACGCGCTCATTTTGAAATGGGCGCGTGTCCAGCCTCCCGTGACGTCACGGCTTGTGATTGGTTGCGCCGCGATCAACCAATCACAAGCCGGGAGGCTGGACGCGCTCATTTTGAAATGGGCGCGTGTCCAGCCTCCCGGCTTGTGATTGGTTGACCGCGACGCAACCAATCACAAGCCGTGACGTCACGGGAGGCTGGACACGCGCCCTTTTTAAAATGAGCGCGTGTCCAGCCTCCCGTGACGTCACGGCTTGTGATTGGTTAATGGCGGCCATGTTGCCGGGACGCGGACCAATCACAGCAAGCCGTGACGTATTTTCGTCACGGCTTGCTGTGATTGGTCCGCGGCCCGGCAACATGGCCGCCCTGACCAATCACAAGCCGGGACTTCGCGTAACCATGTAAAAGCGGGAATTTTAAACAAACAACGCTGCCGGTTCCTGCGCTGAGGTCCCGGCTGCGTCGGAGAGGTAAAGTATAGCGATATTTTTTATTTTAATTCTCTCTTTTACACATTTTAACATTAATGTTGTTGCGATACCCGATATCCGATACCACAAGAGTATCGGAATCCCGGTATCGGAATTCCGATACAGCAAGTATCGGCCGATACCCGATACTTGCAGCATCGGAATGCTCAACACTACTGATGATTCCAAATTTGAGATCTTTGGTTCCAACCACCGTGTCTTTGTGCGACGCAGAAAAGGTGAACAGATGGACTCTACATGCCTGGTTCCCACCGTGAAGCATGGAGGAGGAGGTGTGATGGTGTGGGGGTGCTTTGCTGGTGACACTGTTGGGGATTCATTCAAAATTGAAGGCATACTGAACCAGCATGGCTACCACAGCATCTTGCAGCGGCATGCTATTCCATCTGGTTTGCGTTTAGTTGGACCATCATTTATTTTTCAACAGGACAATGACCCCAAACACACCTCCAGGCTGTGTAAGGGATATTTGACCAAGAAGGAGAGTGATGGGGTGCTATTCAAGATGACCTGGCCTCCACAATCACCAGACCTGAACCCAATCGAAATGGTTTGGGGTAAGCTGGACAGCAGAGTAAAGGCAAAAGGGCCAACAAGTGCTAAGCATCTCTGGGAACTCCATCAAGATTGTTGGAAGACCATTCCCGGTGACTACCTCTTGAAGCTCATCAAGAGAATGCCAAGAGTGTGCAAAGCAGTCATCATAGCACTTTGAAGAACCTAGAATATAAGACATAATTTCAGTTGTTTCACACTTTTTTGTTAAGTATATAATTCCACATGTGTTATTTCATAGTTTTGATGCCTTCAGTGTGAATGTACAATTTTCATAGACATGAAAATACAGAAAAATCTTTAAATGAGAAGGTGAGTCCAAGCTTTTAGTCTGTGCTGTATATAGTAAAGCTCAAGGTATAATATGTACATACAGTATGTACTAGAGGGTACAATGGCCATAAGTGTTGAGTGACAAGAGAGATAGGTCATTTATAATATTGCTTGTCCATGATGAGGGAGGATCAATACTAGCCCATCAGCACTGCAGAACCATTCTTTCCAGGATATATGACTTTTAGAAAAAGGCAAAATATAGTATAAGAGAAAAAAATGCTCCTTCACAAAGCTATTTTTAGACGCAGTGTTTTTATTGCATTTTTGCAAGTTTTCATTGCTTTCAATAGTGAAAAAAACATTCCACAGATAATTTTATCATTGTATTACCTTATCTGGCTATGTGGTGTGTGGGACATGATCAGACACATTTTTTTGCAGGTCCATCAGCAAGCCATTACTATTTGTAGAGGGCCATTAGGCATCCTTTTCTATTGTTAGATGGCCAGCAAGTGCCACTGTTTTGTATAAATGGAATGAGGAATAAAATAAAAGAACGCAATACTTAGAGTCAAATGTGGTGGAGGCTCAAAGATATTTTGGAGTTGTTTTGCTCCCTGTGGCCTTGGGTGCCATAAACGGTGAAGATTCCCAAAGGATTTTGGTTTACAATGTAGTGCTCAGGGTTAGAAAGCTGGGTTTGATTCGTAGTAGGTCATAAGTCTTCCAGTAGGACAGTGTCTGGTCAGTAGCATGTTTTCCATCCCAGGGTCTGACTGGGTCCCAGATTCCACAATGTTTACCTAATGTGCTGTCAGGAAAATGTAGCATTCCTGGCCACAAGCACTTTTCCAGGTGTCCATGGTTAAATAGACCTTCCCAATCACAGAGTTGGTCAGGACAGAGCTAATGTTATGGGAAGCGTGCTTCTTTAAGGCGGGGATGGCAAGCCTGGAGAAATAGTGGCTGCTGAGGACCGAGTAATCAGGGTTGACCGCTGCCATGAGGATGCGGAAAGGTTCTGTCTCCACGACCTTAAAAGGCAACTTTTGCATGGCAAGCAGTCTGCAAATGTGGCTGTTTGGTATTGTAGCCTGTGAGTGGCTGCATCTATACTATTGTATTTCAAGGACTGGGGTATGGACAACTGAATGCTGCTCTGTGACAAGGATGTGAATGTGGTTGTGTCACCCAAAGACACTTTTTCTGGACATTGGTGCTCAGCTCAAGTAGATGGGTGCTTTGCTCACATGTACCGGGGCATGGTGGTGGTTAGGCTGGTAGTTGTACTTCCCCTGCTAATGCTAGCATGGCATATGTTGCAAATGGCCTTTTTTGAGTTAACTGGACTGTGTTTAAAAAGCACCAGGCTCGTGAACACCTAAACCTTGGCTTGGCAACTTTACCCGTTTTTGTGCTCTGGAGATCAGTTGCCCACCTTGCGTCTCTGGCCATCCAACTGCCTTTTCCTGCCTCCTGTAGTGCTGTGGATCCTTCCCCTTGTGCGCTGCTGTCCTTGCTCTGCATGTCACCTTCCCAGGTTGGGTCAGTGACTTTGTTGTCCACCACCTCGTTTTCCACTTCTGTGCACTGGTCGTCTGCCTTACTTGCTGATGTTGCAACACCACTTGATGGCAATTGTGCCTCATCATCATCCAGCTCTTGCAACAGCAGTTGCATTTTCCAACCGTCACCTTCTTGTGTGCATGGCTGCTCAAATATTTCAGCATCGCAACATGCAATCTCCTCATGTCCCGGTTGGAACGTGCAGGGAAAGAAGCCAGAATCTATTATTAATGGAAATGTGAACAGCTCTTCGGTATGTCCAAGTGTAAGATCACTTGTCGCCGGGTACTCGGCATGGTGTGAGGAAAGAGGATCAGGATGAGGATTATGTGGTTCAGAATCGCGACTACTGAGACTGAACCATGTAAAACAGGGTCGTGTTGGCAAAGTGACTGGAAGCATTATCTGCTATCTATCCAACAAACTTTTCACACTGGTTTGGATTCAAGAATGGTGTTCCATGCCCCCCACAAAGTGGGACAGGAAGTTAGATTGGCATGATGTGTGTGTTTGTTGTGCTCCCGCAGCAGGCACAGTTTCTCCTTGCCCATGTCCTCAGCCTCTGCGCTCACCATCAGCATCACGTTCACTTCCTCATCCCTTACCAGTAGCCTTGCCTATTTTAAATTGCGTATGATATATTCCTGTTGAGAAAACACTGCAAATTGAGATTCTGGTTTGGCTTTTATCCTAAGTCATGTGACAAGGCTCGTTAAAGGGTCAACATTGACTGTTAGGATTGCTACTTCCAATAGGTGGCACTAGAGTTCTAGTCCTCTTCCTCTCTGAAGAGACAATTTGCAGTCAGTAATACAACGCCATCAAAATTTGCCTACTACAGATGGAGTGGTAGAAACCAACCACCAGAGCTAGGCCCAATTTCCAAGAAGAAAGTGGCACGGACATACGTATTTATCAAAATATTACTTTATTTTATTTGTAATGGTAACAACATATCATATGTGCACATGTTTGGAAAATATAATAATATAATACATAAAATCACCAGTATATATAAAAACCTAAATAGGTATAAGGTACCCCATAAAAGGAAGGGTTAATATCAGGAATCCTTTTAAAAACCAATAAAAAGTAAAAGAATATGTGCCACAAGTGCCGAAAACATATATATATATATATATATATATATATATATATATATATATATATATAAGATATAACACATATATCTATATATAATAGGGGTGTATAGGGTAAAAATCTATGAAGTAAAAATATATATATGGCCCACAATATGAGCAATTATTCTAATCATACATCATAGAAAGTGCAAGGTGCATTTGTGCAATGAGGTGGCAAAAAAAGCCCAAGGTGCCAATTCTACAACAAACTGTGTATGAACACAAGGTAATAGTGGGAGGAAAATAGCTAGGAATTCCTGTACCTTTACCGGCGATACCAAATCCAAACAATGCGCATCCCGACGCGCGTTTCGGATGTAAGATCCTTCGTCAGGGGGACTGAGCAAAGCAATGTTTAGTCCTGTTACCACATTTGAACTGCATTTAGCCTACTATATTATTTGAGCCTACTAACTGTGTCTGCCACTCATTACAGTTTTCCTCCACTGAACAAAGCAATGCCGCCTGTTTAGTCCTGTTACCACATTTGAACTGCATTTAGTCTACTTTATTATTTGGGCCTACTAACTGTGTCTGCCACTCATTACAGTTTTCCTCCACTGAACAAAGCAATGCCGCCTGTTTAGTCCTGTTACCAATTTTTAACCTACTTTATTATTTGGGCCTATATCTGTGTTTCCTCCTCATCCTGCCCATTGCCCAGCCACTGCTAGATGAGTCTGCTGGTACATTGACCCAGACCACTACATTCCCCTTCCACTCTACACAGCCAGAATCTGACCCTGCTGAAAGTCAGTTTCCCCTTCTCGCATACCACCTTACACGGGGACAAAGAGGAAGGTGCAGATGAAAGTGCAGGTTCCTTCATCAGGTGGGGGGGCATACTCGTTGGCACTGGCACAGGGCCCCTCATAGTACGCAAAAGTGTCTCTGCCATTGGGAGGCACCACCCGCCATCAAACACACCGCCGTACTATGAGGGGTCATGTGCCAGTGCCAAGGAGTGGGCCCCCCCTGCTTGCTCATGATCACAGCACTTGCAAAGTTGAAATACTTACCTCTCCCTGCTTCACCGCCGTGACGTATTCCGCGTTTCCTGGGCCCACGAAAATCTTGAGCCAGCCCTACCCCCCCACAACTTTAACCAAATGACCCCCAGTTTTCAATGCCTAACTATTATTATAAAGTAAATTAAGATTGACAAGCTTAAGTAATAAGAATTGATGTTTTTGGCATTAAAATGGGCACTGTAGGTGCTTTCCTGTCCTCCACTCACTGCCGAATTTGATTCCCCATTTACTTGCATCGGGTTTCGTGTTTCAGTCGGCCCCCGACTTTTCGCAATAATCGGCCGATTTCACCCGACCCGACTTTTGACAAAGTCAGGTTTCGACTCGATCCGAAAAAAGTAAAAGTCGCTCAACTCTAGCTGGAAGACCTAACACCTCATGCAACACCTCTAATTTTTTTATTACAGCCACTCAGATGGCACAAAGATCAGTTTCATAAACTAATTACGATAGAAATATGTAAAAATAGTAACACAGTAAGTTGACTGGTCAATTGATCCACAGTAGAAGCTGTTATAATTGCAGTCAGCCATGGGCCATGCATGAGGTATGAGGGCCTAGGTCAGCATTTAGAGCCTTGAATTGAAGTTTTAATTAAGACAAGGTGAGTGAGGGACCAGTATAAGCCTCCTGTGCTGGGAGCCATGATACCTAATGCAGCATTTTAAATGTGATTTTTGATCAGCCACACTCAGGTGGCACAAATATCAGCTTGGTATACCACAAATGTTATAAAAATGTAAGAATAGTAACACAGCTAATTGTCTGAAAGTAATCGCAGGCAACACTCAAGAACGAGACCCAACTTAGAGTACAAACATTTCCCAAAATTATTGACTCATACAACTAAAGTGTCATCAATTTCACAGAGTAGAAATATTATAATTGTGCAGTTTTTTTTTCTTCAGTTACTGTATTGTCTACTCGACTCCCCTTCTTTGGCAGCCACACACCGATATTATTATTTATTGTTATAGCGCCATTTCTGTGAAAAGGGTATACATACTATAAACAAGTACAATAATCTTAAACAATACAATTCAATGAATGCTACTGGAGGAAAGATTACCCTGCCCATTAAGGATCACAGTCTAAAAAGGATGGATGAGGATACAATAGGAAAGGGTAGAGCTGCTTGCTCAGCGATATAGTGGAGCGATGGTTAATGTTTGTTATAGGTTTGTCAGAAGAGGTATTTCTTAAGGTATCTTTAGAAGGTTCCCATGGTAGGCGAGAGTATAATATGTTGAGGGACACAGTTTCAGAGTAGAGTGTCACGATAAAGCTGTCGGGTGACCAGGGGCTCTTTCCCTGTCACTAACGCTGGGAGCGCCCTAGCTCGACCTACTCCCTGGGATACTTTTGAAGGTTAAGATGCCTCCACCCTTGCCTTATCTCCTGTGTTAGCACTCCATCTGTTCTCTTCCCCCCACCCAGGGAAGAGGGACGTTACTGTGCACCATAGTACACTCACCCGACAAACAAGGCAAGACATAAAACGGTTTAACTGAAAACTCCGTACAAAATATTCACTCACATATAGCAGAGGGATGCATCGGGGCATGGACAAAGGGGAATAAACCAAAATAGAGAAGGATAAGGAATTACCACACATACAAAACAAGCAACAGTCACTGATAACTCCTCCGACTCTCCCTCTCATATGAACTCATCTCCCTTTGTTAGCCATGCAGCATAATAGCTCTGACAAGGATTTGTAGCAAAGTCCAGATTATAAATGGGAAAGGAGTGGCTAACCGAGCTCAGATGTGAGCACAGGGATTTACAACATGGTTGAATAACCCCTGTTCTGCCAGAAGGAATAAATACTTTTGAAAAGAAGAAGTGCTTCTTTCTCAGTGTCAGAGTAGGAGCAATCAGGCGCTGCTTTCTTCTGGCTCCACAATGTCGCGGTAACCCCGTGACATAGAGGGGATCTACTGGAGAAATCTAGTATGTGATTGTGGGACGAGGAGATAAAAGGGGAGTAGAGAAGGAGATCTTGTGAAAATCGGATGTTGCGTGCAGGTAAGTACCAGAAGACTAGATCACAGATGGATGGAGGAGACAGGTTTTGGATAGCTTTGTATGCCAAACTTAGGGTTCTGATCCGGTGTCTCTGGGCAATAGGCCGGTGGAGCGATTGGCAGAGGGGAGAAACCAAGGAATAGCAGGGTGACAGGTGGATCAGTCAGGCAGCAGAGTTTAGGATAGATTGAATTGGTGTGATAGTGTTACAAGTAGGCCACAGAGCAGGAGGTTGCAGTAGTCGAGGTGGGAGATCATGAAGACATGCACTAGTGTTTTTGCAGATTTATGGTTGCGGCATCTGTGGATTTAGTAGATATTAATGAGTTGGAGTAGGCAGGAAGGGGAAAGGGATTGGATTCTAGATTTGCAGGAATGATCATAGTCAAGCCATTGATTTTGATGGATAGGTCAGTTGGGGGGTTTGAATGAGATGGTGTAAAGATGATGAATTCGGTTTTATCCATGTTAAGTTTTAGAAACCTTACAAAGAAGAAAGATAAAATAGAGGACTGACATTGTGGGATTCTGGTAAGTATGGAGGTGATATCAGGTTCAGAGAGGCAGATCTGTGTGTCATCAGCATATAGGTGATACTAAAAGTCGTGAGACTCTATGAGCTGTCCCACGGCAAAGGTGTAGATGGAGTACAGCAGGGATCCTGAAACTGAACCCTGGAGGACACTGACAGATAGGGGGCGAAATGAGGAGGTGGTGTGTGAGTGGGAGACATTGAATGTCCTGTCTGTTAGGTATAAGGAAATCCAAAATAGTGTCAAGTTTACGATGCCAATAGATTACAGAGTCTGTAGTAAGAGGGAATGGTCCACTGTGTCAAGGGCAGTATATAGGTCCAGGAGGAGGAGGACAAAGTAGTGTTGCTTATATTTGGTGGATAGTAGGTCATTGTTGACTTTAGTCAGGGCAGTTTCACTGAAATGGTGAGGTCAGCAGCCAGATTGTAAGAGGTCAGAGAGGGAGCAGGAGGATACATTTGAGGACAGTTCAAAATAGATGTGTTGCTCCACTAGTTTTGAGGCATATGGAAGAAGTGATATGGGGTGATACCTATACACGAAGAATGGGTCAAGGGAGGACTTTTTGAGTATGGGTGTGATGTAGGTATGTCTGATGCCTGAGGGAAAGACAACAGTTGTTACTGACAGGTTGAAGTGTTGGGTTAGTTTTGGGATGAAGACTGCTGTAAGATTTGGAATGAGGTGGGATGGGATTGGGTTAAGTTCACAGGTGGAGAGACATGATTTGGAAAGTAAAGAGGAAAGTTGATCTTCCATGATGATGAAGATTGTTTTGGAGGAGGAGAGTTTAGTAGTTATGAGGAGTGGCTGTGGGGAATTTAGGCAAAAGCTGTGCCTTATGTTGTCAATCTTCTGCTTAAAAAAAGAGGCAAAGTCTTCAGCTGAGATAAGTGGATAGGGAGGGAGAAATGAGGGACAAGGAGAGAATTGAAAGTACTGATTAGCTGTTTAGGGTTGTGAGACAGGGATGATATGAGAAATGAGAAGTAGGTTTGTTTTGCTGCAGTGACAAATTGCGCAACATTTTGAAAACTTCTGTTACTGGATGGGCTACTCGACTCCCTTTTTTGGGCAGTGGCACATGGGTATGCCTTGTAGATGAGGGACAGAGTATGCTCCAGTGTATGTCAAGCTCTGCATCAAGTGACCTCTCCTCCTTTTCCTCCACCTTAACATCACACACAGTACAGTCCTCATAAGTTGCAACCCAATTACCCTTGTTTCCCCTGCATCACAACTCTCTAACTGCCCAACTGACTGTGGGGAACCACAGATGGGCGAGTCTTCAGAGCTGTTTGCACATTCTAGTCCTTGAGAGGAGGAAAGCGTCTGCACCGATGGGCCAAATATTTTGCAGTTGGATCCAGGACTGGATTATGTAGGGCCTAAACAGAATCCAGACCCTTGTCACCAGACATTAACCCCCGGGGGTGGAGGTGATCCTGATGAGATGCAGATACCAGAGGTGCACATGGACTGTACATTAGTGTAAGGGCAGGAAGAGGTGGAGGGTGATTCTCAGGTCGTATAATGGGAGAACAGAGAGGATGAGGATTAGGTTGTATATCCCACTTTGTGAAACTAGGGGCACGCAGCTGAGTAGCTCATCAGAGAAGGTGGTGGAGGTTACATTGCGGTTTCCCACACAGACAGTAAGTGATACAACCATGACAAGCACTACATCCTCAGTCACTGCTCTGGCTTTGTCAAGCAGCGGTCACGAGTCTGTAATTCGCAGGGGTGACAAGGGTTGGCTAGACTGCCCCTTTTTTGAGAACAGAAAGGATGACTCAACTCAAGTTATCTACGAACTTTGTAAAAAAACTACTGAGTAGTAAAAAATCCAATAATTTGCGTATTACATGCATGAACTGGAACATGCACGATGAACTTGCGTCAGTCTGGGAATCTCACTGCCCTTAAGTGTGGACTAGCAGGCATCGTGAACCACCACCCAGCCCATTAACCATATCTGCTGCTTCTTTCTCCTCAGTCAACATGGCAAGTGCTCTCACACAGTTCTCCATCCACACAACTTCCACTTGTTTACCCGCTAAGGTCGAGGTGAGTGAGAGCCCATCAGCTGTTATAGAAGTGGACGTGCCTGCTGTTTATGATTGATCTCAGACACCGAGTACTTCACATTTTTCTCAATCCACCATAACATCTGCACCTGCACCTTGCTCACAGTCCAGCAGTTTGTTGTGTTCACTCTACATCACCCTCTGTCACCACAGCAGCCAGCCCTCATTCATGCAGTTGTGGTCATAGAAAATAATGTTTCCTTCTACACATAGCAAAGCTAAGAGCTTGAACTTCACCATCTTCAATTCACTAATAATAATAACCTAAATTTTTATAGTGCAAACATATTCTGCAGATTTTTCCAAGTCAGCATTTCTTGTAAAACAGTCATAAGTTACAAAGTTAAAGATAATCAAACAATTAAAGCACAAATAATGATGACCGTGCCCTTCAGAACTTACAATCTACAATGCGGTGGGGGTGACACAAACTACACAAAGTGCTTATTTGAAATGATGGTCCATTCATCTTGAGGAAATGGGGTGAAGATAAAATCTGCATGAGGTTTTTTAGATTCGGTTGAGTTTCATGTTGAATTATGTTCGGAGAAGTAGAGAATAGACTATATTTAAAAAGGACTTTGATTAGGGAAAGTGCTAGGTTGCCCTAAACACATATGTTTTTAGGGAGCACCTAAAAATGTGTAAGTTGTGGTTAGTTCTAATATCATGGGGCATAAAGGATAAGAGTTGAGTTATCTAGGTTGGAGATTGAACATAGCAGGACAAAAACCAGATCAGGGGTGTTACCGTCTTTGTGTGTCTCAGAAGTTGAAAGTTGTGAGAGGCCATGAGAAGTTAGGATTTATAACAAAGGAGTACCAGCGGAGCAAAGAAGTAGTGCAAAATTTAAATATTTATTAATTTTACAAACAATTGGTGCATAATACATAATACACAATACAAAAGGATGGTTAAAAAAGAGTGAGTCCCCACCGGTGCAAAAGCTGTCAATTATCAGTATCCCATATATAAGATTATAGCAGGAGAGCAGCCGAACATATGTGCCAAATCACATCTGTGGGTAACCAATATACCCCCCACAGTACCTAATACCAATAGCAAAGCGGCGCTTACCAATAAATTATGTGGAGGCAGTGTGCACCGGGCGGGATTCAGTCCAGAGATGTCCCCGACGCGCGTTTCACCTACGCGGGTGTTTAGCTTTCTCAAGGGGAAGTTAGGATGCAGTTGGGGAGGTTGGGTTGTTGAAGTCTCCCAGGATAAGGGTTGGCAATTCTGAGGACATGAAATGTGGCAGCAAGCCAGAAAAGTGGTCAAGGAAGTGGGTGGGTGAGCCTGAGGGACAGTATTTGAAAGCTACTCTGGTAGAGAGAGGGAATGGAAAACCCTGACGGTGTAAACCTCAAAAGATATGCACATTGTTAGGGCTAGCGGAACGCACCAAATAATTAGAGAGATGGTATAAGGTGTGTTCGCAGCCCGGGGTCCACCGTGCAGAGATGGAACCTGCTGCTGAGTAATGATGGACTATATGGCGGTACAATGAGGATACACACAGGGGTTAGCTTCACCCTGTATGGAAGAAGTGAACCCTGTTGCATCACAGGGCCGCGGTACAGCACAAAGAGCGCAAGCAAGGAGTCACAGAACTCAATCCCAAGACACAGGTTTAGAGTTCGTCTAGACCACTTGCGCTCGACACCGCTACTTGGTGTCAGAGTATAACTTAAATAACAATTTTATGCACAAGAGTGCGAGCAGTGCCGCTCTGGCGGACGCCACTAACCACCCAGACTTGGGTCAGGAAAGCGCTCTAATAGCGCACGGCGCCGCACTGGCGGTCACAGCAATAGACGCTGTATCGTGTGTTTAGTACTGATGGCTCTGTCGGGCGCTAGATAGCAAACATGCACTTTACACGAGCAGTCAAACACAAGGGAGGGGATGATTAATGAGCGAATTTCATACATCAACACACACACATTTACACTAGCACATGGCCAAGCGGCCATGCGAACCTTTTATAACAGCTGTGTTACAAGACCTTCCTGATGGTCCAATAGGAGCTGCAACAGGACCTGAGCATGTGACCCCCGACCTCCAAGGGAGGTCGTCCCGTGGGCATGATCAGTAAGGGAAAGGCAGGACTTAGGCTGAGTTCACATGTAGCAGAATTGCCGCGGAAATTTCCGCAGCAATTCTGCGCCTCCTGCCGCGGGTATATCGCATGCAGAATTTGCATGCATATACCCACAGAAAACTAGCGTTTTGCAAGCATAATTAGCTTGCAGAATGCTAGCGTTATCCAAGCGATCTGTAGCATCGCTTGGAAAACTGTTTGACAGGTTGGTCACACTTGTCAAACATAGTGTTTGACAAGTGTGACCAACTTTTTACTATAGATGCAGCCTATGCAGCATCTATAGTAAAAGATAGAATGTTAAAAATAATAATAATAAAAAAAAAAAGGTTATACTCACCTCAGCGGCGTCCGTTCCTAATGCTGTGTGTTCAGGACCTTCCATTGACGTAGCGGTCACGTGACCGTGGGTCATGTGACCACGACGTCATCGCAGGTCCTTCACACACACCTCGGAAGCCGCTGAGAAGGTCGGGCCGCCAGAGGGTGAGTATATCGCTATTTTTTATTTTAATTCTTTTTTTTTTACCACTTATATGGTGCCCAGTCCGTGGAAGAGAGTCTCCTCTCCTCCACCCTGGGTACCAACCGCACTTGATCTGCTTACTTCCCGCATGGTGTGCACAGCCCCGTGCGGGAAGTAAGCAGATCAATGCACTCCTATGTGTGCAGAATCGCCGCGATTCCGTAATTTTAATGAACATGCTGCGTTTTTTTCTGGATTGCGATTCCGCTCAGGAAAAAAATGCAGCATGTGCACAAAAAATGCGGATTGCATTCTGTTACATAGGATGCTTAATGTTAGCGTTTTTTTCGCGGTTTTATAGCGTTTTTATAGCAAAAAAACGCGAAAAAAACGCAAAAAATCTGCTACGTGTGCACACAGCCTTAGTCCCAGAAAGACCTGCTCGCTGCTGATCAGTTCGGGCTACAAAGGCAGAGCCTGGAAGGGCAGCAGTTACCAGTCGCACAGTATCAGCCTGAGCCAGACGCTGGGACTGATGTCTCCACTGAGCAGGCTCCACTGCGGCTGGAGAAGAATGGGAGACTGCAGCAGAGATGGTTCGAGATTCCCCCTGTGCAGAGGCGGGAACTCGACATGTATTCCTTGCATTGTAATCCGGAGATGTATATGCTGTACACTATCAGTTTTCCGATAACTAATAATTGTGAACAGCCTGCGGCCTCATCTGTTGATCATCGCCCAATCTTGTAATTGTCTGGACAATAGGGTACCAGAGAACAAGGAGCAAGACAATAACATTTGGTAAAAATCAACACATCAATTTTATTAAGTTATTAAATAGTAAAAAAGTTGTACATATAAATATCACTACAATACGTGAAACACCAATGTAATGCAGATAGCTAAGTCCCCGCCCTCATAAAACCCCACACAGCAGTGATATGCACTGGCCCGTCACAGGTAGAACGATCCTATAATCATAAAGGGAAACAGAGCGGAAGCCAGAGCCATAGTAAGCTAGGCGAACAATGAAAGTAAGTATGTGCACTAAGTGTATCTGTACCTGAAGTGCAACAATAAACAGTGAAAGTACGCCATGATTGCTTACCAGTAAATAGGTGGGGGACAAAAGGGGTCGAATATGGGATCCCGATTCGCATTTCGTGGCGGCGTGGGGCCGCATTCTCAAGGGAATGTTTCTTCAGATGGATTTAAGGAATTTCAGATAAGACAGTGTATATCTTGTAGCACATCTAATGTGATTTATTATGCGACATGCTCATGCCCCAAGATATACATAGGTCTTACTACAAGAGAGTTGAGAGTACGGATTCGGGAGCATGTGCAGGACATTGGCACGGCCAAGACGGTGTCCGATATCTCGGACTTAAAGACGACTCCTCGTCATTTCAAATTATTCCATAGTGATACAAGAGTGCAAGAAAAGTTAGGGGGATTGATGCCCTCCATATGGGCATAAGAGAAGGTGACAATAAGAAACTCCTCGCACAAATCAAAACTAGATGGATTGTTCAATTAGATACTATGTCACCAAAGGGACTTAATGAATGCCTAAGCTTTGCTCCCTTCTTATAATATTCTAAAGCGCTGCGGAATATGTTGGCGCTATATAAATAAAAATTATTATTATTATTACTCTTGCCGGTTACCTAGCCTCCCGTCCCTTCATGCCCCTTTGTCTAAGTTCCCCCGGATATTTGTTTTTAATTATGTTTTAATTTTATTGTTTTTCTAGTGTCCGTGACCTTGATTGTATCTTACTATGTTTTGCATTGGGAAAAACTTCCTCCATGGATCTGAGGATTAACCTGAAATATATTTCTGGATCGCAACCACATCGCATGGGCAAGAATATAACTTTTCCACAGCACTTATGGACTGCACAATTATGCGTTTAAATTGCTTATTTGTAATATTTGTAATTTGTTATTGCTCTGATTGAATGTGATGCATTCCTGTAGTGGTTTCTAGTTTGCGGTATCCTCTGGCGATGTGGATTGCGACATATGGTTGATCATTCATCCTCTTTGTGTGGCTGTGTGCATCGCGCTGTGTCCAGCTGGGTTCTGTCAGCGGATGGGCGTCTTTATGCTGTGCGCATCATGTCCTGGGTCTTTCCCCGGCGCGTACGCGTTGCATAACGCATTACCGGCGGTCTAGGACCTGGCGGCCCCAGTGCGCATGCGCCGATTAATGCCACCATGATTGACCGAATACGGCCATGTGATTGGGTTCATCGGGTTACTTAAAGGTCCTGGTGGGGGCTTATTGCACATTCCCTTGTGAAAGCGGCCCCACGCCGCCGTGAAACACACATCGGGATTCCATATCCGACCCCACTTGTCCCCCACCTAATTACTGGTAAGCATGGTGTACTTTCACTGTTTATTGTTGCACTTCAGGTATGGATACGCTTAGTGCACATACTTACTTTCATTGTTTGCCTAGCTTACTATTGCTCTGGCTTCCGCTCTGTTTCCCTTTATGATTATAGGATCGTTCTACCTGTGACGAGCCAGTGCATATCACTGCTGTGTGGGGAGTTTATGAAGGTGTGGACTTAGCTAGCTACATCACATTGGTGTGTCACGTATTGTAGTGATATTTATATGTACAACTTTTTTACTATTTAATAACTTAATAAAATTGATGTGTTGATTTTTACCAAATGTTATTGTCTTGCTCCTTTTTCTCCTATTGCTCTCTGATATCTTTTTGGAGCTGACTTAGTCTGGCTAGGGGTAGTGGACAATTTGTGTCACCCCCCCATTCCTTAATTATGTATATGGGTTTTCTGTTATCACAATAGGGTACCAGCAGAGAGCTCTTCAATCCAAAGAACACAGGGGATGGTTCTGCTTGTCTCCCAGCCTGTGATCTCTGTCATAATTGGATGGCCAATCCAATTTGTGGGTTGTGGAAATGCAGCCTTTCTGCCTTATGGATACAGATGGGTTCCGGAAGCAGATGACAGCCGCGGTCTACCAGTACCAGTTTCCCTTACTTCCCTTAGAAAGATGTGCCTGTGCTGCACCAGCATGTTTTGAAAAAAAATCAATGAGTGAGAGGGTGCATTTTAACACTGACACCTGGACGATCAAGCATGGACAGGGGAGTTATATCTCACTGACTAGGCATTGGGTGACTCTGTTGGCTGGGGGGCAGGTGGGGAAGGGTCTGCTCCACAAGCTATTTTGTTTGTCTCAGAACTCTCTTTAAAAAAGTCCCAGACTGGGGAACACCTAACTCTTTGATGGAGAAATTCAGGACTGTCAGTGCTCTGTGGAACTGCTGCTTGCCTTCTCCCTCTGGTCAACACATTGCCTCTTCCTGTCTGTTTCGGTGCTACCAATCTCTCCCCCTCTGCGCTGCTGGCCTTGCTTTGAAAGTAAGCTTCCTAGGTTGGGTTGGTGACTTCTTCATCCACCACCTTGACTTCCACCACCTCACCTTGGTCCTCATGATTTTGCAAATTAAAAACAACATGACATAGCGGCAACTGTGCCTCATTACAATCTTCCTCCTCCTTATTCCAAATTTGCAGTTCCCTACCATCATATTCTTGTGGCAGTAGCTGCTCTAAGTTTTGTGCATCTCTAAGCAGCATGTTGTCCTGTCCTTTTTAGAGCATGGAGGTTGTGAGGCCACAATCAAGAAATGTTGTGGTAAACGCATGCACAACACCTTATAACGGCCCCAAATGCTGCCAAAATGCATCAAATGAGGGACAGACACCAGGAAAGTGGCCTCAATTCACCCACAGTACAATTTGAAGCATGGCACTGCAGCAATCAGCCAGGCATGAGGTATTGGAGTCTGGGACAGCATTTACTACTTTCAATAGAACGTCACAGTAAGACTAGGTGGGTGAGGGATCAGTGTAGGCCTCCTGTGCAGGAAGCCCTGATACCACATGCAACACCTCTAACTGCTTTCATGCTGAGTCAAACTCAGGTGGCAAAAATATCAGTTTGATAGACTGCCATTGTCAGAAAAATTTAAGGATAGTAACACGGGTAGCTGAGTCAAAGAAAGGGTAGGCCTGATGGTCTCGGAGGTCTACTTCTACAGGCAACACGCATGAAGGAAACACAACCAGGTGTCTACACATTTTCAAAAATTAGTGGCAGACACCACCAAAGTGGCATCAGTTTCACCACAATATAGATACTATAGCATGGACTGACTGGTCTTCCAATACATCCAATCCAGCAGATGGAAACCCAACCAGAAGTGTTCACATTTAAAAAAAATTATAGGTAGACACCACCAAAGTGGCATCAGTTTCACAACAGCATAGATAGCATAATATGGATAGATAGGTCTTCCACTATGCTCAATCCAGCAGATCGAACCCCAACCAGGAGTGTTCACATTTCCAAAAATTATTGGCAGACAATACCAAAGTGGCATCAATTCATCACAGTAGAAATAGTATGATAGGGACTGACAGGCCTTCCAATACACCCAATTCAGAAAATTGACAGCCAACCAGGAGTGTTCACATTTCGAAAAATTATTGGTAGACAATACCAAAGTGCCATAAATTTCACCACAATAAATATAGGGACTGAAAGCTCTTTCACTATACCCAATCCTGCATATGGACACTCAACCAGGAGTATCCACATTTAAACAAATAAGAGCCTTACACCAGAGTAATGGCATACATTTCACAAGAGTAGAAATAGTATAATAGGGACCTACAAGTCGTCCACTACACCTAATCCAGCAGATGGACACCAACCTGGAGTTTTCGCATTTCAAAAAATGAGGGCCTGACACAGCCAAAGTGGAATAAATGTCACGAGAATAGAAATAGTATTGTCATGGCTAGGACAAGGTTATGTCTTGTACTCTCAGGGTTAATGTTCTTAGCCTCTCTTTCAAGATGGGAGGGCTATTTATACTCGCTCCTAACCTGGTATCCTTGTCAGCTATAGGTTTTTCTGCAGTCTGTATGCTTGACCTCTGAAGTGAGTGCTGGCTTTCTTAGTGTCTTGCTGTCACGTTCTTTATCCATTTTCCTGGATTACTGACTTCTGGCTTGGCTTCTGACTATTCTCTGACTCTCCCTGTTAGTATCTGGTGATCTCCTGGCTAAGACCTCTGTTTGTTTCACTATTATTTTATGCTTGTCCCTTCTCTGTTTCCCTGGCGTCTGGCTCACCCCTGACCACCTCCCACACTGTCACATGATCGTAGGTCCTGTTGCTTTACCTGATCACTCTGTCATCTGTCTCATGTGGAAGGTCCCGTTGGTGATCAGGTTAGTTACCCGGTTTCTGGTCCTGCTCCGTTGCTGTTGGGTGTAGTTTCCCCTGCTGCATTAATACCCGGGTATCGCGACAAGTATAATAGGGATCGACATGTCTTCCACTACAGCAATCCAGCAGATGTAGACCAAAAATGACTATTCATATTTCTACAAATTTGTGTTAATATCAGCAGCAGCAGCCACAGAAGCCACACTAAAGATATCACAGACTGCAGTTACGTGATATTAATGTAGCATACTAAAAAATGCCATATCACCTAGTCTGTACTATCTGTGATTGGGTTGCAAAAGTCCTTGGAGATCCATAACTTGTTCATCTTGATGAAAGTTAGGCGGTCTACACTTTAAGGGGACAGCCGGCTGCTCTTATCTGTCAGGATACCACCAGCAGCACCGAATACACTCTCCGAGAGAACGCTGTCTGCTGGTCACGATAAAACCTCCCAAGTGTATGAGGTGAACTCAGGCCACTGAACCATCTGAACCAACTTCATTTACCATGCGGATAGGCAAAATTTTAGTGGCCAACAGATTCAAAATGGTGGAGTTCAACCTCTTAGCTTTGTCATGCGTAGGAGGAAACAAACTTTTATGTGACCACAAATACAGTGGGCTGGCTGCAGTGCTGAGAAAGGACGGAGTACAGTGAACTGGACAAAGTTTTGGACCGTGAATGAGGTGCAGGCGGAAATGTTATGGTTTATTGAGAAAGTTGTGGTGTGCTTGTTCTCTGAGGTCAAAAACAGCAGGCATGTCTGCTTCCGTTACTTCTGACAGCAAGCTCTCATTCAGCTTGACTTTAGAGGGTAAAGAACCTGAGGTTCTGCGGTCAAAGACCTGTGTCTCAATAGTTGATATGGTAACAGAGGAGGAGGAAGAAGCAGCAGATGTAATTGATGGGGCGGCTCATGGTTCTTGAGGTCCGCTGGTCCACATTTTTGCACAGTGGGATTGCCACAGTAACGTATGTTGATTTGGCATGTGAAAGTTCACCCTTGTATGCTGCTGGTCACAGTCAGAGTTGTAGCCGAGGATGCATTGCTCGTCGTGGCTACATCACTATGTGTCCTTGACGTTACGGTGCAATGTAACCTTTGTCTTCCTCCTCAGATGACCTACTCAGCTGTGTGCCTCTATGTTCATGCCAACTGGGATCTAACACCTCATCATCATCCTTTGTGTTATCACATTCCTCGCCATTGAAGTTATGCTCCTCTTCTTCCTGCCCTGACAGCACAGTACAGTCCATTCAGCCATCCGTACCTCTGGACAACGCCAGTATCACCTGTGTCAGCTCCACAACATCTGTTAAACCTGCTTGTCCATCTGTCCCTTTGGGACAGCTGCCACGTGTCTGGGGTCTAACTGGAGGTAGCACCAGTGTCCCTCAAGCATTCCATTCCGACCCTGTTCGAGGGGACTTACAGTGGGGCAAAAAAGTATTTAGTCAGTCAGCAATAGTGCAAGTTCCACCACTTAAAAAGATGAGAGGCGTCTGTAATTTACATCATAGGTAGACCTCAACTATGGGAGACAAACTGAGAAAAAAAAATACAGAAAATCACATTGTCTGTTTTTTTATCATTTTATTTGCATATTCTGGTGGAAAATAAGTATTTGGTCAGAAACAAACAATCAAGATTTCTGGCTCTCACAGACCTGTATCTTCTTCTTTAAGAGTCTCCTCTTTCCTCCACTCATTACCTGTAGTAATGGCACCTGTTTAAACTTGTTATCAGTATAAAAAGACACCTGTGCACACCCTCAAACAGTCTGACTCTAAACTCCACTATGGTGAAGACCAAAGAGCTGTCAAAGGACACCAGAAACAAAATTGTAGCCCTGCACCAGGCTGGGAAGACTGAATCTGCAATAGCCAACCAGCTTGGAGTGAAGAAATCAACAGTGGGAGCAATAATTAGAAAATGGAAGACATTCAAGACCACTGATAATCTCCCTCGATCTGGGGCTCCACGCAAAATCCCACCCCGTGGGGTCAGAATGATCACAAGAACGGTGAGCAAAAATCCCAGAAACACGCGGGGGGACCTAGTGAATGAACTGCAGAGAGCTGGGACCAATGTAACAAGGCCTACCATAAGTAACACACTACGCCACCATGGACTCAGATCCTGCAGTGCCAGACGTGTCCCACTGCTTAAGCCAGTACATGTCCGGGCCCGTCTGAAGTTTGCTAGAGAGCATTTGGATGACCCAGAGGAGTTTTGGGAGAATGTCCTATGGTCTGATGAAACCAAACTGGAACTGTTTGGTAGAAACACAACTTGTCGTGTTTGGAGGAAAAAGAATACTGAGTTGCATCCATCAAACACCATACCTACTGTAAAGCATGGTGGTGGAAACATCATGCTTTGGGGCTGTTTCTCTGCAAAGGGGCCAGGACGACTGATCCGGGTACATGAAAGAATGAATGGGGCCATGTATCGTGAGATTTTGAGTGCAAACCTCCTTCCATCAGCAAGGGCATTGAAGATGAAACGTGGCTGGGTCTTTCAACATGACAATGATCCAAAGCACACCGCCAGGGCAACGAAGGAGTGGCTTCGTAAGAAGCATTTCAAGGTCCTGGAGTGGCCTAGCCAGTCTCCAGATCTCAACCCTATAGAAAACCTTTGTAGGGAGTTGAAAGTCCGTGTTGCCAAGCGAAAAGCCAAAAACATCACTGCTCTAGAGGAGATCTGCATGGAGGAATGGGCCAACATACCAACAACAGTGTGTGGCAACCTTGTGAAGACTTACAGAAAACGTTTGACCTCTGTCATTGCCAACAAAGGATGTATTACAAAGTATTGAGATGAAATTTTGTTTCTGACCAAATACTTATTTTCCACCAGAATATGCAAATAAAATGATAAAAAAACAGACAATGTGATTTTCTGTATTTTTTTTTCTCAGTTTGTCTCCCATAGTTGAGGTCTACCTATGACGTAAATTACAGACGCCTCTCATCTTTTTAAGTGGTGGAACTTGCACTATTGCTGACTGACTAAATACTTTTTTGCCCCACTGTACCATGGGTGCATGGGGCTCACGTAGTCATGCCCCCTTCGGAGTCCCCCCGGACCGTGGTCCCAAGGTTCCACAAAAATATCAATAAAAAACGAATGTGAACTTCACCACCTGTGCCCCCGCTTCAATTCGTTACACACCACCTCTGCAAACAGCTAAATTTCAGCAGCAGTAAATTACAAGGTGAAATAAGGAGTTCTGTATCATGTCAGTCACAGAACAAAGAATTGTTTGAGTGTGGAAGAGGCCTATATGACAAAGAAAATATGCTACAAACAATTTGAAAGTCAGATGTCCCCCACTGTATGACGTTAGGAGCACAAGATTTTTTTGGTGGCCTCTGCATCAGGCGTCTATAACACGCTAGATGCTACAAACTATTTTAAAGTCAGGTCTCCTACTGTATGACACTAGAAACACAAGAATTTTTTTGGCCTCTGGATCACCAGATGCTACATAATATTTTAAAGTTAGGTCACCTACTGTATGACGTTAGTAACAGAAGAATTTGACCTCTGAATCAGTTCGCTATAACACACTAGATGCTACAAAGTATTTTAAAGTCAGGTCCCCCACTGTATGACACTAGGAACAGAAGAATTTTTGTGACCTCTGGATCAGGCCTCTATAACACACTAGATGCTACAAACTATTTTAAAGTCAGGTCCCCTTCTGTATGACGTTTAGCAACAGAAAAAAATTGGTTATGTGTGTGAAATCTGCAGACAGCTTAATTTCAACCCAACAAAATTGACAAAGTGTGAAATGACGGGCTGTCTAACTTTTTGCAACAGAAAAATTATAATTTTTTTTTTTTAATGTGCGTTAGGTCTGCAGACCGTTTCATATCACCACAGTACTAAATGAAAAGGTGGAATACAGCAGGCTGTTTCGCATTTAGCTAGTGAAAAAAAATTATTTTAAATGCTATACTCGTGCATGGAGCCTAATAGAAGCAGTGCACAACACACTTGTAGGACATGTGCCCTGCTGGTTTTGTCTGTGGTCCTCAGTAATGGCCAAAAAGATGTTAGAAGGTAAGTTTAACAGCCACATTGGACACTAGCTAGCTACACTATCTGACTGATATACAACCGCCTAGCTAATTAGCTAAAATCTTGCTGCTAACAGTGCCAATGTCAGAAGCAGTCTCTCTGCATTGTTACAGTGTCAAATTGGTGCTAAAACAAGATGTCAGCTCTTTAAATGGAGAGGGACATTTGATTTCCGCAGCTAATGACACAAGCCGTGGTGTCAGGACATTGCGAATGTTTCCTGCACCCTGATTGGCTAGCCGCAATGTGCACACGAAAAGTTAGGAAATAAATTTTACTAGAATGCCGTGCCTTTGAGCTCTGCAAACCCCTCCCCTCATCAAACACATGCAAAACGCTCATGATACACCACCATTATTGTTGCAAAAGAGCTGAAAATAATTTTGTGGCAATGCAAATATTATCTCACACTTTTTACCGTATGTTACCGATTTTATAAAATTTTGCTCGTGTTTCCGATCACGAATCAGAATGTGCCATATTTATGTTTGGTGATCATTTTCCGGACCAATTCACTCATCACTACTTAATAGCACAACTGATCTATTCCATTTAGTCCTGTATCCATTTCCTACTTGAATATCATTGCAAATAAGGTTTACAGATAGATCTTTCTGGTATAGAGACATTGCTCATTGTGGACTGCTGTTGCTGTTTATTACTTAAAAGGAACCTGTCAGCAGATTTGTGCATAGTAAATTACAGACAGTGTCAGGTCGGCACTGTTAATATTGAATAAAATAATATGGGCAGCTTGGTGGCTCAGTGGATAACACTGCAGCCCTTCACCGCTGGAGTCCTGGGTTCAAACCCCACCAAGAACAACATCTGCAAAGAGTTTGTATTTTCTCTCCGTGTTTGCATGGGTTTCCTCCCACATTCCAAAGACATACTGATAGGGAATTTAGATTATGGGGACAATGTGTGTAAAGCGCTGCGGAATATAAAAAAAAGATTATTATTATACCTTGGTTGATGAAAATCGTCTTTTGGTTGTTGTTTAATCTTTCTTTTCAGTTTTCAGTTAATGATATGCTTGTGCTCCGGTGCGGGCCTGTTGGAGCATCTTCATGTGGTGCTCTGATTAGGTATTCAAGTATATGGCCTGACAGGTCATCGATCCTTCAGTGACCTGCCCACAAGTTTAAATAATGAATATTACATATATCTTGGGGAAAAAAAAGTTCTGCTGGCAGGCGCCGGCAGCGGCACCTGCGCTGCAGCCTGATTGCATATGTAATGAATTATATGCACATTTGTTTGATGAAATCCTGAAGTTCATAAAAAAATCCATTTGAAAAATGGCGCCGGCCACACCTGCGCAGTAGCAGCTATTGGCAATCTGATCGATGCTACTGCACAGGTGCCAGCGGCGCCATCTTGCTAAAGGAAAAAAATTACTTCTCCAATATGGTGCCGCTGCAGCTATTGGTGATTGCTGATGGCTGCTACTATGCAGACGCTGGCGATGCCATCTTGGAGGAGGAAATTTTTTACGGCCGTAGAAAGGCGTATATTACGGATGCGTTATATACGGCTGATAGGACCTGACCCATTGGGAATAATTGGGCCGTTTGTTAGGCGTGTTTTATGGACGTATTTTATGCGCTCTTACGTCCGTAAAACTCACTAGTGTGACGCCGGCCTAACAGTTATGGGATCACCGATAGATGCTACTGTGCAAGCATGGCCAGCGTCATTTTCAAATGGATTTTTGTTTTTTGTGAACTTCAGGATTACAGCAAAGAAATGTGTATATATTTTATTACACATGTGTTTATGCTGCAGTGCAGTTCCCCCGGCTGACGCCTGCCTGCAGAAGGTTTTTTTTTTTAATTTTAGTATGTATATATAATATTCATTATGTAAACTAGGGGACAGGTCACTGAGGGATCAGTGACCTGTCAGAAGCCATACCTAAGCAGAGCATCACATGAAGACCCCCCAACAGGCCTGCCCCTAAGCACAAGCATATCATTATTATTATTATTATTATTATTATTATTATTATTATTATTTATTTATTTATATAGCACCATTGATTCCATGGTGCTGTACATAAGAAGGGGTTACATACATATTACAGATATCACTTACAGTAAGCAAACTAACAATTACAGACTGATACAGAGGGGCGAGGTCCCGGCCCTTGTGGGCTTACATTCTACAGAATGGTGGGGAAGGAGACAATAGGTTGAGGGTTGCAGGAGCTCCGGTGTTGGTGAGGCGGTAGCTTCGGTAGTGGTGAGTAGGCAGCGGGGTCAGTGCAGGCTGTAGGCTTTCCTGAAGAGGTGGGTTTTCAGGTTCCGTCTGAAGGATCTGAATGTGGTTGACAGTCGGACGTGTTGGGGCAAAGAATTCCAGAGGATGGGGGATATTCGGGAGACGTCTTGGAGGCAGTTGGGTGAGGAGCAAATAAGTGTGGAGGAGAGAAGGAGATCTTGGGAGGACCGGAGATTACGTGAGGGAAGATATGGGAGATTAGTTCAGAGATATATGGAGGAGACAGGTTATGAATGGCTTTCTAGGTTAGTATTATTAATTTGAACTGGATACACTGAGGGAATGGGAGCCAGTGAAGAGATTTGCAGAGAGGGGAAGCGGAGGAGTAGTGAGGAGAGAGATGAATTAGTCAGGCAGCAGAGTTAAGGATGGACTGGAGAGGTGCAAGGGTGTTAGCAGGGAGGCCACAGAACAGAATGTTGCAGTAGTCAAAGCGAGAGATGATGAGGGCATGCACAAGCATTTTAGTAGATTGACGGTTGAGGAAAGGAAGGATTCTGGAGATATTTTTGAGCTGGAGGCGACAGGAGGTTGAAAGAGCTTGGATGTGCGGTTTGAAGGCCAGGGCAGAGTCAAGGGTTACTCTGAGGCAGCAGACTTAGGGTACGCGGGAAAGCGTGATGTCATTAAATGCAATAGATAGGTCAGGTAAGGAAGATCTATGAGATGGAGGAAAGATGATGAGTTCAGATTTGTCCACATTGAGTTTGAGGAAGCAAGAGGAGAAGAAGGAGGATATGGCTGATAGACACTCCGGGATTCTGGACAGCAGAAAAGTGACGTTTGGGCCAGACAGGTAGATCTGAGTGTCATCAGCATAAAGGTGGTACTGCAATCCATAAGACTTTATGAGTTGTCTCAGGCCAAGTGTATAGTTTGAGAAGAGTAGGGGTCCTAGAACAGAGCCTTGGGGGACTCCAACAGATAGAGGGTGGAATGAGGAGGTAGTGTGGGAGTAGGAGATGCTGAATGTGCGGTTGGAAAGGTATGAGGAGATCCAGGATAGGGCGAGGTCTTTGATGCCAAAGGAGGAGAGGATCTGTAGTAGGAGGCAGTGGTCAACTGTGTCAAAGGCAGAGGACAGATCTAGAAGGAGGAGTACAGAGTATTGTCGGTTAGCTTTGGCCGTAAGTAGGTCGTTATTGATTTTGGTCAGGGCTGTCTCAGTTGAGTGATGGGGGCGGAAACCAGATTGTAGATTGTCAAAGAGCAAGTTAGATGAGAGGTGGGAGGAAAGTTCAGCGTGGACGTGCTGCTCCAAGAGTTTGGAAGTGAATGGGAGCAGCGATATTGGGCGATAGCTGGCTATTGGATAGCTGTTGGATCGAGGGTTCGCTTTTTAAGGATAGGTGTGATTGTGCATGTTTGAAAGCAGAAGGGAAGGTGCGAGAAGTTAGTGATAGGTTGAAGAGGTGGTTTAGGGATGGGATAAGTGTGGTCGTTAACTCAAAACTGAAAGTAAAGATTAAACAACAACCCCAAGATGGATTTCATCAACCAAGATATCACTTTAATAAGTGTAACGGCGCCAACCTGACACTATGTGTAGGTTACTGTGCACAATCCTGCTGACAGGTTCCCTTTAATCTCTATATCAGTCTACAGATTTTTGATCACACTGGGTACCTTTGCTAACTAGTTTTTCTCATCATGTCCTTAATTAATTCATTGTATCTATTTTTTATTATGTTTTTAACACTATAATGAAAATGTATCATATTTTTATATATTATAATAATTTGTGCTTTCACAATCGCTATTGGTTTTCATGTTGCAAATAAGAGGGGATCACTATTTTGATTCATACAGTGATACATGTACAACCGAACAATATCCTCCTAATTTATGCAGATATTGTTTAGTTGTGCATGTATCACTGTATGTCTGAGAAATGGATGTCTACACAATTTTTAAAAGCTTTTGTTCACTGAGATCACAGAAATTTACTCCACACTACGGAACAGTGTAGAGATCACGAAAATTTACTCAACACTACGGAAGCGTGTATGGCTGAGAAATGTAGCCAAGGAAAATGTTTCAACGATTTTTGGGTGTGTTATATAACACAAAAAAGGACCTCAAAGCATGTAATACTTGATGGATTAAAATATATTCAAGTTTTTCAGCACCCACAAAAAAAGCTGCAGCTATATATTTGCCATTGGACTCCACAGGCCTAATCCCTGTTTACAAACGGGATTATGTCACTCTTCCTGCTCCTGTGACTCTCTCTCTCTCCCTCCGCTAAAGGCAGATTGTATGTGATGCAAACAATTAGCCATTAGTAGGACTTAAGGTACCTTCACACGAAGCGATGCTGCAGCGATAGCGACAACGATGCCGATCGCTGCAGCATCGCTGTTTGGTCACTGGAAAGCTGTCACACAGACCGCTCTCCAGCGACCAACGATGCCGAGGTCCCCGGGTAACCAGGGTAAACATCGGGTTGCTAAGCGCAGGGCCGCGCTTAGTAACCCGATGTTTACCCTGGTTACCAGCGTAAAAGTAAAAATAACAAACAGTACATGCTCACCTGCGCGTCCCCCGGCATCCGCTTCCTGTACTGTGTGAGCGCCGGCCCTAACAGCAGAGCGGTGACGTCACCGCTGTGCTTTTACTTTCACTTTAGGGCCGGCGCTCAGTCAGAGCAGGAAGCGGACGGCAGGGGACGCGAAGGTGAGTATGTACTGTTTTTTTTTTTTTACTTTTACGCTGGTAACCAGGGTAAACATCGGGTTACTAAGCGCGACCCTGCGCTTAGTAACCCGATATTTACCCTGGTCACCAGCATAAAACATCGCTGGTATCGTTGCTTTTGGTGTCAAACCTGACGATACACGGCGACTTGACGACCAAATAAAGTTCTGAACTTTATTCAACGACCAGCGATATCACAGCAGGATCCAGATCGCTGCTGCGTGTCAAACACAACGATATCGCTATCCAGGACGCTGCAACGTCACGGATCGCTGTCGTTCTCGTTGTAAAGTCGTTTCGTGTGAAGGTACCTTTAGTATGATGGCTCAGCTTCAGCTCAAGTATCAACACTACAGGTCTCTGATTTGTTATATTGTGCACATGAGCCTAGACAAGCATTCTCTCCCTCCAAAACAAAGTGCCACATACCTGTGCAATGGTGTCAGTGTGCCGAGCCAGGCAACTTCTGTCCTTTTATAACCTCTGATGTCACACGGCCAGCCAATCACGGTAATGCCACAACCAAGATGGCTACAGCATTACAGTGACTCACAGGCAATCCTTGCATGCTTATTGGCGGCATAGCAGGTACCAAAGATGCGAGGCGGAGATTCAAGTTTAATATCGAACACGCCCATTACTCGCCGAGTAACCAGCACATCCGAGCATAGTGATACTTGAGTGATAAAAAAAATATCACCAACCACATTCTCTCATTCCTAATATGGACTACACACGGACAACACTGGGATGACAAGTAAGGAAAAAATCTTACCACTTTTCTGCATGAATATCAGACCGATTTTTTTATACACTTTTGTGACCCTTGCCTTAATGTAATAATTTGTTTACAAATTTTGAGTTAAAGCAGAATAATTCCTTTTGGACATAAAGGACCACATAAAAATACATTACAGGAGGTAGGAACACCACTTAAAAATCCTGCAACAGACTTCAGTGTATTTTAGAGATGTACGGTATAAAAAGTAAATATTAACCCCTTTACCCCGAGGGTGGTTTGTATGTTAATAACCAAGCCAATTTTTACAATTCTGACCACTGTCCCTTTATGAAGTTATAACTCTGGAATGTTACAATGGTTCTTGGTGATTCTGACATTGTTTTTTCATGACATATTGTACTTTTTGGTGGTGGTAAAATTTATTTGATATGACTTGCAATTATTTGTGAAAAAAACAGAAATTTGGCAAAACTTTAGAAAATGTTGCAATTTTCCAAATTTGAATTTTCATGCCCTTAAATCACAGAGATATTTCAAACAAAAAACTTAATAAGTAATAGTTCCCACATGTCTACTTAACCCCTTAAGCCCCGAGGGTGGTTTGAACGTTAATGACCGGGCCAATTTTTACAATTCTGACCACTGTCCCTCTATGAGGTTATAACTCTGGAACGCTTCAACGGATCTTGGCGATTCTGACATTGTTTTCTCGTTAGATATTGTACTTCATGTTAGTGGTAAAATTTATTCGATATAACTTGTGTTTATTTGTGAAAAAAATGGAAATTTGGCAAAAATTTAGAAAATTTCACAATTTTCCAACTTTGAATTTTTATGCCCTTAAATCACAGAGATATGTCACACAAAATACTTAATAAGTAACATTTCCCACATGTCTACTTTACATCAGCACAATTTTGGAACCAAATTTTTTTTTTGTTAGGGAGTTATAAGGGTTAAAAGTTGACCAGCAATTTCTCATTTTTACAACACCATTTTTGTTTAGGGACCACATCTCATTTGAAGTCATTTTGAGGGGTCTATATGATAGAAAATAACCAAGTGTGACACCATTCTAAAAACTGCACCCCTCAAGGTGCTCAAAAAACCACATTCAAGAAGTTTATTAACCCTTCAGGTGTTTCACAGGAATTTTTGGAATGTTTAAATAAAAATGAACATTTTACTTTTTTTCACACAAAATTTACTTCAGCTCCAATTTGTTTTATTTTACCAAGAGTAACAGGAGAAAATGGACCCCAAAAGATGTTGTACAATTTGTCCTGAGTACGCCGATACCCCATATGTGGGGGTAAACCACTTTTTGGGCACATGACAGAGCTTGGAAGCGAAGGAGTGCCATTTGACTTTTCAATGCAAAATTGACTGGAATTGAGATGGGACGCCATGTTGCGTTTGGAGAGCCCCTGATATGCCTAAACATTGAAACCCCCCACAAGTGACACCATTTTGGAAAGTAGACCCCTTAAGGAACTTATCTAGATGTGTGGTGAGCACTTTGACCCAGCAAGTGCTTCACAGAAGTTTATAATGCAGAGCCGTAAAAATAAAAAATCATATTTTTTTCACAAAAATGATCTTTTCGCCCCCAATTTTTTATTTTCCCAAGGGTGAGAGAAGAAATTGCACCCCAAAAATTGTTGTGCAATTTGTCCTGAGTACGCTGATACCCCATATGTGGGTGTAAACCATTGTTTGGGTGCATGGCAGAGCTCGAAAGGGAAGGAGCGCTATTTGACTTTTCAATGCAAAATTGACTGGAATTGAGATGGGACGCCATGTTGCGTTTGGAGAGCCCCTGATGTGCCTAAACATTGAAACCCCCCACAAATGACACCATTTTGGAAAGTAGACCCCTTAAGGAACTTATCTAGATGTGCTTTGAGCACTTTGACCCAACAAGTGCTTCACAGAAGTTTATAATGCAGAGCCGTAAAAATAAAAAATCATATTTTTTCACAAAAATGATTTTTTGCCCCCAATTTTTTATTTTCCCAAGGGTAAGAGAAGAAATTAGACCACAAAAGTTGTTGTTCAATTTGTCCTGAGTACAATGATACCCCATATGTGGGGGTAAATTACTGTTTGGGCGCATAGCAGAGCTCGGAAGGGAAGGAGCGCCATTTGACTTTTCAATGCAAAATTGACGGGAAATGAGATGGGACGCCATGTTGCGTTTGGAGAGCCCCTGATGTGCCTAAACATTAAAACCCCCCACAAGTGACACCATTTTGGAAATTAGACCCCCTAAGGAACTTATCTTGATGTGTTTTGAGAGCTTTGAACCCCCAAGTGTTTCACTACAGTTTATAACGCAGAGCCGTGAAAATAATTTTTTTTTTTCAGAAAAGTGATTTTTTAGCCCCCAGTTTTTTATTTTCACAAGGGTAACAGGATAAATTGGACTCCAAAAGTTGTTGTCCAATTTGTCCTGAGTATGCTGATACCCCATATGTGGGGGGGAACCACTGTTTGGGCGCATGGCAGAGCTCGGAAGGGAAGGAGCGCCATTTGGAATGCAGACATAGATGGATTGGTCTGCAGGCGTCACGTTGCATTTGCAGAGCCCCTGATGTACCCAAACAGTACAACCCCCCCACAAGTGACCCCATATTGGAAACTACACTCACCGGCCACTTTATTAGGTACACCTGTCCAACTTCTTGTTAACACTTAATTTCTAATCAGCCAATCACATGGCGGCAACTCAGTGCATTTAGGCATGTAGACATGGTCAAGACAATCTCCTGCAGTTCAAACCGAGCATCAGTATGGGGAAGAAAGGTGATTTGAGTGCCTTTGAACGTGGCATGGTTGTTGGTGCCAGAAGGGCTGGTCTGAGTATTTCAGAAACTGCTGATCTACTGGGATTTTCACGCACAACCATCTCTAGGGTTTACAGAGAATGGTCCGAAAAAGAAAAAAAATCTAGTGAGCGGCAGTTCTGTGGGCGGAAATGCCTTGTTGATGCCAGAGGTCAGAGGAGAATGGGCAGACTGGTTCGAGCTGATAGAAAGGCAACAGTGACTCAAATCGCCACCCGTTACAACCAAGGTAGGCCTAAGAGCATCTCTGAACGCACAGTGCATCGAACTTTGAGGCAGATGGGCTACAGCAGCAGAAGACCACACCGGGTACCACTCCTTTCAGCTAAGAACAGGAAACTGAGGCTACAATTTGTACAAGCTCATCGAAATTGGACAGTAGAAGATTGGAAAAACGTTGCTTGGTCTGATGAGTCTCGATTTCTGCTGCGACATTCGGATGGTAGGGTCAGAATTTGGCGTAAACAACATGAAAGCATGGATCCTGTCATGGTTCTCAATGGCAAGAGAACGTAATTAAGCATACAAAAGGACTAGCTCTTGGAAGATGGGAACTCGAGCTGACCATGAGCTAAACCTACCGCACAACTAACAGTGGCCGGGTAGCGTGCCTACGTTTTATCCCTAGACGCCCAGCGCCAGCCGGAGAACTGACTGACCCTAGCAGAGGAAAATACAGACCTGGCTTACCTCTAGAGAAATTTTCCCCAAAAGGCAGACAGTAGCCCCCACATATATTGGCGGTGATTTTAGAGGAAAATGACATACGAAGTATGAAGATAGGTTTAGCAAATTGAGGTCCGCTTACTAGATAGTAGGAAGACAGAAAAGGGAACTTCACGGTCAGCTGAAAACCCTTTCAAATACCATCCTGAAATTACTTTAAGACTCTAATATCAACTCATGACACCAGAGTGGCAATTTCAGCTCACAAGAGCTTCCAGCCTCAGAAATATTCAATCACAGAGAACTGGAACAAAAATGCAAAACAAACTTAGGACAACAAGTCCAACTTAGCTGATAGTAGTCTAGGAGCAGGAACATGCAACAGAAAGGCTTCTGGTAACATTGTTGGCCAGCATAGAAATGACTGAGGAGCAAGGCTAAATAGAAAACTCCCACATACTGATGGAAAACAGGTGAACAGAGGAGATGAAGCACACAAGTGCAGTACCACCAGAAACCACCGGGGGAGCCCAGAAACCAAATTCACAACAGTACCCCCCCCTTAAGGAGGGGGCACTGAACCCTCACCAGAACCACCAGGGCGATCAGGATGAGCCCTATGAAAGGCACGGACCAAATCGGAGGCATGAACATCAGAGGCTGTCACCCAAGAGTTATCCTCCTGACCGTAGCCCTTCCACTTGACCAGATACTGAAGTCTCCGTCTGGAAACACGGGAGTCCAAGATCTTCTCGACAACGTACTCCAACTCACCCTCAACCAACACCGGAGCAGGAGGCTCAACGGAAGGCACAACCGGTACCTCATGCCTGCGTAACAATGACCGATGGAAGACATTATGAATAGAAAAAGATGCAGGGAGGTCCAAACGAAAGGACACAGGGTTAAGAATCTCCAATATCTTGTACGGGCCGATGAACCGAGGCTTAAACTTAGGAGAAGAAACCTTCATAGGGACAAAACGAGAAGACAACCACACCAAGTCCCCAACACAAAGACGAGGACCAACACGACGACGGCGGTTGGCAAAATGCTGAGTCTTCTCCTGGGACAACTTCAAATTGTCCACCACATGCCCCCAAATCTGATGCAACCTCTCCACCACAGCATCCACTCCAGGACAATCCGAAGACTCCACCTGACCGGAAGAGAAACGAGGATGAAACCCCGAATTACAGAAGAAAGGAGAAACCAAGGTGGCAGAACTAGCCCAATTATTGAGGGCAAACTCCGCCAAGGGCAAAAAGGCAACCCAATCATCCTGATCCGCAGACACAAAACACCTCAAATAAGTCTCCAAGGTCTGATTAGTTCGCTCGGTCTGGCCATTAGTCTGAGGATGGAAAGCAGACGAAAAAGACAAATCAATGCCCATCCTAGCACAGAACGCTCGCCAAAATCTAGACACGAATTGGGTTCCCCTGTCAGAAACGATATTCTCCGGAATACCATGCAAGCGCACCACATTTTGAAAAAACAGAGGAACCAGCTCGGATGAGGAAGGCAATTTGGGCAAGGGAACCAAATGGACCATCTTAGAGAAACGGTCACACACCACCCAGATGACAGACATCTTCTGAGAAACAGGGAGATCAGAAATAAAATCCATGGAGATGTGAGTCCAAGGCCTTTTCGGAATAGGCAAAGATAACAACAATCCACTAGCCCGAGAACAACAAGGCTTGGCCCGAGCACAAACATCACAAGACTGCACAAAACCTCGCACATCTCGCGACAGGGAAGGCCACCAGAAGGACCTAGCCACCAAATCCCTGGTACCAAAGATTCCAGGATGACCTGCTAACGCAGAAGAATGGACCTCCGAGATGACTCTACTGGTCCAATCATCAGGAACAAACATTCTACCAGGCGGGCAACGATCAGGTCTATTCGCCTGAAACTCCTGCAAGACCCGTCGCAAGTCTGGGGAAACAGCAGATAATATCACTCCATCCTTAAGGATACCTGTAGGTTCAGAATTACCAGGGGAATCAGGCTCAAAACTCCTAGAAAGGGCATCCGCCTTCACATTTTTAGAACCTGGTAGGTAAGAAACCACAAAATTAAACCGAGAGAAAAATAACGACCAGCGCGCCTGTCTAGGATTCAGGCGCCTGGCAGACTCAAGATAAATCAAATTCTTGTGGTCGGTCAATACCACCACCTGATGTCTAGCCCCCTCAAGCCAATGACGCCACTCCTCAAAAGCCCACTTCATAGCCAAGAGCTCCCGATTACCAATATCATAATTTCGCTCAGCGGGCGAAAATTTACGAGAAAAGAACGCACAAGGTCTCATCACGGAGCAGTCGGAACTTTTCTGCGACAAAACCGCCCCAGCTCCGATTTCTGAAGCGTCAACCTCAACCTGAAAAGGAAGAGTAACATCAGGCTGACGCAATACAGGGGCGGAAGAAAAGCGGCGCTTAAGCTCCCGAAAGGCCTCCACAGCAGCAGGGGACCAATCAGCAACATCAGCACCCTTCTTAGTCAAATCAGTCAACGGTTTAGCAACATCAGAAAAACCAGTTATAAATCGACGATAAAAATTAGCAAAGCCCAAAAACTTCTGAAGGCTCTTAAGAGAAGAGGGTTGCGTCCAATCACAAATAGCCTGAACCTTGACAGGGTCCATCTCAATGGAAGAGGGGGAAAAAATGTACCCCAAAAACGAAATCTTTTGAACCCCAAAAACGCACTTAGAACCCTTTACACACAAGGAATTAGAGCGCAAAACCTGAAAAACCCTCCTGACCTGTTGGACATGAGAGTCCCAGTCATCCGAAAAAATCAAAATATCATCAAGATACACAATCAAAAATTTATCCAAATAATCACGGAAAATGTCATGCATAAAGGACTGAAAGACTGAAGGGGCATTTGAAAGACCAAAAGGCATTACTAAATACTCAAAATGGCCCTCAGGCGTATTAAATGCGGTTTTCCACTCATCCCCCTGCTTAATTCGCACCAAATTATACGCCCCACGAAGATCAATCTTAGAGAACCACTTGGCCCCCTTTATTTGAGCAAACAAATCAGTAAGCAGTGGCAAAGGATACTGATATTTAACCGTGATTTTATTCAAAAGCCGATAATCAATACACGGCCTCAAAGAGCCATCTTTCTTAGACACAAAGAAAAAACCGGCTCCTAAAGGAGATGACGAAGGACGAATATGTCCCTTTTCCAAGGACTCCTTAATATATTCCCGCATAGCAGCATGTTCAGGCACAGATAGATTAAATAAACGACCCTTTGGAAACTTACTGCCCGGAATCAGATCTATAGTACAATCGCAATCTCTGTGCGGAGGTAGTGAACCAAGTTTAGGCTCCTCAAAAACGTCACGATAATCAGATAAAAATTCCGGAATCTCAGAGGGAATAGATGACGAAATGGAAACCAAAGGTACGTCCCCATGAGTCCCCTGACATCCCCAGCTTAACACAGACATTGCTTTCCAGTCGAGGACTGGGTTATGAGATTGCAGCCATGGCAATCCAAGCACCAACACATCATGTAGATTATACAACACAAGGAAGCGAATAATCTCCTGGTGATCCGGATTAATACGCATAGTTACTTGTGTCCAGTATTGTGGTTTGTTACTAGCCAATGGCGTGGAGTCAATACCCTTCAGAGGTATAGGAACTTCCAGAGGCTCTAAATCAAACCCACAGCGTTTGGCAAAGGACCAATCCATAAGACTCAAATCGGCGCCAGAGTCGACATAGGCGTCCGCGGTAATAGACGATAAAGAGCAAATCAGGGTCACAGATAGAATAAACTTAGACTGTAAAGTGCCAATTGAAACAGACTTATCAACCTTCTTAGTACGTTTAGAGCATGCTGATATAACATGAGTTGAATCACCACAATAGAAGCATAACCCATTTTTTCGCCTAAAATTCTGTCGTTCGCTTCTGGACAGAATTCTATCACATTGCATAATCTCTGGCGCCTTCTCAGTAGACACCGCCAAATGGTGCACAGGTTTGCGCTCCCGCAAACGCCGATCAATCTGAATAGCCATTGTCATGGACTCATTCAGACCTGTAGGCACAGGGAACCCCACCATAACATCTTTAATGGCATCAGAGAGACCCTCTCTGAATTTCGCCACCAGGGCGCACTCATTCCACTGAGTAAGCACAGACCACTTACGAAATTTTTGGCAGTATATTTCAGCCTCATCTTGCCCTTGAGACAGGGCCATTAAGGCTTTTTCAGCCTGAATCTCTAAATGAGGTTCCTCATAAAGCAACCCCAAAGCCAGGAAAAATGCATCCACATTGAGCAACGCAGGATCCCCTGGTGCCAAAGCAAATGCCCAATCCTGAGGGTCGCCCCGGAGCAAGGAAATTACAATCCTGACCTGCTGTGCAGGATCTCCAGCGGAGCGAGATCTCAGAGACAAAAATAATTTACAATTATGTTTGAAATTCTGGAAGCGAGATCTATCCCCAGAGAAAAATTCAGGTAAAGGAATTCTAGGTTCAGATGTAGGAGCATGAATAACGAAATCCTGTAAGCTTTGAACCTTCATAGCGAGATTATTCAAACCTGTAGCTAAACTCTGAGGATCCATATTAATCAGGTGAAATCAGAACCATTCAAGGATTAGAAGGAGAGAGAGACGAAGGCTGCAGTAAGCAGAGATGCTAGTGAATCAACTAATGAGCAAACTCAGGAAAAAAAAAAAAAAAAAAAAAATTATCTGCAGACTTCTTTTCTCTCCTTTCTTCTGCCAATTATTTTAACCCTTGGCCGGCCAAACTGTCATGGTTCTCAATGGCAAGAGAACGTAATTAAGCATACAAAAGGACTAGCTCTTGGAAGATGGGAACTCGAGCTGACCATGAGCTAAACCTACCGCACAACTAACAGTGGCCGGGTAGCGTGCCTACGTTTTATCCCTAGACGCCCAGCGCCAGCCGGAGAACTGACTGACCCTAGCAGAGGAAAATACAGACCTGGCTTACCTCTAGAGAAATTTTCCCCAAAAGGCAGACAGTAGCCCCCACATATATTGGCGGTGATTTTAGAGGAAAATGACATACGAAGTATGAAGATAGGTTTAGCAAATTGAGGTCCGCTTACTAGATAGTAGGAAGACAGAAAAGGGAACTTCACGGTCAGCTGAAAACCCTTTCAAATACCATCCTGAAATTACTTTAAGACTCTAATATCAACTCATGACACCAGAGTGGCAATTTCAGCTCACAAGAGCTTCCAGCCTCAGAAATATTCAATCACAGAGAACTGGAACAAAAATGCAAAACAAACTTAGGACAACAAGTCCAACTTAGCTGATAGTAGTCTAGGAGCAGGAACATGCAACAGAAAGGCTTTTGGTAACATTGTTGGCCGGCATAGAAATGACTGAGGAGCAAGGCTAAATAGAAAACTCCCACATACTGATGGAAAACAGGTGAACAGAGGAGATGAAGCACACAAGTGCAGTACCACCAGAAACCACCGGGGGAGCCCAGAAACCAAATTCACAACAGGATCCATCCTGCCTTGTATGGAGCATCTTTGGGATGTGCAGCCGACAAATCTGCGGCAACTGTGTGATGCCATCATGTCAATATGGACCAAAATCTCTGAGGAATGCTTCCAGCACCTTGTTGAATCTATGCCACGAAGAATTGAGGCAGTTCTGAAGGCAAAAGGGGGTCCAACCCGTTACTAGCATGGTGTACCTAATAAAGTGGCCGGTGAGTGTAGACCTCCTGAGGAACTTATCTTGATGTGTTTTGAGAGCTTTGAACCCCCAAGTGTTTCACTACAGTTTATAACACAGAGCCGTGAAACTAAAAATTCTTTTTTTTTCAGAAAAATTATTTTTTATCCCCCAGTTTTATATTTTCACAAGGGTAGCAGGATAAATTTGACCCCAAAAGTTGTTGTCCAATTTGTCCTGAGTACGCTGATACTTCATATGTGGGGGGGAACCACTGTTTGGGCGCATGGCAGAGCTCGGAAGGGAAGGAGCGCCATTTGGAATGCAGACTTAGATGGATTGGCCTGCAGGCGTCATGTTGCATTTGCAGAGCCCCTGATGTACCCAAACAGTATAAACCCCCCATAAGTGACCCCATATTGGAAACTAGACCCCCAAGGAACTTATCTAGATGTGTTGTGAGAACTTTGAACCCCCCAAGTGTTTCACTACAGTTTACAACGCAGTGCTGTGAAAATAAAAAATCCTTTTTTTTCCACAAAAATGATTTTTAGCCCCCCAAATTTTTATTTTCCCAGAGATAACAAGAGAACTTGGACCCCAAAAGTTGTTGTCCAATTTGTCCCGAGTACGCTGATGCCCCATATGTTGGGGTAAACCCCTGTTTGGGCGCACGGGAGAGCTCGGAAGGGAAGGAGCACTGTTTTACTTTTTCAACGCAGAATTGTCTGGAATTGAGATCGGACGCCATGTCGCGTTTGGAGAGCCCCTGATGTGCCTAAACAGTGGAAACTCCCCAATTCTACCTGAAACTAATCCAAACACACCCCTAGCCCTTATCCCAACTGTAACCCTAACCACACCCCTAACCCTGACACACCCCTAATTCTAATCTCAACCCTAATCCCAACCGTAAATGTAATTCAAACCCTAACCCTAACTTTAGCCCCAACCCTAACTTTATCCCCAACCCTAACTATAGCCCCAACCCTATCCCTAACTTTAGCCCCACCCTAACTTTAGCTCCAACCCTAGCCCCAACCCTAACCCTAGCCCTAACCCTAGCCCTAACCCTAGCCCTAACCCTAGCCCTAGCCCTAACCCTAGCCCTAACCCTAGTCCAAACCCTAACCCTAGCCCTAAACCTAGCCCTAACCCTAGCCCTAACCATAGCCCTAACCCTAGCCCTAACCCTAGCCCTAACACTAGCCCTAATGGGAAAATGGAAATAAATACATTTTTTAAATTTTATTATTTTTCCCTAACTAAGGGGGTGATGAAGGGGAGTTTGATTTACTTTTATAGCATTTTTATATCGGATTTTTATGATTGGCAGCTGTCACACACTAAAAGACGCTTTTTATAGCAAAAAAGTTTTTGCGTCTCCATATTTTGAGACCTATAATTTTTCCGTATTTTGGTCCACAGAGTCATGTGAGGTCTTGTTTTTTGCGGGACGAGTTGACGTTTTTATTGGTAACATTTTCGGACATGTAACAGCTTTTGATCCCTTTTTATTCCGATTTTTGTGAGGCAGAATGACCAAAAACAAGCTATTCATGAATTTCTTTTGGGGGAGGCGTTTATACCGTTCCACGTTTGGTAAAATTGATAAAGCAGTTTTATTCGTCGGGTCAGTACGATTACAGCGATATCTCATTTTTTTATGTTTTGGCGCTTTTATACGATAAAAACTATTTTATAGAAAAAATAATTATTTTGGCGTCGCTTTATTCTGAGGGCTATAACTTTTTTATTTTTTTGGCTATGATGCTATGTGGTGGCTCGTTTTTTGCGGGACAAGATGACATTTTCAGCGGTACCATGGTTATTTATATCCATCTTTTTGATCGCGTGTTATTTCACTTTTTGTTCGGCGGTAGGATAATAAAGCGTTGTTTTTTGGCTCGTTTTTTTTTTTTTTTTCCCTTACGGTGTTCACTGAAGGGGTTAACTAGTGGGACAGTTTTATAGGTTGGGTCGTTACGGATGCGGCAATACTAAATATGTGTACTTTTATTGTTTTTTTTTGTTTTTTTAGATAAAGAAATGTATTTATGGGAATAATATTTTTTTTTCTTCTTTATTTAGGAATTTTTTTTTTATTTTTTTTTTACACATGTGGACATTTTTTTTTTTAACTTTTTTACTTTGTCCCAGGGGGGGACATCACAGATCGCCGATCTGATAGTGTGCACAGCACTCTATCAGATCGGCGCTCTCACTCACATCGCTGCAGGCTGCAGCTTTCATCTGCAGCCTGCTCCGGACCCGGAAGTACTCCCTGCACGACCCGGATGCAGCCCCGCGGCCATTTTGGATCCGGTTCCTGCAGGGAGGAGACGCTCGGTACAAGGTGAGTACATTCCCTTGTACCGATCGTCTCAGGGAAGCCCGCAGGGAGCCCCCTCCCTGCGCGATGCTTCCCTGTACATCCGGTACACCGCGATCATGTTTGATCGCGGTGTGCCGGGGGTTAATGTGCCGGGGGCGGTCCATGACCGCTCCTGGCACATAGTGCCAGATGTCAGCTGCGATAGGCAGCTGACACCCGGCCGCGATCGGCCGCGCTCCCCCCCGTGAGCGCGGCCGATCGGCTATGACGTACTATCCCGTCACTGGTAATTAAGTCCCAGGTCACCTTGACGGGATAGTACGTAATATGGGATTAAGGGGTTAACATCAGCTCCATTTTGTTACCAATTTTTTTTTTTGTTAGGAAGTTGTAAGGGTTAAAAGTTAAACAGTGATTTCTCATTTTTACAACACCATTTTTTTAGAGACCACCTCAAATTTGAAGTCACTTTGAGAGGTCTATATGATAGAAAATACCCAAAAGTGACACCATTCTACGAACTGAACCCCTCGTGGTTCTCAAAACCACATTCAAGATGTTTATTAACCCTTCAGGTGCTTCACAGGAATTTTTGGAATGTTTAAAAAAACTGAACATTTAACTTTTTTCACAAAAAATTTTATTCAGTCCAAAAAATTTTTATTTTACCAAGGGTAAGAGGAGAAATTGGACCCCAAAAGTTGTTGTGCAATTTGTCCTGAGTACGCTGATACCCAATACGTGTAGGTAAACTATTGTTTGGGTGCATGGCAGAGCTCGGAAGGGAAGAAGCGCCATTTGACTTTTCAATGCAAATTTGGCTGGAATTGAGATTGGATGCCGCATCACATTTGGAGAGCCCCTGATGTGCCTAAATAGTGGAAACCCCTCAAAAATGACACCATTTTGGAAACTAGACACCCCAATGAACTTATCTAGATGTGTGGTGAGCACTTTGAACCCCCAAGTGCTTCACAGAAGTTTATAAAGTAGAGCAGTAAAAATAAAAAATCATAGTTTTTCCACAAAAATGATCTTTTGGCCCCCAATTTTTTATTTTCCCAAGAGTAACAAGAGAAATTGTACCCAAATAGTTATTGTGCAATTTGTCCTGAGTATGCTGATACCCGATATGTAGGGGTAAATCACTGGGCACATTTTTCAATGCAAGATTGGCTGGAATTATGATCGGACGCCATGTCGCCTTTGGAGAGCTCATGATTTACCAAAATAGTGGAAACCCCCCACAAGTGACACCATTTTGGAAACTAGACCCCATAAGGAACTTACCTAGATGTGTGGTGAGCACTTTGAACACCCAAGTGCTTCGCAGAAGTTTATGACATAGAGCCGGAAAAATAAAAAATAACATTTTTTTTTTACAAAAATGATCATTTTGACACCTTTTTTTATTTTTCCAAGGATAACAGGAGAAATTAGACCTCAAACGTTGTTGTGCAATTTGTCCTGAGTATGCTGATACCCCATATGTGGGGGTATACCACTGTTTGGGCACATGGCAGAGCTCATAAGAGAAGAAGCACCATTTTACTTTTTCAACACAAAATTGGCTGGAATTAAGATCAGACGCCATGTCGCATTTGGAGAACCCCTGATATGCCTAAATAGTGGAAACCCCCCCAAAAGTGAAACCATTTTGGAAACTAGACCCCACAAGGAACTTATCTACATGTTGTAAGGCTGTGACCCCTGTTACAGCTAGAGGGTGCTGTTTGTGCTCCCCAGAATGTGCATGCAGATGGATGAAGTCCATAGGTGTGCATGTGAGTCATGGATTTCCGGTTTGGGTTTTCCATGTGGCTGAAGGCCACAAGTTTGTGTGTTAAAAGCCCTGGAGTAAGAGGGATGGGTGTGTCGTGTGTCAGATGTCAGGTGTGTGAGGTGCATGTCAGTGTCAGTCTGGTGTGTGCTGGTGTGCAGAGAAAAGGCCTGCAGAGCGCTGGCTGAGTGCATGGAGGCACAGGCCAGCAGAGCCAGCACCCAGGGCAGCTGAATAGCCTGTCACCCACAGCATATACAGTGATACAAGTCGTCCATGGTACTGGTCTCGGATGTGGACAGTCCTGTGCCAGGAGGTGGATGTCCTGTGCCCGAAAGAGATGGATGTGGACAGTCCTGTGCCTGGAGGTGGATGTTTTGTTCCCGAAGGAGTTGGATGTGGACAGTCCTGTGCCCGGAGGTGGATGTCCTGTGCCTGAAAGAGATGGCTGTGGACAGTCCTGTGCACGGAGGTGGATGTCTTGTGCCCGAAAGAGGACTAGCATGTGTAACAATTGCAAACAGGTGGATATGGTGCCTGGCTGCTATCCGGAGGATATCCTGGGCTGTGTACGGCTGTGTGAGTAAAGAGACTGTAAGACTGGGATACAGTGATGCAGGACTCTCACGGGAACTAGTCAGAGGAAGGCTGGCGTGTGTAGTGTCTGCAACATATGAGGCTGTGTGTATGGAGACTGTAATATGGCGTGTGGTCGCCCAGGGAAACTGGTCAAGGGAAGTCTGGCCTGTTTAGGGACTCCAAATCTAAAGCCATATGATATGTATTGCTATGAACTGGTGTGAACTGAACACTGATAATATACACTGAAGTTATATGCATTTGTGTGAATTGGACTTTAGTGTTGTAAGGAAACACATTAAAGAGACTTTTGTGTTGGAAATTTGTGGGTCACTGCTTCTTCACTACGTACGATGCTACTACAATCATACAATGTGTAGTAAGTACTTTGAACCCCCAAGTGCTTCACAGAAGTTTATAACATAGAGCGTAAAAATGAAAACTCGTAGTTTTTTCACAAAAATTATCTTTTTGCCCCCAGTTTTTATTTTTCCAAGTGTTAGGGTTGGCAGATTGCACAAAATAAATTTAATGAGTAAGTGCAATCGCAACCCGGGGTCCACAGTGCAGAGATGTAAAACTGTAGCTAATGTGAAAAGTGGCGGAGAATGAAATGAGCGATCACTCGCACACAGTAACGAAGCTGATGCTCTGCAATAGAGCTGTATCACTCACACACAGCGATACAGAGACCAAGCTGCATGACAAAATACTTATAGTGACCATCCCAAGTATTAAATGCAGTCTTCCATTGATCCCCTTCTCGTATGTGAATTAAATTATAGGCCCCAAGCAGATCCAATTTAGCGAAAATCCAAGCACCTCTTAGCCTATCAAAGAACTCGGGGATGAGCTGCAAAGGGTATTTATTTTTGATGATAATGGCATTCAGACCCCTATAGTCTATGCAAGGATGAAGGTCTCTACTCTTCTTCTGGACAAAGATGAAGGCAGCCCCTGCAGGAGACACTGTCTTCCTAATAAACCCTCTCGCCAGGTTCTCCCTGATATATTCCGACATCATCTCAGTCTCCGGGAGAGACAATGGATAAACACGCCCCTGAGGTGGTTCTTCTCCCGGAATGAGATCAATAGGGAAATCGTAGGGGCAATGGGGTGGAAGAGTTTCCGCAGCTTTTTTAAGAACATGTCTGCATATTGCCAATAGTGCTGAGGAAGAGAAGTTAGGTCAGAAGGGATCTCAGATGACCCAACCTGAATGTGGAGTCTAAGACACTGTTTCTTGTATGACTTACTCCATCCCAATATGCTCCCAGTAGCCCAATCTATGAGGTGAATGGCGGTGCAACCAGGGTAAGCCCAACAGTACCTCATCAATACCCTCAGGGATGACCAACAGGGAAATCATCTCCTGATGCTTTGGAGAGAATGTGAGTGTAAGAGGGATGGTTTGATGAGTGATTAGTGTGGAAAGGGCAGCCCCATTAACCACCCGAATGGTGATTGGTTTCGAGAGCATTACTAGAGGTATTGCGTGCCATCGGGTGAAGGTGGAAGGTAGAAAGCTGCCCTCGGCCCCGGAATCCACACAAGCCTCAGAAATGTGTGTAGTTGTCCCATTGGACAGAGTTATTTTAAAGGTTAATTTGGAGGACAAATCTGCTGTGTCTAATGAGTCTCCTCCAATAGCCACAAGACACGGTGCTTGTTAGCATTATGACCTGCCTGCCCACAAATAAAGCAAATCGGCCGCGGACGAACAAAACATGACCTGCGTCCCGTTTGCAATACATCCATGGCCTCCACTGGCTTGGTGGTCAGAGCCAGAGACTCCAAAGGATTGGTAAAACTTGGAGCCAACCAAACCCTTTGTCTACACTTGGCTCGCTCCAATCTTCATTCAACATGCCGAAGATCGATGCAAGTGGACACTGATATCAAGTTGTCATGGATCCCGGGTGTAACTACTGCCGGGAGGCTACTCACCGTAGTAAGGGAGCCCAGAGCAGAAAGGTGGAGAACTCACTGGGTAACAAGCAGGACCTAAACCATGTGACAAAGGGGGAGTGGCCAGGGGCAGAGCCAGGAGCTGGGGTGCAAAGGATGTGAATGGCACCGGACAGTATTCAAAATGCTGAGGTCAATAACAGGGAGATAAGCGAGGTACTAGAGGGCGAGACAGAAGGATAGTCAGGTGGTAGCCAGAGGTCAGAAAGCCGAGTGACTCAAATAGACCAGATCGAGCACAGAGAGCAAGCAAACAGCACAATATGCACACGCACACCAGGGGGTCGCACATAGACAGAATGAAAGTATAACTGACCGAGAATCCTAGTCCAGCGTGGTTATAAATATCCCTCCCAGATCCAAAAGGAGGCCACAACAATTACCCTGAGAGACCAGTCCTCCAGTGTAGTGGGAATATCCCTAGTGGACAGAGTGTCTTTCATATGGTCAGCAAGACCCCGTCAGAACACGGGAATGAGGACTTTATCTGGCGACTCCAGCTCAGATGCTAAAGTCTGAAACCGAATGGCAAATTTGCTGACCAAGGAAGAGCCCTGAGTAAAAGCCAGGAGTTGGAGCGCGGTGTCATGAGTCACTTGAGGACCCAGAAATACCTCTCTCAAAAAGTTCAAAAAAACAAGAAAAGCTCTGAATCTGCTGGGTCACTCCAACGCCCTATCCGTCAAAAGAGATACTGCGAATCCCACTTTTGCCTGTTCAGACAGGAAATGTGAGGCCAGCAGCTCCAACTGAAGAGAGCACTGGTTCACGAATCCCCTGCAAGCCTTGCTATCTCCCGAGAACTTATCAGGGGCGGGACATGTGGGAAAGATGGGTCAGGTGTTGTAGCAGCAACCCTGTTAGCGACCTCACTGGCAGCTTGTACCTCAACAGCAGTAAAATCCACTGCTGAAGTTGCCCGCTCAAGAGCAGACAACCTGCTTTCCAGCTGCTGTATGTACCACTGTAGTCACTGCTCATCTGCCATTGCTAGCCAAACCCTGGCGCTAATATATTGCTAGGGTTGGCGGATTGTACAAAATTAATTTAATGAGGAAGTGCAATTGCAACTCGGGGTCCGCCGTGCAGAGATGCAAATCTGCAGCTAATGTGAACAATGGCGGAGAACGAAGTGAGCGATTCCTAGCTCTCCCGTCACTCACTGAACAGCACACACAGTAGTGTCACTCAAACACAGTAACGAAGCGGATGCTCTGCAATAGAGCTGTGTCACTCGCACACAGTGACTGAGCAGATGTTTTGCAATAGAGCTGTGTCACTCGCACACAGTAATGGACAAGATGCTCAGCAACAGAGCTGTGCCACTCGCACACAGTAAGGCTAGATGTGATGCTAGACACAATCCCTGTTAACTTCACAGAGGATCGAAGCTCACAAATGGAGCAGGTAGCAAACAGTGGTCAAACAGTCAGCAACTGCATCCAAAACAACTCCTCTCTGGAGGCGCGGGAATTCTAGTGGATATTTTCCAGCCCTGAATCCACACAAATGAACTCCTCTCCGGAGGAATTCTAGTGGCTATGCAGCCGACCCCAAGTACATGCTGACACAGACCACTCAGTTGCAAAGTCCATTCACACATGGAAAATGGTTGATACTAGCTCACCCGCGTGCACCTCTGAGAACCTTTTATACTTATAGCTTATGTCCAGTCAGAAAGGATCTTGCCCGTGGCCAATCTGGATTTGCCACATCACCAGAGCAGCTGATGACCGACCACCAATGAGACGTCGCCACATTATGAGCATGCTCAGTAGGGTGATTTCTGGACTTAGTGCCCAGACTGTTCGCTAGTCGCTGACTACCGCTGGTTACCATAAGCTTGGCTGAAGAGCCAGCAGTAACCTGATGAATAGCACGATCCTGAGCAAGATGCTGGGACCGACATCTATACTCAGTAGCACCTGCAGTGGTCAAAGCTGAATGAAGGCCACAGATGCAGGCGTGGCTTGGGATCTACGCCATGCAGTGGGAGAATCCCAGCACCTAACACCAAGGGTAACAGGAGAAATTGAACCCCAAAAGTCATTGTGCAATTTGTCCTGAGTGCACTGATACCCCATATGTGGGGATAAGCCACTGTTTGGGTGCATGGCAGAGCTCAGAAGAGAAGGAGCGCCATATTTTACTGTTATGGTTTGCAGGTGACATGACCCACTGGGAGAGCCCATGAGGTGCCAAAACAGCAGAACCCCCCATAAGAGACCCCATTTTACGAACTACACCTCTCCATGAATTCATCTAGGGGTGCAGTGATCTTATTGACACAATGGGTGTGTCATAGAATTTTATACCATTGGGCAGTGAGGACAAAATAACTACATTTTACTACCAATATTTTGTTTTACATTTTCACATAAGAAGTGGGTAAAAATGGAAACAAAATTTGACCCACAGTTTCTACTGAATGTGGCAATATCCCATATGTGGCTGTACAGTGCTATTTAGCCATGCGGAGAGACTTGGGAGGAACTGAGCGCTTTTTGCCTATTCAAGTGAATGGGTCTGTGCACATGTCACGGACCGTGTGTCCATAGGCAAAACACGTTGACATGTCCATTTTTTTATGTCAGCATGGACCATAAAACTTCCCGCACACGTGCATACGCATATCACACCTGGATGTCATCCATGTGAAACGAAAACCGCTACAGAGCAAATGGGAAGAGTCAGACAAAGTGCCAAAATTGGCCCATCTAGTAGATGTACCTTTTCTGGGCAGCTGTGGGCTGCTATTTTTAGGCTAGGGGGTCAATATCCATGGCCTCTTACCAGCCTGAGAATACCAGCCCCAGCTGTAAGCTTTAGCAAGGCGGGTTGTCAAAAATGTGGAGACCCAAAGCCGTTTTTTTTAAATTCTTTATTTAAATAATTAAAAAATATGGTGTGGGGACCCCTCTATTCTTGATATCCAACCTTGCTGAAGCTGACAGATGAGGGTTGCAGCCCCCAGCTGTCAGTTTTGTCTGGCTGGTTTTCAAAAATAGGGAGAACCCCACCATTTTTTTTAATTACCATATTTCTTTACAGCGTAGGAGCTGCAGATGAATACTCCCATCTGCCGCTCCTGCTGTCACTGTTATTAGCAGCAGCAGGGGTAGGCTGATAGGAGTAATAGTCCCATCATCCGCCATCTGCTGTCTCTTTTATTACTTAAATGTAACCGATTTTTGGGAGGCTGCATTAACAAAAACCAGCAATTCATGAATTTCTATTGGGGGGTCGCCTATACCGTTCCATGTGTGGTAAAATTGATAAGACACTTTTATTCTTCGGGTTAGTACAATTACAGCAATACTTCATTTATATCTTTTTTTATGTTTTGGCGCTTTTATACAATAAAAACTATTTTATATAAAAAATAATTCCTTTTGCATCGCTACATTCTGAGAGCTATACATTTTTTATTTTTCCGCTGATGGAGCTGTATGGGGGCTTGTTTTTTGCGGAATAAGATGGCGTTTTCAGCAGTACCATGTTTATTTATATCCGTCTTTTTGAACACATGTTATTCCAGTTTTTGTTCGGTGGTATGATGATGAAGCATTGTTTTTTGCCTTGTTTTTTTTATGGTGTTCACTAAAGGAGTTAATTAGTGGGACAGTCGGGTCATTACTGACGCGGCGATACCAAATATGTGTAATTTTTTTGTTTACTTTTTTTATGTAAATACTTATTTAGTAATAGGATATATATTGATTTTTTTATGACTTTTTTTTTTTTTTTTTATATTTCTACAATTATTTGAAAATTGATTTTTACTTTTTTTCTGACTTTTTTCTTTGTCCCGCTATGGGACATTCATTTTTTGCAGGTTGGTCGCTTCTATAGCATGCAGATGAAGCAGCATCTGCATGCTATAGAAACTGTCAGCGCTGCACTTAGTGCAGTGACACTGAGACACTTCCTGATCATGCACTGTGCATGATAGGAAGTTTCTTAGCTCTGGTTACCAAGGGTCTCCAATCCAAAGGCAGAGGGGCTTTCATCCAAAGGCAGAGGGGCTTTCAGCCCTCTGCCTGATCCCGGAATGCCGTGATCGTGTTTCGGGGGTTAAAGTTTCAGGAGCGACCTGTGACCATTCCTGGCACCTAGTGCCATTTGTCAGCTGTGAGAATCAGCTGACACTTGGTGGCAATCGGCCGCGCAACCCCCGTGTGCATGGCCGATCACGATGACATACAATCCCATCTATGGTCAGACAGGCCCAGGTCACATGGATGGGATAGTACTTTGGATGTCAGAGAGGGGTTAAAAAAGTAAATAATTTGTATTTTATTTTTTTAAATTTGAGGGGTGAAAGATATTAATTGTCTTTTTTTTCTATCTATGGATTTTACATATATATATATATATATATATATTATTTATTTAGCTATGATTATAGAGCACTATTATATTCCACAGCGCTTTACATACATTATCATTGCTGTCTTCAATGGGGCTCACAATCTAAATTCCCTATCAGTATGTCTCGGTAATGTGGGAGGAAATTGGAGAACCTGGAAGAAATAGGGGAAAACATATAAACTCCTTGTAGATGTGGTCATTGGTGGTATTTGAACCCAGAACTCCAAAGCTTCAAAACAGCAGTGCTAGCCACTGAGCCACCTTCAATAAACATGCAACATGAGTAATACAAATATGCTGTGTTGGAGCTAGCTACACATAGGCGCATGAACATGCAGCAACAGCATGCTGTATGGTCATGAAGTGTGTGGTTGCAAAATTGAAGAATTAAAGTAGGTATTCAAACACTAAAATGTGACCTTTTATAAAGGTTAAAAAAATAGCCTTTACAAACCTGGATGAAACAAAATTAGCTAGGTAAGTTTCGATTTTGGTCCCAAGGCAAGGCATTCAGGTGACATGTGTATGGCTCTAATATTAGACTCTTACAATATCCAAATGTGTGTTAAAAATGTTTTTCTTTACGATTCACACACTTTGTAAGGTAGATAGTTGTGTTAAAGTATTTCTGTATTTGCATCTATTGGAGCATGATCAGTCTATTCAATGGCTTTAATCAGTTTCTTTAAGATGTTGAACTTTGGTAAATTCACCGATCTCTACTGCTAGTGCTTTCTAATACACAGTACTCGTTCGGAGCTCAGTATACAGTAATCATTGGAGCATGATCACTAGAGTTGAGCAAATTTTTCAAAATTGATTTCTAATTACGATCGGCGGCGAATATTGTTTTTGCAATATTTGCTGAACACAGCCGAATGTAATTGGAGTCAATAGACAGTAGAAATGAACGAATATGTTCGGAACAGATTATCAAACATAAGTTTGGCATGAATAGGGTACCAATATGGCAAGAATATGGCAAATTCAGATTTGGTGACCGATTCCCAACATATTCGCTCAACTCTAATGATCACATGCTATCCATCAGCTTTAATCAGTTTCTTTAAGAAATATCACAATTCATCTATATCAAAACTCATTACCGTTCAACAATCATTAAATTAATGACTGCAAAAGAAGTGGCAACTTTCCTTTTTTATCATTTCACTTGAAAGAACATTTTAGAGTTTAATCATGTAAATGTAGTCTTTTCGGCCCATGAATATTAAAATGCTGCAGAGGTTAAGGTCATTTTTTAAAATGTTCCAGTAAAGGTAGAATTTTATGTCATTAAGTTAAAATATACTTTCTTGTTAGTAATTAGTAATATGAGTAGAATGATTAGAATACAAGATCACAGATGTTTCTAAAATTGCTCAATGAACGCAATTAATTCTTGAATTAGCTAATGCAAGGATTTAAGGGCATTATTAAGTTGGTGTTTCCTTGTCTGATGTCTATTTGGAAAAATATTTTGCAGTGTTAAAAAATGCAAATGTTTTTTTATATTTCAGCTTTTAGCCAATTTCATAATTTGTGTTATAAAAAAATCTTAATTTAAACACACATTAAACTTAAAGGGGTTGACCAACAAATGAATAAATCATTTTCTAAGTATCCTGGGTCCATACTGAAAATCTACTGTATCTGTTACTGACCCCAAACACGGATTTCACCAGGAAGTTCATATTGTTGTTTGGGTTTTGCACCCCGAACACTGGGTGTTTCTCGCACCTTCATATACATGACAGCACGAGAAACACTGACAGCTCTGATCGGTGGTGAGATTTTTACCACTGGTTAGAGAGCTATAGCTCCCATGCTGTCAGATGACAGCTTGAGCCAGCAGCTGTGACTGGAAGTAAACAGTTTACCTACAGTCACTGATGCTGCACTCGCAACACTTAATTCTTCAGTGCTTTTCAGTCTGGACAGTCCCATCTTGGAACCGTCCAGGTTGAAAACTATTTATCCCAAACATGAACAGAACATCGGACAGGTGAGGGAAATGGTTATTTTTGACTTTTGTTTTTTACAGGAGACCATGGCTTCAATGGAATGAACATTAAGTGACTATTTTTGTTGTTTATTATTTTCTGGGGTTTTTTGTTACAGAAAACGAGGGTTTCAATGGAATGTGCGTTAGGTGAGTATAACTGTTTTTGTGATTTTTAAATTAAACAGTAAAAGTGTGTATTTTTATTTCAAATATAGGACTTTATTCTGGGTGTGTGTTTATTTACAATATAACTATAGGAGTTAATGAATAGGTATCTCATAGATGCCTCTCTATTACCGAGCCATAGGCTGGATGCCAGTAGACAATATAAAGGTGACATCAACCCCACAAATATGAATCCCACCATGACACCACCATAGAGCAACTGGGAAGAGTGCCAGAATTGGCATATCTAATAGCTGCACCTTTTCTGGGGCAGCTGCAGGCTTCTACTTTTAGGATGGGGTGGGCAATATGCAAGGCCCCTTAGCAGCCTGAGAATACCAGACTCCAGATTTCTGCTTTAGCTTGTGTCACACTGGGTGAAGGATAAGTACTTGCACAAGAAAGGGAATAGGGAGGGGGTACCCAAACACTAGGGAAAGGGAGAGCGGAGACTCCTAGGCAGTTCTAAAATTACCCTATCTGCCCTAAACATCTCTATATAGGTTCTGCACCTATCCCCAAGCAGGAACCTAATCCCTGCCTGACCCTAGCTATAGGCCATACAAAGAGAGGTGGCAAGGTTAGTGCTAGTCAGTCCCCACTAAAACTAAAAACAGAGAGAGAAGAAAGATGGGGAAAAACACTTAGCTTGAGAAGACAACCTAACACCAGCAATATTCTAAGGATCCTCGGGGAAAAACATTAACCGACTCCTAGAACCTCCAACAAGACTGAGGCACGTATGAGCTAAAATCTGCATCATGCTGCAGCAATTGAATGTATGTAAACCTTCAGTCCAGTTATTTGATTAGCAGCAGAAGGTGGAGGTAACTATTGGGTACTAGAGTGAGAAGGATATCGCTCCATAAAAGAGAATCCATCTGAAACCCTGAAGATGACAACAGGTATCCCAAAAACTGCACCTCCTGAATTTCAAAAACACATTTCTCTGGTTTGGCATAAAGTTTGATATCCCTTAATATCTGAAGCACCTGTCTCACAAGCCCCCCGATGTGTCTCCAAATCAGGTGAATAAATCAAAATATCATCCAGATAGATCACCAGAAACCTGTCGACCATATGACGGAAAATATCATTAATGAAATGCTGGAACACTGCTGATGTATTGGTCAAACCAAGAAGGCATAACCAGACTCTCAAAATGACCCTCAGGGGCATTGAGCGCCGTTTTCCATTCATCCCCTTCCTTAATTCTTATCAGGTTATAGGACCCCTTATATCCAAATTGGAGAAAACCTTGGCTCCCACCACCTGGTTGAATAAATCTGGAATCAGGGGAAGAGGATATGGATCTCAGATAGTAGTTAAATTCAATTCCTGGAAATCTAAACAGGCATGGAGACCACCCTCTTTCTTTTTCATGAAAAATAACCCTTCCAACATGGGTGAAGCTGAAGGTCTCATATGTCCCTTCTCAAGACTCTGAGCATTAAAATCTTTCATGGCTTGTCTTTCAGGATAGGACAGATTGTCCAGTCGTGACTTGGGTAGTTTAGCACCGGGAGTCAGGTTAATCGGACAGTCATGTGCCTGATGGGGGTGAAAATCCTGACAACATTTCTCAGAAAATACGTTCTCAATGACAGACAAAAACGCAGGTAAGGTCCCCGTAGATACTGCAGAAAGGGAAATGTTCAGGCAGTTTTCATGACAGTAATCTCCCCATTCCACAATTCCTCTGTGTTGCCAATCCACTACTGGATTATGCTTCACTAGTAGTGTTGAGCGATACCGTCCGATACTTGAAAGTATCGGTATCGGATAGTATCGGCCGATACCCGAAAAGTATCGGATATCGCCGATACCGATACCCGATACCAATACAAGTCAATGGGACACCAAGTATCGGAAGGTATCCTGATGGTTCCCAGGGTCTGACGGAGAGGAAACTCTCCTTCAGGCCCTGGGATCCATATTATTGTGTAAAATAAAGAATTAAAATAAAAAATATTGATATACTCACCTCTCCGGAGGCCCCTGGACATCACCGCTGGTAACCGGCAGCCTTCTTTGCTTAAAATGAGCGCGTTTAGGGCCTTCCATGACGTCACGGCTTCTGATTGGTCGCGTGCCGCTCATGTGACCGCCACGCGACCAATCACAAGCCGCGACGTCATTCTCAGGTCCTAAATTCCTAGAATGAGGAGTTTAGGGCCTGAGAATGACGTCACGGCTTATGATTGGTCGCGTGGCGGTCACATGAGCGGCACGCGACCAATAAGAAGCCGTGACATCATGGAAGGCCCTAAACGCGCTCATTTTAAGCAAAGAAGGCTGCCGGTTACCAGCGGTGATGTCCAGGGGCCTCCGGAGAGGTGAGTAGATCAATATTTTTTACTTTAATTCTTTATTTTACACAGTAATATGGATCCGATACCGATTCCCGATGCCACAAAAGTATCGGATCTCGGTATCGGAATTCCGATACCGCAAGTATCGGCCGATACCCGATACTTGCGGTATCGGAATGCTCAACACTATTCACTAGCCAGGGTAAACCCAGAACAATTGGAGTGGGGAAACCCTCCATGGGCGTAACAAGTAATTACCTCATAATGAAAAGACCCCACCCTCAGTCTTATGTTACGTAAAATCTGCATTAATGCTCTCTGTGCATGTGGTGAAGAGTCAATGTTGTAAATAGTTATATGCTAAGCTATGGTAATGCAAGCAAGACCATGATTTCAAACTCAGCATCAACCATACTGACTCGAGTTCCACTGTCTACAAACACAGACATTTTCCCTGTCCTGCTCTCTTCTTCACCTCTGCTGTCAGAACAAACTAAGCACTACAGGTTAAAAATGAATATGCCCCTTGATTATCAAACTCTAGGTTCCCAAGGATTAATCAAGTCTCTTTCTCTTTTTGTTTAGGAATCAAAGGACACACCTCAATAAAATGTCTCTTATTTCACACAAAAAACACATGCCCTTTTTCTTGCGAATGTCAGGAGCAGCATATGATGCAGAAACACCTCCTAACTGCACGGGTTTCTCTAACTCCACAAGTATAAGTTCACCCTGGAACTTCCCTGTGACACAGGGGTATTTTCCGAGAATGAGGGCTCAAGAGAAGGTCGTGTTACTCATCTGTCTATCCACCCGTATAGCCAAAGACATGACAGCTTGCAATGACTCAGGGGTTTTATATATTACCAAAGCATCTTTTAACCTTTCAGTTAGACCTTGACAAAATTGGCTTCTAAGAGCCGGGTCATTCAATTTGGTATCGGTCACCCACCAGCGGAAATCTGAGCTATAAGTCTCCACTGAACGATTCCCTTGCAGAATGCAGCGGAGCCTGGGAATTCAGCCAAGGAAATGCAGTCAGGATCATCATAGAAAAGGGCTAAAGCCCTGAAAAACCCTTCCATGTACTGGAGACACAGAATCCTGTGGCAGAGAAAAAGCCCAGGATTGAGGATCCCTTTGCAACAGTGAAATCACAATTCCCACTCGTTGCTCCCCATCCCCAGAGGAGAAAGGATAAGGTTTTAAATGCAATTTGCATGCTTACTTAGGCACAAAAGACCTGTCCCTACCTCCTTAAAACCTGTTTGGGAGGGCAATTTTGGATTTAAGCTGGACCGGCCTTCCCACAGAGTCCTCTACAGTAGGAGTAAGCAGCCACTGCCATTGCTGCTGAACCTCAGAACGAAGGTTGGTCACCTCCAGTGACAATATCTGCAGCTGCTTTGCCAGCACAGAAACAGGATTTATGAACCTGGAAAAAGAAAAAAAAAAAAAAAAGATACAAGTCTCAGGTTTTTTTTTCCCTTTACAAAAGTGTATGGCGGGTGTTAATGTCACGCTGGGTGAAGGATTAATAAGTGCACAGCAAAGGGAATAGGGAGGGGGTGCTCAAACACCACTGGAGGAGGAATTGGATACCTCTTGGCAGATCTAAAATCACCCTGTCTGCCCTAAAAGTCCTTATATAGGTTCTGCACCTATTACCAACGGGGCTGTGTGCTAGTCAGTACCCACTAAAACTAAAGACAGAGAGGGAAGACGATGGGAGGAAACACTTAGCTTAAGAAAACAACCGAGAACTCACACCTAGGGTTGAGCAACTTTTATTTTTATAGGATCGGGTCGGGTTTCACGAAACCCGACTTTCTCAAAAGTCGGGTCGAGTGAAATCGGCCGATCCTATAAAAAAGTCGGGGTCGGCCGAAACGCGAAACCCAATGCAGTGCAATGGGATACTATGGTTCCCAGGGTCTGAAGGAGAGGAAACTCTCCTTCAGGCCCTGGGATCCATGTTTAAGTGTAAAATAAAGAATTAAAATAAAAAATATTGATATACTCACCCTCTGACGAGCCCTGGTAGTAATCGGCATCTTCCGTTCCTAAGAATGAGCGCGTTCAGGGCCTTAGATGACGTCACGGCTTTGTGATTGGTCGCGGCGGCCCACGTGACCGCTCAGCGACCAATCAAAAGCCGTGACATAATTCTCTCAGGTCCTAAATTCCTCATTCTAGGAATTTAGGCCATGAGAATTACATCACGGCTTGTGATTGGTCGCTGAGCGGTCACGTGGGCCGCCGCAACCAATCACAAAGCAGTGACGTCATCTAAGGCCCTGAACACGCTCATTCTTAAGAAGGAAGGCTGCCGGAAAGAAGCAGGGCACGTACGAGGGTGAGTATATACCTAATAGGAATATACTCACCCTCGGCTTCTTTCCGGCAGCCTTTCTTCTTAAGAATGAGCGCGATCAGGGCCTTAGATGATGTCACAGCTTTGTGATTGGTCGCGGCGGCCCACGTGACCACTCAGCGACCAATCACAAGCCGTGATGTAATTCTCATGGCCTAAATTCCTAGAATGAGGAATTTAGGACCTGAGAGAATTACGTCACGGCTTGTGATTGGTCGCTGAGCGGTCACGTGGGCCGCCGCGACCAATCACAAAGCCGTGACGTCTTCTAAGGCCCTGAACGGAAAGACACTAGCCAACTTCTAGAACCTCCAACAAGACTAAGGCACGTATGAGTCAACACCCTTATCATGCTGCAGCAATTGTATTTAAACCTTCAGCCCAGGTGTGTGATTAGCAGCAGAATGTGGAAATAACTATTGGGTCCTAGAGGGAGAGGTATATAACTCCATAAAAGAGATACCAAAATCAAGAAAGTGCTTGAGCTAAGCGCAAAAACCTTCTACAGCTGGATTTAGGATGACTGTGACACCTGATACACCCATTAAAGTTTGGCTGGCTGTCAAAAATAGAGGGGAGCGACCACATGCTATTTTTTTATTTATTTATTTATTTATTTAAATAATTAAAAAAAATGGCTTGGGGACCCCTATATTCCTGATAACCAGCCATGCTAAAGCTGACAGCTGAGGGTTGCAACACACAGGTGTCAGTTTTGCCTGGCTGGTTATCAAAAATGCAGGAGAACTCACGCCATTTTTTTATAAAAATTTTTATAGCTCAGGCACCAGTCACTAATGCTCCTATCAGCCACAGCCTACTCTCGCTGTTATTTGCTGCAGCAGGCATAGGCTGATCGGAGTAGTAGTCTAATCAGCTGATGCCTGTGGGCTCCCTGACAGCGATGAAGCCATGGCTTTTTGATGTGCGGTAATGATCTTACTGTCTATCAGAAGCTGTGTTTGTCACACTGTCATGCACATGACATGCTATTAATATGTGATGTCATCCAACTAGTGGCCTTTATGTGTTTTTACACTAATAGTTTAGTCTTTTTTGAACTATGTCTATGATTAAAAGTTAGCCAGACTTGAAACACTTCAGAGTTTTTTCTATGGCCATGCTACTATTTTAATGAAGATTTTTTTTTTGTTTTCAGTTCACTGTGCTGGATAGAAAGATCTTTTTCATGACTTTGAACAACAGTTTAACCCTTCTAGCAAAAAATACAGATGTAATAATTAGAGATGAATAAATCAATCTACAGAGTATTAAGTTAAATTTCCTGAAATTTTTGGTTTCATGTGAATTCAAATATTATAAGATTCAATTTGTGGTTAAAAAAAAAAATTGCATGGCACCCTTTCCTACGCTGCGGACGTATCAGAGAGGTTGCTAATGCCATTTTGCTCTACCAGGTCAGCCTCCCCATGATGCTCTGCAACTATGACATCTTACAGATTATCATACTTTGTATAGAGGGGTCATTACCTAGGACATCAGAGATTAACAGTTACAAGCAGGTCACAGTGCAGCAGACTGAGTTTCCATTTCCAGAGTCACTGGGTAACTCTCTTCTGTAGAGTATAAGTTCTTATGGTCAGCAAGGTCCTCTCTCTCTCTCTCTTCTGCCTCTTGAGTGTAAGCTTTTATCATCAGAAAGCTCCTCTTTCTCTCTCCTGTAGAGGGTAAATTTTATGATCAGCAGGTTCCTCTTACTCTTCATTAGCATTTAGAGTGTAATCTCTTATGAAAAGTGTAAGCTTTTATTGTCAGCGTAGCAAGGCCCTCACTCTCTCTTCTGTAGATTGTAAACGTTTATGATCAACAGATTTCTCTCACTCTCCTGCAGAGTGTAAGCTCTTATAATAAGTGATGAGCAAATATGTTCAGAAAATGATCGCCAAACTTAAATTCGGCACGAATATGGCACATTCGTGATTGAAAACCTGAGCAACATTTTATAAAATCGGTAACATTCGGTAACACGTGCGGGAAAATATTTGCATTGCCACAAAAGTATTTTCAGCACTTTTGCAACAATAAAGGTGGTGTATCATGAGCATTTTGCATGTGTATGATGAGGGAAAGGGGTTTGTAGAGCTCAGAGGAGCAGTGTTCTTGTAAACTTTTTTCTTTTTCTAACTTTATGTGTGCACATTGCGGCTAGCCAATCAGGCCACAAGAAACACCTACAATGTCCTGACACAATGGCTTGTGTCACTGGCTTCTGAAATCACTTGTCTCTCTCAATATAAAGTGCGGACGTCTTGTTTTAGTGCAATTTTGACACCTAAACAGCACAGAGAGACTGCTCCTGATGCTGACACTGTTAGCAGCAAGATTTAAGCTAGTTAGCTAGGCGGTCGTATATCACTCAGATAGTGCAGCTAGCTAGTGTTCAGTGTGGCTGTTAAATTTAACTTCCAACATTTTTTTGGCCATTACTGTGGACCACAGACAAAGCCAGCGGGGCACATATACTACAAGTGTATTGTGCAGTGTTTGTATTGTGCTCCATGCACAAGTATAGCGTTCAAAATAATATTTTTTTACTAGCTAAGTGTGAAACAGCCTGCTGTATCCCACCTTGTCATTTAGTGCTTTGGTGATATGAAAATGTCAGCAGACCTAATGCACATTAAAAAGCCCACAGTATCAAACTTTGTCATTTTATTGGGTTGAAATTAAGCTATCTGCAGATCTAATGCACACAACCCAAAAAAAAATTTCAGTTGCTAAATGTCATACAGTAGGGGACCTGACTTTAAAATAGTTTGTAGCATCTAGTGTGTTATAGAGGCCTGATCCAGAGGCCAAAAAAAATCTTGTGCTCCTAATGTCATACAGTAGGAGACCTGACTTTAAAATAGATTGTAGCATCTAGTGTGTTATAGAGACACAAAACAAGGAGAAAACAGAGTAAAAAAATGTACCAATAAGAATTGCAAAAGTTTATTATGACATATTAATAAATCACATTTCTTTTTCTTTTTTTTAAATCTGTATATGCAAAAAATTAATACATGGGTTCTATCTAAATTAAGAAGTGATTAAGTCCATGGGTGTAGATAACAGTGGAGATAAAAGTCAGGAATTGTTATGAAGTGCAAACAGAGGGAAAATAGGGGGATATAAAATTCCATGACAGACACCAGTAGAAAAACTGTATTGAGTACTTATATGCATCAATGTTTCATGTAAGCATTAGATGCATTGTTTTACTACAATGTCATAATAGGTTTTCAAATGTTGCAGAACTTGTCTCTGTCTGGATGACAAATTATCAACTCTGCACCTTGCTGTTATTTCTTGGGTCATGGGATTCAATTGGAAGAAGACATGATTCTCGTTGCAGCGGACATTGAATCACTGTACACTTGTATTCGCCATGAAGATGGCCTGGAGGCGGTCTACTTCTTCCTGAGGATGAGCAACTGGGATGGCCCTATTGACACGCTTACCAGGGCCGTGGGGTACTTGGAACCATATCAACAGTTCTTTGGGGAAGTCAAGGTGCCGTGACCCAAGTCTGTTGCCCTGGCTGTGCCGAAAAATGAGGAATATGTATATGGGATTTAATGTGATGCTACCTGTGGTGTTCGGCAACGGATGGCCGATGCTGCTACAGGAGACCTCTGGGGCTGATGGTGATGCAGCAGGGATGGTTCTGTTCCCCACAGGTGGAGCGGGGCCCCAGGGCTACCGGTTCCATTTATCTCAGGCTTTGTGTACCTTGTGGTGCAGGACTCTAGGGCGCAAGAGATCACTGAATGACACAAGGTCTGTAGTTTTCTTTTCCTTTACATGATGGTTGATAGTACAGACCGGGGTACTGGTAACAGATCGTAATGGAGAGCCGGGCAGCCTGGAAGCAATTTTTGGATACACCAGGCCAGGTAGGTATGGAGGCCTTCCTTCTGTGCTGTCCTCCCTTTTTCCTTGCTGCCTAACAGCTCACCCTCCTGCTGCTAACTGCCTCTCTCTGTTTTTTAAAAACTAACTGTTGCCCGCATGGTAGGCCGCTCAAGCCTATCACAGATGCCGCTCCTTTATGTCAGCTCCAGGCTCTGGTATGCTGCTGTGCTGCCAGGCATTAGATTAGGCCAGGAGACCTGCAGTCCCCTGCCCTCCAGATTCAGCTGCCGCGACTTCAGTACCCACACAACCACAGACTCCGGTATCCGGTTCCTAGTGCTCAGCTCTGGGGCGAGTTTAATCACAGCTCCTGTCATGATCTCAATGGCAAGAGAACATAGCATAGGCATATATAGGAACTAGCTCTTGGAAGATGGGAACTGAGCTGACCATGAACTAAACCTAACGCACAACTAGCAGTGGCCGGGTAGCATGCCTACGTTGATTCTAGATGCCCAGCACCAGCCGGAGGACTAAATAATGCTAGCAGAGGAAAATATCAGTCCTAGCTCACCTCTAGAGAAATACCCCGAAAGGAGACAGAGGCCCCCCACATGTATTGGCGGTGAATTAAGATGAAATAACAAACGTAGTATGAAAATAGGTTTAGCAAATTTGAGGTCCACTTACTACATAGCAGAAGACAGAAAGGACACTTTCATGGTCAGCTGAAAACCCTATCAAAACACCATCCAGAAATTACTTTAAAACTCTGGCATTAACTCATAACACCAGAGTGGCAATTCCTGTTTACAAGAGCTTTCCAGACACAGTAACGAAACTACAGCTGTGAACTGGAACAAAAATGCAAAAACAAACATGGACAAGAGTCCAACTTATCTAGTAGTTGTCTAGGAGCAGGAACAAGCACAGAGAGGCTTCTGATAACATTGTTGACCGGCAAGCAACTAACAGAGCAGCAAGGTTATATAGCGACTCCCACATCTTGATGGGAACAGGTGAACAGAGAAGATGAAGACACAAGTTCAATTCCACCAGTAGCCACCGGGGGAGCCCAGAATCCAAATTCACAACAAGCTCCACTCCCCAGATTCTGCTTTACTACTCTCCTACTGACACCTGGTAAGGGGACCCCTCCTTGCTTCCAGGCATGACATTACTCCATGTGAGGGAGGCAATGCCACTGCGGCAACCGGACTCCTGGGGTGCCACACTATCTGTGAATTAGTCATGGAATTATTAACGTTCAATTTAACAAAAAATGTCTTTATTTTAAGGGATGTCTTCTACTTGCAGCAACGCGGCACTGCCATTGCCTGTGCATCTTCCTTTGCCACCCTCTTCCTGGTGTACTTGGAAAGGGAGTTACTGGGCGTGGGTGGCTCCTGGGCTGCAGACCATGTGCAGTGCTGGTTACACTATATTGATGACCTGTTCATCATATGGCATGGCTCGGAATATGAACTGCAGGAGTTCATGCAGCAATTACAGTATATTGCAACAGATTTAATCTAAAACGTACTTATCAAATGAGTAAGGCTGTGGTGGACTTCCTGGACATCAAAATTAAAATAGATGAACACCAATATTTACAAACTGATGTGTTCCGGAAGTCCACCTTGGTCACTTCATTGTTGCAGGCAGGTTCAAGCCATCCCTATAGTACTATCAAGGCCATCCCATTTGGTCAATACCTCAGGATGAGGTGGATCTGTTCCTCGGAGTTTAAATTTGAATCCCAGGCATCTGACCTTCAACAAAGATTTAAGGCAAGGGGAAACAGTAATAGGTGCATTAAAACAGGATATCTCAGAGTAAAATATCAATCATGTGATGTGTTATTACATCCACAAAAGAAAAATGATACTAAGGATGAGGCAATCTGTTTTATTTCAACTTATAATGGGGAGTGGGCCACAATGAGGAATTGTCTACTAAAACATTGGAGCATCCTCAAGACGGATCCTACACTGTCGAAACATCTATCTGAATATCCCATGATGACTTCTAGGAGGAGTAAAAATTTAGGTAACATGTTGGTGAATAGCCATTATGCCCCTGCTATTACCAAAAATGCCTTGGTATCTGGAGGTCACATTGCTGGATGCTTTCCATGCAGAAACTGCATCTCTTGCAAAAATATTTGTTGTACTTCAGTGTTTGATGCAGCAGATGGAAAAATAAATTTCTTCAATAGGCATCACATTACCTTAACACACAACTCAGGTCATATGCTATGCCAAATGTAGTTGACCTAAAATTTATATTGGCTTGACATCAAGACGTCTGCGTACTGGTACACGAGAACATGTACGTGACAATATGGTGACAGAGACAGTGACGGATTTTACACAATTTAAAATGATATCCCGCCACTTTAAATTATTCCACAAGTGTAACCCTAAGTTTCTCTCTGTCAGGGGTATTGAACATGTCCAAAATGGTATAGTGAGGGGCTACATTAGATGTCTCCTTACTCAGAGAGAGTGTAAGTGGATTACCACGTTGGGCACGATGTCCCCCATAGCTTTTAATGGAACACAGAACTTTTCTTTGTTTTTAGAAAGGTACATGGCTTGCTTTTTACCTCTCAAGATTGTATCTCTTTACACTCTACTACTAACTGACAGTTTATTTTAACTTATGTTTCAGTCCTTGTATTTTTACATTTTTTTTTTTATTTTTCATTTAGTTTGGGTTTTCCTGTTCTGATACATGGGAGGAGGACTGTTGGATGAACACCTGTGGCAATATATAATACCATGGAATGAGGCAATATACAGTATATAACCATGGACTATTGGATGAACATCTATGGCAATATATATATATATATATATATATATATATATATATATATATATATATATATATAACCATGGAAGAATAAAATGAAGAAAATGAAATTACCGTAGTCTTATTCTTGTGGTTATAAACAAACTTACTGTGGACTTTCCATTCAAGAATAATCTCAAGTGATTTATGTTATTGTTTTTTTTTGTTGTTGTAAAAATCACAGATGAATAGGATATGGTTGTCTATAATGATAGTATTTTGGCCTCTAAATGGTCATTTCTCCCTGTTCCCATCTAATTTCTTCAAAATTTTAATTAATTATTTTGTTTATAATGCATGGTGTTATTATCTTATTAATGGATAAAAAAGTTTTACACATGTATATTAAAATATTAATATTCATGTTTATGATTTATCTCTGTCATTTTCTCAACGTTATACATATTTTTCACTTTTTGTACTCACTAGCATGATGCACTTTATTGTTGCACTAGCATTATGCACTTTATTATAAGATTTAATGTCACTATATACTGTATATATTGCATATTGAGCAAGTATACATTTATTCTCAGTTTATGAATTATTTATTATTATTCATTCCATATTTCATTGCATGCAGTGTATTCTGGTACAAATCTATCACAGTTCCACTTACTACTCACATGCGCAGTGCGCATGCGCCGTGTCCTGGACTGTTGTTCCTCTCTTCCCTCGGCTGTCGTCCTGCTTGTGTTTATATGATGTGAGGCTTGGTTCCTGCCTCCGCACATGACCGAGATGTGGACATTCACCCTGAGGAGAGAGTGATGGTGACCGAGCGACGTGGGTGCATGCGCATGAACACAATAATTGATAGGCTGCTGACTGGTCAGGTGACCAGAACGACTTAATATTTATACCAGACTGAGACCGCATGTGGGCCACTGAGGAAGCGATATTTAAACGTGGAACGTGAGTTGGGGTACATTGCCGAGGTCAAAGCAGGATGGATCACTATAATGGGCAATTATCCCGTTTCATTAATGTTATTTTTCATAGGAATAATGAGTAACAGAGAGACCTAGGGACTATCATACTGATCATATTTTGTTCTAACAATTACCTATGCATCTAATACTTACATGAAACATTGATGCATATAAGTACTCAACACAGTTGCGGTGTTAAGTTCAGGGTCTGCGGTCAGTACAGGTACCACCTTCTCCAGAGTACGTCTCGTGCTGCTCTTAGGCCACCAGATCATAACAGTGGCCAGTTGTACTGTTATGATCTGGTGGCCTAAGAGTAGCATGAGACGTACTCTGGAGAAGGTGGTACCTGTACTGACCGCAGACCCTGAACTTAACACCGCAACTAGAAGTAGCCGTGGAATGTACCTATCACTCCCTAGACATCTCGACACAGCCGGAGGACTAATTACCCCTAGAGATAGAAAAGGGAAAACTATCTTGCCTCAGAGAAAATCCCCAAAGGATAGACAGCCCCCCACAAATATTGACTGTGAGAGGAGAGGGAAAAAACATACACAGACTGAAATCAGAATTTAGCAAAGGAGGCCACTTCTAGCTAAATAGAAAGGATAGGACAGAGTACTATGCGGTCAGTATTAAAACACTAGAAAATATCCACCACAGAAAATACAAAATCTCCACATCTAACTAAAGATATGGAGGGTATATCTGCATCTCCAGAGATACCAGCTTGGCTAAACAAATCCTTATACAGACCAAGCTGGACAAGACAAAAACATGGAAAAGAACTGAACAATAAGGCCCACAGCATGTGGACTGCAAAAATCAAGGCCGGAACTTATCTTTGTTGAAATGAACAGCAAAGCAGGAGAGACCAGGCAGGGATGCGAATCCTCCAGGAACAATGGACAACTGGCACTGACTAAAGGGTAGAGCAAGACTAAATAGCCCAGTCAGAATTGCAAGAAGTGGACACACCTGATGAATGCTGCAATCCAGAGACAGCAGCGCTGCCACTTAAGCAGATTCTGTAGTATAAGGCAGTACCCCCATAGGCAGATCCTTTAGTATAAGGCAGCACCCCATAGGCAGACCCTGTAGTATAAGACAGCACCACATAGGCAGACCCTGTAGTATAAGGCAGCGCCTCATAGGCAGATCCTGCAGTATTAGGCAGCACCACATAGGCAGACCATGTAGTATAAGGCAGCACCCCATAGGCAGACCCTGCAGTATAAGGCAGCACCTCTTAGGCAGATCCTGTAGTATAAGGCAGTATCCCCATAGGCAGACCCTGTAGTATAAGGCAGCACCCATATAGGCAGACCCTGTAGTATAAGGCAGCACACCATAGGCAGACCCTGTAGTAGAAGGCAGCACCCCTTAGGCAGATTCTGTAGTATAAGGAAGTACCCCCATAGGCAGATCCTTTAGTATAAGGCAGCACTCCCCATAGACAGATACTGTAGTCTAAGGCAGCACCCCCATATGCAGACCCTGTAGTAGAAGACAGCACCCACATAGGCAGACCCTGTAGTATAAGGCAGCACCCCATAAAAAGCAATAAATACCTCTCTTCCTTCTTGTTCCAGGGGTGCTCCGAGCTCCCACTCATCTACTGACAGTGGGTGCCTGGTGGTGACGTCATTGCGCCCACTGTCAGTGTCGGCATCGGTGACATCAGATGCTGACGGGGATGATGGGAGAAGGAGCAGCTAAAAGCTGCACAAAAGCTGAAACAGCTGACCTTGCAGTGATGGGCGTGGGGCCCACTGCTGGCACCGCCCCCCACCTGCTCAGGGACCCCATAGCTGCCTATGGCAGAGCAGGGAGATCGATTCTCTCTGATCTGCTGCAGGAGGTATCCACGCGCCGTTACAGTTAGAGTAGCATAGTTCCAGGAGGGCCCCCTCTGAGCACTAGGCCCAGGGCGATGGCCTCCTCTGCCCCCCAGTAGCTACGCCCCATTAAACATTTATAATCTGCTGATCCCCTCAAAATAGGCAAGTTTTTTTACTTTTATCTAATGTGTCTGGGGGTCTTAACCTGAATGTGGCAACAGTAGTACTCAGGAGGGATATCAAGTTACAGTTTGCTTGTCTGGTTTTCAATTTGCTTCTTCCCTTCTTGCCTCATTAGTACAGATTTGGCATAGCAGATGGCCTCAAGGTGTTACCATTCAATAGCCAAAATACATGTCACATCTTGATTTCTTGGGTGCCTGTGTAGAAATCTACTCATTTTAGCAATTTATTTACAAAAACTCTGTGCTTTAATGATACTACTCGTGAATTAATTTTATTCGAATTGATACAATACAACTGGTTATATTTCAAACTTGCTTCTGATGTTACACAGACTCACAGATTTTTAAGGTAAAAAAACAGACAATCATCTTTGAATACGACTAAGATGGTAACACCTGTTTTAAAGGAATTGCCATTCAGCATACAATTACTCTACTGAAAGACAAGAACAGTGAACTAGATACCTTTGGTTAGGCTATGCATCAGGATGTTACAATTAAATCTCCCAAAAAAACTACTGACATTGAACTTCTGACAAAAACATATGCTATAGTGACACAGAGTTCAAATAGACTTAATTTATTCTTTTTTATGGCAATGTTCTTCTTTCCAGGAAAGCACAATAACATTTTAAAATCTAAACAAATTGCATTTATAACAAGCAAAACTATATTTTACCCCATTTCATAAAAAATAAAAATAAGATGTAAAGTCTGGTTAAAGTATTGAACTATGTTACTTATTTTGATTACTTTTAAGAAAATTGCATTTCTTGTTATGTTTAGTGTCCCCTTTCACATAAGTTATTTGGTTTATTTATTTTAACAATTTTTGGGTTAGTATTAAATTTTTGTTTATTTCTAAAATGTAATTGTAGCGTTGCCAAGGTCCAAGGGTATGTTACATGATTGTTTTTGATGAATTTTTTTTAGCAGCTATTTCAAAAACTTGGTAAACTTCTACAATTTTTTTACATGAGAAATCTACTTTGATATCCATATGAGTTTTTGTCTTCAACAGGTTTTTCAAAAAATGCCTAGTGGAAAAAAAAATACACATCAGTTCATTGACATCGATCCTGAAAGTAATCTCTCCCTTCTAGGCACTGTCCAACCAAAGAGCTGCAAAACAATGCTTCAGGAAAAAAAATTATTCCAAAACTCCTCAAAATTTTTGCAAAACCACTTCAGTAAACCCTTCAAGAAAATGTGACAAATGTTTTCTGAAGCAGTTTCTCCTTTAAAACCTATCTTTTTTAGCACCTCAAAAAACTCACAATGTTTTAGATAATAAATGGAGCTGTTAGGCCCCTTTCACACATCAGGTTTTTCCGTGAGGCACAATCCAGCTAATTTAGAAGAAAATGGATCCGGCAAAAGTTGCCGCCAGATCTGTTTTTTCTCGTAGACTTGTATTAGCTCCGGATGGCCTCATGTTTCATCTGTTTTTTGCCGGATCCGTCCAGAATTCGTTTTCCGGCGGCTGGAAAAAACTTGCAGAGGAACGTTTATCTTTCCGGCGAAAAAACTCCCAGCGACGGTTCCGGCAAAACGTGAGGTGAAATCATGGAATTCGGCCACCGATTCCATTTTATTTAAGAAATCATGCATTTTCCAATCTGGAAAATCTCTCTTTCTCTCTCTCTCTCTCTTTATCCCCGGGTAAAAAAAAAATGATCCAGGGTAAAAACGGATCTGTTGCACCAGTTTTTCACAATTCGTAACGGATCCGTTTTTTTCAAAATCAGCCGGATTGTGCCTGATGGCTAAAAACTGATGGGTGAAACAGGCCTTACTCAATCTCCCTGTGATCAGAACTCCCACTCTACACACTGCAGCCAATCATTGGGCTGAGCAACATCAGCAAAGCCGCTAAGCCCAGTGATTAGCCAGCGGTCAATACTAGGGTTGAGCGACTTTTACTTTTTTAAGATCGAGTCGTTTGTGAAAAGTCGGGTCGAGTGAAATCGGCCGATTATCGTGAAAAGTCGGGGAGCGACCGAAACACGAAACCCAACGTAAGTCAATGGGGAATCAAAGTCGGCAGTGAGTGGAGGACAGGAAAATACCAACAGTGCCCATTTTAATGTCAAAAACATCAATTCTTGTCACTTAAGCTTGTGAATCTTAATTTACCTTATAATAATATTTAGGCATTGAAAATTGGGGGTCACTTGGCTAAAGTTGTGGGGAGGGGGGTAGGGCTGGCTCAAGTTTTTTGTGGGCCCAGGAAACGCGGACTACGTCACGGCAGTGGAGCCAAGAGAGGTAAGTATTAAAACTTTGCAAGTGCTGTGATCCCGAGCAAGCAGCGGGGACCAACTTGTTCGCATTGGCACTGGCACAGGGCCCCTCAAAGTACGGCGGTGTGTTTGACGGCGGGGGTGCCTCCCACTGGCAGAGACACTTTTGCATACTATGAGGGGCCCTGTGCCAGTGACGTCGCCAACGAGTATGATCCCCCACTTGATGAAGGAACCTGCCCTTTCATCTGCACCTTCCTCTTTGTCCCCGTGTAAGGTGGTATAGTATGCCGGAAGGGGAACCTGACTTTCAGTAGGGTCAGATTCTGGCTGTGTAGAGTGCAAGGGGAATGTAGTGGTCTGGGTCAATGTACCAGCAGACTCATCTAGCAGTGGCTGGGCAATGGGCAGGATGAGGAGGAAACAGAGATATAGTCCCAAAGAATAAAGTAGGCTAAATGCAGTTCAAAATTGGTAACAGGAGTAAACAGGCGGCACTGCTTTGTTCATTGGAGGAGAACACCAAGCAGCGGCAGACACCGTTAGTAGGCCCAACCAAACAAGTAGGCCAAATGCAGTTTAAAATTTCCTATAGGCCGAAAGCCTGAAGATTGAAGCTCAGCTTTGTTCAGTGGAGGAGAAAAGCAAGGAGCGGCAGACACCGTTAGTAGGGCCCAACCAAACTAGTAGGCCAAATGCCGTTTAATATCTGATATAGGCTGAAAGCCTGAAGATTGAAGCTCAGCTTTGTTCAGTGGAGGAGACAAGCAAGGAGCGGCAGACACCGTTACTAGGGCCCAACCAAACTAGTAGGCCAAATGCAGTTTAAAATTTCCTATAGGCCGAAAGCCTGAAGATTGAAGCTCAGCTTTGTTCAGTGGAGGAGACAAGCAAGGAGCGGCAGACACCGTTACTAGGGCCCAACCAAACAAGTAGGCCAAATGCAGTTTAAAATTTCCTATAGGCCGAAAGCCTGAAGATTGAAGCTCAGCTTTGTTCAGTGGAGGAGACAAGCAAGGAGCTGCAGACACCGTTACTAGGGCCCAACTAAACTAGTAGGCCAAATGCAGTTTAATATCTGATATAGGCCGAAAGCCTGAAGATTGAAGCTCAGCTTTGTTCAGTGGAGGAGACAAGCAAGGAGCGGCAGACACCGTTACTAGGGCCCAACCAAACTAGTAGGCCAAATGCAGTTTAATATCTGATATAGGCCGAAAGCCTGAAGATTGAAGCTCAGCTTTGTTCAGTGGAAGAGACAAGCAAGGAGTGGCAGACACCGATAGTAGGCCCAACCAAACAAGTAGGCCAAATGCTGTTTAAAATTTCCTATAGGCCGAAAGCCTGAAGATTGAAGCTCAGCTTTGTTCAGTGGAGGAGACAAGCAAGGAGCGGCAGACACCGTTAGTAGGGCCCAACCAAACTAGTAGGCCAAATGGAGTTTAATATGTGATATAGGCCGAAAGCCTGAAGATTGAAGCTCAGCTTTGTTCAGTGGAGGAGACAAGCAAAGAGCGGCAGACACCGTTACTAGCGCCCAACCAAACTAGTAGGCCAAATACAGTTTAATATCTGATATAGGCTGAAAGCCTGAAGATTGAAGCTCAGCTCTGTTCAGTGGAGGAGACAAGCAAGGAGTGGCAGACACCGTTAGTAGGGCCCAACCAAACTAGTAGGCCAAATGCAGTTTAATATCTGATATAGGCAGAAAGCCTGAAGATTGAAGCTCAGCTTTGTTCAGTGGAGGAGACAAGCAAGGAGCAGCAGACACCGTTAGTAGGGCCCAACCAAACTAGTAGGCCAAATGCCGTTTAATATCTGACATAGGCCGAAAGCCTGAAGATTGAAGCTCAGCTTTGTTCAGTGGAGGAGAACACCAAGCAGCGGCAGACACCGCTGGTAGGCCCAAACAAGCAAGTAGGCCAAATGCAGTTTAATATCTGACATCGGATGAAAACTGAGGCTCAGCTTTGTTGAGTGGAGGACAACTGTAATGGGAGGCAGACACAGTTAGTAGGCATAAATAAGAAAGTAGGCAAAATTCAGTTCAAAATTGGTTAGTGGAGTATACAGGCGGCATAGCTTTGTTCAGCGGAGGACAACTGAAATAAGTGGCTCAGACAGACAGAGTAGGCCTACAATTAAAAAACGTGGCTAATTGCAGTTCAAAATTTGTAATAGGAGTACACAGTCGGCATAGCGTGGTTCAGCAGAGTAGGACAAGTGTAATTAGTGGCTCTGACACACTGAGTAGGCGTAAAATAAAAAAGAACGATATATGCAGTTCACAATTGGTAAGAGGAGTACACAGGTGGCCTTGCTGGGTTCAGCGGTGGAGGACAACTGTTGTGAGAGTCTGACATAGTTACTAGGACAAAATAAATAAGTAGGCTAAATGCTGTTCTACATTGGTGTGAGTACACAGGCGGCCTAGCTTGTTTCAGGGGGGGGGACAGTTGTAATGTGTGGCGCCGACAGACAGACAGAGGCCTAACCTAAAAAAAGGTGTCTAAATGTAGTTCAAAACTGCTAGAAGGACTAACCAGGTGGCCTAGCTTGTTTCAGGGGGGAACAGTTGTAATGTGTGGCGCCGACAGACAGACAGACAGAGGCCTAACCTAAAAAAAGGTGTCTAAATGCAGTTCAAAACTGCTAGCAGGACTAAGCAGGCGGCCTAGCTTGTTTCAGCGTGGGAGGACAACTGTTATGAGAGGCTCACACAGTTACTAGGCACAAATAAGTAAGTAGGCTACATGCAGTTCACAATTGGTAACAGGAGTACAGAGGTTGCATAGCTTTGTTCAGCGGAGGTCAACTGTTAGAAGTGGCTGACACAGTTAGTAGGCCAAAATACTAAAGTGGGCTAAATGTCAGCCAAGGAATTGGTCATAAATAAACTGGTGGCATAGCGAGGTACAGGGGTGGGCTCCTCTGCAGAGTTGCAGACAGGAGTAGTTGGCGCAAAGTATTAAGGGGTCTAAGTGGAGGCCAGGGCCCCTGTATATTTTTACTATCATTGATCATTGCAACAAATTTGTTATTGCAGTGCCATTTAAGGATTTAACAGCACAGACTACACAGTGGTGGGGCAGGGAGAGGTAAGTTTTGCAAGTGGTAGAGCACAGTTCGAGCTGGGGGGGGACACTCTCTCGTGGGCGGCGGTACTGGCCCAGGGCCCCTCATATTACGACGGTGTGTCTGACGTTGGTTGTGCACCACCACCGTCAGAGACACTTCATTGTACTATGAGCGACCCTGTGCCAGTGCCATGGCCCAAGAGTGGGCACACCCACCTGTCCAGGCAAATGGCACTCACACAGGTGCTTGCACCATGTTGTGACCATGGCCTTTTGGGGGGAGTCAGCCCATTTAGGGAGGTATACAAATGGCCTATGGTGGACATTCGGCACCTGCAAATGGCGGAATTGGAGCAGTCAGTAAGAGGAGGCCAAAAACAAGAAATTTTTCTGGCAAGCCACGTGTCAGCAGGGGAAGGTGGGGCAAAATAATTTGAAATCCATGATTGGTTCATTTTAATGAAGGTTAGATCATCAACATTTCGGGGAGCCAGATGTGTCCTTTTTTCGGTCAGTATTGAACCTGCAGCACTGAAGACTCTTTCTGAGAGCACACTAGCAGCTGGGCAAGCGAGCTCCTGTAATGCATATTCTGCCAATTCGGGCCAGGTGTCTAGTTTAGATGCCCAGTAATCAAAGGGGAATGACCTGTGAGGGAGAACATCGATAATGGCGGAAAAATAGTTGGTTACCATACTGAACAAATGCTGTCTCCTGTCACTTTGAATCGATGCAGCAGTACCTGCCGTGTCTGCGGTCATTGCGAAATCACTCCACAACCAATTCACTGCTTGTGCTGGGTTGAGGAGCACTTTCTTGAAAATCTACTTCACTTGTGGCCCGCAAAAACCCTGTACCTGACCTTGCAATGCTACCAGTTTCTATTGCCCCCTGAGAAGCATCCTCCTCCCATAAATATTCAGCCCCATCATCCTCCTCCTCTTCATCCATCACCTCGTCCCGGAGACTTCCCTGACCAGACAATGGCTGACTGTCATAAAGGCTTCCCTCCTCCTCGGCCGCAGACGCCTGCTCCTTGATGTGCGTCAAACTTTGCATCAGCAGATGCATTAGTGGGATGCTCATGCTTATGATGGCGTCGTCCACACTGACCAGCCATGTGCATTCCTCAAAACACTGAAGGACTTGACAGAGGTCTTGGAGCTTTGACCACTGCACACCAGACAACTCCATGATTGCCATCCAACTGCCTGCCCATGTATGTGTATCCTCCCACAAATACATGACAGCACGCCTCTGCTCGCACAGCCTCTGAAGCATGTGCAGTGTAGAGTTCCACCTTGTTGCAACGTCTATTATTAGGCGGTGCTGGGGAAGATTCAGCGATCGCTGATGGTTAAGCATACGCTGGAGTGGACGGACAACAGGCGGATGTGCGAGCAAAGTCTGCGCACCTTCAGGAGCAGGGCTGGTAAATCAGGGTAATTCTTGAGGAAGCACTGCACCACAAGGTTCAAGGTGTGAGCCAGTCAAGGTATGTGTTTCATTTCGGAAAGGGCTATGGCAGCCATAAAATTCCTTCCGTTATCACTGACTACCTTGCCTGCCTCAAGATGTACACTGCCCAGCCATGACTGAGTTTCTTGCTGCAAGTACTCGGCCAGTACTTCCGCAGTATGTCTGTTGTCGCCCAAACACTTCATTTGCAGCACAGCCTGCTGACGCTAACCACTAGCTATTCCATAATGGGACACCACGGGTGCAACACTGGCAGCTGTGGATGGAGTGTTCGTACGACTGAGCTCTGTGGACAAGCTTTTGCTTTTGGAGGAGGTGCAAACAACTACAGCCAACTGTTCCTAGACCGTGGGCTAGGCAGAACTGTGCCACTATGGCTGTCCCCTGTGGACCCTGCATCCACCACATTAACCCAGTGTGCCGTGATGGACACGTAATGTCCCTGGCCATACCTACTGGTCCATGCATCAGTTGTGAGCTGCGCCTATCTACTCACAGATTGCCTCAGTGCATGGACAATGCGTTCTTTGACATGTTGGTGGAGTGCTGGGATGGCTTTTCTCGCAAACAAGTGTCGACTGGGTAGGTCATAGCGTGGTACTGCGTAGGCCATCAGGGCTTTGAAAGCTTCGCTTTCAACCAACTGGTATGGCATCATCTCTAACGAGATTAGTCGAGCAATATAGCCGTTCAAACCCTGTGTACGCGGATGAGAGGAAGAGTACTTTCTTTTCCTATCAAGAGTCTCTTGTAGGCTGAGCTGGACTGGAGAGCTGCATATGGTGGAACTAGCGGGGGTGGTGGTGGACATGGCAGATTGAGAGAGGCTTGGTGATGGTATTCTTGATGTGGGCCTACCTGCAGTGTTTCCAACCAAGAACCTTGGGATTCCCTGACTGCTTTGGCCTTGCGACAATACCTCCACATTTGTTACTGGTGGTGTCATAACCGGTGGGCTTCCAGTGAGGGAAGCAATGTTGCGTTGCTGACTAATTTCAATTTGAGCAGGTGCATCAATGGTACGGGAAGTTTGGTAGTTAGTCCATGCTTCCAAGTGCCTGCTGGTTAGATGTCTACGCATGCACGATGTATTTAAACTTTGTAGATTCTTCCCTCTGCTAAAGGTCTTGGAGCATTTCTTACATATAACTTTGGACTGATCATTCAGATCTTGGTTAAAAAATTGCCACACTGCACTCGTCCTACTATGGAATACCTTTTCAGGCTTTGCACGCCGTGCTACTGTCACCAGATTGCAATGCTGTCCTACACCTGTTGTGGTTTTTGACACACGTTTTGGGCCTGATGCGGGCCTGCCAGATGAAAGCTGTTGCGATGTTGATGCCTGCTGCGGCTCATCCCCCTCCGCTTCAGAGCTACTGCCAGTGTCACCCTGTTCCCCCAATGGCTGCCAATCTGGGTCAACAACTGGGTCATCTATCACCTTTTCTTCAATGTCCTGTGCACCTTTCTCTGTGTCACCGTCTAAGGTGCTATAGCGTTCGGGACGGGGCACATTGTCTCATCAGGGTCAGATTCTGGCTGAGTACACTGCGAGGTCAATGTTGTGATTAGTGTTGAGCGATACCGTCCGATACTTGAAAGTATCGGTATCGGAAAGTATCGGCCGATACCGGCAAAGTATCGGATCCAATCCGATACCGATACCCGATACCAATACAAGTCAATGGGACTCAAGTATCGGACGGTATTCCTGATGGTTCCCAGGGTCTGAAGGAGAGGAAACTCTCCTTCAGGCCCTGGGATCCATATTAATGTGTAAAATAAAGAATTAAAATAAAAAATGTTGCTATACTCACCTCTCCGAGGGAACCGGCAGCGTTGTTTGCTTAAAATTCGCGCTTTTCTTTCCTTACGTGAAGTCCCGGCTTTGTGATTGGTTGCGTCGCAGTCACATGGGCGACGCAACCAATCACAGCAAGCCGTGACGTAATTTCAGGTCCTTAAGGATTTTAAAATTACGTCCCGGCTTTGTGACTGGTTGCGTCGCAGTCACATGGGCGACGCAACCAATCACAGCAAGCCGTGACGTAATTTCAGGCCCTTAAGGATTTTAAAATTACGTCCCGGCTTTGTGATTGGTTGCGTCGCAGTCACATGGGCGACGCAACCGATCACAAGCCGTGACGTCACGGGAGGCTGGACACGCGCGCATTTTAAAATGCGCGCTTGTCCAGCCTCCCGTGACGTCCCGGCTTGTGATTGGTTGCATCGCGGTCAACCAATCACAAGCCGGGAGGCTGGACACGCGCGCATTTTAAAATGCGCGCTTGTCCAGCCTCCCGTGACGTCCCGGCTTGTGATTGGTTGCGTCGCGGTCAACCAATCACAAGCCGGGAGGCTGGACACGCGCGCATTTTAAAATGCGCGCGTGTCCAGCCTCCCGTGACGTCCCGGCTTGTGATTGGTTGCTGTTATGGTTCTCAATGGCAAGAGAACGTAGCCCAGCAAACATAAGAACTAGCTCTTGGAAGGATGGAAACTAAACTGACCATGAACTAAACCTGCCGCACAACTAACAGTAGCCGGGTAGCGTAGCCTGCGTTTTATCCCTAGACGCCCAGCGCCGGCCGGAGGACTAACTAATCCTGGCAGAGGAAAATATAGTCCTGGCTCACCTCTAGAGAAATTTCCCCGAAAGGCAGACAGAGGCCCCCACAAATATTGGCGGTGATTTTAGATGAAATGACAAACGTAGTATGAAAATAGGTTTAGCAAAATTGAGGTCCGCTTACTAGATAGCAGGAAGACAGAAAGGGCACTTTCATGGTCAGCTGAAAACCCTATCAAAACACCATCCTGAAATTACTTTAAGACTCTAGTATTAACTCATAACATCAGAGTGGCAATTTCAGATCACAAGAGCTTTCCAGACACAGAAACGAAACTACAGCTGTGAACTGGAACAAAATGCAAAAACAAACAAGGACTAAAGTCCAACTTAGCTGGGAGTTGTCTAGCAGCAGGAACATGCACAGAAAGGCTTCTGATTACAATGTTGACCGGCATGGAAGTGACAGAGGAGCAAGGCTAAATAGCGACTCCCACATCCTGATGGAAACAGGTGAACAGAGAGGATGATGCACACCAGTTCAATTCCACCAGTGGCCACAGGGGGAGCCCAAAATCCAATTTCACAACAGGTTGCGTCGCGGTCAACCAATCACAAGCCGGGAGGCTGGACACGCGCGCATTTTAAAATGCGCGCTTGTCCAGCCTCCCGTGACGTCCCGGCTTGTGATTGGTTGCGTCGCGATCAACCAATCACAAGCCGGGAGGCTGGACACGCGCGCATTTTAAAATTTTTAAAATGCGCGCGTGTCCAGCCTCCCGGTTTGTGAATGGTTGACCGCGACGCAACCAATCACAAGCCGGGACGTCACGGGAGGCTGGACAAGCGCGCATTTTAAAATGCGCGCGTGTCCAGCCTCCCGTGACGTCACGGCTTGTGATTGGTTGCGTCGCCCATGTGACTGCGACGCAACCAATCACAAAGCCGGGACGTAATTTTAAAATCCTTAAGGGCCTGAAATTACGTCACGGCTTGCTGTGATTGGTTGCGTCGCCCATGTGACTGCGACGCAACCAATCACAAAGCCGGGACGTAATTTTAAAATCCTTAAGGACCTGAAATTACGTCACGGCTTGCTGTGATTGGTTGCGTCGCCCATGTGACTGCGACGCAACCAATCACAAGCCGGGACTTCACGTAAAGGAAAGAAAAGCGCAAATTTTAAACAAAGAACGCTGCCGCTTCCCTCAGTAAGGTGCAGGCTGCGTCGGAGAGGTGAGTATAGCAATATTTTTTATTTTAATTCTCTCTTTTACACATTTTTACATTAATGTTGTTTCGATACCGATACCCGATACCACAAAAGTATCGGATCTCGGTATCGGAATACTTGCGGTATCGGAATGCTCAACACTAGTTGTGATCTGAATCAATGGAACAGCATAATAATCTAGCTGTGGCTGAGCATCTGTGCACTCCATGTCCGATTCATCTTGTAATGGGCTGTGAACTATTTCCCTTTCTAACCCTGGCACGATATGTGTAAAGAGCTCCATGGAGTGAACTGTAGTGTCGCCTGCCGCATCCTTCACTATTGCTTTTGGGTGAAGGACACAAGGAAGCGACTTGCTCCTGACCGTGAGCATCCACTGACGACTTGTTGCTTTTAAATTTGGAACTTTCGGAAGAGGAGGTGAAAGAGCTAGAGGCTGAGTCACCAAGGAAACCAAAACTTTTTCCTGCTGCTCCGGCTTTAAAAGCGGTTTTCCTACTCCCAGAAAAGAGAGCCTTGGAGGCCTTGTGTAGCCAGACGATGACGCTGGCTCAACAACTCGAGCCTTATGTGCTATTTTGCTTTTCCCACTACCACCAGATGCTCCACCACCACCACCACCACCATCATTACCAGCTGGCAATGACCGACAATGGCCACGACCTCTTCCACCAGACTTCCTCATTCATAGAAAAATGTAACCAAACTAACAACCGTTATATGGTACTGTAAAACAAGGTAGAAGGTGTAGGTAAACTTGTTGTGAATTTAAATCTCCCTTTCTATATGTGTGGGGGACTGCTGCAAAATTCAGGCCCATTGTATTACACTACACAGTATAAGTGGCAGAAAGTGACTGGCAGATATATGCCAAACAGGACTGACACAGATGTACTCAGTGGCAATATAAATTTCCCTTTTTATGTGTGGGAGACAGCAGAAAAATCAGACCCACTGTATTACACTACACAGTTTGAGTGGCAGAAAGTGGCTGGCAGATATGCCACAAACAGGACTGACGCAGATGCACTCAGTGGCAATAGAAATCTCCCTTTTTTAGGTGTGGGAGAATGCAGGAAAAAATCAGGCCCACTGTATTACACTACACAGTTTGAGTGGCAGAAAGTGGCTGGCAGATATGCCACAAACAGGACTGATGCAGATGCACTCAGTGGCAATATAAATCTCCCTTTTTATGTGTGGGAGAATGCAGAAAAAAATCAGGCCCACTGTATTACACTACACAGTTTGAGTGGCAGAAAGTGGCTGGCAGATGTACCACAAACATGACTGATGCAGATGCACTCAGTGGCAATATAAATCTCCCTTTTCATATGTGGGAGAATGCAGAAATAAATCAGGCCCACTGTATTACACTACACAGTTTGAGTGGCAGAAAGTGGCTGGCAGATATACGCCAAACAGGACAGACGCAGATGCACTCAGTGACAATATAAATCTCCCTTTTTATGTGTGGGAGAATGCAGAAAAAAATCAGGCCCACTGTATTACACTACACAGTTTGAGTAGCAGAAAGTGGCTGGCAGATATACCACAAACAGGACTGACGCAGATGCACTCAGTGGCAATATAAATCTCCCTTTTTATGTGTGGGAGAATGCAGAAAAAAATCAGGCCAGCTGTATTACACTACACATTTTGAGTGGCAGAAAGTGGCTGGCAGATATACCACAAACAGGACTGACGCAGATGCAGTCAGTGGTAATATAAATCTCCCTTTTTATGTGTGGGAGAATGCAGAAAAAATCAGGCCCACTGTATTACACTACACAGTTTGAGTGGCAGAAAGTGGCTGGCAGATATACGCCAAACAGGAATGATGCAGATGCACTCAGTGGCAATATAAATCAGCCTTTTTTATGTGTGGGAGAATGCAGGAAAAAATCAGGCCCACTGTATTACACTACACAGTTTGAGTGGCAGAAGGTGGCTGGCAGATATACCACAAAAAGGACTGACGCAGATGCACTTAGTGGCAATATAAATCTCCCTTTTTATATGTGGGAGAATGCAGAAATAAATCAGGCCCACTGTATTACACTACACAGTTTGAGTGGCAGAAAGTGGCTGGCAGATATACGCCAAACAGGACTGATGCAGATGCACTCAGTGGCAATATAAATCTCCTTTTTTATGTGTGGGAGAATGCAGGAAAAAATCAGGCCCACTCTATTACACTACACAGTTTGAGTGGCAGTAAGTGGCTGGCAGATATACCACAAACAGGACTGATGCAGATGCACTCAGTGGCAATATAAATCTCCCTTTTTATGTGTGGGAGAATGCAGAAAAAAATCAGGCCCACTGTATTACACTACACAGTTTGAGTGGCAGAAAGTGGCTGGCAGATATACCACAAACAGGACTGATGCAGATGCACTCAGTGGCAATATAAATCTCCCTTTTTATGTGTGGGAGACAGCAGAATAATCAGGCCCACTGTATTACACTACACAGTTTGAGTGGCAGAAAGTGGCTGGCAGATATGCCACAAACAGGACTGACGCAGATGCACTCAGTGGCAATTTAAATCTCCCTTTTTATGTGTAGGAGAATGCAGAAAAAAATCAGGCCCACTGTATTACACTACACAGTTTGAGTGGCAGAAAGTGGCTGGAAGATATATAAAAAAATACAAAGGCTGTAGTAGAATTTCAATCTCCCTACAATGATCAAAGGACAAGTATGGCAGCAATAAAAAGGACTGCTGCACACAAGAGTGTGGACAAAGAAACAAGAGAACTGTGCAGAAAGAAGCAACAGGACTTTTGCTTTTAAAAAAGCAGTTGGTTTGCACAGCGGCGTACAAACAGCAATGCAGCTATCAGGGAGCCTTATAAGCTACAGAGCTGATGCACAGAAATCTAGCCTCCACTGTCCCTGCAAAGAAAAGGTGGTGTTGGACAGTGGAAATCGCTACAGCACAAGCAGTTTGGGGGTTAATCTTTCCTCCCTAACAATATCCCTGCTTCTGACGAAGTTGCAGCCACCTCTCCCTATGCTCAGATCGGCAGCAGTAAAATGGCGGTTGGCGTGCACACCCCTTTATAGCCCCTGTGACGCCGCAGAAAGCAAGCCAATCACTGTCATGCCCTTCTCTAAGATGGGGGGGACCAAGACCTATGTCATCACGCTGCCCACACTCTGCGTCCACCTTCATTGGCTGAGAAATGGCGCTTAAAGCGTCATATGAAACGTGACTTTGGCGCGAAGATCGCCGACCGCATGGCCGATCCCACGCTGGGATCGGGTCGGGTTTCACGAAACCCGACTTTGCCGAAAGTCGGCGATTTTTGAAAATGTCCGATCCGTTTCTCTCAACCCTAGTCAACACTATCCTGAATCCACATGGAGTAAGTTTGAGAAAAGAAGTGCATTTTGTCAAATATGGATTTTTTTAAATATTCAAGAAGAATTTGATTTTATATTATTTTTTTACTGCCTTCAGCTCGATCTGAGCAATGGCGACTTGATGGATTAACGCTCTGTAGGAAGATTTATATTGTGCAAGCCTGGATGCGTCCACCAGGGTCTTCTCCATTGCTATCTTGATTGTATCAAGCCATCTTGTTGTTGGTATTCCTCTTCCTCTTGTTCCTTTTATTCCTTGACCATGATGTCCTTCTTCAGTGATTGCTCTCTTTGTGTGATGTTTCCAAAGTAGGCATGTCATAGCTTGGTGATCATTGCTTCGAGTCACATGTCTGGCTTGATTTGTTTCAAAATTGATGCATTTGTTCTTGAAATACATGGTATTGATAGCATCTTTCCCAAACACAACATTTCAAGGGTGTTTATTCTTCTTCTGCCTTGTTTCTTTATTGTCTAGGATTCACATCCATGTGTTACTACACAAAAGACCAGAACATGTTCCATATATGTTGCATATATATGTTCCAGACTATGACCATACAATTTCATATACATTCGCTCAACCTCAAGGCGTAAGACTTTCTGAGAATTGCTGTCATGGAGTAGCCCTTACCAAAGCATTTTTTTTTTAAATATTAGAACTAGATCTCTTAACATACAGAATAATTTTCTTTTAGGATGAAGTCAAGCTGTTCCACTGCATTGGTGTTTCTTATCTCAAAGTGATGTAATGACTAGTGATGAGCTAAAGTGCTCGCCACTATTCGTTACTTGCCTGAGTATCGGGGTACTCGGCGAGCAGCGAGCATTTCCGGGATTATTCGTCAGTAACTGCAGTCTCCACCCAGCAGTTTTGGCGGACTTTAGAGACCCAATCACGGTGCAGGGATTGTCTGCCAGGCCATGAAAGCCGCCACCATCTTTGTTGTGGTCGTGCAGTGATTGGCTGGGCCGTACAGCATCATCCTGAGTATAAGAGACCAGGCGCCGCCCTGCTCTGTTCCTGTTTCAGCGAGAGTAGGGAGAGCTGCTGCCGAGATAGGGTCAGAATCGTGGTTTTAGAGTTAGTGTAGGTCTGCAACTCTTACATCCACAACTCCAGAGAAACCAACAGTCATTTTTAATGCTAATTCGTGGGTCCCGATATTGCAGCACTAGTCAGGCAGGGCACAGCATATCCACATCAGTGCAAGGCCTGCAGGCACTTTATGTGCATCTACTGGTCCCACTGCATCCTTCTCAAAGCTCCATAACTGTCTGCTGCTGCAGCTTATTTACTGTATACTATATACCTTTTCTTTTCCACAAATTCCCCCCCCCAAAAAAAAATATATACAGTCTGTTCTGTCAGACTGAGGCCTGTTGAAAAGTGATAGTTTGTCAAGCATATGTAGCATGGTTCATAGCTCCCAACCGTCCCTCATTGTGCGGGACTGTCCCAGATTTGATGCTTTGCCCCGCTGTCCAGCGCAGGACGCTCTCATCCCGGAGACAGCAGGAGAAACTGCCGTCACGCCCCCTTTTGTTAGGCCACGTCCCTTCCCCTTCTGTATGTTCCTGAGTCTCCCAGTGTGCATCATTGTTCAGAGATTGCTCTAGTTTGAGGTACGTAACAGCCGAACACAGCCTGGGTGCGGGCGGCAATGTAAGCAGCAGACCAGTGGACTGGAGCTAATAATGCCTGGCTAGTAATCGTGCGTGGAATGAGTGGGGCTGAGCAGGGAGGGATGGACACACTCACAGCCTCCCTGTTTGCCTAAGCTGCTCAGTGCTCACTGCTGTGTTATTGCAGAGCGACAGATGCAGATCAGTGAGTAGTCGATGATGCCTTGTGTGGGGTCAGGAGGTGTACAGTGTGGATGTAGCAGAGCCGTGTGTGTGTGTGTGAGGTGTATGGATCAGAGCTGTGTGTGTGTGCGAGGTGTATGGAGCGGAGAAATGTGTGTACAAGGTGGATTTAGCAGAGCCGTGTGTGTGTGAGGTGTATAGAGCGGAGCCGTGTGTGTGCGAGGTGCATGGAGCGGAGCCGTGTGTGTGTACGAGATGTATGGAGCGGAGCCGTGTCTGTACAAGGTGTATGGAGCAGAGCCGTGTGTGTGCGAGGTGTATGGAGCGGAGCCGTGTGTGTACGAGGTGAATGGAGCGGAGCCGTGTGTGTGCGAGGTGTATGGAGCAGAGCAATGTGTGTACGAGGTGGATTTAGCAGAGCCTTGTGTGTTGTGAATTTGGATTCTGGGCTCCCCCGGTGGCTACTGGTGGAATTGAACTGGTGTCTTCATCTTCTCTGTTCACCTGTTCCCATCAAGATGTGGGAGTCGCTATATAACCTTGCTGCTCTGTTAGTGTCTTGCCGGTCAACAATGTTATCAGAAGCCTCTCTGTGCTTGTTCCTGCTCCTAGACAACTACTAGATAAGTTGGACTCTTGTCCATGTTTGTTTTTGCATTTTTGTTCCAGTTCACAGCTGTAGTTTCGTTACTGTGTCTGGAAAGCTCTTGTGAACAGGAATTGCCACTCTGGTGTTATGAGTTAATGCCAGAGTTTTAAAGTAATTTCTGGATGGTGTTTTGATAGGGTTTTTAGCTGACCATGAAAGTGTCCTTCCTGTCTTCTGCTATGTAGTAAGTGGACCTCAAATTTGCTAAACCTATTTTCATACTACGTTTGTTATTTCATCTTGATTCACCGCCAATACATGTGGGGGGCCTCTGTCTCCTTTCGGGGTATTTCTCTAGAGGTGAGCTAGGACTAATATTTTCCTCTGCTAGTTTTATTTAGTCCTCCGGCTGGTGCTGGGCATCTAGAATCAACGTAGGCATGCTACCCGGCCACTGCTAGTTGTGCGTTAGGTTTAGTTCATGGTCAGCTCAGTTTCCATCTTCCAAGAGCTAGTTCCTATATATGCTGATGCTATGATCTCTTGCCATTGAGATCATGACAGTTTGACCGGCCCACTAAAGGGTTAAAATCCTTGGCTGAGAAAGGAGAGAAATTAGTAGTCTGCTGAAATTTTTTTTTTTTTTTTTTTTTTTCTCTCCTTTGAATGGCTCTGTGTTCACCTGTTTGCAATGGATCTTCAGAGTGTAACTGCAGGTTTGAATAATCTCGCCACGAAGGTACAAAATTTGCAAGATTTTGTTTGTCATGCACCTGTATCTGAGCCGAGAATTCCTTTGCCGGAATTTTTCTCGGGGAATAGATCTGGGTTTCAGAATTTTCGAAATAATTGCAAATTATTTTTGTCCCTGAAATCTCGCTCTGCCGGAGATCCTGCACAGCAGGTCAGGATTGTGATTTCCTTGCTCCGGGGCGACCCTCAAGACTGGGCTTTTTCATTGACACCAGGGGATCCTGCGTTGCTCAATGTGGATGCGTTTTTTCTGGCCTTGGGGTTGCTTTATGACGAACCTCATTTGGAGCTTCAGGCAGAAAAAACTTTGATGTCCCTATCTCAGGGGCAAGATGAAGCGGAAATTTACTGCCAAAGATTCCGTAAATGGTCTGTGCTTACTCAGTGGAATGAGTGCGCCCTGGCGGCGACTTTCAGAGAGGGTCTCTCTGATGCCATTAAGGATGTTATGGTGGGGTTCCCTGTGCCTGCGGGTCTGAATGAGTCCATGACAATGGCTATTCAGATCGATAGGCGTTTGCGGGAGCGCAAACCAGTGCACCATCTGGCGGTGTCCACTGAGAAATCGCCAGAGAGTATGCAGTGTGATAGAATTCTGTCCCGAAGCGAGCGGCAGAATTTTAGACGGAAAAATGGGTTGTGTTTCTATTGTGGTGATTCTACTCATGTTATATCAGCATGCTCTAAGCGCACTAAAAAGCTTGGTAAATCTGTTTCCATTTGCACCTTACCGTCTAAGTTTATTCTATCTGTGACCCTGATTTGCTCTTTGTCATCTATTACCACGGACGCCTATGTCGACTCTGGCGCCGCTTTGAGTCTTATGGATTGGTCCTTTGCCAAACGCTGTGGGTATGATTTAGAGCCTTTGGAGACTCCTATTCCTCTGAAGGGGATTGACTCCACCCCATTGGCTAATAATAAACCACAATACTGGACACAAGTAACTATGCGTATTAATCCGGATCACCAGGAGATTATTCGCTTTCTGGTGCTGTATAATCTACATGATGATTTGGTGCTAGGATTGCCTTGGCTGCAATCTCACAACCCAGTCCTCGACTGGAAAGCTATGTCTGTGTTGAGCTGGGGATGTAAGGGGGCTCATGGGGATGTACCTGTGGTTTCCATTTCATCATCTATTCCCTCTGAAATTCCTGAGTTCCTGTCTGACTATCGTGACGTCTTTGAAGAATCCAAGCTTGGTTCGTTACCTCCGCACCGAGAGTGCGATTGTGCCATAGATTTAATCCCGGGTAGTAAATACCCAAAGGGTCGTTTATTTAATCTGTCTGTGCCTGAACATGCTGCTATGCGTGAATATATAAAGGAGTCCTTGGAAAAGGGACATATTCGTCCATCGTCATCTCCCTTAGGAGCCGGGTTTTTCTTTGTGTCAAAAAAAGACGGCTCTTTGAGACCATGTATTGATTATCGGCTTTTGAATAAAATCACTGTTAAATATCAATACTTATTGCCGTTGCTGACTGATTTGTTTGCTCGCATAAAGGGGGCCAAGTGGTTCTCTAAGATTGACCTTCGTGGGGCGTATAATTTGGTGCGAATCAGGCAGGGGGATGAGTGGAAAACCGCATTTAATACGCCCGAGGGCCACTTTGAGTATTTAGTGATGCCTTTTGGTCTTTCTAATGCTCCGTCAGTTTTCCAGTCCTTTATGCATGATATTTTTCGCGATTATTTGGATAAATTTATGATTGTGTATCTGGATGATATTCTGATTTTTTCGGATGACTGGGACTCTCATGTCCAGCAAGTCAGGAGGGTTTTTCAGGTTTTGCGGTCTAATTCTTTGTGTGTGAAGGGTTCTAAGTGTGTTTTTGGGGCACAGAGGATTTCCTTTTTGGGATATATTTTTTCCCCCTCTTCCATTGAAATGGATCCTGTCAAGGTTCAAGCTATTTGTGATTGGACGCAGCCCTCTTCTCTTAAGAGTCTTCAGAAATTTTTGGGCTTTGCAAACTTTTATCGTCGATTTATTGCTGGTTTTTCGGATATTGCTAAGCCATTGACCGATTTGACTAAGAAGGGTGCTGATGTTGCTGATTGGTCCCCTGATGCTGTGGAGGCCTTTCGGGAGCTTAAGCGCCGTTTTTCCTCTGCCCCTGTGTTGCGTCAGCCTGATGTTGCTCTACCTTTTCAGGTTGAGGTCGACGCTTCTGAGATCGGAGCTGGGGCAGTGTTGTCGCAGAAAAGTTCTGACTGCTCCGTGATGAGGCCTTGTGCCTTCTTTTCCCGTAAATTTTCGCCCGCTGAGCGGAATTATGATGTTGGGAATCGGGAGCTTTTGGCCATGAAGTGGGCTTTTGAGGAGTGGCGCCATTGGCTTGAGGGGGCCAGACATCAGGTGGTGGTATTGACTGACCACAAAAATTTGGTTTATCTTGAGACCGCCAGGCGCCTGAATCCTAGACAGGCGCGCTGGTCATTATTTTTCTCTCGGTTTAATTTTGTGGTGTCATACCTACCGGGTTCTAAGAATGTTAAGGCGGATGCCCTTTCTAGGAGTTTTGAGCCTGACTCGCCTGGTAACTCTGAGCCCACAGGTATCCTTAAGGATGGAGTGGTATTGTCAGCCGTTTCTCCAGACCTGCGGCGGGCCTTGCAGGAGTTTCAGGCGGATAGACCTGATCGTTGCCCACCTGATAAACTGTTTGTTCCTGATGATTGGACCAGTAGAGTCATCTCTGAGGTTCATTCTTCTGCGTTGGCAGGTCATCCTGGCATTTTTGGTACCAGGGATTTGGTGGCAAGGTCCTTCTGGTGGCCTTCCCTGTCACGAGATGTGCGAGGCTTTGTGCAGTCTTGTGACGTTTGTGCTCGGGCCAAGCCTTGTTGTTCTCGGGCTAGTGGATTGTTGTTGCCCTTGCCTATTCCTAAGAGGCCTTGGACGCACATCTCGATGGATTTTATTTCAGATCTGCCTGTTTCTCAGAAGATGTCTGTCATCTGGGTGGTGTGTGACCGTTTCTCTAAGATGGTCCATTTGGTTCCTCTGCCCAAGTTGCCTTCTTCTTCCGAGTTGGTTCCTCTGTTTTTTCAAAATGTTGTTCGTTTGCATGGTATTCCTGAGAATATCGTTTCTGACAGAGGGACCCAATTCGTGTCTAGATTTTGGCGGGCATTCTGTGCTAGGATGGGCATAGATTTATCTTTTTCGTCCGCTTTCCATCCTCAGACGAATGGCCAGACTGAGCGGATTAATCAGACCCTGGAGACATATCTGAGGTGTTTTGTGTCTGCTGACCAGGATGATTGGGTTGCTTTTTTGCCATTGGCGGAGTTCGCTCTCAATAATCGGGCCAGCTCTGCCACTTTGGTGTCCCCGTTTTTCTGTAATTCGGGGTTTCATCCTCGATTTTCCTCTGGTCAGGTGGAATCTTCGGATTGTCCTGGAGTGGATGCTGTGGTGGAGAGATTGCATCAGATCTGGGGGCAGGTGGTGGACAATTTGAGGTTGTCCCAGGAGAAGACTCAGCTTTTTGCTAACCGCCGTCGTCGTGTTGGTCCTCGTCTTCGTGTTGGGGACTTGGTGTGGTTGTCTTCTCGTTTTGTCCCTATGAGGGTCTCTTCTCCTAAGTTTAAGCCTCGGTTCATCGGCCCGTATAAGATATTGGAGATTCTTAACCCTGTTTCCTTCCGTTTGGACCTCCCTGCATCCTTTTCTATTCATAACGTTTTTCATCGGTCATTATTGCGCAGGTATGAGGTACCGGTTGTGCCTTCCGTTGAGCCTCCTGCTCCGGTGTTGGTTGAGGGTGAGTTGGAGTACGTTGTGGAGAAAATCTTAGACTCTCGTGTTTCCAGACGGAGACTCCAGTATCTGGTCAAGTGGAAGGGATACGGCCAGGAGGATAATTCTTGGGTGAATGCATCTGATGTTCATGCCTCTGATCTGGTTCGTGCCTTTCATAGGGCCCATCCTGATCGCCCTGGTGGTTCTGGTGAGGGTTCGGTGCCCCCTCCTTGAGGGGGGGGTACTGTTGTGAATTTGGATTCTGGGCTCCCCCGGTGGCTACTGGTGGAATTGAACTGGTGTCTTCATCTTCTCTGTTCACCTGTTCCCATCAAGATGTGGGAGTCGCTATATAACCTTGCTGCTCTGTTAGTGTCTTGCCGGTCAACAATGTTATCAGAAGCCTCTCTGTGCTTGTTCCTGCTCCTAGACAACTACTAGATAAGTTGGACTCTTGTCCATGTTTGTTTTTGCATTTTTGTTCCAGTTCACAGCTGTAGTTTCGTTACTGTGTCTGGAAAGCTCTTGTGAACAGGAATTGCCACTCTGGTGTTATGAGTTAATGCCAGAGTTTTAAAGTAATTTCTGGATGGTGTTTTGATAGGGTTTTTAGCTGACCATGAAAGTGTCCTTCCTGTCTTCTGCTATGTAGTAAGTGGACCTCAAATTTGCTAAACCTATTTTCATACTACGTTTGTTATTTCATCTTGATTCACCGCCAATACATGTGGGGGGCCTCTGTCTCCTTTCGGGGTATTTCTCTAGAGGTGAGCTAGGACTAATATTTTCCTCTGCTAGTTTTATTTAGTCCTCCGGCTGGTGCTGGGCATCTAGAATCAACGTAGGCATGCTACCCGGCCACTGCTAGTTGTGCGTTAGGTTTAGTTCATGGTCAGCTCAGTTTCCATCTTCCAAGAGCTAGTTCCTATATATGCTGATGCTATGATCTCTTGCCATTGAGATCATGACACTTGTGTGTGCGAGGTGTATGGAGCAGAGCTGTGTGTGTGCGAGGTGTATGGAGCGGAGCCGTGTGTGTGCGAGGTGTATGGAGCGGAGCCGTGTGTGTACAAGGTGTATGGAGCAGAGCCGTGTGTGTACGAGGTGTATGGAGCGGAGCCATGTGTGTGTGCGATGTGTATGCAGCGGACCCGTGTGTGTGAGAAGTGTATGGAGCGGAGCCGTGTGTGTGCAAGGTGTATGGAGCGGAGCTGAATGTGTACAAGGTGTATGGAGCTGAGCGCGTGTGTACGGAGTGGAGCCGTGTGTGCAAAGTGTACGGAGCGCGGCCGTGTGTGTAGGAGTAGCTATGTGTGGCCATTATATGGTACGAAGTATCATGTGCGGCCATTATACAGTATGGATCATCATGTGCGGTCATTATACAGTATGGAGCATCATGTGTGGCCATTATACAGTATGGAGCATCATGTGCAGTCATTATACAGTATGGAGCATCATGTGTGGTCATTATACAGTATGGAGCATCATGTGTGGTCATTATACAGTATGGAGCATCATGTGCAGTCATTATACAGTATGGAGCATCATGTGCGGTCATTATACAGTATGGAGCATCATGTGTGGCCATTATACAGTATGGAGCATCATGTGCAGCCAGTATACAGTATGGAGCATCATGTGCAGTCATTATACAGTATGGAGCATCATGTGCAGTCATTATACAGTATGGAGCATCATGTGCAGTCATTATACAGTATGCAGCATCATGTACAGCCAATATGCAGTATGGAGCATCATGTGCAGTCATTATACAGTATGGAGCATCATGTGCAGTCATTATACAGTATGGAGCATCATGTGCAGTCATTATACAGTATGCAGCATCATGTACAGCCAATATACAGTATGGAGTATCAAGTGCGGTCATTATACAGTATGGAGCATCATGTGTGGTCATTATACAGTATGGAGCATCATGTGCAGTCATTATACAGTATGGAGCATCATGTGCGGTCATTATACAGTATGGAGCATCATGTGTGGCCATTATACAGTATGGAGCATCATGTGCAGCCAATATACAGTATGGAGCATCATGTGCGGTCATTATACAGTATGGAGCATCATGTGTGGCCATTATACAGTATGGAGCATCATGTGCAGCCAATATACAGTATGGAGCATCATGTGCGGTTATTATACAGTATGGAGCATCATGTGCGGTCATTATACAGTATGGATCATCATGTGCAGTCATTATACAGTATGGAGTATCATGTGTGGCCCTTATACAGTATGGAGCATCATGTGCAGCCAATATACAGTATGGAGCATCATGTGCAGTCATTATACAGTATGGAGCATCATGTGTGGCCATTATACAGTATGGAGCACTGTGTGGCCATATTTTTTTGTTTAGAATTATTGTATATGAAACAGTGTGATCAGCAGTGCTAAATGGGTGTGGTTGGGACGTGGATATGGGTGTGACTAATTATGAATGGATGTGGTCAGAGGCATGGCCTATAACTTGCCGCAGCGCGCGTTGTGCGCCGCAAACTTTGTCCCTCTTTGCCATCTTCAAAAGTTGGGAGGTATGCATGGTTGTGTGTGCTACCCTTGTGCCCCTTTTTTTTTTTGGTGTTTTAAATTCACCGAAAAAAGCCTCATATATCTCTGTGCTCCAAGTTTGGTCACTGGAGGTTGGTGTACTTATTTACTTATTTTGTGGCTGTGTGATACTCAAATTCTATAGAGTGCTATTTAGCATAAAAAAAAATTGAAAGGCCACAGATTTGCCAGTGTGGTATTTCCGTTACAGCCGTCATATATCTCTGTGCTCTAAGTCTGGGCACTGGAGGCCGGTGTACTTACTTTGTGGCTGTGTGATGCTCAAATTCTATACAGCGCTATTTAGCATCCAAAAAATTTGAAAGGCCACAGATTTGCCAGTGTGGTATTTCCGTTACAGCCGTCATATATCTCTGTGCTCTAAGTTTGGGCATTGGAAGCCGGTGTACTTACTTTGTGGCTGTGTGATACTCAAATTATATAGTGCTATTTTGCAGATCAAACCTAAAAAATAGGCCACATATTTGCCAGTGTGGTATTTCCGTGACAGCCCTCATATATCTGCATGCTCCATGTTTGGGCATTGTAGGCCGGTGTAACTCTTTTTTGGCTGTCTGATACTCAAGTTCTATACAGCACTATTTAGCTTCCAAAATAAAAAAAGACACATATTTGCCAGTGTATTATCGCTGTCAGACGTCTGATGTATGTGTGGCCTACAAAATGTGGAAATTCAGGCCTACATTCAGCTGTATTTGATGTCTGTTACCCTAGTTCGGTACACTATTTTACTTTACAAAATTAACAAATACAGGTCACATATCGAACAGTGTGGTATCTCGTAAGAAATACTTCTCTTTGAAGTTGTTAGGGCTGCTTCATGACTGTGTTAAATGCTCCGACTCCAACTACCGCCATCATCATCTTCTGCCTAGAGGCAGTCACTGCGCACATAAAAAGTCTGAGGAGCAGAGTGTGAATGCTTTTGCGTTGTTGTACTCTGTCTCTGTATTACGAAGGCGTGTGCTCCTGCCAATAAAAGCGTTACTGCCTGAAAACGAGGAGCCATGTTCACATTGCCTGCCAGAAAGTGAGACACCGTGCGCTCCATGACCGTGAGTACAGCGCACGTTCACAGTAGAGAGACAGTTCATGTTCCGCGTTCAGCTTTGCAAAACAATAATTAAAGGGCACAGAGGAATGACAGAGTACGGTACGGTCAGCAAGGTACTCCCTCAGCATTTTCCAAAGCAAAGCACTCCTTGTGAGTCCTCCATGCCTCAGGACCAGGGCGATAGGAGGGTGTGAGAAAACTTTCCTCAAACTTTGTCAGTGTTCCACTGCCTCTGCTGGATTGGAGTTGTGTCTCTCTCACCTGTACTACTTGCTTGGCCAATGAACTGTGACCTCTTCTGCCAGCGTTTTCAGATGGGAATTGTTTTAATAATTCAGCAAGAAGGGCCCTATGGTCCTCCAACATTGTACTACACCTGTCTGCCTCTGGAATAAGAGAAATAAAGTTTCTCTTAAAGCCAGGCCCTGTCTCTGTTACTCTTGTGTCTGCCATCCAGTGGGGCGTTGTACCTTGGTCTCTCTCTTGTGTTTGCCACCCAGTGGGGCTTGGTACCCTCCCTGGCTTGTGTCCTTGTGTAGCCATCCAGTGGGGCTTCGTACCCTGGCCTATGTCCGCCACCCAAAAGGACGTTGTACCCTGGCTTGTGTCCATGTTTCTGTGCCTTGTCCCGTTCCTGACTCTGTCTTAGTCTTGTCCTGTTCCTATGTTTGTTTATATCCCTGTCTTGGTTTGCTTTCTCTGCTGTGCGCACTCTGTGTCTTGCTTTGCTCTGTTTTGCACTCTGTATCTAACTTTGCTCTTCTCTCAGCTCTGCACTCTGTGTCTTGCTCTGCACTCTGACTTTGCTCTGCTCTCAGCTCTGAATTCTGAGCTCTTTGCTCTCAGCTCTGCTCTCTGTAGCATTGCTCTGCACTCTGACCTTGCTCTGCACTCTGTGGCTTTGCTCTGTGGCTCCGCTCAACTCTCGCTCTGCTCCTTGTGGTTCTACCTGGCTCGGCTCCTTGCGGTTCTACGTCTCATGCTCTTGGCTCTGCCTAATGCGTTTCTGCTCTTGGCTCCGCCTCCTGTGTTTCTGCACATGACTCCGCCTCCTGCTCTTAGCTCGCCTCCTGCGTTTCTGAACGTAGCTCTGCCTTCTGCTCTAGGCTCCACCTCCTGCCTTTCTGCCCGTGGCTCCGCCTCCTGCATTTTTCTCACTTGGCTCCGCCTCCTGCATTTCCACGCTTGGCTCTGCCTTCAGCTCTTTGCTCCGCCTCCTGCGTCTCTGTTCTTGGCGCTAGCTCCTGTGCTTTCGCTCTGCATCCGCTCTTGCGGTCTTTCTCTACCTATTCATAAGTCCTCCTGTCTGAATAGGTTCTTACCTGTTTTACATACCTGCCTGAAGACCGGTCCCTACCGGTTCTTCCAGTGTACCAGCCTTGTCTGCCTGTCCTGCCAGAGAGCCAGCCATACCTGCCTGCTTAAAAGAGAGCCAGCCGTGCCCGCCTCTCTGCCAGTGTCTCTGTTGTACCCGTCCACCTGCCGGTGTACCAGCCGTGCCCGACTGTCTGCCAGAGTGCCAGCCGTGCCCGCGTGCCTGTCTATGTTCCGTTCCCCAGTGGGATCAGCAGTCACAGCCAGACACCACCCTGGAGTGGTTCTTGGTAGCTTCCTGCCGCACAAGTCTGACCTCACCATCAGAGGCTCCAGCGAATACCAAGGAAGCTACTTAGTTATGCCCCTTCCAGGGTAGTGTGATCTGTCGCACAGTGGGGCAACCAGTCTGGGCACGAGTGTGACACTTGTCCTCCGGCCTCCACAACTTTCGACAAACCTCAGTAATATAATTGTAAATACATCTTTTAAATACATTCCCCAGTAATTTTATCTCCCCCACCTCATTGTAGATAGTAAGTTGTCACAAGCAGGATTTTTTTGGGGGGTTTAATTATTGTTCTCATTGTTACTTAGTGTAGATTGTAAGCTGTCACCAGCAGGGTTGTTTTATTTCTGTTTAATTATTGTATTATTGTTATCGTTTTTACTTAGGACTGTTGTGTTTCAAACTGTAAATATGTTGACGCTATATAAATAAGTATAAATATTTATATTAGAACACAGACAAGCAGGATGGAGATGTTAATTATGGCATCATTGCCGCTCACCATCTTGGTGAATTCCTCAAAGTTTTGGAGGATGGTACATATGTCTGACATCCATGTCAACTACTGAGCTCTTATGTGTGAAGTCAGAACTGAATACCAATGGCCTTGTTGATGTTAGTACTCAACAACTGCCATCTTCTGCTCACAAATCCTTTCCAAAATATGCAGTGCAGAGTTCCAATGCATGGAGAGGCCATCACACATCAGTCGGTGAGCCAAAAGTTGCAAGCGCTGCAGAATCACGGCAAGGGCGGATGAAGCTGTAGCTGACTTTCTAAAATGGGTATGCAGAGCCTCGTACTTTTCCTAGCTGATCTGGCACCTCTGTGTCAATTTTCAGGAAACATTGAACAATGAGGTTAATCACATTGGCCAGGCATGGCATGTGTGTGAGCTTGCCTCGACACAGAGCAGCCACCAGGTTCCAGTCATTGTCACACATGACCATGCCTGGCTGTAGGTTCAGTGGTGTCAGCCACAGATCTGCCTGCTCTTTCAGAGCTGTCCACAACTCGTCATCATTGTGCGGTTTGTCACCAAATCATATTAGCTTCAGCACAGCCTGTTGCCGATTGCCTGAGGCAGTGCTGCAGTGCTTCCAGCTTGTGACTGATGTGTTACTTTCAGAGATGGAGGCCGAAGAGGATGCGAAGGAGGAGGAGGTGCAGGAGCCGTTGACTGTGGTGGCAGCCCAGATTGACGTAGGGCCAGCAATACTCTGGGTTGGGAGGACGTGCACCATCCCAAGGTTGGACTGTGTCCCGGCTTCCACTATCTTAACCCTGTGTGCCGTTAGTGAGATGTACCATCCCTGACCACAAGCACTTGTCCATGTGTCTGTGGTTAGGTGGACTTTCCCAATAACAGCATTGTGGAGGGCACGGGTAATGTTGTGGGACATGTGCCTGTGTAATGCCGGGACAGCACACCGTTACAAATAGTCCCGCATGTTTGGGGCTTCAGGGTGATCCTGGACTCTGCACTCTCTTTCAAGATACATATCCAAGCCCTTGGCCACTACAACTCAAAAATATTTCCAGGATCCATACATTCCAAGAAACTGCAAAAATGTTAGCGCACGCCCTCATCATCTCCTGCCTCCACTATTGCAACCTTCTTCTCTCTGGCCTCCCCTCTCGCACTCTTGCACCACTCCAATCTATCCTAAAGCCTGATGGCGGAGTAAACAACCTGTCTCTCTGTTATTCCCCAGGCTCTCCTCTCTGCCAGGCCCTTCACTGCCTTCTAATTGACCAGAGGCTACAGTTCAAAACCCTAACTATGACAGACAAAGCCTTCCACAACCTGTCTCCATACATCTTTAACATTTTCTCCCAATGTCTGACTGGTTCATGGCTTCCCCTATGCTAACCAGTGTACCGTCAGTGAGATGTACCATTCCTGCCCGCATGCACATGTCCAAGTGTCCGTGTTTAGGTGCACTTTCCCTGTAACAGCATTGTAGAGGGCCCGGGTAACGTTGTGGTATATGTGCTTGCTTGTCGCATGTCATGACGGCAGACAAGGAAAAATTGTAACAGCTGGGTAACGAGTATCTTGTGATGGTGACCACCATCAGGTTACTGAAAGCTTAGGTCTCACACTGGCATAAAATGCAACATTTCGAGCGCAAGCAGATGAGAAATATGTGAATTTAGTACTGTGGCATTAGCTGCTTATTTCCGCTTGCGTTCCAAAGAATGGGGTATGGACAACTGAGCACTGTGCTGGGACAAGGACGTGGATGTGCTTGTTGATGGTGCTAGTTGAGTTTGTGTGCAACTGCAGATGCAGGGCATGAGGCATCTTTGCATGCACCATGGACAGGGGATTTGCTTGCATGCACAATATTGGAAGAAGCAGTGGTATCACCCGCAGACACTGTTCATGGAGCCTTGTGTTCAACCAACAAAGTTGGGTACTTTGCTGCCATGTGCCTGATCATGCTTGTGGTGGTTAGGATGGGAGTTTTGCTACCTCTGCTGATGCAGACCTGGCTGTTGGTGTAAATGGCCTTCTGGGGGTTATCGGCAGAGTCTTTAAAAAAACAACCTGGGTGTTACAGGGACATTCAGTGTCTCCCTCTCCCACACCACCTCCTCACCTCGACCACGGTCTTTCGGTGTTCCCCAAAGCTCAGTTCTAGGACCCCTACTCTTCTCCATCTACATCTTCGGCCTGGGACAGCTGATGTAATGGCATGGTTTGCAATATCATCAGTACGCCGATGACATGCAGATCTACCTATCTGCACCTTACATTACCTCCTTACTGATCCAAATCACACGTCTTGCTGCTATTTTATCCTTCTTTTATGCTTGCTTTCAAAAGTGGACATGGACAAAACAGAATGCATCATTTTTCAACCATCTCATGCTAAATAGACATGAGAGCTGTGTATGCATCATTCAGTACCACTATAGTAAGAGGGAAAGTTTTCCCAAATGAAAATGATTTTCCAGACATTCACGGCCTTTTTTGGCACATTTTTTACAGCTGTGATCTTCATCTTCTTGGTGTGTATGTGGTAATTTATTTCAAAGTTGTCATCAATACCATCATCGTCCATATCTTGTAAAGAGAAAATCTGGTGTTTCCCAGGGTTGTGGTTATCTACGCTTAGTGCTATTCCTTTAACAGTGTTTGTTACACTAGAACAAATAGTTTTCGACTGTGACATTTGGATATTATAGGTAATATGTGTGGGTGAAGATGAAGAAGCTTGTGCCACGTGTGTTTTCAGTTACGGACGGTGCACTCCCCTTTTTTTTTAATCAAATAATTTTGTATTAAACCATATGACACGCAGTAACACAGTCTGACACATTTTCCAGACAGATCCCACTAATACAAAAGGGATTAATTAATACATTTTCCTTTTACGAAAACAGGACCCTTACCCCATAACCAACCCTCCCTCACCCCAGTCCCTTGCCCATTATCCAATACAACCAACTGACAACATCACCTCTTGAAAATTGTACAACAGTACATGTTAAAGTCCCTCCAGAAGCAACTAAAGTACCCCCATTCTACTCTGCAATAACTCAGCAGACACCATGCCTGGGTAATCCATCCATCTGCCCCACATATTTTCAAATGTTGTATTCTGACCTCTCTTGATGTAGATATTTCTTTCCATAACAAAAATAAAATTAATGTTATTAATAAATTCCTTTTTCCCTGGCATTTTTTCATCCATCCAGTAAATCGCAATAAGCTTTCTAGACGCATACAACAGTCTTGCAATAATCAACCTTACACATTCATCCTTAGCAATATCATCCATACAACCCAGAAGGCAAGTCAGTGGGTTAAGCAACACATTTACGCTGTCACCTCTTGAATAAAGTTAAGCACCTTCACCCAAAAGGGTTGGAGGCAAGCGCAGGACCACATCATATGTATCGAATCTGTATCATCCTCAACGCACCTTGGGCATTTTGAGTCACCTCTCAGTCCTGCCTTCCTCATCCATGCCGTGGTCCTGTACACCCTATACACCAGGTATAAGTCCGACACCCTCTTAGCCACACTCAAGGACGCCCTGGCAATGTACTGAAGTATAGACTCCCACTGGGACTCTGACAAAGGACCCACGTCCACCACCCCTTTTTCATTTAGCCTTAACAGATGTTTCAATAAAAAGATATCTATCAGACCCCTGTACATCATGGTACCAAACCCCCTTGTACTCCTCTGAGGCCCGATAAGATTCAACAAGCTATCGGACTACAGAATCATGCGCGACCCCTCCTTTTGACAATTTAGGGTGTGTCTCAAATGCAAATATTGAAAGAACATCTTCTGGGACAAAGGAAACTCAGTCTTAAGTGTCTCGATTGTTTAAATAACATCCCCATCAAGCAACTGAGACACGAACCAAATGCCAATGCGCCACCACTGAACGAACCCCGCAATCTCATGAGCTCTGCCAACCTAGGATCAAACCAAATCGGCTTATATCTCATAAATTCCATTACTCTCCTCCAAAGCTTAATTTTCTGCCAGTCTTTCACCATTATAGCTATTGTTGGGAATTGTTTGGGGTTAATTCTGAATCTGCCTGCTTTCAGACTGGCTAACAATGGGCCTTTCCCTACCACGTGTTCAATGATTATCCCCGCTTAAGCGCTCTGTTCCTGTTCTCCCCAACCTACCATATGCTGGCATTGAGATGCTATATAGTAAATCCATGGATTGGAGACCGCCAGACCACCCTCATCCTTTGCCCTTAGCAGATATTCCAATTTAATGCATGCCAGGCCACCCTTCCAAATTAAGTTCCTGCATACAGTATTGATCCAATTAAATGTACTCTGAGGCAGCCACACTGGAGCATTATGCAATATGTATAGGAGCTGAGGTATAAGTATCATTTTGATCAAATTTACTCTTCCTGCAACCGACAGAAATAGCTTCTTCCCGGCCCCAATCTTCTGCTGGAACTTCCCAAGCGTAGGAGTCAGGTTGAGCCGCGCATAGGAGTCAGGTTGAGCTGCACATAGTCCTCTATTTTGCCCAAAACCATGATGCCCAGATATTTTTACTCATGTACCACCCTTAAGGGAACCCCAGGGTCTAGTGTCAGAGGAGCCGCCGCGTCCATGGGCAACAACACAGACTTATCCCAATTAAAAGATAATTCGGAAAGAGCCACACATTTTTTTATTGCTGTTCATAACAGCCCCCAAAGACTATTGTGCATCTTCCAAGAACAGTAACACGTTGTCCGCGTACAGGGCAATCTTTTCTTCATAGTTTCCGTATCTAAATCCCTTTATGTCCCAATACCTCCGTATTGCCGCTGCCAAGGGCTCAACAGCAATTGCAAACAAGAGAGGAGACAAGGGGCACCCCTGCCGCGTTACCCTGTACAAAGGGAAATTCCCCGACAAGAGCCCATTTACCCGTATCCTAGCTCTTGGAGAGACATATAACAATTGCACCCAAATTATAAATCTATCACCAAAACCCATAGCCTTCATAACCAATCACAAATAATGCCATTCCACACAATCAAAAGCCTTAGAAGCGTCTAAAGACACCACAACCCTCTGACCCATATTGTCTGATGTTACCTGCATATTGAGAAACAATCATCTAAGATTACATGCTGTAGAAATATTGGGCAGAAAACCGGACTGTTCCTGTTTTATTAGTGTCGTTATCACCTTGTTAAGATGATTAGCCAAAATTTTGGGCAAGATTTTTACATCTATGGTTAATAATGAGAATGGGCAATAAGAAGCCGGATCCGTTGGATCCTTACCCTGTTTTTGCAACACTTCAATTATTGCCTCAGCCATGGACCGCGACAACTCACCCTCCACCAGACCAGTAGCATACACCCCCAACAAAGCAGGAAGCAATACCTAGTCTTACATTTTATTTACACCTCCCCTGGGATACCATCCACCCCTGGGGCTTTATCATTAGGCAAAGAGGCCAGTGCGGCATCAAGCTCCTCCAAATGAAACGGCTCTTCAAGAAGTCCCTGATCAACCTTTCAAAGTATAGGAAGCTGAACCTCTGACAGAAAACCATCCACCTCCTCCATCATTGGCTGTACCCGCGATTTACAAAGATCCAAATAATACTCCATAATCACCTCCAAAATTGCCCTGCAACCAGAATGCTCCGACCCATCCTTTCCCTTCAAAGCAACTATATGTGTGGAGTCTCTCTGTGCCACCAGTTTTGTAGAAAGGAGATGACCCGCCTTGTCCCCCTCCTCGTGCACTCCTCTTTAAACTTTTTTTTACAAGCATTCATCAGTTTGTTTGGTTTTCCTCCAACACTGATCTGCTTTCTATAATTCAGCATCTCACGAACATGTTGCACTTTGCCCTTTAGACACACACGTGCGTCTTTGGTTTGCCAACATATTTTTGACCAGCATTTTTTTGGCTGAGTAAAACACGCGCATCTGTTACACCGATGTTCTGACGAGCATGAAACACATTCTGGTAATTGGTGGTGGTTAAATGACAAATCATTGTAGGCTGTATCCTGGATCTCATACCTCCCATAGCCACCACTGTTATTAATCATGTACATTCCCATTCCTGTCATCACCATGCCCCTTCTCCTGATCACTTCATCCAATGATTTGTCCGCCATATTTTTACTACAAACCTGCACCTTCCCAGCAGGAACTGTGTAGGAAACCACTTTACAGTTTTGCAAGGTGTTTATGATGCCTGTAAACAATTTTTTTTTAAATTGCCACCCCCATGGGGAAATGTTTGTCAGCCCATGTACTTAGTGTATGGGCATTACAAGTGTAGGAGACACAATCCTTTACATTGGGCCTATGTTTTAATGAGGCCTTCAGCAATGCCTTCTCATATTCAACCTCTAGAACACCAGGGTTTTTGTGTTGCCTGGTTGCTAACATTGGACACATTACACGTCATAAATTTGATAAAGCAATGCTGTTAGTTTGGCTAAGTAGGTATTAAAATTAATTCTTTGTCCACTATATCAGTTTCTCTCCTTCAGAGCCTTAAATTTAGCTGTTTCAAATATACAAATGGCGAATATACAAATGGCAATTTGTAACAAAGATAAAAATACTGTATACCCAATGCATTCAGACAATGACATAGCTGCATTTCTTGTAAAACTGTTTGCTGTTTGTCATTGTAAAACAGGTTTACTGAAACTATGCCGGTGGTGGTTTGATCTAAATCCTTGTGGCTTTTATTTTCTAAGGGTTTATGGCCCCTCGTCTGATGAATCCATGATATCTCAGTTTTCATCCAACCTTGAAAAGTGGCCACTTGAAGGTGTGGGTGAAACTAGAGTTGTTACATAGTCTTATTCACTATATAAGACCAGAGAAACATGACTAAAACAGATGCCAAAACTGGGGTACCTGTACATGTACAGTGTGCTGATACCTGCATAATTGGGGATGCCCATGCAGTGTAGGTAATCTCCCAGGGGTTCTCTGTCTTGGTGTTGCTTCTCTGATATTCCAGACGCATGATGTTTAAAAGCCTCTTGGTGATGATGATCTAAGTATACTGTATGTAGTTAATCTTCATACATACGTAATCACTATATTTATTTAATCCTTATATGTACTTATTAACCTGTGTATGTTAACACATACAAAAGTGTACGCACTCATACTATTCAATCATACTATTCCTTGAATTTTGTAGTTTGCAATAATATTGCCTTGTATTGTACGTATTAGCCTTTTTTAAAGCCGTATCTGAACCTTAGTGTTAAAAACATGTCAAATAAAATTGCCAACTTCTACTGTAAATAATTGTGCAAATAGGGAAACATCATACAATTAAAAAATACAAGTGAATTTTCATGGGCCCATCCAGTATGTAGGTGCATATGACTGACTTTGCAGCAGGGCTCGCCTTCATGCCAATGTGTAAAACAAAGAGTATGGAGCACAAAATGCATATTGTGAAGTGGATTTTCCTGGGCCCATCCAGAATGTGTGTTCCAAGGCCTAATGGGGTGCATATGACTATGCAGCAGGGCTCGCCTTCCTGCCAATGTATAAAACAAAGGAGTATGGAGCACAAAATGCATATTGTGAAGTGGATTTTCCTGGGCCCATCCAGTATGTAGGTTCCAGGGCCTAATGGGGTGCATATGACTATACAGCAGGGCTCGCCTTCCCACCAATGTGTAAAACAAAGGAGTACGGAGTACAAAATGCATATTGTGAAGTGGATTTTCATGGGCCCATCCACTATGTGGGTTCAAAGGCTTATTGGGGTGTATATGAATTGGTAGCAGGGCACGCCTTGAATTCAATGCAACACTTTTTCAGGAGTCCCCCCTGGACATCTTATGACAGGGGAATTATGGTGCGTCGTAATTCTTGGCAGCCCATCCACTCACAGCATAGGCTACAACAGCTTAGGAGACCCACTGTTTAATAATGACCCTTTAAGAAGATTAATGCCGCCTGATGCACCAGTAAAAATAGGCTCTGTGATTTTAAGAGTCCCTCCTTCATAAATGAAACAAGATGGGTCTGCTTATGTGTCACACACCAAATGGCCAGCTGGGGTGTTAAATGTTACAATGACATTTCCCAGTGAATGCATTTGTAGTGGTTGAAAGCAATGTTAAAGTTGAAAAGCGCAGTGCCTGAACTAAGCCTAAGTGGGAGAGGAAATTTTTGATCTGGGGTGAAATATTTGGCCTTACAGGCAAGTCATTAACCTGCAAAGGATGTATCTTGACATATTTCCAAGCAAAACCCGTTTTGGTTTCTTTTTCATGTGTTTTTTGTGGCACTGGGAAAAATAGCATGAATCTCGGAAAAAATGATTAAGGCTGTGAACTAGGAGTCAGGAATGCTTCCAGGGGCGATCCCCATGATGTCCCTGTGTCATTTGAGCAGTGTTTCCATCATTTTCAGATGTTTTTAGACCTTAAAAGGACCCCCGGGGGGGATCGCCGTAAAAATACTCGGGTCTCCCATAGACTTACATCGGGCTCGTTGTTCTGGCCGAGTCCCGGAGTATTCCAATTTGCTTGACCCGATCAACGAGCACCCGTGCATTTTAGTGCTCGCCCATCATAACCTTAATGTGTAATAGCAGATAACAATCTCAGCTCAGTTAGGCTACGTTCACATTTGCGTTGTGCGCCGCAGCGTCGGCGCCGCAGCGCACAACGCAAACAAAAACGCAGCAAAACGCATGCACAACGCTGCGTTTTGCGCCGCATGCGTCGTTTTTTTCATTGAATTTGGACGCAGCAAAAATGCAACTTGCTGCGTCCTCTGCGCCCCGACGCGGGCGCCGCAGCGACGCATGCGGCGCAAAACGCAAGTGCGCCGCATGTCCATGCGCCCCCATGTTAAATATAGGGGCGCATGACGCATGCGGCGCCGCTGCGGCGCCCGACGCTGCGGCGCTGGCCGCAAATGTGAACGTAGCCTTATATCTGTATTTCTTTACAATTGAATTAACCAGCAGAAAAAGTACACAAATTGGATATTGTACAGACCCAAATATATGTCATAGCAAGCATACTACTAGCAGTTTATTGGATAAAGTAGCCATCTTTTAAAGCTCTTTATTGGGTAAAGCAGTCTTATTAGTGTGGAATTTTATTATCATGCAGTCTCCTTTAGCAGAACCTAGCAATAGCTAATGGATATAATCACCAACATTTATCTTTTTCCAATTAGTTTCAGACTACTGATCAACAGAATAATTGATTTTAGTAGATTTATTTCATTAAAATTATGTGCACAGCGGTAATTTAGAAGAAAACTAGATGTACGTTTAACTCATGGTGCATGAAAGAAATGCACAGTAGATTAACAATACCTTATTTTATACATGCAATATACATACACAAACATGTTCATTGAAAGTAAGTTTTGTACTATGGTAATTTGATTATCCTTCTTCAACATTTAAAATACATTATGCCATAAACCAACATTGCAATACGAGCAGTGACTAATGTAATTGCAATATTAAAATATAACTTACCATATATTAAATGTAGACTAAGAATCCGACCAGGAAACCCCCATGCTGTAAATTGGCACTGGTCACAAAAATGAGCAAGAGTACAAAGAAGTATATAAAATTTGTACACCAAAATTTGTTAAAATTACAAAAAATGAATTAGTTAAAATTACAACAATAAATAGATAGGGATTTAGATATAAATGTTATTGGCCTTCGAACCACTCCTTTAAGCTACACTCTACACACTACGGTATAGTAGCAATAAATTACAATAGCGTTTTTTGTGAGTAATATGAACTTTTCTGCTACTATAACGTATACTCTAGATTAACCCCTTTTCCATGGCATTTATTTTTTGCACTTCAATCTATACAACATACTGTGTATACCTGACCATGTGCATAATTTTATTGTCTTCTTATTTATTTTAAGCCCCTTTATGCAAAAGCCAATATTTCCATTTTACAGCATGACTTTGACATGTTGTATTTCTCATCAATACCTCTTTGTGTTGGTTACATTTTTGCTTGTTTAATTTACATTCCATAAGAGTTTTACTTACTTTTACTCAATTGCAATTATTTTGGTCCCCACACATATTGCTGTTTTTTTTAAATTTTGTCTGTATTTTGGAACCTTTGGAACCCCCTTTCCACTCCAGGTTATAATCTTTGTTATGCTTTTCATACCTTATTCCAATAAAAATGCCCCTAAGGCCTTATTCAGCTGTCATCTTGCACATAGGTGTTGTATCAATTTTTTTTCACGGACACAACACGTACCTATTATAATCTATCTTGCTATTCACAGTCCCATGTTTTTTTACGGATCGTGTGTCAATGCTAAGCTCATGGAGACAAGTCCATTTTTTTCAGTATGATGGATGAAAGGTACCAATATAAGTCTATGTGTCTGTGAAAAACACTTGTAGCATATTTAACCTCTTTCTGACATTAGATGTACTATCCCGTCCATGTGCCTGTATTCCTATGGATGGGATAGTACGTCGTGTGCGATTAGCCGTGCTCACGGGGGGAGTGCGGATGATCGCAGCCAGGTGTCAGCTGATTCTCACAGCTGACACCAGGCACTATGTCCCAGGAGCGGTCACGGACTGCTCCTGGCACTTTAAACCCCAGAACACTGTGATCAAACATGATCGCAGCATTCTGGAGCCGACATAGGGGCTGACAGACCCTCTGCCTTTGGATCGGAGACCCCGAGGCATGACGAGGGGTCCTGATCGCTGCCATGGAGACCCGATGTCGTCATGATGACATCTGGGTCTCCAGAGCTGAGAGACTTCCTGTCAGGCTCAGTGATGACTAAGAAGTCTCTCAGGATAGTGTATAGAAGCTGCAGCGCTGACAGCTTCTATAGCATGCAGATTTGCATGCTATAGAAGCGAACAGCCTGCACAAAATGAGTGTCCCATAGTGGAACAGTGTAAAAGTAAGAATTAAATAAAAATTATTTTTTAAATAATTGTAAAAATATTTTTAAAAATAAAAATAAAAAAAATTAATATTTATTCCATTAATAAATAAATATTTAACCCCTTTCTGACATCGGACATGGGGTGGGCCCGTATGACCACCGAAGGGATAGTATGTCCAGCGCGATCCCCCCGTGAGCGCGGCCGATCGCGGCCGGGTGTCAGCTGACTATCGCAGCTGACATCCAGCACTATGTGCCAGGAGCGGTCACGGACCGCCCCCGGCACAATAACCCCCGGCACACTGCGATCAAACATGATCGCAGTGTACCGGCGGTACAGGGAAGCATCTCACAGGGAGGGGGCTCCCTGCGTGCTTTCCTGAGACCCCCAGAGCAACGCGATGTGATCGCGTTGCTCCGAGGGTCTCTTACCTCCTCCTCCCTGCAGAAGGCCCGGATCCAAGATGGATGTTAGACATCAACATTCGTGGTGGGGATATGACCAGGAGATTATCCCAATTGGAGTCCAGGTGGATATGGACTTTGGGCACTGTCCATCCATCTGGACTTAATGAGTATATGAGTTACGCCCCATTTCTGTAGCCTCTCCTCATCGCTCGTGTTTGGGTAATTCTGCAATAAGGTATCTTTTTCCCATTTCAGTGTTTTTAATTTATGTTTTATTTTTTCTTTTAGTTCATTCCTATATTTTGTTGTTGGTCTTCCATGGTTCGTGTGAATCCGGTGTGAACCAGTTTTGGCATGACACGGATGTATACATATGGTGCCACATGGTGAAGCAATACAAGAAGAATTTGAACGCTATATGTGATCACCCATATATGTATAATACATGGCTTTTTTATGTGTAATATCTAAGGGTGGCCCAGTGATATTTTGCTTATTTCTTATGCATTTAGATGAGGATGCCATATTGTATATTTGTGTGGTTTTCAGATATAAGTATTAGGACAGACTATTACCAACAGTGATCTGTATCTCTGCGGAGGCGAATCTTTGTTTCGGAGACATACCATGTACATTCATTTGTCCTTATACTCCTGTCCCTGTACGCGTATGTTGCCGGCTTTCTGTCACGCCCACCGGCTCTCGGCGTCTCCTGGTGTGTGTGGGGCCCGCCCTGGCTCCGCCCGTGCTATGACGCCGACGCCGGCCGGCGTGCCTGTTGACCTGGCAACAGCGCGCGTCATTTCCGGGACAGTGCACATCACTTCCGGTTTCGCAGCGTACATGCCGCTTACCGGAACTATAAATAGCGTTGGACATGTGTGTACCATAGGCCCCTTGAAAAAGGAGTCCGAAACGCGCGTCGGGGCAGACGTGCGGGTCCAGGTGACAGCGGGGGGTTCACATCCCAGTCTCTAACTCTGAATAGGTAATTATACCGGTCCACTGACTGCTTATTATTTGCATGGTAACATCTTACACAGTTGGTGCCTAATTTATGGAAGCGGTGTAGACTTTTTACTGAGTGGTGCGAGATAGTGTGTACAAATATGGAGCGCCCCCACACCGCCGCAGGGCCTAGGGGTACCCGGAGCCGGGCCTCTGGGTCTCAGTCCTGGGGTCGTCACGGTGGCTAGACCCAGTCCGTGGCCCTGTTTGTCAGTGGGGGACGTCCGGTAGAATAAGTGATGATGATGATGCAGTAACGGTGGTGTAGCGGTGCAGTTGTGGGGGTGCAGGTCGCGGTAAATAACGAGGACACCAGGTTGCAGTCTCTTTACCTCTTTACTGGAGATCTCTCAGTCCGCAGTCCAGAATACGGTTCACCAGGCTGCGCAAGTCCGGTCGGTCCGATGGCACTTCCAGAGTTCTCCTCACAGGTGGAAATCAGTGCCCTCCTTCTTAGCACTATGTGTTGTAGTCCTTCCCTGCTGTGCTCACGGAAAGTACCCCACAACTGTTGTGTCTGTTTCTTAAGTTCCCTCACAACTCGATTCACTGATGTTCTTCTCGTATTCCATCCCTCCCTGTTATTCAGGTTGGAACGGCACCCGTTTGTCAGGTAGGCCTGGAGTTCTTCCGGGACCCTAGAGACGCCCCTCTCCCGCAATTGCCCCCCAAGACTTCATAGGTGATATGTGGTAGACAGCCCGCCTTAAACTGACTGCCCTGCCGCTGTTTGGAGTATGGCTTGAAGCTGTATGCTATTCCACTCCCTCGGCGTTCCGGCCACCGGTAATGCGCCTCAGTAGGATGTTGCTCCGGTCCTACTGCATGACCCCTACTGGTATTCTCCTTTTTGCTTGATCTCGTTTCTCACTCAGCACAATCTATCTCGCTTCTAGTCCTTTCTTGGGCACCGCCGCTATGCTGAGCAGGCACGGTCCCGTTACGTTCTTTCTAATGCCAAGCCTCTGTCAGGATCCCACCCCTGACAGAGACCCTACTGTCTCTTCCTCCACAACACCCTCTGCCACAAGGTGTTGCTTCGTTCAATCCAGTCAGCTTTCTCCTCTAACTTCCTGCCTGACCCCCAGTTTACCCACTATGGTGGGGAGTGGCCTAATGAATAGAACCCTTAGCTCCCCCCGGAGGCCCTGCTGTGAAACATATTGGTGTCTGTGATACCTGGTCAGATGAACTCCTTCAGTGCCATCGAATGCACCATGGCTCCCCATAGTGGCGGATCCACAGTACTGCAACGACCAGGACTCTGGGGCGCTGCACTCCCCCCTGGTTAAACACAGTACTCCGGGACTGGGAAGAAAACAACAATACAGGTTAGCAAAAAGACATACAATTTTCGTTGAGTGCAAAACAATAAGTATACTTGAACAGGCTTCCCTTTATGGGAGGTGAGGACACTTTAACGTTACAAACATAATTAAATATCATAGCAACAGGCTACAATTAGCTCTCATTACCCAACCGGGTATTCTACTAGATGCAAACATTACTGACCAATAATTTAACTTTGCCTTTAAGGATATACACTCTTAATCCGCTAAAGACCTTCCTATAATCACATTATAAGGTATTTTAACTTTGCATTCGCCTTCTTTGGAATCTGCAGGACCGCCTGTCCTAACGGCACCAGACCTACTGCCTCTCCTTTCTATTACAGGACCGCCCCGTTCAGCCAGGGCCTACTGCCTTTTCAACTACTATACACAGTATAGAACATAACTTTTCTTTCAGTTTGAGAACACTGAGCCGGCTCTACTTGGCTCCTATAAGGACTCACTCACTAACCCCTACGGGTTCACTTTCTGTCCTTAGTAACACATTATTAACTTTCTATGGGGACTCAGGGTTTACCTTCTATCCTCACCTTCGTTATTACTTCCTTTCTTTCAACTATGCAGGACTCTAATTCCTCCCCTACGGGCTCTCTGCATCTTTCTTTTTAAAGAACATTATCTAGGTTTCACATTTCAAACAGATTAAACACACATAACTTTTCTTTATGCAAAAACAGTTACATTTCTTCCAGAGCATCATCATATTACTGTTCTAAAACAGTATCACTTTTCAAGTTCAGGTCAAACATCCCCTTTAAGAGGGGATCAAGTCTTTCTGAGGTAGCTCGTCTTCTCAGCCTACCAGTCTTTGCTCAGCAAAGGTTCCAGAACGGTATCTTCGCAAAGAGTCTTTAAGTAAAACCAGTAGAAAGCGCCTTTAAGAAGGTGCAAACTATTTACAAGAAATTTGGATCATGAACTGTTCATGATTTCTCAGTTTGTAAAACTTGTGCAAAACTGGTAGGAAAAGCAAACAATAGGGATCCCGGGTCAACTAAGGGATCCATAAAGAGTTAACCCTGAGCGGGTTTAGCAGCAAACAGTTCACAAACAGTTAACGGGAAAACTGTTTACATTTTCATAAAAGAGCAGTGATACTTTACTGTTGTGAAGCGGGAGGTGGTCTCCTGTCCGGTCTCACCAGGCCAACAGATCGCACTGGTGAGCCAGGACGCTGTTCCGGTCCCAACAGTGATAAAATCCCTCGCCGGGAGATCCTTCTTGTCGGCAAGTGTACACGTCCCTCCGGGGCACGGTGAGGTTGGGCTTCTTGCGGTTCCGCGGGGCCGGGCTCCGCTGTCTTCCCCTTGGGGTCACCTCTTTCCGGTGCTTCAGCAGCAGCCTGGAAGGCAGTGCACCGCTGCACGCCTCGTGCCATCCAGCCAGCTTCCCCCGTAGCCCTCCTCCATCGGGTATACGTCACCGCATCGCCTGGTTCTAGGTCGCGATCGAACCTCCCGCGGCAAGGTTCTACCTCCTCCCGGTCCACGCGGACTTGCACCGGTTCCCCGATCTCTTGGATCACTCCTCTTCCACACTGAGGGTTAAAGGCCACTACTACACCCCAGTGTGAGGGCAGGATTTCCGGAGCGCTAATCAAATCAATCTGTTCCGCAGGCTGGGGTCGGCTCCTCCATGCGGCCATCAACCGCCGCAGATGTTCAGCATCGGGTAGAATCTTTAAGTCCAGCGTCTGGGACGTACCTCCAGCCACGGTCGGGTGGGTAGCGACAGGGGACACTGGGGCCAGATGGATCTCCGTGGGCTGGCCTAGCCGTGAAAGTACGCGGGCATCGGCCCTCAGCCGGCGGGCTAGCTGTCGAGCCTCGGCTGCAGCCGCACATTCCGCAGACAGCGGCAAAGGGGCCCGACCCATCGGTGGCCCTGCGAGGGTCAGACCCTGCAGCGTTGGCGTTTCTGAGGCTGTCCTGGGTTGTGCAGCCTCAGGCCGGGCCGGGTCAGCTCCACGTGGTACTTCTGGTGTCGCCATCTTTATTTGTCCTCCAATGTCCTCTTTTCGCGGTCTCTTTCGTGGGCGTCCCCGTCCCCATGATCTCCACCCTCCAACCAAGATCAGGAGGCGGACCTCGGCTGTTGACGGGCACGTCCTCAGGACACAGAAATACTTAGACTGGGCGGCCATTGCTGTTCGCGCTCTCCAGCTTGCCTACGCCCACTTCACGCCTCTCTTCTCTTCCTGCGCTCTCCTCAGCGCTACAATGGCGGCGGATTTTGGCGGCAAATGGCACAACACACAGTCTTTGCAATAAAGTACAGTTCAAGCACAACAAATCACAGTTCCAAGGCACACATGACCTGATTCTTCAGGCTTAAGTAGATCCTGTTCGTGACGCCAAGTTGGAGCGCCCCCACACCGCCGCAGGGCCTAGGGGTACCCGGAGCCGGGCCTCTGGGTCTCAGTCCTGGGGTTGTCACGGTGGCTAGACCCGGTCCGTGGCCCTGTTTGTCAGTGGGGGACGTCCGGTAGAATAAGTGATGATGATGATGCAGTAACGGTGGTGTAGCGGTGCAGTTGTGGGGGTGCAGGTCGCGGTAAATAACGAGGACACCAGGTTGCAGTCTCTTTACCTCTTTACTGGAGATCTCTCAGTCCGCAGTCCAGAATACGGTTCACCAGGCTGCGCAAGTCCGGTCGGTCCGATGGCACTTCCAGAGTTCTCCTCACAGGTGGAAATCAGTGCCCTCCTTCTTAGCACTATGTGTTGTAGTCCTTCCCTGCTGTGCTCACGGAAAGTACCCCACAACTGTTGTGTCTGTTTCTTAAGTTCCCTCACAACTCGATTCACTGATGTTCTTCTCGTATTCCATCCCTCCCTGTTATTCAGGTTGGAACGGCACCCGTTTGTCAGGTAGGCCTGGAGTTCTTCCGGGACCCTAGAGACGCCCCTCTCCCGCAATTGCCCCCCAAGACTTCATAGGTGATATGTGGTAGACAGCCCGCCTTAAACTGACTGCCCTGCCGCTGTTTGGAGTATGGCTTGAAGCTGTATGCTATTCCACTCCCTCGGCGTTCCGGCCACCGGTAATGCGCCTCAGTAGGATGTTGCTCCGGTCCTACAGCATGACCCCTACTGGTATTCTCCTTTTTGCTTGATCTCGTTTCTCACTCAGCACAATCTATCTCGCTTCTAGTCCTTTCTTGGGCACCGCCGCTATGCTGAGCAGGCACGGTCCCGTTACGTTCTTTCTAATGCCAAGCCTCTGTCAGGATCCCACCCCTGACAGAGACCCTACTGTCTCTTCCTCCACAACACCCTCTGCCACAAGGTGTTGCTTCGTTCAATCCAGTCAGCTTTCTCCTCTAACTTCCTGCCTGACCCCCAGTTTACCCACTATGGTGGGGAGTGGCCTAATGAATAGAACCCTTAGCTCCCCCCGGAGGCCCTGCTGTGAAACATATTGGTGTCTGTGATACCTGGTCAGATGAACTCCTTCAGTGCCATCGAATGCACCATGGCTCCCCATAGTGGCGGATCCACAGTACTGCAACGACCAGGACTCTGGGGCGCTGCAAATACATGGATGCATATCTGTCATAGATGAATTATATGATGTTATTATGGATTAAATTATTAATGACGTGAATGTTTCCTATTGTAACATCCGATATGGGATGTACCCTGTTTGCCACCTGTTGCTGCACGTCAACATTGGTAATGGGAGAGGGATATTGTCCTATTCCCCAAAGCTGTCAATATGTTTTTTTAATTTTTGTAATACTTTAATAAAATTAAATTTTTGATTATTATATATTGCCTTCTAATCATCTTTGTGGGGGGTGTCCTAGGCATCCGGGTCCTGCAGGGAGGTGGCTTCACAGCGCCTGCTCAGAGCAGGCGCCGGGAAGCCTCCAGCAGCTGTGCATGTCAGATCGCCGATCTGACACAGTGCACAGCAAAGTGTCAGATCGGCGATCTTACACTATAACATGATGCCCCCCCTCGGGGCAATGTTATAGTGTAGAAAAAAATATATTCACATGTGTAAAAAAAAAATAAAAAATAAAAAAAAAAAATCCCCCCCAAAATATATATATTGTTCCTATAAATACATTTGTTTATCTAAATAAAAAAAAACAATAAAAGTACACATATTTAGTATCGCCGCGTCCGTAATGACCCGACCTATAAAACTGTCCCACTAGTTAACCCCTTCAGTGAACACCGGGAAAAAAAAAAAAAAAACGAGGCAAAAAACAACGCTTTATTATCATACCGCCAAACAAAAAGTGGAATAACACGCGATAAAAAAGACAGATATAAATAACCATGGTACCACTGAAAACGTCATCTTGTCTCGCAAAAATATGAGCTGCCATACAGCATCATCAAAGAAAAAATAAAAAAGTTATTGTCCTCAGAATAAAGCGATGAAAAAAAATTATTTTTTCTATAAAATAGTTTTTATCGTATAAAAGCGCCAAAACATAAAAAAATGATATAAATGAGGTATCACTGTAATCGTACTGACCCGAAGAATAAAACTGCTGTATCCATTTTACCAAACGCGAAATGGTATAAACGCCTCCTCTAAAAGAAATTCATGAATAGCTGGATTTTGGTCATTCTGCCTCACAAAAATCGGAATAATAAGCGATAAAAAAAGTCACGTGCCCAAAAATGTTATCAATAAAAACGTCAACTCTTCCCGCAAAAAACAAGACCTCACATGACTCTGTGGACCAAAATATGGAAAAATTATAGCTCTCAAAATGTGGTAACGCAAAAAATATTTTTTGCAATAAAAAGCATCTTTCAGTGTGTGACGGCTGGCAATCAGACAAATCCGCTAAAAAAAAAACCCTATAAAAGTAAATCAAACCCCCCTTCATCACTCCCTTAGTTAGCGAAAAATAAAAAAAATTTAAAAAATGTATTTATTTCTATTTTCCCATTAGGGTTAGGGTTAGGGTTAGGGCTAGGGTTAGGGCTAGGGTTAGGGTTAGGGCTAGGGTTAGGGTTAGGGCTAGGGTTAGGGCTAGGGTTAGAGTTAGGGCTAGGGTTAGGGATAGGGTTAGGGCTAGGGTTAGGGTTATGGCTAGGGTTAGGGTTAGGGTTAGGGCTAGGGTTAGGGCTAGGGTTAGGGTTAGGGCTAGGGTTAGGGCTAGGGTTAGGGTTAGGGCTATGGTTAGGGTTAGGGCTAGGGTTAGGGTTGGGGCTAGGGTTAAGTCTACAGTTAGGGTTGGGGCTAAAGTTAGGGTTAGGGTTCGGGCTAAAGTTAAAGTTAGGGTTTGGATTACATTTACGGTTGGGAATAGGGTTGGGATTAGGGTTAGGGCTGTGTCAGGGTTAGGGGTGTGGTTAGGGTTACCGTTGGGATTAGGGTTAGGGATGTGTTTGGATTAGGGTTTCAGTTATAATTGGGGGGTTTCCACTGTTTAGGCACATCAGGGGCTCTCCAAACGCGACATGGTGTCCGAACTCAATTCCAGCCAATTCTGCGTTGAAAAAGTAAAACAGTGTTCCTTCCATTCCGAGCTCTCCCGCGCGCCCAAACAGGGGTTTACCCCAACATATGGGGTATCAACGTACTCAGGACACATTGGACAACAACTTTTGGGGTCCAATTTCTTCTGTTACCCTTGGGAAAATACAAAACTGGGGGCTAAAAAATAATTTTTGTGGAAAAAAGCAAAGATATTTACACATAGAAGTTATAGTCTTAAAAGGACATATATTAATACACTACATAGATGATTAGAACAAGTATATTCAGTATATAAATATAAACGAATCGTAAATGTGGTGATAAAATAAATATTAAAGGGACTCAGTCAGCACAAAATTACTGTTGAAACCAAGCACATACGTTTGGTGATCCATGGTGGGGCCAATCGTTTAAATACACCTTTTCACTTGCAAGTTTTCCCTCTATCCCCCCTCTGTAAATTAAAAAAGGATGAATGGACAAATGTACTGAGACATTCTATATAAAATTCTGCTGCCATCTACCAGGATGATAACGATGACATGGGTCGACATTTCAGCAAAGCAATGATCCCAAACACACAGCCAAGGAAACTCTTAATTGGTTTCAGAGAAAGAAAATAAAGCTGCTAGAATGGCCCATCCAATCACCTGACCTGAATCCAATAGAAAATTTATAGAAGAAACTTAAGCTCAGAGTTCATAGAATGAGCCCACGGAGCCTCCAGGATTTGGAATGTGTTTGTGTGGAAGAATGGGTCAAAATCACACCTGAGCAATGCATGAAACTAGTTTTTCCATAGAGGAGGTGTCTTTTCATCACCAACAAAAGCTTTTGTACAAAGCATTAAGTAAACGTCAGTAAGTGTGTTCAATACTCCTTCCCTGCATCATTTCTCATTATTACACATACACATATCCTAATTAGTGATGCTCGAATATACTCGTAACTCGAGATTTCCCGAGCACGCTTGGGTGTCCTCCGAGTATTTTTTAGTGCTCGAAGATTTAGTTTTCATCGCCTCAGCTGAATGATTTACAGCTATTAGCCAGGCTAAGTACATGTGGGGGTTGCCTGGTTGCTAGGGAATCCCCACATGTACTTATTCTGCCTAGTATTAGTAAATCATCCAGTTGCGGCAAAGAAAACTAAATCTCCGAGCACTAAAAAATACTCGGAGGACACCCGTGCGTGCTCGGGAAATCTCGAATAACGAGTATATTCGCTCACCACTAATCATAATTTATGGTCATTTATGATTTGATTTTTTTGTGGATTGGATGGGTTATTATCGACTTCTGGTGAGAATTTCATGTCAATAGCACCTTCAGAAATAAATTTACTTACTAAAATTGTTGATGTGTTCAATACTTATTTCAACTGCTCTATATACTGTATGTTTTTGTTACAGGCACAATGTCGTCATCATTATGACTAATAAGTTTCTTGTAGTCTCCTGGCTTTCGTTATCTTAATTATTATCTCAGTTGAGAATATGCTGATACACCAATTAAAAATGTAGCCTAGATTCATAGTGAAAATCTCATAATAACAAATTACTATACAAGGCTATGTTTAATTCCACTCCTACATTAATGATTAAACAACATAGCATCACTGCAATAATTAACCTGATTTATTATAACCCAAAAATTAAGCTCTAAAAGAATCAAATGAATTTACTTTATGTTAAACAGTGTTAGCAATAGCTAGCTTTCTCTATTGCCAGAACATTTCATTGTTTAAATCTTTCGATTCTGGACTGTTTTGCTCTGCGATATTATGTTTCTTTTTTAGTTTCTACTTATGATGGGTTAAATAAGGTCTGCTACTGAAATTCATCCAAGTCTCTAACTTATATTCTGAGTGCCAGCCTTGCACAGCACTATTCCAGTTCTATCCAAGTCTATGGCCCTGTCAGTCTTCTTCAAGTTAATTTATTTCTGGCTGTTTGCTTTCTTGATATCTCTTGGCCTGTTATTAGACTATTGGGCTCCAGTTCCTTTGCTACTTGACTTGACCTGGACTAAGCCTTTGCTTCTTCCTATTAGTTTTGACTCAGTCTGCCAATGAACTCTGCCTTTGCCTTGCCCTTTTTGGCCTGACCAGTTTTCTTCCTGGATCCTGCCTCATTCTCCTGATTTTGACCTTGTCCTCTCTATACTCCTGTACTTCAAACTCCTGGTTACATATTATCCAACTTTTGCAGTCTGCTTTTACCTTTTTTACTTGTTATTTTCCAGATTATGACTTTAACTTACTGTGACGTATGGCTCCATCTGACCATACTCCAGTCCAGTAGTCTTGACCCTGTCTCATAACCCACTTGAAGATACCCCAATCTGGGCTTTCTGCCTGGAACCTACAGCTTCTGTTTAACCAAACCGTAAAAATTTCTGTTACTGTGATCATTTAAGCAAGTTGAAGATAAAATGATTGCTAAAAGGCATAGAGTTGAAGATGAAGCATTTCCTTTGTATTTTAGGCAAAAATATATGTTTTCATCTTTTTACATTTTAAAAATTGCAAAAGGGAAAATGAACCATTGAAAAAAATTGGGCACCCTGCATGGTTAGTACGTATTGAGAAAACTTGTTTGGCAAAACATTCGCCAATATCAAATTCGGCACAATCATTGCACATGCGAATTTGTGTTCAAATTCCCAAGTATCTTCCTCAAAATCAGCAAAATTTGTCCAAAGTTCAGTAAATGATCAAGTTTCCTCTAATGCTTTTGTTATGACTTTAGATAGGATAGTGGTGCTGTATGATGAGCGGGGGTGATGTCTTTTATGAGAGGAAGGTGTGGGGAGAGGTCAGAGGAGCAGCGGACTGTCATTCCTTTTTTTGTATTAACAATGTGTGGAGATTCCGGCAGCCAATCAGGGCGCAGAAACCATCCACAATGTCCAGACACAAGGGCTTGGGTCATTAGCTGTCAAAGTCACATGTCTCTCTCCATATAAAAAGGGGACATGTGGCATTGGTGCCATTTTGTCAGTGTAACATCATAGTGAGGCAACTTCCGCTTGCTGCAGAAGTCAGATAGTTAACTTGGCGGTTTATTGTAAGCTAGGTTAGATAGATAGGATTCTGTGTCAATTCGACCTTCCAGCAAATCAATCCTTTGTGCTAATTGTGTGTTCCAGTCAGCAGTCTACATTTCAGCATCTAAATCCTTTGTGCTCAATGTGTGCTCCAGAAAGCAGTCCACATTCTAGCATCTAAATCCTTTGTGCTAATTAAGTGGTCCAGACAGCAGTCCACATTTTAGCATCTATATCCTTTGTGCTAATTGTGTGGTCCAGTCAGCATCCACATTCCAGCATCTAAATCTAAATTTCTGCTATTTGTCTGGTCCAGATAACAATCTTCATTTCAGCATCTAAATCTTTTTTGTTAATTCTGTGTTAAAGACACCAGTCAGCATTTCAACATCTATATCTTTGTGCAATTTATGTGGTCCAGCCATAAGACCACATTTCAACATATAAATCATTTGTGATAATTGTGTGTTCCAGAAACCATTCCACATTCCAGCATCTAAATTCTTTGTGCTAATTGTATAGTCCAGCCAGCAGTCCACATTTCAGTATCTAAATCCTTTGTGTTAATTGTGTGTTCCAGACACCAGTCCAAAATTCAGATTCTTAAATCATTTCTGCTAATTGGGTGTTCCAGCCTGCAGTCTACATTCCAGTATCTAAATCCTTTGAGCTAATTGTGAGTTTCAGACAACAGTCCATATTTCAGCATTTAAACCCTTTGTCCTAATTGGGTGCTCAGCCAGCAGTCCACATTCTAGCATCTAAGTACTTTGTGCTATTTCTGTGATTCAGACACCAATCTGCATTTCTACATCTAAATCCTTTATGCTAATTGTGTGGTTCAGCCAGCAGTCCACATTTCAGCATCTAAATCATTTGTGCTAACTGTGTCATCAAGCCAGCAGTCAACGTTTCATCATCTATATCCTTTGTGCTAATTGGGTGTTCCATAGTCAGGTCAAAAGTGGTGCACTCTTTAGCAATTTATGTGGTGCTCAAAGGAAAAAAAAGCCAAAATATAGAGAAGGAAAACCTTCAGCACTCAACTAGTCCACAACTTGTTTTTTATATTTTCAGAAAATTTATTTATTGACGGAGACAGCCAGCCAAACAAAACAGACATCAAACTTCCCAACGTTTTGGCAAAACAATGCCTTTCTCAAGGGGGTCTATAATAACAGGATAAGACAAAAAAAATATATCAATATAATGTAACATATACACATTTTTAAAAAAAAACACAGTGGCTGAATAAACCATAGTCAGGAGGAAGATGCTTAGAATAAAGATACTTTAATAGAAAAAAGACACCAGAAACACCATGTAACTCAGAAACACCGTGGAAGGAAAAGAAAACTTTATTAGTGAAAATACCATCATCCATAGAACAGACAGAGGGGAATGTGTGCATAAGAGGAAAAAACATAATAAGGTTTTTTTAAAAAAATAAATCAAGAAACAGTCCCAAGAGTTTAGGCCCACAAAAGAAAAAGACCTTCTCACCAAAAATATATATAAGAAGATATATAGAAAAAATATAGAAAAATATACAATGCCCAACAGGCCGCAGATAGGGGGAACAACACTCCAAGGGAAAATACCTGTATACGGAGAGAAAGAGTCCTCAAATGATAAATGCCTATACAGGCTAATATAAGCGGTTCAAACTGCAAAAAAAATAATCCAGAAAGAAAATAATGATCGGCCCACATAAATATGCTCATATTATATGCCAGTACAGGTTCACAAGGGAACCGCCTGTGAAAATAAGAAAAATAAAGTCCTACATACATACCGAGGTGCAGCTCAGTGCCGGCGTGTGTCCCGTAGCTCTAAGGCAGGATGACGCACTAAGCGCCGTAAACCAGGTATAAATGCCGAAAAACATGTGAGATCATATCCGGTGCCCAAAGGTGCTCGAATGAAGAGCAGAGAGAACCGAAAGTAAAAACGGCGCCAAGCAGGGAAAAAGACGGAAGTAGAAAGGGCTGAAAGTAAAAAGCAACGCTGGTGCGGCATGTATAGAGCTTACGAAAAAATCGAAAGTAAAAAAGGTGCCTGCGCAGAGTGCCAAAATAACCACCATAAGCAGGGAAAAATAGTGAAGATGGAAGGGGCTGGAGATAAAAGGCAACGCTGGAGCGGCACGTATGGAGCTAAAGAGGGCAATAGATGCTATATCTAGAAGATATAGAAATGACCCCTGGATAGGGGAAAAAAAGTTGCCAAACAATATCAAAAAGCAGAAGAACCCATAATAACTGGGGGGAACCAAAAAATGACAAACGTATACTCAAAGCCAAGGGTAAAACACAATGGCTAAATGAAACTAAAGGACAAAGAGCTGGACTCTGGGGAAAAAAAAGGGGAAAAAAAGAAAAAACAAGAGGAATAGCATACACAAATGATATAGATTAGATACCCAAGAACAAAAGAGTCAATAGGGGAAAAAAGGGGACACATATACAACAATACAAGAATATCATACTGGAGTGGAAAGGGATATCACCCAGCAAGAAAAAGAGTCCCAAGAAGAAGATGATAATCATGGTGTCACCTAGAAAAGAGGTAATAGAGACAAAGTCAGCATAAATAGAATATAATCAAAATACAAAACATAGATATGTACTCATATTCACATTAATATTGTATAGCCTCATATTCCCTATTCATGCCTCGTGGATGCAGCGTCTGGAGAGTAAAAATCCAGAACGCCTCCCTTTCTCTCAATTTCTGAATTCTATTTCCACCACGCCGAGGAGAGGGAATACATTCAAGTACTTGAAATTTTAGCTGTGAGACAGAATGTCCCGCCGAGATAAAATGAAACGGAATGGGTAACATGGTGCGTTTGCACCTGATGGTGGATTTGTGTTGAGAGATGCGGTCTCAGATATGCTGGGTGGTTTCCCCAACATATCCGAGACCGCAGGGACATTTAATTAAGTATATCACATGTGAAGAATCGCATGTGAAAAATCCTTTAATCGGAAAAAGTTTACCCGACTGAGGGTGGGAAAAGGTATTGCCCCTAGTCACATTAGAGCACTGGGAGCAATGCAGGCAAGGGAATGTACCTTCTCTTTGTGTGGCTAGGAGGGTTTGGCGTTGCAGAGTCCTTGTAGAGCCTATATCAGCTCGTACTAACATATTTCTAATATTTGGTGGCTTCTTGTAGCAAAAAAGAGGTGGAACGGAGAATTCCAACACAGAAGGGTAAGCTTTACCCAACAAAGGCCAATGCTCCAAAACACATTTCTTGAATAAATTAGCATAAGGATGGTAAGTGGTGACAAAAGTGACCTTTTTTTGTTTCTCCTTATGCTCACATTCAGACTGTGTAGTGTGTTCAAGGATAGATGGTGGATAGCCGCGGGCTAAAAATTTTTGATTCATCTCCATAACACGCTGTGATCTTAGAGCCGGATCTGTCACTATGCGTCTGACGCGTTGTATCTGGGAATTCGGTAATGACCTTTTTACATGCGAGGGATGGCAACTAGTGTATAATAACAGCCCGTTTCTATCGGTAGGTTTCGTATAGATATCAATTTCCACAGAACCATCTTCCTTGGCCACTACCAGTGTGTCCAAAAAGTTCACACTGTAGTGATCTTTCGCCATAGAGAATGTCAGATTGGGGACACATAAATTAATATCATCAAAAAACTGCAAGAGAGATCTCTCGTCCCCCTTCCAAATTAGAAAACAGTCATCAATATACCTTTTCCAATATATGCAATGTTGTTGAAAGAGCCAATGGGTGTAGATAAATTTCTCCTCTACAAATGCCATAAAAATAACGGCGTATTCCAGACACCAGTCCACACTTCAGTATCTAAGTCCTTTTGAGCAAATTGTTTGTTCCAGATGCCAGTCCACATTTCAGCATCTAAATCCTTTGTGCTAATTGTGTGGTCCAGCCAGCAGTCCATATTTCAACATCTAAATCCTTTGTGTTACTTGTTTGTTTCAGACACCAGTCCACATTTCAGCATCAAAATCCTTTGTGCTAATTGTGTGTTCCAGACACCAGTCCACATTTCAGCATCTAAATCCATTATGCTAATTGTGTGCACCAGTGTCAGGATCCATTTTTGTATTCGTGGCAGCTCTGATTCCACTCTATTTTAAAAGTAGCTTTTTCCTTTCAGGACCATCAGGGGTTAATATCAGTTTCCCCCCCCCCCCCCCCTCCGCTGGCAATCTGGTGTAACTGAAGTGCTGCTAGGTCAGCTGATGTGGGTTGTGACAACTCCCACCATCCTTTAACACTAGAAGTCCCGGGAATTTCAAGATCCCCCCTGAAGTCCTGAGAGAGGGTCAAATGACCCTCAGTCCATATTGACACCTTAATTAGCATCCTTTTGTTTGTAAATGTGCTCTTGCCTGAGGAATCTGCAGGGGGGATTATCTAAGATAAGAGTGTGTAAACAGAAGAATGCAAGCTATTCCTGAGTGTGGGGGTTGCTTGTGAGAATGTGAGCTTCTCCTGAGTGTCTGCCCCCCCCAGCTGCATTGCATTAGCAAATTTGCATGCAGCTTTATGTGCTGTGGGGGAGAAACCTATTTTGTTCACAGGAAAGAAAATGGAGAGAAGGCACACCATTGAAGAGGCATTGGAACTGATTCTGAGCAACATAAACCCTTCTGACTCAGATGGAGAAGACATAGTCCTTCAACCGGATTCGGACTCTGAGCTGTCTTCAGGTTAGGCTGGCTTCACACTCCCTTTTTTGCCTGTTCATTTGGCTCCTATGTTTTGCAGGGGTTGGTGCAGATAAGGGTCGGTGACTTCCGTGTGCACGGACCACGGAGGAAAGTGAAAAGCCTAAAAATAAAGAATTTCATATTCACCTCAGTCCAGCGCTGACAGTTCCTCTCACTTCCGGTGCCACTCATTAGGCTTATGAATATTCACTTCACTGAGCCCAAGAGTGAACCGGAAGTGAGAGGAGAAGAGGCGCTGGAGGGAGGTGAGTATGTGGTGACAGCAGACAGCGCTATCTGTGGATTCACGGATAGCACACGGACATCACCCACGGTGCATGTGGGCCAAAAGGGATCCTGTTCTGCTTGTTTCAAAAACGGACAGAACAGGATGCCAAAAAAGGCAGTGTGTTACCTATTTTATTTCCTGACTATCTTTTTTATTTTGAACCAAAACAAAATGCTTATTTGAAATTATTTATCTTGCAGATGAGGAGACTCCGCCTCTACCAAAAAAGAGAGCTTGGTTGGCGAGTGAGCTGACAGAGACCGCAAAAGATGGCACAGTGTGGCATGAAGTACAAGTGGGGAAACATCTCCATTTGACCCCAATAGAACCGTACCCTACAGATGGAGAGCCAAGTGCTAAGGCCAGACGAAGTGTCCAGAGTCGCCTTCAGAGCTTCCTCTGTTTTATCAGTCTTGACATGCTTCGTAGCATTGAAGAATGGACTACTCAACATGCACATCACACGGAGCAGGTGGATTGGTTCATGGGTCTCCCGGAACTAATGGCATTTATTTCAGTCATTATCTTGCGGGGGGTGACCAAGGTTCCATCACTACGTGACAGCTGGTCAGCAAACCTGGGAAACCCAAGGATCATTGCCACTATGACCCGAAACCGCTTTCAAGACATCATGCAACACCTACGCTTTGATGACATGTTCACACGCAGTGAGCGAGTGGAGACCGATAAGTTTGCTGCAATCTCCGATGTGTGGAGATCGTTTGTCACCAACTGCATCGCATCCTACAACCCTGGTCGACACATCACTATTGATGAACAGCTTTTCCCGTCAAAGACTCGCTGCTGTTTTCTGCAATACATTGCAACAAAACCAGACAAGTTTGGCATCAAGTTTTGGGTGGCTTGCGACTTGAAATCAAAGTACATCTGTAATGTCCACCCATATCTTGGCAAGGACCCCAGTCATCCCAGCGGGGAGAGACTGTCCGAAACTGTAGTGATGAGACTGATGGAACCATTCATGGACAAGGGCAGAACTGTAACCACAGACAATTTCTTTACATCATTGTCACTTGCACAACGACTGCTTAGCCGGGAAACCACTATCCTTGGCACAGTAAACAAGAGTCGCCGGGAAATTCCTCAATCCGCTAGACAGATGGACCGCACTGAATTCACCACTCAGGTGTTTTCAACCACTGGTGCCACACTGACAGTGTATGCACCCAAACGAAAGAAGGCCGTCTACATTCTCAGCAGCATGCACAGCGTGGTTGAGACTGAGGATACCAACAAAAGGAAGCCAAACAAGGTCACACAATACAACCACACAAAGTGCGGTGTGGATGTAATGGACCAAATGGTGCGGGAGTACAGCGTGCGTGCAGGAACACGGAGATGGCCAGTCGCCGTGTTCTACAACATGATTGACATGGCAGCACTCAATGCTCATGTTCTTTATCAGGCATGCACTGGGGTGCAGGAGAGACGGGTGGACTTCCTGGTTGAGCTTGCAAAAGAGTTAGGTGGCCGTCATGTGACTGAAAAGAAGGCACGCAAGGAGAAACTCCTTTGGCAACTTCCTTCCACACCCAGCCCTGGCAAAAGGGTGAAGTGTCAGGTCAAACATCGATGCACGAACAATTGTGCAACTGAGAGATGTGTTGACTGCTACAAATACATGTGTGGCAAATGTACCAGGGACATACCCAGGCAGTGCCAGGTATGTTCCAACATGTTCAGACAGACTGCTGAGTGAGTGCTGAAATGCTAGTCACACAAGGACATGCCACTCACACACACACAGCCCCCCACTGCAGCCTATTGAAAATATGTGTGGAATTGTTTTATTCCTTGTATTTTTTGTACATTTTTATAACAAAAATAAAAAGCATCCTTTGATGTGTGCTCCTTTACTCCCCTACCCCCATGTATTTGTCTTTACCCTTTCCCCCCTCCCCTCTTCCCACTCCTCCACCAACATCCCTCGCTGTTGTATAATTTGATTATTCTTGTTCACTGTTTTATCACATTTGTTTGGCCATGCCGCTTATACACTGCTCATCTTGAAAATGTGACTATTTGTTTGATGTTGGTGTGAAATAACCCTTTAGTGAAAAAAAAATCTTATTGGTTTTTAAAAAAAAATAAAAAGCATCAAAACAAATAACAGTTGTTCTTTTGTATATTTTTCACACTAAAATTTCAGTCCTCTTGTGCGAATTTTTTTCGCGGCCAAATTTGCACAAGAATGAACATGCTGCGTTTTTTTTTTTCGCTAGTGTGATTGAGGCCTAAAGGTACAGTTACACGTTACGATCTCGTTGACGATATCGTTTGAAAAGTCACGTGATCACGTCGTTCATGCGATGTCGTTTTCACATCGTTGCGTGTAACGTGAAGATATCGGACGAACACATCGTTGGATCGCTGATCGCAGATTTGAGATCAGGATCTCAAATCTGACGATCCTCGTCCAATTATGTGTCAGAAGATGTGCAGCATCATTCAGTGTAACGCTGAGATGAACGATGTCAGTCTAAATTCTCCTATTCCTGCCATTGTGAAAAATCGTTCTGCAAACGTTTGCAATGAGGCTAACGCGGAGCCAAAATTTACATCGTTAACAAGATAGTTGCTTGTGACGCCTCTTGGACGATGTGAAACTGATTGCACGAACGATGTGATCACGTGACATTTCTAACTATATCGTCGACGAGATTGTAACATGTAACGGTACCTTTGACTGCTGCGGATCCGCAGCAGTTTCCCCTGAGTTTACAGTACAATGTAAACTTATGGGAAACAAAAAACGCTGTGCACATGCTGCGGAAAAATCCGATTGCGGATTACATTCCGCAGCATGTCACTTCTTTTTTGCGTATTTTCACCTGCTCCAATAGGAAACTGCAGATGAAAATCCGCAGAAGAAACCGCAGTAAAAAACGCGATAAATCCGCAGTAAAAACCCCAACGGGTTTTCACTGCGGATTTTGGAATTCCGCTGCGGAAAAATCCGCAGTGGAATCCGCAAAGTGTGCACATAGCCTTAGACACAAATGCTTCTGGTCATTACTCACAGCTGTACCTTGCTCTAAAATTTCTAATTCTCTATTTAAAATATATAAAAAATAATTCATTGTTTCAGCGCTTTTTTGCTCAAATAAAACTAAACTAAATACAATATGCATAGTCTTTATATTATCAAATACAATAAACTGAACAGAACTAACTTGAAACTACATGGGTAAACTCCATGGAAAATAGCAAACAACCTCCTGTGGTGCAACAGTAATGGCCTTAATTACAGAACAAAAGACAGTGAATAGAGATAAGATAAGCTATTGATAAAATCCTTTAGGTCAATTGACCCTTCTCTGGGTTTCAAAGGTAGAAATGTCAAATGACCTGTCTCTGGGACTTCTAGTGTTAAATGGTCACCTGATGCATCAGCTGACAGTTGGTGATAGAGTTTCTCTGGAGACCAGCTGATGTGTGAGGAGCTCTCTGGTGCCAGCATGATTCAGCTGTTTGAGGTCCCAGTGTTGTATCCTACAGTGCTTCAGTGCCATCTGCGGTGTGGAGCTTGAGTCTGGAATCTAAGTGTGGTGTCTTATTTTCCTCCTTCCTTTTGTGCTTGTCACTATCCCCTGTGCAGTACCATCTGCAGTGATGAGGCTATCGCTCCTTTTTGGCCAGTGCACTAGCCAGGGCAGTGTGAGAAGACTACTAGAGCCAAGGTTCCTGATTGTGTTGTGGGGAAGGACCCACTTAGGGCATTAGGGGAATGCGGGGACAGGCTCAGATTTGAGCAGGAGGTGAACATTCCTTCATTTCCCTATTGATAGGGCCTTCCTCCCCCTTTTCCATCCCGTTTTGTGAGTTTGTTGTGCAGTCCACTACCAACCCCCTGCGAGGTCGCTTTATATATAGTAACATAAATACCAACCGATACTTTTTTTTCTGTTGAACCGATGGCTCAAGCACAGGCATTTTCTCAGCTGATGCAGAACCTCACTGATGAGTTTAAAGAGCTGCGGTGTCAGGTGGTGCAGCAGCTTCTTTAGTTGTCAGGGTTCTGGATCTCGGCTCCTGTGCAGGCTCAACCGAAAGCCAAGATTTCTCTCCCTGAGAGGTCCTCTGGAGAGAGAGATAAATTCTTGGTTTTTCAGGAGGCTTGTAAATTATATTTCAGGCTCCACTCTCGTTCTTCGGGGAGTGAGGAACAGCTTTTGGGGATTATAGTCTCCCTTCTCAAAGGTGATCCCCAATCCTAGGCCTTCTCCCTGCTGACCGATTCACCATCTTTGCAGTTGAGGGACAAGTTTTTTGTGGCATTGGCGCTTGTGTATGGGGATCCTGATTGCGTTTCCCTGGCTGAGTCTAGGCTCCGTAAGATCAAGCTGGGGGGCCAGGCAGATGAGCAGTACTGTTCAGAGTTTAGGAGGTGGTCCACTGACACGCAGTGGAGCGACCCTGCTCTTAGGAGTCATTTTTTGTCAGGGTCTGTCACCTAGGCTACAGGATACTGTGGTGCAGTATGCTACTCCCGGGTCATTGGAAGTCGACATGGCCCTTGCTATCTGGGTGGATAGATGCCTCAGAGAGAGACATACATCAAATCTGCCCCTGTTGTCCTTTCTAGGAAGGACACTTAGGTGCAGATGGATGAACCTATGTAGGTTGGAGGAGTATCATCTCAAACAGGGTTGCCTGTGGTTCGCTGTGGTACGGGGGGCATGTTTCTACTGTGGTCAGACAGATAATTTCATCAATGTCTGCTCAGCTTGCGCAAAAGTACATTCAACATATCAAAATCCACGTCCCCCTGGTCATGTGGAGGGAGGCGAATAGGGAATGTATATTTCCTCTATCTTTTCGTCTTAGTGTAATATTCCTGCTGAAGTGGTGGTTGGCGGGGTAACTGAGACTATACTGGTGCTTGTGGATAGAGGAGGTGGAGTCAATTTGGTGGATTCTCACTTTGTTCAGACCCATGGTCTGATGGTTAGGACGCTGTCGACACCCCTAAGCTTTCAAGCAATTGACTCTGTCCCACTTAGCCAGGGGAGGGTGACCCAAGTTGTAGATAATATAAACCTGTGTATAGGGGCTTGTCATGAAGAGTCTCTGTTGTGCCACGTCTTGGAGGGAATGCCAACTCCCATCATCTTAGGCCTCCCTTGGTTAAAGAAACATAACCTGGTCATAGATTGGCAGTCCAGGGAAGTAGTTGGCCGAAACCATTTGTGTAAGGACTGCTTCCCTGGAGCTATGATCTTTGCTGTCCTTCTCCAACCTACCACCTTTTTCTCTGCTGAGGGCAGTAGAGGTGCTGCCAGGGAGTAGGGGCAATACTCAACACTCACCACTAGTAAACCCTTATTCTCGGTGTCCTCTTAGGAGGAGGGGTCAGGGGAGGGTGGTGGTTCCTTCTATATGTGTTGAGGGTAAGAGTTTGGTGACACAGGGGGACGCCTCTGTTGTCGGTTCCTCAAAGAGTTCACCATCTATTGGCAAATGCATGCGTGGAAATAAACGTTCAGGTCCAGACCTGTGTGTGAATGAGTACGCGTGGGGGTCCACCAAAAACATCAGGTGGAGGTGTTCTTCTGGGAGCTGCAATTCTAGGGTGACCATATCTGATGTCGACTATTCTTAGCCCGGGGACTTTCCAGCTAGAGTTACCCACAGTAATGCACATACACAACATATTCCACAAGTCGGCACTCTGGAGATTTGTGGCGCCTCCAGAGCCTACATTATTGCCATCTCCATTGGGCTGCATTTGCTGTAAACCTGAGGATCAGGTTACAGCTGAAGTGAATTCTAGTGGATCGAGGAGTCCTCACCATATGTTGTTTCTGGTGAGGTCCTGTGTTGAGGTTGTAGGGACCCCTCATTGAAAGGGGGGTACTTTCACAATACATTTTTGGATTTGTGGCAGCTCTGGTTCCACTCTGTTTTAAAAGTAGCTTTTTTCCTTTCAGGACCATCGGGGGTTAATGTCAGTTTTCCCCCCCGCTGGCAATCTGGTGTAACTGCTATGCTGCTGGGTCAGCTGATGTGGGTGCTGAAAACGCCCCCATCCTTTAAATGGTTACCTGATGCATCAGCTGACTGTTGGTGATATAGTTTCTCTGGAGACCAGCCGATGTGTGAGGAGCTCTCTGATGCAAGCATGTATCAGCTGTTCGAGGTCCCAGTGTCGTATCCTACGCTGAGTGGGGTTTGGAGCCCGGCTTCAGTGTAATATGCGGTTTGGAGCTTGGCAGCTGAGTCTGGAAGCTAAGTGTAGTGTTTTATTTTCCTCCTCCCTTTTGTGTTTGTCACTATCCCCTGTGTGGTACCATCTGCGGTGGTGAGACTATTGCTCCTTGCCGGCCAGTGGACTAGCTAGGGCAGTGTGAGTTGACAACCTTGCTCCTTGGAGATATTCGGAGAAGCTCAATTGTGACCCTGAGGTCAACTGGCCTTGTCACTCAATGGACTGTAATCTTCCTAAGCTTGAAAAATCAAGAAATGAAGTAATATACAAAATATAAAATGTATCAAAAAACGTTATTGAACAATTATAAATACATATAGAAAAACACTGTTCACAAAAAAGGTACCACAAAAAGGACATATGACCCTAGTAAAAGTCAGAGGTATAAGGCATACATAATGGAATATATGCAGCCATAATCAAAACGTCATGGTAAAAATTATAAAGACAATTGGTCCCCAGATACATTCATACCAAGGCAGCAATATGACAAACAATATCAGACTGTCAAGGCAAGTGCACCTAAGTTTTAGCTTATGCAGCCATGATGTACATAGAGCCAGAGATCAGATTATCTAAAACCTGCCTCCAAGTGACAGTTTAAGTTATCATGAAACAGCAGGTCTGAGTAAATGGTACATTTATATGTCAAAGTACTTACCCAAGTTGTACATATAAGTATGCCGAGGAGCCAGACACGATCTCGACGTGTGTTTCGCATCAGCTTTGTCAAAAATGGAATGACAAAGATGTTTTGATTATGACTGCATATATACCATTATGTGTTCCTTGGACCCACGCCTTTTACTAGGGTCATATGTCTTGTGCTACCTTTTTGTGAACAGTGTTTTTCTACATGTATTTATAATTGTTTAATAAAGTTTTTTGATGCATTTAATATTTTGTATTTTACTCCATTTCTTGTTTTTTAATATTTTAAAGGAGTATACAAATATCCTCCATACTCAACTACATGGGGAAATACAAATGTTTAATAAAGTTAGTATGCTCCCATTTGTGTGATACTCATGAAGTTTCTGTGAGTTTGCTTGTATATCTTCCTAAGCTTGTAGTTATCTCTTCTCTGTGTATGCCCCACAGGTGGGGTAGTCGACCCTGGAAGATGAAGCCAGGTTCTGACCCTTCTGCAACTGGCGTTGTACCTAAATGGACTGTCACCTTCCTATGCTTGTCTGCAATTGATTATATACGACACTCAAAGTCATTGGAATAGGTGCTCAAAGTACAGTATCCTTCCCAAAATCAATATAAGTAAAAAACTCGGTACTCAAAATGTATCGTGTTGAAAAAAAAGGGTTCCAATTTGTGCATACAGTGAACAATTAAACGTTTTCAGTCTGGGTATAGACATTCATCAGAATCTATGGAGATAGACAAAAAGAAGTGTGTCAAAGAGGTGACAAATGCAAATACGTCAAAATAAAGTTGTGGTGACGAACATAAAAATTGGTTGACATCATTGTATAGACAATAGTAGAACGTCCCATCTTCAATACAGTATGAGTCACGGCTATAAACATCACATCTTTATCAATCTTTTAGGTAGATTTTTAGAAGAGCTTCTAGCATAGCAATGAAATGTAAAGCATACAACAGTGTCCCACGGAAAAGTCAAAATAGGAGGGATTTCTGCCAGTATAGCAAAGAATAGAGGAAGATCAGTGTTCTGTAGAAAGATCCAGCATAATAAGAGATGGGGGTAGGTAGTCACCAGATACCTGGAGGGTTGAGGAAAGGGTTAAGAGAATAACCTGTATATGTTCTGTCACACAAGGTGACAGTACAGTATGTAGTAAATTTGATGACCTGCATTGTAGTGGCCATAAGGTTTTGTAACTGCCGTACCTGTATGCTGCTTGTTTAGGGAACCATGTGTCCTAGCACAGGGAAAGTTACCAGTGCCGTGGGTCTGATAAACAGACCGGGTAAATGTAGTCCGGTGTAGCGGTTAGGGTAAATAGGATAATCCGTTGTATATTCTGTAATAAAGGATAGTGGCTCAATATGAAAAAAAAAGGGACATATAGTGGCCACAAAGTGGTCATATGGGTTCAAAGGAGTAGTAGTAACTGTTTTCCACTTGATGAATAAATAATGTGTCCTGGAGCAGGGAATATGGCGAACTGCATCACCTGCGATAAGCCCTGTTGGTCTATTGCACAGACTGGGTTTTTATAGCCTGGTAAAACCAGGAAGTGCGTTGGTCAGGTGTGTCAGGCCATGTGATCTGGATGAGATCACATGACCACAGCAGGTGGAAGGTCCTGCTATATAGTTTAGCAATGTGCAACCATGTGACAATAGGAGTTTGTAAGGTCCTGAAACCAGATAGTGTGTATGCACTGATTGCTTTGATTATATTGCTCTTGGCAATAACATTTGTTATGCAGCGTAGGTATCGTGCACTATTATGGAAATGAGACTATTATGCAAAAAAAAAAGTGTACAGGAGGGACGTTATACTATACCATGTGATTGACAGATGAGGATGGTGACAAGGGGAGAGTCTATCAGTTCTGAAAGGAATGAGAAAACAAGCATTAGTGCAAACGGCATATGTATTGCAATGCATAACACTGTACATATAAATATCAATGGTGGCGTCATTATTACCAAATTAGCAACACATTTAAGAAAACTCACTATGTCGTAGTCTCTGTTCATACCTTTTGGTTCCAAGAATAAATCCAAAATGCTTCCCTTTTCTGCAGGATTTTTATCCCGTCCTGTCCCCTTCTGGATGACTCAATTTGTTCCAAAACCTGGAATCTTAACTGTGTAAGGCTACGTTCACATTTGCGTTGTGCGCCGCAGCGTCGGCGCCGCAGCGCACAACGCAAACAAAAACGCAGCAAAACGCATGCACAATGCTGCGTTTTGCGCCGCATGCGTCGTTTTTTTCATTGAATTTGGACGCAGCAAAAATGCAACTTGCTGCGTCCTCTGCGCCCCGCCGCGGGCGCCGCAGCGACGCATGCGGCGCAAAACGCAAGTGCGCCGCATGTCCATGCGCCCCCATGTTAAATATAGGGGCGCATGACGCATGCGGCGCCGCTGCGGCGCCCGACGCTGCGGCGCTGGCCGCAAATGTGAACGTAGCCTTACACTGTGACCCAATTTTTGGAAGTGGAATGGAAGTGGTAATTGTGTTTTGTTACATTTGATGCTTGATTTATGTTGTGGAATTCTGTCCTTGACTGCCTGAGTGGTTTCTTCCATATAATAATAATAATTTTATTTATATAGCGCCAACATATTCCGCAGCGCTTTACAACTTATAGAGGGGACTTATACAGACAACAGACATTACAGCATAACAGAAATCACAGTTCAAAACAGATACCAGGAGGAAAGAGGGCCCTGCTGCTCGCAAGCTTACAATCTATGAGGAAAAGGGGAGACACAAGAATGTGGATTTGCACGTGAAAAAGCCTTTGATTGGTATGCCACGTCCTGTCTGTGGGTGATAAATAAGATGACCCTTTTGGATATTGTTACACTGAAGGCAATTTAGACATGGGAGCGTGCCTCTTTGGGTATGAAGGAAGGTTTGTTTTGGGATTAATGTGCCTGAACCAATGTCTGCTCTGCCCAATCTGTCTCTAAGGTTGGTGGGGCGTTGGTAACATGGGAGAAAGGGATTCTGAAATTCCTGAATGTCCGGGTAACTGTTTTGTAAAATGGCCCAGTGTTTTCTAATATTGGTATGTATTTGATAGGAATATGGATGGTAGGTATGGACAAAAGCCATCCTCTTGGTATCCCTTTTAGAGGGAGCTTCAACGTTCAAACAGAAGACGGTTTTCCCAAGAATCACCCAGCTCAAACGACAGTCAGCTTGGCTCCACACATACTCCTGCTACTACAGCTTCTTTTGTAGGGAATACTCATTGTCGCCAAAGAGGAAGATGGGGAGGGGGGCCCATGCCACCAGGGAAACAAGAATCCAAGTCGCAACGCGATCTCAGGTAGGCAACCTCCTCTAGTAGTCAATATATCCTCAAAAAACCCCAGCACACAAAAGCTGTCCCTTTTACAGAAAGGCCTATCATTTTGCCCTTCCTTCAAGTACAATTAGCTCAATCTTAGTATGGACTCCAGAGGTTCTACCGCAATTTACGGCTTAAAACACACTTCTCTGAACAGGAAACAACACCTAGGCCTACACCCACTGCGGATACTTCCTTATTATGTCTCAAACAACTTGATCTACATTTACAGAGCTCGTATATGCCTCCCAAAAACAAAACACCAGTAGAAACCTTCATATCCCTGGTAGAGAAGGACGTTAACATCATAAGTAGGGAGATTAAGCAGGGCCTTCTACACTACACGTCTAACAGAAGAAAGAGGGGCTATAGATGAGTTGGCCAATGACAAAACTCATATAATCAAACCAGCGGACAAAGGAGGGGCTTGTTATGGATCGTAGAGATTATCTCATAGAGATATTAGCGCAACTCAGTAACACAGAAGTGTACAGGGAAGTTCATCATAACCCCACCTCTTCTATTGCTGGTAAAATCGGTATTGTAGTGGATCGTCATATCCAACGGGGCATCGTTGATAATTAAAATGAGGGAATACCTCATTAAGACTGATCCCATTATCCCTGTGTTTTACACCCTGTCCAAAATCCATAAGCGACTTGACAACCCTCCGGGCCATCCCACTATCTTCTCCACAGAATCCACCCTGTCCCCACTAGCCATAGTCCTAGACAGCCTAGGAATTTACAGAAACTGGAGGCTTTTTGCCAGAAAGAGTGGGCTGCTTTACCATCTGAGAAAATAAAGAACCTCATCCACAATTACCACAAAAGACTTCAAGCTGTCATTGAAGTTAGAGGGGGCAATACACAGTATTAAGAAATGGAGTATGTAAACTTTTGATCAGGGTCATTTGGATGTTTCGGGTTGTCATTATGATTTAAAAAGAGAAAACACAGTAGATTGACAGTAAATGGCCTCACCCATCCACTAACTATGAGTGGAGAAAAAGTTTTGGTGTTATCACACAATTTTTGCTTTCTTGTCCTTTTTTCAAAGAATATGTTGGGGTGTGTAAACTTTTGAGCACAACAGTATAGCACAATATAACTTATTGCTTATTACAGTTCATCTAGTCAGCTTAAGATGGATGAATTAAATATTGAATCTAGAGATCCCTATTGCACCTTTTTTGTAAATTGTAATTGCAAAACACAACTCTCATTGCATTATAATTCAGTATAAAACAATTAAGTTGCTCTAATCGCCAATCTGCAAATTTTGACTTCAGAGGTTTATGTATAAATTTCAGTGGTTAAGAGTGCTTAATTAAAATGTGTTAATACTTGCATGTCATTAAAGCAAATTACATCTTTTTCCAAAGCACATTACCTTAACCCATCTTAGTCTTAATTGAACTGATTTTTACACTTTCCCACTATAGTTTTATCTCTCTGCTTTTTACACTTTCTAAAACTAAAAGTGAACATGCTGATACAGAACAACTGATTTAATTGCTTTTTAATTTGGAATTAAATACATCAATCCCTGCTGGTGGAGCTAAACATAAATAATGTACATGGAATTTAATGAAGACATGCTAGGATTTTGAATGGCAGTAGTTTAACACTGCACTATAGGACTGTCCTCTTTATAAAGAATTAAATGATAATGAGGATCAAAGGTTTCATGCAGCTAGTTTATATAAAAAAGGACAGTGGATAAGAAGATGATCTTTGCTTGGAATACATTACACATGCAGTTTAATACAAAAACTGATCTTAGGAACCAAAATAAGAAGCATTAATAGTAATACCTGACATATTTCTTCCAAGTCACTTGACTGATGAGAGTAGGAATTGGGTCAACTGTAAAATAGTAACAGGATGACAAGAGAAACATTTGCATTTTGAGTCAAACCAGACTTATGAGTCTAACTAGAAAACTATGTTACCAGCATTTAAAGAATGGATGGGACAGTTGTAAATCAATAAAATAAAAATGCAGCAAGATCATAGAGTCAGAAAAAAAGAGAAATTAAGTATAATTGTGATACGAAGTTGTCTTTACAAACACTGAAAACAACTCCAGATATAATCTAGTTAATACATTAACATTATCGATGGGCAACATTTTTAGAGAGGAATTGAATTATACTTAAATTTAAAAAAAATCCACATTTTGAACAATATGGATTTTTTTGTAATTTGCTCCTTGCCATTTCAGCAAATTATCAGTCTGCTACATCTACCATTTAGCTGTACAGTAGAATGCTGGTAAAAAGTTAAAAAAAGACCCCAGGACAAAATTAGGGACATTGAATCCACAGAAATAACTTTTCTGTGGATTGAATTAAAATCCACGTGAACAGACAAATTCAAATTGTCACATCCGCTCGTTACTTAAAATAAATACATGAATGAAGCACTGACAAGAAGTAACAAAGCAGCCTGAATAGCGACTAATGTCAAATTATCATCATAAAATCATCAAACTATTCTAAATTACCTTGAAAAAAGCCTCATGACACAATGAAATTATAATTTTATTATAAGTGCTTATAAATGCCATGAGAGACACAAACAGAAAACATTTTAGATTATGGAGATTTCCTGAAGCTTTGTGACTCAGAGTATTTTACAAAGGTTAGCAACCTGATAAATGATCAGTACAGCAGAGGGTGTAATTGTATAGGTTACTTAGTAATATAAAGTCTTCAGAATTGTTACATAATTGTATTACATTATTATTGCTTTGTATTGCCATCTAAGTCTGATCTCTAAACAAAGATGGAGCTTAATTCCTTCAAATTCCCACTGATGGAGAGGAATGCAACATGACACTGTCCATCAGCCTTTTCTATAAAAATACACTGTACCCTTGTAAATTTATTTCCTGCACTTAGGTCTTCAATGACCAGGAAATTGGCTCATGCACAAAGTATTTTAATAGGAGGTGTTGAAGTACAGGCTTAGGACACATGCCCCTCCATCTATAAAAAAATGGCAAAGAGGCATAGCAATAGAAATACAAAAAAATGGCAAAGATTATGTAAATATTTATAGCAGTAAGATTCCTTGAAAAAATCTGCAACTGCAGTTTTCAGATTACAGCTTGAGATGTCAATAGACCAAGATATAGAAATAGATTAGGCACACTGTACTATTTAGAAAATTACTGATACAGCCAAAAAAAAAAAAAATCTACTATATAATTGTCTAAGGGTCACTTCCGTCTTTCTGTCTGTCCTTCTGTCTGCCACGACCAATCAGTGACGGCCACAGTCCGGTGGCAAAATGGCTGCTCCTTACTCCCCGCAGTCAGTGCAAGCAGTCCATACTCCTCTCCAGTCAGCGCTCACACAGGATTAATGGCAGCGTTAACGGATCGAGTTATGCCGCGGTGTAACGCACTCCGTTAACGCTGCTATTAACCCTGTGTGACCAACTTTTTACTATTGATGCTGCTTATGCAGAATCAATAGTAAAAAGATCTAATGTTCAAAATAATTAAAAAAGATAAAAAATAGTTATATACTCACCGTCCGTCGGCCCCTCGGATCCAGAACTGGCCTTTCCCGCTCCTCGTGACGCTCCGGTGACCGCTCCACGCATTGCGATCTCATGAGATGATGACGTAGCGGTCTCGCGAGACCGCTACATTATCATCTCGCGAGACCGCAATGCACTCTTGGGACCGGAGCACGCGAGGAGCATCTGTAAACGCTTCGCCTGGATCCGGTGGCCAACGGAAGGTGAGTATATAACTATTTTTTATTTTAATTCTTTTTTTTAAAGAGCCACTGTGTGCCTAAACATTGGAACTCCCCCATAAGTGAGCCCATTTTGGAAACTAGACCCCCTAAGGAACTTGTCTAGATACATAGTGAGCAATTTCAACCCCCAGGTACTTCAAAAATTGATCCGTAAAAATGAAAAAATACTTTTTTTTCACAAAAAAATTCCTTTAGCCTCAATTTTTTCATTTTCTCATGGCCTACAGGATAAAATCGATCTTAAAATGTGTTGGGAAATTTCTCCTGAGTACACCAATACCTCACATGTGGGGGTAAACCACTGTTTGGGCACACAGCAAGGCTCGGAAGGGAAGGAGCGCTATTTGACTTTTTGAATGAAAAATTAGCTCCAAGCTCCAATCGTTAGCGGTCAACATATAGCGTTTGGAGAGCCCCTGTGTGCCTAAACATTTGAACTCCACCACAAGTGACACCATTTTGGGAACTAGACCCCCCAAGGAACTCATCTAGATGTGTGATGAGCACTTTGAACCCCCAAGTGCTTCACAGAAGCTTATAACGCAGAGCCATGAAAATAAAAAATAATTTTTCTTTCCTCAAAAATTATTATTTAGCCCACAATTTTTTATTTTTACAAGGGTAACAGGAGAAATTGTACCCCAAAAGTTGTTGTCCAGTTTGTCCTGAATATGCTGATACCCCATATGTGGGGGTAAACCACTGTTTGGGTGCATGGCAGTGCTCGGAAGGGAAGTAGTGACTTTTTGAAATGCAGACTTTGATGGAATGGTCTGCGGGTGTCATGTTACATTTGCAGAGCCCCTGATGTGCCTAAACAGTAGAAACCCCAAACAAGTGACTAAATTTTGGAAACTAGACCCCCAAGGAACTTATCTAGATGTGTGATGAGCAATTTGAACCCCCAAGTGCTTCACAAAAGTTTATAACGCAGAGCCGTGAAAATAAAAAATAATTTTTTTCCTCAAATTAATTTTTGGGCCATAATTTTTTATTTTCACAAGGGTAACAGGAGAAACTGAACCCCAATAGTTGTTGTTCAGTTTGTCCTGAGCACACTGATACCATATGTGGGGGTAAACCACTGATTGGGCACACATCGGGGCTCGGAAAGGAAGTGGTGATGTTTTGAAATGCAGACTATGATGGAATGGTCTGTGGGCATCACGCTGTGTTTGCAGAGCACCTGATCTACCTAAACAGTAGAAACCTCCCATAAGTGACCCCATTTTGGAAACTAGACCCCCAAAGCAACTTATTTAGCTGTGTGATGAGTACTTTGAACCCCCAAGTGCTTCACAAAAGTTTATAACGCAGAGCCGTGAAAATGAAAAATCTTTTTTTCTCCACAAAAATAGCTTTTTAAGCCCCCATTTTTTTATTTCTCCAAGGGTAACAGGAGAAATTAGACCCCGAAAATTGTTGTACAATTTTTACTGAGTACTCTTATGCCCCATATGTTTGGGTAAACCACTGTTTGGGCACACGTCGGGGCTCAGAAGGGAAGGAGCACCATTTGACTTTTTGAATGCAAGATTGGCTGGAATCAATGGTGGCGCCATGTCGTGATTGGAGACCCCCTGATGTGCCTAAACAGTGGAAACCCCTCAATTCTAACTCCAACACTGACCCCAACACACCCCTAACCCTAATCCCAACTCTAACCATAACCGTAATCACAACCCTAACCCCAACACACCCCTAACCACAACCCTAACCCCAACACACACCTAACCCTAATCCCAACCCTAACCCTAATCAAAACCCTAACCCCAACACACAACCAACTCTAATCCCAACCCTAGCCATAACCCTAACCACAAGCCTAACCCTAACTTCAACACACCCCTAACCCTTATCTTAACCCAAATTCCAACCCTAACTCTAGTTCCAGCCCTAACCTTAAGGCTATGTGCCCACGTTGTGAATTCCTGTGCGGATGTTTCCGCAGAATTTTTGAAAAATCCGCAGGTAAAACGCACTGCGTTTTACTTGCAGGTTTACCACGCATTTCCAGTGTTTTTTTTGTGGATTTCACCTGCGGATTCCTATTGAGGAACAGGTGTAAAACATTGCGGAATCCGCACAAAGAATTGACATGTTGCGGAAAATACAACGCAGCATTTCCGCATGGTATTTTCCACACCATGGGCACAGTGGATTTGGTTTTCCATAGGTTTACATGGTACTGTAAACGTGAAGGAAAACTGCCACGAATCCGCAGCGGCCAATCCGCTGTGGATCCACAGCCAAATCCGCACCATGTGCACATAGCCTAATTCTAACCCTAGCCCTAACTCTAGCCCTAACCCTAGCCCTAACCCTAGCCCTAGCCCTAACCTTAGCCCAAACCCCAACCCTAACCCTAGTTCTAACCCTAGTTCTAACCCTAACCCTAGTGGAAAAATAAAAATAAATATATTTTATTTATTTCATTATTTTCCCTACCTATGTGGGTGATAAAGGGGGGCTTTATTTACTTTTTTTTATTTTGATCACTGTGATCGGGGGGGCACTGGCAGGATGGAGGGGAGAGGAGGGGAGAGGAAGGCAGCAGAGCAAAGAACAGAGAGGAGGAAAGACTGACAGCGGCAGCAGATCGCCGCTGTCAGTTGGTGGAGGGGGCAGATCGCCGTTTCCAGCCATGGCCGATGATATTACAGCATCGGCCATGGCTGGATTGTAATATTTCACCAAGTTTCATAGGTGAAATATTGCAAATTGCTCTGATTGGCTGTTTCACTTTCACCAGCCAATCAGTGATCGCAGCCACGTGGGGGCAAAGCCACACCCCTGGGCTGAAGTACCACTCCCTTCAGCTGTAAGTGTTTGCAAGGTTGGTTATCAAGAATAGAGGAGTCCTCATTCTGTTTTTTTAATTATTTAAATAAATAAATAAATAAATATTTTTAAAAAACGGCATGGGGTCCCCCCATTTTTGTCAACCAGCCTTGCTAAAGCTGACAGCTGAGGGCTGGTGTTCTCAGGCTGGTAAGGGGCCATGAATATTGACCCCCCAGCCTAAAAATAGCAGCTCACAGCTGCCCAAAAAAGGCACATCAATTAGATGGGCCAATTCTAGCATTTTCCCCGGCTCTTCCCACTTGCACTGTAGTGGTGACAAGTGGGGATCATATTTGAGGGGTTGATGTTGCCTTTGTATTGTCATGTGACATCAAGCCCAGAGGTTAGTAATGGAGAGGCAAAAATAAGATGTCCCAATTACTAACCTCATAGTCACATTGTATAAAATCAAACACACCCAGAATATAGTCTTTTAATTGAAAAAAAGACACAGGCTCCCTTAATAATATTAATTAAACCATACTTACAACCTTGCCTAATTACACTGAAACCCTCGTTCTCTTGTAATAAAACTAAAATAAAAAAAAACAATACACCATACCTGTCTGTTGTTCTGTCCCACACCATAATCCATGTCTGAGGGAGAAATAATTTTCAGCCTGGTCGGTGCCAAGATGCGACAATCCAGGCTGAGAACCACTGGTGACTGAGATGCTGCGAGCTCAGCCACAGAGACTAGCGGTGACGTTACTGAGGCTGCATTTCCAACCGGCCTGAACTGTGGTGACTTTGTTGAGATCCGTGCTAGCACCGTGAGAAAGTTGCAAAGTGCAGATGCCGATCACTCACAGCAGTTCACTAGCAGCAGTTCAGTCACCAGTGGTTCTCAGTGTGAAGAAACCAGATTGTATCTTAATTTCCCAGACAACCATGTTTTTGCAAACCAAAAGAACTGGCTTTTTATCTGTATATTGGCTTGTGAATTTAAGTGTTTATGTCTGGTGGGTCAAGAAGACAAACTTGCCAACTGATATACTATCTAACATACTGGGTAAGTCTGTAATAGTGACTGTACATAGAGTGTGTTAAGCTTTGTGTATTGATGTGTGCTGATATGCTAATAGTGCTACCTTGATCCCATCACCATTGTTTACCTTATCTTGATGTTGGACTGAAGGACCCAGGGTAATTCTAAAAATAGCTTACATGCCTTGGGTATAAAAAGACTCAGAGATCACATCCTGGGAGACTGAAGTAACATAGAGCTATCAGCCAGACATTCTGCAAACCACCCAACATACAAGAGAAAGGACTGCAGCCAATTCATCATGGTACCATCACGAGGGACACTGATCTATGATTCTATAGGAAACAACCCAGGGGTTTTCGGCTCCGGTTGGAAGGACACAAATCTGATCCAGTGACCATCTCTGAACCATGGATATGTTTGGAGAAAGCCAGGGTTGGGACCCGCTGGTCGCCTGGTTCCCTGGAGATGGTCAGATAAGCCAGGTGGTGACTCTCGTGTCAACTGGCTTTGGACCATGTATGGACTCTATGGACAGTTCTTGGTCATCTACCAATGCTTGTCATTACCCCTTCTCTGTGCATGCATCCACAGATGGAGTAGTGACCCTGGGAGCTCTGACATGTCAACTGGCTTTGGACCTTGTATGGACTCTATGGACAGTTCTTGGTCATCTCCCTATGCTTGTCATTACCCCTTCTCTGTGCGTGCATCCACAGATGGAGTAGTGACCCTGGGAGCTCTGACATCATCATCGCTGGCAACACTGAGATCCATAGACAATATGGAGAGGAGTCTTCTGCTCACAGAGCAGACGCTCAATGGGATAGATGAGGAGGGGGATGGTAGGATGGAGCTGCAGGACAGTGTGGCAGTTAGCTGGGTGACAGATAGAAGGCGGGGTAGAGGGAAGAGTGCCAGGGAGGCTAGTCCTGATCTGGCACACCCCAATACGTTTGCTAAGTTGGCAGATGATGGGGGTGCCAGTACAGGGGTAGCACTGCTGCAGCCAGGCATGTCCTCTGAAAGCCGGAGGAGTGACTGCTCCAGTAAGGAGGGAAAAAGGAGAGCAGGGCAGGCCAGACAGGTGCTGGTAGTGGGGGACTCAATTATTGGGGGAACAGATAGGGCAATCTGTCACAAAGACAGGGATCGTCGGACGGTGTGCTGCCTACCTGGCGCTCGAGTCCGACACATCGCTGATCGGGTGGACAGATTACTGGGAGGGGCTGGTGAGGACCCAGCGGTCATGGTGCACATTGGCACAAATGACAAAGTTAGAGGTAGGTGAAAGGTCCTTAAAGATGATTTCAGGGAATTAGGCTGCAAGCTGAAAGCAAGGACCTCCAACGTGGTATTTTCCGAAATACTGCCTGTACCACGTGCCACGCCAGAGAGGCAACGGGAGATTAGGGAGGTTAATAAGTGGCTCAAGAATTGGTGTAGGAAGGAGGGGTTTGGGTTCCTGCAGAACTGGGCCGACTTCTCAGTTGGCTACAGGCTCTACGCTAGGGACGGGCTGCACCTCAATGGGGAAGGTGCAGCTGTGCTGGGGGAGAAAATGGTTAGAAGGTTGGAGGAGTGTTTAAACTAGGGATTGGGGGGGAGGGTATTCATTTTATAGGAGGGGAAGATAGTGCAGATAGAGACCTGGGCACAAATGAGGAAGTTGGGGGTGGTGGTGGCATGGGGGGTGGGGTTAGAACAGTTAGTAATTTAAGAAAGAATAGAGGTACAGAGAGTAACATCAAGTGCATGTATACTAATGCCAGAAGCCTCGCCAACAAAATGGATGAATTAGAACTAATGTTGTTGGAGCATAATTATGACATGGTGGGGATATCTGAGACGTAGCTGGATGAGAGCCATGACTGGGCTGTTAACTTGCAGGGCTATAGCCTGTTCAGAAATGACCGTACAGATAAGCGAGGGGGAGGGGTGTGTCTATATGTAAAATCTTCCTTAAAACCCATCCTGCGTGATAATATAGGTGAATTTAATGAAAATGTAGAGTCCCTGTGGGTGGAGATAAGGGGAGGGGGAAAAATAATAAATTACTGATAGGGGTTTGTTATAAATCTCCAAAACTAATGGAAGCAATGGAGAATATCCTCGTAAAGCAAATAGATGAAGCTGCGACTCAAGGAGAAGTCATTATTATGGGGGACTTCAACTACCCTGAAATAGATTGGGGAACATAAACCTGCAGTTCCAGCAAAGGTAATCGGTTTTTGACAACTATGAGAGACAATTACCTTTCACAACTGGTTCAGGACCCAACAAGGAGGGGGGCACTGCTAGACCTAATATTAACCAACAGGCCAGACCGCATATCAAATATAAGGGTTGGGGGTCACTTGGGGAATAGTGATCACAAAATAATAAGTTTTCATGTAACCTTTAATAAGATGGGTAGTAGGGGGGTGACAAGGACACTAAACTTCAGGAGGGCAAATTTCCAACGGATGAGAGAGGATCTTGGTGCAATTAACTGGGACGATATCCTGAGACACAAAAATACACAAAGAAAATGGGAGACATTTATTAGCATCCTGGATAGGACCTGTGCACAGTATATACCGTATGGGAATAAACATACTAGAAATAGGAGGAAACCAATATGGCTAAATAGAGCTGTAAGGGGCGCAATAAGGGACAAAAAGAAAGCATTTAGAGAATTAAAGGAAGTAGGTAGTGAGGAGGCATTAAATAAATACAGAAAATTAAATAAATTCTGTAAAAAGCAAATCAAGGCAGCAAAGATTGAGACAGAGAGACTCATTGCCAGAGAGAGTAAAAATAATCCCAAAATATTCTTTAACTATATAAATAGTAAGAAACTAAAAAATGACAGTGTTGGCCCCCTTAAAAATAGTCTGGGTGAAATGGTGGATGAGGATGAGGAAAAAGCCAATATGCTAAATGACTTTTTTTCATCAGTATTTACAAAAGAAAATCCCATGGCAGACAAAATGACTAGTGATAAAAATTCCCCATTAAATGTCACCTGCTTAACCCAGCAGGAAGTACAGCGGCGTCTAAAAATAACTAAAATTGACAAATCTCCGGGCCCGGATGGGATACACCCCCGAGTACTGCAGGAACTAAGTACAGTCATTGATAGACCATTATTTTTAATCTTTAAAGACTCCATAATAACAGGGTCTGTACCACAGGACTGGCGTATAGAAAAAGTGGTGCCAATATTCAAAAAAGGGGCAAAAACTGAACTCGGTAATTATAGGCCAGTAAGCTTAACCTCTACTGTGGGTAAAATCCTGGAGGGCATTCTAAGGGATGCTATGCTGGAGTATCTGAAGAGGAATAACCTCATGACCCAGTATCAGCACGGGTTTACTAGGGACCATTCATGTCAGACTAATTTGATCAGCTTCTATGAAGAGGTAAGTTCTGGACTGGACCAAGGGAACCCAGTGGACGTAGTATATATGGACTTTTCCAAAGCTTTTGATACGGTGCCACACAAAAGGTTGTTACATAAAATGAGAGTAATGGGGATAGGGGAAAATATGTGTAAGTGGGTTGAGAGCTGGCTCAGGGATAGGAAACAAAGGGTGGTTATTAATGGAGCACACTCGGACTGGGTCACGGTTAGCAGTGGGGTACCACAGGGGTCAGTATTGGGCCCTCTTCTTTTTAACATATTTATTAATGACCTTGTAGGGGGCATTCAGAGTAGAATTTCAATATTTGCAGATGACACTAAACTCTGCAGGGTAATCAATACAGGGGAGGACAATTTTATATTACAGGATGATTTATGTAAACTAGAAGCTTGGGCTGATAAATGGCAAAGTAGCTTAAATGGGGATAAATGTAAGGTCATGCACTTGGGTAGAAGTAATAAGATGTATAACTATGTGCTTAATTCTAAAACTCTGGGCAAAACCGTCAATGAAAAAGACCTGGGTGTATGGGTGGATGACAAACTCATATTCAGTGGCCAGTGTCAGGCAGCTGCTACAAAGGCAAATAAAATAATGGGATGTATTAAAAGAGGCATAGATGCTCATGAGGAGAACATAATTTTACCTCTATACAAGTCACTAGTTCGACCACACTTAGAATACTGTGCACAGTTCTGGTCTCCGGTGTATAAGAAAGACATAGCTGAACTGGAGCGGGTGCAGAGAAGAGCGACCAAGGTTATTAGAGGACTGGGGGGTCTGCAATACCAAGATAGGTTATTACACTTGGGGCTATTTAGTTTGGAAAAACGAAGACTAAGGGGTGATCTTATTTAATGTATAAATATATGAGGGGACAGTATAAAGACCTTTCTGATGATCTTTTTAATCATAGACCTGAGACAGGGACAAGGGGGCATCCTCTACGTCTGGAGGAAAGAAGGTTTAAGCATAATAACAGACGTGGATTCTTTACTGTAAGAGCAGTGAGACTATGGAACTCTCTGCCGTATGATGTTGTAATGAGTGATTCATTAATTAAATTTAAGAGGGGACTGGATACCTTTCTGGAAAAGTATAATGTTACATGGTATATACACTAGATTCCTTGATAAGGCGTTGATCCAGGGAACTAGTCTGATTGCCGTATGTGGAGTCGGGAAGGAATTTTTTTCCCCATGGTGGAGTTACTCTTTGCCACATGGGTTTTTTTTGCCTTCCCCTGGATCAACATGTTAGGGCATGTTAGGTTAGGCTATGGGTTGAACTAGATGGACTTACAGTCTTCCTTCAACCTTAATAACTATGTAACTATATATGTAACTATCATGTCAACTGGCTTTGTACCTTGTATGGACTCTATGGACAGTTCTTGGTCATCTCCCTATGCTTGTAGTTACCCCTTCTCTGTGCGTGCATCCACAGATGGAGTAGTGACCCTGGGAGCTCTGACATGTCAACTGGCTTTGGACCTTGTATGGACTCTATGGACAGTTCTTGGTCATCTCCCTATGCTTGTCATTACCCCTTCTCTGTGCGTGCATCCACAGATGGAGTAGTGACCCTGGGAGCTCTGACATGTCAACTGGCTTTGGACCTTGTATGGACTCTATGGACAGTTCTTGGTCATCTCCCTATGTTTGTCGTTACCCCTTCTCTGTGCGTGCATCCACAGATGGAGTAGCGACCCTGGGAGCTCTGACATAACATCTACCATTATCTCGGCGAGTCAGCGGAAGGGTGAGGCCCTGCAATGTGCACCATCTTGGGGTAATTGGTGGGATTGTTCTGTTTGCTATTGTGTGTTGTGGTTCAATAAAGTATTGCCACACTGTTTTACCTTAACCCTGTTTGTCTGTGTAGTGTATTGCCACTGGGAGATAGAGCGGGCATTCAATGGTATGAGCCGTGGTCCATGCAGTCTTGCTAAAGACAGCCGGGCCAGCGGACAAGAGCACCCACTGACCCCGTTTCTCCACACTCAGCCTGAATTGTCTCATTTTGGCACCGTCCAGGTTGAAAACTATGTCTCTCCAGACATGGATTATTGTGTGGGACAGAACAACAAACAGGTATGGTATATTGTTGTGTTTTATTTTAGTTTCATTACAGGAGAATGAGGGCTTCGGTGGAATTAGGCGAGGTCTTAAGTATGGTTTAATTAAGGTTATTAACAGGAGTCTGTGTCATTTTTTCAATTAAAGGACATTGTTTTTGGTGTGTTTTTTATACAAGGTGACTATGGGTTAGTAATGAGGGCATCTTATTGATGCCTCTCCGTTACTAACCTCGGGCCTTGATGTCACCTGACAATACAAAGGTGATATCACCCCCCCCAACTATCACCCCGCTTACCACCGCTACAAGGCAAGTGGGAAGAGCAAGGCTAAGTACCAGAATTGGCGCATCTTGGAGATGCGCTTTTTCTGGGGCAGCTGAGAGCTCATGTTTTTAACCTTGGGGCCCAGTATCCATGGCCCTTCTTTGGCAATTAATATCATCCTGCAGCAGTCTACATAGCTTTCGTTGGTTGTTAATTATAGGGGGACCCTACATTATTTTTTTTACGGTCCCCCATTTTAATAGCCATTAAAGGCTAAGTGTACAGCTGTGAGCTGATATTAATAGCCTAGGAAGATTCATGGGCAATAAACATCGGCCCACAGCAGTAGGCTTTTCTTCTGCTGGCTATGAAAATTAGTCGGGAGCTGTAGTGAAATATGTATAGGTATGCATGTATGTCTAGCAGTAATTTAGAAGAATTAACATCTGTCCTGAGACTGCAGGTCTCACAGGGGGTCAAGCATAGAGTACAGACCAAAAAGTTTGGACACATCTTCTCATTTAAAGATTTTTCTGTATTTTCATGACTATGAAAATGTACATTCACACTGAAGGCATCAAAACTATGAATTAACACATGTGGAATTATATACTTAACAAAAAAGTATGAAACAACATAAATGATGTCTTATATTCTAGGTTCTTCAAAGTAGCCACCTTTTGCTTTGATGACTGCTTTGCACACTCTTGGCATTCTCTTGATGAGCTTCAAGAGGTAGTAACCGGGAATGGTCTTCCAACAATCTTGAAGGAGTTCCCAGAGATGCTTAGCACTTGTTGGCCCTTTTGCCTTCACTCTGTGGTCCAGCTCACCCCAAACCATCTCGATTGGGTTCAGGTCTGGTGACTGTGGAAGCCAGGTCATCTGGCTTAGCACCCCATTACTCTCCTCCCTGGTCAAATAGTCCTTACAGAGCCTGGAGGTGTGTTTGGGGTGATTGTCCTGTTGAAAAATAAATGATGGTATAACTAAACGCAAGCCGGATGGAATAGCATGCCGCTGCAAGATGCTGTGGTAGCCATGTTGGTTCAGTGTGCCTTCAATTTTCAATAAATCCCCAACACTGTCAACCCAAAGCACCCCCACACCATCACTCCTCCATGCTTCACGGTGAGAAACCAGGCATGTAGATTCCATTCGCTCACCTTTTCTGCGTCGCACAAAGACACGGTGGTTGGAGCCAAAGATCTCAAATTTGGACTCATCAGACCAAAGCACAGATTTCCACTGGTCTGATGTCCATTCCTTGTGTTCTTTAGCCCAAACAAGTCTCTTCTGCTTGTTGTCTGTCCTTAGCAGTGGTTTCCTAGCAGCTATTTTACCATGAAAAGTCTCTTCTTAACAGTTGTTGTAGAGATGTGTCTGCTGCTAGAACTCTGTGTGGCATTGACCTGGTCTCTAATCTCAGCTGCTGTTAACCTGCGATTTCTGAAGCTGGTGACTCGGATAAGCTTATCCTTAGAAGCAGAGGTGACTCTTGGTCTTCCTTTCCTAGGGCGGTCCTTATGTGAGCCAGTTTCTTTGTAGCGCTTGATGGTTTTTGCCACTGCACTTGGGGACACTTTCAACGTTTTCCCAATTTTTCGGACTGACCTTCATTTCTTAAAGTAATGATGGCCACTCGTTTTTCTTTACTTAGAATTTTTATTATGGCAAGAAAAAAGCAGCTAAAAGTTTATTCAGTAGGACTCAGCTGTGTATCCACCAGACTTCTGCACAACACAACTGATGGCCCAACCCAATTTATAAGACAAGAAATCCCACTTATTAAACCTGACAGGGCACACCTGTGAAGTGAAACCAATTCCCGGTGACTACCTCTTGAAGCTCATCAAGAGAATGCCAAGAGTGTGAAAAGCAGTCATCAAAGCAAAAGGTCACTACTTTGAAGAACCTGGAATATAAGACATAATTTCAGTTGTTTCACACTTTTTTGTTAAGTATATAATTCCACATGTGTTAATTTATAGTTTTGATGCCTTCAGTGTGAATGTACAATTTTCATAGTCATGAAAATTCAGAAAAATCTTTAAATGAGAAGGTGTGTCCAAACTTTTGGTCTGTACTGTATTTTATCCTGAGAAGGCAGTCTCCTGTCTCCAATCTCACCAGGGGGTCTTGCTAGGAACCAAGAAGGGGAAACATTTCACACCTTCTGGCTCTTTTGAAGAGAGATGCCAATTACAGCCTGACACTATCTATCGATGAGAAACTTTACACAAAGAATTTCAGAGAAAATAATATATTCATTGGTGGAGTGGCCATGGTCCAGTCACAAACCAGCAATTATAATATTTACCTGAGAGGCTGGACTAGAAATTCGACCTCCAGGTTGACTCTATAAATTAGGCCTACACACAAAGAAAGATGTTCACATGTGAGGGTGCAGCGCCCCAGAGTCCTGGTCGTTGCAGTACTGACGCTCCGCCGCTAAGGGGAGTGATGGTACGTCTGATGGCACTTAAGGAGTTCACCTGACCAGGTATCACAGTCACACTTTACACTTCACATTCTGGCCACCAGGGGGAGCAAAGGGTTCTATGTATTAGGCCACTCCTCACAATCTGGTAAAACTGGGGGCTGGATAGGAAGTTAGTCAGCTGTCTGGGTTGGAACCAGGCAACATCCTGTGGCAGAGGGTGTTGCAGGGGAAGATTCAGGGGGGTCTCTGTCAGGGGTGGGATCCTGACAGTGGCCTAGCGAACAGAACAGAACGTTACGGAGCCGCGCCTGCACTCGAATGCGGTGGTATCCTAAGGAAGGAAAAGAAGCGAGGTTTATTGTGGAGAAGTGAGAAACGAGATGGCAGCAAAAAGGAGATAAAGCCAGTAGGCGTCCTGCTGTAAGATTGAGGCAACATCCTACTGAGGCACGTAGCCGGTGGCCGGAACGCCGAGGAAGTATTAGGCTCCAAGCAATACTTCAAACAGCGGCAGGACAGTTCATTTTAGGTTGGATGTCTCACCTAAATCACCTAAGCAGACATAGGGGGCAATTGTGGGAGAGGGGCGACGCTAGGGTCCCGGAAGAACTCCAGGCCTACCCGTCATACGGGTGCATCCTATCCATATCATCTGGAGGACGGAGAAGAACATCAGAATAGATACGAGTTGTGAGAGAAGAACATCAGAAATAGACACAACAGTTGTGAGGACTATCCCGTGGTGCTCAGCAGGGAGGTACTACAACACACAGGCGCTAGAAGGTAGGCACTGATTTCCACCTGCAAAGGGAACTCTGGATGTGCCTTCGGACCGGCCGGTCTCAGCCAGCCCTGTTAGCAGTACTCTGGATTGTGGATCCCAAAGCCTTCAGTAAAGAGGTAAAGAGACTGCAACCCTGTGTCCTCGTTATTCATCGCGACCTGCACCACGCACCATCATCACATCTTTCATTGGACGCCCCTTAGCAGGGTCACGGACCAGGTCTAGCCACCGTGACAACCCCAGAACTGAAACAGAGAGGCCCAGTACCGAGTATCCTGCGGCCCTGCGTCTGGGGGTGCTCCAAGGGCAGCCTGGAAGCTGATGTGATCCATTCCATATTTCTCCCTCCCTCAGGGACAGAGAATCAGAATGCAAATTTTGATATTTCTGTAAGTTTTCTCCATTTTATTTTGTAACTGTTTTTGCATATTTGTATGTCATTCTTTATTCCCATATTTTTGTAACTTTTTATTGTAAGCGCTGTACCTTTTCTATTAAAGCTTAAAACTTTAAGTCTGAACCTTGAATGCTTTAAAGAATCTATAGCCTTAAAGTATGTGATCCTTATGATTGGCAGTTACAGAAGAAGAAGTAAGCAGGCTCCTTGCATCTTCTCGCCCGACCACTTGCACCAGCGACCCCATTCCGTCGCATCTCCTCCAGTCCCTTTCCCCGGCTGTCACCTCTCACCTAACAAAAATATTCAACCTTTCCCTCACTTCCGGTATTTTTCCCTCCTCATTTAAGCATGCCATCATACATCCACTACTTAAAAAGCCCTCCCTCGATCAAAATTGTGCCGCTAATTATAGACCTGTCTCTAATCTTCCCTTCATCTCTAAACTCCTGGAACGCCTGGTCCACTCCCGTCTTACCCGCTATCTCTCAGATAATTCTCTTCTCGACCCTCTTCAATCTGGTTTCCGCTCTTTACACTCTACTGAAACTGCCCTCACTAAAGTCTCTAATGACCTACTAACAGCTAAATCTAATGGTCACTATTCCATGCTAATTCTCTTGGATCTCTCCGCAGCATTCGACACTGTGGATCATCAGCTCCTCCTCACTATGCTCCGCTCCATCGGCCTCAAGGACACCGTTCTCTCTTGGTTCTCCTCCTATCTCTCTGGCCGATCCTTCACTGTTTGTTTTGCTGGTTCCTCCTCCTCTCACCTTCCCCTTACTGTTGGGGTTCCTCAAGGATCAGTCCTAGGCCCCCTCCTCTTCTCTTTGTATACTGCCCCTATTGGACAAACAATCAGTAGATTTGGTTTCCAGTACCATCTCTATGCTGACGACACCCAATTATATACCTCTTCTCCTGTTATCACGCCGACCTTTTTAGAAAACACCAGTGATTGTCTTACCGCTGTCTCTAACATCATGTCCTCCCTCTATCTGAAACTGAACCTGTCAAAAACTGAACTCCTCGTGTTCTCTCCCTCTACAAACCTACCTTTGCCCGACATTGCCATCTCTGTGTGCGGTTCCACCATTACTCCAAAGCAACATGCCCGCTGCCTTGGAGTCATCCTTGATTCCGAGCTTTCATTCACCCCCCACATCCGATCACTGGCTCGCTCTTCTTATCTGCATCTCAAAAACATTTCCAGAATTCGCCCTTTTCTTACTTTCGACTCTGCAAAAACTCTTACTGTCTCACTTATTCATTCTCGTCTGGACTATTGTAACTCTCTACTAATTGGCCTACCTTTTACCAGACTCTCCCCGCTCCAATCTGTCCTGAATGCTGCTGCCAGGATCATATTCCTCGCCAACCGTTACACCGATGCCTCTACCTTGTGCCAGTCATTACACTGGCTACCCATCCAATCCAGAATCCAGTACAAAACTACTACCCTCATCCACAAAGCACTCCATGGCTCAGCACCACCCTACATCTCCTCTCTGGTCTCAGTCTACCAACCTACCCGTGCCCTCCGCTCTGCTAATGACCTCAGGTTAGCATCCTCAATAATCAGAACCTCCCACTCCCGTCTCCAAGACTTTACACGTGCGGCGCCGATTCTGTGGAATGCACTACCTAGGTTAATACAATTAATCCCCAATCCCCACAGTTTTAAGCGTGCACTAAAAACTCATTTGTTCAGATTGGCCTACCGCCTCAACGCATTAACCTAATTATCCCTGTGTGGCCTATTAATAAAAAACAACAACATAATCACGTTCCTCCATCATGTTCTCATACACTTTATGTAGTTAATAGCCTCTGTGTCTGTACTGTTACATACTTAGGCAGTTAACTGGTTCATGCAGCTTTACATGAACACCCGAGCCTTAGGGTGAGTGTCCACGGTAACCCGAGCCTTACACTATGGCTGGTCCAAATAACTAAAGCAATTGTTACCATCCACCTCTTGTGTCTCCCCTTTTCCTCATAGATTGTAAGCTTGCGAGCAGGGCCCTCATTCCTCCTGGTATCTGTTTTGAACTGTGATTTCTGTTATGCTGTAATGTCTGTTGTCTGTAGAAGTCCCCTCTATAAGTTGTAAAGCGCTGCGGAATATGTTGGCGCTATATAAATAAAATTATTATTATTATTATTATTATTGGCAAACAGTAGTAGTAATATTTCCGGGACACACTGCCCGTGTGTTCGGTGAGTGGTGGTAGCGTGTATGAGCGGGCTGTGTGGCCTGTGTTGGTGTGTGATTTATGCTCCCATTACAGCATAGGACAATGGTTAAATGCTAGACTGAGTGAGAGGATATAGATTAACTCTTGCAGGCGCAACCCCAAGTCACGTGCTGAGAAGCGGATACGTGACAGGAGCCCATACCATTTTTTTCAGAAAAATAATGTTTTAATAATTAAATATATATACAGAAGATGGCACACACACTGTATAATATGTATTTGTCACCTACATCTATATTTTTACCTATTTGACTTGTTTTTACTCTATACAATCCATCTCTTCTATCCTGTCAGCTCCTGCTGTGATTTTACACTACCACGGCCACTCAATTGCCGGCTTTTCTTCTATCTATGTAATTATTTATATATATATATATATATATATATATACATATATATATATATATATATATATATATATATATATCACTGACATATGTACACTACTGTTCCAAAGTTTAGGGTCACTTAGAAATTTCCTTATTTTTGATGCAGAACAACTGAAAAAATACTGGAAGAGTGCTTGACGCCATCTGTCAAGCATGGTGGAGTTAATGTGATGGTCTGGGGTTGCTTTAGTGCTGGTAGTGGTCAAGTGGGAGATTTGTACAAGGTAAAAGGGATTTTAAACAAGGAAAGCTATCACTCCAGTTTGCAATGCCATGCCATACCCTGTGGACAGCGCTTGATTGGAGCAAATTTCATCCTACAACAGGACAATGACCCAAAGCACACCTCCAAATTATGCAAGAACTATTTAGGGAAGAAGCAGGCAGCTGGTATTCTATCTGTAATGGTATTGTGTTGCAAAGAGAAAAGAGAGTTATGCCAGGTATATATGGAGTAAAAATAGTATAAAGTTTATTAACACTTGAACAATATATTACCAAAACAGTTATACATGAAAAATAAAGTGATACATGTGCAGAAAGTCACCCGGCAGGGTGTAAAGATCCTCCACAAACCCCCCACCGCTCAATGCCTATCAGTACTTTTAATGTAAAGTGCATGTGCATATTACTGTGGCATAGGTGGACATGCCTAACGCCACCCGGGACCCTAATAGAAACATAATCCTCAGATAGGGTAACAGTGAGTCCATGGGAGGCTAACAGACACTTACCACAAGCAGGGGTTTAGAGGAAATAAAGCCGGGTGTCCCGAGAAGCCAGCCCACATCGTTACTGATCCACTGCCAATCCGGTCATGCTGAAGGATGTTGCAGGCAGCAGATCACTCTCCACTGCATTTCCAGACTCTGTCACGTCTGTCACATGTGCTCAGTGTGAACCTGATTTAATCTATGAAGAGCACAAGGCGCCAGTGGTGAATTTGCCAATCCTGTTTTTTGTGGCATATGCCAAGCGTCCTGCCCGGTGTAAGGCTGTGAGCACAACCCCCATCTGTGGACGTCGGGCACTCAGACTATCATCATGGACTCTGTTTCTAACCATTTGGGCAGACACATGCACAGGAGGTCATTTTGCAGGGCTCTGGCAGTGCTCCTCCTGTTCCTCCTTGCACAATGCCGAGGTAGCTGTCCTGCTGCTGGGTTGTTGCCCTCATACAGCCCTCTCCAAGTCTCCTGGTGTACTGGCCTGTTTCCAGGTAGTGCCTCCAGTCTCTGGACACTAGGCTGACAGACACAACAAACCTTCTTGCCACAGCTCGCATTGATGTGCAATCCTGGATGAGCTGCACTACCTGAGCCACTTGTGTGGGTTGTAGAGTCTCTCATGCTACCACGAGTGTGAAAGCACAACAAACATTCAAAAGTGACCAAAACATCAGCCAGAAAGCATTGGTACTGAGATGTGGTCTGTGGTCCCCATCTGCAGAACCCCTCCTTTATTGTGTGTCTTGATAATTGCCAATAATTTCCATCTGTTGTCTATTCAATTTGCACAACAGCATGTGAAATTGCTTGTCAAGCAGTGTTGCTTCCTAAGTGGACAGTTTGATTCCACAGAAGTTTGACTTACCTGGAGTTATATTCTGTTGTTTAAGTGTTCCCTTTATTTTTTTGAGCAGTGTGTGTGTGTGTGCATATATATATATATACACTCACTGGCCACTTTATTAGGTACACCTGTCCAACTTCTTGTTAACACTTAATTTCTAATCAGCCAATCACATGGTGGCAACTCAGTACATTTAGGCATGTAGACATGGTCAAGACAATCTCCTGCAGTTCAAACCGAGCATCAGTATGGGGAAGAAAGGTGATTTGAGTGCCTTTGAACGTGGCATGGTTGTTGGTGCCAGAAGGGCTGGTCTGAGTATTTCAGAAACTGCTGATCTACTGGGATTTTCACGCACAACCATCTCTAGGGTTTACAGAGAATGGTCCGAAAAAGAAAAAAAATCCAGTGAGCGGCAGTTCTGTGGGCGGAAATGCCTTGTTGATGCCAGAGGTCAGAGGAAAATGGGCAGACTGGTTCGAGCTGATAGAAAGGCAACAGTGACTCAAATCGCCACCCGTTACAACCAAGGTAGGCCTAAGAGCATCTCTGAACGCACAGTGCGTCGAACTTTGAGGCAGATGGGCTACAGCAGCAGAAGACCACACCGGGTACCACTCCTTTCAGCTAAGAACAGGAAACTGAGGCTACAATTTGTACAAGCTCATCGAAATTGGACAGTAGAAGATTGGAAAAACGTTGCTTGGTCTGATGAGTCTCGATTTCTGCTGCGACATTCGGATGGTAGGGTCAGAATTTGGCGTAAACAACATGAAAGCATGGATCCATCCTGCCTTGTATGGAGCATCTTTGGGATGTGCAGCCGACAAATCTGCGGCAACTGTGTGACGCCATCATGTCAATATGGACCAAAATCTCTGAGGAATGCTTCCAGCACCTTGTTGAATCTATGCCACGAAGAATTGAGGCAGTTCTGAAGGCAAAAGGGGGTCCAACCCGTTACTAGCATGGTGTACCTAATAAAGTGGCCGGTGAGTGTATATATATATACAGTATAATATTATATATTATATATTTTTTTCTATGTGTGCATATCTATCCTATCTTTTCTATTCTAACCTGTCACGCTGTGATTCTACTGAAAGAGACACATGAATTACTTGCTTTCATTCTGTCTTTTACAGAATGTTACCGACTTTTAACAATTTTGAGAAAAATGCTTGTGTTTTGTGTTACCGATCATGAATCCGAATGTGCCATATTCTTGCTGAATTTATGTTTGGCGATCATATTCTGAACATATTCGCTCATCTCTACTGATGAAGAGAGGACCCAATCTATAGAACGGTATCTTGAGACGGATATACTTAGATGAAAGTCAGACCGAATCTCCAGGATGAAACAGAGGTGTATCCAAATATGTCTTATCCGGGTGTCTTTACATCTGCTCGGAGGATTTCATTAAAGATGCTTTGTTGTCCTCTCAGATTTCAGAAAAGTTCCTAATGAAGGAAATGGCAGCATCAATATCGGAGGTGACAGCCACAGGAAATGGGACTTTGGGATGATTACCACAGACCACAAAAAACAGAGGTTTGCAGAAGACTTGCTCACGTGGTTACTGTAAGAGTATTTGGCCCAAGGCAGAAGCTTAGCCCAGTCACTGTGGTGAACATTGACAAAGTGCTGGAGAAAGTTAGTTAGGATCTGATTAATTCGTTCCACTGATGGCAACTTGGCCATTGGACTGAGGATGGTAGGAAGATGAGAAATCCAAAGTAACATCCAGTAGCTTACAGGTGGCCCTACAGAATGAGAGGTAAGCTGACCATCCCTATAGGAGACTATGTGAATCGGTAGACCATGGAGGTGAAAAATCTGAAGTATAAATTGCACAGGCAAGGGATGCAACCGACCGGACGGGAGCAGTTTGGGAGTCTTATTTTGGGCACACGAGTGACAATTAGAGGTGAAATTTGCAATATCTTTCCACAGGGTTGGCTACCAACAGTGTCAAGAGATAAGGAGAATTGTCATCTTCTGTCCAGCATGGCCTGCCACCTTAGATGAATGACGCCAGAGAAGAACCCGCTTCCTGTCAGGTTCAGCTATGTAAGTCTTTCTGGAGGGAAGATGAGATAAATCCAGCAGAGTGACCATGATTATTTTGGAGGGCTTGATGATGTGTTTAAGCTCCTCCTCCTGGTCAGAGGCCTTGAAGGACCAGGAGAGCACATTCGCCTTAATTTTTCTATCAGCTGCCCCAAAATGGAAAGTGAAGTTGAAGATAGCAAAGACTACCTGGGTTGATGAGGGCTAAGCCACTGTTTGGACTGCAGATAAGCAAGATTCTTGTGGTCAATGTATTTATTACCACAGGGTGCAACGCTCCTTCCAGCAAGTATTGTCACTCTTCCAGAGCCAACTTGATTGTGAGACGTTCTCTATTGCCAATAGAGAAATTGTGTTCTGAAGCAGAGAACAGTTTAGAGAAGAAGCCGCAGGACACCAGGCGACTGGATGAAGACTTCTGAGTAAGAATGGCACTGGCCCCTGTTGAAGATGCATCCACCTCCAGGAAGAACTGCTTGTTATGGTTTGGACAATGTAGCGCAGGAGCCAAGGAAAATCCCTGCTTGAGGGATACAAATGTCTCTTCTGCTTCTGGAGTCCATTCCTTAGGATTTGCGAATCAGGGCAGAAATAGGAGCAGTTAGGGATGAAAACTGTTGTGAAATTGGATTCTGGGCTCCCCCGGTGGCCACTGGTGGAATTGAACTTGTGTGCATCATCCTCTCTGTTCACCTGTTCCCATCAGGATGTGGGAGTCTCTATATAACCTTGCTCCTCTGTCAGTTTCATGCCGGTCAACAATGTAATCAGAAGCCTTTCTTTGCATGTTCCTGCTACTAGACAACTCCCAGCTAAGTTGGTCTTTCGTCCTTGTTTGTTTTTGCATTTTGTTCCAGTTCACAGCTGCTGTTTCGTTACTGTGTCTGGAAAGCTCTTGTGATCTGAAATTGCCACTCTGGTGTTATGAGTTAATACTAGAGTCTTAAAGTAATTTCTGGATGGTGTTTTGATAGGGTTTTCAGCTGACCATGAAAGTGCCCTTTCTGTCTTCCTGCTATCTAGTAAGCGGACCTCGATTTTGCTAAACCTATTTTCATACTACGTTTGTCATTTCATCTAAAATCACCGCCAATATATGTGGGGGCCTCTGTCTGCCTTTTGGGGAAATTTCTCTAGAGGTGAGCCAGGACTGTATTTTCCTCTGCTAGGATTAGTTAGTCCTCCGGCTGGCGCTGGGCGTCTAGGGATAAAACGTAGGCACGCTACCCGGCCACTGTTAATTGTGCGGCAGGTTTAGTTCATGGTCAGTTTAGATTCCATCTTCCAAGAGCTAGTTCTTATATATTGCTGGGCTATGTTCTCTCGCCATTGAGAATCATGACAGTTTGACCGGCCCAAAAGGGTTAAATTATTGGCTGAGAAAGGAGAGAAAAAAGAAGTCTGCTGAAAATTTTTTTTTTTTTTTTTCTCTAGTTCTGAGTGTGCTCATAATTGAATCACTTGCTAGTCTGCCTATACTGCAGCCTTCCTCTCTTTCTCTCCTTCTAATCCTTGAATGGCTCTGTGTTCACCTGTTTGAAATGGATCTTCAGAGTGTAGCTACAGGTTTGAATAATCTCGCCACGAAGGTACAAAATTTGCAAGATTTTGTTGTTCATGCACCTATGTCTGAACCTAGAATTCCTTTGCCTGAATTTTTTTCAGGGAATAGATTTTGCTTTCAAAATTTTAAAAATAATTGCAAATTGTTTTTGTCCCTGAAGTCTCGCTCTGCCGGAGATCCTGCACAGCAGGTCAGGATTGTAATTTCCTTGCTCCGGGGCGACCCTCAAGATTGGGCTTTTGCATTGACACCAGGGGATCCTGCGTTGCTCAATGTGGATGCGTTTTTTCTGGCCTTGGGGTTGCTTTATGAGGAACCTCATTTAGAGCTTCAGGCGGAAAAAGCTTTGATGTCCTTATCTCAGGGGCAAGATGAAGCTGAAATATACTGCCAAAAATTCCGTAAATGGTCTGTGCTTACTCAGTGGAATGAGTGCGCCCTGGCGGCGATTTTCAGAGAAGGTCTCTCTGATGCCATTAAGGATGTTATGGTGGGGTTCCCTGTGCCTGCGGGTCTGAATGAGTCCATGACAATGGCTATTCAGATCGATAGGCGTCTGCGGGAGCGCAAACCTGTGCACCATTTGGCGGTGTCTACTGAGAAGACGCCAGAAAATATGCAATGTGATAGAATTCTGTCCAGAAGCGAGCGGCAGAATTTTAGACGAAAAAATGGGTTGTGCTTCTATTGTGGTGATTCAACTCATGTTATATCAGCATGCTCTAAGCGTACTAAGAAGCTTGACAAGTCTGTTTCAATTAGCACTTTACAGTCTAAGTTTATTCTATCTGTGACCCTGATTTGTTCTTTATCATCTATTACCGCGGACGCCTATGTCGACTCTGGCGCCGCTTTGAGTCTTATGGATTGGTCCTTTGCCAAACGCTGTGGGTATGATTTGGAGCCTTTGGAAGCTCCTATACCTCTGAAGGGGATTGACTCCACCCCATTGGCTAGTAATAAACCACAATACTGGACACAAGTAACTATGCGTATTAATCCGGATCACCAGGAGATTATTCGCTTTCTGGTGCTGTATAATCTACATGATGTTTTGGTGCTAGGATTGCCATGGCTGCAATCTCATAACCCAGTCCTCGACTGGAAAGCTATGTCTGTGTTAAGCTGGGGATGTAAAGGGACTCATGGGGACGTACCTTTGGTTTCCATTTCATCATCTATTCCCTCTGAGATTCCTGAATTCTTGTCTGACTATCGTGACGTTTTTGAAGAACCCAAGCTTGGTTCACTACCTCCGCACCGGGAGTGCGATTGTGCCATAGATTTGATCCCGGGTAGTAAATACCCTAAGGGTCGTTTATTTAATCTGTCTGTGCCTGAACACGCTGCTATGCGAGAATATATAAAGGAGTCCTTGGAAAAGGGACATATTCGTCCTTCGTCATCTCCCTTAGGAGCCGGTTTTTTCTTTGTGTCTAAGAAAGATGGCTCTTTGAGGCCGTGTATTGATTATCGGCTTTTGAATAAAATCACGGTTAAATATCAATATCCATTACCACTGCTGACTGATTTGTTTGCTCGTATAAAGGGGGCCAAGTGGTTCTCTAAGATTGATCTCCGTGGGGCGTATAATTTGGTGCGAATCAAGCAGGGGGATGAGTGGAAAACCGCATTTAATACGCCCGAGGGCCACTTTGAGTATTTGGTGATGCCTTTTGGTCTTTCAAATGCCCCTTCAGTCTTCCAGTCCTTTATGCATGACATTTTCCGCGATTATTTGGATAAATTTATGATTGTGTATCTGGATGATATTCTGATTTTTTCGGATGACTGGGACTCTCATGTCCAGCAGGTCAGGAGGGTTTTTCAGGTTTTGCGGTCTAATTCCTTGTGTGTGAAGGGTTCTAAGTGCGTTTTTGGGGTTCAAAAGATTTCCTTCTTGGGATACATTTTTTCCCCCTCTTCCATCGAGATGGATCCTGTCAAGGTTCAGGCTATTTGTGATTGGACGCAACCCTCTTCTCTTAAGAGTCTTCAGAAATTTTTGGGCTTTGCTAACTTTTATCGTCGATTTATTGCTGGTTTTTCTGATGTTGTTAAACCATTGAGTGATTTGACTAAGAAGGGTGCTGATGTTGCTGATTGGTCCCCTGATGCTGTGGAGGCCTTTCGGGAGCTTAAGCGCCGCTTTTCTTCCGCCCCTGTTTTGCGTCAGCCTGATGTTGCTCTTCCTTTTCAGGTTGAGGTCGACGCTTCTGAAATCGGAGCTGGGGCGGTGTTGTCGCAGAGAAGTTCCGACTGTCCCGTGATGAGACCTTGTGCTTTTTTTTCCCGTAAATTTTCGCCCGCCGAGCGGAATTATGATATTGGGAATCGGGAGCTTTTGGCCATGAAGTGGGCTTTTGAGGAGTGGCGTCACTGGCTTGAGGGGGCCAGACATCAGGTGGTGGTATTGACTGACCACAAAAATTTAATTTACCTTGAGTCTGCCAGGCGCCTGAATCCTAGACAGGCGCGCTGGTCGTTGTTTTTCTCTCGGTTTAATTTTGTGGTGTCATACCTACCGGGTTCTAAGAATGTTAAGGCGGATGCCCTTTCTAGGAGTTTTGAGCCTGACTCCCCTGGTAATTCTGAGCCCACAGGTATCCTTAAGGATGGAGTGATATTGTCTGCCGTTTCTCCAGACCTGCGGCGGGCCTTGCAGGAGTTTCAGGCGGATAGACCGGATCGTTGCCCACCTGGTAGACTGTTTGTTCCTGATGATTGGACCAGTAGAGTCATCTCTGAGGTTCATTCTTCTGCGTTGGCAGGTCATCCTGGAATCTTTGGTACCAGGGATTTGGTGGCAAGGTCCTTCTGGTGGCCTTCCCTGTCACGAGATGTGCGAGGCTTTGTGCAGTCTTGTGACGTTTGTGCTCGGGCCAAGCCTTGTTGTTCTCGGGCTAGTGGATTGTTGTTGCCCTTGCCTATTCCGAAGAGGCCTTGGACGCACATCTCGATGGATTTTATTTCGGATCTGCCTGTTTCTCAGAAGATGTCTGTCATCTGGGTGGTGTGTGACCGTTTCTCTAAGATGGTCCATTTGGTTCCCTTGCCTAAGTTGCCTTCTTCTTCCGAGTTGGTTCCTCTGTTTTTTCAAAATGTTGTTCGTTTGCATGGTATTCCGGAGAATATCGTTTCTGACAGAGGGACCCAATTCGTGTCTAGATTTTGGCGGGCATTCTGTGCTAGGATGGGCATAGATTTGTCTTTTTCGTCTGCTTTCCATCCTCAGACTAATGGCCAGACCGAGCGGACTAATCAGACCTTGGAGACATATTTGAGGTGTTTTGTGTCTGCGGATCAGGATGATTGGGTTGCTTTTTTGCCATTGGCGGAGTTCGCCCTCAATAATCGGGCCAGCTCTGCCACCTTGGTGTCCCCGTTTTTCTGTAATTCGGGGTTTCATCCTCGATTTTCCTCCGGTCAGGTGGAATCTTCGGATTGTCCTGGAGTGGATGCTGTGGTGGAGAGGTTGCATCAGATTTGGGGGCAGGTAGTGGACAATTTGAAGTTGTCCCAGGAGAAGACTCAGCTTTTTGCCAACCGCCGTCGTCGTGTTGGTCCTCGGCTTTGTGTTGGGGACTTGGTGTGGTTGTCTTCTCATTTTGTCCCTATGAGGGTTTCTTCTCCTAAGTTTAAGCCTCGGTTCATCGGCCCGTACAAGATATTGGAGATTCTTAACCCTGTGTCCTTCCGTTTGGACCTCCCTGCATCTTTTTCTATTCATAATGTTTTTCATCGGTCATTATTGCGCAGGTATGAGGTACCGGTTGTGCCTTCCATTGAGCCTCCTGCTCCGGTGTTGGTTGAGGGTGAGTTGGAGTACGTTGTGGAAAAGATCTTAGACTCCCGTGTTTCCAGACGGAAACTCCAGTATCTGGTCAAATGGAAGGGATACGGTCAGGAGGATAATTCTTGGGTGACTGCCTCTGATGTTCATGCCTCCGATCTTGTCCGTGCCTTTCATAGGGCTCATCCTGATCGCCCTGGTGGTTCTGGTGAGGGTTCGGTGCCCCCTCCTTGAGGGGGGGGTACTGTTGTGAAATTGGATTCTGGGCTCCCCCGGTGGCCACTGGTGGAATTGAACTTGTGTGCATCATCCTCTCTGTTCACCTGTTCCCATCAGGATGTGGGAGTCTCTATATAACCTTGCTCCTCTGTCAGTTTCATGCCGGTCAACAATGTAATCAGAAGCCTTTCTTTGCATGTTCCTGCTACTAGACAACTCCCAGCTAAGTTGGTCTTTCGTCCTTGTTTGTTTTTGCATTTTGTTCCAGTTCACAGCTGCTGTTTCGTTACTGTGTCTGGAAAGCTCTTGTGATCTGAAATTGCCACTCTGGTGTTATGAGTTAATACTAGAGTCTTAAAGTAATTTCTGGATGGTGTTTTGATAGGGTTTTCAGCTGACCATGAAAGTGCCCTTTCTGTCTTCCTGCTATCTAGTAAGCGGACCTCGATTTTGCTAAACCTATTTTCATACTACGTTTGTCATTTCATCTAAAATCACCGCCAATATATGTGGGGGCCTCTGTCTGCCTTTTGGGGAAATTTCTCTAGAGGTGAGCCAGGACTGTATTTTCCTCTGCTAGGATTAGTTAGTCCTCCGGCTGGCGCTGGGCGTCTAGGGATAAAACGTAGGCACGCTACCCGGCCACTGTTAATTGTGCGGCAGGTTTAGTTCATGGTCAGTTTAGATTCCATCTTCCAAGAGCTAGTTCTTATATATTGCTGGGCTATGTTCTCTCGCCATTGAGAATCATGACAGAAAACTGAGAAATACATTGGCTATAATAATTATCAAACCCGAGAAGCCGCTGGATTGCCTTAATACCATTCCTAAATGAGTCACTTCAGGATGGCGGATACCTTCTCAGAATCATCTTCAGACTGGTTTCAGAAACAATGTATCCAAGAAATGGAAGGGAGAACTGTTCAAAGATGCGCTTTTCATATTTAGCATTGAGACAGTTAGTTCTTAACCTTAGGAGAACCTAGCAAACATCCCTCCTGTATGTTGGCAGATCAGGAGAGAATACCAAGATGTCATCTAAGCATACTACAAAATGGATATATAGCAGGTCCAAGAAAATGTTGTTCACCAGTTGTTAGAAGATGGCTGGGGCATTACAGAGTCCAAACAGCATAATGTGATACTCGTTATGGGCATCGCGGGTGTTGAAAGCTGGCTTCCGCTCGTCTCCCTGAAAAATTTGAACCAGGTAGTTCAAGCTTCGTGAAGACTCTGGAACCCTTCAGGCGATCAACAGCTAAAAGATCAGAGCTAGAGAGTACTTATTTTTTACCATGTTTTGGTTAAGGCCCCTATAATCAATTTAAGGTCACAGAGAGCCATCCTTCTTCTCCACAAAGTAAAACGTAAAACCCGGCTCCAGCCGGAGAGGAGTATTTCCAGATAAATCCTCTAGCAAGGTTCTCTTATATATACTCGGAAACGGCACGACTCTTGGCATGGGACAGGGGATAGATTTGGCCTCATGGAGGTGATGCACCAGGCAGGAGGTCAATTGGGTAGTCATACAGCCTATGAGGAGGCCAGGTCTCAGCTTATTTCTTTTCAAGGAAGTTTGCATATGACCAATTTGTCGCAGGTCTGGCAAATTAGTGGGAAAAGTAGGAGACTGGACAGGACAAACGGTAGCAAGGCACTTTTCAAGACAACCTGAACCCCAATGGAGTACTTCTCCAGACCTCCAGTCCAGAAAAGGTTTGTGTTTTTGGAGCCATGGGAAACCTAGAAGCAGAGGATAAGAGAGCCCAGAAAGCACATGAATAGAAATCTTCTCAGAATGTAGCATCCCTAACTGAAGCTCCACGGGCTCTGGTATGAACTGGATGGTCTCAGAAAGAGTCTTTTTATCCACTGAAGAAATCACCAATGAATGTGGGAGACATAGAATCAGGATCTTATACCTCTCGACCACAGCCTGTTGAACAAAATTTCCTGAGGAGCCGGAGTCCAGGTGGGCCAACTCAACAAAAAACACTTTGCTGCAGGAGACTGATATAGCCAGGGTCAACAATGGAGAGAAAAAAAGTCTTGAACAGGGTAGCCTCTCCTGCTGACCTAGGCACTGGTGTTTTCTAGTCTCTCAGAGCACGAACAAATAAAGTGTTCATAGAAGTTACCTTGGTGTAACTGGAGCATAGAGAAGCTGCAGAAGATAGCCAAAGCTGTTATGATCTGGTGGCCTAAGAGCAGCATGAGACGTACTCTGGAGAAGGTGGTACCTGTACTGACCGCAGACCCTGAACTTAACACCGCAACTAGAAGTAGCCGTGGAATGTACCTATCACTCCCTAGACATCTTGACACAGCCGGAGGACTAATTACTCCTAGAGATAGAAAAGGGAAAACTATCTTGCCTCAGAGAAAATTCCCAAAGGATAGCCAGCCCCCCACAAATATTGACTGTGAGAGGAGAGGGAAAAAACATACACAGACGACTGAAATCAGAATTTAGCAAAGGAGGCCACTTCTAGCTAAATAGAAAGGATAGGACAGAGTACTGTCATGGTTCCCAATGGCAAGGGAATGTAAGAAACATATAAATAACGAACGAGCTCTCGGGTGATGGAAACTCGAGTTGACCGTGAGCTAAATCTACCACACAACTAATAGTAGCCAGGGAGCATACCTACGGCTTCCTAAATGCCACGCGCCAGCCAGAGGACTAACTAAGCCTGGTAGAGGAAGAAACAGACCTGGCTTACCTCTAGGGAAATACCCCAAAAGATGATAGCAGCCCCCCACATGTAATAACGGTGAAATAAGAGGAAAAGACATACACAGTATGAAAGTAGATTTAGCAAAGAGAGGTCCACTTACTAGATAGCAGAAGGATACAAAAGAGGACTTCACGGTCAACTGAAAACCCTTTCAAAAAACCATCCTGAAATTACTTTAAGACTCCTGTGTCAACTCATGACACAGGAGTGGCAATTTCAGCCCGCAAGAGCTTCCAGCTACAGATAATTACAAAAACTGCAAACTGGACTAAAGATACAAAACAAAAGGACAAAGTCCACTTAGCTGATCAGCAGACTAGTAGCAGGAACATGCAACCGAAGGCTCTGGTTACAATGATGACCGGCAAGGAAATGACTGGAGAGCAAGGCTAAATAGGAAACTCCCAAACGCTGATGGAAGCAGGTGAACAGAAGCAGCAAAGTGCAAACAAGTCAACAGTACCACCAGCAACCACCAGGGGAGCCCAAAAAGCGGATACACAACAGAGTACTATGCGGTCAGTAATAAAACACTAGAAAATATCCACCACAGAAAATACAAAAATCTCCACAGCTAACTAAAGATATGGAGGGTATATCTGCATCTCCAGAGATACCAGCTTGGCTAAACAAATCCTTATTCAGACCAAGCTGGACAAGACAAAAACATGGAAAAGAACTGAACAATAAGGCCACAGCATGTGGACAGCAAAAACCAAGGCCAGAACTTATCTTTGTTGAAAGGAACAGCAAAGCAGGAGAGAGCAGGCAAGGATGTGAATCCTCCAGGGACAATGGCCAACTGGAACTGACTAAAGGGTCAAGCAAGGCTAAATAGCCCAGTCAGGATTGCAAAAACTTGACACACCTGATGAATGCTGCGATCCAGAGACAGCAGCACTACCACTTATAACCACCGGAGGGAGCCCAAGAGCAGAATTCACAACAGTACCCCTCCCCTTGAGGAGGGGTCACCGAACCCTCACCAGAGCCCCCAGGCCGATCCGGGTGAGCCAAATGAAAGGCACGAACCAAATCCTCAGCATGAACATCGGAGGCAACAACCCAAGAATTATCCTCTTGGCCGTAACCCTTCCATTTGACAAGATACTGAAGCTTCCGCCTCGAAACACGAGAATCCAAAATCTTCTCAACCACATACTCCAACTCCCCATCAATCAACACCGGGGCAGGAGGATCAACAGAGGGAACAACGGGCACCACATATTTCCGCAACAAAGATCTATGAAAAACATTATGGATGGAAAAAGAGGCTGGACGGGCCAAACGAAAAGACACTGGATTGATAATCTCAGAAATCCTATAAGGGCCAATAAACCGAGGCTTAAACTTAGGGGAAGAAACCTTCATAGGAACATGACGGGAAGACAACCAGACCAAATCCCCAACCCGAAGCCGGGAACCAACACACCGACGACGGTTAGCAAAACGCTGAGCCCCCTCCTGAGACAACATCAAATTGTCAACAACATGAGCCCAAATTTGCTGCAACCTGTCAACCACAGAGTTCACCCCAGGACAATCAGAAGGCTCAATTTGCCCCGAAGAAAAACAAGGATGAAAACCAGAGTTCCAAAAGAAGGGTGAAACCAAGGTAGCAGAACTAGCCCGATTATTAAGGGCAAACTCGGCCAATGGCAAGAAAGCCACCCAATCATCCTGATCAGCAGACATAAAGCATCTCAAATAAGTTTCCAAAGTCTGATTAGTTCGCTCGGTTTGGCCATTTGTCTGAGGATGAAACGCGGAAGAAAAAGACAAATCAATGCCCAGCCTAGCACAAAAGGCCCGCCAAAACCTAGAAACAAACTGGGAACCTCTATCGGACTCAATATTCTCCGGCATGCCATGCAAACGAACCACATGCTGAAAAAACAACGGAACCAAATCAGAAGAGGAAGGCAACTTAGGCAAAGGTACCAAATGAACCATCTTAGAAAACCGGTCACAAACCACACAGATAACCGACATCCTCTGGGAAACCGGAAGATCAGAAATAAAATCCATAGAAATATGCGTCCAAGGCCTCTCAGGGACCGGCAAAGGCAAAAGCAACCCACTAGCGCGGGAACAGCAAGGCTTGGCCCGCGCACAAGTCCCACAGGACTGCACAAAAGAACGCACATCCCGTGACAAAGAAGGCCACCAAAAGGACCTACCAACCAAATCTCTGGTACCAAAAATCCCAGGATGACCAGCCAACACAGAACAATGAACCTCCGAAATCACTTTACTAGTCCAACTGCCAGGAACAAACAGTTTCCCCACTGGACAGCGGTCAGGTTTATCAGCCTGAAATTCCTGAAGAACCCGTCGTAAATAAGGGGAGATGGCAGAAAGAATCACCCCTTCCTTCAGAATGCCTACCGGCTTAAGGACCCCAGGAGAATCAGGCAAAAAGCTCCTAGAGAGGGCATCAGCCTTAACATTCTTAGAACCAGGAAGATACGAGACCACAAAATCAAAGCGGGAGAAAAACAGGGACCATCGGGCCTGTCTAGGATTCAGCCGTTTGGCAGACTCGAGGTAAATCAGATTTTTATGATCGGTCAAGACCACAATATGGTGCTTGGCCCCCTCAAGCCAATGTCGCCACTCCTCAAATGCCCACTTCATAGCCAACAACTCACGATAGCCGACATCATAATTGCGTTCCACAGGCGAAAACTTTTGAGAAAAGAAGGCACACGGTTTCATCAAGGAACCATCAGAATTCCTCTGAGGCAAAACGTCCCCTGCCCCAATCTCAGAAGCATCAACCTCAACCTGAAAAGGAAGAGAAACATCCGGCTGACGCAACACAGGGGCAGAAGTAAATCGGCGTTTAAGCTCCTGAAAGGCAGAAACAGCCGCAGAGGGCCAATTCGTCACATCAGCGCCTTTCTTCGTCAAATCGGTCAGGGGTTTAACCACACTGGAGAAGTTGGCAATGAAACAGCGATAAAAATTAGTAAAGCCCAAAAATTTCTGAAGGCTCTTCACGGATGTGGGCTGGATCCAGTCATGAATGGCCTGAACCTTAACCGGATCCATTTCTATAGATGAGGGAGAAAAAATGAAGCCCAAAAAAGAAATCTTCTGTACTCCAAAGAGGCACTTAGACCCCTTCACAAACAAGGCATTATCACGAAGGATCTGAAATACCATCCTGACTTGTTTCACATGAGACTCCCAATCATCTGAAAAAATCAAAATATCATCCAAATATACAATCATGAATTTATCAAGATAATTCCGAAATATATCATGCATGAAGGACTGAAACACAGATGGAGCATTAGAGAGTCCGAATGGTATCACAACGTATTCAAAATGACCTTCGGGCATATTAAACGCAGTTTTCCATTCGTCACCCTGCTTAATACGAACAAGATTATATGCCCCTCAAAGGTCAATCTTAGTAAACCAACTAGCCCCCTTAATCCTAGCAAACAGATCATAAAGCAAAGGCAAAGGGTATTGGAATTTGACCGTGATCTTATTCAAGAGGCAATAATCAATACAGGGTCTCAAGGAGCCATCTTTTTTGGCAACAAAAAAAAAACCTGCTCCCAATGGTGAAGAAGATGGCCGAATATGCCCCTTCTCCAAGGACTCCTTAACATAGCTCCGCATGGCGGTATGTTCTGGCACAGACAGGTTGAAAAGTCGGCCCTTAGGGAACTTACAGCCTGGAATCAAGTCAATAGCACAATCACAGTCCCTATGCGGTGGAAGGGAACTGGACTTGGGCTCATTGAATACATCCTGGAAATCTGACAAAAACTCAGGAATTTCAGAAGAGGGGGAGGAGGCAATTGACATCAAAGGAACATCACCATGAACCCCCTGACAACCCCAACTAGTCACAGACATAGATTTCCAATCTAACACCGGATTATGCACCTGTAACCATGGGAAACCCAGCACAATAGCATCATGCAAATTATGCAACACCAGAAAATGACAATCTTCCTGATGGGCTGGCGCCATGCACATGGTCAGCTGTGTCCAAAACTGAGGTTTATTTTTAGCCAACGGTGTAGCATCAATGCCCCTCAAAGGAATAGGACTCTGCAAAGGCTGCAAGGGGAAACCACAACGTCTGGCAAATTCTAAGTCCATTAAGTTTAGAGCGGCGCCTGAATCCACACATGCCATGACAGAAAATGACGATAATGAGCAGATCAGGGTCACAGATAACAGAAATTTAGGTTGTACAGTACTGATGGTAACAGAACTAGCGATTCTCTTGGTACGCTTAGGGCAATCAGAAATAACATGAGCAGAATCGCCGCAGTAAAAACACAACCTATTCTGACGTCTGAATCCTTGTCGTTCAGCTCTAGACACAATCCTATCACACTGCATAGGCTCAGGACTCCGCTCGGATGACAATGCCATAGTGTGCACAACTCTGCGCTCGCGCAAGCGCCGATCAATCTGAATGGCCAGAGACATAGAATCACTCAGACCAGCAGGCGTGGGGAACCCCACCATAACATCTTTAACGGATTCAGAAAGACCCTTTCTGAAAATTGCCGCCAAGGCATCCTCATTCCATTTAGTCAGTACAGACCATTTTCTAAATTTCTGGCAATATGATTCTGCTGCTTCTTGACCCTGACACAGGGCCAACAAGGTCTTCTCAGCATGATCCACTGAATTAGGTTCATCATATAATAACCCAAGTGCCTGAAAAAAGGTGTCTACATTAAGCAAAGCCGGATTCCCAGGTTCCAGGGCAAATGCCCAATCCTGGGCGTCACCACGCAGCAGAGATATAACAATTTTAACCTGCTGGATGGGATCACCAGAGGAACGGGGTTTCAGAGCAAAAAACAGTTTACAGTTATTTTTAAAGCTCAAAAATTTGGACCTGTCCCCGAGAAACAAATCAGGAGTTGGAATTCTAGGCTCTAAAACCAGAGTCTGAATGATATAATTGGAAATACCCTGTACTCTAGCAGCAAGTTGATCCACACGAGAAGCCAATCCCTGAACATCCATACCAGTGCTGAACTTCTGAGCCACCCAGAGGTAAAGAGGGGAAAAAAAACCACAACAGACTACAGAAAAAAAATGGCTCAGCACTTTCCTTCCCTTCTTCTGAGATGCGGTTAACTCATTGTTGGCCAGTTGTACTGTTATGATCTGGTGGCCTAAGAGCAGCATGAGACGTACTCTGGAGAAGGTGGTACCTGTACTGACCGCAGACCCTGAACTTAACACCACAACTAGAAGTAGCCGTGGAATGTACCTATCACTCCCTAGACATCTCGACACAGCCGGAGGACTAATTACCCCTAGAGATAGAAAAGGGAAAACTATCTTGCCTCAGAGAAAATTCCCAAAGGATAGCCAGCCCCCCACAAATATTGACTGTGAGAGGAGAGGGAAAAAACATAACAAACTGACTGAAATCAGAATTTAGCAAAGGAGGCCACTTCTAGCTAAATAGAAAGGATAGGACAGAGTACTATGCGGTCAGTATTAAAACACTAGAAAATATCCACCACAGAAAATACAAAAATCTCCACAGCTAACTAAAGATATGGAGGGTATATCTGCATCTCCAGAGATACCAGCTTGGCTAAACAAATCCTTATTCAGACCAAGCTGGACAAGACAAAAACATGGAAAAGAACTGAACAATAAGGCCACAGCATGTGGACAGCAAAAATCAAGGCCAGAACTTATCTTTGTTGAAAGGAACAGCAAAGCAGGAGAGAGCAGGCAAGGATGTGAATCCTCCAGGAACAATGGCCAACTGGCACTGACTAAAGGGTCAAGCAAGGCTAAATAGCCCAGTCAGGATTGCAAAAACTTGACACACCTGATGAATGCTGCGATCCAGAGACAGCAGCACTACCACTTATAACCACCGGAGGGAGCCCAAGAGCAGAATTCACAACACAAAGCCTAAAGAAGGGGCATGACTAGGAACTTCACCCAATCTGACCACTGATATGCAGTAGATAATGACACTGATCTCCAAGGAGAGACAAGGGAGGTGGTCCAGGTGCTGCTCAAGGGCTGATCTTGGGTAGATGGTAGTTGACTCCTAGGAAAGGAAAGCAGTAATAGCCCCAGGGAATGTCCAACAGATGCAGGCAGGCAGTAATATGACAGGAATCGCAGATGCAGAAAGGACCGGCTGATGGAGAGATGAGCAATGCAGGTGCAACTGGACCACTTGCCATTGAGATGAGTACTGATGTTTACTACTGGACTGGCTGCTGTTGAGGTGAGCACTGGTGGGTACAGCAGGCTCGGCTGCTTTTGAGCTGTTGAGATAAGCACTGGTGGGTGCAGTAGGCTTAGCTTCTGTTGAGGTAAGTACTGGAGGGTGCATCAGGCTCGGCTGCCATTGAGGTGAGCACTGGTGAGTGGTGAGTACAGCAGACCTGATTGCTGTCATTGTGAGCTCTGGCGGATGCAGCAGGCTGAGATACAAGCACTGGGACCTGAGAACTGACAAGAGTGTTAAGAAAACAAGCTCACAACATTGCACATGCACCTCCATGTTGGAAGAGGTGCTTTAAATAGTAAGTATCCTCCAGCTATTTGTTGGGGCCACATTAGAGGAATGCATGAGGCCCCTTTAAGAGGAAGTGTGCGCATGTGCACCCTGAGCACAATGCTTGTGGACCTGCGTGCGGTGCATGCTGGGCAGCAGCACACCTGGAAAGAGTAGGACTAGGGCCGTGGTGGTGAGTACACTGGCATCTCTACAGGCAGAGAGATGCTGGCACTTCAGATGGTATTATGTTTGCATCGAGAATTTGTTGAAATTTCATTGAATACATTCTTCCCTCAACCCGTGAAATGTTTTCTGTGCCATTAGCTGCAACACAACCACAAAGCAGTTGGTGAGATGTTCTTTTCCTGAAGTTCTGGGTCCTTTTTGTAACCACACATACCTTTGATCATCGTGGCCAAAGAGTTCTATTGTAACCTCATCGGTCCACAGGACTTTTTTCCAAATGCATCAAGCTTTTTTAGATGTTCTATTGCATACTTCAGGCACTGAATATTATGGTGAGGATGCAGGAGAGGATTTATTCTGATGACTTTACTATGAAGGCCATATATGTTGTGTTAATTCTATGCCAGATTTAATGGGACATACACCTTACAAATGCATCAGGCTTTTAACTACAGGATGCCTCAGGTCACAATTTGTAAAAAAAAAAAAACCTGCATGTTGAATATGTGTTGGAGACTTGTATTTTGTGGTAGAGGAAATGTATCCTTGGCAAATAAAAAGATGTAATTGAATAAATGGTAATAAAAGGAGATAATCTTACCTAATCTCATTCTTGTGTTCTTAAAGAAGCATTCCATCTATATCTTACTATTGCTCATTTTGCTCTTCTACCCAGTTAATTAATCTGTTTTCTATAATATTTATGACATTTCATGACTAAAAACAGACTAGCTGAATCCTTCTAAGCTCTATGTAGAAATAGAGGTTATTTTACCTTGTGTAAGTCATAAGTCACTGCAAAAGCCCTTGATATGGGGAGGAGAAAGCAACTGTGTCAGGAGTTTCAGAGAGGAATGATAAATACTGGGACAAGATACTTCCTGTTTCTACACAGAGCAGAGAAAAAGGAAGAATTAGCTGGGTAGAAAGGCAAAATGAGTAATTGTAAGTGCACACTGCTGAATAATGTCACGATTGCAATATATTAAGAGGATAAAAACTTTGAAGGGAGTGTTTCTATAAATATAAAACCAATGTCTGAAGTTTGGAGGTATAGTAATATTCTTAACAGGCACCATAGACTATTTTATTTGATTTCACTTGCAGTTTACAAAGAAGTTTTATTAGAATGTGTCTACAAGGAAATTTACCTCAAACAACCCCTTTAAATTTAATTTATTTTGTTGTTGAATGCAGAAACAAAACTATTTGATTATAAATTGTCTGTTTTGTATTCACCCATCAGTTGAGGATAAATAAAATGGCTGCTTGTGCTGTGAATCCAAAATGTGTTGTGCATCTGCCTCATTTAAATACCTGCAAAAGACACACAAATTACTTTCAATCTGTGAAAATATTGCAAATGTGAAGCTGATGGATTTTTTTTACATTTAGCTTTTATTTTTAAGTGCCTCAGCTTTTTTTGAGTGTGCGTTTTATACATCTACCTGACCTTCATATGTTAAATCAATCTTCTATGTGATTACATTTTTCTCTTTACTGATGAACAATGGAGAAAAAGGACATAGAAGCTTAGTAGCTCTTCATTTGTAGGTTTGCAGCACCCCAGGGTCCTGGTTGGTGCAGTAATATCATTCTCCTCTAGGGGGGGAAATGTTACGTTTGGAGGCAAAGAACAACTGAATCCAGGTATCACAAACATACAACACATTTTGCTCCTATTTATTAGGGCAGTCTTCACACTTAGGTAAAACTGGTTGCCTGGGGAGGAAGTTAGTTAGTTGCTGGCTGAGCTTCGCTCAGTTAGTTGGTCCCTAACAGGGGTGGGATCCTGTCAGAGGCCAAGACAGAAGGACACAGAGCTGTGCCTGCCCTAAGTGCAGCAGCTTCTAGAAAGAGACACTGAAAGAGAACTGTATTGTAGAGAGGGTGAAGAAGTTGCAGCAAAGGAGTGGATATCAGAGGAGTTCTGCCCTACACAGGCTGCCTCCTTCTGAGGCGCAGGATCCCGGTAGCCGGAACACCGAGGGAGCAACAATCCTTTATGCCTTGCTCCAGGGATGGTCAGGACAGCTAATTTTACATTTCCTGTCCACCCCTACACCCAGGAGGCAAGGTGGCACCCCTTAGAGGCTGGGGCATGATAGAGTCCCTGTAAAACACCTCAAGCCACCGGTCATATGGGTTTGTCCTATCCGTCTGGGGGACAGAGAGAGACATAACATCTGTAACATCTTCAACAGTTGTGAGGACATTATGAGAGGCTTAGCAGTAAGGTACTACAACACCATGGCGCTAGAGGAAGGCTACTGATTTCTACCTGGACTAGGGGACGCTGGATTTGCCTCCAAACTGGCCGGACTCTGCCTGCCCTGTGGTCTGGTGCCCTGGACTGTGGATGCTGAAACCTTCAGTAAAAGGTAAAGAGACTGCAACCTTGTGTCCTCGTTCTTCGCTGCGCCTCTCACCATCCACCATCTACACACTGGAAAGCCCTGGGGATACACGTCACCTGTGGGAAGGTATACCATCTAGCTGCCATAATATCACCCCAGCGGACCCCTTAAAGCAGCGTCGGTTACCCTGACCGAATACCACAGGTGGCGTCATGAACATAAACTCTATCCCTTTAAAGACCTTCCCCTTTAATTCAGACGTCCCAAGGGCCACGGACCGGGTCAGCCACCGTGACATCCCCCCTGAGAACCGAAGGACCCGGTACCGAGTACTCCGATGCCCTTGGGGGCGATCCAGGTTCTTTAGAAAAGGATAAAGATAGTTTTTTTCTTGTGAAATTACCAATGTTTCTAGTTTTTATAACTTAGCTAAGGGTCAATTGAATATCATAAGGTTGCATGTTATCAAAAAACTATGGGAATACTATTGGAGCTAAGTGAAGCGTAAGTGAATGCGAAATGTCCTACACCATGTAACTCTTTCCCGTAATATGCACTTATTTTGGAATTAAGGAAAGTTTTTTTATGCAGCGTGGTTAGTACTATAAGTTCTTCTTTAATATTATTATTAGTATTACTGTTATTATTATTATTATACCTTGTCTATTTCTATCTACTAAACACCACCACTGCTTTTTCCTCCTAGCCCAGGCAGATCATTTTTTTTTTCCTGATGTTAGTGTTTGATGCCTAGTGCTTACTTCTGTATTTTTCACTCTATGTACCTCTTTGCCTTTTCAATTTTCTCACCTACTTTATTGTGAAGTTATTGTTTCCTAGAAGTATTGTTTTTAGGATAAGATTCAGAAGAGTAAAAAGGCACCCTATGAGGACACAAGGATTGCATGTGCCTCCATTTTACAGTAGGGTTGGGAATGAGTCTTCCACTATGCATAGTCTACATTCGGCATAGCTTTGTGCATTTGATACTATTATTAGCAATGAAATTCTCCATCAATGGCAAAGAAAACAAGGCCTCAATGTCAAGCTATGGAGATGTAAAGTGATCTTTCAATCTTTCAGTGCCGATAAAACATTCAGGGAATACAAAGCAGGTTTATGGATGAACTAGCCGGAAACATTTATTTTATATGGCAGTTTTGTGTGAACTCAAATTCACTACCAGGTATTGAAAGCTTGTTCATTATGCTTTATAAAATAACCTTTAATATGTATTCGATAGTATTCTGGAGGTTCACATAGAAGAGTGTTGCCTCTGGTTGTAATGCAATGTGCTCATGCAGTGTACCTAATGGAACACAGTGTGAGTGCGCCTCTGAGAACATTGCTCAGACTACGGAATTGTTATTTCAGTGTCTGTAAGCCATGATGTTATGTTGCAGACTATGGCTGGTATACCTAGCATATAAACATATAAGCAGCTAGTTCAAAACATACTTTCATTACAAAGTGTTTATAAGAAATAAAGTAATAAAACTATTTTTATTACATTCATTCCGAGCACAGGTATAAGTTGATACAATAATTCAATGTTTCTTTCCATTTGCGAAAAATTATTCTCGAGTTCCAAATATGTTAAATTAGCAATTATCATTGTCACTGTCATGAATCAATCATTATCTTCTCATCAGTATTTTTATTCTTTTGAAAATGATGCATTTGAAACTATCCACATAGTATATGAAGTATATGTAATTCTCCTCATGTTTACTTAAAGAAAATGAGCATTCTTCTGATGAAACGTTGTAAATTTAGTTGGATATGTATATTTCCAAATCAATAAATTTATACTTGATTAAAAAGCTTTCAGCCTAAATGCTGATCTTATTTATTCACGTTTCCGGGAATATCTTTTTTTTTCATTTTCTCCAGTTTCCTTTAATTTAATTGTTGAAATTGTTAAGTACACACTAAATTTAATAAACAAGTTACTATAGAAATAGGATATCGAGAATATTTACAGAAAAGAAATATCCTAAAAAATGCATAAATATAATTAACAGAAGGCAATGCACAGTAAGATTTTAATTGAATAAATTTTAATTTAAATATTATTCTGATAGGATATACAGATCCAAAGTGTAGATTTGACATTTTTTTTTAATCCCATTTGAGCACCGAATGAGATAAATATATCCTGGAGGTATGAGTGCTTTAATAACTGTGTCATACTTTAAAGTGAACTGAACCTGTCAGCAGTTATAAGATATGGCCACCGCCTTTCAGGGCTTTTCTACAGAATTCTATAATGCTGTAGATAAGCCCCCGGTCCGACCTGAAAGATAAGAAAAATAAGTTTTATTATACTCACCCGGGTGGGCGGCCCGGTGCGGTCCTGGCTGATGGGTGTCGCAGGTCTTGGTCTGGCGCCTCCTATCTTCTTGCAATGCCACCCTCCTGTTGCTTGATGGCTCCCCGACATCGCACTCCTGCGCAGGCATCTTATGTGTCCTGTTGAGGGCAGAGTAAAGTACTGCAGTGCGCAGGCACTGGGCCTCTCTGACCTTTCCCAGGTCTGTCCTCAATAGAGCAGTTAAGTTCTTCTGTGCAGGAGAGAGATTCCTGCCACACTGGAGGAGCTAATCTCTGTTTCCACTTGCATCGACCTTTGACATACTGAGAGAGAGTTGGAGCGTGCCCAGTGTTGACAGTGCCAGATTTTGCCAACAAGCGTCTCCAGCTGCAGAGGAAACGACCGCATCCAGTGGCAATAGGTGCAGGCTCACTGGACACAGCAAACGTGTCCTCTAAGTTACGTTTAAAGGGACTCTGTCCTAGAAAATCTCTATCCACACAGGCTTACGTGGATTCCGGAGCAGAGGGTAATTTTATGTCCTCTTCCTTCACCCTCCGGCACACATCATGCTCTCCCAGCCCATTAACATCAAAGTGGTGAAGGGTTCTATGCTACCCTCTCAGATCACCCATCAAACCATGCCCCTCTCCCTTGAAATGACTCCAAGTCATCAGGAGTTAATCTCCTTGCTAGTCATCCATGAGGGTATCGATGAGGTTTTGCTGGGTATGCCCTGGTTGCCCTACCATTCTCCTAATATTGATTGGGCCACAGGGAGAATTCTGAGTTGGAGCAAGGCATGTCAGGGACAGTGTCTCAAGTCACAGGTTCTGGTTGGCTCGTCAGAACTCCCTGCAGATCTAACCCCTCTACCAAAACATTTTAGGCAACACGCAGACATGTTCTCCAAGAAATCTACAGAAACCCTTCTGCCTCATCGCCCTTATGACTGTCCTACAGACCTCTTGCCGGGAGCTGAGCCTCCCCGGGGATGTGTTTATCCTCTCTCTCTTGCGTGGAGACTGAGGCTATGTTCCAGTATATCAAAGAAAATCTGGTGAGAGGGTTTATTAGGAAGTCAGTGTCTCCCACAGGTGCTAGGTTCTTCTTTGTCCAGAAGAAAAACGGGGAACTGCATGCGTGTATAGATTACAGGGGATTAAATGCAATTACCATTAAAAACAAATACCCTCTACCTCTCCTCTCGGAGCTCTTTGACAGGCTGCGAGGAGCTAGGGTATTTACTAAATTATATCTGCGGGGTGCATACAACCTGATATGAATTTGTGAGGGGGAAGAGTGGAAGACAGCGTTTAATACATGGGACGGGCACTATGAATATTTGGTGATGCCCTTTGGTCTGTGTTATGTCCCTGCTGTCTTCTAAGACTTTGTCATTGACATCTTCCGGGAGTTGTTGTCCACCTCTGTGGTTGTCTATCTGGATGACATTCTTATCTTCTCTCCAGATAATGAGACTCATCGGAGGGATGTATGCAAAGTCTCTGAACTCCTTCCTGACAGTTCCCTGTATGCCAAGCTAGACAAGTGTGTGTTTGAGCAGGAGTCCTTGCCATTCCTAGGCTATATTATCTTGGCCAAGAGTTTGGCCATGGATCCTGCCAAACTAGAGTCTGTGCTGAACTGGCAGGAACCTCATTCCCTCAAAGTGGTGCAGCGCTTTATGGGCTTCATAAATTACTATCTCTCCAGTTCATCCCTCACTTCTCTACCTTAGTAGCTCCTCTGTAGCCCTCACCAAAAAAGGAGCTAATCCCAAGTTGTGGTCAAAGGAGGTCTCCAAGGCTTTTACTTCTGTGAAGTCTTATTTTGGCAGGGCTCCTGTGCTACATTGCCCTGATGTAGATAAGCCTTTCATATTGGAGGTTGATGCCTCTTTCGTTGGTCCTGGAGCCGTCCTGTATCAGAAGGATGCTCAAGGTTGGAGACATCCATGTTTCTTCTATTCTAAAACCTTCACACTGGCAGAGAGGAATGATTCTATCAGAGCCAGGGAGTTACTGGCCATGAAGTTAGCCTTCTCTAAGTGGAGACATCTCCTAGAAGGGGCCCGATGCCCCTTCCAAGTGTTCACCGACCACAAAAATCTGCTGTATCTGCAGACGGCTCAGCGTTTGAATTCTCACCAGGCCAGATGGTCCTTATTCTTCTCCCAGTTTAATTTCACCCTCCATTTTCTCTCCGGGAGAAGAATTTACGTGCCAGTTCTCTTTCTCGCTCCGTTGTCTCATCTGAGGAGGGGGACGAGCCTCGGCTTAATGTTCAGTCAGAGAGTCTGTAGCTCTGGTTTTGCTTGCGTCGGTGCCTCCGGGCAAGACTCTGGTACCACCAAATATGCAGCCGGAGGTCCTCTCTTGAGCTCACATGTCTAAAGGTACCGTCACATTAAGCGACGCTGCAGCGATAACGACAACGATGCCGATCGCTGCAGCGTCGCTGTTTGATCGCTGGAGAGCTGTCACACAGACCGCTCTCCAGCGATCAACGATGCCGAGGTCCCCTGGTAACCAGGGTAAACATCGGGTAACTAAGCGCAGGGCCGCGCTTAGTAACCCGATGTTTACCCTGGTTACCAGCGTAAAATGTAAAAAAAACAAACAGCACATACTTACATTCACGTCCCCCTGCGTCCACTTTCTGACTGACTGAGCGCCGTACAGTGAGAGCAGAGCGGTGACGTCACCGCTGTGCTGCTTTCACTTTCACTTTGCGGCGCTGAGTCAGAGGAGGAAGCAGACTGCAGGGGACGCAATGTGAGTATGTGCTGTTTGTTTTTTTTACATTTTACGCTGGTAACCAGGGTAAACATCGGGTTACTAAGCGCGGCCCCGCGCTTAGTTACCCGATGTTTACCCTGGTTACCAGTGTAAAATATCGCTGGTATCGTTGCATTTGGTGTCAAACACAACGATACACAGCGATCAAACGACCAAATAAAGTTCTGGACTTTATTCAGCGATCAGCGACATCACAGCAGGATCCTGATCGCTGCTGCGTGTCAAACTAAACGATATCGCTAGCGAGGACGCTGCAACGTCACGGATTGCTAGCGATATCGTTATAAAGTCGTTTAGTGTGACGGTACCTTAAGTTGGGTGGACATTTTGGGACCAAACAGACATCTGAGCTTTTGGTGAGGTCATATTGGTGGCCCCAAATGGAGGCTGACATTAGGGACTATGTTCAGGCGTGTGTCTCCTACGCCAAGAATCGGTCTTCCCAGCAGTGGCCTGCGGGCTTGTTTTACCCCTTGCCGGTGGCATATGGGCCCTAGAAGATGGTTGGGATGGACTTCTTTGTGGGTCTGCCCAAGTCCCGTAATAACACTGTCATTTGGGTAGTCACCGACCATTTCTCAAAGATGGTACATCTTGTCCCTCTCCCGCTTGTACCGTCAGCACATGCTCTGGCTGCACTTTTTGTGAACACGTCTTCTGTCTTCATGGGATGCCTGACAAGATAGTTAGTAACTGGGGTCCCCAGTTCACTTCTCTGTTCTGGAGAGAGCTCTGTCTGTTGCTCAGTATAGAGCTAAATCTCTCTATTCAATACCATCCCGAGATGAATGGACTGATAGAGAAGGCCAATCAGACTCTGGTCACGTAATTACAGCATTGTGTCTCTGGCAGACATGATGACTGGGCATCTCTACTGTCATGGGCAGAGTTTGCACTTAGTAATGCCATCGCTGACTCTACTGGGCAGACTCACTTCCTCCTCAATTATGGTCAGCGTCTGCATGTTCCCTTGCCCATGCCCATCTCATCCTCCGATTCCAGAGTGGAGGATTGGGCAGTGCAGGGTAGGGATATCTGGGATTGCATGCAGGATGCCATCAAGGCCTCTAAGAAGAGGATGAGGGTCTCTGCTGATGCGCATTGCCACCCAGCTCCCGTCTTCACTCCTGGCGATTTAGTGTGGCTCTCTGCTTGGAATATCAAGCTGCGTGTAGAGTCCACTAAGTTTGCTCCCCACTATCTGGGACCCCCCTTTAAAGTCCTTGTACAGGTAAATCCTGCCACGCTTGAATGTCACTGACATCTTTCATGTCTCCCTCTTGAAACCCGTTCATATGTCCCGGTTTTCTGAGTCATCTGCTGAGACTTCGGGCACGTCTTCGGACAATTTTGAGGTGAACATGATTGTCGGTTCCAAGGTGGTTAGTGGTAAAACATTTTTTTGGTCGACTGAAAGGGTCATGGACCAGAGGATAGGACCTGGGAGCTGGTTGAGCATATCCGTGCTCCTCAGCTTATTGTGGCCTTTACGCATAGCAAAGCTCACCACGGGGTAATGTTAGGCAATGGGATTCTTCCTCTGCACAGGATTGATCCCAAGCCTTATTTTTCTCGGCGGTCTCCCATTCAGTCCTAACCGCTGTGGATGCTGCTCAGCAAAGGCGTCAGTCTCAACATCTTGCTCAGAACTCAGTCTGTGAGCATGGTTACTGCTTCCTCTCCAGGTCCAGCTATGGTAAACAATAATTAACTGCAGTGAGTGATCACTCCTGGGACTAAGTCCAGGATTCATTCTACTGAGCATGCCTATGAGGCGACCCCTCATTGGAGGCCAGCCATCACATGCTCAGGTTCTCGTCTGGCTCCAGATTGGCCCATGAGCAAGGTCATGTCTGATTAATTAAATCTATAAAAGGATCTTGGTGCACCCGTCGGTGTGCTAAGATCACTTATGTTCTGTGAGAGTGTGGAAACTAATGGTAGTGTGACTTGTTTGCATGTGCACAGGGCAGGCAAAGAGCCTTTAGAATTCTGGCACCTCCGGAGAGGAGATAATTTGTGTGAGTTCAGGGCTGACATTTAGCCTTTAGAATTCCAGCTTCTCCGGAGAGGAGTTCCATGTGTGCACGCACTCTGTCTGAGTCCACTACCACTTCTCTTGCCTTAGTGAGATAGCGAACAGCTGTGAAGTCAACAGGGTTTGCGTTTAGTGTCTAATCACTCTGTGGCTGTGTGCCTATAACACAGCTCTGCTGCAGAGCATCTTTCCGTCACTGTGTGCGATTGACACAGCCACGTGCCACCCCACTGAGTGACATTAACTCAGTGCTAGTCTGTTACTCTCGCTGCTAGTCTCGCTATTGTCCTCTTAGCAGCAGTTACCATCTCTGCACGGGGGACCCCGGGTTGAGAGCACCCTTTATTATTATAATTTATTGAGTGCCTTCCACTCACCCTAACAAGGTCATTTTTTAAAACGTTGAATAATTGGGGTTGAGAATATTGTCAAAAGTTATACTGTCATGCAAAATGTATGGTTAAAGAAAAAGTGACAAAGAAAATGGACAGAGTAATCTTCTTTATGTAATCTTTATTTTTTTATATAGTGCTAACATATTCCGCAGTGCTTTACAGACACCATCATGTGAGGCTCACAATCTAAATTCACAATCTAAATTCCCAATCAGTATGTCTTTAGAATGTGTGAGGAAACCAGAGTGCCCGGAGGAAACCCACACAAACACGAAAAGAACATACAAAGTCTTTGCAGATGGTGGGATTTGAACCCAGGACTCCTGCGCTGCAAGGCAGTAGATGAAATGAGTAGTGTAGAAGATGAAAAAAAAACACTTTTAAAACTGTGGGAGTCGCTAAATACAGCAAAAAGCATCACCACCATTGGCACTAGTCAACAGGGCAGTAGTACTATGAAAAACAAACTATAATTGGCCTCCTTTGCTTCTTGCAAACATATTAGTGGTAGGAAGTGGAGAGTGTTATGGAATATACGGCACATCAATGATAATGTTATATAGATATATTCAGTTTGAGTCATAGCTCTGCACAGAAGGGTGTGCCAGATCATAAATGACTAAGCAGGATAATTTTTGGACTTTTTTAAATTATTTAATTACAAAAACTATAGTTACATCAGTTATTAAATGGGCAGTTGGTTGCTACTGGATTACCATTCGTTTCTATGGTGAAGTAGTGGTGATCGTTTCTGTGGTGATTTGTTTTTGTTAAAGTGATTAAAAGGAGTTGGTTACAGTCCTAAAAGATCTCATAGTATTAATATACACATATTTTCAGGGAAATTTGAGTAATTGCGATTAGTGATGGGCAAACCGCTGGATGTTCGGGTCTGGCAGGTTCAACTGAGCAGTTAAAAAAAGCTCGTGAACTAGAGCAGTCCTTTAACCCAAACCCCATTCACTTGAATGGCTGGGCTGAACATCTAGTGTTTGCACGCTGTCATGTGCATGGCAGCTAGGCAAACAAAAAAAAAGAGCAGGTGGCGGCTGATGGGAGTATTCCGCTGCCTGCACTCAAAATAAATAATTATTAAAAAACGGCGTGGGTTCCCTTGTGTTTTTGGTAACCAGCCAAACTAAACCAGACAGCTGGGGGCTAGGATTATCCAGTGACATCAAGCCCATGACCTAGTAATAGAGGTGTGTACAAGTTGTATTGTAAATAAACACACAGCCAGAATAAATTCCTTTATTTGAAATAAGAAAACACACTTTTACTATTTTTTATTTAAAAATTAAAAACATAGCTATACCTAACTAACACCCATTCCACTAAAGTCATGGACTTCAGTAAAAACATAAAATAATAAATAACATAAAATACTAACTTAATGCCCACTCCACTGAAGCCATGGTCTCCTGCACAATTAAAAAAAAACAACAACCATATCCCTCTCCTGTCCGTTGTGTTCCTTGCCAAATAGATGTCTGGAATAAACAGTTTTCAAACTGGATGATGCCAAGATGCGACCATCCAGGCTGAAAACCACTGAGGAATGAGCTGTTGCGAGCTCAGCCTCAGTGACTAACAATGATATCAGTGTGGTTACCACAGGTCACTGAGGCCCCTGAACTACAGTGACTTCAGTGAGATCACCCCTAGAACAGTAAGAAAAAGTCTCACGCCATTTTTTAAAATTATTTATTTAAATAATTAAAAAAACAGCTTGGGAACCCCTCAATTCTTGATAACCAGTCTAGCTAAATCTGACATCGGAGGGTTTCAGCCAGCAGCTGTTAGTTTTGCCTAGCTGGTTAACAAAAATACAGGGGAACCCATGCTGTTTTTGTTTTATGAATTACTTATTTTGAGAGCAGGCACCGGCAGATGAATGCTCCCATAGGCTGCAGCCTACTCTCACTGTTATTAGCAGCAATAGGCATAGCCTGATGGTAAAGGACAGACTGGGACTGAAATCCAGTCCTGGCATTTCAAATCACACAGGCCTATGGTGTCTCCATCCCCGAGCACTATATGGGGGTATATTATTAATATTACCCTGCCTGGAAAAAAATCAAGATTTACTACAATACTACAAGACCAATATTTCCAATAATGCCAATAATATTGCTATATAACATTAAATGATTGTAATATCAAATATTGCAATTGCATTATTACAGATAAATACTAACAAACCATAACCAAATACTGCCAGCACAAACAATACTGATAATGCCACAATACTGATCGTTAAAGGGGTTGAGGCTAAAGTCTATGTAACTTCAGACTTCTGAATCCTCATAACCCACACTATGAGGATTCTCCCATACGAGGATATGGTAGCAACTATCGTGTGACTGTAAGTAGGGTTGAGCGACTTTCATTTTTTTTAAGATCGAGTCGGGTTTTGCGAAACCCGACTTTGTCCAGAGTCGAGTCGAGTGCAGTCGGCCGATTATCGCTAAAAGTCGGGGGTCGACCGAAACACGAAACCCAATGCAAGTCAATGGGGAAGCATAGTCGGCAGTGAGTGGAGGCCAGGAAAACACCTACAATGCCCATTTTAATGCCAAAAACATCCATTCTTGTTTCTGAAGCTTGTCAATCTTAATTAACTTTATAATAATAGTTGGGCATTGGAAATTGGGGGTCATTTGGCAAAAGTTGTGGGGGGTAGGTGTTGTGAATTTGCTTTTTGCTCCCTCTAGTGGTTACTAGTTTTTTGACTCTGGTTTTTCTGTCATTCCTTTTATCCGCACCTGGGTCGTTAGTTAGGGGTGTTGCTATATAAGCTCCCTGGACCTTCAGTTCAATGCCTGGCAACGTAGTTATCAGAGCTAGTCTGCTGTGCTCTTGTCTACTGATCCTGGTTCCAGTTATATCAGCTAAGTCTGCCTTTTGCTTTTTGCTATTTGTTTTGGTTTTGTATTTTTGTCCAGCTTGTTCCAAATCTATATCCTGACCTTTGCTGGAAGCTCTAGGGGGCTGGTGTCCTCCCCCCGGACCGTTAGACGGTTCGGGGGTTCTTGAATTTCCAGTGTGGATTTTGATAGGGTTTTTGTTGACCATATAAGTTACCTTTCTTTATTCTGCTATCAGTAAGCGGGCCTCTCTGTGCTAAACCTGGTTCATTTCTGTGTTTGTCATTTCCTCTTACCTCACCGTCATTATTTGTGGGGGGCTTCTATCCAGCTTTGGGGTCCCCTTCTCTGGAGGCAAGAAAGGTCTTTGTTTTCCTCTACTAGGGGTAGCTAGATTCTCCGGCTGGCGCGTGTCATCTAGAATCAACGTAGGAATGATCCCCGGCTACTTCTAGTGTTGGCGTTAGGAGTAGATATATGGTCAACCCAGTTACCACTACCCTATGAGCTGGATTTTTGTATTCTGCAGACTTCCACGATCCTCTGAGACCCTCGCCATTGGGGTCATAACAGTTTGCCAGGCCAATATTAAATGTTTAATGCATTGCAGAAGAGGGATTATAAGAAAGAAGATTCTGAGTTTTTTTTTTTTTTTTTCTTCTTCCCCTTTACCTCAGAGTGGCTATGCTTGCTGCAGACATGAATGTCCAGACCTTGATTACAAGTGTGGACCAGCTGGCTACTCGTGTGCAGGGCATACAAGACTATGTTATCAGAAATCCTAGGTCAGAACCTAAAATACCGATTCCTGAACTGTTTTCCGGAGACAGGTTTAAGTTTAGGAATTTCGTGAATAATTGTAAATTGTTTTTGTCCCTGAGACCCTGTTCATCTGGAGATTCTGCTCAGCAAGTAAAAATTGTTATTTCGTTCTTACGGGGCGACCCTCAGGATTGGGCTTTTTCGCTGGCGCCAGGAGATCCGGCATTGGCTGATCTTGATGCGTTTTTTCTGGCGCTCGGTTTACTTTATGAGGAACCCAATCTTGAGATTCAGGCAGAAAAGGCCTTGCTGGCTATGTCTCAGGGGCAGGACGAGGCTGAAGTGTATTGCCAAAAATTTCGGAAATGGTCCGTGCTGACACATTGGAACGAGTGTGCACTGGCCGCTAATTTTAGAAATGGCCTTTCTGAAGCCATTAAGAATGTTATGGTGGGTTTTCCCATTCCCACAGGTCTGAATGATACTATGGCACTGGCTGTTCAAATTGACCGGCGGTTGCGGGAGCGCAAAACCGCAAATTCCCTCATGGTGTTGTCTGAACAGACACCTAATTCGGTGCAATGTGATAGAAAAACCGCAAATTCCCTCATGGTGTTGTCTGAACAGACACCTGATTTAATGCAATGTGATAGAATCCTGACTAGAAATGAGCGGAAAATTCATAGACGCCGGAATGGCTTGTGCTACTACTGTGGTGATTCTACACATGTTATCTCAGCATGCTCTAAACGTATAGCTAAGGTTGTTAGTCCTGTCACCGTTGGTAATTTGCAACCTAAATTTATTCTGTCTGTAACTTTGATTTGCTCACTGTCATCTTATCCTGTCATGGCGTTTGTAGATTCAGGTGCTGCCCTGAGTCTCATGGATCTCTCATTTGCTAAGCGCTGTGGTTTTACTCTTGAACCATTAGAAAATCCTATACCTCTTAGGGGTATTGATGCTACACCATTGGCAGCAAATAAACCGCAGTATTGGACACAGGTTACCATGTGCATGACTCCTGAACACCGCGAGGTGATACGTTTCCTGGTTTTACATAAAATGCATGATTTGGTTGTTTTAGGGCTGCCATGGTTACAGACCCATAATCCAGTCCTGGACTGGAAGGCTATGTCAGTCTCAAGTTGGGGCTTTCGTGGTATTCATGGGGATTCCCTGCCTGTGTCTATTGCTTCTTCTACGCCTTCGGAAGTTCCGGAGTATTTGTCTGATTATCAGGATGTCTTCAGTGAGTCTGAGTCCAGTGCACTGCCTCCTCATAGGGACTGTGACTGTGCTATAGATTTGATCCCAGGCAGTAAATTTCCTAAGGGAAGACTGTTTAATCTGTCGGTACCTGAACATACCGCTATGCGTTCATATATCAAGGAGTCTCTGGAGAAAGGACATATTCGTCCGTCTTCTTCCCCTCTTGGTGCGGGATTCTTTTTTGTGGCAAAAAAGGACGGATCTTTGAGACCTTGTATTGATTATCGGCTTTTAAATAAGATCACTGTCAAATTTCAGTATCCTTTACCGCTGTTGTCTGACTTGTTTGCCCGGATTAAGGGTGCCAAGTGGTTCACCAAGATAGACCTTCGTGGTGCGTACAACCTTGTGCGCATTAAGCAAGGTGATGAATGGAAAACCGCATTCAATACGCCCGAAGGTCATTTTGAGTACTTGGTGATGCCTTTTGGGCTCTCCAATGCGCCTTCAGTTTTTCAGTCCTTCATGCATGACATTTTCCGGAAGTATCTGGATAAATTTTTGATTGTTTATCTGGATGATATTTTGGTTTTTTCTGATAATTGGGATTCGCATGTGGAGCAGGTCAGGTTGGTCTTTAAAATTTTGCGTGAAAATTCTTTGTTTGTCAAGGGCTCAAAGTGTCTCTTTGGTGTACAGAAGGTTCCCTTTTTGGGATTCATTTTTTCCCCTTCTGCTGTGGAGATGGACCCAGTCAAGGTCCGAGCTATTCTTGATTGGACTCAGCCCTCGTCAGTTAAGAGTCTTCAGAAGTTCTTGGGCTTCGCTAACTTCTACCGTCGTTTTATCGCTAATTTTTCTAGCATTGTGAAACCTTTGACGAATATGACCAAGAAGGGCTCCGATGTAGCTAACTGGGCTCCTGCTGCCGTGGAGGCTTTCCAGGAGTTGAAACGCCGGTTTACTTCGGCGCCTGTTTTGTGCCAGCCTGACGTCTCACTTCCCTTTCAGGTTGAGGTGGATGCTTCGGAGATTGGGGCAGGGGCCGTTTTGTCGCAGAGAGGCCCTGGTTGCTCTGTTATGAAACCTTGTGCCTTTTTCTCTAGGAAGTTTTCGCCTGCCGAGCGAAATTATGATGTGGGCAATCGGGAGTTGTTGGCCATGAAATGGGCATTTGAGGAGTGGCGTCATTGGCTCGAGGGTGCTAAGCATCGTGTGGTGGTCTTGACTGATCACAAAAATCTGATGTATCTCGAGTCTGCTAAACGCCTTAATCCGAGACAGGCCCGCTGGTCATTGTTTTTCTCCCGCTTTGATTTTGTTGTCTCGTATTTACCGGGTTCAAAGAATGTGAAGGCCGATGCTCTTTCTAGGAGCTTTGTGCCTGATGCTCCTGGAGTCGCTGATCCTGTTGGTATTCTTAAAGATGGAGTTATCTTGTCAGCTATTTCTCCGGATCTGCGACGTGTGTTGCAGAGATTTCAGGCTGATAGGCCTGAGTCTTGTCCACCTGACAGACTGTTTGTCCCGGATAAATGGACCAGCAGAGTCATTTCCGAGGTTCATTCCTCGGTGTTGGCAGGTCACCCGGGAATTTTTGGCACCAGAGATCTGGTGGCCAGGTCCTTTTGGTGGCCTTCCTTGTCAAGGGATGTGCGGTCATTTGTGCAGTCCTGTGGGACTTGTGCTCGAGCTAAGCCTTGCTGTTCTCGTGCCAGCGGTTTGCTCTTGCCCTTGCCTGTCCCGAAGAGACCTTGGACACATATCTCCATGGATTTCATTTCTGATCTTCCGCTATCTCAGGGCATGTCCGTTATCTGGGTGATATGTGATCGCTTCTCCAAGATGGTCCATTTGGTTCCTTTGCCTAAGCTGCCTTCCTCTTCCGATCTGGTTCCTGTGTTTTTCCAGAACGTGGTTCGTTTGCACGGCATCCCTGAGAATATTGTGTCAGACAGAGGATCCCAGTTCGTTTCCAGGTTCTGGCGATCCTTTTGTAGTAGGATGGGCATTGATTTGTCGTTTTCGTCTGCTTTCCATCCTCAGACTAATGGACAGACGGAGCGAACCAATCAGACTTTGGAGGCTTATTTGAGGTGTTTTGTCTCTGCTGATCAGGACGATTGGGTGACATTCTTGCCGTTGGCTGAGTTTGCCCTTAATAATCGGGCTAGTTCCGCCACCTTGGTTTCGCCTTTTTTCTGCAACTCTGGTTTCCATCCTCGCTTTTCTTCGGGTCATGTGGAGCCTTCTGACTGTCCTGGGGTGGATTCTGTGGTGGATAGGTTGCAGCAGATCTGGAATCATGTGGTGGACAACTTGAAGTTGTCACAGGAGAAGGCTCAGCGCTTTGCCAACCGCCGCCGCGGTGTGGGTCCCCGACTACGCGTTGGGGATTTGGTATGGCTTTCTTCCCGCTTTGTTCCTATGAAGGTCTCCTCTCCCAAATTTAAACCTCGTTTTATTGGGCCTTACAAGATATTGGAAATCCTTAATCCTGTATCTTTTCGTCTGGATCTTCCTGTGTCGTTTGCTATTCACAATGTATTTCATAGGTCCTTGTTGCGGCGGTACATTGTGCCTGTAGTTCCTTCTGCTGAGCCTCCTGCTCCGGTGTTGGTTGAGGGCGAGTTGGAGTACGTGGTGGAGAAGATCTTGGATTCTCGCCTCTCCAGGCGGAGGCTTCAGTACCTGGTCAAGTGGAAGGGCTATGGTCAGGAGGATAATTCCTGGGTGGTCGCCTCTGATGTTCATGCGGCCGATTTAGTTCGTGCCTTTCATGCCGCTCATCGTGATCGCCCTGGTGGTCGTGGTGAGGGTTCGGTGACCCCTCACTAAGGGGGGGGTACTGTTGTGAATTTGCTTTTTGCTCCCTCTAGTGGTTACTAGTTTTTTGACTCTGGTTTTTCTGTCATTCCTTTTATCCGCACCTGGGTCGTTAGTTAGGGGTGTTGCTATATAAGCTCCCTGGACCTTCAGTTCAATGCCTGGCAACGTAGTTATCAGAGCTAGTCTGCTGTGCTCTTGTCTACTGATCCTGGTTCCAGTTATATCAGCTAAGTCTGCCTTTTGCTTTTTGCTATTTGTTTTGGTTTTGTATTTTTGTCCAGCTTGTTCCAAATCTATATCCTGACCTTTGCTGGAAGCTCTAGGGGGCTGGTGTCCTCCCCCCGGACCGTTAGACGGTTCGGGGGTTCTTGAATTTCCAGTGTGGATTTTGATAGGGTTTTTGTTGACCATATAAGTTACCTTTCTTTATTCTGCTATCAGTAAGCGGGCCTCTCTGTGCTAAACCTGGTTCATTTCTGTGTTTGTCATTTCCTCTTACCTCACCGTCATTATTTGTGGGGGGCTTCTATCCAGCTTTGGGGTCCCCTTCTCTGGAGGCAAGAAAGGTCTTTGTTTTCCTCTACTAGGGGTAGCTAGATTCTCCGGCTGGCGCGTGTCATCTAGAATCAACGTAGGAATGATCCCCGGCTACTTCTAGTGTTGGCGTTAGGAGTAGATATATGGTCAACCCAGTTACCACTACCCTATGAGCTGGATTTTTGTATTCTGCAGACTTCCACGATCCTCTGAGACCCTCGCCATTGGGGTCATAACAGGTAGGGCTGGTTCAAGGTTTTAGTGGGCCCAGGAAACGTGGAGCAGTGAGAGGTAAGTATGTCAAATTTGCAAGTGCTGTGATCCTAAACAAGCAGGGGGGGCCCACTCGTTGTCATTGGCACTGGCACAGGGCCCCTCAAAGTACAGCGGTGTGTTTGCACGGCGGGGGCGCCTCCCACCGGCAGCGACACTTTTGCGTACTCTGAGGGGCCCTGTGCCAGTGACGTCGCCAACGAGTATGCCCCCCCACCTGATGAAGGAACCTGCACTTTCATCTGCACCTTCCTCTTTGTCCCTGTGTAAGGTGGTATAACATGCGGGAAGGGGAACCTTACTTTCAGCAGGGTCACATTCTGGCTGTGTAGAGTGCAAGGGGAATGTAGTGGTCTAGGTCAATGTACCAGCAGACTCATCTAGCAGTGGCTGGGCAATGGGCAGGATGAGGAGGAAACACAGATATAGGGCCAAAGAATAAAGTAGGCTAAATGCAGTTCAAAATTGGTAACAGGACTAAACAGGCGGCATTGCTTTGTTCAGTGGAGTAGCAAACCCAGTAGCAGCAGACACTGTTTTAAGGGCCCAACCACACTAGTAGGACAAATGCAGTTTAATATCTGCTGCTATAGGCCAAAAGCCTAAAGACTGAAGCTCAGCTTTATACAGTTGAGGACAAACACCAGGGAGGGGCAGACACCGTTAGTAGGCCCTAACCACCAATTTTTTTAAAAAACAGCACTTAATGAGAGCCAGAAGGTTGAAGCTCAGCTTTATACAGTTGAGGACAAACACCTGGGAGCGGCAGACACCGTTAGTAGACCGTAACCAAAGTTGAAGGCCAAATGCAGTTTAATATCTGATACTATAGGCCGAAAGCCAGAAGGTTGAAGCTCAGCTTTATACAGTTGAGGACAAACACCAGGGAGGGGCAGACACTGTTAGTAGGCCCTAACCACCAATTTTTTAAAAAACAGCACTTAATGAGAGCCAGAAGGTTGAAGCTCAGCTTTATACAGTTGAGGACAAACACCTGGGAGTGGCAGACACCGTTAGTAGGCCATAACCAAAGTTGAAGGCCAAATGCAGTTTAATATCTGATACTATAGGCCGAAAGCCAGAAGGTTGAATCTCAGCTTTATACAGTTGAGGACAAACACCAGGGAGGGGCAGACACCGTTAGTAGGCCCTAACCACCATTTTTTAAAAAACAGCACTTAATGAGAGCCAGAAGGTTGAAGCTCAGCTTTATAGAGTTGAGGACAAACACCTGGGAGCGGCAGACACCGTTAGTAGGCCGTAACCAAAGTTGAAGGCCAAATGCAGTTTAATATCTGATACTATAGGCTGAAAGCCAGAAGGTTGAAGCTCAGCTTTATACAGTTGAGGACAAACACCAGGGAGGGGCAGACACCGTTAGTAGGCCCTAACCACCAATTTTTTAAAAAACAGCACTTAGTGAGAGCCAGAAGGTTGAAGCTCAGCTTTATACAGTTGAGGACAAACACCAGGGAGGGGCAGACACCGTTAGTAGGCACTAACCACCAATTTTATAAAAAAAAAAAAAAAAATTGAGAGCCAGAAGGTTGAAGCTTAGATTTATTCAGTTGAGGAGAAAACCAGGGAGCGGCAGACAGAGTTATTAGGCCCCAACCACCAATTTTTTTTAAAAAAGCACTTAAGGAGAGCCAGAAGGTTGAAGCTCAGCTTTATACAGTTGAGGACAAACACCTGGGAGCGGCAGACACCGTTAGTAGGCCGTAACCAAAGTTGAAGGCCAAATGCAGTTTAATATCTGATACTATAGGCCGAAAGCCAGAAGGTTGAAGCTCAGCTTTATACAGTTGAGGACAAACACCAGGGAGGGGCAGACACCGTTAGTAGGCCCTAACCATCAATTTTTTTCAAAACAGCACTTAATGAGAGCCAGAAGTTTGAAGCTCAGCTTTATACAGTTGAGGACAAACACCTGGGAGCGGCAGACACCGTTATTAGGCCGTAACCAAAGTTGAGGGCCAAATGCAGTTTAATATCTGATACTATAGGCCGAAAGCCAGAAGGTTGAAGCTCAGCTTTATACAGTTGAGGACAAACACCAGGGAGGGGCAGACACCGTTAGTAGGCCCTAACCACCAATTTTTTTAAAAAACAGCACTTAATGAGAGCCAGAAGGTTGAAGCTCAGCTTTATACAGTTGAGGACAAACACCTGGGAGCGGCAGACACCGTTAATAGGCCGTAACCAAAGTTGAAGGCCAAATGCAGTTTAATATCTGATACTATAGGCCGAAAGCCAGAAGGTTGAAGCTCAGCTTTATACAGTTGAGGACAAACACCAGGGAGGGGCAGTCACCGTTAGTAGGCCCTAACCACCAATTTTATTAAAAAAAAAAAGAAATGAGAGCCAGAAGGTTGAAGCTCAGATTTATTCAGTTGAGGTCAACACCAGGGAGCGGCAGACAGAGTTATTAGGCCCCAACCACCAATTTTTTAAAAAAAAGCACTTAAGGAGAGCCAGAAGGTTGAAGCTCATATTTAGACAGTGGAGGACAATTTGAATTATGGACTGCAGACAGACTTAGTAGGCTGTCCCCTGTGGACCATGCATCCACCACATTAACCCATTGCGCCGTAATGGACACGTAACCTTCCGTGGCCATGCCTACAGGTCCATGCGTCTGTTGTCAGGTGCACCTTTGTACTCACAGATTGCCAGAGTGCATGGACAATGCGGTCTTTTACATGCTGGTGGAGGGTTTGGGATGGCTTTTCTCGCAAAAGAAGTGTCGACTGGTTAGCTTGTAGCGTGGTACAGCGTATTCCATCATGGCTTTATTAATATTAAATAAAATATATAAATAGGCTCTATGAGCTTTTAAATAGGTTCCAGGGGTACACGGGCAGCATTGGTGTGGTCAGCGGAGGACGATTGCAAGGAGGGACCGCAGACAGGCTAATGAAGGCCCGCAGACAGGCTAACGAAGGCCTAAAATAACAAAAGATAGGCTCATGGCAGTTTTAAATCGGTTACATGGGTACACAGGCAGCATTGTGGTCAGTGGAGGAGTATTGCAAGGAGGGACCGCAGACAGGCTAATGAAGGCCTAAAATAACAAAAGATAGGCTCATGGCAGTTTTAAATCGGTTACATGGATACACAGGCAGCATTGTGGTCAGTGGAGGAGTATTGCAAGGAGGGACCGCAGACAGGCTAATGAAGGCCTAAAATAACAAAAGATAGGCTCATGGCAGTTTTAAATCGGTTACATGGATACACAGGCAGCATTGTGGTCAGTGGAGGAGTATTGCAAGGAGGGACCGCAGACAGGCTAATGAAGGCCTAAAATAACAAAAGATAGGCTCATGGCAGTTTTAAATCGGTTACATGGATACACAGGCAGCATTGTGGTCAGTGGAGGAGTATTGCAAGGAGGGACCGCAGACAGGCTAATGAAGGCCCGCAGACAGGCTAACGAAGGCCTAAAATAACAAAAGATAGTCTCATGGCAGTTTTAAATCGGTTACATGGATACACAGGCAGCATTGTGGTCAGTGGAGGAGTATTGCAAGGAGGGACCGCAGACAGGCTAATGAAGGCCCGCAGACAGGCTAACGAAGGCCTAAAATAACAAAAAATAAGCTCAAGGCAGTTTTAAATCAGTTACATGGATACACAGGCAGCATTGAGGTCAGCGGAGGAGGAGGATTGCGAGGAGGGACCGCAGACAGGCTAACGAAGGCCTAAAATAACAAAAGATAGGCTCATGGCAGTTTTAAATCGGTTACATGGATACACAGGCAGCATTGTGGTCAGTGGAGGAGTATTGCAAGGAGGGACCGCAGACAGGCTAATGAAGGCCCGCAGACAGGCTAACGAAGGCCTAAAATAACAAAAGATAGGCTCATGGCAGTTTTAAATCGGTTACATGGATACACAGGCAGCATTGTGGTCAGTGGAGGAGTATTGCAAGGAGGGACCGCAGACAGGCTAATAAAGGCCCGCAGACAGGCTAACGAAGGCCTAAAATAACAAAAGATAGGCTCATGGCAGTTTTAAATTGGTTACATGGATACACAGGCAGCATTGTGGTCAGCGGAGGAGGATTTCAAGGAGTGTCTGACACAGTTAGTACTCACAAAAAATAAATAGATGTTAATGTCTCGCAAAACAACAAAAAAAAAAGTGTGGCATACTTAGGTACAGGGGTGGGCTCATCTGCTGAGTTTCAGACAAAGTAATTTGGCAGTAAGTATTTACTGGTGTCAATATAGGACACTGACCCAGACTACTTTAACTAGCATCATAGATGTCAACAAATTGGTATTGTCAGTGCCAGGCATTGAATGATGTCAGCGCATAGACTAAACATTGGTGGAGCTGTGCGAGATAATTTTGCACGTGGTAGAGCACAGTTTGAGCTGGGGGGGAACTCTCTTGTGGCCGGCGGTACCGTCCCAGGGCCCCTCATGTTACAACGGAGTGTCTGACATTGGGTGCGCACCACCACCGCCAGAGACACTTCATTGTACTATGAGGGACCCAGTGGCAGTGCCGTCGACCAAAAGCGGGCACACCCGCCTCTTCAGACAAACAGCACTGTAACGGATGCTTGTGCCAAGTGGCGAGACCACGGCCCCGTGGGGGGAATTTTCCCATTGAGGGAGGTGTAAACATGTCGTATGCTGGACAAACAGCTGCTGCAAATTAAGAGATTGGAACACTCAGTAAGACCAGTCCACAAGCAAGACCTTTTTATAGGAAAGCTAGGTGTTAGCCGGGAAAGGTGGGGCAAAATAATTTGAAATCCAGGAGTGGTTCATTTTAATGAAGGTGAGATCATCCACATTTTGGGTAGCCAGACGAGTCCTTTTTTCGGTTAATATTGAACCAGCAGCACTGAATACTCTTTCTGATAGCACACTAGCTGCTGTGCAAGCAAGCTCCTGCAATGCATATTCTGCCAATTCAGGCCAGGTGTCTAATTTGGATGCCCAGTAATCAAATGGGAATGACGGTTGAGGGAGAACATCGATAAGGGATGAAAAATAGTTAGTAACCATACTGGACAAATGTTGTCTCCTGTCACTTTGAATAGATGCTGCAGTACCTGTCCTGTCTGCGGTCATTGCGAAATCACTCCACAACCTGGTCAGAAAACCCCTCTGTCCAATGCCACTTCTGATTTGTGCACCTCTAACACCTCTGCCCTGTAGCCCCCTGCAGCTCGTGTGAGAACCATCACCGGCGCTGTGTGCTGGGAATGCCTGAATCAAACGGTCTACAAGAGTTGCTTATTTGGTTGCTAATATTTGTTCTAGGTTCTCATGTGGCATTATATTTAGCAATTTGCCTTTATAGCGAGGGTCAAGGATGCAGGCCAACCAGTAATCGTCATCGCTCATCATTTTAATAATGCGTGGGTCCCTTTTGAGGATACGTAAGGCATAATCCGCCATGTGGGCCAAAGTTCCAGTTGTCAAATCTGCGGTTGTGCTGGTTTGAGGGGCAGTTACAGGCAACTCTACGTCACTTGTCTCCCTTAAAAAAACAGAACCCGGCCTTGCAACGCCACTAATTTCTGTTGGCCCAGGAGAAGATTCCTCATTAAAAAAAGCACTCATCCCCATCATCCTCCTCGTCCTCCTCCTCCTCTTCGCCCGCTACCGCGTCCTCTACACGGCCCTGACCAGAAAATGGCTGACTGTCATCAAGGCTTTCCTCTTCCTCGGCTGCAGACGCCTGCTCCTTTATGTGCGTCAAACTTTGCATCAGCAGACGCATTAGGGGGATGCTCATGCTTATTATGGTGTTGTCTGCACTAACCAGCCATGTGCATTCCTCAAAACACTGAAGGACTTGACACAGGTCTTGTAGCTTCGACCACTGCACACCTGACAACTCCATGTCTGCCATCCAACTGCCTGCCCGTGTAACCTCCCACAAACACATAACAGCATGCCTCTGTTCGCACGCTCTCTGAAGCATGTGCAGTGTGGAGTTCCACCTTGTTGCAACATCGATGATTAGGCGATGCTGAGCAAGGTTCAAAGAACGCTGATAGTTCTGCATACGGCTGGAGTGTACGGGCGAACGGCGGATATGCGAGCAAAGTCTGCGCACTTTGAGGAGCAGGTCGGGTAACCCCGGATAACTTTTCAGGAAGCACTGCACCACCAGGTTTAAGGTGTGAGCCAGGCAAGGAATGTGTTTCAGTTGGGAAAGGGCTATGGCAGCCATGAAATTCCTTCCGTTATCACTCACTACCTTGCCTGCCTCAAGATGTACAATGCCCAGCCATGACTGAGTTTCTTTCTGCAAGAACTCGGACAGAACTTCTGCGGTGTGTCTGTTGTCGCCCAAACACTTCATTGCCAATACAGCCTGCTGACGCTTGCCACTAGCTGTCCCATAATGGCACACCTGGTGTGCAACAGTGGCAGCTGCGGATGGAGTGGATGTGCGACTGCGGTCTGTGGACGAGCTCTCGCTTCTGCAGGAGGAGGAGGAAGAGGAGGAGGGGGGGCGAATGCCTACAGCCAACTCTTTCCTTGACCGTGGGCTAGGCAGAACTGTCCCAATATTGCTGTCCCCTGTGGAGCCTGCATCCACCACATTCACCCAGTGTGCCGTGATGGACTCGTAATGTCCCTGGCCATGCCTACTGGTCCATGCATCTGTTGTCAGGTGCACCTTTGTAGTCACAGACTGCCTGAGTGCATGGACGATGCGGTCTTTAACATGCTGTTGGAGGGCTGGGATGGCTTTTCTAGAAAAGAAGTGCCGACTGGGTAGCTCGTAGCGTGGTACAGCGTAGTCCATCAGCGCTTTGAAAGCTTCGCTTTCAACTAACCGGTAGGGCATCATCTCTAATGAGATTAGTCTAGCAATGTGGGCGTTCAAACCCTGTGTACGCGGATGCAAGGATGAGTACTTCCTTTTCCTAACAAGAGTCTCATGTAGGGTGAGCTGGACTGGAGAGCTGGAGATCGTGGAACTAGCGGTGGTGCCGGTGGACATGGGTGAGTGAGAGAGGGTTGGAGATGGTATTCTTGCCGGTGCCCTACATGCAGTGTTTCCTACTACTAACCTGGTGATTCCCTGACTGCTTTGGCCTGGCGACGAAAGCTGCACAGATACTGCAGGTGGTGTAGGAAATGGTCGGCTTACAGGGAGGGAAGGGATGTAGCGTTGCTGACTAGCTTCATTGGCCGAGGGTGCTGCAACCTTTAGGCACGTTTGGTAGTTAGTCCAGGCTTGCAAATGCATGGTGGTTAAATGTCTATGCATGCAACTTGTATTTAGACTTTTAAGATTCTGACCTCTGCTTAAGGTAGTTGAACATTTTTGACAGATGACTTTGCACTGATCATTTGGATGTTGTTTAAAAAAATGCCAGACTGCACTCTTTCTACTATTGGATACCTTTTCAGGCATTGCAGACTGAGCTTCTTTAACCGGATGGCCACGCTGTCCTCTAACTGGTTTTGGTTTTGCCACGCGTTTTTGGCCAGATACGGGCCCGGCAGATGGAACCTGTTGTGATGTTGATGCCTGCTGCGGCTCCTCCTCCTCCTCCTCCACTTCAGAACTACTGCCGCCTGCACCCTGTTCCCCCAATGGCTGCCAATCAGGGTCAACAACTGGGTCATCTATGACCTCCTCTTCTATCTCGTGTGCAACTTCGTCTGTGTCACCGTGTAAGCCGGTGGTATAGCGTTCGTGACGGGGCACCATAGTCTCAGCTGGGTTTGATTCTGGCTCAGTACACTGAGAGGGCAATGTTCTGGTCTGAGTCAAAGGAACAGCATAGTAATCTGGCTGTGGCTGTGCATCAGTGCACTCCATGTCCGATTCAACTTCTAATGGGCATGGCCTGTTAACTGTTTCACTGTCTAACCCAGGAACGGTATGTGTAAAGAGCTCCATGGAGTAACCCGTTGTGTCTCCTGACGCATCCTTCTCTCTTGTTCTGGGTGAAGAAGACAAGGAAGAGACTTGTCCATGACCGTGAACATCCACTAACGACGCGCTGCTTTTACATTTTGCACTTTCAGAAGAGGAGGCAAAAGAGCTAGAGGCTGAGAAAGCAAGGAAAGCCAAAAATTGTTCTTGCTGCTCCGGCTTTAAAAGCGGTTTTCCTACTCCCAGAAAAGGGAGCGTTCGAGGCCTTGTGTAGCCAGACGACGAACCTGGCTCAACAACTCGAGGCTTAGGTGCTGTACTGCTTTTACCACGACCACCTGATGCTCCACCACCACTACCATCATTACCAGCTGACAATGACCGTCCACGGCCACGACCTCTTCCACCAAACTTCCTCATTGTTTGCAAAACGTAACCAAAGTAACGGTATTTATTACAGTAAAACAACTTATAAGGTGGACTCAAACTTCTGTAGGATTTATATATACCTTTATAGGTGGCTGACACTGAAAGGAAAATCAGGCCCAATGTTACACACTAGGTTTTCTGTGCCCCAATAATTTGAGACAGATGGCACACTCAGGACCGGCACTCAAGCAGAAATGCCAATCTTAATCTCCCACTATTTTTTGTTTTCAGGGAGTATTTAAAAAAAAACAAAAAAATTAACAGTATGACACACTAGGTTTTCTGTGCCCCAATAATTTGAGACAGATGGCACACACAGGACCGGCACTCAAGCACAAATGCAAATCTTAATCTCCCACTATTTTTTTTTTTTCCAGGGAGAATAAAAAAAAAAAATGGCCCAGTATTACACACTAGGTTTTCTGTGGCACACAATGAGAGACAGATGCCACACACAGCACTGGCACAGAGGCAGACTTGCCAATCTTTATCTCCCACTATTTTTTTTTTTTTTCAGGGAGAATTAAAAAAAAAAAGGGCCCAGTATAACACTAGGTTTTCTCAAGGATATCGGAAGGAGATATAAAAGGGGAGACAAGGGGCGCAGAGTCTAAGTGCAGGTGTATATTCACAGCAAGAAATATATATTGTTGCACTCACCCTTTGGATGTCTTGTATGTACATTCAATTGATCCGTATGATGGATCCACGCCTTATAATATTCCGGTATGCAGCACTATTGCAGGAACTATGCCAGCCTTAATCCAAGGATTGCATGTCAATACAATGGTTAGAGAAAAAAAAAAATTCCTTTCTTGGCGCTCCCGGAAGACAAGGATAGTTTGAAGGTTGAGATAATTTGCTCAGTACCAAATTTATTAGGACACTTTAATAAGAACAAAACAACGCATTTCAACCCACAACGGCCTTCATCAGGTATTATATGTGCTATGTTATCTCCCACTATTTTTTTTTTTTTCAGGGAGAATTAAAAAAAAAAAAATGGCCCCGTATTACACACTAGGTTTTCTGTGGCACACAATGAGAGACAGATGCCACACACAGCACTGGCACAGAGGCAGACTTGCCAATCTTTATTTCCCACTATTTATTTATTTTTTCAGGGAGAATTAAAAAAAAAATGGCCCAGTATTACGCACTAGGTTTTCTGTGGCACACAATGAGAGACAGATGCCACACACAGCACTGGCACAGAGGCCGACTTGCCAATCTTTATCTCCCACTATTTTTTTTTTTTTTTTTTTCAGGGAGAATTGAAAAAAAAAAAAATGGCCCAGTATTACACACTAGGTTTTCTGTGGCACACAATGAGAGACAGATGCCACACACAGCACTGGCACAGAGGCAGGCTTGCCAATCTTTATCTCCCACTATTTTTTTTTTTTCAGGGAGAATTAAAAAAAAAAAATGGCCCCGTATTACACACTAGGTTTTCTGTGGCACACAAAGAGAGACAGATGCCACACACAGCACTGGCACAGAGGCAGACTTGCCAATCTTTATCTCCCTGCAGTAATCTCAGAAAGGTATGGCAGGCAGCTATAAAAAGGACTGCTGCACACAAAAGTGTGGACAAACAAACAAGATAGCTGTGCAGAAAGGAAGGAACAACAGGATTTGTGCTTTGAAAAAAGCAGTTGGTTTACACAGCGGCGTACACACAGCAATACAGCTATCAGGGAGCCTTCTAGGGCAGCCCAATGAGCTACAGCGCTGAGGAAAAAAAATGTAGCTTCCACTGTCCCTGCAAACAAAAGGTGGTGTTGGGACAGTGGGAATCGCTACAGCACAAGCAGTTTGGGGTTTATTTACCCTGCCTAACGCTCTCCCTGCTTCTGAAGAAGCGGCAGCAACCTCTCCCTATGCTCAGATCAGCAGCAGTAAGATGGCAGTCGGCGGGAACGCCCCTTTATAGCCCCTGTGACACCGCAGAAAGCAAGCCAATCACTGCAATGCCCTTCTCTAAGATGGTGGGGACTGAGATCTATGTCATCACGCTGCCCACACTCTGAGTCCACCTTCATTGGCTGAGAAATGGCGCTTTTAGCGTCATTGAAACGCGACTTTGGCACGAAAGTCGCGTACCGCATGGCCGACCCCACACAGGGATCGGGTCGGGTTTCATGAGACGCCGACTTTGCCAAAAGTCGGCGACTTATGAAAATGACCGATTCGTTTTGCTCAACCCTAGTGCCTGCATCTCCCCCGCTCCCATGGATATGGCACCTTGGTCACTCTTATATGCCCCCCTGTGCTGCTGGCAGGCAGATACTTCCCCCCGTGCTGCTCGCAGGCACATTTTAAAATAACAAACACTTATCTCACCTTCCGATGATGGTTCCATGCTCCCAGCTCCTGTGTCTGTGCTGACATCCGATCATGTGATCGGCACAGCACAATGATGACATCACTGTGTGCCCAGGTCACATGATCCGATGCCTGGGAAACAGGAAGCACAACTGAGGAGCTGTGAGCACGGAGCCATCATCAGAAGATGAGTTAAGTGTTTGTTATTTTATCATGTGCCTGCCTGCAGCACAGAGGGGGAAGCATGTGCCTGCCAGCAGCACAGGGGGAAAGCATGTGCCTGCCAGCAGCACGGGGGCATGTGTCTTCCAGCAGCACAGGGGGGCATGTGTCTGCCAGCAGCACAGGGGTGGCATGTGTCTGCCAGCAGAACAGGGGGGCATGTGTCTGCCAGCAGCACAGGGAGGGTATGTGTCTGCCAGCAGCACAGGGGGCATATAGTGACCGGGGGGATGTGCCTGGCAGCAGCAAAGGGGGCATGTCCCTGCCAGCACAGGGGGCATATTGTGATCGGGGGGCATGTGCCTGCCAGCACAGGGGGCATATAGTGACCTAAGGGGGCATGTGTCTGCCAGCACAGGGGGGCATATAGTGTCCCAGGTGGGCATATTGTGACCGGGGGCATGTGCATGATAGCACAGGGGGGACATATAGTGACCCAGGGGGCATGTGTCTGCCAGCACAAGGGGGCATACAGTGACCAAGGGGGCATGTGTCTGCTAGCAGCACAGGGGGGCATATAGTGACCCAGGGGACATGTGCCTGCCAGCAGCACAGGGGGGCATGTCCCTGCCAGCAGCACAAGGGGACATATTGTGACCAGCGGGGCATATGCCTGCTAGCACAGGGGGGCATATAGTGACCCAGGGGGGCATGTGCCTGCCAGCAGCACAAGGGGGCATATAGTGACCCAGGGGGCATATGTCACCCAGCAGCACTGGGGAGCATATAGTGACCAGGGGGGCATGTGCCTGACAGCAGCACAGGGGAGCATGTGCTAGCACAAGGATGGGGGTTATATAGATACCAGGATGAGGGACATATGATTTGTAAGATCGACACTGGCATTATAAGACAGACCCCCATTTAACATAAAAAAAATTATATTATTCTCTTTTTCTTCACCAAATTTGGGGGGGGGGCATCATATAATCAGGTGTGTCTTATAAAGCGAAAAATACGGTAGTTATTGATGTTCCTAAATATGTAATATGGTCCTAAAGCCAATCAAGAGGAACATTCTTTTGTAAATGTAGTAGAACCTCATATGGGGTGTTTAAAGGCAGAATCTGGGATTTTGTTTTCATTTATTTTATAGTATCACAAGTTTCTGAAATGTTTGATTGCCTCTAAGGCTTCCCCAAGTAAATTTTCAGGCGCTAAGGTTAAAATCACTTCCTCAGCATATAATGAAATGCTGTGCAAACTTCCAGAAGTCTCCACCCCTTTTACGCTTTCATTTTGCCTAATGACCTTTGCCAAAGGTTTAATAGTGAGCACAAACACTAGGGGCGACGGGGAGAATCTTGTTCTGTTTGATATTAAAATTTCTTCCGATAAGGTGCTATTAGCGTAAACTTTTGCTGATGGTGTGGAGTAAAGGGCTTTAATGGCATTTAGTATTCAGCCCCCAAACCCCATTCGATCCAACATCGAGAAGGCAAACGAACTGTTAAACAATCGGTCGGACACCTTCCCGGCTTCCAAAGCCAACAGGACTGCCGGAGCCCTCCTTTTGGTTATGACATCAATTAAGTCTATATCCCTCCTTGTTTTATCTGCTGCCTGTCTCCCTTTTATAAAGCCAGTTTGATTTAATGATATTAATGATGGGAGAATGGGGGCTAGACATGTAACAAGGCATTTAGCGTAGATCTTAATGTTGGTGTTTAATAAAGATTTGGGTCTAAAATTTTGTGGGATGTCCGGCTGCTTGCCGGGTTTTGGTAATGTTATTATTGTGGCTGATAACATCTCTTTGGGAAATCACCCTGAAAAACCACATACTGAAGGGTCTCTGTCAGATATGGAGTTATCTGATCTATAAAGACTTTATAATACATGTTTGAAAAACCATCCGAGCCTGGCGCTTTATGTGATGGTAGAGATCAGATGGTTTTCCTTATTTCTGCATTAGTAATAGGGGCACTGAACTGTTCCAACCTATCCTTACACAGAGAAGGAAGCCTAAGATTAGATAGGAAGGACTCAATGTCCCACAAATTGGGAGGAATATGGTCAGGAGCAGAGGATAAGTTATAAAGTGAGGAATGATATTCCTTACATTTATTTGCAATATATTTAGGACTGTATAATTTCTGTTGTTGAGGGCCATTTTTAAGATAGGGGATTTTTGCTGTAATTTCTTTGGATTTTAGCTTATTCGCTAATAATTTCCCAGCTTTATTGTCTTGAGAATAATAATGTGCTTTTATTTTTTGAAGATTTCTCTCATATTCATACATTAAACATTCCCTCAATTGAATTTGAGTACGGCACTTACGCACTTTATATATTCCCTTGAAGTTGATACCTTGCATTTCACAGTGTTCCACCCCTATTACTTTATTAATTTTTTATATAGTGCCTCTTCACATTTGTTTATATATACTCTTATTTCACTTTTAAACGGCCTGAGATCATTCCTTTGTTTACATTTATTTATTTTTATTCTGGTCATATGATAGATATAAAATTACTATTAATTTTTTTATTGATTATTTGTACCTTTATTGTTATCTCGTGTTGCACATTTTTTTATATAATTGGTGTACTAAATTTTAATATCATTATTATTTTTCTGTATATTTTTTTGTATATTGTTTTGCTATTGCCTTAATAAAGATACACTTATATGAATTCCTTGGTTGTATTTCTCTTCTTCCTTGGTTTCTGTTTCCTGGGTTGGTGCTGTTCCTTGTTATTTAGTGGTCGCCACTGTCCATTAAACCACACTTCATAAATTAATTTTTTTATTTTTCATTTATTATCCTTATATGTATTAGTGTGGTTTAATTCTCTTCTTGTTCACTCTCAATTGAATTTGAAGATTACATAGTTTACCAGGTCTTTCACTATTGAATGTTTGTTTAAGACTTCTAGATTCTGGATTTCAGAGAGAATTTCATAGAATTTTTTAATCCTTTCTCGTTTAATTTTATCGCCTGGTTTAATAAGAATCCCTCACTTGTATGCCTTCTGTGAGTTCCATAGAGGGAAAGGACTATCTACTGAATTGGCATTAATTTGAAAAAATCTTTTGGAGGTACTCTACGTTTTGTGGAGAGGATAAAAGATACAAATTAGCTTTCCAAAGATAAGTGGGAGGAGACGAGTGTCTCTCCTCCACATGTAACATTAACGGGGCATGGTCCGATCATGTAATGAGGCCTATGGATAAGAGCACAATATCATCTAGAAGTGATCTGCTCATCAAGAATAAATCTATGTGTGAGTATGTGTTATGGACAGATGAAAAGAAGGAATAATCTCTTTCAGTCATATGACAGGGCAGCACGGTGGCGCAGTGATTGCAGCGCTGGAGTCTTGGGTTCAAATCCCACCAAGCCCAACATCTGCAAAGAGTTTGCATGTTCTCTCCGTGTTTATGTGGGTTTCCTCCGGGTTCTCCGGTTTCCTCCCACATTCCAAAGACATACTGATAGGGAATTTAGATTGTGAGCCCCAACGGGGACAGCGATGATAATGTGTGCAAACTGTAAAGCGCTGCGGAATATGTTAGCGCTATATAAAAATAAAGATTATTATATGATGAATTCTCCAAACATCATATAGATCTTCTTTGTTAATTTCTGGGGGTAGCGTCTTTTGGAAGTTGATGAAGATTCCAATTCGTGATCATGTGTTAAATTGAAATCTCCACAGTAGATGACATGGTCTTGTTTTACTTTGTTTACATTTTTCATTAACTTATGCAAAAAGTTTAACTGAGAAATATTAGGTGCATAAACTACTACAATGGTATATATAACATTATTAATGGAACATACTAGAATTATGTATCTTCCTTGTGAGTCATAATCCAAGCATATTGGAGAGAAAGCCACAGAGTCGCAGAGTTACACCTCTCTGTTTTTTCCTATAATTGTAACTGTAACACATGTGGAAAAAGGGGGTGTCACAGTCTACCAGCATTTCTATGGATGATATGCGTTTCCTGGGTACAAAAAATGACGCGTTTAGAGGAAACCGCCTTTTTTGACATAAAAGATCTTTTCTGTGGACTGTTAAGACCAATAACATTAATTGAACATATCTTAATCACCATTTTGATAAAATCTGTGACCAACTGTAGAAGAAGGGAAGTGCCCCCAAATGTATATCTCTATATAGAGATGTGTTTAGTGCATGTTTAATGTATATACACATTTATATATACATGTATGCCACATGGAGCAAAGCCCCCCTTCCAGCCTGCCTTAAAACAAAGCTGCCATGAGCTGGAGAAATAAGTTTCATTTAGGACTGAGGGGATGTATCTTAGTGGACAATAGACCGTGACCTCATCCCCCACACCTAGGGCTGGACACACCCCAATTTAGTTGGTCACATATAAGGGACAAGACCAGGTGGTTCTCTCTCTTGCCTTGCTGGATTCCTGGGACAAGGATGGACTTGCACACATGGCTGAGTATCCTAGGCTTCAGGGTTAGCTGAGACATAGGTGGGAGGGCTGATATTGTATGTGTGATTTGGGTGATTTAGACAGGTAATTCAGGGTGGGTTTTTACTGTGTGATATTGTTATATTATTGTATACTGTAGTGAGATTACTGTATTAGAGTTGTAGTATCCGTATATGTGTATATATATATTTTAATAGTCGCCAGCTTGGGTATAAATATATATGTATGTTATAGACTGCAGACGTGTGTGTGTAATAAATACCCCTTATTGGTACACGGTTTTGTCTCAGTTAGCATATAATATAAGGAATAGATAACAGTTAGTGTATAGTATAAGGTAAAGATAATGTTGTGGTATTTAGTGGATATTAATTATTAATAGTCAAGTTTGGCGATAATAGTTAATATCGGACCTCAATAGAGGTGTAGGGAGAAATCCTCCTTTGATACTATAAATGTAGTAATTTGCAGGAGGGAACCTTGTCCTTTTTTCACCAACCATATACAGATATGCAACATCAACTTCATCTTTACCAAAGTCCACCAAACTTTCAGAATTAACCTGTATGTAAAAGAGAACATAAAAATACAAAACATTAATTTGACCAACATAACAATTAAGTAGCAGATCAACTAAAGGATGTACTTTTTCAGTGTGATTGACAAGTCAGTAACTCAGAAGAGAGGGGAATAGTTCGTTCTGATTGGCTGAAAAAGGTACACAATTCCCTCTCTACCCAGATGAAAAAAGATTGTATCATTCAGCGCTTAGACTTGTTTTTAGTTATAGAAAGATGCCAGCCGGCTTCCACGAATTGAGTGTCTGGGAGGATGAGTGGGTTCTATCAGTGTGATGTTCCAGTTACGCATGAGGTTTTCTCCCTCTTCCAAGGAGGTAACCGTGTGCCACTCTCCTCTGTAAATTATAAGAAGCTACGGCAGGAAACCCTATCTATATGCCACTTCCTTTTGTCTCAGAGTGAAAGTGATGGGATTCAATAATCTATGGAAACACAGAGTCAATGCTGAAACATCTGCGAAGATTTAATTTGTTGATAAGGGTGTGGGTGTTCTTCCTTCCTTCTAGAAAAGAGTAGTGCAGCGCCCCAGAGTCCTGGTCGTTGCAGTACTGTGGCTCCGCCACTAAGGGGAGCCATGGTGCGTTCGATGGCACTGAAGGAGTTTCTCCAATCAGGTATCACAGACACCAATATGTTTCACAGCTGGGCCTCCGGGGGGAGCTAAGGGTGCTATTCATTAGGCCACTCCCCACCATAGTGGGTAAACTGGGGGTCAGGCAGGAAGTTAGTAGAGAAAGCTGACTGGATCGAACGAAGCAACACCTAGTGAGAGAGGGTGTTGTGGAGGAAGAGACAGTAGGGTCTCTGCCAGGGGTGGGATCCTGGCAGAGGCTTGGCATTGAAAGAACGTAACGGGACCGTGCCTGCTCAGAATAGCGGCGGTGCCCTAAGAAAGGATTAGAAGCGAGATAGATTGTGCTGAGTGAGAAACGAAATCAAGCAGAAGGAGAATACCAGCAGGGGTTTTGTTGAAAGAGGCAGCACCTTGCTGAGGCGCATTACCGGTGGCCGGAACGCCGAGGGAGTGGAATAATATACAGCTTTAAGCCATACTCCAAACAGCGGCAGGACAGTCAGTCTCAGGCGGGCTGTCTACCACATATCACCTATGAAGTCTTGGGGGGCAATTGCGGGAGAGGGGCGTCTCTAGGGTCCCGGAAGAACTCCAGGCCTACCTGACAAACGGGTGCCGTTCTTACTGTAACATCAGGAAGGGACGGAAGATTAGCAGAAGATCAGTTAATCGAGTTGTGAGGGAACTTAAGAAACAGACACAACAGTTGTGGGGTACTTTCCGTAAGCACAGCAGGGAAGGACTACAACACAAAGCGCTAAGAAGGAAGGCACTGATTTCCACCTGTGAGGAGAACTCTGGAGGTGCCATTGGACCGGCCGGACTTGCGCAGCCTGGTGGACCGGATTCCGGACTGAGGACCGAGAGATCTCCAGTAAAGAGGTAAAGAGACTGCAACCTGGTGTCCTCGTTATTTACCGCGACCTGCACCCCACAACTGCACCGCTACACCACCGTTAACAGCACCTATTTACAACGGACGTCCCCCACTGACAGACAGGGCCACGGACCGGGTCTAGCCACCGTGACAACCCCAGGACTGAGATCCCAGAGGCCCGGCTCCGGGTACCCCTCGGCCCTGCGGCGGTGTGGGGGCGCTCCGCAACTTGGCGTCACGAACAGGATCTACTTAAGCCTGAAGAATCAGGTCATGTGTGCCTAGAGACTGTGATTTGTTGTGCATGAACTGTGGCTTTATTGAGAGACTGTGTGCTACCATTGACCAATAGAAGTTCCCGCCAAAAGCCACCGCCATTGCTACTTTGGAGAAGAAGGAGGGCGTGCTATGGGAGGAGACTACCAGAATGGCGCGAGAAATGGATACCGCCCTCTGCGCTTCGGGCTGCAAGGAGATGACCTGCCCCAAAGCAGAAGACAACCTCCTGATTTGCAACGGCGGGAAGCAGGAGATGGAGAAGCCCGACCTCGGAGAAATGGCGGAGTCAGGTGCATGCACTGCCACCGACTATCAGGCAGCGATGATGAACAGCAAGTGCCTGAGCGAGGAAGGGACAGTCCCGGCTTACCCTCGTTCACTGGAAGTGGACCCGTGTCCTCTACAGCCGGCGGATCCGAAGCCCTTGGAACAGATAGCGGGGCCGAGTTCCCCAATCCTGGCCTCGGAGTCAGCGGAGGAGGAACCACAGCGAGCGGAACAGCGTTCGAGGACCGCATCGGAGGAGCTGCGGTCCGGGCTGCGGCCGACTCCAGCGTTCTCGTCAATGGATCAGATCGACATCGGTGGAACCACATCAGGTGTAGGTACGGAAGATACCCCTGCCTCCCCGCTCGATCTCGCTCCCGCGACCGACCCCCTTCACAACAGTAGCTGCCTCTTGATGGCGGGAATGGTGGCATCATCCCTCGAAGTAATGAAGGGTCTGGTATCCCCGCCACCGACCGCAATGGGAGAGTTCCTAGATGTGAGCTCGGAGGGAGTGATTCTCCGGTGGGAGGCCCCCCCGGATTGAGCCGAATGGGGTTTGGAGAAGAGGTCACGCCATTGCCGTGCTCACTTGGGAGCAATATAAGCAGTGCCTGATTTCCCAATGGAAAGACTGGAAAGAGATGGGACAAACCCCCGCCGCATCAGCCGTGAACCAGGGTCTGAAGCCTGTACGGTCAGGAGATACCCGCCATCGGAGTGCCCAGGAAGGGTGTGCCCATAACGTTCGCCGACGTGGACCTGAGAGAGTGTCATCTACTACTTCAGCTGTGATTGAACCAAATGTAGCAGAGCTTACCAACATTGCCACTGCACATGTCATTGCAGCAACTGAGCTGGCAGCTAGGATCCGTCTTCAGGTTCAGGTATCAAGCGGTCTGACTGCACCGGGAAGACCCACCAGTGACACTGGCGCGACATTAGCCGGGAGCCAGGGGCCAAGGCCACCTGAGCAAGAGTAAACCTCGGAAACCTGAAAGTGTAAATAGTTACTGTTTGTTCTTTAAGTTGCTGCTAAAACCCGTCCAGGGTAAACTTTAAAAAGGTGACCCCTTTGTTGACCCGGGGTCACTATTGTTGTTTTCTTGAAGTTTTGCACAAAGTTACACAAACTGCGAAATCATGGACTGTGCATGATTTGAACTTTCTTGTAAATAGTTTGCACCTTCTTAAAGGTGCTTCCTACTGGTTTTGTTAAAAGACATTTTGCGAAGATACCATTCCGGAGCCTTTGCATGGACTGGTAGGCTGAGAAGAAGAGCTACCTCAGAAAGACTTGATCTCCTCTTAAAGGGGAGGTTAGAATTGAACTTGAAAGTGATACTGTTTTAGAACAGTAATGTCGAGATAATGCTTTGAAGAAAATGTAACTGTTTTTCATGGAAAAGTTATGTGTGTTTAATTTGTTTAAAATGTGAAACCTAGATAATGTTCTTTGAAGAGAAAGATGCAGAAAGCCCGTAGGGGTAGATGTAGAGTTCCGTTTAACTGAAAGTAAAGAAGTAATAACGAAGGTGAGGATAGAAGGTAAACCCTGCGTCCCCATAGAAAGTTAGTTCGTTATTAAGGACAGAAAGTAGACCCGTAGGGGTTAGTGAGTGAGTCCTTATAGGAGCCAAGCAGAGTGGGCTCCATGCTCTCAAATTGAAAGGAATGTTATGTCTATACTATGTATAGTAGAGAAAGGCAGTAGGCCCTGGCTGAACAGGGCGGTCCTGTAAAAGAAAGGAGAGGCAGTAGGTCTGGTGCAATAGGGACAGGCGGTCCTGCAGGTTCAAAGTAGGAGAATGTGAAGTTACCTTGCCCTGTAATGTGATTATAGGAAGGCCTTTGATAAACTAAGAGTGTATGTTTCTTAAAGGCAATGTTAATTTATTGTTCCAGCATTTGCACTTAGGAGAATACCCGGTTGGGTAATGAGAGTTAATTGTAGCCTGTTGCTATGATATTTGATTATGTTTTGTAACGTTAAAAGTGTCCTCACCTCCCATAAAGGGAAGCCTGTTCAAGTATGCTTATTGTTTTGCACTCAACAAATTTGTATGTCTTTTTGCTAACCTGTATTGTTGTTTTCTTCCCAGTCCCGGAGTACTGTGTTTAACCAGGGGGGAGTGCAGCGCCCCAGAGTCCTGGTCGTTGCAGTACTGTGGCTCCGCCACTAAGGGGTGCCATGGTGCGTTCGATGGCACTGAAGGAGTTCCTCCAATCAGGTATCACAGACACCAATATGTTTCACAGCTGGGCCTCCGGGGGGAGCTAAGGGTGCTATTCATTAGGCCACTCCCCACCATAGTGGGTAAACTGGGGGTCAGGCAGGAAGTTAGTAGAGAAAGCTGACTGGATCGAACGAAGCAACACCTAGTGAGAGAGGGTATTGTGGAGGAAGAGACAGTAGGGTCTCTGCCAGGGGTGGGATCCTGGCAGAGGCTTGGCATTGAAAGAACGTAACGGGACCGTGCCTGCTCAGAATAGCGGCGGTGCCCTAAGAAAGGATTAGAAGCGAGATAGATTGTGCTGAGTGAGAAACGAAATCAAGCAGAAGGAGAATACCAGCAGGGGTTTTGTTGAAAGAGGCAGCACCTTGCTGAGGCGCATTACCGGTGGCCGGAACGCCGAGGGAGTGGAATAATATACAGCTTTAAGCCATACTCCAAACAGCGGCAGGACAGTCAGTCTCAGGCGGGCTGTCTACCACATATCACCTATGAAGTCTTGGGGGGCAATTGCGGGAGAGGGGCGTCTCTAGGGTCCCGGAAGAACTCCAGGCCTACCTGACAAACGGGTGCCGTTCTTACTGTAACATCAGGAAGGGACGGAAGATTAGCAGAAGATCAGTTAATCGAGTTGTGAGGGAACTTAAGAAACAGACACAACAGTTGTGGGGTACTTTCCATAAGCACAGCAGGGAAGGACTACAACACAAAGCGCTAAGAAGGAAGGCACTGATTTCCACCTGTGAGGAGAACTCTGGAGGTGCCATTGGACCGGCCGGACTTGCGCAGCCTGGTGGACCGGATTCCGGACTGAGGACCGAGAGATCTCCAGTAAAGAGGTAAAGAGACTGCAACCTGGTGTCCTCGTTATTTACCGCGACCTGCACCCCACAACTGCACCGCTACACCACCGTTAACAGCACCTATTTACAACGGACGTCCCCCACTGACAGACAGGGCCACGGACCGGGTCTAGCCACCGTGACAACCCCAGGACTGAGATCCCAGAGGCCCGGCTCCGGAAACCCCTCGGCCCTGCGGCGGTGTGGGGGCGCTCCGCAGTAATAGGTCTTCTTTTATATGAAAGAAATGGATACAAGCCAAGACCTGTCTGGGCATTGATTCAGAAATATGCTCTGGGCGCTGTACCCTATGGATTCTGTCAATGATAGTGTTTTATCGGGGAGCAGTTAGGGATAGCTGCTTTAATCAAACCTTGAAGGAATCCCCTCAGTTCTTGAGGAGGCACATCTTCTGGTATCCCTCTCAATTTTACATCGTTTCGCCTCGAGATATCTTTAAAATCCACAAGTTTATTTTGAATTGGTTCCAAATCATTTGAGAGTTCATTATGTGCATCATCAGCTTGTTATGTGATTTAGCAAAGTCTCCCATTTCATTTTCCATGTGAGATACTCTCTTATCTAGTTCCTTTGTTAGAGTTTGTATAGGCAATACTAAAGTGGCAAAGTCCTCATGCATAGAACTGCTGAAAGCTACCAGCATGTTTCTAAGTAAGTTGCCTGATGCTGGTTCATCTGATGTGGTGAACTGTGCCAGTGCAAGTGAAGTACTGGATGTAGCAGAGCTGGTTGATTCCTTTGCTGACACTTGCATTTCCTTCCACAGTCTTTGGCTGTGTGCAGCTAGGTTAACTGTTGGAGAGGAAATATCCCTCCTCCCCGATGAGACTACATCCTCCTCCATGTCTACCAGGACACTATATCTTGAACCCGGAGAGTGAGTTTGCTGCAGGGAAGGGCCCGGGAATCCAGTACTCACTGAGGGTGGAGAGCACAACTCCGCTGGAGGTGTCCGGGTCACAGGAGGCAGCACGTCGTCTGCAAAGACCCGGCTGTTATTGGAGGTCTCAGTGCCCTCCTTGCTCCTGTCTTCTGTGATGTAAATCTCTAGCTTTCCTTGATTCTTCTGATTTCTTCTACCTCAGGACATTATGCCAGGTATTAAATGAGTGGGATGAGCCACAAAAAAGTAGAATGAATGCTGCATACGTTGCTAAACTGACTCTGGGTGAAAGGGAGCTCAGTACTCATACGGCCATTTCAGTCAGCTGCCAGGCCACGCCCCCTATCTCTACCTTGTAATAACTGCAAAATGTTTTGTGAGGTCCCCATGATGGTCTTTTTCAGCGCGAATGATACATATCCCTTGGGTAATTTTTGGAAACCTTTCCACATTGTGCAATGGTGAAACTTGTACTCCCTATCTACCTATTGTAATAACTACAAAATGTATTGTCAGGTCCCCATGACGGTCTCTTTCAGAGTGTATGATACACACCCCTTGGGTAATTTTTGGAAACCTTCCTACCTTGAGAATAGAAATATGATCATTACACAATCTCTATACATGATATTACTATTTTGTTATTGTGTTGCCATTCTCACAATCTCTTTAAGGATGTATCTGAGAGCCTGATGTTGATTTTTGGGTCTGCACTTGGACATTGTGGGGCATCAATGCATTGATATGCTCCACACAATTCTTCAGGTTTCAGCCTTAGACAAAATAATAATATGAGTAATGAAACATGCTCTATATAAATGCTGCTAGCTTGAAAATCTTATCCACACATCCCTTTATGAAGGGAAATGCTACATAATACATGTGTTAGCATACGTCACATTCTGCACGCAAACGCACCAACACAGTAGGTGGGTGGAATGCCGGGGCACAAAATCTGTGTGAAACCATTGGCCCTTCCCATGTGTTACATCCTCTCCAATCTTCTGTCCAGGAAGGAGGCGCTGATGCCTCTTGCCCAAAACATGCGGTTGCACATAGCCAACAGTCAGCAACCACGTCCAGTTTATTGTCCCAGTGCAGAGTTTAATTGTCCCTTGTCAACATACAGTATATGCTTCTTCCCAAATTGTTAGATAGGGCATACATATTCGTTAGCACTTTACATTGTCCAGTGCTGGACAAAGACGATTGCTGGCTTTTCCAGGCTCCCAAATGAGACTTCTATCTCTTAATTAAATTGTAATTTCCCTAAAATTTTCTAAGTTTGGGTAAAAATAAAATTGCCGGTGGGGTATTGCCCAGTTTCTGTACATTTTAAGCACGTCTAAGAGACTGGGTTAATACGCTACACAGACCGATTCAGTTGACAGCTACAGTTAGGTCCATATATATTTGGACACAGACAACATTTTTCTAATTTTGGTTATAGACATTACCACAATGAATTTTAAACAAAACAATTCAGATGCAGTTGAAGTTCAGACTTTCAGCTTTCATTTGAGGGTATCCACATTAAAATTGGATGAAGGGTTTAGGAGTTTCAACTCCTTAACATGTGCCTCCCTGTTTTTAAAGGGACCAAAAGTAATTGGACAGATTAAATAATTTTAAATAAAATGTTCATTTCTAGTACTTGGTTGAAAACCCTTTGTTGGCAATGACTGCCTGAAGTCTTGAACTCATGGACATCACCAGACGCTGTGTTTCCTCCTTTTTGATGCTCTGCCAGGCCTTCACTGCGGTGGTTTTCAGTTGCTGTTTGTTTGTGAGCCTTTCTGTCTGAAGTTTAGTCTTTAACAAGTGAAATGCATGCTCAATTGGGTTGAGATCAGGTGACTGACTTGGCCATTCAAGAATATTCCACTTCTTTGCTTTAATAAACTCCTGGGTTGCTTTGGCTTTATGTTTTGAGTCGTTGTCCATCTGTAGTATGAAATGACGACCAATCAGTTTGGCTGCATTTTGCTGGATCTGAGCACACAGTGTGGGTCTGAATACCTCAGAATTCATTCGGCTGCTTCTGTCCTGTGTCACATCATCAATAAACACTAGTGACCCAGTGCCACTGGCAGCCATGCATGCCCAAGCCATCACACTGTCTCTGCCGTGTTTTACAGATGATGTGGTATGCTTTGGATCATGAGCCATACCACGCCTTCGCCATACTTTTCTCTTTCCATCATTCTGGTAGAGGTTGATCTTGGTTTCATCTGTCCAAAGAATGTTCTTCCAGAACTGTGCTGGCTTAATGCTTATGAGTGGCTTGCACCGTGCAGTGAACCCTCTGTATTTACTTTCATGCAGTTTTCTCTTTATAGTAGATTTGGATATTGATACGCCGACCTCCTGGAGAGTGTTGTTCACTTGGTTGGCTGTTGTGAAGAAGTTTCTCTTCACCATGGAGATTATTCTGCGATCATCCACCACTGTTGTCTTCCGTGGGCGCCCAGGTCTTTTTGCATTGATGAGTTCACCAGTGCTTTCTTTCTTTCTCAGGATGCACCAAACTGTAGATTTTGCCACTCCTAATATTGTAGCAATTTCTCGGATGTTTTTTTTTTCTGTTTTCGCAGCTTAAGGATGGCTTGTTTCACCTGCATGGAGAGCTCCTTTGACCGCATGTTTACTTCACAGCAAAACCTTCCAAATGCAAGCACCACACCTCAAATCAACTCCAGGCCTTTTATCTGCTTAATTTAGAATGACATAACGAAGGGATTGCCCACACCTGTCCATGAAATAGCCTTGGAGTCAATTGTCCAATTACTTTTGGTCCCTTTAAAAACAGGGTGGCACTTGTTAAGGAGCTGAAACTCCTAAACCCTTCATCCAATTTTAATGTGGATACCCTCAAATGAAAGCTGAAAGTCTGAACTGCAACTGCATCTGAATTGTTTTGCTTAAAATTCATTGTGGTAATGTCTATAACCAAAATTAGAAAAATGTCGTCTCTGTCCAAATATATATGGACCTAACTGTATACACATATTGGAACATGGTCATTGCCACGCTAAGGCATTTACTTGAGCTCTGTATCATTGCCTGTCACCTGAGTAATCCACTCCTCAGACCTCATCGCTTTCTGGGACATATTCTGTAATTACTCAATTGTTGATCAAAACCATGCAAAAAATACAATCTTCCTGGTTGGGTAGTTTCCAGAAGAAGTGTGTAGGCTTGTGCAGATTCGTCAACGACACTCCTGTCTCTTTCCTTTGAGGAGGCGGCTTCCAAATAAAATTAGGTCTGTACATATTCCTGACATGGGTTTCAGGCCTGACAGACTGACCACAATACAGGCCCTCGCTTGCATTCATTGCATTCAGAATTTAATTCTAATGCTTTTGGTATGTGGAAGAATCAAATTCACTGATATTGAGCATACAGCTTCCCCAACTCCTGTATTATATTCACCTTACAGAGGCTCTACCCGCTAAGACAGTGGCTCCATTGGGATCCAGTGGCCAAAATGAACTGTGGAGCTCAGGTTTCATGGCACCTGCTGGCCCTCTGAAATTCTGAAGCAGGGCCACATAGTGACATGGCGATGGACTTGGTGGTGGCGGGCAAAGCCCAAAATTCATATGGGCAAGTTTTAGCTGTATTGTAAATTGATGAGGAATATGCATTCCACTATCTAGCTAACAATTTGGAATGAGGGAGTAACCTCCCAAATATAGAAGTCAGAGCTCTTCCTAATGTAAGATAGAGGGCCACTTGAGGACTCTTGCCAAACTCAGGTTTCACAGCACCTGATGGCCCTCTGAGAATGTGAAGCAAAGGCCATATAATGACATGACAGTGGACGTGGAGGTGGAGGGCAAAGCCCAAAATTCAAATGGACAAGTTTTAGCTGGCATTGTAAAGTGATGGGGAATATTTATTCCACTATCTAGCTTTCAATGAGGAATGAGGAAGGGACCTCAAAAATATAGGCGTAAGAGACCTCATGTTAAAGGAAAAACTAAATGCTTTTTGTGAACATATGGTACATGGGAGATAAATATAAGTATTTATATATATATATATATATATATATATATATATATATATATATATATATATATATATATAAAAATATTATTTTTTTTATTTTACCTCCGGTCACAGCTGTATGCTGACATGCTGTCATCTGACAGCATGAGAACGCAGTGCTCTGACCGGTGAAAGACTTGGTGTTTGGGATGCTGAACCAAAACTGTAAAATGGACTTTCTTGTGAACTCTGTGTTGGGGGTCTGTGCCCAAACAATAGGTGTTTGGTACGGTCTGCAAACTTTACTGTTTGGGTTCATCATCTCTAATTGCGATTCGTAACAAATTAAGCAAGGTTCACATTTGCGGGTGAGTCCGCAGCGTATCGTCCGCCACCACAAACACATGCAAAAACGCAAGCAAACGCATGATAACGCAGTGTTTTTTTTCCGCATCAGCTAACGCATGATGGCAAAAAAATGCAGCGTTTGCATTCGTTTGTATGCGTTTGCACTTTTTATGCGCATGTGTTTGATATTTCCAGGAGGGCGTGTCTAAATTAGTTCCTGGACATGCGCAGTCCAAAGTACGCAAGCACAGCGAACGCATGCTTACGCAAAGACATGCGCACACATGCGTTCCCATAGACAGTAATGCGTTTTTTAAAGCGCTCATCCGCATGTGCATGCCTGCTCATATTTGACAGAAATTTGCCACCTCAAAAATCCAATATGGTGCATTTGCTGCGCCCCACCGCACAGCGCGAAAAAACACATGTGAAAGCAAACGTGGGCGGATGCATGCAAACGCATTCACCTGTGTCTACAATGTTAAAGGTAGGAAATCAAGACGCATGCTGATGTATGCGTCAGAAACGCTGCGGACGCAACCGCAAATGTGAAACCAGCCTTAATGCACTGCAAATTTAATTTTTGGGAAATATTTTCCTAACCATGAAAAGTTGTATTTTAAAAGGTTGGATCATCTCTAATAAACAAACATAGAATAGATATTTTACTAAATATATAAATATTATTAAAACCATACATGTTTCGTGTCTCCAATATAGCAACAATCTGTACATTGAAATCAAATGTTGATAAAAAGACTTGTGTCTCCAGTTGTGCAAACCTAAAGAGCATTGTTAAGACAAGAAGCAAAATATTAGTGTGAGCAAATGCAAGCCAATAGGTGGCATAGGAACATGAAGTAAGTTTAGTGTACCTAATTAATTGTAACAAATTATTTTGCAATGTGCACCTTTTAAAATATGGGGTATAACTTTTTTATTTTTAAAAAAATTGCACACCTTTCAACACTTTTGATTAATATTTTCCTGTTTTGGTCATCCAAGTCCAACTTTTCATCATTGTCTTTATGGCGTCCTGTAAATAAAATATTAGTTACATCTAGAAAATTAACAATTCCATGGTACAATATAAGATAAATTAATATAAAATAATCTAAGATGTTTTCAATGGGTGGATGCTACTTATAATGCTCAGTGCGATTAAGCATATTCCAATGTTATTGGTTAATTATCAGACATGAATGAGTTTATTCTATTGAAAGTTAGATTATATCACTGATATTGAAATGCTTAAGGCTTACATTTCCATACTTGTAAAGAACTGGTCTACTTTAATCAGTTTCAATGGACAGGATTGTTGAAGAAAATATGTTATGCAAAAGTAAATTTTACATTTTAAATGGTTATTTCAAAGGTTGCATGAAATGAAGCTTCTCTTCTGATCTGCATCAATTAATAAAGGTACTGTAGGCAAGCTAGTCTGCCTTATCAAATATGTTCTTACAGAGCATAATAAAATCCAATTTACTAGTGAAATCCATTTAATTTAAAATCAAAGAAAGTAATCTCTGTGCTTTTCTCGTCTTGGGTTATACTATTGAAAAGAGATTAGGTGCTTTAACACTTATTAAAGTTGGAACAAGCTGTTCAAACAAGTTTAGAAACTTGCACACTGCTTGAAAACACATTTTCACACTATTTGCTTTCTAGGATCAATGTGAAGCAGAAACAGTACAGTTTTGAACCATCTTATATTTAAAGTAGTACTATATGGTGAACATTTCTATAATACAGTATATTGTATAGCACCATATATAGTGAATGCTATGATTTTACTCACTGCAATGGATATCTAAATATTTATGTTTCATGAGTAATTTATCCATTCACTTGCTCATTTATGCAATGCAAATCAGGCAATTTTATGAGAGCCACTTAAAGAGTACCTGTGACTTGCTTTAAATAATTGAGTTAAAAACCTTGTAAAAATCCTTGATCTCTCCTGATTCTGCTTTTTTTTCTGTTTTGCCTTGCATCGATCCATTGTAGAGATATATCATTTCTTGCTATTGAAGCACAGCTTGTGAAATCTCTGCTTGTAGTAGGGGTTTGTGAATTTTCTGCATAGTTTTTTCTGGGTGCTTGTACTTTCACTATTCCCTCCCAGATGCTTGCTCTACCAAGGTGTAATTAGCAGCATTTGGGAGGAATGGGTGAAAGCATCACTCCAGAGAAAACTCTATATAAGCCCAGTTGGATTGGAAGCTGTGATTTCACATACTGTTCTCCAAAAGCAACAAATGTTAGTATCTCTACAATAAAGTGACAGCACAAAATTGTCAAAAATATGTAAGGATCAGGGACTTTTACAAGGCATTTAACTAAATTTTTTTACAAGTCACAAGATCTCTTTCAAGGGATTGTCTCATCAGTGAAAACTAGGGATGAGCGAACGTGCTCGGTGATGCTCGGATATCAGTCAAGTATTAGGGTGCTCGGATGTGCTAAGCAAGCATCAGCCGGGGCTCAATTTCAAACTTGAATCCCACACCGCATGTTTGGTGCCTGTTACACAGCCAATAAGTATGTGGGGATTGCCTTTGAGTCACTTTAATGTCGTAGCCATCTTGGCAGTGGCATTACTGGGGTTGGCTGTGTGATTACAGTGTGATATCTTCAGGGTTAATAAAAGGACAGGCACAGCCAGGCTCGGCACACTGATGCCATTGCACAGCTCTGTTACAGTTGTTATTGGAGGGAGAGAATGCTTGTCCTGGTGTGTGCGTACACAGTTTAACTAACCTGAGTCCTGTAGTGTTGATACTGGTGCTGAAATTTAACCATCATACTAATAGTCTTGTAAGGGCTAATTTTCTGCTTTGCTGTTTGAATCAATTTGTATTTAGCCTAGGAAGGGAGAGAGGGTTGCAGGAGCACCGAAAGTGGCTGAATACGGTCTCTAGGCAGAAATTAGGGCTATATGCAGCATTTGACCACATTTTTATTTTTTGGGTGAAAAAATGACTATTGTCATCCATAGAATATTAGATGCTTTGCGGTACACTTCTGTGTTAAATAACACTCCAAAAAGGGATGAAAAATTTTCACGTATTCAATTTCTCATCCATATACTGTTACGTGCTCTGTGGAACATTTTGGTGTGATATAACAGTCCAAAAAAGCATTGAAATTTTTTTTTTCTGTATTCAATTACTCATGCATAAACTATTACGTGTTCTGTGGTACATTTTGGTGGCATATAACGCTCCAAAAAAGCGCTGAAACATTTTCATGGATTCAATTATTCATCTACATATTATTACATGCTATGTGGGATTATCACAGTTTCGGACTAACATAACCAGGAGAATGAATTACAATAATAATTTATTAATGCATATTAAAAAAAATCAAAGATGAACAATAAGAGATGATGTGACAATAAAACAGAAAACAGAGCACCCTATCCAAAGTGTTATGCTACAATATCCTATATATTATAATGAAAACAGTTGGACCAAAATAATGGGATTGCATAATAGCTAAACTCCAGGTCATCATAATATATAGGGTATTGTAGCACAGCACTGTGTACCCCCTGGTTAGGGCGCTCTGCTTTCAATTTTTTGTCACATCATCTCTTATTGTTCATCTTTACTTTTTTAATAAGCATTAATAAAGTATCACCACCTCCTGTCACCTCCAGCTCAAAAATTTTTCCAGAATCCGTCTTTTCCTCAACCCTCACTCTACCAAAATGCTTGTGCATGTCCTAATCATTTCTCACCTCGACTACTGCAACATCCTCCTTTGTGGCCTACCCTCTAACACTCTCGCACCCCTCCGTCCGTCCCTAATTCTGCTGCCTGACTAATTTATTGTCTCTCCTGCTTCCCCTCTTTGCAAATCCCTTCACTGGCTCCCAATTTCCCAGCGTATCCAGTTTAAACTACTAACACTGACCTACAAAGCCATTCATAACCTTTGTCCTCCGTATATTTCCATACTAATCTCTCAATATCTTCCCTCAAGTAATCTCCGGTCCTCCCAAGACCTCCTTCTCTCCTCTACGCTTATTAGCTCCTCACCCAATCGCCTCCAAGACGTCTCCGGAATATCCCCCATCATCTGGAATTCTGTGCCCCCACACGTCCGGTTATCCACCACATTTGGATCCTTCAAACGGAACCTGAAAACGCATCTCTTCAAAGAAACTTGCAACCTGTAATGACCACATAACCACCTCAACACCATCGGAGCTACCACAACCCCCGACCTACTGTCTCCTTCCCCACAGTCCTGTAGAATGTGAGCCCACAAGGGCAGGGTCATCTCACCGCTGTATCAGTCTGTCGTTGTTAGTTTTGTTTACTGTAAGTGATATTTGTATTTTGATGTAACCCCATCTCATGTACAGCACCATGGAATTAATGGTGCTATATAAATAAATAATGATAATAATTTTAATTAATTCTCCTGGTTCTCTTCTTTTGGCATCTTGTTATGTTAGTCTGAAACTGTGATAATCTAATTTTAAGTGCCAGCCACTTTTCATTATCTGGAACCCCTGTGGATAAATTAATGCTATTTGGGCAAGAAACATATTAGAATCACGCAAGACTCCAGAGTGACAGGAGGAATTTTTGAGTCAGAGTAAGCTATCGCGACAGTGGAAGCGGCGGGAGTGTGTGGTCTGGAACTGGACACTTTCCCAGAACCACCAAACCCAGGGTTATGGTCCTCAAATTGTAGGGCCAACATCACTGGTATGCGGTGGGTGTTATCCAAGAAGCAAGGGAACAGGATGACACCTTCTTGAGGAATGAATGGCCCTGAGAGAAACTCCTCAAGGCAACACGAGATGGTGTTACTACTACCCCAGATCACCTGACTGCACTTAGGGTTCCCCACATCCTTTATGGGAGCAGGTAATGGTGGAGGTAACACAGGGGGCTTTTGCCCATTGCTAAATGTCAGAGGCTCTGGTACTACCCAATGATGGTTCACTTAAAGTCCAGGTATCTGAAAATCATGCTTCAGAAAATAGGTAGGGGCAGCTTCCTGAGGAAGGAGATAAAGCAGCAGACATCTGAAGAGGAATACCCTGTTTTACCATCCTTATTATTTTTTCCTGGCTTTTCACTTTTTGCCAAGCCTTTATGAGTCTAGGAGTACAGCACCTACACTTTAAAAATAGTTGAATGAGGCCCACCAGTTGTCCCTTCTTGGATAACTGGATGACCCGCCATATAATTTTTTTCTGGCTTTGAACTTTCTGCAATGTTTTTATGAGTGTTGGAGTACAGCAACTACACTTTAAAACCATCAGTTGTTGCCTTTCAGTGGTCTATAGATGACTCCTTGTTAGTGATGAGCGAGCACTAAAAAGCTTGGGTACTGGTTACTCGAGTCAAGCAAATCGTAATGGAGTTTAATAAGTCAATGGGAAACTCAAGCTTTTTTATACTTTTTTGATAAAGCACATCATTTTACTGTTTACTGCAAGTGGAACAATGTTTACAAATAAAAGGACAAAGTAGTTACAGTCAAATACAGTGGAGGTTCAAAGCTATTTTGGGGTGTTTTTGTGCCTCTGGCCTTGACTGTGTGCAAACCATCATGAAATATGAAGATTCACAAAAGATTATATGGGTCATAATGAAGTGCCGGGGGTAAGAAAGCTGAGTATGCAACTTAGGTCATGGGCCTTCCAGCATTACAATGATCCCAAACATACTTCAACAAGCACCTAGAAATGGATGGAAAAAAAGCACTGTAGAGTTGTGGTAATTCCACCACTAGAAACTGTGAATTGACACATTAAATCAGTTAAATTTGCCTTCTTTGATGGATTTCTTAGTACAGATTTCCGTAAAAAATGATTTCTTGAGTGCTTGAAAAAAACAGAAGCAAATACATCAATAATCCATAACAAGATGCCTCCCATAAGCTATACCTACTGCCACACCTCGCCCTATATGAATTGTAGAGAAGAGCAGTATTATTATAGGATATAGAAGGGATTTGAACTGGCCATGAAAATATTTTTTCTTGTATGTAGCAGCAACTCTGGAGGAACGCAAGTAACACTGTCAGCTTTAAAGAATTTCTGAGTAAGGATCACCAAAAAAACATGATTCGCTCAATGAGTGCATGGAATGCCTAGAATTTGTAAGGCAATAATTTCTGACTAGATGCCTGTTATGCGCTATACCTACTGTCACACCTCACCTTATACGATAAACAGATAAGAGCAATATCATTATAACAGAATAGAATCTATTTGAATTAGCCCTGAAAAAAGCTATTAGTTTAGCATTACAGAATCAAGGACTGTTATTTCATCAACCCTGCTGGGGAATATAATGGAGCGTTTCACATCTAATCAGCCATATATGGAGGAGACCAGAATCTTCTGTACTTATTGTACAAACTCTCCTGTCCCGGGTGTGAAATCATGCATGCAGTGTGAGAATTCCCTATGTGATGACCACGTGATAGCCCACAATACCCTCGTACACTAAAGAGAAGGAGGAAGCAACTTAGCTTGACCAGAATCATAGATTAACACCAAACTCCCTCCAACATCACCAGAGAGAAAGTGGCAGACTGCTATCGCTCCAAGCCTTCACAAAGGAAAATGTGAATATCACTGGTGACTCCCTGAAGCAGACTAAGAGTCTATAAACACCCAGGTCCAGGTGTGTCAATTAGAGCCGGAAGCAGGTTACTACTGGGTCCAAGAGTCAGAAGGATTAAGAAGGCATCTGCAATGCGTAAGGCAGAGACCATGTGCAGCCAGACACTTGTCCATTTGTCTGTGGTTAAGTGGACCTTTCCAGGACCAGCATTGGTCAGGGCACAGCTACTGTTATGGGACACATGCTTATGTAATGCAGGGTCTGTACACCGGTAGAAATGGTGGCGGCTGGAGACCAAGTACTGAGGGACGGCAGCTGCCATGAGGTTGCGGAATGCATCCTTCTCCACAAACCTAAATGGCAACATTTCCAGGGCAAGCAGTCTATCCTTCCAAGGACTGGGGTAAGGACAACTGAATGCTGCACTGGGAAAAGGACGTGGACATGGTTGCTGACAGTGGTTGCAAGTATGCAATGATGGGTGCAGGGTGGGAGGCATCTTTGCCTGCGTCATGGGCAAGGGGATTGGTGTGGACCCAGAACAGAAGATGAGGCAGTAGTGGTACCCACAGATACTATTTCTGCACCCTGGCGTTCAGCCCAACTAGTCACCTGTAGGGTTGAGCGAAACGGGTTGGCCATTTTCAGAAGTCGCCGACTTTTGGCAAAGTCGGGTTTCATGAAACCTGACCCAACCCCTGTGTGGGGTCGGCCATGAGGTTGGCGATCTTCAGAATCTGGTATCGGAATTCCGATACCGAGTTCCGATATGTTTGCGATATCGGGAATCGGTATCGGAATCCATATTTAAGTGTAAAATAAAGAATAAAAATAAAAAATATTCATATACTCACCTCTCCGACGCAGCCCGATGTAACCGGCAGCTTCGGTACCTCAGAATGAGCGCTTGAAAGACCTTAGATGACGTCGCGGCCTGTGATTGGTCGCGTGGCGGTCACGTGACCGCCACGCGACCAATCAGAAGCCGCGACGTCATCTAAGGTGTTTCAAGCGCTTGAAAGACCTTAGATGACGTCGCGGCTTGTGATTGGTCGCGTGGCGGTCACGTGACCGCCACGCGACCAATCACAGGCCGCGACGTCATCTAAGGTCTTTCAAGCACTCATTCTGAGGTACCGAAGCTGCCGGTTACATCAGGCTGCGTCGGAGAGGTGAGTATATCAATATTTTGTATTTTTATTCTTTATTTTACACTTAAATATGGATCCCAGGGCCTGAAGGAGAGTTTCCTCTCCTTCAGACCCTGGGAACCATAGTATCCCATTGCACTGCATTGGGTTTCGTGTTTCGGCTGACCCCGACCCCGACTGTTTTATAGGATCGGCCGATTTCACTCGACTCGACTTTTGAGAATGTCGGGTTTCGTGAAACCCGACCCGATCCTATAAAAATAAAAGTCTAAAACCCTAGTCACCTGCTTTGCTATCATGAGCCTGAGCATGCTGGTGGTGGTTAGTCTGGTAGTTGTGCTGCCCCTTCTGATGCTGGCATGGCAGATGTTGCAAATAGACTTTTTTGCTTAACTGCACTCAGCATGGTGGGAGGAAGGAGGATCATGGTGAGGCTTATGTGTTCCAGAAGCATGGCTATTGAGACTGAACCGTGCGGAAGACAGGGTAGTGCTGGCAAAGTGACTGTAAGCATTATCTGCTATCATCAACAACCTTTTCATACTGATCTGTCTTCAAGAGAGGTGTTCTGAGCCCCCCTACAAAGTGAGACAGGAAGTTAGGTCAACATGATGTACGTGATTGTTGTGCTCCTGCCGCTGGCACAGTTTTACCTTGCCCGTAGCCTTAGCCTCTGAACTCACCATCAGTACCACATCCATTTCCCTGTCCCTTGCCATGAGCCTTGTCCATTTTAAATTACATATTATATATCGCTGGTGAGAAAACTGTGCAGTTTTGCTATCGCAGGAATATTTCCTCTCCTCAGGTGGACCTCTCACACTGCAGTATCAATATAGTGATGCTATTTCTAACCATCCAAGTCTGTGTTCTTTGTTTTAATGCCCAACTGGAGCAGTATAAATACGTATATTATTTAACTGCTGAAAGAACTTTTCAATGTTACTGTCGCAGGAAAATTTACTCACCTCAGATGGACTTCTTTCACTGCAGCATCAATATAGGGATGCTACTCCTAACCAACCAAGTTTTGCTTTTTTGTTTTCATTCACAACTGGAGCAATGCAAATGCTGACTAATATTTAATTGCTGAAAGAACTTTTCAGTATTACTATCACAGGTAAATTTGCCCACCTCAGATAGACTTCTCAATATTTTTATGCCATTTCTAACCAACCAAGTCTGGCTTTTTGTTTTGATGCAAAAACTGGAGAAGTATAAATGCTGTATAATATTTCCTGTGGAAACAAATTTGCAGCATTACTACTGCAGGAAAATTGGCCCACCCCAGATGGACTTCTTACTCTGCAGTATCAACATAGCAATGCTATTTCTAACCAACTAACTCTGACTTTTTATTTTGATGCACAACTGATGCAGTATAAATGGTGTATAAGATTTTTCTACTGAAAAATATTAGCAAGAATACTAGTACAAGAAAATTTGCCCACCTCACAAGGGCTTGCTACAGTGTCAGAGCAGTATAATGATGTTATTTCAATAAAACATCTCTGTTTTTTATTTTGATACAGAACAGGCAAGTACAAATGGCTTATATTTTTTATCTGCTAACAAAATGACAGTAATACTAGCACAGGAAAATCTGCCCACCTCACATGGACTTGTTACTGTGCCGTAGCAATAAAGCTATTCTTTTTCTAAAAATACAATTCTGGACTTTTTATTTTGATGCCTAACTGGCACAGTATAAACAGAGTATAATATTTGTCTCCTGAAAAAAGTTGTCAGGAATACTAGGACAAACAAATTTGTCCACGTTATATGTTACTTGTTACAGTGCCGGAGCAATACAGCAATGTTATTTCTTACCATCCAAGACTGTCTTTTTTATGCACAACTGATGCAATTTAAATGGCATATAGTATTTGTCTGCTGAAAAACAAATTGGCAGGAATACTAGAACACACAAATTTGTCCACCTTACATTGACTTGCAGTGTCGGAGCAATATACCTGTAGTGATGCTATTTTTTAAAAAAATCAACTCTGGCTTTGTTATTTTGATGCACAGCTGTCACAGTATAAATTATGTATATATTTGTCTGCTAAAAAATGGCAGGAATACTAGAACACGCAAATTTACCCACCTCACATGGATTTGCTACAGTACTGGATCAATATAGCAACTGCTGCAGTATAGATGGTGTATAATATTTGTCAGCTGAAAAAAATTGACATGAGAACTAGCACAGGAAAATTTGCACACCTCAAATATGCTTGATACACTGAAGTATCAATATAGCAATTCTATTGAGATCCAACCAAGTCTGGCTGTATTCTTTTGATGCACAACTGGCAGACTCTAAATGCCGTATGTTTCGCTGTTGAAAAAACTTTGCAGGATTGTGTTGAATAACCTACAGACATTGTCCGGTTGGCACCATTATACTGATTAAAATTATACCTTTGCTAATTAAATCCATCTTGTGATGGTTGTTTAACTTTTATTTTCAATTTTGAGTTAATGATATGCTTGTGCTTTGGGGCAGCCTGGGGGGGGTCTTCATGTGGTCCTCTGCTTAGCTATTCATTTGCCCCATATTTTACATAATGGATATTCTATTTATTGAACAAAAAACACCTTTGGCAGGCAGGCGCCAGTGCTGCTGCTTGATTGCTTGTAAAATGTGCATATACCGTTTTTTTCAGACTATAAGAAGCACTTTTTTTCCAAAAAATTTAAGGGGAGAATGGGGGCGCATCTTATAATCCAAATGTACTTACCAGGAGTGTGGTGGCAGCAGGAGTCGGGCGATTCGACCCTTGGCTGAGAAGAGGGGGTGTTCAAACACTGCAAAGCAATGATCTGACTCCCATCCCAGGCTAGTGTGGCAAGTTCGGCGGTGCTCGATGATGCAGGGGTTCCACCGATATATTGTGAAAGCCTGAAACTCCCGCACTTCCATTGCTGCAATGCAGTGACCTCCAGGAAATTGGCCGCCGAAGGTGGCGCATGTGCAGATTGAGATCTCGGTAATGAGATCTCGTCCGAGATCTTGGTGCCAAAATCTTAATCTGCACATGAGCCACTTTCACAAAATGTCGGCGGAGCCCGCACACCACAGCCAAACCTGCAAAACCAGCCTGGGATGGGTTTCAGATCATAGCTGGACAACTGAACACTTACTGTGACCCCACTCCACCAGTGCTGCCAATTCCCCGCCTCCCCAGTAAGCTGAATTCTTTCTGTAATATGGACCCCGATTTGACACATACATTTTTTGCCCTATTTTCCTTCTGAAAATTTGGTTTGCTTCTTATAGTCTGGTGTGTCTTATAGTCTGAAAATTACAGTAATTATTTTATTTGATGCTATAAATTAATTCATGTAATAAAACTGTCTCAAAATGGCGCCGGTGGCATTAGCAGCTATCGGCGATCAGATAAATGCTACTACACAGGGGACGGCGGCACCAGGAAAACATGAAGCATTCCTGTCTTAGCAGTGGAAACTGCAGACCCTCACACAGCATACTTCCACACAGATCTCCTCTATCCAGATGCCTGATGAAGGCCATGTATTGACTGCAATGTCTCTTAATTTTCTGGAATTTCTTCATTAAATAAATAAAGTTCTTAAATACACCTATATGAGTGCCAAGTAATTCTACATAGCAGCTGATGGATTTGGTTGTACTACTTGAGCACCACCAAAATTCCAGAAGTGCTGTATTTTCCTAATTACTTCAAGTCTGCATTTTAGTGCAGTGAGATTCCCACACTAAGGCATATTGATTGCGCATGTGCTGGTTCATGCATGTAGTTGTCAAATTATTGCAATTTTTGCCTCTACTGAGCTTTTTTTTGCAGATTTGACAAGCAACATGTGATGGGTCATCCTTTGCAGTCTCAAAAAAGACCCAGGCTAGGCAACCCTTGCCACCCTTGTGAACTGCACACTCACTACTGGTGCTGGCCACAGACAGAGTTGGGGCTGAGGATGCAGTACTTGTCATGGTTGCACCACTTTGTGTCTGTGTGGGAAGCTGCAACATAACCTCCTCATCTTCCTCCTCCTCCACCTTCTTTGCTGAGCTATTCAATTGCATACCTCTGGGTTCACACCAAGTGGGATCTACAAACTTATCATCATCCTCTCTGTTCTCATACTCCTTACCCTGAGAGTCCACGTGTGCCTCTGGTCTCTGAGTCTCATGAGGATCACCTCCACCCCTGGTGGTTAACATCTGGTGATGAGTGTCTGAATTCTGCTCAGACCCTATTTGTCCGGCTCTGGATCCAACATGAAAAAATTTTGAAAATCGGCGGAGGTGCTTTCGTTCTATAGATTCTGTGATTGTTTAAAGCAGACATCTGATGCCCATGGAATAGAATATGTGAACATGCAGAATGGCCTAAGTTTCCCCACAGACAGTTGAGCGTTTGGAAATTTTTAACACAGGGGGAACAAGAGTGCCACCTCTGAAGATTCTACTGTGTGTGATGTTAAGATGGAGGAAGAAAAGGAGAGGCATCTTGATGCAGTGCTTGCCATCCACTGTAGCACATTTTTTTTTTTAGCCTCATCTACAAGGCGTACCTCTGTGTGGCTGCCAAAAAAGGTAGTTGAGTTGCCCCGCCAGTAACAGATGTTGTCATTAGTCTTTGGATACAATGAAACAGTGTTTGCTCAGTTGAGCTTTCATTAACATTAACACCTAACCCACGTACACATCGAACACCAAGCCTATTCCCCCTTCCTACCACGACATTGCTTTTTCCCACTCATGTTGTAAGTAGCCTTCCCCCTTATAACCTGCTGTTTCACAACCTTAAGCCCACAGCTGTCAGTCACCTGTCACTAAATTAACAAATACTATTTATTTTCTTAGGTAGTGTGCCTGAACAACACGGTTATGCCTAACGAATTTTAAATGGAAACCTGGCCTTATGATTTGCGACTGAAACACAGTTTTATCACAAATAATTTGGATTAGCTAATTGACCCTCCAGGCTGCATCCAGATATAAAGCCTAATGATTTTGAAGAGCTTATCCGGCCTTATGATTTGTCTCTGAAACACAGTTTTGTCGCAAATGATTTGGAGTACCTAGTTGGGCTTCTTGGCTGCACCCCAATATTAGGCCTAACAATTTTTAAGAGGAAATCTGGCCTTATGATTTGTCTCTGAGACACAGTTTAATCACAAACGATTTGAAGTAGCTAATTGGGCCTCGTGGCTGCACTACAATATTCTTTTAACAGTTTTTAAATGGAGATGATTATGATTTGCCATTGAAACACAGTTTAATCACAAACTATTTGGATTAGTTAATTGGCCCTCCGGCTGCACCCCAATATTTGACGATTTTTAAGTGGAAATCTGGCCTTATGATTTTCTCTTAGACACAGTTTTATCACAAACAATTAAGAGTAACTAATTGGGCCTCGTGGCTGCACCCAATATTAGGCCTACAGCCAAAAAACAAAAATAACCCCTAAAACATAACTTTTATTAGTTAATGATAAAATTACCCATATATCAGGATCATGAATAAATAATAAACCAAACAGTCTTAGCCTTAATAGTAAAGCTTCTCTAGAGGTGGTGGAATGTGTGCTCTCCCTACCTTACCCTGCCTTGCCTTAGAGGCTGGCACCATCATCCCTTTATTTTATCATCAAGCCAGAGTACAGTGGAAGCAGTCATTTGATTGCAGGTAGAAGGCAAATGCACTCCACACTGTCTACGGACAGGTAAGCTTCACCGGAAGTGACGTAATTAAAAGCGGTACCATGATGATGCCACTGAAGTTGTAATGTTTCAGTGGGATGCAAGATGTGTTCCACGAATGCTCATGTGAGATATGGAATGATCTAGGTGAGCATAAGAGGATAGCACTTCACAATAAGTATATATAGAAGGAGTAGAAGGAATACTCTGGTGGGATTATATAAAAGAGAGATGATGGTGTGACCGATCATGCAGCCATTTATCATAAGTGGTCATTATGGGATGTTGCTCATTGTAGTAACTTTCCACTTACAAGCATTTTTGTCCTTTGATGAACCCTGGTCTATTTTCCTGTGGGAAATGCGTCGGGATGGGCTTGTATCACTGTATTGGATGAGTACATTCGCTATTATTTACTGCAATTTTTGATCACTATCATGATTCCTATGGATCATTTTTTTTGCATTGCCTGTATCTATTTAATTGTTTCATTTACATGTTATGTCTTATAATGTATGTCTCTATATGCAATGGCTATTATTAAGGCATTTAATTGATTACCTTATATGCTAAAAAAGTTACTTTCAATTGATGGTGACTCTACTGCTAGATACTTCTGTTCCCTTGTTTGGTCTATTATTGGTGCTTCCTGATCATATAAGCATCAATGGATTTATATTCACTGCTCAAAAAAATAAAGGGAACACTAAAATAAGACAACCTAGATATCACTGAATAAAATATTCCACTTGTAAATCTTTGTTCACTACATAGTGGAAAGCATTTAGAACAATAAAACATAAAAATTATCAATGTAAATTAAAATTAATATCTCACGGAGGCCTGGATTTGGAAAGATACTCAAAATCAAAGTGGAAAATCAAATTACAGGCTTATCCAACTTCGGTGAAAATGCCTCAAAACAAGGAAATGATGCTCAGTAGTGTGTGTGGCCTCCATGTGCCTGTATGACCTCTCTACAATGCCTGGCCATGCTCCTGATGAGGTGGCAGATGGTCTCCTGAGGGATCTCCTCCCAGACCTGGACTAAAGCATCTGCCAACTCCTGGACAGTCTGTGGTGCAATGTGGTGAATGGTGCGAGACATGATGTCCCAGATGTGTTCAACTGGATTCAGGTCTGGGGAATGGGCAGGCCAATCCATAGCTTCAATGCCTTTATCTTGCAGGAACTGCTGACACACTCCAGCCACATGAGGTCTGGCATTGTCCTGCATTAGGAGGAACCCAGGGCCAACCGCACCAGCATATGGTTTCACAAGGGATCTGAGGATCTCATCTTGGTACCTAATGGCAGTCAGACTACCACTGGTGATCACATGGAAGGCTGTGCGTCCCTCCAAAGAAATGCGACCACACACCATTACATACCCACTGCCAAACTGGTCATCCTGAAGGATGTTGCAGGCAGCAGATCACTCTCCATGGCATCTCCATACTCTGTCACGTGCTCAGTGTGAACCTGCTTTCAACTGTGAAGAGCACAGGTTGCTAGTGGCGAATTTGTAAATCCTGGTGTTCTGTGGCAAATGCCAAGCGTCCTGCACGGTATTGGGCTGTGAGCACAACCCCCATCTGTGGACATCAGGCACTCAGACCATCCTCATGGAGTCGGTTTCAAACCATTTGTGCAGACACATGAACATTTGTGCCCTGCTGGAGGTCATTTTGCAGGGCTCTGGCAGGGCTCCTCCTGTTCCTCCTTGCACAAAGGCTGAGATAGCGGTCCAGCTGCTTGGTCATTGCCCTCCTACGGCCCCCTCCATGTCTATTGGTGTACTGGCCTGTCTCCTGGTAGCGCCTCCAGCCTCTGGACACTACGCTGACAGACACAGCAAACCTTCTTGCCACAGCTCGCATTGATGTGATATCCTGGATGAGCTGCACTACCTGAGCCACTTGTGTGGGTTGTAGAGTCCGTCTCATGCTATCACGAGTATGAAAGCACAACTAACATTCAAAAGTGACCAAAACATCAGACAGAAAGCATTGGTACTGAGATGTGGTCTGTGGTCCCCACCTGCAGAACCACTCCTTTATTGAGTGTGTCTTGATAATTGCCAATAATTTCCATCTGTTGTCTATTCCATTTGCACAACAGCATGTGATATTGATTGTCAAACAGTATTGCTTCCTAAGTGGACAGTTGGTTTCATAGAACTTTGATTTACTTGGAGTTATATTCTGTTGTTCAAGTGTTCCCTTCTTTTTTTGAGCAGTGCAGTACCACTGTCTGTCATATACTGAAATTTTTTTTCTAATTGACGAATGCCATAGAAGGCATACCACAGTGAGAACTATTGTCTAATTTATTTCTATATGGTCTCTCTAATAGATATAGGTCATTGCACTATAGCCCTGTTATTGGTGTTGGTGATGGTATTCTGTTAGTTGTACTTTCAGGGTCATAAGGGAGAGTCAACGAACTCCATGGCAAGGCAGGGAAAGTTAGGGAGAGCATACATCCCACCCCCTCTAGAGAATCTTTACTATTAAGGCTAAGACTATTTGGTTTATTATTTCTCCTTGATCCTGATATATGGGTAATTTTACCATTAACTAATAAAAGCTATATTTTAGGGGTTATTTTTGGATTTTTTGGTTATAATCTATACATATACTTCTCTTCCTATATATTTTGGTTCATACAATATTAGGCCTAACAATATTTAAATGGAATTCTGACCTTTTGATTTGTCAGTGAAACACAGTTTCATCACAAAAGAATTGGAGTAGCTAACTGGGCCTCATGGCTGCACCCCAATATGAGGCATAACGATTTTTAAGTGGAAATTTGGCCTTCTGTTTGGCCACTGAAGCACAGTTTTATCCCAAATAATGTGGATTACCTAAGTGGCCCTCCATGCTGCACTCCAATATTAGATCTATCAATTTTGAAGTGGAAATATGCCCTTCTGATTTGTCACTGAAATACAGTTTTATCACAAATGATTTGGAGCAGCATATGGTGCCTCCGGAGACTGCCACACAGTTTTTGCACAATCTACTTCAATGCTGGAAGATCGATTTCAAACAGCACAGGATCCTCTCTATTTAAGTGACAACTTCACTTTTAGAAGCAGCACTAGCGCAGGAGCGACCTTTCTGCACTGTGACACTGAGACAATGGTGCTAGCAAAACAAGATGTCCGCTTTTATATGGACAGGGACATGTGACGTCAGCAGCCAATCACAGCAGACTTTGTGTCATGACATTGTGACCGATTTCTGTGCCCTGATTGGCTGCTGAAATCTATACACATAAAGTTATGGGGAAAAAAAGAGTAACCTCTCAATGTGCACTTCTAACCCTTACATATCCCCTCCACTTATCAAACATGTCCCCCATTCCACCCTGCTCATCATACAGCACCACTATCTTAGGCAAAGTAATCACAAAAGCATTCGTGGAAATGTGATGATTTACCGATCTGTGACCGAATGTTGCCGGCTGAGTAAAAATGCTCGTGAAAGCAAACAGGAAGCCAAATGTGCTACATTTGTGCCGAATTTGAAATTTGAAACGTTTTCCAAGCACATTCTCTCAGTGCTACACACCCACACATCTAGATAAAATCCATGAGGGGTCTAGATTCCACAATGGGGTCACTTGTGGGCGGTTCTACTATTTAGGCACATCAGGGGCTCGTCAAATATGACCTGACACCCACAGACCATCCCATCAAAGTCAAAACATCACTCCTTGCTTCTTTTCCGACCGTGCACCCAAACAGTAGTTTTCTTCCCCCATATTGGGTATCTACTAGTGACGGGTGAGCACTAAAATGCTTGGGTGCTCGTTGCTCGGGTCGAGCATATTGAAATGCTCGGGTGCTCGACCCAAGCAGCGAGCCCAATGTAAGTCTCAGGGAAACTCAATCATTTTTGCGGTGGCCCCACCCTGGGGTCTTTAGAGGGTCTAAAAACTGCAGAAATCAATGGGAACAGTGCTCAAATGACATGGCAATTTAATGGGGAAGACCCCTGGAAGCATTTCTGACTACCAGGTCACTGTTGTGAACAATGTTGTCAGAGTGATACGCCACTTGTACAGACTCACAATAAAACATACAAAAACTAAACCAAAATGGATTTTCCTGGGAAATATGTTAAGGAACATCCTTTCCAGGGTAATGATTTTTGTATAAGGCAAAAAGAAATAACTCCAAGCAAAAATGCTCCTCAACACTTTGGGCTATGTTCACACGTAGCGTTTTTGATGCATTTTTCAACTTTAGCATTGCTTTCAACCAAGAAAAATGCATTCACTGAGAAATGTCATTTTAACGTTTTACAACCTTATTTGGCCATGTGGTGTGTGACACATCATCTGATACATCCTGTTTCATTTATGAAGGAGGGACTCTGAAAGTCACAAATCCTATTTTTATAAGGCCATCAGGCAGCCTTTACTATTCTTAAATGGCCATCAGTCAGCCCTCACGTTTCTTAGAGAGCCATCTGTTGTTCCCATTATTAAACAGTGGGTCTCCTATGATGTTATTGCATATGCAGTGAGCGGCAGGGCTGCCCAAAATTTGGAAGCACCCCAATAACCCTTTGAACACACGTACAGGATGGCCACATGAAACCAAAGTTCCCTTTATTAGTAATCTGCTGAAGCACCGCAAGGGCGGCGGAAGCTATAGCTGACTCTCTAAAATGGACACACAGGCGGCATACTTTCTCAAGCAGATCCGGCAGCTCTGGGTAGCTTTAGAGAAACTGTTGAACAATGAGATTAAGCACATGGGCCAGGCATGGTATGTGTGTGAGCTCTCCTCGCCTCAAAGCCTCCACAAGGTTCTGGCCATTGTCACACATGACGATGGCTGGTTGTAGGTTCAGCGGTGTCAGCCATAGATCTGTCTGCTCTTTCAGAGCTTTCCACAACTCTTCAGCATTGTCATTGTGCAGTTTGTCACCTAAGCAAATCAGCTTCAGCACAGCCTGTTGCTACTTTGCTGAGGCAGTGCTGCAGTCCTTCCAGTGATTGATCTGGTCATTTCAGAGATGGAAGCTGAAGAGGAGGTGGAGGATTAGGTGCAGGAGCAGTAGACTGTGGTGGCAACCCTGATTGACCTAGGGCCTGCAATCCTTGGCATCAGGAGGACATGTTCCATCCCAAGGTTTGACTGGATCCCGGCTTCCACAATGTTAACCCAGTGTGCCATCAGGGAGATGTACCGGCCCTGCCCACAAGCACTTGTCCACATGTCTGTGGTTAGATGGACTTTTCCAGTAACTGCATTGTTGATAGCAAGGCTAATGTTGTGGGACACATGCTTGTGTAATGCGGGAACAGCACACCAGGATAAATAGTGGTGGCTGGGAACCAAGTACCGAGGGACAGCCACCGCCATCAGGTTGCAGAAAGTTTCCATCTCCACGAAAATAAAATGCAACATTTCGAGCACAAGCAGATGAGAAATGTGAAAATTTAGTAGCATGGCCTGTCAGTTGTTGGCTACATTTTTACGCTGGCATTCCAAGGATTGGGGTATGGAAAACTGAACACTGCGCTGGGACAAGGACGCCGTGGATATGCTTGATGATGGTGCTAGTTGAATGTGTGCAACGACAGGTGCAGGGTAGGAGGCATCTTCGACTGCACCATTTACAGGGGATTGGCTTTCATGCACAACAGCAGAAGAAGCAGTGGTGTCACCCGCAGACTCTGTTGGTGGACCCTGTGGTTTGGCTCACAAAGTCGGGTGCTTTGCTGCCATGTGCATGATCATGCTGGTGGTGGTCAAGATGGTAGTTTTGCTACCCCTGCTGATGCTGGCCTGGCAGGTGGTGCAAATGGCCTTTTTGGGGCTATTGGCAGAGTCTTAAAAAACAACCAGACTCAGGAAGAACTAACAGTTGGACTGGCAACATCCGTCGTGTTGGTGTTATGGGTAGTGTTGAGCGATACCTTCCGATATCCAGAAGTATCGTATCGGATTGGATCTGCCAATATCCAAAAAATATCGGATATCGCCGATACCGATACCCGATACCAATGCAAGTTAATGGGACACAAATATTGGAATGTAAATAAGCCCTTTCGGTGCTTCTACATCCTGTTCCAGAGGGGGGAGAGTGTGGGCGGTGCGTGGGCGGACACTGTGCATGTCTGTGTGTGCGGGTGGGGTCAGTGCGAGCCTGCCGGGGCTCTGTGCTCCCTGCTGGGGCTCTGTGCGGGCTGCTGGGGCTCTGTGCGGGCCTGCCGGGGCTCTGTGCTGCCTGCCGGGGCTCTGTGCTGCCTGCCGGGGCTGTGTGTGGGCTGCCAGGGCTCTGTGCGGGCTGCCGGGGCTCTGTGCGGGCTGCCAGGGCTCTGTGCATGTGTGCAGCCATCGTCCGATGGGACTACAAGTCCCATCGGACGATGCCTGCTACAGTGACAGTGATTGACACATTAGCCAATGATGGGACAGTAGTAGTCCCATCATCCGGCTAATGTGTTAAATGTAAAAAAAAATACTACATACATACTACATGCTACATACATGCTACATACATGCTACATACAACATACATACTACATGCTACATACATGCTACATACATGCTACATTCATGTTACATACATAAAACATACATACTACATACATCCTACATACATACTACATACTACATACATACTACATACATGCATACTACATACATACATACAACATACATACTACACACATACATACTACATACATACATACAACATACATACTGCATACGTACATACATACTACATACATACATACTACATGCATACATACTACATACATACTACATACATACTACATACATTACATACATAATGCATACATACATGCTACATACATACATACCACATACATACCTGTTATGACCCCAATGGCGAGGGTCTCAGAGGTACGTGGAAGTCTGCAGAATACAAAAATCCAGCTCATAGGGCAGTGGTAACTGGGTTGACCATATATCTACTCCTAACGCCAACACTAGAAGTAGCCGGGGATCATTCCTACGTTGATTCTAGATGACACGCTCCAGCCGGAGAATCTAGCTACCCCTAGTAGAGGAAAACAAAAGACCTTTCTTGCCTCCAGAGAAGGGGACCCCAAAGCTGGATAGAAGCCCCCCACAAATAATAACGGTGAGGTAAGAGGAAATGACAAACACAGAAATGAACCAGGTTTAGCACAGAGAGGCCCGCTTACTGATAGCAGAATAAAGAAAGGTAACTTATATGGTCAACAAAAACCCTATCAAAATCCACACTGGAAATTCAAGAACCCCCGAACCGTCTAACGGTCCGGGGGGAGAACACCAGCCCCCTAGAGCTTCCAGCAAAGGTCAGGATATAGATTTGGAACAAGCTGGACAAAAATACAAAACCAAAACAAATAGCAAAAAGCAAAAGGCAGACTTAGCTGATATAACTGGAACCAGGATCAGTAGACAAGAGCACAGCAGACTAGCTCTGATAACTACGTTGCCAGGCATTGAACTGAAGGTCTAGGGAGCTTATATAGCAACACCCCTAACTAACGACCCAGGTGCGGATAAAAGGAATGACAGAAAAACCAGAGTCAAAAAACTAGTAACCACTAGAGGGAGCAAAAAGCAAATTCACAACAGTACCCCCCCCTTAGTGAGGGGTCACCGAACCCTCACCACGACCACCAGGGCGATCAGGATGAGCGGCATGAAAGGCACGAACTAAATCGGCCGCATGAACATCAGAGGCGACCACCCAGGAATTATCCTCCTGACCATAGCCCTTCCACTTGACCAGGTACTGAAGCCTCCGCCTGGAGAGGCGAGAATCCAAGATCTTCTCCACCACGTACTCCAACTCGCCCTCAACCAACACCGGAGCAGGAGGCTCAGCAGAAGGAACTACAGGCACAATGTACCGCCGCAACAAGGACCTATGAAATACATTGTGAATAGCAAACGACACAGGAAGATCCAGACGAAAAGATACAGGATTAAGGATTTCCAATATCTTGTAAGGCCCAATAAAACGAGGTTTAAATTTGGGAGAGGAGACCTTCATAGGAACAAAGCGGGAAGAAAGCCATACCAAATCCCCAACGCGTAGTCGGGGACCCACACCGCGGCGGCGGTTGGCAAAGCGCTGAGCCCTCTCCTGTGACAACTTCAAGTTGTCCACCACATGATTCCAGATCCGCTGCAACCTATCTACCACAGAATCCACCCCAGGACAGTCAGAAGGCTCCACATGACCCGAAGAAAAGCGAGGATGGAAACCAGAGTTGCAGAAAAAAGGCGAAACCAAGGTGGCGGAACTAGCCCGATTATTAAGGGCAAACTCAGCCAACGGCAAGAATGTCACCCAATCGTCCTGATCAGCAGAGACAAAACACCTCAAATAAGCCTCCAAAGTCTGATTGGTTCGCTCCGTCTGTCCATTAGTCTGAGGATGGAAAGCAGACGAAAACGACAAATCAATGCCCATCCTACTACAAAAGGATCGCCAGAACCTAGAAACGAACTGGGATCCTCTGTCTGACACAATATTCTCAGGGATGCCGTGCAAACGAACCACGTTCTGGAAAAACACAGGAACCAGATCGGAAGAGGAAGGCAGCTTAGGCAAAGGAACCAAATGGACCATCTTGGAGAAGCGATCACATATCACCCAGATAACGGACATGCCCTGAGATAGCGGAAGATCAGAAATGAAATCCATGGAGATATGTGTCCAAGGTCTCTTCGGGACAGGCAAGGGCAAGAGCAAACCGCTGGCACGAGAACAGCAAGGCTTAGCTCGAGCACAAGTCCCACAGGACTGCACAAATGACCGCACATCCCTTGACAAGGAAGGCCACCAAAAGGACCTGGCCACCAGATCTCTGGTGCCAAAAATTCCCGGGTGACCTGCCAACACCGAGGAATGAACCTCGGAAATGACTCTGCTGGTCCATTTATCCGGGACAAACAGTCTGTCAGGTGGACAAGACTCAGGCCTATCAGCCTGAAATCTCTGCAACACACATCGCAGATCCGGAGAAATAGCTGACAAGATAACTCCATCTTTAAGAATACCAACAGGATCAGCGACTCCAGGAGCATCAGGCACAAAGCTCCTAGAAAGAGCATCGGCCTTCACATTCTTTGAACCTGGTAAATACGAGACAACAAAATCAAAGCGGGAGAAAAACAATGACCAGCGGGCCTGTCTCGGATTAAGGCGTTTAGCAGACTCGAGATACATCAGATTTTTGTGATCAGTCAAGACCACCACACGATGCTTAGCACCCTCGAGCCAATGACGCCACTCCTCAAATGCCCATTTCATGGCCAACAACTCCCGATTGCCCACATCATAATTTCGCTCGGCAGGCGAAAACTTCCTGGAGAAAAAGGCACAAGGTTTCATAACAGAGCAACCAGGGCCTCTCTGCGACAAAACGGCCCCTGCTCCAATCTCTGAAGCATCCACCTCAACCTGAAAGGGAAGTGAGACATCGGGCTGGCACAAAACAGGCGCCGAAGTAAACCGGCGCTTCAACTCCTGGAAAGCCTCCACGGCAGCAGGAGCCCAGTTAGCTACATCGGAGCCCTTCTTGGTCATATCCGTCAACGGTTTCACAATGCTAGAAAAATTAGCGATAAAACGACGGTAGAAGTTAGCGAAACCCAAGAACTTCTGAAGACTCTTAACCGACGAGGGCTGAGTCCAATCAAGAATAGCTCGGACCTTGACTGGGTCCATCTCCACAGCAGAAGGGGAAAAAATGAACCCCAAAAAGGGAACCTTCTGTACACCAAAGAGACACTTTGAGCCCTTGACAAACAAAGAATTTTCACGTAAAATTTTAAAGACCAACCTGACCTGCTCCACATGCGAATCCCAATCATCAGAAAAAACCAAAATATCATCCAGATAAACAATCAAAAATTTATCCAGATACTTCCGGAAAATGTCATGCATAAAGGACTGAAAAACTGAAGGCGCATTGGAGAGCCCAAAAGGCATCACCAAGTACTCAAAATGACCTTCGGGCGTATTGAATGCGGTTTTCCATTCATCACCTTGCTTAATGCGCACAAGGTTGTACGCACCACGAAGGTCTATCTTGGTGAACCACTTGGCACCTTTAATCCGGGCAAACAAGTCAGACAACAGCGGTAAAGGATACTGAAATTTGACAGTGATCTTATTTAAAAGCCGATAATCAATACAAGGTCTCAAAGATCCGTCCTTTTTTGCCACAAAAAAGAATCCCGCACCAAGGGGGGAAGAAGACGGACGAATATGTCCTTTCTCCAGAGACTCCCTGATATATGAACGCATAGCGGTATGTTCAGGTACCGACAGATTAAACAGTCTTCCCTTAGGAAACTTACTGCCTGGGATCAAATCTATAGCACAGTCACAGTCCCTATGAGGAGGCAGTGCACTGGACTCAGACTCACTGAAGACATCCTGATAATCAGACAAATACTCCGGAACTTCCGAAGGCGTAGAAGAAGCAATAGACACAGGCAGGGAATCCCCATGAATACCACGACAGCCCCAACTTGAGACTGACATAGCCTTCCAGTCCAGGACTGGATTATGGGTCTGTAACCATGGCAGCCCTAAAACAACCAAATCATGCATTTTATGTAAAACCAGGAAACGTATCACCTCGCGGTGTTCAGGAGTCATGCACATGATAACCTGTGTCCAATACTGCGGTTTATTTGCTGCCAATGGCGTAGCATCAATACCCCTAAGAGGAATAGGATTTTCTAATGGTTCAAGAGTAAAACCACAGTGCTTAGCAAATGACAGATCCATAAGACTCAGGGCAGCACCTGAATCTACAAACGCCATGACAGGATAAGACGACAGTGAGCAAATCAAAGTTACAGACAGAATAAATTTAGGTTGCAAATTACCAACAGTGACAGGACTAACAACCTTAGCTATACGTTTAGAGCATGCTGAGATAACATGTGTAGAATCACCACAGTAGTAGCACAAGCCATTCCGGCGTCTATGAATTTTCCGCTCATTTCTAGTCAGGATTCTATCACATTGCATTAAATCAGGTGTCTGTTCAGACAACACCATGAGGGAATTTGCGGTTTTTCTATCACATTGCACCGAATTAGGTGTCTGTTCAGACAACACCATGAGGGAATTTGCGGTTTTGCGCTCCCGCAACCGCCGGTCAATTTGAATAGCCAGTGCCATAGTATCATTGAGACCTGTGGGAATGGGAAAACCCACCATAACATTCTTAATGGCTTCAGATAGGCCATTTCTAAAATTAGCGGCCAGTGCACACTCGTTCCAATGTGTCAGCACGGACCATTTCCGAAATTTTTGGCAATACACTTCAGCCTCGTCCTGCCCCTGAGACATAGCCAGCAAGGCCTTTTCTGCCTGAATCTCAAGATTGGGTTCCTCATAAAGTAAACCGAGCGCCAGAAAAAACGCATCAATATCAGCCAATGCCGGATCTCCTGGCGCCAGCGAAAAAGCCCAATCCTGAGGGTCGCCCCGTAAGAACGAAATAACTATTTTTACTTGCTGAGCAGAGTCTCCAGATGAACAGGGTCTCAGGGACAAAAACAATTTACAATTATTCACAAAATTCCTAAACTTAAACCTGTCTCCGGAAAACAGTTCAGGAATCGGTATTTTAGGTTCTGACCTAGGATTTCTGATAACATAGTCTTGTATGCCCTGCACACGAGTAGCCAGCTGGTCCACACTTGTAATCAAGGTCTGGACATTCATGTCTGCAGCAAGCATAGCCACTCTGAGGTAAAGGGGAAGAAGAAAGAAAAAAAAAAAAAAAAACCTCAGAATCTTCTTTCTTATAATCCCTCTTCTGCAACGCATTAAACATTTAATACTGGCCTGGCAAACTGTTATGACCCCAATGGCGAGGGTCTCAGAGGTACGTGGAAGTCTGCAGAATACAAAAATCCAGCTCATAGGGCAGTGGTAACTGGGTTGACCATATATCTACTCCTAACGCCAACACTAGAAGTAGCCGGGGATCATTCCTACGTTGATTCTAGATGACACGCTCCAGCCGGAGAATCTAGCTACCCCTAGTAGAGGAAAACAAAAGACCTTTCTTGCCTCCAGAGAAGGGGACCCCAAAGCTGGATAGAAGCCCCCCACAAATAATAACGGTGAGGTAAGAGGAAATGACAAACACAGAAATGAACCAGGTTTAGCACAGAGAGGCCCGCTTACTGATAGCAGAATAAAGAAAGGTAACTTATATGGTCAACAAAAACCCTATCAAAATCCACACTGGAAATTCAAGAACCCCCGAACCGTCTAACGGTCCGGGGGGAGAACACCAGCCCCCTAGAGCTTCCAGCAAAGGTCAGGATATAGATTTGGAACAAGCTGGACAAAAATACAAAACCAAAACAAATAGCAAAAAGCAAAAGGCAGACTTAGCTGATATAACTGGAACCAGGATCAGTAGACAAGAGCACAGCAGACTAGCTCTGATAACTACGTTGCCAGGCATTGAACTGAAGGTCTAGGGAGCTTATATAGCAACACCCCTAACTAACGACCCAGGTGCGGATAAAAGGAATGACAGAAAAACCAGAGTCAAAAAACTAGTAACCACTAGAGGGAGCAAAAAGCAAATTCACAACACATACCACATACATACTACATACATAAACATACATACATACTACATACATACTACATACATTACATACATACTACATACATACATACTAGATACATACTACATACATTACATACATACTACATGCATACTGCATACATTACATACATACTACATACATACATATTACATACATACATACATACTACATACATACATACTAGATACATACTACAATCAATATATTCATACACTACATACAATACATACATATAGACATACATTACATTAAACATAGAGTTCATACTCACATTACTTGTCATTTTGTTCCCTGAAGCCAGTGTCATCTCTAAAAAAGATTAAAATAGCAAACAACCAATAAACTCCCTGTGCGCAGAAATCCACGAGTGTCCCATGACGATCTCCCGTGGAGAACGGCAGCATCAGCTGATGCGACAGCTCTCCAGGGGCTGCAGGAACACAATGACAGGAGGAAGGTATCCTTCCACACTGTATTCCTCTGCCACTGTAAAAAAAATAGTCCCTAGTCTCACTTTATGCCATTGCTGTGTGAGAAATTTTCCCACGCAGCAAATGCCATAAAGTGAGACTCAGAGGTTACTATAGTTCAGTGATGCACTGCAGGAGCCATTGTCTCCTGTCAGTGTGTCACTGAAGGTCCTATAGAGCAGTGACATCACCTGATGTCACTGTTCTACAGGGGAGATCATCGTGGGACACTTGCTACTAATTGGACTACGGCAGACAGGTAGTATACGGTTTATTATTTTACGTTTTTTGCAGGCACTGAAGTATGGTAAGTATGGTGAAATGAAGAATATTAGATACTTTTTTCCTAATGTGTGTGTGTTTTATTAACCCTTTATTACTATTGGATTAATAATGGATAGGTGTCTTATTGATGCCTCTCCATTATTAACCCGGTTTAATGTCACCTTACAATAGCAAGGTGACATTAACCCCTTATTACTTCATATCCCACAGCTACACGGGAGTGGGAAGAGAGGGGCTAAGTGCCGGAATTGGCGCATCTTACAGATGCGCTATTTCCGGTGTGGCTGTGGACTGGTATTTGTAGCTGGGGGGGCAATATCCATGGCCCCTCTCTAGGCTATGAATATCATCCCGCTGCTGTCTGCGTAGACTTTCTGGCTATAAAATATAGGGGGACCCCACGTCATTTTTTTGGGGGGTCCCCCTATTTTAATAGCCAGTAAAGGCTACGCAGACAGCTGCAGGCTGATATTCATAGCAGGCTACAAATATTGGTCCCCAGCCATCGGCTTTCCCCCTCTGGCGCAGAAAATTGTGTTGGGAGCCCACGCCGTTTTTTTCCATTTTTTTTTTCAATTAAACGCTCATTAAGGCCTATTTCATACTTGCATCGGTACGGGTCGTCGCTATGCGTCGGGCAGACGTACCGATGCATGTTGTGAAATTTGTGCACCACGTGGCAAGCGGATTCTGTTTTTCAACGCATCCGCTGCCCATTCTGAAGTCCAGTGCACGGTAGAAAATGGCAGACGCGACGGACAATAAAATGTTCACTTGAACATTTTTTTGTGCCGACGGTCCGCCAAAACACGACGGATCCATTGCACGATGGACGCGACGTGTGGCCATCCGTCGCGATCCGTCGCTACTACAAGTCTATGGGTAAAAAAACGCATCCTGCGATCACATTTGCAGGATCCGTTCTTTCCGCCGGATCCGTTTTTTTCTCATAGAGTTGTATTATCGCCAAATTGCGCCTGATGGCCGCACATTTCATCGGTTTTTTGCAGGATCCGTAAAAAAAAGCTGTTTCCGCTGGACGGAAAACACATACAAAAAAACGAACAGCGACGGATCCGGCAAAAAACGTATGAAACTGAGATGTGAAATGATGAATCCGGTCTCCGAATCCGTTTTTTCATGCATGTTTCCATTCAAATCATGCACATTTTCCATTTATTTATTTATTTCCAAAAGCTGCATCGAAACCGTGCAAAAACCACACCAAAAACTGCATCAAAACCTGCATAAAAAACTGCACTAAAAACTGCATCAAAAACCGCGCCAAAAACCTGCACCAAAAACTGCATCAAAAACAGCATCAAAAAACGTATCAAAAACCTGCATCAGGCCTTGTTCACACTATCCTTTTTTTGCTGCGGATTTTTCAGCTGCGGATTTGGAAAAACCGCAGTGCAAAACCGCGGTGGTTTTCACTGCGGTTTTTTGTGCGGTTTCTACTGCGGATTCCACTGCGGGTTTCCAACTGCACTTTCCTATTGGTGCAGGTGGAAAACCGCTGCGGAATCCGCAGAAAGAATTGACATGCTACTTCTTTTTTTCCGCAGAAAATCCGCACTGATTTTCAAGCGGAAAAACGCAAAGTGGGCACAGCGGTTTTTGTTTTCCATAGGGTAACATTGTACTGTACCCTGCATGGAAAACGGCTGCGGATCCGCAGCTGCAAATCCGCTGCGGATCCGCAGCAAAAACCGCAAAGTGTGAACATAGCCTCAAAACTAAACCAAAAACTGCATCAAAAACCGCATCAAAAGCCGCACCAAAAACCTGCAACAAAAATTGCATCAAAAACAGCATCAAAAACCGCACCAAAAACCTGCACCAAAAACTGCATCAAAAACAGCATCAAAAATTGCACCAAAAACTGCACCAAAACTGCATCAAAAACGCATCAGAGGCACCAAAAACTGCACCAAAAACTGCATCAAAACCCACATCAAAAACTGGTGCAGTTTTGATGCAGATTTTGATGCAGTTTTTGATGCTGTTTTATATACAGTTTTTGGTGCAGTTTTTGGTGTAGGTTTTTAGTGCGGTTTTTGATGCAGTTTTTGGTGCAGATTTTTATGCAGATTTTGATGCAGTTTTTGGTGCGGTTTTTGATGCTGTTTTTGATGCTGTTTTGATGCATTTTTTGGTGCAGGTTTTTGGTGCGGTTTTTGATGCAGGTTTTTGGTGCAGTTTTTGATGCAGTTTTTGGTGCAGGTTTTTGGTGCGGTTTTTGATGCGGTTTTTGATGCAGTTTTTGGTGCAGTTTTTGATGCAGTTTTTGGTGCAGGTTTTTGGTGCGGTTTTTGATGCAGGTTTTAGGTGCGGTTTTTAAAGCGGTTTTTGATGCAGTTTTTGGTGCGGTTTTTTATGCGGTTTTTTATGCAGTTTTTAGTGCAGTTTTGATGCAGTTTTTGGTGTAGTAATGATGCAGTTTTTGATGCAGTTTTGATGCAGTTTTTGGTGCGGTTTTTGCACGGTTTTGATGCAGTTTTTGGAAATAAATAAATCATCATTTCACATCTCAGTTTCATACATTTTTTGCCGGACAGACAAAGCGTTCCTCTGTATGTGCTTTCCGTCCGGCAGAAACAGCTTTTTTGATGGATCCTGCTAAAAACGGATGAAACGTGTGGCCATCAGGCGCAATCTGGTGCTAATGCAACTCTGAGAAAAAACGGATCCGGCGGTAAAAAACAGATCCGGCAGAAAAAAACGGATCCGGCGGAATAAAAAAAGGATCCGGCGGAAAAAAAACTTATCCAGCGGAAAAAAACGGATCCTGCAAATGTGCTCACAAGATGCGTTTTTTTAACCCATAGACTTGTACTAGCAACGGATCGCGACAGATGGCCACACGTCGCGTCTGTCATGTAATGGATCCGTCATGTTTTGGCAGACCGTCGGCACGAAAAAACGTTCAAGTGAACCTTTTTTGTCCGTCGTGTCCGCCATTTTCTACCACGCATGCGCGGACGAAACTCCGCCCCCTCCTCCCCGGACTTCAGAATGGGCAGCGGATGCATTGAAAAACTATATCCGCTGCCCACGTGGTGCACAAATTTCACAACGTGCATTGGTACGTCAGCCCGACGCATAGCGACGGACCCGTACTGACGCAAGTATGAAAGAGGCCTTAATGAGCATTTAATTGAAAAAAACACGGAAAAAAACGGCATGGGCTCCCGTTCAATTTTCTGCACCAGAGGGGGAAAGCCGATGGCCAGGGGCCAATATTTGTAGCCTGCTATGAATATCAGCCTGCAGCTGTCTGCGTAGTCTTTACTGGCTATTAAAATAAGGGGACCCCCCCAAAAAATGACGTGGGGTCCCCCTATATTTTATAGCCAGAAAGGCTATGCAGACAGCTGCAGGCTGATATTCATAGCCTAGAGAGGGGCCATGTATATTGGCCCCCCCGGCTACAAATACCAGTCCGCAGCCACCCCGGAAATGGCACATCTGTAAGATGCGCCAATTCCGGCACTTAGCCCCTCTCTTCCCACTCCCGTGTAGCGGTGGGATATGGGGTAATAAGGGGTTAATGTCACCTTGCTATCGTAAGGTGACATTAAGCCGGGTTAATAACGGAGAGGTGTCAATAAGTCGCCTATCCATTATTAATCCAATACTAGTAAATGGTTAATAAAACAAACACACATTAGGAAAAAGTATAATAATATTCTTCATTTCACCATACTTACCATATTCAGCGCCTGCAAAAAACATAAAATAATAAACCGTATACTACCTGTCTGCCGTAGTCCAATTAATAACGAGTGTCCTATGACGATCTCCCCTATAGAACACTGATATCTGGTGATGTCACTGCTCTATAGGACCTTCAGTGACACACTGACAGGAGACAATGGCTCCTGCAGTGTGTCACCGAACTATAGTAACCTCTCAGTCTCACTTTATGGCAATTGCTGCTTTGGAAAATTTCTTACACAGCAATGGCATAAAGTGAGACTAGGAACAATTTTTTTTACAGCGGCGGAGGAATACAGTGCGGAAGGATACCTTCCTCCTGTCATTGTGTTCCTGCAGCCCCTGGAGAGCGGTCGTATCAGCTGATGCTGCCGTTCTTTACAGGAGATCGTCGTGGGACACTCGTGGATTTCTGCGCACAGGGAGTACATTGGTTGTTTGTAATTTTAATCTTTTTTACAGATGACACTGGCTTCGGGGAGCAAAGTAATAAGTAATGGTGAGAATGAACTTTATGTTTAATGTACTGTATGTCTATATGTATGTCTTGTATGTAATGTATGAATGTATTGTATGTAGTATGTATGTATGTAGTTTGTATATAGTATGTATGTATGTATGTACAGTAGTATGTATGTTGTATGTATGTATGTAGTATGTATGTAGTGTGTAGTATGTAGTATGTATGTAGTATGTATGCAGCATGTTGCATGTATGTAGCATGTATGTAGCATGTATGATGTAGGTGTAGCATGTATGTAGCATGTATGTGGCATGTAGTATGTATGTAGCATGTATGTAGCATGTAATATGTATGTAGTATGTAGCATGTATGTAACATGTATGTAGCATGTATGTAGTATGCATGTAGTATGTAGCATGTATGTAGCATGTATGTATCATGTAGTATGTATGTAGCATGTATGTAGCACGTATGTAGCATGTATGCAGTATGTATGTAGTGTGTATGTAGCATGTATGTAGCATGTAGTATGTATGTAGCATGTATGTAGCATGTAAGTAGCATGTTTGTAGCATGTAGTATGTATGTAGCATGTCTGTAGTATGTATGTAGCATGTAGGTAGCATGTAGGTAGCATCTATGTAGTATGTATGTAGTATGTAGCATGTATGTAGCATGTATGTAGTATTTTTTCTTTACGTTCAACACATTAGCCGAATGATGGGACTACTACTGTCCCATCATTGGCTAATGTGTCAATCACTGTTATTGTAGCAAGCATAACCCGATGGGACTTGTAGTCCCATCAGACGATGCCTGCACAGACACAAAGACCCCCCGGCAGCCCGCACAGACCCCAGAGAAGCCACACAGACTCCTGGCAGGCCACACAGACCCCCCAGCAGGCCGCACAGACCCCCGAGAGGCCGCACAGACCCCCAGCAGGCCCGTACAGACCCCCGGCAGGCACGCACAGACCCCACCCACACAGAGACACGCAGTCTCTGCCCACGCATTACCCACACTCCATTATAGTGCATTATTTCACTATGGGAACTTCCGATTCGGTATTTGATTTCGCAAAAATATCGGAACTCGGTATTGAAATTCCGATACAGCGAATATCGGCGATACCCGATATTTGCAGTATCGGAATGCTCAACACTAGTTACGTGGAATGGTTGTCTGCCTTATGTTTGCGGCCACCACATTGTTTCTTCTTGCCTGTTGTTGTGCTACTGTTGTGTATCCACTTTTTGGGCTCCCCTGGTGGTTGCTGGTGGTACTGGTGACTTGTTTGCACTTTGCTGCTTCTGTTCACCTGCTTCCATCAGCGTTTGGGAGTTTCCTATTTAGCCTTGCTCTCCAGTCATTTCCTTGCCGGTCATCATTGTAACCAGAGCCTTCGGTTGCATGTTCCTGCTACTAGTCTGCTGATCAGCTAAGTGGACTTTGTCCTTTTGTTTTGTATCTTTAGTCCATTTTGCAGTTTTTGTAATTCTCTGTAGCTGGAAGCTCTTGCGGGCTGAAATTGCCACTCCTGTGTCATGAGTTGACACAGGAGTCTTAAAGTAATTTCAGGATGGTTTTTTGAAAGGGTTTTCAGTTGACCGTGAAGTCCTCTTTTGTATCCTTCTGCTATCTAGTAAGTGGACCTCTCTTTGCTAAATCTACTTTCATACTGTGTATGTCTTTTCCTCTTATTTCACCGTTATTACATGTGGGGGGCTGCTATCATCTTTTGGGGTATTTCCCTAGAGGTAAGCCAGGTCTGTTTCTTCCTCTACCAGGCTTAGTTAGTCCTCCGGCTGGCGCGTGGCATTTAGGAAGCCGTAGGTATGCTCCCTGGCTACTATTAGTTGTGTGGTAGATTTAGCTCACGGTCAACTCGAGTTTCCATCACCCGAGAGCTCGTTCGTTATTTATATGTTTCTTACGTTCCCTTGCCATTGGGAACCATGACAGTATGACCGGCCATGTGTTAAACTTATTGGCAGAAGAAAGGAGAGAAAAAGGAAGTCTGTAAATTTTTTTTTTTTCTTTTTCCCTATGCTTGCTCCATAGTTGGATCAGTTGTATTTCAGCTCTAATTACTGCCTTTGCCTTTCTCTCCTTATAATCCTTGAATGGCTCTGAGCTCACCTGTTTAAAGATGGATCCTCAGAGTTTGGCTGCAGGTTTAAATAATCTTGCTACGAAGGTTCAAAATTTACAAGATTTTGTTATGCATACTCCTATTTCTGAACCTAAAATCCCTACACCAGAGGTGTTTTCCGGAGATAGATCTCGGTTTCTGAATTTCAAATATAATTGTAAATTATTCCTTTCTCTCAGACCTCACTCCTCAGGAGATCCTGTCCAGCAGGTTAAGATTGTAATTTCTTTGCTGCGAGGTGACCCTCAAAATTGGGCATTTTCATTGGCACCAGGGGATCCTGCGTTGCTCAATGTGGATGCGTTTTTCCTGGCTTTAGGGTTGCTTTATGAGGAACCTAATTTGGAGATTCAAGCTGAAAAAGCTTTGATAGCCCTATCTCAAGGGCAAGATGAAGCTGAGATATACTGCCAAAAATTTCGTAAATGGTCTGTGCTTACTCAGTGGAATGAGTGCGCCTTAGCGGCAAATTTCAGAGAGGGCCTTTCTGATGCCATTAAAGATGTTATGGTCGGGTTCCCTGCGCCTACAGGTCTGAATGAGTCCATGACAATGGCAATTCAGATTGATCGGCGTTTGCGGGAGCGCAAACCCGTGCACCATTTGGCGGTATCTTCTGAAGAGACGCCAGAGAAAATGCAATGTGACAGAATTATGTCCAGAAGCGAGCGGCAGAATTATAGGCGTAAAAATGGGTTATGCTTCTATTGTGGTGATTCTGCTCATGTTATATCGGCATGCTCTAAACGTACTAGGAAGGTTGACAAGTCTATTTCAATTGGCACTTTACAGTCCAAATTTATTTTGTCTGTAACCTTGATTTGTTCATTATCAGTTATTACCGTGGATGCCTATGTGGACTCTGGCGCCGCTCTGAGTCTTATGGACTGGTCCTTTGCCAGGCGCTGTGGGTTTGATTTAGAGCCTCTGGAAGTCCCTATACCTCTGAAGGGTATTGATTCTACACCTTTGGCTTGTAATAAACCACAGTTCTGGTCGCAAGTGACTATGCGTATGACTCCAGACCATCAGGAGGTGATTCGCTTCCTTGTGTTGTACAATTTACATGATGTTTTGGTGCTTGGATTACCATGGTTACAGTCTCATAACCCAGTCCTTGACTGGAAAGCTATGTCTGTGTTAAGCTGGGGATGTCGGGGGGCTCATGGGGACACTCCTATGGTGCCCATTTCGTCATCTATTCCATCTGAGATTCCGGCATTTTTGTCTGATTATCGTGATATTTTTGAAGAGCCTAAGATTGGTTCACTCCCTCCTCACAGTGATTGTGATTGCGCCATAGATCTGATTCCTGGCAGTAAATTTCCAAAGGGTCGTTTGTTTAACCTATCTGTACCTGAACATGCTGCTATGCGCGAGTATATTAAGGAGTCCCTGGAAAAGGGACATATTCGTCCTTCTTCATCACCTTTAGGAGCCGGTTTTTTCTTTGTCTCTAAAAAGGATGGCTCTCTGAGGCCTTGTATTGATTATCGACTCCTGAATAAAATTATAGTCAAATATCAGTATCCGTTGCCTTTGCTGACTGATTTGTTTGCTCGCATAAGGGGGGCTAAGTGGTTCTCTAAGATTGATCTTCGTGGGGCGTATAATTTGGTGCGAATTAAGCAGGGGGATGAGTGGAAAACCGCATTTAATACGCCTGAGGGCCATTTTGAGTATTTGGTAATGCCTTTCGGCCTTTCTAATGCACCTTCTGTCTTTCAGTCCTTAATGCATGATATTTTCCGTGAATATTTGGATAAATTTATGATAGTGTACTTGGATGATATTTTGATTTTTTCTGATGACTGGGAGTCTCATGTTCAGCAGGTCAGGAGGGTTTTTCAGGTTTTGCGGGAGAATTCTTTGTGTGTAAAGGGTTCAAAGTGTGTTTTTGGGGTTCAAAAAATTTCCTTTTTGGGGTACATTTTTTCCCCTTCTTCTATTGAGATGGACCCTGTCAAGGTTCGGGCTATTTACGACTGGACGCAGCCTACTTCTCTGAAGAGTCTCCAGAAATTCTTGGGCTTTGCTAATTTTTATCGTCGATTTATAGCTGGTTTTTCTGGCGTTGCTAAACCTCTGACGGATTTGACTAAAAAGGGTGCTGATGTTGCCAATTGGTCCCCTGCTGCCGTGGAGGCCTTTCGGGAGCTTAAGCGCCGCTTTTTGTCTGCCCCTGTGTTGCGCCAGCCTGATGTTTCCCTTCCCTTTCAGGTTGAGGTCGATGCTTCCGAGATTGGAGCGGGGGCGGTTTTGTCGCAGAAAAGTCCCGACTGCTCAGTGATGAGACCTTGTGCGTTCTTTTCGCGAAAATTTTCGGCCGCCGAGCGAAACTATGATGTTGGTAATCGGGAGCTTTTGGCCATGAAGAGGGCATTTGAGGAGTGGCGTCATTGGCTTGAGGGTGCCAAACATCAGGTGGTAGTTTTGACTGATCACAAGAATTTAATTTATTTGGAGTCTTCCAGGCGCCTGAATCCTAGACAGGCACGTTGGTCGCTGTTCTTTTCCTGGTTTAATTTTGTGGTCTCGTACTTACCGGGTTCTAGGAATGTGAAGGCAGATGCTCTTTCTAGGAGTTTTGAGCCTGACTCTCCTGGGAATTCTGAACCTGCTGGTGTCCTTAAGGATGGAGTGGTTTTGTCTGCTGTCTCTCCTGATTTGCGACGTGCTTTGCAAGAATTTCAGGCGGATAGACCTGATCGTTGTCCGTCTGGTAGACTGTTTGTTCCTGACGAGTGGACCACTAGAGTCATCTCAGAAGTTCATTCTTCTACTCTGGCAGGTCATCCGGGAATTTTTGGCACCAGAGATTTGGTGGCTAGATCCTTCTGGTGGCCTTCCCTGTCTCGAGATGTGCGTGTTTTTGTGCAGTCTTGCGATGTGTGTGCTCGGGCCAAGCCTTGTTGTTCTAGGGCTAGTGGGTTGTTGTTGCCCTTGCCTATTCCGAAGAGGCCTTGGACGCACATCTCTATGGACTTTATCTCGGACCTCCCTGTTTCTCAGAAGATGTCTGTCATCTGGGTGGTGTGTGACCGTTTTTCTAAAATGGTTCATTTGGTGCCATTGCCTAAGTTGCCTTCCTCATCTGAGTTGGTCCCTCTGTTTTTTCAAAATGTGGTTCGCCTGCATGGTATTCCGGAAAACATCGTTTCTGACAGGGGTACCCAGTTTGTGTCTAGATTTTGGCGGGCAGTCTGTGCCAGGTTGGGCATTGATTTGTCTTTTTCGTCTGCATTCCATCCTCAGACCAATGGCCAGACGGAACGAACTAATCAAACTTTGGAGACTTATTTGAGGTGTTTTGTGTCTGCGGATCAGGATGATTGGGTTGCCTTTCTGCCGTTGGCGGAGTTTGCTCTTAAAAATCGGGCTAGTTCTGCCACTTTGGTTTCTCCTTTCTTTTGCAATTCAGGGTTTCATCCGCGTTTTTCATCTGGTCAGGTTGAATCTTTGGATTGTCCTGGAGTGGATGCGGTAGTGGATCAGTTGCATCAGATTTGGGGACAAGTGGTGGATAATTTGGAATTGTCCCAGGAGAGGACTCAGCAGTTTGCTAACTGCCGTCGTCGTGTTGGCCCCCACCTTCGTGTTGGGGACTTGGTGTGGTTGTCTTCCCGTTTTGTCCCTATGAGGGTTTCTTCTCCTAAATTTAAGCCTCGGTTCATCGGTCCTTATAGGATTTTGGAGATTCTTAACCCTGTCTCCTTTCGTTTGGACCTCCCGGCATCTTTCGCTATCCATAATGTGTTCCATCGGTCGCTGTTGCGGAGATATGAGGTACTGGTGGTTCCTTCTACTGAACCTCCTGCTCCTGTGCTGGTGGAGGGTGAATTGGAGTACGTGGTAGAAAAGATCTTGGACTCCCGTATTTCCAGACGGAGACTTCAATATCTGGTTAAATGGAAGGGCTATGGTCAGGAAGATAATTCTTGGGTAACTGCCTCTGATGTTCATGCCTCGGATTTGGTTCGTGCCTTTCATAGGGCTCATCCAGATCGCCCTGGCGGTTCTTGTGAGGGTTCGGTGCCCCCTCCTTAAGGGGAGGGTACTGTTGTGTATCCGCTTTTTGGGCTCCCCTGGTGGTTGCTGGTGGTACTGGTGACTTGTTTGCACTTTGCTGCTTCTGTTCACCTGCTTCCATCAGCGTTTGGGAGTTTCCTATTTAGCCTTGCTCTCCAGTCATTTCCTTGCCGGTCATCATTGTAACCAGAGCCTTCGGTTGCATGTTCCTGCTACTAGTCTGCTGATCAGCTAAGTGGACTTTGTCCTTTTGTTTTGTATCTTTAGTCCAGTTTGCAGTTTTTGTAATTCTCTGTAGCTGGAAGCTCTTGCGGGCTGAAATTGCCACTCCTGTGTCATGAGTTGACACAGGAGTCTTAAAGTAATTTCAGGATGGTTTTTTGAAAGGGTTTTCAGTTGACCGTGAAGTCCTCTTTTGTATCCTTCTGCTATCTAGTAAGTGGACCTCTCTTTGCTAAATCTACTTTCATACTGTGTATGTCTTTTCCTCTTATTTCACCGTTATTACATGTGGGGGGCTGCTATCATCTTTTGGGGTATTTCCCTAGAGGTAAGCCAGGTCTGTTTCTTCCTCTACCAGGCTTAGTTAGTCCTCCGGCTGGCGCGTGGCATTTAGGAAGCCGTAGGTATGCTCCCTGGCTACTATTAGTTATGTGGTAGATTTAGCTCACTGTCAACTCGAGTTTCCATCACCCGAGAGCTCGTTCGTTATTTATATGTTTCTTACGTTCCCTTGCCATTGGGAACCATGACAGCTACGTCTCCTTCCCTCTGTGTGCTGCTGTCCTCGCTCTGCATGTCCTCCTGCCAGCTTGGGTCAGTTATTATATCAGCTACCACCTTGTCTTCCACTTCCACACCATGGTCCTCCTCCTGACTTTCTGACAATTGTGTCTCATCATCGTCCACCTCTTGTGACACGTTCCCACCGTCACCTTCGTGTGAGCGTGGCTGCTCAAATTTTGGGGCATCGCTATGTGCTATCTCCTCTTGCCCTGCTTCAAATGGACCAAGCAAGAGTCCCGAATCTATAAATGGAAAAGTGAACAGATCTTCAGCGTGTCCAAGTGTGGGATCAGTTGTCTCTGGGCACTTGGCATGGTGGGAGGAAGGCGGATCAGGGTGAGGAATATGCGGTCCAGACTCACGGCTACTCAGACTTGACCGTGTGGAAGAAGGGTGGTGGTGGTGGTGGCAGCAAAGTGACTGCAAGCATTATCCGCTATCCAACCAACAACCTTTTCACACTGCTTTGGGTTCAACAGTGGTGTGCTTCAGAGGTCCCCTAGTAATTGGGACAGGAAGGTCTTGCGAGAATATGTGGGTGTTTGTTGTGGCACAATTTCAGCATTCCCACAGCCTCAGCCTCTGCATGCACCATCACCATCACGTCCAGTTCCCCGTCCCTTGCCATGCGCCTTGCCGGTTATATTTTTTGAATGGTCACTACAAATGGCTGAGTTTAAAATAGCTGGCCTGTAGGTATTTTTGTTTCAGCAAACAGGTGTCAATAATTAGTATGACACTCCAACAAAATTTTACAGTAGCCCAGAAAAGGCAGAATTTTCAACACACTCAGATGTGAACCATGTGACTGCCAAACCCCTGTTTAAAATAGCTGGCCTGTAAATAACTACCATTTTTTTCAGCAAACTGGTGTCAATAATTTGTATAAGACACTCCAACAAAATGTTACAGTAGCCCAGAAATGACAGAACTTTCTGTGCACTCAGATGTGAACCCTGTGACGGCCAAATCCCTGTTTAAAATAGCTGGCCTGTAGGTAACTTTTTTCAGCAAACTGGTGCCAATAACTTGTATAAGACACTCCAAAAATTTTTTACAGTAGCCCAGAAATGGCAGAATTTTATGCCACTCAGATGTGAACCCTGTGACGGCCAAACCCCTGTTTAAAATAGCTGGCCTGTAGGTAACTATTTTTTTCAGCAAACTGGTGTCAATAACTTGTATAACTAACTCCAACAAAATTTTACAGTAACCCAGAAATGACAGGACTTTCTGCGCACTCAGATGTGAAACCTGTGACGGCCAAACCCCTGTTTAAAATAGCTGGCCTGTAGGTGACTTTTTTCAGCAAACTAGTGTCAATAACTTGTATAAGACACTACCAACAAAATTTTCCAGTAGCACAGAAATGGCAGAATTTTCTGCACACTCAGATGTGAACCCTGTGATGGCCAAACCCCTGTTTAAAATGCCTGGCCTGTAGGTAACTAGTTTTTTTTTTCAGAGAACTGGTGTCAATAACTTGCATAAGACACTACAACATTTTACAGTGGCCCAGAAATGGCAGAATTATCTGAGCACTCAGATGTGAACCCTGTGATGGTCAAACCCCTGTTTAAAATAAATGCCCTGTAGGTAACTATTATTTTTACTCTGTGCTGTAAATAAGTAATAATTGAAAAAAAAGAACGGCTTGTGTTCCCCTGTATTTTTGAAAAGCAGCCAGTCAAAACTCACAGCTGGGGACTGCAAGCCTGAGCTGTCAGTGTTAACAAGGCTGGTTATCAAGATTATATGGGCCCCCACACCATATTTTTTAATTTAAATAATATTATTTAATTAAAAAAACAGCGTGGGGTCCCCCTTATTTTTTGACAACCAACCAAGCTAAAGCAGACAGCTGGGGGCTGGTATTCTCAGGCTACTAAAGGGCCATGGATATTTCCCCCGCAGCCTAAAAATAGCAGCCCACAGCCACCCAGCAAAGGCCCCAAGCATAAATATAGCAGTCCGCAGTTGCCCAGAAAAGGCACATCTATTAGATGCACCAATTCTGGAGCTTTGTCCGTCTCTTCCCAATTGCTCTGTAGCGGGTGCAATTGGAGTTCATATTTGTGGGGTTGATGTCTTCTTTGAATTGTCAGATGACACCAAGCCCACGGATTAGTAATGGAGAGGCATTTATAAGACACCTATCCATAACTAATCCTAAAGTTATAAATAAAGTCACAGCCAGAATAAAGTCTTTTATTTGAAATAAAACAAAACACACTTTTACCTTTTTATTTAAAAATAACAAACACAGTTATACTCACCTAACACCCATTCCACCAAAGTCCTCATCTTCTGAAATAAAACAAACATAAAAAAAACAGCAATTTCCCTCATCTATCCATCGTTATGTCCCACACCGGAATCCATGTCTGGGGATAAACTATTTTCAACCAGAATGGTGCCAAGATGCGAACAGCCAGGCTGAGAACCACTGATAAATGAGCTGCTGCGAGCGCAGCATCAGTGACTAGCGGTCTAGCGGTGACGTCATCGAGGTTACTGCCGGTCACCGAGACTGCGCTCCCAGCGTGGCTGAACTGTGGTGACCTCAATGAGATCCCTGCGAGATTTTCTCATGGTGCACAAGCGAGTTCACATCAGTTCAAATTCACCGCAGTTAAATTTTCCACGTGAACTGCGGTTAATTTCACCTCTGCACTGTGAGACTTTTTCACTGTGCTAATGGGGATCTCATTAAGGTCATGGTAGTTCAGTCCAGCTGGGAACACAGCCCCAGTGACCGGCAGTAACCTTGATGTTGCATCTTGGCACCGTCTAGGTTGAAAACTGTTTATCGCCCAGACATCGATTACGGCGTGGAACAGAATGGCGGATAAGTGAGGAATATCTTTGTTCTTTATTTTGGCTTTATTGCAGGAGACGAGGGATTCATTGGAATCGGTGTTAGGTGAGAAAAAGTGTGTTCCATTTTATTTCAAATAAAATACTTTATTCTGGCTGTAAAATTATTAAAGTTATTTATCATATAACTATAGGATTAGTAGTGTCTTATAGACACCTCTCCTTTAGTAATCCTTTTCTGGGCAACTGCGGGCTGCTATTTTTAAGCTTGGGGCCAATATCCAATATCATGACCACTTATCAGCCTGAGTATACCAGCCCCCAGCTGTCTGTTTTAACTTGGCTGGTTGTCAAACATGGTGGGACCCCGAGCCATTTTTTTAAATTATTTATTTAAATAATTTTAAAAAATACTGCATGGAAACCCTTCTATTCTTGATAACCAAACTTGCTGAAACTTGCAGAACCCCACTGGAAGTTTTGCCTGGCTGCTTATCAAAAATACAGGGGAACACATGCTAGTTATTTTTCTAAGGCCGGCCTCACACTCAGCGTATGTAAATACCGTCCGTTTTTTACGGCAGTAATACGCAGAAAAGTCCCCAAAATAGTGATCCGTATGTCATCCGTAGGCAGGGTGTGTCAGCGTATTTTGCGCATGGCATCCTCCGTATGTAATCCGTATGGCATCCGTACTGCGATATTTTCTCGCAGGCTTGCAAAACCGACATCTAATGGATTTATGTGCTCAAATGTTCGTTAAAACATATATACAGTATATATATATATTTGTCATTGAGACACACATATATATATATATATATATATATATATATATATATATATATATATATATATATATTCTGTATTTATATTTAATTCAGCGCGATATATGTGAAAAGCCGGTAATTCAATTGCCGGCTTTTCATTTCTCCTTCCCAAACCTGACATGATATGAGACATGGTTTACATACAGTAAACCATCTCAATTCTCTTTTTTTTTGCATATTCCACACTAATAATGTTAGTAGTGTGTATGTGCAAAATTTGGGCACTGTAGCTTGTAAAATAAAGGGTTAAATCTCGGAAAAAATTGGCGTGAGCTCCCACGCAATTTTCTCCGCCAGAGTGGTAAAGCCAGTGACTGAGGGCAGATATTAATAGCCTAGAGAGGGTCCGTGGTTATTGGTCCCCCTGGCTACAAACATCTGCCCCCAGCCACCCCAGAAAAGGCACATCTGGAAGATGCGCCAATTCTGGCATTTGGCCACTCTCTTCCCACTCCCGTGTAGCGGTGGGATATGGGGTAATGAAGGGTTAATGTCACCTTGCAATTGTAAGGTGACATTAAGCCAGATTAATAATGGCGAGGCGTCAATTATGACACCTATCCATTATTAATCCAATAGTACTAAATGGTTAATAAAACACACACATTATTTACAAGTATTTTAATGAAATAAAGACACATGTTGTTGTAATATTTTATTAGACTCTTAATCCACCTAAAGACCATCGTCCTGAAACAAAGTTAAAAAAACAAACAACAATATTCCATACCTTCCATCGTTATGTCCCACGATGTAAATCCATCTGAAGGGGGTAAATCATTTTACAGCTAGGAGCTGTGCTAAAACACTCGCTCCTGCCTGTAAAACCCCGGGTACTGAATGGAAAGCAGTTTGATCTGTAGTTACCTTGAGTCGCGGTGATGCGCCCTCTGCTGGATGTCCTCATATGATCTCGAGCGTGGGAACTTTTCCAAGGCTCCAGTTCATGAGGACTTCCAGCAGAGGGCGCATCACCGCAACTCAAGGTAACTGCAGATCACCCTGATTTCCATTCAGTACCCGGGGTTTTACAGGCAGGAATGAGTGCTTTAGCACAGCTCCTGGCTGTAAAATGATTTAACCCCTTCAGATGGATTTACTTCATGGGACGTGACTGATCATCGGAGGGTATGAGATATTGTTGATTTGTTATTTTTACTTTTTCACAGAACGAGGGTCTTCAGCTGGATTAAGAGAATAATAAAATATTACAACACCCTGTGTCTTTATTTCATTAAAGGACTTTGTAATAATGTGTGTGTGTTTTATTAACCATTTAGTACTATTGGATTAATAATGGATAGGTGTCATAATTGACGCCTCTCCGTTATTAATCTGGCTTAATGTCACCTTACAATAGCAAGGTGACATTAACCCTTCTTTACCCCATATCCCACCGCTACACGGGAGTGGGAAGAGAGTGGCCAAGTGCCAGAATAGGCGCATCTTCCAGATGTGCCTTTTCTGGGGTGGCTGGGGGCAGATGTTTGTAGCCAGGGGGGGCCAATAACCATGGACCCTCTCTAGGCTATTAATATCTGCCCTCAGTCACTGGCTTTACCACTCTGGGGGAGAAAATTGCTCGGGAGCCCATGCCAATTTTTTCCGCCATTTAACCCTTTATTTTAGCAGCTACAGCACCCAAATTTTGCACATACACACTACTAACATTAGTAGTGTGGAATATGCAAAAAAAATGGGATAGGAGATGGTTTACTGTATGTAAACCATGTCTCATATCCTGTCGGGTTTGGGAAGGAGAAATGAGAAGCCGGCAATTGAATTACCGGCTTTTCTCACTAACACCGGTGCATATTTCTCGCAGGTCACACTGCTGGTCCGTGTGTAATCCGTATTTTTCTCACCCCATAGACTTTCATTGGCGATTTTTTTGCGCAATACGGTGACAAACGCAGCATGCTGCGATTTTGTACGGCCGTACAAGACCGTATAATATGGATCAGTAAAATACGGCTGATAGGAGCTGGGACATAGGGAATCATTGGGCTGTGTGTTATGCATATTTTACGGACGTAGTTTATGCGCTCATACGTCAAACTCGCTAGTGCGAGGCCGGCCTAAATGATTTATTTTATGAATTATTTATTTACAGCGCAGGAGCCAGCTGATGTACACTCCCATCAGCCGCACCTGCTGTCACTGTTATGAGGGGCAGCAGTTGTCGGCTGATGGGAGAAGTAGTCACATTAGCCGACACCAGTGACCAAAGGTAAAGTTTATACCTCCGATCACAGCTGTGTGACAGCATGGGAACTGCATCTGTCTGACTGGCGGTGATGATTTTACCACCGATCAGAAGCAGTGTCTGCCGTGCTGTCATGCACATCTCTACTCACATCTTATTCAGCCAATCACTACACCATGTTCCAAATTATTATGCAAATTACATTTTTCTCAGATTTTCCTAAATGGTCGGTGCAAATGACAGTCAGTCTAATAAAAGTCATCACCCGCTAGAGTATACATCAAATTTTATTGAAGAAACCTCCCAATGCTAACAGTATAATCTCCAAAATGAATAAAAACTCAAAATGCACTGTTCCAAATTATTAGGCACAGTACAATTTCTAAACGTTTGATATGTTTTAAAAAACTGAAAATGCTCATTTGTGGAACTTGCAGCATTAGGAGGTCACATTCAGTGAACAAGAAAGCTATTTAACTCCAAAACATCCTAACAGGCCAAGTTACATGTTTACATAGGACTAGGGTTGAGCGACCATTAGTTTTTTAGGGTCGAGTCGGGTTTTGTGAAACCCGACTGTCTTAAAAGTCGAGTCGAGTGAAATCGGCCGACCACCGTTAAAAGTCGGGTTTCGGCCGAAACACGAAACCCAATGAAGGAATTTATATATATTTTTTTTCCTCCTCCTCCTCCTCCTCCTCCTCCGTCCCAGCACAGAAAATTTCGTATTGCACATTCCAAATCCCTACTGCGCACAAGTGATAACATGACGATAGGCGTTCACTCCCCTAACACCTATGTCATCACTCTGCCCACGCTCATTCATTGGCTGAAAAAATGGCGCTAATCGCGTCATACGAAACGCGACTTTCGCGCCATGATCGCGTACCGCATGGCCGACCCCGCACAGGGATCGGGTCGGGTTTCATGAGACGCCGACTTTGCCAAAAGTCGGCGACTTATGAAAATGAACGACCCGTTTCGCTCAACCCTACATAGGACCCCTTCTTTGACATCATCTTCACAATTCTTGCATCCATTGAACTTGTGAGTTTTTGGAGAGTTTCTGCTTTCATTTCTTTGCATGAAGTCAGAATAGCCTCCCAGAGCTACTGTTTTGATGTGATCTGCCTCCCACTCTCATAGACCTTTTGCTTGAAGATACTCCAAAGGTTCTCTATAGGGTTGAGGTCAGGGGAAGATGGTGGCCACATCATGATTTTATCTCTTTTATGCCCATAGCTGTCAATGACTCAGAGGTATTCTTTGCAGCAAGACATGGTGCATGAAGATGATTTTGCTAGTGGAGGCACATTTCTGCTTTTTAGACCATGGAAGAAAGTTGTCAGTCAGAAACTCTGTTTACTTTGCAGAGGTCATTTTCACACCTTCAGTGACCTTAAAGGGCCCTACCAGTTGTTTCCCCATGATTCCGGCCCAAAATATGTTTCCTCCACCTCCTTGCTGACGTTGCAGCCTTGTTGGGACATGGTGGCCATCCACCAACCATCCACTACTCCATCTGGACCATCCAGGGTTGCGCGACACTCATCAGTAAACAAGACTGTTTGAAGATTAGTCTTCATCTATGTCTGGGACCACTGCAACCATTTATACTTGTGAACACTGTTTAGAGGTGGCCGAATAGTAGTTTTATGGACCACAGCAAGCCTATGAAGGATCCTACACCTTGAGGTTCAAGGGACTCCAGAGGCACCAGCAGCTTCAAATAACTGTTCGCTGCATTGTAATGGTATTTTGGCAGCTGCTCTCTTAATCCAATGAAATTGTCTGGCAGAAACTTCCTCATTATGCCTTTATCTGCATGAACTCTGTCTGTGCTTTGTTTCAGTCACAAATCTCTTGACAGTATGATGATCACTCTTAAGCTTTCATGAAATATCTAATTTTTTCATACCTTGTCAAAGGCATTGCACTATTTAATGCTTTCCAGCAGCAGAGAGATCCTTTTTATTTCCTATATTGCTTGAAACCTGTGGCCTGCTTAATAATGTGGAACATCATTTTTAAGTAGTTTTCCTTTAATTAGAATCACCTGGAAAAATAATTATCACATGTGTTTAAGATTGATTTAAGTGATCCATTGAGCCCTGAGACACAATACTATCTGCGAGTTTATTTCAAAAACAAAACAATTAAAACTTTATGACACTTAAATCCAATTTGCATAATAATTTGGAACACAGTATATTTCCCTCACTTTTCAATACATATGCATGCTTAATCAGACAAGAATTTACAGAAAATGTTTTTGCCATGGGAAGAGGAGGTTGAGTTGTTGCCAGATGTTTTTTGACATTTTAGGTTGTTTAAATTTATTTTTTTGTCTTTAGCAGGAATAGAGATAACTCATGTGTCTCTTTTTTCGTTCTCTCTATTTGACATGTTTATCAAGTTTTCCAGTCACCATGTGATTGCGGTCTCTACAGCTGCAAATCCCAAATTTCAGTAAGAAAACAAAGGGAAAAAAAGAAAGAGGATGACACCTTGTTTAATGCATTTAGGTTATCTTTCCACAATGACTATTTGGTGAGTTTTTGATGTTTCAGGTTTTCATCAGCATCAGTGCACCTATTAGCTAAATTAGGTTACTTGCATTTCTCTTTCACTATATTTTTTGCAGCGCTTTTTACATGTTTTTTTCACTTTTTTGACTAAGTGTTTGTGGAGTGCCCCCGTAGGGCAGTGGGGTACTCGGTACCGGGTCCTTCGGTTCTCAAAGGGGGATGTCACGGTGGCTGACCCGGTCCTTGGCCCTCGGAGGTCCGTTGTAAATGGGGGAAAGGTCTTTAAAGGGGTAATCTGTGTGACGCCACCTGTGGTATTCGGTCAGGGTGACCGACGCTGCTTATGGGTCCGCTGGGGTGATGTTATGGCAGCTAGATGGTATACCTTCCCACAGGTGAAGTGCATCCCCAGGGCTTCCCAGAGTGTAGATGGTGGATGGTGAGAGGCGCAGTGAAGAACGAGGACACAAGGTTGCAGTCTCTTTACCTTTTTTATTGTAGACTTCAGCATCCACAGTCCAGAGCACCAGATCACAGGGCGGGCAGAGTCCGGCCGGTCTGAAGGCAAATCCAGAGTCCCCTTATCCAGGTGGAAATCAGTAGCCTTCCTCTAGCGCAGTGTTCCCCAAGTTCGGTCCTCAAGAGCCACCAACGGGTCACGTTTTCAGGATTTCCTTACTATTGCCCAGGTGAGAATTCCATCATATAGACAGGCAACAATTCCACCACCTGGGCCATACTAAGGAAATCGTGAAAACACGACCTGTTGGTGGCTCTTGAGGACTGGAGTTGGGGAACACTGCTCTAGCGCTTGGGTGTTGTAGTCCCTTCCTGCTGAGCTTCTTCTCCTCCCAACTGTTGTAGATGTTATAGATGTCATGTCTCTCTCTCTCTGTCCCCCTGATGGTAAGGATAGGACAAGCCCTTATGACTGATGGCCTGAGGCTTTTTTCAGGGACTCTAGCAGGCCCCAACCCCCACAAGTTGCCACCATGCATCCTGGATATAGGTCGGGCAGGTAACATGGAGTTAGCTGTCCTGCCGGTCTCTGGAGCAAGGCTTGGAGACAATTGCTCCCTCGGTGATCCGGCTACCGGATCCTGCGCCTCAGAGGAGGCAGCCTGTCTAGGGCAGAACTCCTTCTGGTTTCCTCTCCTTTTGCTATGACTTTGTTTCTCACCCTCTACAATACAATTCGCTGTTCGTGTCTCTTTCTTAGGATGCTGCAACATCGGTAGGCAGTCGCAGCTCTGTATCCTTCTGTCTAGGTCTCTGACAGGATCCCACCCCTGTCAGCAACCAACTACCTGAGAGGAGCTCAGATAGCAGCTAACTGGGTGAAGCCCAGCCAGCTTCTGTCTAACTTCCTATCCAGACCACCAGTTTTGCCTAATTGTGAAGAGTGCCCTAATAAATAGGAGCATAGCTCCCCCTGGTGGACTGGAGTGTGAAGTATGTTGTGTGGTATGTGATACCTAGTAAAGTGATCTCTTTTATTGCCTTCAAATGTAACATCACTCCCCCTAGTGGAAGAATGACATTACTGCAATGACCAGGACCCTGGGGCGCTGCACTTGTTTGTCTCTTTTTGGTATGTTATATTTTAAATAAAGTTGCTTTATTTTTTATGCTTTCTGATATCTGTCTGTGACAAAATTTATTGATACAGTCATCTAAGGTCTATACGTGTTTTTGTGTGTTTTCGCAGGGGAAATGCACAAAAATGCTTATGCATTTTTGTCTTCCAGATTTTCTGCATTTAGTGCAATTTTGGGGGAATTTTGCCACACATAAAACTTAGCATACCTGGAAGGGAGATTAACATGTTACAGGTTTCAAATATGCATCACAGGTTCATTTACTTAGCGTAAATTAAAAAAAAACTGTTGACTCAAAACTTCTACAAATCCCATTCTTCATAAATGAAACAGGATGTGTCTGATGATGTGTCACACACCACATGGCCAGAAAAGGTTGTAAAATGTTAAAATGACATTTCCCAGTGAATGCATTTGTCTTGGTTGAAAGCAATGCTAAAGTTGAAAAATGCATAAAAAATGGTACGTGTGAACATAGCCCAAGGTGTTGAGGAGCATTTTTGTTTTGGTTATTTATTTTGCCTTATATACAAGTCATTACTCTGGAAGGGATGTTCCTTAACATATTTCCCAGAAAAATCTGTTTTAGTTTCGTTTTTGTATGTTTTATTGTGAGTCTGTAAAAGTGGTGTAAGACTCTGACAACATTGTTCACAGCATTGACCTGGGAGTCAGAAATGCTTCCAGGGGTCTTTCCTATGATGTTCCCATGTCATTTGAGCACTGATACCATCAAATTTTGCAATTTCTAGTCCATCTGCAGACCGTCGGAAAAATGCTCGAGTTTCCCATAGATTTACATTGGGCTCGTTGCTCAGGTTGAGCACCCGAGCACCCCAATTTGCTGCACCTGAGCAACGAGCACCCGAGCATTTTAGTGTTCGCCCATCACTAGTGAATACCTCTCTTCATCGATCACTATTTGAAATCATTAGTGAAAATACTGTCCTCCCATGTCAGAGACACTATGGACGCCCTTAGGAAGATTGATGGTATCACTTCAGATTCTGACATGTTCCCGGCCACAACAGACGTCGAGTCTTTATGCACTTTATTAGGAACTTAGATGGTTTGACAGCGGTTGAATTCTTTCTCATCACAAGCGATCTTGATCCTGTGCTACGCTCAGTGATCCTGGAACTATGACATTTTGTGTTGATGCACAATTTTTAACTTTTAACCCCTTTCTGACATTAGACGTACTATCCCGTTGAGGTCGGGTGGGCCCGTATGACCACCGACGGGATAGTACGTCATATGCGCTCATTGGGGGAGCACGGCCGATCGCGGCCCGGTGTCAGCTGACTATCGCAGCTGACATCCGGCACTATGTGCCAGGAGCAGTCACGGACCGCCCCCGGCACATTAACCCCCAGCACACTGCGATCAAACATGATCACAGTGTTCCGGCGGTATAGGGAAGCATCGCGCAGGGAGGGGGCTCCCTGCATGCTTCCCTGAGACCCCCATAGCAACGCGATGTGATCACGTTGCTTCGAGGGTCTCTTACCTCCTTCTCCCTGCAGCAGGCCCAGATTCAAAATGGCTGCTACATCCGGGTCCTGTAAGCCTGGAGCTGTGCACGTCAGATCGCTGATCTGACAGGGTTCACAGCAAAGTGTCAGATCGGCGATCTTACACTATAACATGATGCCCCCCCCCGGGGCAATGTTGTAGTGTAAGAAAAATAAAATATTAACATGTGTAAATAAAATTAAAAAAAATTCCCCCCAAACAATAAATATATATACAGTTAGGTCCATATATATTTGGACAGAGACAACATTTTTCTAATTTTGGTTACAGACATTACCACAATGAATTTTAAACAAAACAATTCAGATGCAGTTGAAGTTCAGACTTTCAGCTTTCATTTGAGGGTATCCACATTAAAATCGGATGAAGGGTTTAGGAGTTTCAACTCCTTAACATGTGCCACCCTGTTTTTAAAGGGACCAAAAGTAATTGGACAATTGACTCCAAGGCTATTTCATGGGCAGGTGTGGGCAATCCCTTCGTTATGTCATTCTCAATTAAGCAGATAAAGGGCCTGGAGTTGATTTGAGATGTGGTGCTTGCATTTGGAAGGTTTTGCTGTGAAGTAAACATCAAAGTCAAAGGAGCTCTCCTTGCAGGTGAATCAAGCCATCCTTAAGCTGCGATAACAGAAAAAACCCATCCGAGAAATTGCTACAATATTAGAAGTGGCAAAATCTACAGTTTGGTACATCCTGAGAAAGAAAGAAAGCACTGGTGAACTCATCAATGCAAAAAGACCTGGGCACCCACGGAAGACAACAGTGGTGGATGATCGCAGAATAATCTCCATGGTGAGGAGAAATCCATTCACAACAGCCAACCAAGTGACCAACACTCTCCAGGAGGTCGGCGTATCAATATCCAAATCTACCATAAAGAGAAGACTGCATGAAAGTAAATACAGAGGGTTCACTGCACGGTGCAAGCCACTCATAAGCATCAAGAAGAAAAAGGCTAGACTGGACTTTGCTAAAAAACATCTAAAAAAGCCAGCACAGTTCAGGAAGAACATTCTTTGGACAGATGAAACCAAGATCAACCTCTACCAGAATGATGGAAAGAGAAAAGCATGGCAAAGGCGTGGTACAGCTCATGACCCAAAGCATACCACATCATCTGTAAAACACGGCGGAGGCAGTGTGATGGCTTGGGCATGCATGGCTGCCAGTGGCACTGGGTCACTCGTGTTTATTGATGATGTGACACAGGACAGAAGCAGCCAAATGAATTCTGAGGTCTTCAGAGCCATACTGTGTGCTCAGATCCAGCCAAATGCAGCCAAACTGATTGGTCGTCGTTTCATACTACAGATGGACAATGACCCAAAACATAAAGCCAAAGCAACCCAGGAGTTTATTAAATCAAAGAAGTGGAATATTCTTGAATGGCCAAGTCAGTCACCTGATCTCAACCCAATTGAGCATGCATTTCACTTGTTAAAGACTAAACTTCAGACAGAAAGGCCCACAAACAAACAGCAACTGAAAACCACCGCAGTGAAGGCCTGGCAGAGCATCAAAAAGGAGGAAACACAGCGTCTGGTGATGTCCATGAGTTCAAGACTTCAGGCAGTCATTGCCAACAGAGGGTTTTCAACCAAGTACTAGAAATGAACATTTTATTTAAAATTATTGAATCTGTCCAATTACTTTTGGTCCCTTTAAAAACAGGGTGGCACATGTTAAGGAGTTGAAACTCCTAAACTCTTCATCCAATTTTAATGTGGATACCCTCAAATGAAAGCTGAAAGTCTGAACTTCAACTGCATCTGAATTGTTTTGTTTAAAATTCATTGTGGTAATGTTTATAACCAAAATTGGAAAAATGTTGTCTCTGTCCAAATATATATGGACCTAACTGTATATATATATATATTGTTCCTATAAATACATTTCTTTATCTAAATAAAAAAAAACAATAAAAGTACACATATTTAGCATTGCCGCGTCCGTAAGAACCCGACCTATAAAACTGTCAAACTAGTTAACCCCTACAGTGAACACCGTAAAAAAAAAAAAAAAACGAGGCAAAAAACAACGCTTTATTATCATACCACCAAACATAAAGTGGAATAACACGCGATCAAAAAGACAGATATAAATAATCATGGTACCGCTGAAAACGTCATCTTGTCCTGCAAAAAACGAGCACCATACAGCATCATCAAAGAAAAAATAAAAAAGTTATAGACCTTAGAATAAAGCGATGCAAAAATAATTATTTTTTCTATAAAATAGTTTTTATCTTATAAAAGCGCCAAAACATAAAAAAAGATATAAATGAGGTATCGCTGTAATTGTACTGACCTGAAGAATAAAACTGTTTTATCCATTTTACCAAACACGGAACGGTATAAACGCCTCCCCCAAAAGAAATTCATGAATAGCTGGTTTTTGGTCATTCTGCCTCACAAAAATCGGGATAAAAAGCGATCAAAAAATGTCACGTGCCCGAAAATGTTACCAATAAAAATGTCAACTCGTCCCGCAAAAAACAAGACCTCACATGACTCTGTGGACCAAAATATGGAAAAATTATAGCTCTCAAAATGTGCTAACGCAAAAAATATTTTTTTTGCAATAAAAAGCATCTTTTAGTGTGTGACGGCTGCCAATCATAAAAATCTGCTAAAAAACCCGCTATAAAAGTAAATCAAACCCCCCTTCATCACCCCCTTGGTTAGGGAAAAATTAAAAAATTTCAAAAATGGATTTATTTCCATTTTCCCATTAGGGTTAGGGTTAGGGCTAGGGTTAGGGTTAGGGTTAGGGCTAGGGTTAGGGTTAGGGCTAGGGTTAGGGTTAGTGTTAGGGTTAGGGTTAGGGCTAGGATTAGGGTTAGGGTTAGGGCTAGGGTTGGGGCTAAAGTTAGGGTTAGGGTTTGGATTACATTTACATTAGGGAATAAGGTTGGGATTAGGGTTACGGCTGTGTCAGAGCTAGGGGTGTGGTTAGGGTTACCATTGGGATTAGGTTTAGGGATGTATTTGGAATAGGGTTTCAGTTATAATTGGGGCTTTCCACTGTTTAGGCACATCAGGGGCTCTCCAAACGCGACATGGCGTCCGATCTCAATTCCAGCCAATTCTGCGTTGAAAAAGTAAAACAGTGCTCCTTCCCTTCTGAGCTCTCCCGTGCGCCCAAACAGGGGTTTACCCCAACATATGGGGTATCAGCGTACTCAGGACACATTGGACAACAACTTTTGGGGTCCAATTTCTCCTGATACCCTTGGGAAAATAAAAAAATAAATTTTTTGTTGAAAAAAAAAGATTTTTTTTTTCACTGCTCTGCGTTATAAACTGTAGTGAACACTTGGGGGTTCAAAGTTCTCACAACACCTCTAGATAAGTTCCTTCGGGGGTCTAGTTTCCAATATGGGGTCACTTGTGGGGGGTTTCTACTGTTTAGGTAAATTAGGGGCTCTGCAAACGCAATGTGACGCCTGCAGACCAATCTATCTAAATCTGCATTCCAAATGACGCTCCTTCCCTTCTGAGCTCTGCCATGCACTCAAACGGTGGTTTCCCCCCACATATGGCGTATCAGCCTACTCAGGACAAGTTGGACAACAACGTTTGGGGTCCAATTTCAACTGTTACCCTTGGAAAAATACAAAACTGGTGGCTAAAAAACAATTTTTGTGGAAAAGAAAAAGATTTTTTATTTTCACGGCTCTGCGTTATAAACTATAGTGAAACACTTGGGGGTTCAAAATTCTCAAAACACATCTAGATAAGTTCCTTGGGGGGTCTAGTTTCCAATATGGGGTTACTTGTGGGGGGTTTCTACTGTTTAGGTACATTAGGGGCTCTGCAAACGGAATGTGACGCCTGCAGACTAATCCATCTAAGTCTGCATTCCAAATGACGCTCCTTCCCTTCCGAGCTCTGCATGCGCTCAAATGGTGGTTCTCCCCCACATATGGAGTATCAGCGTACTCAGGACAAATTACACAACTTTTGGGGTCCAATTTCAACTGTTACCCTTGGAAAAATACAAAACTGGGGGCTAAAAAATTTTTGTGGAAAAAAAAATAATTTTTATTTTCAAGGCTCTGCGTTATAAACTGTAGTGAAACACTTGGGGATTCAAAGCTCTCACAACACATCTAGATGAGTTCCTTAGGGGGTCTACTTTCCAAAATGGTGTCACTTGTAGGGGGTTTCAATGTTTAGGCACATCAGTGGCTCTCCAAACACAACATGGCGTACCATCTCAATTCCTGTCAATTTTGCATTGAAAAGTCAAACGGCGCTCCTTCGCTTCCAAGCTCTCCCATGTGCCCAAACAGTGGTTTAACCCCACATATTGGGTATCAGCATACTCAGGACAAATTTTACAACAACTTTTGGGGTCCATTTTCTCCTGTTACCTTTGGTAAAATAAAACTAATTGGAGCTGAAGTAAATTTTTTGTGAAAAAAAGTTAAATGTTCATTTTTATTTAAACATTCCAAAAATTCCCGTGAAACACCTGAAGGGTTAATAAGCTTCTTGAATGTGGTTTTGAGCACCTTGAGGCGTGCAGTTTTTAGAATGGTGTCACACTTGGTTATTTTCTATCATATAGACCCCTCAAAATGACTTCAAATGAGATGTGGTCCCTAAAAACAAATGGTGTTGTAAAAATGAGAAATTGCTGGTCAACTTTTAACCCTTATAACTCCCTAACAAAAAAAATTTTGGTTCCAAAATTTGTAAATTAGACATGTGGGAAATGTTACTTATTAAGTATTTTGTGTGACATATCTCTGTGATTTAATTGCATAAAAATTCAAAGTTGGAAAATTGCAAAATTTTCTAAATTTTCGCCAAACTTCAGTTTTTTTCACAAATAAACGCAGGTAATATCAAAGAAATTTTACCACTACCATGAAGTAAAATATGTCACGAGAAAACAGTGTCAGAATCACCGGGATCCGTTGAAGCGTTCCAGAGTCATAACCTCAAAAAAGGGACAGTGGTCAGAATTGTAAAAATTGGCCTGGTCATTAACGTGCAAACCACCCTTGGGTGTAAAGGGTTTAAGATCTTTTTTTTTCAACAACACGGCACTGCGGTGGGTGTGGCGTGCATGCAGTCATATGCAAATCTCTTTCTCAGTTATTGGAAGAGGGAGGTTTTCGGGGGGCGGCTCACTTGCGGCTTCCCAGGCACAGTGCTGGTATAGGTATATTGATGACTTTTTATTATTTGGCAGGGCTCTGAGCCCGATTTTCTGGAGTTCATCCCTGAGTTTAATCAGAATAATCACAATATAAACCTGACTTACAAAATTCCTGCTAAGGAAATTGATTTTTTAGATGTGAAAATCATAGTAGATACGGTGGGGAGAATACAGACTGATGTATTCAGAAAACAGACATCAGTAAATGCATTGTTACATGCTACTTCTGCCCACACTCCAACTACTATACAGGCGGTCCCCCATGGGACAGTTTCCATGAATGAAAAGAGTAAGCTCACTGGATGTATCTTTTGAGAACCAGGCTCGGGACCTTAGTTCCAGGTTTCGTGAGCATGGCTACAGTAATAGATGCATTAGGTGGGGGTATCAATGTGCTCGTAGACTCCCTCATAACCAGTTAGTTTGCGGATCTACGCATGTCACTAATAAGGATCCGCCATTAAGATTTATTGCAGCTTACAATAACCAGTGGCACAATACGCGTCAGATCCAGCAGAGACACTGGTCCGTTTTAAAAATAGAACCGTCTCTGGGTCAGATTCTACCTGACCATCCGCTTTTGACTGCAAGAGGAGGTAGAAACTTAAGGGACCTTCTGGTTAAAAGCCACTGTGTGGCAAACCCCCCTAATCTTTTTGGGACCACAGGACAAAGATGGAGATGCTACCCGTGCAGCTCTTGTCGTGCATGCAGCAATATCATGAGTACAATGTCTTTTATATCAGCGGATGGGAGCAGGGACTATCGGATTCTGTCTTACATCTCATGCAGCACAAGATATGTTGTGTACTACTCTACATGCCCTTGCAATCTTATTTATGTGGGTATTACATCTCGTGAAGTCTGTGTTAGGACAAGGGAGCCATGAGGGACATCATGGTGGCCATGGAATCAACTGATGTTTCGGATCTTAAAACTATACCAAGGCACTTCAGGCTGTGCCATGACTGCAATCCCGCAGCACTAAAAGTGCACGTTATAGATAGAGTCCACTGTGGTATTTGAGGAGGGGACCTCAAGCGTGTTCTGGCACAGCTTGAGTGCTGTTGGATTGTCAATCTTGGCACAATGTCCCCTTATGGCCTCAATGAAAAACTGTCCTTTACACCATTCCTATAGTCGCTTATTTCGCTCTGAGGCCCCCTCAGTTTTCTCTCCTTTTTTAGTTTTTATTATTTTAGGTCTCATTTAATTGTTTTTATCTCCTTTTATTTTGTACTGTGCCTTTATGTTTGGGAAAGTCGCTGAAGGTCAAAAAAGGCTTCTTCATCTTTTTTTGTCACGTTATTATATTCCCAGCTGGAAAATCAAGTCACCAATTTGGGACATAAACAATTGTCATATTAGTTGAAGAGTATATGTCTATTTAGATGTAGGTGTTTGTCTGCTGGTGTCACTGTGTTTCATGTCTGACATAATGGTTTTCTGTTATTGGTACAGTTATATACTCACTACTATATTACGGTGTGGTGCCCATATTCTTCCTTTGAGTAAAATGGTCGCCGAATCGCACACATGCGTGGTGGCAGCGTGCTCTGCTCGCACCCCAAAGGCATCCATTTGAGTCCAGTGCGGGTCAGTGACGTCACAGGAAGTATTCCCTTGACCAGCGTCTAGCCCCGGGATTGCCAGAAGTGGCACGATGGCGGCCGCGCATCCACCGCGCATGTGCTGACAAGATTGCGGCGCCCATGGGATACATCCAGGAGAACCTCAATATAAGATCGGCCAGCATAACTTGATCCACACAGCCCCCCGAGGAAGCCCATCATGCGAAACGTGCATCGGGGCTATAGCAGGAAGGCACTGAGCTCCCCACATGGGTAAGCACCATGCTGTAGCACTATTTGTGACGCTTTACTTATGTCTGACCTTTTGGGCCTGTTCCCTTTCCCAGCCTGATAGGGGTAGTTGGACTAGCATCCCTGGGTATATATTTTCTTACATCTGTGTAAGGGATTGATTTATGGATCCATTATTATTCTATAGATATGTCGCTTTTGCCCTGCAGTGTGTCTTGTGTGCATGCCATTGGACACTGATGCTATCTTTTCCCTGAGGAAGCTGCAACTTCTGCGGCGATACGCGTGGGAGCATATCCCACATCCTCTTTCTTTCCCCCATTGCATATATGGCGATAGGCTGAATTCTGGGACTTTGAGCATAGGGATACACTGGACTCTGGGCATAGGGACTCATTGCTCTTATTATCAGGTCTGTTCATTTGAGCTCTCTTTTCCCTTGTTCCTTCCCCATTACGGGTTTGCTGCATGTATTCTTCTATCACTGGTCTGCTGCATTTATGCTAAATTTGTGAGGTCTTTTTTCTGCAGTTTTTCTGCAGATGGCATAGATTTTGTGCCAGGACAAAACTCTGGTCCTTTTTCTGGGTCTATATGGTACTGTGATATTGGTGTGGCTATATATGTATATTGTTTTCTTGCTCTGTCTTGGATATTTAATGCCATCAAATTGTTTATAGAAGCCATATTATATGATATCCTATTGCATTGTACTATATTGTTGCTTTGATGGATTCTGGATGTGGGATGTAATTGCCCCCATATCAGGGCATGACTTATGCATAGGTCTGCGTCACATGTTGCATTTTTAGTGTTTTTAATCCATTTGAGTGTTATGTGTCCGTCATATATATATTTTGTATTTTGTTGATACTGACCAATAAAATTATATATCTTATATATGTTGAGGTGCTCCCATTCATGTGGGCATGATCTCTTCTTCTTTTTGGTTGTCATGCCATTGGCCACCTGCTGCTGCTCAGTGTTCCTGTGTTTTGTTGTCACCTTATCCACTCATTTCGCTTCAGTTGCGTTATATATCTTTATTTACTTTTTTATGTTATATGTGTATGCGGGCAATAAACTTTTTGATACATTTATAATGAGACAGTATTTGTCCATTTTATATATAGTCAGTCATTTAGGTATACACAGCAATATTTCCTTTAGGGCATTTAATTCAGGTTTTGCTGTAGCTTCTCATTAATCAAGAGTTGCCCCCTCTTATTATTATTTTTGTTAGTAGCAATTTGGTGGTCTCGTTATGATATTCCTTGTTAAACTTGAATACCTCTCTTCCGGGACTATCTTATGCTGTTCCATCCATGGCTCCCTCTTCTGAGCTGGGATTTGGTGACTATATTTGGTACCTTATAGCTATTTAAGCTAGTATTATGCTTTTTCTCGCAAAATTCTACCTTGGGTATCAGGTCACACATTGGGAGTTCTCCTCTTCTTCCTGAAATGGATTCAGACACCAGGAAGGACTTTAGACTTATTGTTCCATTCTGACTATAGATCCTATCAGAAGGAATATATATTGGCAGTGATATAACTCGTGTTTATCTAAATCTGGCTCTCTTGTGGGACACATATTTATGCATGTTTTTGACACTATTCAGCTTTTTTAGGCTACGTTCACATTTGCGTTGTGCACCGCAGCGTCGGCGCCGCAACGCACAACGCAAACAAAAACGCAGCAAAACGCATGCACAACGCCGCGTTTTGCGCCGCATGCGTCCTTTTTTTAATTGATTTTGGACGCAGCAAAAATGCAACTTGCTGCGTCCTCTGCGCCCGGACGCGTGGGCCGCAGGGACGCATGCGGCGCAAAACGCAAGTGCAACGCATGTCCATGTGCCCCCATGTTAAATATAGGGGCGCATGACGCATGCGGCGACGCTGCGGCGCCCGATGCTGCGGCGCAGACCGCAAATGTGAAAGTAGCCTTAATGTTTTCTGATTGTTATGATATATACTATTTATGATTGCTGTGGTGCACGCTGCATATGCTGTGGATTTAGTTCCCCACATTTGTGGTTTTATATGAATATTTGGACTTTACAATAGGTCCATTTAGTCCTCATTTGGGTGTGGAGGTGATGCTTATTGGGTTGTGTGTTGTATTTTAAATGTTTTTAAACTGATTGTCCAGGGTTAAATAAAGGTTGTTTCTATTTTTACAATTGGATGTGCTCATCATTATCAGTCTTGTCTTTTTTTCTCCCCTTTCTTATGATTACTATGGTACGGACTAGATATAGCACTCCAGTCTTATGAATATATTTATCTGACAGTTGTGCACCCTTCCTACAATTTCTCAGTTGTAATATGTGCAACATGTAGGCTTTATCTGCAGGAAAAAAAACAGCCTTAATAATATATTGACCTCTCAAAAGACAAACCGATTTCTTCATATTGACAAAAATATATAAAGCACACACATTTTCCCCTTCTTCTACTATTATAAAAAATGTTCCACCACAAATATGTGAAAATGTGTACTGTCCATGGGGAGAAAATGGGCTGATAAGCTAAAACTCATTTCATTATTCTAGCCAAGGCTCGTTATTGATCCTACTCTATTTATTTGTAATTTGCTGCCAGTGATTGAGTCGGCGTCTAAATCTCAGGACAGCTTACATGTTGTTAGGAAGCAGCATTGTCATACAAAGCACAAGCTGGCAATGTTCCCATCGTAAGATCTAATTTAGTCTGATTTCTGGCAAATTAAGGTGCTAGAAGAAATGTTGTCACTTGCATGTGATGGAACTTTTTTGATGCTTGTAAAGGATATAAGAAAATATGATGGACTAATTTATGAACATGCACAACAACATGTAGTTTCTCCATTCTAAAGAAAGGTTATTAATTCTAATTTAGTCTTACCTATGACAGTCAAGATGACATAACAGTTTATACCATAATTAGTTATTCATATTTGAAAAATTAATATTTCATGTGTCTGCGTAATGAGTATGGGAAACATCATAGCAGCAAGTCTCAACCCACTAGTTCATTGACAACTGAAAATCCGCAAAGTACAATGTCAGGGTTTTTGTCAGAATCACCTCGTAAAAAACATATTCCCATAGGAACCCAGACAGAGCGTTAATGGTGCAATTAACTTCAATAAAGCCAATGGAATCACTTTAGATATCGGCAGGTCTCCATAATGGCAGTATCTGTCTTTTTTCATACTTTCACAGATAGATAATTTGCCAAATTTTTATTTGAATGTGCACCAGGTAGATTCCGATTAAAGGTGTCAAAACCACGAAGGAACATATGACAAAAAGAGTAATGAAACACATGACATAAACTAGAATATGTGTTAAACCTTAAATTCAAAGTACCACCATTTTACTCTGATATCTTTACAACCTTGACATTCACTTAAACAGCTTCATCGGGAAGTCAACTTTAATTACTTTCCAATAGTCTTGAAGGCAGTCTCAAAGGTACTGAGCAATTATTGTGTTATTTGCCTCCTCTCTAAGGTCCAACTCTACTTAGAACATCTGAATTGCTGGAAGTCAGGTGATTGTGGAGGCCATGTTTTCAGGTGTAGCATGCCATCACTCTCGATCTTGGTCACTTGGCACTTACATAGTCTGGAGGTGTGTTTTTTCAACACAATCACCCCTCCTCTTCTATACTTCAACAAGAGCACCATATATTTAGAAACCATATGATTAAAATTTCTGAATCTCACAAAAGTATGGAGTTGGATATGGAGCGCCCACCCAGGGCAGAGGGGTACTTGGTACCGGGTCGGTCTTAAAGGGGATGCCACGGTGGCTGTGACCCGGTCCGTGGCCCTGGGCACCCAATTAAAGGGGAAAGGTCTTTAAGGGATATTGTGAATAAAGTCTATTGTTGGTGACGACACCTGTGGTTCTCGGTCAGTAGGGACCGACGCCGCTTAACCTCTCTCTGACCTCGGACGGGATAGAACATCCGAGGTCAGATCTCCTGCTTTGATGTGGGCTCCGGCGGAGAGCCCGCATCAAAGCCGGGACATGTCAGCTGTTTTGAACAGCTGACATGTGCCCGCAATAGCGAAGGGTGGAATCGCCATCCACCCGCCGCTATTAACTAGTGAAATGCTGCTGTCAAACCCTGACAGCGGCATTTAACTACCGCTTCCAGCCATCGGGCTGGAAATGAGCGCATCGTCGACCCCCGTCACATGATTGGGGGTCAGCGATTCGTCGGCATAGTAACCAGAGGTCTCCTTGAGACCTCTATGGTTGCTGATGCCGGCTTGCTGTGAGCACCACCCTGTGGTCGGCGCTCATAGCAAGCCTGTAATTAAGCTACATAGGAGCGGTCTGATGATCAAAAAATGGAGACGCTACAGGTTTTGGAAAATGGCAAATGGCACAATTTTTTTTTTTAGCAAAGTTTGGAATTTTTTTTCACCACTTAGATAAAAAAGAACCTAGACATATTTGGTGTCTATGAACTCGTGATGACCTGGAGAATAAAATGGGCAGGTCAGTTTTAGCATTTAGTGAACCTAGCAAAAAAGCCAAAAAAAACAAGTGTGGCTTTGCACTTTTTTTGCAATTTCACCGCACTTGGAGTTTTTTCCCATTTTCTAGTACATGACAAGGTAAAACCAATGATGTTGTTCAAAAGTAAAACTAGTCCCGCAAAAAATAAGCCCTCACATAGCCATATTGATGGAAAAATAAAACAGTTATGGCTCTGGGAAGGAGGGGAGTGAAAAATAAACATGGAAAAACGGAAAATCCCAAGGTCATGAAGGGGTTAAAGGGGTCCTCTGGGGTGATGGTAGGGTGGCTAGATGGTGACGCTTCCCGCAGGTGAAACTGGGTCCCCAGGGCTTCCCAAGTGGAAGGCACCGATGATGTGGTGGATGGTATAGTAAAGAACAAGGACACAGGCTTGCAGTCTTTACCTGGTTTACTGATGTAGTAGTAGTCATCAGTCCAGGTAACTAAGTGCAGGGTACCTGTGGTCCAGCCGGCTTGGAGGCAATAGGAGATTTGTCTCCCAGGTGAGGTCCGTAAGCCTTTCCTACTTGCGCTGTTTAGTTGATTAGGTCCCTGCTGCTTGGAGCATATTGCAAGTTCCCTCTCTCATGTCCTAAGACAGATGTCAGTACGATAGGCAGTTCGAGCCTGATAATAGGGTCTCTATCATGACCCGGGCTCTAAAGTTACTGCTTCACCAAAGACTTGATGCAGGCAATTGACATACAGTCCTATGCTAAGTGTCCTAGAGTCCCACTATAGCCTTGGGCTTCCGGTTCCCGGTTCCTGCGCTCTGGTTCCCAGAATGTCCTTCCGCTGTTCCCCTGATGAGCCTGATGAGCCTCTTCCTCCTCTGTGCTTCTTCCCTCTAAGCTCCCCCACAATTCAACTGCTTCAGTAATCCTCTTTCCAGGGGTTGAATATCCCTTGTGGCTGCTCGGCCCCTACATTTGCTCCAGATGTCCTTCTGCTCTCCTCTCCCCTCTCAGACTCCCTCAGACTGACTGGCTCCTCCTCCTGACCAGGATACATAAAGTGTAAGGAAGCTCCCCTCAATCCAGGTCCTGAGCTCCCCCTCCTGGCCTAGATTCAGATCAGTGAATCTGTGAATGTGAGTGCCTTACCTGATAGGGAGAATCTCCCTTGCCTCCAAGTGTGACATCACCCTCCCCAAAAGGATGGCAACACCACTGCAACAACCGGTTACCTGGGGTCTTGCACTCCCCCCGTTAACTCCAGTACTCCCGGACTGGGAAAAGAAAACATAAACAACAGATCACAATAAGACATGAAAAAAGGATTTTTGGTATGCTTAAGAACAGGTAAAACAAATTAATATGAACCTTGACTTCCCTTTTCGGGAGGAATTAATATTTGAACATTTTAACTATTCACAGTCACTTTAACATTCAGAAATTCTCTATTTGCTCTTATGCTTGTCGGGCCAGGAATTGCTGTCTTTCCTGCTCCTCCCGATGTCTACAATTCTCCCTTCAAGTTATCATGGGGATCTCCCCATGGAGCACGATCATATCTGCCCCTGCAGATCCCTCTTCAAACACCACAGGTTCGGTATAATTAACCCAGGGCCCATAGGTTGAAATTAGCAGGGATGCCATCTGAAACAAGCTGTCGTCTCCCTGGTCCCAGTATAGTTGACGGTCTGCTCTTCCAGGCCTGGGTGTCGGTGGGGTAGGTAGGGGGCCCACCAGGGTGTCATCTAGCGCAGGGGTTGCAGCGGGACTGGCGGTCGGGGTACCCTCGGCATACGGTTACATTTCACCGAGGAGCCCAAAACCCTTGACGGGGGTGTACAGGGGTAGTGGTGACTCGGTCCTATCTGTTGGGCCTTCCGCTCGCGGGGTCAGGGTCATGTCCCTTACCTCTGCTTCCGGAGCGCCACATCTTCTTTCTTGCTCCGGGCCAGACAAGGTTGTTGATGGTCATCCGGTATGGCTCCTGATGACGGCCTCCTTCCACCCAGCCACAGCTTCCATCTGCATCCACATGAGCAGCCGGGTAAGTCCTTCTACTTCTCTCCACATAAAGTGTAAGGAAGCTCCCCTAAATCCGGGTCCTGAGCTCCCCCTCCTGGCCTAGATTCAGATCTGTTAAATGTGAGTGCCTTACCTGATAGAGAGAATCTCCCTTGCCTCCAAGCGTGACATCACCCTCCCCAAAAGGAAGGCAACATCGCTGCAACAACTGGTTACCTGGGGTGTTGCAGATACCAAATATGTCAAATTTTATCAGGCCATAGTACAGATTTATTTCCACTGGTATAATATGTAGTCCTTGTGTTGCTTGGCGCAATCATGTCTCTTTGTTTTAGGTCCTCAATACTGGTTGTTTTGCAGCAATTCAACCTTAAAAAACCTAATGCCTGCATTTAGCAATCTTCTAGAAACAGCCTGTCTCCTGTCTTTTTCAGGCATCTTGGTCCATGGTATACTATTGCTCAGCACCGTTGCTGCATTTTTTGGCACTTCTTTTGTGTTCTAACCTATTTCCATGAGTGTACTGGGCTTTATTTGCATCAGATTCTTTCTTTTCACCCTGGGTGACTAGTGCATGCCTGGTTGAGGTCTTTTGATACACGGCCGTAGCCCAGACTAGGACGTCACATTGATACCATCGCTGTCCTGGGTAGTGAGCATGCTCATTTAACACTTTAGACTTCCATACTTAGCATATAGAACTGTAGCAATTTTAATATTTAATTATTGGTCAGCGCATGATTATTGGTTACCATGTTTTTGTTCAGTTCTCTTATATATTCATGTATGTAATATCGAGTTATCATTTGCATAGACAGGATACATTGTATATTTACTATTAAGCACTTTATTCATGTGTTTTTGTTATTTCATGTAACGTGTTCAGGGGTGGTGGTTTATGGTTCTGTATTCAGGCCTTTTTAAATGGTTTTAATATGTACTTGTCGTCTTGAGGTGTCATTAAAGATTTTTGATATTTTTGCATATTTCATGGGTGTGCATACCGTTATGGGTCCAGCCTTTTTTTCTTGTGCTTATTTAGTTTATCTTTCTGGCCAGGTTTTGCACCCCATTTTCATAACTTGTGCAAGGGTGCACCACTTATACATATTACTACCTCATACCTATGCGTTATTTATGAGGGTTGTTATTTGAGGTACTGTCAATTTACGTTTTCCTGAAACACGCAACTCTGATCTCATTCTCTGCAGGTATTTCTGGGGTGGTCTTCATAATAGCCAATTTCTTCTTAGTAATTGATGGTTTTGATGACTGAACTTGATAATACTTTCAAGGTTCTACCAATATTCTGGATTGACTGACGCACTGTCATTTTTCTTTAGTTACTTAGTGGTTCTTTCCATACTTTGGCTTAAAAGACTTGTGGAATAGGGTTCAGCATTGTATGGAACTTTGTACTAACACTGCCTCTGAAAATCATACCTAATGGTCTCAAAGACTTTATGAAAGCAAGTGGTTCAGAAATTAACTGTTGATGAGGTATATTTGTTCATTGGAAGCAATTTAAAATTACTGCATGCTGAAGTTGCCTAAGACTAGAGATGAGCAAACCTTTCAAGGTTCGATTTACCGAATAATTAGATGTTCGCTGAACATGTTCGCCAAACGGTTCGACGATCATACCTGAATCACATTAGATTCAATGAGAGACCAAACCAAATGTATAAACAACACCTTAAGGGGTGACAGAAAGCTCCCCAAACACCTAAAATTAAGGGTAGGCACCATGAAAACTGGCATCATTTGACCCACAGTTGAAATTTGCAAATGACACAGTAGCAGTCAGCCATGGGCCATGCATGAGGTATCAGGGTCTGTCCCAGCATTTAGAGCTTAAAATTGGAGTTTCAATGAGAACCTGGTGGTTAAGGGAGCATTGTAAGCTCTCTCAGTTGGGAGACCTCATATTACATGCAATACTTCCACATTTTTTTTTATTCCTTCCACACTCAGATGACATAAACATCAGTTTTATAGACTACTATTGGTGGAAAAATTTAAGAATAGTAGCACAGGTAGTTGACTGCTCAATTGACCCACAGTAGAATCTTTTATAATTTCCAAGAGGCAATCAGCCATGGCCCATGAATGAGGTATCAGGGTCTTGTCAAGCATTTACAGCTTGGATTTGAAGTTTTAATGAGGACCTGGTGGTTAAGGGAGCAGTGTAAGCCTTCTTAGCTCGGAGCCCAGATACCTTATGCAACAGCTCAATTTTTTTTAGGTACCCAGTGTTAGGGTTGGCGGAATGCACTGAATATATATATATATGAGACAGTTGGTGCATTCGCAACCCATGTCCACCGTGCAGGCGAGAACCCTGCTGCTAGTTATAGGCGGTACTATATGGCTGTATTAGCGAACTCTGTTACTTCACAGATTCGCTAGAATAACAAGATGCTGTGCCCTGTTAACCTCATAGAGGAGCACAGTTACCAAACAGAGCAAAACTGTGGTCATGCAGTTAGAATAGCAGACAAACAACTCCTCACCGGAGGTGCCAGTATTCCAGGGGCTTATTTCAGCCAAGGCCCTGAATCCAAACATACAAACTCCTCACCGGAGGTGCCGGTATTCTAGGGGCTTATTTCAGCCAAACCCTGACCACATTCAAGCATGACCACACTGGCGCTGAGCTCTTTAACATTGGTCTGATACTAGCGCATGGCCATGCGGCCATGCAAACCTTCTATAGTTTTAGCACTCAAGGACCTTCCTAGTGGTCCAACAGGAACCGCTTCAGGACCTGTGCATGTGACCCCCAACCTCCAGTGGGAGGTCATCCTGTGGGCATGCCCAGTATGGGAAAAGCAGGACTTAGTCCCAGAAAGATCTGCTCGCTGCTGATCAGCACTGGCTACAAAGGCAGAGCCTGGAAGAACAGTAGTAACCAGTCACCCAGTATCAGCCTGAATCAGACGCTGGGACCGACCTCTCTGCTGAGCAGGCTCCACTGCGGCTGGAGAAGAATGGGAGACCGCAGCGGAGATGGTTTGAGATTCCCCTTGTGCAGAGGAGGGAACTCGCCACCTAATACCCAGTCACACTCAGGTGGCACAAACATCAGTTTCATAGACTACTCTTGGTAGAAAAATGTAAAAATAGTAACACAGGTAGATGAGTGATCAAATGACCCACAGTAGAACCTTTTCTATCAGCACAGCAGCAGTCAGCAATAGGTCATTCAATTTGTATCAGAGTCTGGGCCAGCATTTAGAGCTTTGAATTTAAGTTTAAATTCAGACAAGTACGGTGAGGGACCAGTGTAGGTTGACTGGGCTGGGAGCCCTGATACCTCATGCAACAGCTCAATTTTTTTTTTCCCAGCCAGACTTAGGTGGCACAAATTTCAGCTTGGTAGTGCACTAATGTTAGAAAAATGTGAGGATAGTAACACTGGTAGTTGACTAAAACTTATTGCAGGCCTTCCAGTCTGGGAGTTATACTGCAACAGGCACCACACATGAAAAAGACCCAACTTGGAATACAAATATTTCTCAAAATTAGGTACAGAACACAGGAAACGTGGAATCAATTTAACTACAGTAGAATTTTGATAATGGCACAGCAGAAGTTTGCCATGTGCCACGAATGAGGTATCAGGGTCTGGACCAGCATTTAGAGCTTTGAATTGAAGTTTCAATTAAGACGTGGTCGATATAGGAGAGGTGTAAGTCTTCTTATCTGGGAGACCTGATATCTCAGGCAACATCTCCAATTTTTCCAGCCACGCTCAGATGGCACAAACATCAGTTTAATTCAGTATTATTGGTAGAAAAATGTAAAAGTAACTCAGTTAGTTGAGTGAAAGTAAGTGCAGGCCTGCCTGCACTTACACCGGCAACTCACCAGATGGAGACCCAACTTGGAATCTCCACATTTCCAAAAAATAATTGTCACACAGCACTAAAGTGGCATCAATTTCCACAGAGAAGAAGCAGTAAAATAGGCCTCTGAAACACCTACTACAGGCAATCCACCAGATGCAGAGTCAAATTGGAGTCTCCACATTTCAAAAAATTATTGTTACACACCACTGAAGTGGCATCAATTTCCACAGAGTAGAAATAGTATAATGGCCCTCTGACTTACTCCCACTACAGACAACTCAATAGATAGAGAACCAACGTGGATTCTTCACATTTCAAAAAATTGTTTGCAGCATCAGCAGCAGTAGAAACAGCAGGCACAGAAGCCACGACAAAGGTGACACAGACTGCAATAATGCAAGATCAATGCATGGCACTAAAAATTACACCATCTCCTAGTCTGCCCAGTCTGTGACTGTGGTGAAAAAAACATTGTAGATACATGACTTCTAAATATTAATGAAAGTTAGGGGGTCTGCACTTTTAGGGGACAGCTGGATGCTCTTATCTATCAGGACACCACCAGCACTGCTGAAGACACATTCAGAGAGAATGGGCATGACAAAACCTGCACCTTCACTAACAGTTTGACTGGTACCATGAGCCCCCTCGATCGCTGTAATTCACTCTCCCATTGCACCCACCTGTGTGATTACATTACGCAACTAAGAGATATTGTTATCCCTTCAGCATCCTACTATGCTTCTACCTCTTCTTCTGGCACCACCATTGCTTCATGCAGACTATTTAAAGTGTGCTCCTGCATGTAGATGACCGGAATAGTGATGCTGATGATGGGATCGTCAGTGCTAACCATATTAGTAGCCATTGTGAAACTGTGTAGAAGGGTGCAGAGATTCTTCATCTGTGCCCACTCCACAAGCGTGATTTGCACCTCGTCCATATTGCGTTGGCCAGGCTATGAAAAAGAACATACTGCACCAGGGCTCATCACTGCTGCCACTGTCGCTGCAACATATGCAGAGTGGAATTCCACTATGTCGGCACATCGCATATCAAGAGGTTAACCAGTAGGCCAAAAGACCTCTGTAGTGATGCAAGTGGATTACCTGCAGGGTGCAAACAGCAGAAGTCAGCACACAGCAACCGTGCTTTCTGCAGCAGCGCATTTAGGCCAAAAATAATGGCAGAGAAATTGCTGTACAATCAGGATGAGGATGTGAGCCATGCATGGTTCATGTGTGAGGTTGCCCCGGCATAGAGCCGCCACCTGGTTTGCATCATTATCGCACACGGGCTCACTAACTCCAGATTCAGTGGAAACTGCCATTGCTCAAACTCTACCTGGATAGCTGTCCACAACACTTAAGCTGTGTGAGTGCATTCTCCAAGGCATATTAATTTAAACACTGCTGTCTAGTGACACCTTGGTGTCTATTACTTTAGTTCACCATCACTTGATGTGTAGTGGTTTAGTTCTCCAAGACTAGTTGTTTAGTAGTTTACTTCTCCAAGCCCTGTTGTCTAGGAGTTTAGTTTTCCTTGTTATGGTGTGTAGTGGTTTAGTTGTCCATCCCCAAGTACTCTGCAAGCTTTGGGGATTCAAAGACTGGTGGAGCAGCCCCTGACACGTCTACCCCCACAGCCACAAGAGTCTCTCAGTGACCAGTCAGCGAGATGTAACACCCCTGGCTATGCTTGCTTGTACAGGTGTCAGTGGAGAAGTTCACCATGTCAGACCTAGATGTTCCCCCAAGGAATGGGTGATGTTGTCTGAAACATGCTGGTGCAGCCCAGACACATCTTTCTTAGAGAAGTAATGGCGACTGGGCAACTATTACTGGGGGGCTGTGAAGGCCATCAGCTTTCGGAACCCATCTGTATCAATAAGATAGAAAGGCTGCATTTCCATTGCCAACAGATTGGATTGGCCAACCAATTTGTCAAGGATTTCATCCCATAATCACAGAGATCACAGGCCGGAAGTAACGCAGGACCACCCCCTGTCATCTTTGGAATGAAGAATTCTCAGCTGGCCCCTATTGTCCAGACAATTACACAATCTGGTGACGATCAATCAAGGAGGCTGCAAGGCTGTTCTCAATAATTAGTTATCAGAAAGCTAACAGTGAGTGTGCATCATATACACCTCCAGATTACAACATGATACATGTATCTATCAAATTACATCTTTCAAAGTATGCTTTATATCTACTCAGCTTTCCCTGGCATCTGACTGTCTATGTGAAGCGCATATAATCTTTTTCTGGTACTCTTTATATTTACTCAGCTTTCCCTGGCATCTGACTGTCTATGTGCAGCGCATATAACCTTTTTCTGGTACGCTTTATATCTACTGAGCTTTCCCTGGCATCTGACTGCCTATGTACAGCGCATATAATCTTTTTCTGATACGCTTTATATCTACTCAGCTTTCCATGGAATCTGACTGTCTATGTGCAGTGAATATAACCTTTTTCTGGTACGCTTTACATCTACTCAGCTTTGCCTGCATCTGACTGTCTATGTGCAGCACATATAATCTTTTTTCTGGTATGCTTTATATCTACTCAGCTTTCCCTTCATCTGACTATGTGCAGCACATATAATCTTTCTCTGGTACGCTTTATATCTACTCAGCTTTCCCTGGTATCAGACTGTCTATGTGCAGCGCATATAATCTCTTTCTGGTATGCTTTATATCTACTCAGCTTTCCACGACATCTGACTGTCTATGTGCAGCGCATATAATATTTTTCTGTTACGCTTTATATCAACTCAGCTTTCCCTGCATCAGACTGTCTATGTGCAGCGCAAATAATCTTTTTCTGGTATGCTTTATATCTACTCAGCTTTCCCTGCATCTGACTGTCTATGTGCAATGTATATATTCTTTTTCTGGTATGCTTTCATCTACTCAGCTTTCTCTGGCATCTGACTGTCTATGTGCAGCGTATATAATCTTTTTCTGGCACCCTTTATATCTACTCAGCTTTCTCTGGCATCTGAGTGTCTATGTGCAGCGCATATAATCTTTTCTGGTATGCTTTACATCTACTCAGCTTTCCCTGGCATCTGACTGTCTATGTGCAGCGCATATAATCTTTTTCTGAGACGCTTTATATCTACTCAGCTTTCCCTAGTATCAGACTGTCTATGTGCAGCGCAAATAATCTTTTTCTGGTTTGATTTATATCTACTTAGCTTTCCCTAGCATCTGACTGCCTATGTACAGCGCATGTAATCTTTTTCTGGTACGCTTTACATCTAGTCAGCTTTGCCTGCATCAGACTGTCTATGTGCAATGCATATAATCTTTTTCTGACACCCTTTATATCTACTCAGGTTTATCTGACATCTGACAGTCTATGTGCAGCGCATATAATCTTTTCGGGTACACTTTATTTCTACTCAGCTTTCCCTGGCATCTGACTATATATGTGCAGCGCATGTAATCTTTTTCTGGTATGCTTTATATCTACTCAGCTTTTCCTGGCATCTGACTGTCTATATGCAGCACATATAATCTTTTTCTGGTTTGCTTTATATCTGCTCAGCTTTCCCTTGCATCTGACTGCCTATGTACAGCGCATATAATCATTTTCTGGTACGCTTTATATCTACTTAGCTTTCCCTAGCATCTGACTGCCTATGTACAGTGCATATAATCTTTTTCTGGTATGCTTTACATCTACTCAGCTTTCCCTGGCATCTGACTGTTTATGTGCTGCGCATATAATCTTTTTCTGGTACGCTTTATATCTGCTCAGCTTTCCCTAGTATCAGACTGTCTATGTGCAGCGCATATAATCTTTTTCTAGTATGCTTTATATCTACTCAGCTTTCCCTGCATCTGACTGTCTATGTGCAACGCATATAATCTTTTTCTGGTATGCTTTCATCTACTCAGCTTTCCCTGGCATCTGACTGTCTATGTGCAGCGTATATAATCTTTTTCTGGCACCCTTTATATCTACTCAGCTTTCTCTGGCATCTGACTGTCTATGTGCAGCGCATATAATCTTTTTCTGGTATGCTTTATATCTACTCAGCTTTCCCTGGCATCTGACTGTCTATGTGCAGCGCATATAATCTTTTTCTTGTTTGCTTTATATCTACTCAGCTTTCCCTTGCATCTGACTGCCTATGTACAGCACATATAATCTTTTTCTGGTACGCTTTACATCTACTTAGCTTTCCCTAGCATCTGACTGCCTATGTACAGCGCATATAATCTTTTTCTGGTACTCTTTATATCTACTCAGCTTTCCCTAACATCTGACTATCCATGTGCAGTGCAATATATGCCGGTATCTACACGTATTAGAAACTACTCAGAATTGGAACCAGTTAATTCTGTGAAAGAAGGGGAATTTCCACACACTTCCCATAGCCAAGAAGTGGCCCCTGTGGTACCAAATTTGAATCAGGTTAACACTACTATGATTCCCACTGCAAACAAATACTCTCATTTATCCCAATTAGTCGAAGAACCGGATAACACAGAAGGTTGGGAAGAATCCACCCCCAGGAGCAGTACTAGTAATAATTTAATCATTAGAAACACATTAATCAGACAAGGGCAACTATGTTCAAATGTAGCCAGGCAACCGGTTTCTATGATCAAACAGACACAGGCCAATACCTATAGGAAACTTACCGTATATACTCGAGTATAAGCCGACCCGAGTATAAGCTGACCCCCCTAATTTTGCCACAAAAAAATGGGAAAACTTATTGACTCAAGTATAAGACTAGGGTGGAAAATACAGCAGCTACCGGTGAATTTCAAAAATAAAAATAGATGCTCCATACCATTCATTATTGCCCCAAAGGAGGTTCCATATAAAGCTGTGCCATATATAATGCTCCATACCGTTGATTATTGCCCCATTGATGCTCCATATATAGCTGTGCCATATAGAATGCTCTGCACCGTTCATTATGGCCCCATAGATGCTCCTTATAAAGCTGTGCCATATATGCTCTGCACCGTTCATTATGGCCCCATAGATGCTCCTTATAAAGCTGTGCCATATATAATGCTCTGCACCATTCATTATGGCCCCATAGATGCCCCATATATAATGCTCTGCACCGTTCATTATGGCCCCATAGATGCTCCATATAAAGCAGTGCCATATATGCTCTGCACTGTTCATTATGGCCCCATAGATGCTCCTTATTAAGCTGTGCCTTATATGCTCTGCACTGTTCATTATTGCCCCATAGATGCTCCTTATAAAGCAGTGCCATATATGCTCTGCACTGTTCATTATGGCCCCATAGATGCTCCTTATTAAGCTGTGCCATATATGCTCTGCACTGTTCATTATTGCCCCATAGATGCTCCTTATACAGCTGTGCCTTATATGCTCTGCACTGTTCATTATTGCCCCATAGATGCTCCTTATACAGCTGTGCCATATATGCTCTGCACTGTTCATTATTGCCCCATAGATGCTCCTTATTAAGCTGTGCCTTATATGCTCTGCACTGTTCATTATTGCCCCATAGATGCTCCTTATACAGCTGTGCCTTATATGCTCTGCACTGTTCATTATTGCCCCATAGATGCTCCTTATACAGCTGTGCCATATAGAATGCTCTGCACTGTTCATTATGGCCCCATAGATGCTCCATATAAAGCAGTGCCATATATGCTCTGCACTGTTCATTATGGCCCCATAGATGCTCCATATAAAGCTGTGCCATATATGCTCTGCACTGTTCATTGTTGCCCCATAGATGTGCCATATAAATCTGTGCCATATATAATGCTCTGCACCATTGCCCCATAGATGTGCCATATAAATCTGTGCCATATATAGTGCTCTGCACCGTTGCCCCATAGATGTGCCATATAAATCTGTGCCATATATAGTGCTCTGCACCGTTGCCCCATAGATGTGCCATATAAATCTGTGCCATATATAGTGCTCTGCACCGTTGCCCCATAGATGTGCCATATAAATCTGTGCCATATATAGTGCTCTGCACCGTTGCCCCATAGATACTCCACATAAATCTGTGCCATATATAGTGCTCTGCACCGTTGCCCCATAGATGTGCCATATAAATCTGTGCCATATATAATGCTCTGCACCGTTGCCCCATAGATGTGCCATATAAATCTGTGCCATATATAGTGCTCTGCACCGTTGCCCCATAGATGTGCCATATAAATCTGTGCCATATATAGTGCTCTGCACCGTTGCCCCATAGATGTGCCATATAAATCTGTGCCATATATAATGCTCTGCACCGTTGCCCCATAGATACTCCACATAAATCTGTGCCATATATAACGCTGCTGCTGCAATAAAAAAAAAAAAACACATACTCACCTCTCTTGCTTGCAGCTCCCCAGCATCCCATCCCGGCGTCTCTCCGCACTGACTGATCAGGCAGAGGGCGCCACGCACACTATATGCATCATCGCGCCCTCTGACCTGAACAGTCAGAACAAGAGGACGCGAAGACAGAGCGGCGCCCGGCGGGTGTATCGTGGACAGGTGAATATAAAATACTCACCTAGTCCCGGCGATCCTGGCGCTCCCCCTGCCTGTTACACTGTCTTCGGGTGCCGCAGCTCTTCCTCTGTCAGCGGTCACCGGCACCACTGATTAGAGAAATGAATATGCGGCTCCACCCCTATGGGAGTGGAGTCCATAATCATTTCTCTAATGAGCGGTCCCACGTGACCGCTGAACAGGGGAAGAGCTGCGGCACCCGAAGACAGTGTGACAGGCAGGGGGAGCGCCAGGAGCGCCGGGACTAGGTGAGTATGCGACACGCTCTCTCCCCCTCACCCGCTGACCGTGACTCGAGTATAAGCCGAGAGGGGCACTTTCAGCCCAAAAATTTGGGCTGAAAATCTCGGCTTATACTCGAGTATATACGGTATGAATAAAACTAGCAGCACCACCACAAATAACAAAAAGAAAATAGGTCATAAAGCATACCCATCCATCAATAAGGATTTTTTTCAGCAAAAAGGCCTAAAACCAAATGAGGTAAAAGGGGTGGGGCACTCACCAAAAAGAAAGTAAAAACTAATTTAGAATCCATAGTTACAACAAAAATTTTTTTTTATTTAAGTACTTATCAACTTTCTCAAAATGAAGAATTACTTCTGAAAAGAGGCCTTAAATTCGCACCAACAACAATGGTTAGACCCTTCAATCTATATATGAGTGTTCAAAAAATACCTATGTAATCTAGCATTAAAAAAGTACTTCCTAAAAAAATGCGGCGGTAACCCCATGACCCAGTATACGATTCTAAATGCAACAAACTCAGAACATATTCATACCAATCTTTCCCAACCATCCACCTTTAATCCAATAAATTAATATTCTAATGCATTTCGGGCCTTCGAAACACTAGTGACTACAGACATCAAAAAAATACAAAGTAAAAAATCTAAATTTGTCCGTCATAACCTTAATCAAGGTGAAAGAAATTCTGTCATCAAACTTCAAGAAAACAACCATATTATCATTCGCCCTGCTAATTAAGGTGGCGGCATTGTAGTGCTTGACCGCTCAATGTACCACAATGAATCATTAAGGCTCCTGGGAGATACTATCACCTACAAAAAAATATCTATGGATCCCACTATTAAATACACTAGGGAACTTAATATATTAGCTTTAAAAGGCAAAGCCCAAGGTATCCTCACCAAGAAGGAATTCCTATTCATCAATAATTAGACCCCGTCCGTAGCAATTTTCTATCACATTCCAAAAATTCATAAAGACAAAACAAACCCTCCTGGGATACCCATTATCTCGGGCATTAACTGCCTGACAGCGAATCTATCCCATTATGTAGACCCCCACTTACAAAAATGCATGCCCCTATTACCTGCCTATCTAAAGGACACCACCCATACCCTACAAATCCTTGATCAGTTTGAATGGAATGACAATTTTATCCTGGGTATGTTAGACATCAAATCATTGTACACGGTGATTGACCCGCAATTAGGCTGCCAGGCAGCAAATTACTTCCTCCATAATTTGGGTTCATATAAGGAAACACAAATCAAATTCATTGTAGACAGTATTGATTTTATTTTAACCCATAATTATTTCATGTATGAAAACCAGTACTATTTACAAATGCACGGGACCGCAATGGGTACTCGCTTTGCAACAAACTATGCTAATTTATACGTAGGGAGGTGGGAACATGAGAATATTTATAAAAATGACACTCTTTGTAAGGGCCTTAAACTTTGGTGGCGCTTTATAGATGATATTCTATTTATTTGGCAGGGTACACTTGATGAACTAAAAACATTCCTCTCTAGCCTGAACACAAATTATTTCGGCTTAGAGTTCACCCCTACTTACAGTCGAACTAGTGTAAATTTCCTGGCCCTCACTATTTGTGTAGACAATAAAAGACTAACTACAAGGTGTTTCCACAAAGAGGTGGACTCTAACAGCTATATTCACATCGATAGCTGCCATTTACCGGTATGGCTCACTAACATTCCTAAGGGACAATTTATGAGAGTAAGACGGAATTGTACCAACATTGAGGATTATCACATGGAAACTGATAATTTAGTGGCACAATTTAAAGAGAAAGGGTACAACTTACCAGCTCTACACAAAGCCCGACAAAAGGTAGAGAGTATTCCTAGGGAAACTCTAACTTATAAATCTAAGAACAATGGGGACCCTCCTACTCTTCACGAACAGAGTTATCAACTCCCCATACTTACACAATTTTTTTCTGGCCATAAGAGTTTTATTAATATTATTCAAAAACATTGGACGGTTCTACAAGGAGACAAATGTATTGGTGATCTCCTACCAAAACAACCTAAGCTTGTCTACACAAAAGCTCAAAACCTAGGCCTTATGCTAGCACCTACAACAAAAGCCGTTATGCCAACTATCAATAAGAAGAGGGAACCATCATGGTTAAATCCCTCAACTCAAACATCTAGTTTTATGCCATGCGGCAAATACTCCTGCTGCAAACGTACAGCTATGAAGAAGGAACTGTACACTACCTTCATGGATTCAAATAAAATTAACCAATATAAAATTAAATTTAAAAAATAAACTGTCAATCAACAGGGGTGATCTATATTCTTAATTGCCCATGTGACAAGTTGTATGTGGGTAGAACAAAAAGTCGCTTAATGGACAGAATAAAGGAGCATCTCGATAATATCAACAAAAGATTTAAGGGACACCCACTATCATGCCATTTTGCAGAAGTACTTAACAATTCCTGTTCAGGAGTCTCCTTCTATGGGATTCAGAGGGTCCACCAAAACCCCAGGGGGGGTGATTATCTGAAGGCAATGTCCAGAGTGGAATCCAGATGGATTTTTGCTCTCGATAGCCTAGCTCCAAAAGGATTGAATCATGAGATAGAACTCTATGCATTTTAAAGCCACCTTTTTTATACCAATTTTTATAATCACACGTTGGGCAAATTTTAACGTACCTGTACATAGGGTCAGATATCCCAAAATTGTCTCCCCCTTTCCCCCCCTGTTCTTTTTTATTTTATCTTTATTATATAATATTTTATAATTCCCAACAGCAGATTTTTCACACACACACAAAAAAAAATTCTTAGCCAACATCATTTTGTGCATATATGCATATTTTTGCATTTTTACTAGTTATTTATCTCTTATAAGTGTAATGAAACATTGTTTTTATAAATACGTAAATAAAAGTTAATTTTTAATTATTAGTTTTTAAAGCCAAAATTTATTTAATCAGATGAGGTGTATTCTTGGTCAGCCAGGTAACACAAGATAACATACACAGATATGTGCAGCAGCAAATTTTATTAATAAAACACCCTAAGCTCCAGAATGTGAACACCTGCAATAAATTTCACCTTTGAGAACTATTGTCTGTGCATTCATTCACATGAGAAAGCCACAAAACACCTTTTTTTTTCTTTTGCTGGGGCTCACACCTTGATTGGCTGGAAAACAAAAGAGGGGCAAGCTACTATAAAAGGACGGGTTAATCACCAGAGACACAACCCTGATGAAGAGGGGAGAATCCCATTGAAACGCGTTGGTAGTGATCTCTATGTGCACCTGTCCCGGCAGCTCTGTGACGTCACAAACAAGCTCTGCCCCTTCCTAAACTCGCCGAATCCCTCAGCGTCGCTACCGGCCGGAGCGCGCGAGGTAACTGCCGGCTATTCTGCAATCTATTGCGGACCATCCAGCAGCACCATTCTAATAGGTGAGAACCTCCCCAGCATCCTTCCTGTGCATCCAGCACAGCGATCACTGTGAGCCAAACAGCTCAAATCTTCTCCCTACTACGTGCAGCGCAGCTGCACCACCAATGGCAACACAAGTAAGTGTCTTATAGTAGTTACACGCTCCTCACTGGGTACACCGTGGTGATATACCTTAATCAGCACAAAACAGCAATATCATCTGTAATTGTATAGATTTTATTCAGTGACTCAGGTGTAAAGTGCAAACCCACTCCACTGCAAGCAGGCAGGTGGGAGATATTTGTCAAATCCTCTATACAAATTGTGTATTTGATTTATACTGCACCTCGGGGCACTTAACAGCAAATCCCAAGGATCTGACTGCTCCGACAAGGATCTACCCTTACTAGTCATATTTCTAGTGAGTATTTCTATGGACTTTATCAATAGGACCATAGCACACTGATCATTGAGAGATATATATCACCTGTTTTTTCAGCAACCCTTACTAACAAGCACTAAAATCTCCTGCTGACCCCACAGAGATCAAACATATCTCTTTCCACTACTAGTGAGTACAACTATAGCCCAGTCGGGTGTCATCTTAAAGCTGTAAAAATATTAAAATATATATATATATATATATATATATATATATATATATACCACCTTTTTCTCATTCTTTTTCTAGCTATCTCACTTGTTTATAGATACACTTAATCCACCTCTCTGGTCTTTCACAGACAAGAGCATCATTCCCAGTACAAGTGAGTACTCTTATCTATTAAAAGCTACAAGTATATAGCGGTTGGCGCAGAAGCGGCAATATTAGGGGAGAAAAATGCAGCTGCAAAACAGGACAAAAACCACAAATGTTGTCAACAATTAAATATATAAAACCTTAGGTTGTTTCGCGCTATGCATACAATCTCCACCTTAGAACGACACGACTCCCTACATCCAATAAGACCTACTACTTTAATATAAATAACATACAACAAATAACAGGAGATCCACCGTCATAAAATTCAATCCAGTAAGTATAATGGCTACGCATATAAAAAAGAAAACAATCCGCAAACTTTCTAAGAATATAGACAAATTGGTTCAAGTGCCGCAAGTGTCAGCAGTTCAACAAATAAGTATAATGGCTGCACATATAAAACAATCCACCCACTTTCTAAAAATATAAACCTATTGGTTCAAGTACCGCAAGTTTGTCAGCAGTTCAATATGATAAAATGCATAGTGCCAGCAGGTACCTCATTGGGCGGTGATGTCAGTCTCACAGACGGAGGTGCAGTCTCAAATAATATCCAGATGGAGTCCGAGGTAAAAAGAATACGAAGATCTCTTCAGGAGTGTAGTCCCGGCCGGTGACATACACCCCCTAGACGTCTTTACTATTGGTACGCAACAGAAGCCGATACACGCTTGAAGCCTGTGGTGCTGCAGACGCCGAACAGGACCTTGCGTGACGTAGGTAGTCAACCGGAGTAAGGAACGCTGTGTGGACCAGTTCCTTTTCTAGCTATCTCACTTGTCTATAGATACACTTAATCCACCTCTCTGGTTTTTCACAGACAAGAACATCATTCCCAGTACAAGTGAGTACTCTATCTATTAAAAGCTGTACATAATATTTATTTATCTATCCCCCATTTTTTAGCCACTTAATCTCAGTTTAGCGCAGGTGTTAATCTTTTATTGCATTTTCCAAATCTCATTAATCACAGGGACCAACACAGAACCTGTTTAAACATCAGCTTCTTCTGAGTATTCGCTCCCCTCCCTACTCGTGTGAAGCACCAGTGTAAATCCTCTCTCATTATGCTTTATATCTACTCAGCTTTCCCTGGCATCTGACTGTCTATGTGCAGCGCATATAATCTTTTTCTGGTACTCTTTATATCTACTCAGCTTTTCCTGGCATCTGACTGTCTATGTGCAGCGCATATAATCTTTTTCTGGTACTCTTTATATCTACTCAGCTTTTCCTGGCATCTGACTGTCTATGTGCAGGGCATATAATCTTTTTCTGGTACGCTTTATATCTACTCAGCTTTCCCTGGCATCTGACTGTCTATGTGCAGCGCATATAATCTTTTTTTGGTACGCTTTACAGCTACTCAGTTTTCCCTGGCATCTGACTGTCTATGTGCAGCGCATATAATCTTTTTCTGTTTACGCTTTATATCTACTCAGCTTTCCTTGGCATCTGACCGTCTATGTGCAGTGCATATAATCTTTTTCTGGTACACTTTATTTATACTCACCTTTCCCTGGCATCTGACTGTCTATGTGCAGTGCATATAATCTTTTTCTGGTACGCTTTTCTTACCTATCATCTTGTTTCCATGATCTGTTTCATTTCTCTTATTATCGTTATAATAGATGAATGTGGATAAAATCCGCGCTGCTGTGACAAATAATGGATCCAGATATAGTTATAAGGTGTTCGGGTGGTTTATTTATATCCACATTCATCTATTATAACGTCTCTAAGAGGTCGCAGCGCCGACCTGTGGATCTGCAGCAGCTGACAAACTACACGCCTTTACTTTGTACCACCAGGTGAGCAGTTCTCTCATAATTGATTAGAAGCAATCCTGAGGATAAGACCCTATTTGCGCTTTTTTTGTCTCCTACTTTTCTATACTAGTATTTCTCTTATTATGTTATTCTGGCATATCTTTGAGTGGTCACTCCAACCCCTCCCTCTCTTTATGACCTTTGCTTAACTCTCAGCATCTGGTCTGGCCATACCCACCCACCTCCTCATTCACTCCTGATTGCCCTTAGCAGAAGATATATTCAGACCCATGAGTCTGATCCAGACTGTAGTCTGATCCATGTATCTATCAAATTACATATTTCAAAGTACAGATTTAAAAGTACAATACTTTGAATTACACTTGAATAGGACTGGAATTGACTGTAAGGTAATGGGACAGAAAACCGCTACAATGTTTCTGTTTCTTTTCATTTATACCCCCATACTACTTTCCTTCTTACTATCACCTGTAATCCCTCCACCTAGTAAGGAACTAGTCATTTCTCCCTCCATCCTCCCTATCCATCTCACCACCTCCTCAGAACTGCTCCTCCACATACAATCCTTTTTCTCCAGACACACACGGCCAAATCATGTCCTATCCAGCTCACACATTTTAACGTACTGCCTGCTGCTCCTCCATTGCTGGAGACATATCCCCAAATCCTGGCCCTCCTTAACACATCCCCACACTCATTTCTAACACCCTGCCACAATCCTCTACAAGCTTTCGCAATCATGATAACCTCATACCCATTCATCCAGCCCCCACTCTCCCAGTCCCCCTAACTGGAGCACTATGGAATGCACACTCTGTCAGCAACAAACTGTTGAATATCCATGACCTATTCATCACCTGCAATCTCTCCTTCCTTGGCATCACTGAAACCTGGCTCACCCCCTCTGACTCTGCCTCTCCAGGTGTAGTTTCGTATGGTGGATTCAATCTTTCTTCCACCCCTCGCCCCAGCAACAAATGTGGTGGAAGAGTTGGCTTGCTCCTATACGATGCTTGCTCCTTTACCCCAATTCCACTACCACCCTCTGCTACTCTTCCCTCATTTGAGGTGCACTCTGTCTGCATCTACTCACCCTCCAACCTCTTGTTGGCTGTCATCTACTGCCCCACAGAACTAGCCATCTCCACCTTTCTCGACTACTTCACCACTTGGCTACTTCATTTCCTTTCTGCTGACATCCCCACTATCATCATGGATGACTTCAACATCCCCATTGACACTTCCACCTCAGCTGCTTCTAAACTTTTATGACTGACTGCCTCCTTTGGCCTCATTCAGTGGTCCTCCACGGCCACTCACAAAGATGGCCACATGCTGGACCTTATCTTTACTCACCTCTGTTCCCTTACTAATCTCACTAACTCACCCCTCCCCCTGTCTGACCACAACCTACTGACATTCTCTTCCCTCTCCTCTCCTAGTGTGCAACCCCCACTCCACAAATGCACCTACCCTCGCAGAAATCTCAAACACCTCAATTTACACTCACTCTCTGAGTCCCTTTTCCCTCTTACAGACATAGCTTCCTTACATGACACAGATGCTGCTTCCACTTTATATAACACCACAATAACAGCAGCACTCGATTCGGCAGTCCCCCCTCACGCACAGCAAAACTAGTACAATCAATTGGCAATACTGGCTGACCAGCCGAACCAAAGAACTGAGATGGGCTTCCATGGTTGCTGAGCAGAGATGGAAGAGATCCTGTTCTGCCGAACACTTCACTGCATACAAGCAAACCTTTGCCAGCTTCAAGTGCATGCTCACTGCTGCAAAACAAACTTACTTCTCATCTCTCATATCCTCCCTGTCTCACAACTCTAAAGAGCTTTTCAACACTTTCAATTCTCTACTTTTTTCTGCGATCGCCTGTATATAGCAGAATTGTTGACTTGCTATGAGCGCCGACCACTGGGTGGCGTTCATAGCATTCCAGCAATGAAAACCATAGAGGTCTGCTGGAGACAAAGCGATCCACAACCTATCTCCTCCATATTTCTGTGACCTAGCCTCTTGGTACTTACCTGCATGCAACCTCCGATTTTTGCGAGATCTCATTCTCTCTACTCCCCTTTTATCTACTCTTCCCACAATCCCATACTACATACCTCCCGTAATCCCTTCTACTCTGGAACTATGTACCCCAACATATCATACTCTCACATACAATGGGGACCTTCAAAACAAACCTGAAGAAATACCTCTTCCGACAAGCCTGCAACCTACACTACCCATCGCTACACCATACTACTGCACAAACAGCTCTACCCTCACCTATTGTATCCTCACCAATCCCTTGTAGACAGTGAGCCCTCACAGCAGGGTCCTCTCTCTTCCAGTAGTAGTCGGTGACTTCTATTGTTTAAGATTATTGTTGTTATTATGTATACCCTGTATAAGATTTTTGTTTTTAGTATGTACACCCTTTTTCACAAAAATGGCACTATAACAATAAATAATAATAACAATACCACTGTGTGGCTGCCAAAGAAAGGGAGTCGAGTAGATTGTACAGTAACAGAAGTTTTTAATTAACTGTGCAATTATAATATTTCTACTCTGGGAAATTGATGACACTTTAGTGGTGTGTGTCAATAATTTTTGGAAATGTTTGTACTTCAAGTTGGGTCTCCTTCATGTGTGTTGCCTGTAGCAGTAGGTCTCCCAGACCAGCAGGCCTTCAATTACTTTCAGTCAACTACCTGTGTTACTGTCCTTAAATCTTTATAACATTTGTGGTCTACCAAGCTGTTATTTGTGTAACCTAAGTGTGTCTTTCCAAAAAAACAGTTTTAGCTGCTGCATGAGGTATCAGGACTCTCAACAAAGCATGCTTACATTGGTCCCTAATTCACCTCATCTTAATTTAAACTTAAATTCAAAGCTGTGAATGTTGGCCCAGACTTTGATACCTCGCTGCATAGCCCATAGCTGACTGCTGCTGTGCGGTTATCAAATTTGTACCGTTGGTCAATTAATGCCACTTTTCTGAGTGTTTGCCCCTAATTTGAGCTTTAGGCAGGCTTTCTCCCCCCCCCCCCCCCCCCCGAAGGTGTTGTCTATGCATTTGGTTTTGCCTCCCATTGAATTTAATGATATTCAGATACATTTGATGAACCGTTAGACAAACTGTCCGAACATTGGTCCATTCTCCAAATATGAACTGAACTGAACCTTGAAATGTTCGCTCACCTTTATTCCAGAACTTTCTGCTGTTTACTCGATTTTTCAGCTCTTTAGGCTCCTATAATGATGACCCTAACCAAATAGCTTTCACTGAGAGTAAATTAATAGCCCTTCACCAGTGGCGATGTCCTGCTAAGGATTAATGTATGGCATTTTGATAGTAAGCTACAGATTCACAGTGGAAAAATAGCACCAGAACAAAAGATTGGACCAATAAGAAAGTGACAGAGAATAATTATCACAAAATTATTTTTATTTATTTATAGCAATAGTGACAAGCATAAAAAAAAAAATATATATATAAAAAAATGTATTAATCATATATAGTACAATACAAGAATGTGCACAAATAAAGCCGCATATAGTAGGGCAAGCCAGTTAATATAATAAATAATAGTAAAAAGCAATCTATAGCTTGTATTATCCTGACACAATGGACAAAAATATATATATGTGCAGGGTAGCAGCCAGGTAAAAAAATGTGATAAAATAGTGTAAACCAAAATATATATAATTATATGAAAAAAGTGCTATGTGCAATAACTAATTCCCACCAGAAGGTGGTGCTATAAACCGAATCAGGACAAAGTGATAGAAGAAAAAAAGTGCTATGTGCAATGACTAATTACCATCACAAGGGGCATCTCAATCCAAGGGCCAAATAAGGAGACAAGTAAGGTGCTATGTGCAATGACTGGTTACCATCACAAGGTGCATCCTAATATAAGGGCCAAGTAAGGTGCTCAGTGCTGCATCAGAAAATACGCCAGATTACTTACAATTTATCAGGGAAAATTCCAAGGCTGCCAACGGCTAATTATGTGCACCCCGACGCGCGTTTCGGAGGACTGTGCGTCCGAAACGCGCGTCGGGGTGCACATAATTAGCCGTTGGCAGCCTTGGAATTTTCCCTGATAAATTGTAAGTAATCTGGCGTATTTTCTGATGCAGCACTGAGCACCTTACTTGGCCCTTATATTAGGATGCACCTTGTGATGGTAACCAGTCATTGCACATAGCACCTTACTTGTCTCCTTATTTGGCCCTTGGATTGAGATGCCCCTTGTGATGGTAATTAGTCATTGCACATAGCACTTTTTTTCTTCTATCACTTTGTCCTGATTCGGTTTATAGCACCACCTTCTGGTGGGAATTAGTTATTGCACATAGCACTTTTTTCATATAATTATATATATTTTGGTTTACACTATTTTATCACATTTTTTTACCTGGCTGCTACCCTGCACATATATATATTTTTGTCCATTGTGTCAGGATAATACAAGCTATAGATTGCTTTTTACTATTATTTATTATATTAACTGGCTTGCCCTACTATATGCGGCTTTATTTGTGCACATTCTTGTATTGTACTATATATGATTAATACATTTTTTTATATATATATTTTTTTTTTTTTTTTTTTTTTTATGCTTGTCACTATTGCTATAAATAAATAAAAATAATTTTGTGATAATTATTCTCTGTCACTTTCTTATTGGTCCAATCTTTTGTTCTGGTGCTATTTTTCCTTCCAGGTAGTGGTTTTACACTATAATTCTGGCACACGGGTGACCCACTTATTATAAATTTATATATATTTTCTTATATCTTTATTTGGATTTTATATATTGGTGTCATCTCTGTGTCTGTTACTAAGATTCACAGTGGAATGACCGAGCATTTTGCTATCAGTTTTGTACTGGACATTCTGAGCAAATCAAGAACAGATTAGTTCAGTTCCTGTCTCTTTACTCCCTTGACTCTGCCAGGACACCGCCAATCCATCTTAATAGGAGGCTGCCTGAAGGCAGACAGGAGCGCACTGCTGACTCTGCACATCCAGATTCCTCTGAATCTTGATGGAAACTGTGGAGAGTCTGGATGATAGATGAATGCCTGCTAAAAACAACCGCTACCATGAAGGCACCAGTGCCTAGCTGGGTCTGAGGATGCACACCTTGGTGCTCATGTATTTCCCTATAATTCTGCAAAATTATTGCTCCCTGTTTGTTTGTCTTATTTTGCAAAATCTGTGTGGCATAAGGCCTTTATTGATATTGATTGTGGTTCTGGAGCCAATTTTAAGATGCCAAAGTGGCAATTGATCTTGGCTTACTCTTGCTAAAATTCAGTTTTCCATTGAAAGTCACTGTTATTGATGATACACATCTCACTCAGGGCGTGGTGAAATATAATAGAGATGAGCAAACCTTTCAAGTCCCGGTTTGGTTTGGATTTGCTGAACGGACCTCCGTCCGCCGAATCCCATTAGAATCAATGGGAGGAAAAAGCAAATGCATAAACACCTTAAGGGGAGACAAAAAGCTTCCCAAGCAGCTAAAATTATTGACAGACACCAGAAAAAGTGGCATCCATTGATACCCAGTAGAAATTTGCAAATGGGACAACAACAGTCAACCATGGGACATACATGAAGTATCATGGTCTGGCCCAGAAGACAGCTTTTATTTTAAGAACTCACACGTCATGCAACACCTCCATTTATTTTTTCTTTATTCCAGCCACACTCAGATAGCACAAACATCAGTTTCATACCGTAATATTGGTAGTGAAAAAATGTAAGGAAAGTAACACAGACAGTTGACTAGAAGTGCAAGCCTGACTGTCTGGAAGATCTACTTACACAGGCAACCCACAAGATTGAGACCCAGCTTGGAGTCTCCATATTTCAAAAAATTATTGTCACACAGCACAAAAGTGGTATCAATTTCCACAGAGTAGAAAAAGTATAAGAGGTCTCTGACACACATTCCACCACAGTCAACCCACCATATGGAAACTCAACTTGGAATGTCCACATTATATCAGCAGCAGTAGCAACAGTAGGCACAGAATACACCACAAAGATGGCACATAATGCAATAACGCAAGATCAATACATGACACTGAAACGACACCATCTACAAGTCTGCCTAATCTGCGACTGAGATGCAAAAGTCATCAGAGATCCATCATTTTAGTGAAAGTTAGGTGGTCTAACCTTTGAGGGGACAGCCAGATGCGCTTATCTGTCAGGACACCACCAGAAGAGCTGAAGATACGTTCTGAGAGAACGATGGCTGCCAAGCTTGACAAAACCTCCAAGATGAGACAGGCAAGTTCATGCCACTGTAATAGCGTGCAGGTACTGAGTATGTCACCACGGAACAGACAGACCAACAGTTGAGGGGTTTAATAACAGGAATTAGGTTCTCCTCGCAGGGAGGAAGCAATGGAAAATAACTAGCAATAAAACAATGCAAAAATACGGGAGTTAAACAATATAACAGAATTAAGCAGGATTTCTTGAGAAAAGAACACTTATCAGTCTCATGAGGACTTGCTTGGAGGGTCGTCTTCTCCAACGTAGGCGCCGAGAATGAGCGGCACTTGTCGTCCCTCTGTTGTCCGTGAGCAGAGTAGTCTCTGAGAGCCTGCTGCCTGGGGTTTTGGGAGTTAATGTGGTATGCACAGGCTCTGAGTCTTTAACTTTTATAGCACAGCCAGAAAATCAGGGCTCCGCACTGTTGTCTCTGTACCAGGAAAACAGGGGCTCCGCACTGTTAAGTCTCTGTACCAGGAAAACAGGGGCTCTGCACTGTTGAGTCTCTGTACCAGGAGTCATGGGCCAGGGTGTAGTAGTCTCTCAACGGGTCTCAAAGCGCCCCCCTAAAGTCACAGCAGAGTCCGCTTTATGTACTCACTAGATGCAGTCTTTCTGGGCAGTCTCTACAAGATGCAGTCTTTCTGGGCAGTCTCTTTCTCTCTCTCTTCTGGAGCGCAGCTGCACCCGGCTCTGCACGCTGCTCTGCAAGCTGCTCTGTCTCCTGCATGCGTCCCTTTCCCGCTCTCTGGCTGCTTCCTTTGTCCCCCAGTCTACAAGTCTCTCCCCTAGGGAACCTGCGGCACAGCTCAATGGTTCCGGGCACAGAGCCGAGAAGGTAACCGCCCCCAGACACTTCTTGTGTTTTTAACTCCTTACACCACTCTTCCATTTTTGAATACCAAAATGTAAAAGGGTCCAAACCCCACCTGATGGCAATAATATTGTTTTCCAGATACTTCTGCACTATCCTCTCCTGTCGTTCACAACATGAACCGAGGGTGCACAGGCTGGTCAAAAAATGTGTTAAACAACTCACAGAAATTGCTTATGCCACTTACACTGCTGCTACTCCTAATGTTTTGACGCTGACACCTTGATGTACCCGGGGTTGGACATCTACAACTGGGATTCACACTGTGGGTCTCACTGCTGTCTTGGTGGAAATCACTCTTAAGATTGTCTTCAAGCACATTTCGATACTCCAGGATGTGCGCGTGCCTTTTTCAGGGGGGAGGAAGTATCTGACTAAATTTACTCTTGTACCATGGATCTAACAGAGTGGCAACCCACTAGTCAGCACTATTTATAACACTAAGAATATGGACATCGCAGCAAGAAAGCACTCGAGTCAGGCTTTTCCATGAGGTACATGTCCTTGCTGTGTTAGTGGTAGGGTAACACTCAAGGTTGCTTCCTCTGTCCCTTCTCGCCAACCATGGACAACAGAGAGGGGTTCATTATCCTCATCATCTCCTGACTGTTGCGTGTCCATCACCTCAACCTCCTCAGTTTGTTCCTTGGCTCTTTCATCTTCACTAACAACTTGTCTGGTGCCAGGTGCCATGAGCCCCCCTTGCTCACTGTAAGCCACACTTTCATGGCACCTGCCTTTGCAAGGACAGTCCAGAAATTTGAGATATTGTTATACCTTTCTCATCTTCCTTTGCTTCCAACTCTTCCTCTTGAACCATCACCTCCTCACACAGACTATTCAAAGTGTGCTCCTGCATGTAGCTGAACAGAATAGTGATGCTGATGACGGCATTGTCAGTGCTAACCATCTTAGCAGACATTTGAAAACTGTTTAGAAGGGTGCAGAGGTACTTCACCTGTGTCCACTCTGCAAGCGTGATTTCACCACCTCCAGACTGCGTTGGCCAAGACTATACAAAATGACATGCTGCACCAGGGCTCGGTGCTGCTGCCACAGCTGCTGCAGCACATGCAGAGTGGAATACCGTATCACAACATTGCTAATCAAAACAGTAGGCCGGAAGACCTCTGTAGTGATGCATGTTGATGACCTGAGGGGTGCGAACCCCGGAAGAGAGCAAACACTGATCGTGCTGTCTGCAGCAGCGCATCTAGGTCGGGATAGTGGCATAGAAATTGCTGTACCATCAGGTTGAGGACGTGAGTCATGCTAGGCATGTGTGTGAGTTTGCCACAGCATAAGGCCGCCCCAAGGTTTGCATCGTTATTGCACACAGCCTTCCCTGGCTCCAGGTTTGGTGGAAACAACCATTGCTCTAACTCTACCTGGATATCTGCCCACAACTCTTAAGCTGTGTGACCTCGATCTCCAAGTCATATTAATTTACACTTACTGATTAGGGTGAGCCATAGCTGCGCTGTGGGGAGATTCTCTCTGCATTGTTGGAACACGTGTATGACTAACAGAGAGGTTGAGACCACAGGTGGAGACACTAGAGGAGGTGGAGGAGGCAGAAGCAGTGGAGGAAGTGTTAGACATAGAGGTTTGTCCTGCAAGCCTTGTGGATTCAAAGACTTGTGGAGCAGCCCTTGACCACCTGCCCCCAACATCCACCAGAGTAACCCAGTGCCAAATCAGCAAGATGTAACACTCTGACCATGTATTCTCATTCAGGTATCAATGGTGAAATGCACCCTGGCAGACATAGATTTTTTCAGGGAATGAGTGATGTTGTTGGCAACATGCTGGTGTAGCACAGGCACAGCTTTCTTAGACAAAGTAATGGCGACTGGGCAACTGCTACGGGGGTACTGCAACAGCAACATCAATCAATTTTTGGAAACCGTCTGTATCCACCAGGCGAAAAGGCAGCATTTGCTTGGCCAACAGATTGGAGATGGTAGAGTTCCAGCTCTTAGCTTTGTCATGTGTAGGAGGAAACATTATTTTATGTGACCACAACTGCAGGACTGAGAGCTGGCTGCTGTGCTCAGAGAAGGCGGAAAATGAAGAACAGTACAAAGTGCTGAACTGTGAGTGCTGTGCAGGTGGAGATGTTATGGTGGATTGAGAAAGATGTGTCATGCTAGGTGACACAAATGCAGCAATCATGTCTACTTTCATAACAGCTGACCGTCTCTAACTCACCCCGACTGTGGTTGCTGAACAACTATAGATTCTGCGGCCGTAGAGATGTGTGTGAAGACTTGAATGGTGATGTAAGAGGAAGAAACAGCAGATGGGGTTCATGGTATGGCCAGTGGTTGGTGAGGCCCGTTAGTCTGCATTTTAGCACAATGAGATTCCCATACTAAGGCATATCGATCACGCATGTGCCGGTTCATGCATATAGTTGTCAAATCCGAAACGCGTTGGTTATTGGCTCCTCTTGCACACCGTACCGCATACAGGGGTATCACGTGACCGAGAAAGTCACGTGACCCGAACGTCACACAGGTCCTGCAAGCTGCTGCGCAGCACAGCAAAGCACCACGAGCGCCTGTCACCGGCCGGGGCAGTGCGCTCAGAAACGCTCCCACAAACTGTTCACCTAGGACTAAAGAGATAAGGAGATAAGTACCGCGCTATTACTTTATAGTAAAAGGACATTTCTTTCTCGGAACAACGAGTACCGCTATTCAAAGGTACCTCTGCTTTTTATTAACTATAAGTCCTGCCGCTTTTACAGCACCAACCCAGGAGGTAAACCCTCCATTAAGGCTTCACTCCACTGTGAATCCACAAGTTCCTGAAACGTCATTTTCTGCCAATTAAGTGTGTATACTAAACATTTTGTTTTTCTACCTTAGTCGAATCCACACACATTCCCTTGAGATTGTCCCTTCCAACATACGGCGTCAGACAGTCCATTGCATACCATCAAAAAGGTAAACTTTTTAGAATAACCGTTGCATTTATTGGTATCTTATAGGTGCATATTTTAGCGCGGGTATCACATCACATATTTAGTTGTCAAACTATTGCAACTTTTGCCTCTAGTGAGTTTCTTTTTGCAAATTTGACAGAAAACGTGTATTTGGTCATCTGTTATGACCCCAATGGCAGAGGGTCTCAGAAATAATTACTAAGTCTGCAAACACAAAAAACCAGCTCATAGGGCAGTGGTAACTGAGCTGACCATATATCTAATCCTAGCACCACAAATAGCAGCAGCCGGGGAACGTGCCTACGTTGGTTCTAGACGTCTCGCGCCAGCCGGAGAACTAACTAACCCTAGAAGGGAAAAGAAAGACCTTTCTTGCCTCCAGAGAAAAGACCCCAAAAGTTGGATACAAGCCCCCAACAAATAATAACGGTGAGGTAAGAGGAAAAGACAAACGTAAGAATGAGCTAGGTATTTAGCAAAGAGAGGCCCACTAGCTAATAGCAGAATATAGTAAGATGACTTATATGGTCAGCAAAAACCCTATCAAAATATCCATGCTGGATATTCAAGAACCCCCGAACCGTCTAACGGCCCGGGGGGAGAACACCAGCCCCCTAGAGCTTCCAGCAAAGTCAGGAATCACATTTAGTACAAGCTGGACCAAAAATAAGAGCAAAGCAAATAACCAAAAAACAAAGAAGCAGGACTTAGCTTAATTTTGCACGAACCAGCAGACAGGAGCAAACAGAAAGGATCTGATTACAACGATGCCAGGCACTGGACTAAGGATCCAGGAAGTTTATATAGCAACACCCCTGGACTAACGACCCAGGTGGGTGCCAAACTGAGGAAAGACAATCCCAGAGTCATATCATTAGTAACCACAAGAGGGAGCCAAAAAGTCTAATTCACAACAGTACCCCCCCTTAAGGAGGGGTCACCGAACTCTCACCAAGACCACCAGGGCGATCAGGATAAGCAGCGTGAAAGGCACAAACTAAATCGGCCGCATGCACATCAGAAGCAACCACCCAGAAATTATCCTCCCTTCCACTTGACCAGATACTGAAGCCTCCGTCTGGAGAGACGAGAATCCAAGATCTTCTCCACCACGTACTCCAACTCGCCCTCAACCAACACCGGAGCAGGAGGCTCAACAGAAGGAACCACAGGTACAACGTACCGCCGCAACAAAGACCTATGGAACACGTTGTGAATGGCAAACGACACCGGAAGATCCAAGCGACAGGACACAGGATTAAGGATTTCCAATATCTTGTAAGGACCGATGAAGCGAGGCTTAAATTTAGGAGAGGAGACCTTCATAGGAACAAATCGAGAAGACAGCCATACCAAATCCCCAACACGAAGTCGGGGACCCACACCGCGGCGGCGGTTGGCAAAGCGCTGAGCCTTCTCCTGTGACAACTTTAAGTTGTCCACCACATGATTCCAGATCTGCTGCAACCTATCCACCACAGAATCTACCCCAGGACAGTCAGAAGGCTCCACATGTCCTGAGGAAAAACGAGGATGGAAACCAGAGTTGCAGAAAAATGGCGAAACCAAAGTAGCGGAACTAGCCCGATTATTAAGGGCAAACTCAGCCAACGGCAAGAAGGTCACCCAATCATCCTGATCTGCCGAAACAAAACACCTCAAATAAGCCTCCAGAGTCTGATTAGTTCTCTCCGTTTGTCCATTAGTCTGAGGATGAAAGGCAGACGAAAACGACAAATCAATGCCCATCCTAGCACAAAAGGATCGCCAGAACCTGGAAACAAACTGGGATCCTCTGTCAGACACAATATTCTCAGGAATGCCGTGTAAACGAACCACATTCTGAAAGAACACAGGAACCAGAACGGAAGAGGAAGGCAGCTTAGGCAAAGGCACCAAATGGACCATTTTAGAAAAGCGATCACATACCACCCAGATGACAGACATGCCCTGAGACACCGGGAGATCTGAAATGAAATCCATGGAAATGTGTGTCCAAGGCCTCTTCGGGACAGGCAAGGGCAAGAGCAACCCGCCGGCACGAGAACAGCAAGGCTTAACTCGAGCACAAGTCCCACAGGACTGCACAAATGACCGCACATCCCGTGACAAGGAAGGCCACCAAAAGGACCTAGCCACCAGATCTCTGGTGCCAAAAATTCCCGGATGCCCTGCCAACACCGAGGAATGAACCTCGGAAATGACTCTGCTGGTCCACTTATCAGGAACAAACAGTCTGTCAGGTGGACAAGAGTCAGGTCTACCAGCCTGAAATCTCTGCAACACACGTCGCAAATCAGGAGAAATGGCCGACAAGATAACTCCCTCTTTAAGAATACCAACTGGTTCTGCGACTCCAGGAGAGTCAGGCACAAAGCTCCTTGAAAGAGCATCAGCCTTCACATTCTTTGAACCTGGTAAATACGAGACCATAAAGTCAAAACGGGAGAAAAACAATGACCAGCGGGCCTGTCTAGGATTCAGGCGTTTAGCAGACTCGAGATACATCAAATTTTTGTGATCAGTCAAGACCACCACACGATGCTTAGCACCCTCGAGCCAATGACGCCACTCCTCAAATGCCCACTTCATGGCCAGCAACTCCCGATTGCCAACATCATAATTCCGCTCAGCAGGCAAAAACTTCCTAGAGAAGAAAGCACATGGTCTCATTACCGAGCAACCAGGGCCTTTCTGTGACAAAACGGCCCCTGCCCCAATCTCAGAAGCATCCACTTCGACCTGAAAGGGAAGTGAGACATCAGGCTGGCACAAAACCGGCGCTTCAACTCTTGGAACGCCTCCACGGCTGCAGGAGCCCAGTTAGCAACATCAGAACCTTTCTTGGTCATATCCGTCAAAGGTTTAACAACGCTAGAAAAATTAACGATAAAACGACGGTAGAAGTTAGCAAAAGCCAAGAACTTCTGAAGACTCTTAACTGACGTGGGTTGAGTCCAATCATGAATTGCTCCATCCTGACCCTGAGAAATAGCCAGCAAGGCTTTTTCTGCCTGAACTTCAAGATTGGGTTCCTCGTAAAGCAATCCGAGCGCCAGAAAAAACGCATCAATATTTGCCAATGCCGGATCTCCTGGCGCTAGCGAGAAAGCCCAATCCTGAGGGTCGCCCCGTGAAAAAGAGATAACAATTTTAACTTGCTGAGCTGAATCTCCAGATGAACGGGGTCTCAGAGATAGAAACAATTTACAATTATTCCTGAAATTCCTAAACTTAAATCGGTCTCCAGAAAACAGTTCAGGAATAGGTATTTTAGGTTCAGACATTGGACTACTGGTAACAAAATCTTGTATGCCCTGCACACGAGCAGAAAGCTGGTCTACACTTGTAATCAAGGTCTGGACATTCATGTCTGCAGCAAGCACAAGCCACTCAGAGGTAAAGGGGAGGAAGAGAGGAAAAAAAAAAACTCAGAATTTCCTTTCTTATTATCCCACTTCTGCAATGCATTAAACATTCAATGTTGGCCTGGCATACTGTTATGACCCCAATGGCAGAGGGTCTCAGAAATAATTACTAAGTCTGCAAACACAAAAAACCAGCTCATAGGGCAGTGGTAACTGAGCTGACCATATATCTAATCCTAGCACCACAAATAGCAGCAGCCGGGGAACGTGCCTACGTTGGTTCTAGACGTCTCGCGCCAGCCGGAGAACTAACTAACCCTAGAAGGGAAAAGAAAGACCTTTCTTGCCTCCAGAGAAAAGACCCCAAAAGTTGGATACAAGCCCCCAACAAATAATAACGGTGAGGTAAGAGGAAAAGACAAACGTAAGAATGAGCTAGGTATTTAGCAAAGAGAGGCCCACTAGCTAATAGCAGAATATAGTAAGATGACTTATATGGTCAGCAAAAACCCTATCAAAATATCCATGCTGGATATTCAAGAACCCCCGAACCGTCTAACGGCCCGGGGGGAGAACACCAGCCCCCTAGAGCTTCCAGCAAAGTCAGGAATCACATTTAGTACAAGCTGGACCAAAAATAAGAGCAAAGCAAATAACCAAAAAACAAAGAAGCAGGACTTAGCTTAATTTTGCACGAACCAGCAGACAGGAGCAAACAGAAAGGATCTGATTACAACGATGCCAGGCACTGGACTAAGGATCCAGGAAGTTTATATAGCAACACCCCTGGACTAACGACCCAGGTGGGTGCCAAACTGAGGAAAGACAATCCCAGAGTCATATCACTAGTAACCACAAGAGGGAGCCAAAAAGTCTAATTCACAACAGTCATCCTTTTCAGTCTCAAAAAATGCCCATACTAATTGCCCCTGTGGACTGCACACTCACTAACAATGCTGGCCACAGGCACAGTTGGGGCTGAGGATGCATTGTTTGTCGTGGTTGCATCATGTCATGTCTGTTTGGGATTGTAAACTCTTCATCTTCCTTCTCATCCACCTCCTCTGCTGAGCTACTCAGCTACATACCTCTGTGTTCACACTAAGTGGTATCTACAATCTCATTGTCATCCTCTCTGTTTTCACACTCCTCACCCTGAGAATCACCCTCCTCCTCTTCCTACTCTGACACCACAGTACAGTGTGCATGCGCCTCTGGTACGAGTTTCATCAGGATCACCTTCACCCTTGGTGGTTAACATCTGTTGACGAGGGTCTAGATTCTGCTTGGTCCCTACTTGTCTGACCCTGGATCCAACATGAAAAAATTTTGGGCATCGGTGCAGATGCATTCCTCCTTGGGATTCTTTGATTCTTCAAAGCAGAACTCTCATGCCCATGGAATACAATGTGTGAACAGCTCTTCAGAATGGCCTTTCTGATGTTACCCACAGTCAGTTGGGCATTTGGAAATTTTTGATGCAGGGGGAAGCAAGAGTGATTGGGGTGCCACCTCTGAGGATTCTACTGTGTGTAATATTAAGGAGGATGAAGAGGAGGCATGGCCACTTGTTGTAGAACTTACCATCCACTGTAGCACATGCTCTTTCTGAGCCTCATGTACAAGGCGCTACTCTGTGAAATTGCCAAAAGAGGAATTTGAGTAGCCTGTCCAGTAACAGATGTTGTTCAGTTGAGCTTTCCTGAACATTAACATCAAACTCACGTACACATTGAACACCAAGCCTATTCTCCCTTCCACCACGACCTCTCTTTTTAACACTCATGTTGTAAGTAACCTCCCATCTTGTTTCCTGCTGTTTCACAACCTTAGACCCACAGCTGTCAGTCACCTGTTACTAAATGAACAAATACTATTTATTTTCCTAGTGTGCCTGAACAACACTGTTTTGCCTAATGATTTTTAAGTGGAAATATCCTCTTTGATTTGCACTGAAACACAATTTTAGCACAAACAATTAGGAGTAACTAATTGTGCCTCTTGGCTGCAACACTATATTAGGCCTACCGATTTTTAAGTGGAAATCTGTCATTCTTATTTCCCATTGAAACACAGTTTTAGCACAAACAATTTGGAGAAGTAAATAGGGCTTCAGGAGACTGCCACACAGTATTTGCACAATCTACTTCAATGCTGGAAGGTCGATTTAACACAGGACAGGATCCTATCTATTTCACTGGCAAGTTCACTGTCAGCAGCACCAAATCTAGTACAGGAGTGACCTACCTGCACTGTGATACTGATAAACGATGTCAGCAAAACAAGATATCCGCTTTTCATATGACCATAGATATGTGACTTTGGCAACCAATCACAAATTATCTTGTGTCATCACATCGTGAATGGTTTCTGCTCCCTGATTGGTTGCCAGAATCAACACACATAACGTTAAGAGAAACTGTAATCTCTTCAGACACTCATTGCACCCTCCACATCCCCTCCGTACATCAAACATGTCTCCTCAGCTCATTAAACAGCACCATTATCCTAGCCAAAGTAATACAAAAGCATTAGTTTAAACATGGTGATTTACCAAACTGTGACCAAGTTTTGCCAACTTTTAGTAAAAATGCTTGTGAAAATGAACACAAATCCGATTGTGTTATGTTCGTGCCAAATTTGAGATTGGCGAACGTTTTCCAAACACGTTCGCTCATCTCTGATCACTAATGAGATTTCCATGCTCTTTGGTACATTGCATTTTTAATCTGGTCATTTTTTGTACTTTAAAGCTGGCCTTGGGCATGCTTTGGTTACGTAAAAATAACCTGGTGATTGATTGGCACAAGGGTGAGATAGATTGTATACTGAAGCTCTGAGTGTCAGGACAAATGTATGTCTTTATCTGTGAATTTGTCTAAACACATACCAAATCATTTACCCAATATATTTACAAATGTTGGTCTATTTTTTCTGTCACAATAGGAAAAAGTAGCCCCACACAGGGATTATGATTGCTCCATTGAGCTGGTACCCAACTATTATCATCCCAAGGTATAAACAAAAATAATCCAGCACTTCATTGTAGTCAGGGCCAAGGGTATACCAGTACAAAAACCCTCCCCATATATCTCATATAGGCATATTGCCATGTGAAATACTACAGAACAACATTGTCAACACAAGAAAAAAGGAGTATATATAACATACACCACCACAGTAATTTACATGAAACAACTTTTATTAAACATATACCATGATTACATATAACATGCTTCAATAAATAAGCAGATAAAAGGAAGGACAGCAACTGATACTCAAAAGGGGACCACTGCCCCATTATAAGACTTGGGGGAACATATATAAATATACATACAGGTACAAAACGGCCACCAATGGAAGGGCTAGACAAACTAGATGCAAAAGAAATCAATCATACGATCAGCATACATGTACAAGTAATGTACTACCTTATCCCTGTGGTGCATATCAGTTCAAAGCTAATGCTCACCCATTGTAAGTCCGGATATTGCAGCAGTCCTCCTTATGGCCCCTGACGCACATTTCGCGTGATGGCTTTCTCAAAGGGGATATAATCATCCCAAGGGTATATAGTCTTTCTGGTCCAGAGCATCACAGTCTGCAAAAAGAGTTCATTAGACTGTCCTTGTCACCAATAGGCGCAGGTTCCTTTTTTGTTGATAAAAAAGTTAGTGATTTCAGACCATGTATTTGCTATCGGGAAGTTTACAAAATTACTCTCAACATAACCTAAAATAAAAAATAAAAATTATCCTGCTATAAGATAATATTAATAACACTTGTAAATAACAAAGGGTACATATTTGGCACTGTTTTGATCAAAAAAGCATAAAAAACCATCCCATCATGACAAGGAGTGCCCAATCAGGATGGTAAGAACTCTATTAAACCCTGTAGGTGTCAGCAGGCCAATACACGGAGCAGGGCAGGACCCAAAACTGACCGTTTTTCCCTTTCATTTGTAAAGCTACAGTTGTGCTCAAAAGTTTACCTACCCCAGCAGAATTTTTGCTTTCTTGGCCTTTTTTCAGAGAATATGAATGATAACACTAAAATGTTTTCTCCACTCATGGTTAGTGGTTTGGTGAAGCCATTTATTGTCAAACTAATGTGTTTTCTCTTTTTAAATCATAATGTCAACCCAAAACATCCAATTGACCCTGATATATACTAAACAAATGAGAAAACTGTATATACTAAATGCACAGCCTTTGTATGTGCAAAGTACAAAACTAAAGCAAAACTAAAGAAATGAGATTGAATAAATGTTAGTGTAGGTACAAAGTGTAGGTTCACATTCACACTGTGTTAAAAAAAAAAACAGCCTAGGATAAAAACAAAATGAGCAAATACCATGCAGTCAGATATAAAGTAAACAGTAATAGTACATTTAAATAGGGTACTTAGTTGACAATATTTTGATAAAAAAAGCATAAAAGTCATCTAACCACGACAAAGTGTACCCAATCAGGATGGTCCTATGTCTAGTATTTAACCTCTCTATGTGCCAACAGGTTTCAAATAATGGGAGGCAAATGGAGAGACTTGTGCCAAGTCTGTCCGAGGTAGCCCTTTTGAGCCTGTGACCTCTGACAGATGTGACACTGATACGTCACACATTGCAAGTTAATATAGAACTTCGTGTAAATTGCAATTTTTTATGCATTTTAAAAATAGCGTCAACATAAACAGATTTATTCCATTCCTATTATAAAACTCCACTGATCTGCCTAGCATATGCTGCTTTGTAAGTAACTATTATTTAGAAATGCAAACATAAGCTTCTCACCAAAATGTTACTCACACCCTGTTTTCTTGTAATTTTTGTAATTGTAAGTTTTGGAATAAGTACTAAAAATGGTGTTATTAATGGTGTAAAACATGAATAAATTTGGCATAATAATAATAATAATAATAATAATAATAATAATTTTATTTTTATAGTGCCAACATATTCCACAGCGCTTTGCAAATTATAGAGGGGATTTGTACAGACAATAGACATTACAGCATAACAAAAATCACAGTTCAAAATAGATACCAATAGGAGTGAGGGCCCTGCTCGCAAGCTTACAAACTATAGGAAAAAGGGGAGACATGAGAGGTGGGTGGTAACAATTGCTTTCGTTGTTCGGAGCAGCCATATTGTAAGGATCGGATGTTCATGTAAAGCTGCATGAACCAGTTAACAGCCTAAGTATGTAACAGTACAGACACAGAGGGCTATTAACTGCATGAAATATATGAGAACATGATGTGAGGAACCTGATTAAGGTTTAAGGTTTTTTTTTTTTTTTTGAATGGGCCACACAGGGATAGTTAGGTTAATGCATTGAGGCGGTAGACCAGTCTGCACAAATATGTTTTTAGGGCACACTTAAAATTGTGGGGATTGGGGATTAATCTTATTAACCTGGGTAGTGCATTCCAAAGAATTGGCGAAGCATGTGAAAAGTGTTGGAGACGGGAGTGGGAGGTTCTGATTATTGAGGATGCTAACCTGAGGACATTAGCAGAACGGAGAGCACAGGTAGGGCGGTAGACTGAGACCAGGGAGGAGATGTAGGGTGGTGCTGAGCCATGGAGTGCTTTGTGGATGAGGGTAATAGTTTTGTACTGGATTCTTGAGTGGATGGGTAACCAGTGTAATGACTGGCACAGGGTAGATCAGGCTTGTCATTTACTATAATAAAGCATCACAAATTGAGGAAGCAAATGACAAAAACACATGGTGAAAAATGTTCTCCACATACTACTTGTATAAATAATCACAGCTATTCTAAAAGTTTTGGGTTATATAAAATTACCCACACATAATTAATGTATTTGAAAGGTGCTTCTGTCTTTCTATGTTCAGTAATCATGACATCTTCCATTTTGTTGCTAGTTTCATTACAACCACTACATAAAAATCTTAAATAAATAAAAGTACACAAAAACAATCATTTTTCATTGTCAAGAGTACAATGTGTCAACTTTCTGTTGTCACAATGGTTTTGGCTTTTTCATTTAATCATATCCTTAGGGAAGCATGTTGACAGACTGCCACACAGCTTGTCTGCATTATGACAGAGAGTTTTCCCAATTGCTGCCAAACTCATGATTCTTCCTCATCTAACATTGAAGTGCTATCTTTCTTTTCATGTTGTCTGCATTATGTGATAAAGTGCTATGTTGTGTTGCTAAGGCATTATCTACAAGGGTACAGAATTTTTAAAGAAAAGGAAATCATCAGTACTCCAGAATTTCAGTCTCTTTTCAGTATCCTATCCTAATCTTTGTTCCTTGCCATTTATTTGTAAACATTACAGTTAATACGATTTTATTAAAAAATATGTTAAGAAAAAGTATCCAATGCAATTACCTTTTGGATATATTGGAAAAAATACTGCCAAGTCGTGTAAAATCATAACAAATGGAGAAAAAAGAATCTTTATAATGTATGACATGCATTAAAGGAAATGTAATTAACACATTTTTTGTATGAATTATTAACACATTTAACTGCTTTTTTTCTGAATATATTTTTATCTTTCCGTCTTGCCCAAACTGTCCTTCAAAGGTGTGAGTAGCAGCTGCAGAGATATGCTTTAACCCCTTTACCCCCAAGGGTGGTTTGCACGTTAATGACCAGGCCAATTTTTACAATTCTGACCACTGTCCCTTTATGAGGTTATAACTCTGGAAAGCTTCAAAGGATCCCGGTGATTCTGACATTATTTTCTCGTGACATATTGTACTTCATGATAGTGGTAAAATTTCTTTGATATTACCTGCGTTTATTTGTGAAAAAAAACCCAGAAATTTGGCAACAATTTTGAAAATGTTGCAATTTTCCAAATTTGAATTTTTCTGCAATTAAATCACAGAGATATGTCACGCAAAATACTTAAAATGTAACATTTCCTACATGTCTACTTTACATCAGCACAATTTTGGAACCAAAATATATTTTTTTAGGGAGCTATAAGGGTTAAAAGTTGACCAGCAATTTCTCATTTTTACAACACAAATTTTTTTTAGGGACCACATCTCATTTGAAGTCATTTTGAGGGGTCAATATGATAGAAAATAACCAAGTGTGACACCATTCTAAAAACTGCACCCCTCAAGGTGCTCAAAACCACATTCAAGAAGTTTATTAACCCTTCAGGTGTTTCACAGGAATTATTGGAATGTTTAAATAAAAATGAACATTTAACTATTTTTCACAAAAAATTTATTTCAGCTCCATGTTGTTTTATTTTACCAAGGGTAACAGGAGAAAATGGACCTCAAAAGGTGTTGTACAATTTGTCCTGAGTACGCCGATACCCCATATGTGGGGGTAAACCACTGTTTGGGTGCATGGCAGAGCTCGGAAGCGAAGGAGCGCCATTTGACTTTTCAATGTAAAATTGACTGGAATTGAGATGGGATGCCATGTTGCGTTTGGAGAGGCCCTGATGTGCCTAAACATTGAAACCCCTCACAAGTGACACAATTTTGGAAAGTAGACCCCCTAAGGAACTTATCTAGATGATTGGTGAGCATTAAGTTATTCACAGAAGTTTATAATGCAGAGTCATAAAAATAAAAAATCATATTTTTTCACAAAAATGATCTTTTCACCCCCAATTTTTTATTTTCCCAAGGGTAAGAGAAGAAATTGGACCCCAAATGTTGTTGTACAATTTGTTCTGAGTATGCTGATACCCCATATGTGGGGGTAAACCACTGCTTGGGAGCATGGGTGAGCTCGGAAGGGAAGGAGCGCCGTTTGACTTTTCAATGCAAAATTGACAGGAATTGAGATGGGACTCCATGTTGCGTTTGGAGAGCCACTAATGTGCCTAAACATTGAAACCCCCTACAAGTGACCCCATATTGGAAACTAGACCCCCCAAGGAACTTATCTAGATGTGTTGTGAGAACTTTGAACCCCCAAGTGTTTCACTACAGTTTATAACGCAGAGCCGTGAAAATGAAAAATCTTTTTTTTTTACAAAAATTATTTTTTAGCCCCCAGTTTTGTATTTTTCCAAGAATAACAGTTAAAATTGGACCACAAAAGTTGTTGTCCAATTTGTCCTGAGTATGGTGATACCCCATATGTGCGGGGAACCACCGTTTGAGCACATGGCAGAGCTCGGAAGGGAAGGAGCGTCATTTGGAATGCAGACTTAGGGTACTGTCACACAGTACCATTTTGATCGCTACGACGGTACGATTCGTGACGTTCTAGCGATATCGTTACGATATCGCAGTGTCTGACACGCAGCAGCGATCAGGGATCCTGCTGAGAATCGTACGTCGTAGCAGATCGTATGGAACTTTCTTTCGTCGCTTGATCACCCGCTGACATCGCTGGATCGTTGTGTGTGACAGCGATCCAGCGATGTGTTCGCTTGTAACCAGGGTAAACATCGGGTAACTAAGCGCAGGGCCGCGCTTAGTAACCCGATGTTTACCGTGGTTACCAGCGTAAACGTAAAAAAAACAAACAGTACATACTCACATTCCGGTGTCTGTCCTCCGGCGTCTCAGCTTCTCTGCACTGTGAGCGCCGGCCAGCCAGAAAGCGAGCACAGCGGTGACGTCTGACGTCACCGCTGTGCTTTCCGGCTATGGCGCTTACACAGTGGAGAGAAGCAGAACGCCGGGGACAGACACCGGAATGTAAGTATGTACTGTTTGTTTTTTTTACGTTTACGCTGGTAACCACGGTAAACATCGGGTTACTAAGCGCGGCCCTGCGCTTAGTTACCCGATGTTTACCCTGGTTACCGGGGACTTCGGCATCGCTCCAGCGCCGTGATTGCAACGTGTGACCGCAGTCTACGATGCTGGAGCGATAATCATACGATCGCTGCGACGTCACGGATCGTGCCGTCGTAGCGATTAAAATGGTACTGTGTGACAGTACCCTTAGATGGATTGGTGTGCAGGCATCACATTGCGTTTGCAGAGCCCCTAATGTACCTAAACAGTAGAAACCCCCCACAAGTGACCCCATATTGGAAACTAGACCCCCCAGGAACTTATCTAGATGTGTTGTGAGAACTTTGAACCCCCAACTATTTCACTACAGTTTATAACGCAGAGCCGTGAAAATAAAAAATCTTTTTTTTTCCACAAAAATTATTTTTTAGCCCCCAGTTTTGTATTTTCCCAAGGGTAACAGGGAAATTGGACCCCATATGTTGGGGTAAACCCCTGTTTGGGTGCACAGGAGAGCTCGGAAGGGACGGAGCACTTTTTTACTTTTTCAACGCAGAATTGGCTGGAATTGAGATCGGACGCCATGTCGCATTTGGAGAGCCCCTGATGTGCCTAAACAGTGGAAACCCCCCAATTATAGCAGAAACCCTAATCCAAACACATCCCTAACCCTAACCCCAACAGTAACCCTAACCACACACCCTAAACCTGACACACCCCTAACCCTAATCCCAACCCTATTCCCAACCGTAAATGTAATCCAAACCCTTGTTAGGGCTAGCGGAATGCACCAAATAATTAGAGAAAAGGAATAAGGTGCGTTTGCAGCCCGGGGTCCACCGTGCAGAGATGGAACCTGCTGCTGAGCAATGACGGACTATATGGCGGTACAATGGGGATACACACTGGTTAGCTTCACCCTGTGTGAAAAAGGCGAACCCTGTTGTGTCACAGGGCTGCAGTACCGCACATAACAAAACTAATAATTAAATAGCACGAGAGTGCATGCGATGCCGCACTGGCGGACGCCACTAACCACCCAGACTTGGGTTTAGAAAGCATGGTGATAGCGCACGGCGCCGCACTGGCGGTCACAGCAATAGACGCTGTTTGTGTACCAGTGTTGGTTACTAGTCGGGCGCTAGATTACAATCATCCTCCTTACGCGAGCATTCAAACACAAGGGAGGGGATGATTAAGAGCGACTTTCACTCACAACACACACACATAAACAAGTGTATACTAGCGCATGGCCATGTGGCCATGCAAACCTCTTATAGCTGCAGGATGTACAGGACCTTCCCAGAAGGACCAATGGGAGGCTACCACAGAAGTTGAGCACCTTCAGGACCTTCCTGGAGGACCAATGGGATCTGCTGCAGTATCTGAGCATGTGACCTTCGATCTGCAATGGGAGATCTTGCCCTGGGCATGCTCAGAAGGGGAAAAGCAGGACTTAGTCCCAAAAGCATCTGCTCGCCGCTGCCCAGCACTGGCTTCCATGGCAGAAGCTGGAAAAGCAGCAGTAACCCTTTGCACAGAGTGAGACTGAGCAAGACGCTGGGACCGACGTCTCCACTGAGCAGGCTCCATTGCGGCTGATGCAGAATGAGAGACTGCAGCAGACATGGTTCGAGATTCCCCCTGCGCAGCAGCGGGATCTCGACTCCTAACATTACCCCCCCAGGACCCCCCCTCCCTGGGCCTCGCTAAGCTCAAAGGCTGCAATGAGCAGGGAAGCCCGAATGTTCTCTACATGTTCCCAGGTTCTGTCCTCAGGGCCGTGGACCTTCCAGTCCACCAGATAGTATTTTTGCCACGTATTACCTTACACCCCACGATAGCATTCACCTCGTACTCATCCGTGGACGAACCCGATGTCCCGGCAGATGACTCAGAAAACCGGGACATATAGACGGGCTTTAAGAGGGAAACGTGGAAGGTGTCGGTGATACCATGGCGCGGAGGAATAGCCAAACGGTAGACCACAGGGTTAACGTGTTCCAGAACCTTGAAAGGACCAATATAGCGATGCGCAAACTTAGTGGACTCAACTCGCAGCCTGATGTTACGGGCGGAGAACCACACTAAATTACCAGGAGCAAATGTCGGAGCAGGGCGCCGGTGAGCATCAGCAGAAGCCCTCATTCTCCCCTTGTAAGCCAAATGACATCCTGTATGCAGTCCCAAATGTCACGTGCCTCCACTGCCCAGTCTGCCACCTTGGAATCAGTGGATGACACGGGCATGGGCACAGGGACACACGGATGCTGGCCGTAATTAAGGAGAAAAGGAGTCTGCCCAGTGGAATCGGCTACGGCGTTGTTCAGAGCAAATTCTGCCCAAGGTAGCAAAGATGCCCAGTCATCCTGCCTAGCAGAGACAAAATGTCGCAAATATGTCACCAGAGTCTGGTTGGCCCTCTCTACCAACCCATTCATCTCGGGATGATATGCAGAGGAGAGATTTAGTTCTATGCTGAGTAAACAACAGAGCTCCCTCCAAAACCGAGACGTGAACTGGGGACCCCGGTCACTGACAATTTTATCAGGCATGCCATGTAAACGGAAAATATGCTTAATGAACTACGCCGCCAAGGCCCGTGCAGAAGGTAACCGTGGAAGCGGCACCAAGTGCACCATCTTAGAGAAATGATTGGTGACAACCCAGATAACGGTGCAGTTACGAGACTTGGGTAAGCCCACCATGATGTCCATCCCGACCATCTCCCAGGGCCTGTCTGCCACCGGCAGGGGGTAAAGTTTCCCAGCAGGCCTTTGCCGAGGAGAACGATTCTTGGCGCAGGAGACACACGCCCGAATATAGTCCCCGACGTCACAGGCCATATGCAGCCACCTGTTGTGAATTCTGTTCTCGGGCCCCCTCCTGTGGTCATGAGTGGTACTTTGTGAGTTCTGTTCATGGGCTCCCTCTGGTGGCTTTTAGTGTTACGGCTGGTCTGTAGCTGGACTCCAGCTGCCTCGTTTCCTGCTAGGCCTGCTGCCTATTTAACTCCATCTGGACCTTTACTTGTTGCCTGCTGTCGTTGTATTCAGTACTGGTTCAGATCTCTCTGGGACTTCCCTTGTGACCTGTCTCCTCGTGAAAGCTAAGTTCATGCTAGTCCTTTTTTTGCTCATTTCTATTTGAAAATGTTTCTCAGTATGTTATGAGTTCAGTCCAGCTTGCTTATATGCTATTTGATTGCTAGCTGGAAGCTCTGGGGTGCGGAGTTGCGCCCCTCACATCGTGAGTCGGTGTGGGGGTCTTTTTGTATTCTCTGTGTGGATACTTTTGTAGTATTTTATACTGACCGCACAGATTCCTTGCTATCTTCTGACTTTTTAGTTATTAGCGGGCCTCATTTTCTAAAACCTATTTTCATTTCTATGTTTGTGTTTTCCCCTTAAACTCACCGTTATTATTTGTGGGGGGCTGCTTACACTTTGGGGAAAATTTCTCTGAGGCAAGTGAGGCTTTGTTTCTCTCTAGGGGTAGCTAGTTTCTCAGGCTGTGAACGAGGCGTCTAGGCCGAGTTAGGAACGCTCCACGGCTGCCTATAGTGTGATTTGATAGGATCAGAATTGCGGTCAGTAAAGTTCCCACGTTCCCAGAGCTTGTCCGTATTTTTGGGTTTACTTATCAGGTCAGTTCATGTGTTCTAACCACCAGGATCATAACAGTACAGCAGGCCCGTAAAGTGTTAATGCATCGCAAAAGAGGGATAAGAGAAGCTCTGAGGTTTTTTTTTTTTCCTCTGCAGTGTGTTTAGCCTCTCTCCTCCCCTTAATCTCTGGGTGATTCAGGACTCAGCTGCAGATATGGACATTCAAGGTCTGTCCTCTTGTGTGGATCAGCTTGCTACAAGGATACAAAGCAGTCAGGATTATGTAGTTCGCAGTCCTATGTCAGAACCTAAAATACCAATTCCTGAGCTGTTCTCTGGAGATAGATCTAGGTTTTTGAATTTCAAAAATAATTGCAAATTGTTTCTTTCTCTGAGACCTCATTCCTCTGGTGACCCTGCTCAGCAAGTTAAAATTATTATTTCTTTGTTACGTGGTGACCCTCAAGATTGGGCATTCTCCCTGGCGCCAGGAGATCCTGCATTGCTAAATGTGGATGCGTTTTTTCTGGTGCTTGGATTGCTTTATGAGGAACCTAATCTAGTAGACCAGGCAGAAAAGATTTTGCTGGCTCTCTCTCAGGGTCAGGATGAAGCAGAGGTTTACTGTCAGACGTTTAGGAAGTGGTCTGTGCTCACTCAATGGAATGAGTGTGCCCTGGCAGCGATTTTCAGAAAGGGTCTTTCTGAAGCCCTTAAGGATGTTATGGTGGGTTCCCCACGCCTGCGGGTCTGAATGAGTCAATGTCTTTGGCCATTCAAATTGATCGGCGTTTGCGGGAGCGCAAACCTGTGCACCATCTGGCGATGTTTTCTGAACAGAAGCCTGAGTCTATGCAATGTGACAGGATTCTGACCAGAATTCAACGGCAAAATCACAGACGTCAGAATGGGTTGTGCTTTTACTGTGGTGACTCCACTCATGTTATCTCTGATTGTTCTAAGCGCACAAAGAGGTTCGCTAAGTCTGTCACCATTGGTACTGTACAACCTAAATTCATTTTGTCTGTTACTTTGATTTGCTCTCTGTCATCCTTCTCTGTTGTGGCTTTTGTGGATTCAGGCGCTGCCCTGAATTGGATGGATTTGTCATTTGCCAGGCACTGTGGTTTTATCTTGGAGCCATTGCAATTCTCTATTCCACTAAAGGGAATTGATGCTACGCCATTGGCCAAGAATAAGCCTCAATACTGGACTCAAGTGACTATGTGCATGACTCCTGCACATCAGGAGGTTATTCGCTTTCTGGTGTTACATAATTTGCATGATGTTGCTTCTTCTACTCCTTCTGAAGTCCCTGAATTTTTGTCTGATTACTAGGATGTATTTGATGAGCCCAAATCCAGTGCCCTACCTCCTCATAGGGATTGTGATTGTGCCATAAATTTGATTCCTGGTAGTAAGTTCCCTAAGGGTCGACTTTTTAATTTATCTGTACATGAACATACCGCTATGCGGAGCTATATAAAGGAGTCTTTGGAGAAAGGGCATATTCGTCCATCCTCGTCACCTTTGGGTGCAGGGTTCTTTTTTGTGGCCAAGAAGGATGGTTCTCTGAGACCCTGTATAGATTATCGCCTTCTAAATAAAATCACGGTCAAATTTCAGTACCCTTTGCCTCTGCTGTCCGATCTGTTTGCTCGGATTAGGGGGGCTAGTTGGTTCACCAAGATAGATCTTCGAGGAGCTTATAATCTTGTGCGTATAAAGCAGGGCGATGAATGGAAGACAGCATTTAATACGCCCGAAGGTCATTTTGAGTACTTGGTGATGCCTTTTGGGCTTTCTAATGCACCTTCCATGTTTCAGTCCTTCATGCACGACATCTTCCGAGAGTATCTGGATAGATTCATGATTGTGTACCTTGATGATATTTTGGTCTTTTCTGATGATTGGGAGTCTCATGTGAAGCAGGTCAGGATGGTGTTCCAGGTCCTGCGTGCCAATGCCTTGTTTGTGAAGGGCTCTAAATGTCTCTTTGGAGTCCAGAAGGTTTCCTTTTTGGGCTTTAATTTTTCCCCTTCTACTATCGAGATGGATCCAGTTAAAGTCCGGGCCATCTATGACTGGACTCAACCTACATCGGTGAAGAGCCTTCAGAAGTTCTTGGGCTTTGCTAATTTTTACCGGCGCTTCATCACTAATTTTTCTAGTGTGGTTAAGCCTTTGACGGATTTGACTAGAAAGGGTGCTGATGTGACGAATTGGTCTTCTGTGGCCGTTGAGGCCTTTCAGGAGCTGAAACGTCGGTTTTCTTCGGCTCCTGTCTTGCGTCAGCCTGATGTCTCTCTTCCCTTTCAGGTCGAGGTTGATGCTTCTGAGATTGGTGCAGGGGCTGTCTTGTCACAGAGAAGCTCTGATGGCTCGGTGATAAGACCATGTGCTTTCTTTTCTAGAAAGTTTTCGCCTGCCGAGCGGAATTATGATGTTGGTAATCGGGAGTTGTTGGCAATGAAGTGGGCATTCGACGAGTGGCAACATTGGCTTGAGGGAGCCAAGCATCGCGTGGTGGTCTTGACGGATCACAAGAATTTGATTTATCTCGAGTCTGCCAAGCGGTTAAATCCTAGACAAGCTCGATGGTCGCTGTTTTTCTCCCGTTTTGATTTCGTGGTTTCATACCTTCCGGGCTCAAAGAATGTGAAGGCTGATGCCCTTTCTAGGAGTTTTGTGCCTGACTCTCTGGGAGTTTCTGAGCCGGCTGGTATCCTCAGAGAGGGGGTGATCTTGTCTGCCATCTCCCCTGATTTGCGGCGGGTGCTGCAGGAGTTTCAGGCCGATAGACCTGACCGTTGTCCACCGGAGAGACTGTTTGTCCCGGATAGATGGACCAGTAGAGTTATTTCCGAGGTTCATTCTTCAGTGTTAGCGGGTCATCCTGGGATCTTTGGTACCAGGGATTTGGTGGCTAGGTCCTTTTGGTGGCCTTCTTTGTCGCGGGATGTGCGCTCCTTTGTGCAGTCCTGTGGGATTTGTGCTCGGGCCAAGCCTTGCTGTTCTCGTGCTAGTGGATTGCTTTTGCCTTTGCCTGTCCCGAAGAGGCCTTGGACACATATTTCCATGGATTTTATTTCGGATCTTCCAGTCTCTCAGAGGATGTCTGTCATCTGGGTGGTTTGTGATCGTTTTTCTAAAATGGTCCATTTGGTGCCTTTGCCTAAGTTACCCTCCTCCTCTGATTTGGTTCCGCTGTTTTTTCAGAATGTGGTCCGTTTGCATGGTATTCCGGAGAACATTGTGTCTGACAGAGGGTCCCAGTTTGTGTCCAGATTTTGGCGGTCCTTTTGTGCTAAGATGGGCATTGATTTGTCTTTTTCTTCGGCCTTCCATCCTCAGACGAATGGCCAAACCGAACGTACGAATCAGACCTTGGAAACTTATCTGAGATGTTTTGTTTCTGCTGATCAGGATGATTGGGTGACTTTTTTGCCATTGGCTGAGTTCGCCCTCAATAATCGGGCTAGTTCCGCTACTTTGGTTTCGCCTTTTTTTTGTAATTCTGGTTTTCATCCTCGTTTTTTCTCGGGTCAGGTTGAGCCTTCTGACTGTCCTGGGGTGGATTCTGTGGTGGATAGGTTGCAGCAGATTTGGAACCACGTAGTGGACAATTTGAAGTTGTCACAGGAGAAGGCTCAGCGCTTTGCTAATCGCCGTCGCTGTGTGGGTCCCCGACTTCATGTGGGGGATTTGGTATGGTTGTCATCTCGTTATGTTCCTATGAAGGTTTCCTCTCCTAAGTTCAAGCCTCATTTCATCGGTCCTTATAAGATTTTGGAAATCCTCAATTCCGTGTCATTTCGTTTGGACCTCCCAGCATCTTTTGCCATTCATAATGTGTTCCATAAGTCATTGTTGCGGAGGTATGTGGTGCCTGTGGTTCTGTCTGTTGACCCTCCTGCTCCGGTGTTGGTCGAGGGAGAATTGGAGTATGTGGTGGAGAAGATCTTGGATTCTCATATTTCGAGACGGAAGCTTCAGTACTTGGTTAAGTGGAAGGGCTATGGTCAGGAGGATAATTCCTGGGTTGTTGCCTCTGATGTCCATGCTGCCGATTTGGTTCGTGCCTTTCATTTGGCTCGTCCTGATCGGCCTGGGGGCTCTGGTGAGGGTTCGGTGACCCCTCCTCAAGGGGGTGGGGTACTGTTGTGAATTCCGTTCTCGGGCTCCCTCCTGTGGTCATGAGTGGTACTTTGTGAGTTCTGTTCATGGGCTCCCTCTGGTGGCTTTTAGTGTTACGGCTGGTCTGTAGCTGGACTCCAGCTGCCTCGTTTCCTGCTAGGCCTGCTGCCTATTTAACTCCATCTGGACCTTTACTTGTTGCCTGCTGTCGTTGTATTCAGTACTGGTTCAGATCTCTCTGGGACTTCCCTTGTGACCTGTCTCCTCGTGAGAAGCTAAGTTCATGCTAGTCCTTTTTTTGCTCATTTCTATTTGGAAATGTTTCTCAGTATGTTATGAGTTCAGTCCAGCTTGCTTATATGCTATTTGATTGCTAGCTGGAAGCTCTGGGGTGCGGAGTTGCGCCCCTCACATCGTGAGTCAGTGTGGGGGTCGTTTTGTATTCTCTGCGTGAATACCTTTGTAGTATTTTATACTGACCACACAGATTCCTTGCTATCTTCTGACTTTTTAGTTATTAGCGGGCCTCATTTGCTAAAACCTATTTTCATTTCTATGTTTGTGTTTTCCCCTTAAACTCACCGTTATTATTTGTGGGGGGCTGCTTACACTTTGGGGAAAATTTCTCTGAGGCAAGTGAGGCTTTGTTTCTCTCTAGGGGTAGCTAGTTTCTCAGGCTGTGAACGAGGCATCTAGGCCGAGTTAGGAATGCTCCACGGCTGCCTATAGTGTGGTTTGATAGGATCAGAATTGCGGTCAGTAAAGTTCCCACATTCCCAGAGCTTGTCCGTATTTTTGGGTTTACTTATCAGGTCAGTTCATGTGTTCTAACCACCAGGATCATAACACCACCAGTACATCCTCGCCAAAAGCTCAGATGTCCTCTTGGTCCCAAAATGTCCACCCACCCTGGACGAGTGAGCCCAAGAGAGAACCTCCGGTCGCAAATTAAATGGAACGGAAGTCTTGCCTGGGGGCACAGACTCTAGCGAAACTGGAGCCACAGTTCTCAGGCTCTCAGAAGGGACACTAAGCCAAGGCTCCTCCTCCTCAGATGACACTACGGAGCGAGAGAGAGCGTCGGCACGAATGTTCTTCTCCCCGGAGAGAAAATGGAGAGTAAAATGGAACTGGGAGAAGAACAGGGACCATCTAGCGTGGCGAGAATTCCGCTGGGCCATCTGTAAGTACACCAAGTTCTTGTGGTCTGTGAACACTTGGAAGGGAAAGCGAGCTCCCTCCAAGAGGTGTCTCCAATCTGAGAAAGCCAACTTCATGGCTAGCAACTCCCTGTCCCCGATGGAATAATTCCTCTCCGCTGGTGAAAAAGTCTTGGAGAAGAAGAAGCAAGGATACTTCCGACCTTGAGAATCCTTTTGGAAGAGGACTGCTCCAGCACCAACGGATGAGGCATGCACCTCCATAATAAATAGCTTATCTACATAGGGGCGATGTAGGATGGGAGCACTAGCGAAGTGTGACTTAATCAAGAGAAAGGCCTTGGAGACCTCCTCCTACCACAACTTGGGATTTGCTCCCTTCTTGGTGAGGGCAACCAAGGGAGGTACCAAAGTTGAGAAGTGTGGGATGAACTGGCAATAGAAATTAATGAACCCCATAAAGCGCTGCACCGCTTTAAGAGAATGGGGTTCTTGCCAGTCCATCACAGGCTGTAGCTTGGCAGGATCCATAGCCAATCCCTGGGCAGAGATGATATAGCCAAGGAAAGGCAAGGACTCCTGCTCAAACACACACTTCTCCAACTTGGCGTAGAGGGAGTTTGCCCGTAAGAGGTCAAAAACTTTGTGAACATCTCTCCGATGGGAGTCAATATCTGGAGAGTAGATGAGAATATCATCCAGATAGACTAAGACTGAGATGGTGAGCATCTCCCGGAAGATGTCATTCACAAAGTCTTGGAAAACAGCTGGGGCATTACAGAGCCCGAAGGGCATCACCAGATATTCATAGTGCCCATCCCTGGTGTTAAAAGCCGTCTTCCATTCATCCCCCTCATGGATGTGAATCAGGTTGTAAGCACCCCGCAGATCTAACTTAGTAAATACCCTTGCTCCCCGTAGCCTATCAAAAAGCTCAGATATCAGGGGTAGTGGGTATTTATTCTAAACGGTGATGGCGTTAAGACCCCTGTAGTCTATGCATGGACGTAGTTCTCCATTCTTCTTCTGCATGAAGAAGAACCCAGCCCCTGCAGGTGACACTGACTTCCTAATGAATCCTCTTGCCAGATTCTCTTGAATGTATACATTGCCTCCATTTTTCGGGAGAGATAACGGATAGTCCCGACCCAGGGGAGGCTCTGCACCAGGCAAGAGGTCAATAGGACAGTCATAGGTGCAGTGAGGAGGAAGAGTCTTTGCGGCCCTTTTGGAGAACACATCCGCATAGGACCAATAGTGCTTGGGGAGAAAGGAAAGATCTGCGGGTACCTCTGTAGAAGTAACCTGAACGCACTCCCTCTGAAATCTACCCTCACATGATTTACTCCATCCCAAAATTCTCCCTGAGGACCACTCTATATGAGGAGAATGATAGCGAAGCCATGGTATCCCCAACAGGACCTCATCAATTCCCTCAGGAATGACTAATAGGGAGATAATCTCCTGATGTGATGGAGACATAGAAAGAGTGAATGGAATGGTCTGATGTGTAATTTTTGAGGGTAGTGTCGACCCATTTACCACTCGAACGGTCACAGGTTTGGCGAGCATCACCAGGGGTATTGCGTGACGCTGGGCGAAAGCGGATGACATGAAATTGCCTTCCGCCCCAGAGTCCATGCAAAGCTCTACCGTAAGAGTGGATGGGCCTATGGTTATTGTCCCCTTGAAGGACAATTTAGAGGAAAACGTCTCTGTGTCTAGTGTACCTCCTCCAACTACCACTAGATGCTGATGTTCCCCCGACCACTGAGAACACTTGGAGGCAAGATGTCCTGACTGCCAGCAAACATGACAGACCATAGGTGCACGAGCGGACCGGGACTTAGATCCCGCACACAACGCCTCTATGGCCTCATGTGACTCGGATGCCTGGACCGGAGATTCCTGAGGTTTGGCGAAGGAGGGAGCCAGCCGAAACCTCTGCCTACACTGGGCTCGCTCCAACCCTCGCTCATGAAAACGAAGGTCAATGCGGGTTGATATAGCTATGAGCTCCTCCAGTGTGGCGGGAATCTCCCTAGTGGCCAAAGCGTCTTTCACATGGTCAGCCAGCCCTCTCCAAAATACCGGGATAAGGGCCTTATCCGACCATTCCAACTCAGACGCTAATGTCCGGGAGTGGACGGCAAAATGGCTGACCATGGACGAACCCTGAGTCAATGCCAGCAGTTGGAGCGCTGTATCATGTGTGACTTGGGGTCCTAAAAAGACCTGTTTCAGAGTGCTCAAAAACCGAGGAGCACTCTGCACCACATAATCGTCGCGCTCCCACAGCGGCGTAGTCCACTCCAATGCCCTGTCCGACAGCAGAGAAATTATGAATCCCACCTTTGCCCGCTCTGTGGGAAAACGTGCAGCCAGGAGATTGAGGTGTATACCGCACTGGCTCACAAAACCCCTACAGGATTTAATGTCACTAGAGTATTTCTCTGGCAGTGGGAGGTGAAATAAGGTTGGAACAGAGATGGCAGTGGTGAAAGCTCCCGCAGCCACGCTAGCAGCCTGAACAGCTATTGCGGTAACATCCACTGCTGAGATTGCATGCTCGAGAGCCGCAAACCTGCCCTCCAGCAGCTGGATATACCCCTGCAATCGTTGTTCGTCCGTCATTACTTAGCCAGACCCTGGCACTAGTATAATGTTAGGGCTAGCGGAATGCACCAAATAATTAGAGAAAAGGAATAAGGTGCGTTCGCAGCCCGGGGTCCACCGTGCAGAGATGGATCCTGCTGCTAAGCAATGATGGACTATATGGCGGTACAATGGGGATACACACTGGTTAGCTGCACCCTGTGTGATAAAGGTGAACCCTGTTGCGTCATAAGGCCGCAGTACCGTATGCAACAAAACTAATAATTAAATAGCACGAGAGTGCATGCGATGCCGCACTGGCGGACACCACTAGCCACCCAGACTTGGGTTTGGAAAGTGCAGTGATAGCGCACGGCGCTGCACTGGCGGTCACAGCAATAGACGCTGTTTGTGTACCAGTGTTGGTTACTAGTCGGGCGTTAGATTACAATCATCCTCCTTACGTGAGCATTCAAACACAAGGGAGGGGATGATTAAGAGCGACTTTCACTCACAACACACACACATAAACAAGTGTATACTAGCGCATGGCCGTGCGACCATGCAAACCTCTTATAGCTGCAGGATGTACAGGACCTTCCCAGAAGTACTAATGGGAGGCTGCCACAGAAGTTGAGCACCTTCAGGACCTTCCTGGAGGACCAATGGGATCTGCTGCAGTATCTGAGCATGTGACCCTCGATCTCCAACAGGAGATCTTGCCCTGGGCATGCTCAGAAGGGGAAAAGCAGGACTTAGTCCCAAAAGCCTCTGCTCGCCGCTGCCCAGCACTGGCTTCCATGGCAGAAGCTGGAAAAGCAGCAGTAACCCTTTGCACAGAGTGAAACTGAGCAAGACACTGGGACCGACGTCTCCGCTGAGCAGGCTCCACTGCGGCTGATGCAGAATGAGAGACCACAGCAGACATGGTTCGAGATTCCCCCTGCGCAGCAGCGGGAACTCGACTCCTAACAACCCTAACCCTAACTTTAGCCCCAACCCTAACACTAACTTTAGCCCCAACCCTAATTGTAGCCTTAACTCTAGCCCCAACCCTAACTGTAGCCTTAACTCTAGCCCTAGCCCTAACCCTTGCCCTAACCCTTTCCCTAACCCTAACCCTAATGGGAAAATGGAAATAAATACATTTTTTTAATTTTTTAATTTTTCGCTAACCAAGGGGGTGATGAAGGGGGGTTTGATTTACTTTTATAGCGTTTTTTTAGCGTATTTTTATGATTGGCAGCCGTCACACACTGAAAGATGCTTTTTATTGCAAAAAATATTTTTTGCTTTACCACATTTTGAGAGCTATAATTTTTCCATATTTTGGTTCACAGAGTCATGTGAGGTCCTGTTTTTTGCGGGACGAGTTGAAGTTTTTATTGGTAACATTTTCGGGCATGTGAAATTTTTTGATCGCTTTTTACTCCGATTTTTGTGAGGCAGAATGACCAAAAACCAGCTATTCCTGAATTTCTTTTGGGGGAGGCGTTTATACCGTTCCGCGTTTGGTAAAATTGATAAAGCAGTTTTATTCTTCGGGTCAGTACGATTACAGCGATAACTCATTTATATCATTTTTTTAATGTTTTGGCGCTTTTATACGATAAAAACTATTTTATATAAAAAATAATTATTTTTGCATCGCTTTATTCTGAGGACTATAACTTTTTTATTTTTTCTTTGACGCTGTATGGCGGCTCGTTTTTTGCGGGACAAGATGACGTTTTCAGCGGTACCGTGGTTATTTACATCCATCTTTTTGATCGCGTGTTATTCCACTTTTTGTTTGGTGGTATGATAATAAAGCGTTGTTTTTTGCCTCGTTTTTTTTTTTTTTTTTACGATGTTCACTGAAGGGATTAACTAGTGGGACAGTTTTATAGGTCGGGTCTCTTTGGATGCGGCGATACTAAATATGTGTACTTTTATTGTTTTTTTTTTATTTAGAGAAATAAATGTATTTATAGGAACAATGTTTTTTTTTTTTTGAATTTTTTTTTAATTTATTTTACACATGTGAATATTTTTTTTTACACTATAATATTGCCCCAGGGGGGACATCATGTTATAGTGTAAGATCTCTGATCTGACATTTTGCTGTGCACTGTGTTAGATCGGCGATCTGACATGCACAGCTCCTGGCTTCCCGGCACCTGCTCAGAGCAGGAGCTGTGAAGCCACCTCCCTGCAGGACCCGGATGCCGCAGCCATTTTGGATCCAGGCATGCTGCAGCAAGGAGGAGGTAAGAGACCCTCGGAGCAACGCAATCACATATCATTGCTCCGGGGGTCTCAGGGAAGCACGCAGGGAGCCCCCTCCCTGTGCGATTCTTCCCTATACCGCCGGAACACTGCGATCATGTTTGATCACAGTGTACCAGGGTTAATGTGCCGGGGGCGGTCCGTGACCACTCCTGGCACATAGTGCCAGATGTCGGCTGCGATAGTCAGCCCGTGAGCGTGGCCGATCGCATATGACGAACTATCCTGTCGGTGGTCATATGGGCCCACCCCACCTCGACGGGATAGTACGTCTAATGAAAGGAGTTAAGGCAGCCAGCTGGTGTCACAAGGTTACCGTGACAGTGTGGAGCCAGAAGACCACAGTGTATGACTGCTCCTACTTCGGCACTGAGAAGAAGCACTTTTCCTTTATTTTAATGATGTTATTCCTTTTGGCAGAACTGAGGAAATCGGCCATGTTGGAAAACTCTGAGCTCGCAGCTGAGCTCAGTTATCTACTCCCTTCCCCTTTATAATCGGGACTCTGGTGCAAATCCATGTCAAAGCTAACATTTGCTGCATGGCTTCAGGAGGAAGAGGTGTTAATATGAGAAGGGGTGTTAGAGGAGTTATCGGTGACTGTTTTATGGTTTGTAAGTGTGGTAATTCCTTTCCCTTCTTTTCTTTTGTTTATTCCCCTGCCTCCACTCCCTGGTGCATTCTTCTGTTATATGTGAATTAATATTTTGTATGCCTGGAGTATTCCGTTAACCTTTGTTTGTGAAGCCTTGTTTGTCGGGTTGGTGTACTGCGGTGTACAATAGCGCCACTCTTCCATGGGTGGTGGAATAGAACAGACGAAGGGCTAATTCTGGAGATAAGACAAGGGTGGTGGCCCCGGTATCTTCACCTTCAGGAGTATCCTGGGGAATAGGTAAACTAGGGTGCCCCCTAGTGGTAGGGTCAGGGAAGGAGCCTCTTGTCCCAGGTCACCAAATGGCTATATAGTGACAGCTGGACATTAGGCTTTAAAACCCAATGGTAAGACCTCATAGGCAGCTTTATGCAGCTTAAACTCTCCCCCACACGTAGGATGGCCAATAACCACATGATTATGGAACAAGATTATGTGGCCTTTGGCCAGTGCAGTTGAGCAGGTTTTGTCTATGTGTGGCAAGCTGTGCTGTGTGGTCTCAAACCTTAATCCATATATATTGGCCAGTGTGTTTGTTAAGCTGTGTCATTTAACCCCTTCAAGACCTTGCCCTTTTCCATTTTTGCATTCTCGTTTTTCACTCCCCTCTGTCCCAGAGCCATAACGTTTTTATTTTTTCCTTCAATATGTTCATGTGAGGGCTAACTTTTTGCGAGACAAGTTCTACTTTTGAACGACATCATTGGTTTTACCATGTAAAAAAATTCCAAGTGCGGTGAAATTGCAAAAAAAGTGCAATCCCACACTCATTTTTTATTTGGCTTTTTTGCTAAGTACACTAAATGCTAAAACCGACCTGCCATTTTGATTCTCCAGGTCATTACGAGTTCATAGACACCAAACATGTCTTGGTTACGTTTTATCTAAGTGATAAAAAAAAAAATTGCGCAATTCTCCAATACTCACGGCGACCAAAAAAAGTAATTCTGGCATTTTGAATTTTTTTCTCACTATGCTGTTTAGCGATCAGGTTAATCCTTTGTTTTTATTGATAGATCGGCCGATTCTGAATGCGGCGATACCAAATATGTGTAGGTTTGATTTTTTTATTGTTTTATTTTGAATAGGGTGAAAGGGGGTGATTTAAACTTTTATATTTTTTTAATTTTTTTCATATTTTTTAAAACTTTTATTTTTACTTTTGGCATGCTTCAATAGCCTCCATGAGAGGCTAGAAGCTGGCACAACTTGATCGGCTCTGCTACATAGGAGCGATTCATAGATCGCTCCTATATAGCTGAATTACAGGCTTGCTATGAGTGCCAACCACAGGGTGGCACTCACAGCAAGCCAGTATCAACAACCATAGAGGTCTCAAAGAGACCTCTGGTTGTTATGCCGACGCATCGCTGACCCCCGATCATGTGACGGGGGTCGGCAATGCGCTCATTTCCGGCCCGTTGGCCGGAAGCGGTAGTTAAATGCCGCTGTCAGCATTTGACAATGGCATTTAACTAGTTAATAGCGGCGGGTGAATCGCGATTTCACCCGCCGCTATTTCGGGCACATGTCAGCTGTTCAAAACAGCTGACATGTCCTGGCTTTGATGCGGGCTCAGCGCCGGAGCCCACATCAAAGCAGGGGTACCGACCTCCGCAGTACTAGTACGGCGGAGGTCGGGAAGGGGTTAAAAGGAGATAAGATGCTAGATTTTCAACTTTCATTAACTTGTAATCCCTCATGTTATAAAAATGAAAAGACTTTTTGTAGTCAAAAGAAAATAACAACAACCATATTTTGAATATGTGTAGCATAAAAAGTTGATTTTTTTATGATACATTTCATTGAAATGTCTTAACTGAGAATCACTCCTTTATATTAAAATTTATAAAGGTAAAATTACATTTCATAAAGTAATATCTAAATTAAACAGTTTACAGCTAGTGATGAGCGAATGCATTCAGCACTATTAGGGCTATTCGTTACTCGGTGAGTAATTAGGTATTCGCCTCAGAATATTTGAGTGACCCGCTCAGCATGTTTGGTGCTTTATTTGCAGCCAATGAACATGCAGGGCTGGCTTGCCAATCACTGAAATGCCGGCTCTATCTTTGGTGTGGAATTACTGTGATAGGCTGGCCTACAGCGTCATAGGAGATATTTAACCCCTTAGTGACAGAGCCAATTTGCTACTTAATGATCAAGACAATTTTTACAATTCTGACCACTGTCACTTTATGAACTTATAGCTCTGGAACGCTTCAACGTATCCCACTGATTCTGAGATTTTTATTAATTTTGTACCCTTAACCCCTTCCCGACATTTGACGTACTATCCCGTCGAGGTGGGGTGGGCCCGTATGACCGCCGACGGGATAGTACGTCATCACCGATCAGCGGCGCTCACGGGGGGAGCGCGGCCGATCGCGGCCGGGTGTCAGCTGCATATCGCAGCTGACATCCGGCACTATGTGCCAGGAGCGGTCACGGACCGCCCCCGGCACATTAACCCCCGGCACACCGCGATCAAACATGATCGCGGTGTACCGGCGGTATAGGGAAGCATCGCGCAGGGAGGGGGCTCCCTGCGGGCTTCCCTGAGACCCCCGGAGCAACGCGATGTGATCGCGTTGCTCTGAGGGTCTCCTACCTCCCTCCTCGCCGCAGGTCCCGGATCCAAGATGGCCGCGGCATCCGGGTCCTGCAGGGAGGGAGGTGGCTTACCGAGTGTCTGCTCAGAGCAGACACTTGGTAAGCCTGCAGCCCTGCACAGCAGATCGCAGATCTGGCAGAGTGCTGTGCACACTGCCAGATCAATGATCTGTGATGTCCCCCCCTGGGACAAAGTAAAAAAGTAAAAAAAAATTCCCCACATGTGTGTAAAAAAAAAAAAAAAAAAAAAAATATCCTAAATAAAGAAAAAAAATATATATATATTATTCCCATAAATACATTTCTTTAGCTAAATAAAATAAAAAAAACAATAAAAGTACACATATTTAGTATCGCCGCGTCCGTAACGACCCAACCTATAAAACTGCCCCACTAGTTAACCCCTTCAGTAAACACCGTAAGAAAAAAAAAAAAAAAACGAGGCAAAAAACAACGCTTTATTATGATACCGCCAAACAAAAAGTGGAATAACACGCGATCAAAAAGACTGATATAAATAACCATGGTACCGCTGAAAACGTCATCTTGTCCCGCAAAAAACGAGCCACCATACAGCATCATCAGCAACAAAATAAAAAAGTTATAGTCCTGAGAATAAAGCAATACCAAAATAATTATTTTTTCTATAAAATAGTTTTTATCGTATAAAAGCGCCAAAACATAAAAAAAATGATATAAATGAGATATCGCTGTAATCGTACTGACCCAACGAATAAAACTGCTTTATCAATTTTACCAAACGCGGAACGGTATAAACGCCTCCCCCAAAAGAAATTCATGAATATCTGGTTTTTGATCACTCTGCCTCACAAAAATCGGAATAAAAAGCGATCAAAAAATGTCACGTGTCCGAAAATGTTACCAGTAAAAACGTCAACTCGTCCCGCAAAAAACAAGATCTCACATGACTCTGTGGACTCAAATATGGAAAAATTACAGCTCTCAAAATGTGGTAACGCAAAAAATATTTTTTGCAATGAAAAGCGTCTTTCAGTGTGTGACAGCTGCCAATCATAAAAATCCTCTAAATAACCCGCTATAAAAGTAAATTAAACCCCCCTTCATCACCCCCTTAGTTAGGGAAAAATAAAAAAATTAAAAAATGTATTTATTTCCATTTTCCCATTAGGGTTAGGGTTAGGGCTAGAGTTAGGACTAGAGTTAGGGCTAGGGTTAGGGTTAGGGCTAGGGTTAGGGCTAGGGTTAGGGTTAGGGCTAGGGTTGGGGCTAGGGTTAGGGCTAGGGTTAGGGCTAGGGTTGGGGCTAGGGTTAGGGCTATGGTTAGGGTTGGGGCTAGGGTTGGGGCTAGGGTTAGGGCTAGGGTTAGGGCTAGGGTTAGGGCTAGGGTTAGGGCTAGTGTTACGGCTAGTGTTAGGGCTAGTGATAGGGCTAGGGTTATTGCTAGGGTTAGGGTTAGGGTTAGGGCTAGGGTTGGGGCTAGGGTTGGGGCTACAGTTAGGGTTGGGGCTAAAGATAGGGTTAGGGTTTGGATTACATTTACGGTTGGGAATAGGGTTGGGTGTGTCTGGGTTAGAGGAGTGGTTAGGGTTACTGTTGGGATTAGGGTAAGGGGTGTGTTTGGATTAGGGTTTCAGTTATAATTGGGGGGTTTCCACTGTTTAGGCACATCAGGGGCTCTCCAAACGGGACATGGCATCCGATCTGAATTCCAGCCAATTCTGCGTTGAAAAAGGAAAACAGTGCTCCTTCCCTTCAGAGCTCTCCCGTGTGCCCAAACAGGGGTTTACCCCAACATATGGGGTATCAGCGTACTCAGGACAAATTGGACATCATCTTTTGGGGTCCAATTTATCCTGCTACCCTTGGGAAAATACAAAACTGGGGGCCAAAAAATAAGTTTTGTAGGAAAAAAAATATTTTTTATTTTCACGGCTCTGCGTTGTAAACTGTAGTGAAACACTTGGGGGTTCAAAGTTCTCACAACATATCTAGATAAGTTCCTTGGGGGGTCTAGTTTCCAATATGGGGTCAATTGTGGGGGGTTTGTACTGTTTGGGTACATCAGGGGCTCTGCAAATGCAACGTGACGCCTGCAGACCAATCCATTTAAGTCTACATTCCAAATGGCGCTCCTTCCCTTCCGAGCTCTGTCATGCGCCCAAACAGTGATTCCCCCCCACATATGGGGTATCAGCGTACTCAGGACAAATTGAACAACAACTTTTGGGGTCCAATTTATCCTGATACCCTTGTGAAAATACAAAACTGGGGGCTAAAAAATCATTTTTGTGAAGAAAAAAAAAAGAATTTTTATTTTCACGGCTCTGCGTTATAAACTGTAGTGAAACACTTGGGGGTTCAAAGTTCTCACAACACATCTAGATAAGTTCCTTGGGGGGTCTAGTTTCCAATATGGGGTCACTTGTGGGGGGTTTGTACTGTTTGGGTACATCAGGGGCTCTGCAAATGCAACGTGACGCCTGCAGACCAATCCATTTAAGTCTGCATTCCAAATGGCGCTCCTTCCCTTCCGAGCTCTGTCATGCGCCCAAACAGTGATTCCCCCCCCCACATATGGGGTATCAGCATACTCAGGACAAATTGAACAACAACTTTTGGGGTCCAATTTATCCTGATACCCTTGTGAAAATACAAAACTGGGGGCTAAAAAATCATTTTTGTGAAAAAAAAAAGGAATTTTATTTTCACGGCTCTGCGTTATAAACTGTAGTGAAACACTTGGGGGTTCAAAGTTCTCACAACACATCTAGATAAGTTCCTTGGGGGTCTAGTTTCCAATATGGGGTCACTTGTGGGGGGTTTGTACTGTTTGGGTACATCAGGGGCTCTGCAAATGCAACGTGACGCCTGCAGACCAATCCATTTAAGTCTGCGTTCCAAATGGCGCTCCTTCCCTTCCGAGCTCTGTCATGCGCCCAAACAGTGGTTCCCCCCCACATATGGGGTATCAGCGTACTCAGGACAAATTGGACAACAATGTTTAGGGTCCAATTTATCCTGATACCCTTGTGAAAATACAAAACTGGGGGCTAAAAATCATTTTTGTGAAAAAAAAAAAGAATTTTTATTTTCACGGCTCTGCGTTATAAACTGTAGTGAAACACTTGGGGGTTCAAAGCTATCAAAACACATCTAGATAAGTTCCTTAGGGGGTCTACCTTCCAAAATGGTGTCACTAGTGGGGGTTTTTAATGTTTAGGCACATCAGGGGCTCTCCAAACGCAACATGGCATCCCATCTTAATTCCAGTCAATTTTGCATTGAAAAGTAAAATAGCGCTCCTTCCCTTCCGAGCTCTGCTATGCACCCAAACAGTGGTTTACCCCCACATATGGGGTATCGTCGTACTCAGGACAAACTGAACAACAACTTTTGTGGTCTAATTTCTTCTCTTACCCTTGGGGAAATAAAAAAATGGGGGCAAAAATATCATTTTTGTGAAAAAATATGATTTTTTATTTTTACGGCTCTGCATTATAAACTTCTGTGAAGCACTTGTTGGGTCAAAGTGCTCAACACACATCTAGATAAGTTCCTTAAGGGGTCTACTTTCCAAAATGGCGTCACTTGTGGGGGGTTTCAATGTTTAGGCACATCAGGGGCTCTCCAAACGCAACATGGCGTCCCATCTCAATTCCAGTCAATTTTGCATTGAAAAGTCAAATGGCGCTCCTTCCCTTCCGAGCTCTGCCCTGCGCCCAAACAATGGTTTACACCCACATATGGGGTATCAGCGTACTCAGGACAAATTGGCCAACATTTTTTGGGGTCCAATTTCTTCTCTTACCCTTGGGAAAATAAAAAATTGGGGGCGAAAAGATCATTTTTGTGAAAAAATATGATTTTTTATTTTTACGGCTCTGCATTATAAACTTCTGTGAAGCACTTGTTGGGTCAAAGTGCTCACCACACATCTAGATAAGATCCTTAGGGGGTCTACTTTCCAAAATGGTGTCACTTGTGGGGGGTTTCAATGTTTAGGCACATCAGGGGCTCTCCAAATGCAACATGGCGTCCCATCTCAATTCCAGTCAATTTTGCATTGAAAAGTCAAATGGCGCTCCTTTCCTTCCGAGCTCTGCCATGCGCCCAAACAGTGGTTTACCCCCACATATGGGGTATCAGCGTACTCAGGACAAATTGTACAACAAATTTTGGGGTCTATTTTCTCCTGTTACCCTTGGTAAAATAAAACAAATTGGAGCTGAAATAAATTTTGTGTGAAAAAAAGTTAAATGTTTATTTTTATTTAAACATTCCAAAAATTCCTGTGAAACACCTGGAGGGTTAATAAACTTCTTGAAAGTGATTTTGAGTACCTTGAGGGGTGCAGTTTTTAGAATGGTGTCACACTTGGGTATTTTCTATCATATAGACCCCTCAAAATGACTTCAAATGAGATGTGGTCCCTAAAAAAAAATGGTGTTGTAAAAATGAGAAATTGCTGGTCAACTTTTAACCCTTATAACTCCGTCACAAAAAAAAATTTTGGTTCCAAAATTGTGCTGATGTAAAGTAGACATGTGGTAAATGTTACTTATTAAGTATTTTGCGTGACATATGTCTGTGATTTAAGGGCATAAAAATTCAAAGTTGGAAAATTGCGAAATTTTCAAAATTTTCGCCAAATATTCGTTTTTTTCACAAATAAATGCAAGTTATATCGAAGAAATTTTACCACTATCATGAAGTACAATATGTCTCGAGAAAACAGTGTCAGAATCGCCAAGATCCGTTGAAGCGTTCCAGAGTTATAACCTCATAAAGGGACAGTGGTCAGAATTGTAAAAATTGGCCCGGTCATTAACGTGCAAACCACCCTTTGGGGTGAAGGGGTTAAATCAGAGAGTCATGTCACACAAAATAGTTAATAAATAACATTTCCCACATGTCAACTTTACATCAGCACAATTTTGGAAACATTATTTTTTTTATTAGGACCTTATAAGGGTAAAATTTGATCAGCAATTTCTCATTTTTCTAACAAAAATTTTAAAACCATTCTTTTAGGGACCACCTCACATTTGAATTGAGTTTGGGGGTCAATATAACAGAAAATACCCAGAAATGAAACCATTCTAAAAACTGCACCCCTCAAGGCGCCCAAAACCTCATTCTAGAAATTTATTAACCCTTCAGGTGCTTTACGAGAACTAAAGCAATATGGAAGGAAAAAATAAAGATTTTTGCAACCAAACATTTTTATTTTCACAAGGGTATCAGGAGAACATTGACCACAAAATTTGTTGTGCAATTTCTCCTGAATATGCCGATACCCCGTATGTAGGGAAATCCACTTTTTTGGAGCTTGGCAGGGCTCATAAGGGTGAGAACTCCGTTTGATTTTTGAACACAAAGATTGGCTGGAATCAATGGAAGACGCCATGTCATGTTTGGAGACACCCTGATGTACCTAAACAGTGGAACCCCCCAATTCTAACTCTAACCCTAACCCCAACACACCCCTAACCCTAACCCTAACTGTAATCCCAACCATAACCACAACCATAACCCTAACCACAACCCTAACCATAACACAAACCTAGTCCCAACCCTAACCCTAGCCCCAACCCTAACCATAGCCCAACCCTTTTCCTAGTCCAACCCTAACCCAATCTTAACCCTAGCTTTAGCCCCAAACCTATCCCTAGCCCCAACCCTAACCCTAGTCCAATCCTAACCCTACCTTTAGCCCCAAACCTAACCCTAGCCCCAACCCTTTTTTTATTTTATTATTTTACCTAAGGGTGTGATTAAAGGGCGGTTTGATGTGCTATATTTTATTTTGATCACTGTGATAGGGTCTATCACAGTGATCAAAATGAACCAATAGGAAAAATGTCCCATTTTTGCTCGGTGCTGGCAGTCAGATCTCGGCAAGCACACTGCTAATCCGCCATTTTCTTCCCGGAATAAGACGTTGATGGCCAGTGGACAGGACCAGGGGATCCAGGAGGGTTCAGGGACATCACAGGTATCGGGGAGGGCTCAGAGGACCCCATTTCTCTCTCCTCTGATTGCTAGATCTTATCAGAGGAGAGAGAAATTAAATAGGAAATCAGACTTTTTTTTTGCTGTCACTGTTATTTTGTGAATAACAGTGATCGAAACACTGGGGACGGTAAAAACCAACCCGAATTATGCTCTCTGGGATCTCAGCTACCCCCAGTAGCGAGACCCTGGAGAATTTCCGAAGCTGGGGAGCGCTATAACTTTATTTCTCATCGTCATTAAAAAGCAGCTCTGAGGATTAAGTACCCTTAACGGCCGCTGTTAAAAGGAGTATCAGCGGTCGTTAAGGGGTTAAAGGTTGCCGGCGCCATTTGCACACACTGCAGCCGGAAACAGAGTATGGAGAGCATAATGTGAGCATATAGGGAGAGTTATTAATTCCAAACAGCTCTTTTACAGCTCTTTTAAGAGCTCAAGATTGTGAAGATTAATTCTTTGCTCTGTAGAGATAGTGTAGGGAGAGTTTTAATATTAGGGAGAGCAAAAGGCAGGCAACTGGGTGTTCTCATCATTGCTAGTACATGCTGCAGATCTCAGCTATCTTCAATTGTGATGCAGAGTTTAGTATTAGGAACAAACTGTGGGAATAGGGTGAAATAGGGAGGGTTTCATCCACTACCAAAATGTAAAAATCAGATATTTGTAGAGGCAAATAATATTATGTAGCACCAGCACATACAAAACCATTTTTTGGAGCTACATAATATTCCTGTGCAGAAGCATATAAAAAAATTTTTTACCGCAAAATAATATTCCTCAGCGCCATCATATAGTAACATCCATATTAAAAGCTAATTTCTAAATAATATTCCTTGTCAATTGCTTAAATACCTAATATTTCTCCAGCAGTTTTGTAAATGGCTCAAAACCTGTTAAGCTACGGAAACATCACTATTTACCAAAAATATAACTGAATATGCTGTTAGCATGACTCATAAAGGAGATGTAAAAATGTTTTATTTAAATTCTATTGCTTAAAAAATTGCGTAATTTTATCTATCAATTGTGTGACTAGCCCATCAGGGGTAGGGATAAAAGGAACCAACCACCTTGAGCAAGGATACCAATCCCAGAAAAATGATAACAAAGCAGGGTATACGTATTAAAAAATAAGTCTTTATTAGTGGTAGTAATACATATAAATAAAAGTGCACATGTTGGATAATATAATTAAAATAAAATCCTTAAAGAAGGTAGCCAATATAGGCATGCGGTGTACCAATAGGAATTTAGGAATGTTATATAGTACCTATATATATGTCTCCAGGGAAAGGTAAAAAAGAGAATAAAATCGTGAAACTTTAGAAAAATAATAAGAAAATACCCACACTAGGGTTAAAAAGGAAAAAAACCCGTGTAAAATATAAAGTGCCAGATGTGCAAAGTGCAATTGTGCAACATAGGCTAGTGTAAATCACTCACACATAAATCAGGTGTTTTGCACACAAAGGGAAGGGAGACCGGGATAAAAAATGGAGGACATATACCTGATGGTGACACCGTATCCAACAAAACGCACCCCGACGCGCGTTTCGTATACACGATCCTTCGTCAGGATGAAGGATCGTGTATCCGAAACGCGCGTCGGGGTGCGTTTTGTTGGATACGGTGTCACCATCAGGTATATGTCCTCCATTTTTTATCCCGGTCTCCCTTCCCTTTGTGTGCAAAACACCTGATTTATGTGTGAGTGATTTACACTAGCCTATGTTGCACAATTGCACTTTGCACATCTGGCACTTTATATTTTACACGGGTTTTTTTCCTTTTTAACCCTATTGTGGGTATTTTCTTATTATTTTTCTAAAGTTTCACGATTTTATTCTCTTTTTTACCTTTCCCTGGAGACATATATATAGGTACTATATAACATTCCTAAATTCCTATTGGTACACCGCATGCCTATATTGGCTACCTTCTTTAAGGATTTTATTTTAATTATATTATCCAACATGTGCACTTTTATTTATATGTATTACTACCACTAATAAAGACTTATATTTTAATACGTATACCCTGCTTTGTTATCATTTTTCTGGGATTGGTATCCTTGCTCAAGGTGGTTGGTTCCTTCTCTCCATGGTTAGGAGTGGTTCCCACTCGCTTTTGTTGTCTTCACTGGGGTTACTATAATATATTATATAATTGGTTATTCACCCCCTTAGTGTCTACAATTTCTTTAACAGGGGTAGGGATAAGCAGGCATCATAACTTACCAGTGTCAAGGAGGGGAGGCAATATTAAAAAAGTCATAATTTTCTATTGGTTTAATAAATATCATATCTTTATCTAGCAGTAGTGCGAGTTGCGCAATCCGGGTAGAGATAAATCAAGCAAATGTCACAATTTGCCAGTGGTAATAATTTGCATTAGTCCGCTGTTGCAATGTGTCAGCAAAGCAATATAAAAAATATCATAATTTCTATTGGTTTAATAAGTAGCATATCTTTTTGTAGCAGTTGTGCGACTTATGCAATTCGTGTAGAGATAAGCAAATGTCACAATTTACCACTGGCAATAATTTTCATTGCTCCACTGTTGCAGTGGGTCAGCAAAGCAATATAAAAAAAACATATTTTCAATTGATTTAATAAATAGTGAATCTTTATCTAGCAGTTGTGCGACTTGCGCAAAGTCTGCAGAGATATGCAAACGTCACTATGTACCTGTAATTTAAATCAGTCTGCTGTTGTCGTCTATAATAAAGCTGAGATCTGAAAAAAATAGGCACACATTGTTAGATTCAGTGAATTTGTACATAAGACCTTTGTGAGGGTACTTGTGAAAAATAAAGCCATTATTTTTTTTATTAGCATAACATAATCAATATGAGAAAGGGTGACATTTAGGAATGAGGATGTGGTGGTGCCCGCCAAGACCGTGTGACAAATCTAAATGTGACTGCATCTCGTTTAAGCTTCCTGTCAAAATTTGGTCAGTGCACTACACCACTAACAAACCCAGACAAGTCCAAGGATGTTGTGGGTTGGATGGCAGACAAAGGCTCCAGTGTGTTGACTAGCAGCAATTCAAAATCTTCCATACTGTCTAGTCTCAGTAGCCAAGAGGATATGCCTCTGAATCCTCAACCTGGCCCTCATTCCTGCCACCATCAACAGTCCCAAGAGACATATGACCCCAACACTAGCCACTCTGAGAAACCGTTTACATTCCCTTGTAATTTGTCAGGCCTCTCAACTCGCATCATTAAAGAGGGTCATGAGGAGGTGGAGTGCAGTGATGCCCAAACATTTGAACACCCATGGCCAGGAGAAAGTCACTTTGGGGAAGGACAATTCACGTCTGAAGAGGTTGAGGATAATCATGATGCACAGTTTCCATCAGGTCAGCCTCAAATTGCAACTCAGAAGGTGGATCAGATTGATGAATTGAAAGATGACGTGGTTGATGAGGAGTCCACTGATCCAACCTGGTATGGAGTCACGCCTAGTGAGCACAGCAGTCCAGAGAGGGATGGATCCGTAGCACAAAAAACAGGCAAGACGAGATAGTGGTTTGACCAGAGGGAGAACTCGGTCAACTATTCCACAGAGCCCCCCACTCGGCTAGATAACAAGCTAAGGGTGCGATGTTCCCCTGTATGGCAGTTTTTACTGAAATTCCATTTGCTAAACTAAGCTAAGAAGTGGCAAGAACGATGCCAATCTAAATATCATCAGCATAAAAAAGCACATGGCAGCCAAACACTCCAGTAGGTGTGCAGAACGCAAGGGTACAAAATCTGTGTCTGAGAGTGAAACCACTTTCCCTGTGTTATGGCCTTCCCATGAAGCAGGTGCTGATGCCTTCTGCCCACAACCAGCAGGTGCCCACACAAAACAGCCAGCAATCCCATCCAGTTAGCTGTCCCAGCACAGCGTTTAGTTGCCCCTGCCCCAGACGTTTAGCAGAAAGCAGAAATATCCACCCACCCACAGACCCAAATGCTAAACACCCACATTGCCAGATTGCTAGCCCTGGAAACGTTGACATTTCGACTTGTGGGAACGGAGTTTTTCCACATCCTCTTGGGGGTTGCAGCCCCATGGTACTCGATTCCCAGCCACCACTATTTTTCCCTGTGTGCCGTACCTGCGTTACATAAGAACATGTTACACGATATCAGCCGTGCTCTGGCCAACGCAGTCATAGGGAAGGTCCACCTAACCACAAACATGTAGACAAGCTCTTGAGGACAGGAACAATACATTTCCCTGATGGCACACTGGGTTATCCAGGTGGAGTCTGGGACAGAGTCAGAGGCTGGGACATCACACATGTTACACACACAAAGAATAGCGGGCCCAACTTCCATCAGTGTTTCACACTCCTCATACTCCAGTTCCTGTCTCTCCTCCTCATTCTCAGCGGAACTATCCTCCCCATCACTTCCCTTCTGGGAAGTCTGCAGCACTGCCTTGGTGAAGCAGCAGAACGCTCTGCTGAAGCTCATCTGTTTAGGTGATAAAGCTCACAATGCAGCTGAGCTGTTGAAAGGGATAAAAGAACAGACAAATCAGTGGCTCTCCCCGCTGAACCTTTAACCAGATATGGTTGTGTGTGATAATGGGCATAACTTGGTGGTGGCTTTAAAGCTCGGCAAGCTGATACAAGTTCCATGCATGGCCCATGTGCTGAACTTGTTTGTACAGCAGTTTTTAAAAACATATTCTGACTTGAAGGACCTACTTGCCAAGGTAAAGAGTGTCAGCACACATTTACGAAAGTCACCTGAGTTATTCGCCAGTCTTGCTTCACAGTAGCAGTGCTTTAATTTGCCTTGTTACCGACTGATTTTTGACCTACCCACATGCTGGAATTTGACCTTTCATATGTTGGCAAGGCGTAGTGAGCAGCAGAGAGCAGTGTCTGAATTCCAGCTTCTCAATGCCTGTCAGAGTATCTCTCAGCCCTCACACATAACAACTACCGAGTGGGTGTGGGTCGCTGACATATGTGAGGTTCTTCAAAACTTTGAGTGCTTCACCAAGATGGCGAGCTCTTATAACGCTATTATCGGCATAACCATCCCGCTGCTCTGTCTATTAAAATGTTAGCTGCAGAATCTCAAAGAGGAAGCTTTGAATGCCGAGCAGTTGGCTATTGAGCAAGATTTTACAGTGGCTGATACCACACAGCCCAGCCTCACACAATATTCTTAGACCACAATGCATGATGATTAGGAACAGCAGGAGGAAGAAGATGAGGAGGAGGAGCAGGAGGTTTTGGTCTGCGCTACAGATAAAAACTGCGAAGTGTATTGTGATGTCCCATGATGGCATCTTTCAGCTGATTTGACACAGAGCCCTTGGGGTCATTTTTGGAAAGATTTGTACATTGTGCAAAGTTCAAGTTTCTACTCTCTATTAGTGTTGAGCGATACCGTCCGATACTTGAAAGTATCGGTATCGGAAAGTATCGGCCGATACCGGCAAAGTATCGGATCTAATCCGATACCGATACCCGATACCAATACAAGTCAATGGGACACCAAGTATCGGACGGTATCCTGTATGGTTCCCAGGGTCTGAAGGAGAGGAAACTCTCCTTCAGGCCCTGGGATCCATATCAATGTGTAAAAGAAAGAATTAAAATAAAAAATAGGGATATACTCACCTCTCCGACGCAGCCTGGACTTTACCGCCGTAACCGGGAGCCGTTGTACCTAAGAATGCGCGCTTGAAGGGCCTTAGATGACGTCACGGCGCTCTGATTGGTCCGTAGCGGTCGCGTGACCGCTACGCGACCAATCACAAAGCAGTGACATCACCTAAGGTCTTTCAAGCGCTTGAGATACCTTAGAAGACGTCCACAAAAGTATCGGATCTCGGTAGCGGAATTCCGATACCCGCAAGTATCGGCCGATACCCGATACTTGCGGTATCGGAATGCTCAACACTACTCTCTATCTATTTTATTATTAGATTTTTTATTGTGTTGCCCTTCTCACGGCCTCTTTAAGCATGTATCTGGTAGTCTGATGTTGATTTTTGGGTCTGCACTTGGACATTTTGGAACATGAATGAATTAATATGCTCCACACAATTCGTCAGGTTTCAGCCTTACACAAAATAATAATATGAGTAATGAAACATGCTCTATATATAGGCTGCTATTTTGAAAATCTTACAGAAGAAATTCCAGCTCACCACCTGCGATTCCACACTTATGGAGCAAGAATAGCACCTGGACAGTGTGCAACATCCAATGGAGAAAGCAGAAAAATCCAGCTCACAGATGAAATCCAAAAAAGTGCATTTTATTATCCAAGGTACATGAAGCAAAGATTAAAATTGCGTATTCACAAAAAAGAGAATACAGGCATCTTTTGATGTGTTTCGAGCGACATGCACCGTTTGTCAAGATACCATCAGAATGAACTTACAGGATTTAAAAACAATCTGAACATGTGCACACACCAATTTCCTGATTGCAAACAAATCAATTACCGTATATACTCGAGTATAAGCCGACCCGAGTATAAGCCGACCCCCCTAATTTTGCAACAAAAAACTGGGAAAACTTATTGACTCGAGTATAAGCCTAGGGTGGAAATGCAGCAGCTACTGGTAAATTAAAAAAAAAATAGATACCAATAAAAGTAAAATTAATTGAGACATCAGAAGGTTAAGTGTTTTTGAATATCCATATTGAATCAGGAGCCCCATATAATGCTCCATGCAGTTATGGCCCCATAGATGCCTCATATAATGCTCCATGCAGTTCTTTATGGCCCCATAGACGCTTCATATAATGCTCCATGCAGTTCTTTATGGCCCCATAGACGCTCCATAGCATTGTGCCACATGTAATGCTGCTGCTGCAATAATAATAAAAAAATCACATACTCACCTCTCGTCGCTGCCCGCTGCTCCTCAGCATCCCGTCTCTCCGCACTGACTGTTCAGGCAGAGGGCGGCGTGCACATTAATATGTCATCGCGCCCTCTGACCTGCACAGTCACTGCAAGAGGATGGGAAGACGGAGCGGCGCCCAGCGGATGGAACGCAGACAGGTGAAAATGAAATACTCACCTGCTCCCGGCGCTCCTGACGCTGTCCCTGCATGTCCCATAATACCGCAGCTTCTTCCTGTAGTGTGCGGTCACTGTTACCGCTCATTATAGTAATGAATATGCGGCTCCACCCCTATGGGAGTGGAGTCGATATTGATTAATCTAATGAGCGGTACCAGTGACCGCTGAATAGAGGAAGAGCTGCAGCGCGGGAGACCATGGGACAGGCTGGGACAGTGTTAGGAGCGCCGGGGGCAGGTGAGTATGCGACAGTCCTCTCTCCCCCTCACCTGCCGACCCCGCCGCCGACCATGACTCGAGTATAAGCCGAGAGGGGCACTTTCAGCCCAAAAATTTGGGCTGAAAATCTCGGTTTATACTCGAGTATATACGGTAAGTCACAGGTGAGAAAACTCTTACAACTAGACATATATTAGAATTTTCCATGCATGGCTACAAAAGATTAAATCTGTTAATTTCTAACATTATACGCAGAGACAGCAAAATACTAATTTGTATTGCCTTTACATTTTGCTCTACAACAAGGAATCAGTATTAGATACGTTCCATGAAAAATACATATACATGTTTTCTTAGATGGCATAATAAATAAATAACATAATATTTATTTCTGACTCTTGTTTGTCTTTGTTGGGATAGTTCATTTTCAGATATACTGAATTCCTTTTCTTTTGTAGGACATTTATCCCATATATATACACTAAAATTAGTAAGATCTCAAAAGGATTTTCAACTAGATTTCATAGAAAAGAAAAAAAATGAAGGGTTAACGCATGCAGGATTTACACATAGTTCCAAATCAGTACCTACAAAATTTTCACATGCTTACAATTTAACACCTTCAATTTAAATGTCATATTGCACCATTAACTCTTTGGAGAAAGAAGGACCTCTCCCTGTAGAATATCTTACTCACACATCCCTTTATAAAGGGAAACTCGGCATAATACATCTGCAAGCATATGCCATATACTGCTCATATACGCAGCACCCCGGTAGGTAGGCGGTACGCCTGGGTACAAAATCTGCATCTGACGGTGAAACCACTGGTCCTTCCCTTGTGTTACGTCCTTCCCAATCTGCTGTCCAGGAAGCAGGCACTGATGCCTCATGTCCACAACCTGCAGTTACACGGACACAACAGTCAGCAAACCCGTCCAGTTCGTTGTCCCAGCGCTGCGTTCAGTTATCCTTTGTAAGCATATATGTCTGTTCAAAAATACTTGGCTAGATAGGGCACACATATTCATTAACACTTTACATTGTCCGGTGCTGGATAAAGACCATTGCTGACTTTTCCAGGCTTCTAAATGAGACTTCTGTCTCTTTATTAAATTTTCCGTACATTTTCTGAAATTGGGTCCTTACAAAAAAATGGTGGTGGGGTATTGGCCAGTTTTTGTACATTTTAAGCTTGTGTAAGAGGCTGGGTTAATACACTTCACAGAACTATTCAGGCCGCAGCCTTATATACATTGGAACATGGTCATTGCCTTTACCTGAGCTCTCTAGCATTGCCTGTTACCTGAGTAATACACTCCACAGGCCTCGACACTCTCTGGGACATATCCTGTTGTTGCTCAAAACCATGCAAAAGATACATTCTGCCTGGGTGGATAGTTTCCAGAAGAAGTGTGTAGTCTTGTACAGATTGGTCAATGGCACTCCTGTCTCTTTCCCTTGAGAAGACTGCATCCAAGTAAATTGAGGCTTGTACATGTTCCTTACATGGGTTTCGGGCCTGATAAACTGAGCACAATCCAATTTTATATATATGATAGATAGATAGATAGATAGATAGATAGATAGATAGATAGATAGATAGATAGTAGTGATGAGCGAATGTGCTCGCCTCTACTCGTTACTTGCCCGAGTATCGCTATGCTCGGTGTACTCGATGAGCAGCAAGCATTCCCAGGATTATTCGGTGGTAACTGCAGTCTCCACCCAACAGTTTTGGCGGACTTTAGAGACACAATTGTGGTCGTGCAGTGATTGGCTGGGCCGTACAACATCATCCCGAGTATAAGAGTCCAGGTGCCGCCCTGCTCGCCGCATTCTGTTCCTGTTTCAGCGAGAGTAGTGAGAGCTGCTGCCGAGATAGGGTCAGAATCGTGGTTTTAGAGGTAGTGTAAGTTTGCAACTCTTATATCCACAACTCCTGAGAAACCAACAGTCCTTTTTAGGGCTAATTTGTGGGTCCCGATATTGCAGTGCTAAGTAGGCAGGGCACAGCATATCCACATCAGTGCAAGGCCTGCAGGCACTGTATGTGCATCCATTGCTCCCACTGCATCACTCCCAAAGCTCCATAACTGTCTGCTGCTGCAGCTTATTTACTGTCAATATACTTTTTTTTTCCCCAAAAATCCCCCCTACCCAAAAAAAATATACAGTCTGTTCTGTCAGACTGAGGCCTGTTGAAAAATTATAGTTTGTCAGGCATACGTAGCATTGTTGTGTGTGCTACCCTTGTGCCCCTTTTTTTTGGTGTTTTAAATTCACCAAAAAAGGTCACAGATTTAAAAGGCCACAGATTTGCCAGTGTGTAATTTCTGTTACAGCCGTCATATATCTCTGCTCCAAGTTTTGGCATTGGAGGCCGCTGTACTTATTTTGTGGCTGTGAGATACTCAAATCCTATACAGCACTATTTCGCATAAATTAACTTAAAAAAAAAAAAATTGAATACAGTCTGTTAGGTCAGGCTGAGGCCTGCCTGTTGTTTGGGTTTGAAAAATCGTAGATTTGCAGGCATTCTGATCACATATTATATCGCTAATAATAAAGACATTTGTGTTGAGCATTTGAAAAAGTGCAGTAGTCCATTTAAACTGGGCAAGGCAAGGGACGAGGAAGTGGACGTTATGCTGATGGTGCAGAGGACGACTCCGTGGGCAAGGTGAAAGTGGGCAACAACAAAGACCCACATCTTCTCGCACGACCTTCCTGTCCCAGTTTCTAGGGGACCGCAGCACACAACTAATGAATCCAGAGCAGTGTGAAACGGTAGTTGGTTGGATAGCGGATAATGCTTCCAGTCACTTAGCCACCACCACCACCTTTTCTTCCACATGGTCAAGTCTGAGTAGCCGTGAGTGTTGCCAGGATATTCCTCACCCTGATCCTCCTTCCTCCCACCATGCCAAGTGCCCTGAGACAACTGATACCACACTTGGACACTCTGAAGAGCTGTTCAGTTTTCCATTTCAAGATTCAGAATTCTCTGCCAGTCAACTTGAAGTGTCAAAAGATGAGATCGCATGTAGAGCTGCCCAAAGCTTTGACCAGCCCTGGTCACATGAAGGTGATGGCGGGAAAGTGTCACAAGAGGTGGACGATGATGAGACACAATTGCCAGAAAGTCAGGAGAAGGAGAAGGGTGTGGATGTGGAAGATGAGGTGGTGGATGACATAGTGACTGACCCAACCTGGCAGGAGGACATGCATAGCGAGGACAGCAACACAAATGGGGAAGGAGGCATATCCCCCCAACAGGCAGGAAGAAGCAGTGTGGTGGCCACAGACAGAAGGCATCGTGCCTCCGTTCCCCATAACACCAACTTGAGTGAAGCTGCCATTCCACCTGTGAGATCTTCCTGAGTCTGGCTATTTTTTAAAGACTCTGCTGATAACCCCAAACAGGCCATTTGCAGCACCTGCCATGCCCTCTTCAGCAAGGGTAGCAAAACAACCAGCCTGACCACCACCAGCATAATCAGGCATATGCAAGCAAAGCACCCAACTTTGCGGGCCGAACCCCAGGCTCCAGGACCACTGCCTGATGGTCACACCACTGCTGCTTCTTCCACTGTTTTGCGTGGAAGCCAATCCCCTGTACACCGTGCATGGGACGATGCCTCTATCCCTGCACCTGTTGTGGCCCACAGTCAAGCAGTACCATTAGCAAGTGCGTCCATGTCCTTGTCCCAGCACAGCGTTCAGTGGTCTATAACCCAGTCTTTGGAACGCAAGCAGAAATACCCAGCCAACATCCCACAGGCCACAGTCCTCAATTCTAATATTTCTCTTCTGCTTGCGCTAGAAATGGTGCCTTTTAGGCTTGTTGAGACGAAAGCTTTCCACATCCTGATGGTGGCAGCCGTCCCAAGGCACTCGGTCCCCAGTCGTCACTATTTCTCCCTGTGTGCCGTATCGGCATTACACCAGCATGTGTCCCACAACATTTCGCGTGCCCTCAACAATGCTGTTACTGGGAAAGTCCACCTAACCATGGACACGTGGACAAGTGCTTGTGGGTAGGGACGGTACATCTCAATGACGGCACACTGGGTTAACATAGTGGAAGCCGGGACCCAGTTGGACCTTGGGATGGAACACATCCTCCCCACACCAAGGATTGCTGACCCTACGTCAATCAGGGTTGCCCCCACAGTCTACAGCTCCTGTACCTCCTTCTCTTCATTCTCCATGTCTGAAATCAACACATCAGTCAGAAGCTGGAAGCACTGCAGCACTGCCTCTGCCAAGGGGCAGCAGGCTGTGCTGAAGCTAATTTGCATAGGCGACAAACTGCACAATGCAGAAGAGTTGAGGACAGCGCTGAAAGAGCAGTCAGATGTTTGGATGACACTGCTGCACCTACCGCCAGGCATGGTCGTGTGTGACAATGGCCGTAACCTGGTGGCGGCTCTGACCCAAGGTGAGCTCACACACGTACCTTGCTTGGCCCATGTGTTTAACCTCACGGTTCAACGTTTTCTGAAAAGCTACTTGGAGCTGCCGGATCTGCTAGGGAAAGTACGCCATCTGTCTGCCCATTTTGGAAAGTCAGCTACAGCTTCAGCCACCCTTACCATGTTACAGCAGCGGTTTCAGCTTCCAGCTCACCGACTGTTGTTTGATGTCCCCACGCACTGGAACTCTACGCTGCATATGTTGGAAAGGATTTGTGAGCAGAAGAGGGCCATTGTTGACTGCCAACATCAACAAGGCCGTTGAATTTCAAGTCAGACTCCACACATAAGACTTCAGTAGTGGACATGGATGTCAGACTTATGTAACATCCTCCAAAACTTTGAGGACTGCACCAAGATGGCGAGCGGCGATGACGCCATAATTAGCATCACCATCCTGCTTCTCAGCATTCTGAAAAACTCTCTGCTCACAATCAAAGAGGATGCATTGCAGGCGGAGCACGAGGACATGGAGCAAGGAACCATACAGAGGGATTACACTCAGCCCAGCCTCATGTCTTCTAAACATGGATTGGTAGGCAATGAGGAGGAGGAGGAAGAACATGAGCTACATTCACGTGCTATAGATGGTACTACAAACACATCTGTATTAGCTTCTGTTCAGTGGGGATGGCCTGAGGACAGGGAGGAGGATGATGAGGAGGAGGACAGCATGGTCAGTCGTCCTGTTGGTGAGGACACGGACGTCTTGCCTGTTAGCAGTCTGGCACGCATTGCTGACTTTATGTTGCGCTGCATTTCACGTGACCCCTGGATTATCAAAATTTTGGGTGACACTCATTACTGGGTGATGACACTTCTAGACCCACGCTACAAGGAGAACTTTCAATCTCTTCTGCCTGAGGCAGAGAGGTGTACAAAAATGTTGCAGTACCACAGGGTCCTTGTAGCAGAATTAGTTAGAAAATTCCTATGTGAGAACGCTGGCAGCTGACGTCAGAGTTTGTTGTACAACCAAGTACTCCAAGCGAGATAGACAGAAGTACAATCCAGCTCAGGCAGGGGAACAATGGCCAAGTTCTGGGACAGTTTTCTCAGACCCTCCCATTATGGCAGCACAGAGGCAAGGGCTGCTGTCACAAGAAATGCAATGTTTGGGAAGACGGTGAGGGAATACCTTGCAGACCATACAAACGTCCTCCGTGGTTCCTCTGTGCCTTTTAATTATTGGGTATCCAAGCTGGACATGTGGCATGAACTGGCTCTCTACGCCTTGGAGGTCCTGGCCTGCCCTGCTGCTAGCGTTCTGTCAGAGAGGGTTTTTAGTGCCGCTGGTGGAATTATAACAGATAAGCGCATCCGCCTGTCAACTGAAAATGCTGACAGGCTGACTCTTATCAAAATGAACAAGGCCTGGATTGGGAAAGACTTCTGTATACCACCAAGTGAAAACAGCGAAACATAACCTAAAATACATTCTCTCTTTTGGAGAGGTGTATTCTCATGCACCTCTTCACAACCACACATGGGTATACACTTCCAGATTTGGTCTGTTTGTTTTTATCCTCCTCCTTATCCTCATCCTTCTCATCCAGAACCACTATATCACCAGGGTGAACGTGGTATGTGTGATGTATTTTGGCCAAGGGGGCTGTGATGGCACGCTTTCATTTTTTTAAAAAAAGGACAACAGATTGGGGAATTGGGCATGACATTTCTTTGGGCCTACTTCCTAACTCGGTCTCCTGCAATCTGTCCTGTACCTGCCAGTAGATCACCATGGTGAACGTGCTCTGTACAGTGCATGTTGGCCAAGGGGCCTGTGATGGCACTCTTTTCTTTAAAAAAAAGGATTTTACATTGGGTAATTGGGCATGACATTACATTGGGCCGACTTCTTAACTCTATCTCCTGCAATCTGTCCTGTACCTGCCAGTAGATCACCAGGGTGAACGTGCTCTGTACGGTGCATTTTGGCCAACGGTGCTGTGATGGCACTCTTTTATTTATTAAAAAAAGGACAACACATTGGGGAATTGGGCATGGCATTACATTGGGCTGACTACTTAACTTGGTCTCCTGCAATCTAAAATGTGCCTGCCACTAGATCACCAGGGTGAACGAGCTGTGTACGGTGCATGCTGGCCAAGGGACCTGTGATGGCACTCTTCTCTTTTTAAATAGAAAGGATTTTACATTGGGGAATTGGGCATGACATTACATTGGGCTGACTTCTTAACTCTGTCTCCTGCAATCTGTCCTGTACCTGCCACTAGATCACCAGGGTGAATGTGGTGAGTACTGTTATAGGCCTTTGAAGTTTGGGCTGGGGCATGCGATGGCATTAGTGTATTTTTAAAAAAGGTACCCGCATTGGGGAATTGTTTGGCAGATCATGCACTGCATTAAAAGTCTCAGAGACCCACACCGCTACATTGGTTCTAATTCTTAACTCTGTCTCCTGCAATGTCTCTTCCTTTTCTCCAATGACATGACCAGGGTGCACGTGCTCAGTACTGTTATAGGTCAGTGATATTTGGTCACGGGGGCTGTGAAGGCACTATTTTATTTAGTAAAAACAGGACCCCCACATTGGGGAATTGGGCTTTACATTACATTGGGCATATTTCTTAAGTCTGTCTCCTGCAATGTGTCCTTTAACTGCCACTAGATGACCTGGGTGCACATGCTCAGTACTGTCATAGGCCGGTGATTTTTGGTCACGGGGGCTGTGATGGCACTAGTCTATTTTTGCAAAAGGTAGCTTCCATTGGTGAAACCACATGCTTGTTGGCAAACACTTCATAACTAGTGTTGAGCATTCCAATACTGCAAATATCGGGTATCGGCCGATATTCGCTGTATCAGAATTCCGATACCGAGTTCCGATATTTTTGTGATATCGGAAATCGGAATCAGAAGTTCCTATAAGGTCTCAGGCGTGTGCCGTGCGTATGGTTCCCAGGGTCTGGAGGAGAGGAGACTCTCCTTCAGGCCCTGGGATCCATATTCATGTAAAAATAAAGAATAAAAATAAAAAATATGGATATACTCACCCCTCCGACGGACCCTGGACCTCAACGGTGCAACCGGCAGCCTCCGTTCCTAAGAATGCAGTGAGTGTAGGACCTGCGATGACATTGCGGTCTTGTGATTGGTCGCGTGACCGCTCAAGTGACCGCGACGACATCGCAGGTCCTTCACTCACTGCATTCTTAGGAACGGAGGCAGACACTTGCACCAGGGTCCGTTGGAGGGGTGAGTATATCCATATTTTTTATTTTTATTCTTTATTTTTTACATGAATATGGATCCCAGGGCCTGAAGGAGAGTTTTCTCTCCTTCAAACCCTGGGATCCATCCAGGATAGCTTCCGATATTTGTGTCCCATTGACTTGTATTGGTATCGGGTATCGGTATCGGCGATTTCCGATATTTTTGGGATATCGGCCGATCCAATCCGATACCGATACTTATGAATATCGGAAGGTATCGCTCAACACTATTCATAACATTTGTGTACCTTAAAGAGCTCACTAGAAAAGCTCCTTTTTGCGTTGCCTGATTGCTAACATTGGACACAATACACTTCATATAAATTTGATAAAGCAATGCTGTTACTTTGCCTCAGTAGTTCATTAAAAATATAGCTTTCGCCACTATATTTGTTTCTCTCCTTGCGAGCCTTAACTTTGACTGCCTCAAATGTACAAATGGAGAATATACAAATGGTGATTTGTAAACAAGATTGAAATACTGTACACCGAATGCATTCAGACAATCACATAGCTGCATTTCTTGTAAAACATTTAGAGATGTGACGGACAATGCTCACAGTGACACAATATTGATACATTTTTGTTTTTTCACTTCACAAATAGTTCTAAGCCTCTATATGTTTGCTATTTGTCATTGTAAAACATTAAGGTTTACTGAAACTATGCCAGTGGTGGTTTGATCTAAATCCTTGTGGCTTTTATTTTCTAGGGGTTTATGGCCCCTCATCTCACTGTCATGTCGGACGCTGTTCACACTAGGGCGTCCGACAGACAGCAGTAATTCCACTTACGTCCACTACACGCTCAGTGGCGTCGGCTAGATTTTATCCAGCTTGCTCAGGGTTAATCTAGCTGGTAATCAGGTTGGACAAGCAAATAAGGCAGCACACTGCAGCGCTGAAACATGCAAACATGAAACACGAAAATTGAACTGCATTACTGCACTAGAAATAAGAAAAATGAGAGCGTTTAGCGCATAAAAATGGCCAATTTTATGTGTACCTGGTAGCCACTCTACGGCATCTCTCGTGTACCAGGTCCTACGCTTTCCTTTCCTCGCTGAGAATAAATGTCTCCATCTGAATGGGTACCTATGAAAACCTCATCTTAGACTAACATTCTCTCTCTCTGTGGAAGGGTAATGGACCTGTTGCGATTAAAACACCTGTGGCTAGGAGGCGGAGTGCTCGGTCAGAAGGCTAAATAATACATTTGAAAAAACTGACCGTCACATCCAAACATAGACTAAGTGTGAACAGGTGCTGAACCTAGAGTCACCAACTCTTATACAGTCAAGCAAATAAGGCAGCACACTGCAGCACTGAAACATGCAAACATGAAACACAAAAATTGAACTGCATTACTGCACTAGAAATATGAAAAATTAGAGCGTTTAGCCCATAAAAATGGCTAATTTTATGTGTACCTGGTAGCCACTTTACGGCATCTCTCGTATACCAGGTCCTATGCTCTCCTTTCCTCGCTGAGAATAAACGTCTCCATCTGAATGGATACCTATGAAAACCTCTTCTTAGACTAACATTCTCTCTCTGTGGAGGGGTAATGGATCTGTTGCGATTAAAACACCTGTAGCTAGGAGGCGGAGTGCTCGGTCAGAAGGCTAAATAATACATTTGAAAAAACTGACAGTCACATCCAAACATAGACTAAGTGTGAACAGGTGCTGAACCTAGAGTCACCAACTCTTATACAGTCAAGCAAATAAGGCAGCACACTGCAGCGCTGAAATATGCAAACATGAAACACGAAAATTGAACTGCATTACTGCACTAGAAATATGAAAAATGAGAGCGTTTAGCCCATAAAAATGGCCAATTTTATGTGTACCTGGTAGCCACTTTACGGCATCTCTCGTATACCAGGTCCTATGCTCTCCTTTCCTCGCTGAGAATAAACGTCTCCATCTGAATGGGTACCTATGAAAACCTCTTCTTAGACTAACATTCTCTCTCTCTGGGGAGGGGTAATGGACCTGTTGCGAATAAAACACCTGTGGCCGGGAGGCAGAGTGCTCGGTCAGAAGGCTAACTAATACATTTGAAAAAACTGACAGTCACATCCAAACAAAGACTAAGTGTGAACAGGTGCTGAACCTAGAGTCACCAACTCTTATACAGTCAAGCAAATAAGGCAGCACACTGCAGCGCTGAAACATGCAAACATGAAACATGAAAATTGAACTGCCTTACTGCACTAGAAATATGAAAAATGAGAGCGTTTAGCGCATAAAAATGGCAAATTTTATGTGTACCTGGTAGCCACTTTACGGCATCTCTTGTATACCAGGTCCTACACTTTCCTTTCCTCGCTGAGAATAAATGTCTCCATCTGCATGGATACCTGTTATGATCCCGAGTGGCTGAGGATCACAAATAGATCAGCAAGTGATTAAACTAAGGACGAGCTCTATGGAGATGGTAACTGGACTGATTGCAAATCTGAACCTATCCAAAACAACTAGAGGTAGCCGGTGAACGTGCCTAAAAAAAATTCCTAGATGTCTCGAGCCAGCCTGAGGAACTAGCTACCCCTAAAGAGAAAGAAAGACCTCGCTTGCCTCCAGAAAAATAATCCCCAAAGATATAGAAGCCCCCAACAAATATTAACGGTGAAGTAAGAAGAAGGCACATACATAGGGATGAAATCAGATTCAGCAAAAGAGGCCCACTAGTACTAGAAAGCAGAAAATAGAGCAGGGTTCTATGCGATCAATAAAAAACCCTTACAAAATATCCATCCTGAGATTTCAAGAACCCACACACCAACTAACGGTGTGTGGGGAGAAACTCAGCCCACTAGAGCAACCAGCAAGCGAGTGAATTACATTTTAGCAAGCTGGAACAGAAAACATGATAAACACTGCTGATCAAAAAATGAGCAAACAAAACTTAGCTTATCCTGGATGGACTGGGAGCAAGGTAGTCAGAAGGAATCTGAGTAGCACTGATTACATCGACAGCCGGCAACAAGTGAAAGTAAAACAGAGCTATATAGGAACCTCCCACAGGATAACGAACCAGCTGATAGCCAGAGACCAGCAGGATAACAGGCAAAGCCACCAGGGGGAGCCCAAAGCAAAAGTCACACCATACCACCAGTGACCACAAGAGGGAGCCTGAACAAAGAGTTCACAACAGATACCTATGAAAACCTCTTCTTAGACTAACATTCTCTCTCTGTGGAGGGGTAATGGGCCTATTGCGAATAAAACACCTGTGACCAGAAGGCGGAGTGCTTGGTCAGAAGGCTAACTAATACATTTGAAAAAACTGACCGTCACATCCAAACATAGACTAAGTGTGAACAGGTGCTGAACCTAGAGTCACCAACTCTTATACAGTCAAGCAAATAAGGCAGCACACTGCAGCGCTGAAACATGCAAACATGAAACATGAAAATTGAACTGCATTACTGCACTAGAAATACGAAAAATGAGAGCGTTTAGCCCATAAAAATGGCCAATTTTATGTGTACCTGGTAGCCACTTTACGGCATCTCTCGTATACCAGGTCCTATGCTCTCCTTTCCTCGCTGAGAATAAACGTCTCCATCTGAATGGGTACCTATGAAAACCTCTTCTTAGACTAACATTCTCTCTCTCTGTGGAGGGGTAATGGTCCTGTTGCAATTAAAACACCTGCGGCTAGGAGGCGGAGTGCTCGGTCAGAAGGCTAAATAATACATTTGAAAAAACTGACCGTCACATCCAAATATAGACTAAGTGTGAATAGGTGCTGAACCTAGAGTCACCAACTCTTACACAGTCAAGCAAATAAGGCAGCACACTGCAGCGCTGAAACATGCAAACATGAAACACGAAAATTGAACTGCATTACTGCACTAGAAATATGAAAAATGAGAGCGTTTAGCCCATAAAAATGGCCAATTTTATGTGTACCTGGTAGCCACTTTACGGCATCTCTCGTATACCAGGTCCTATGCTCTCCTTTCCTCGCTGAGAATAAACGTCTCCATCTGAATGGGTACCTATGAAAACCTCTTCTTAGACTAACATTCTCTCTCTCTGTGGAGGCGTAATGGACCTGTTGTGAATAAAACACCTGTGGCCGGGAGGCAGAGTGCTCGGTCAGAAGGCTAACTAATACATTTGAAAAAACTGACAGTCACATCCAAACATAGACTAAGTGTGAACAGGTGCTGAACCTAGAGTCACCAACTCTTATACAGTCAAGCAAATAAGGCAGCACACTGCAGCGCTGAAACATGCAAACATGAAACATGAAAATTGAACTGCATTACTGCACTAGAAATATGAAAAATTAGAGCGTTTAGCGCATAAAAATGGCAAATTTTATGTGTACCTGGTAGCCACTTTACGGCATCTCTCGTATACCAGGTCCTACACTTTCCTTTCCTCGCTGAGAATAAATGTCTCCATCTGAATGGATACCTGTTATGATCCCGAGTGGCTGAGGATCACAAATAGATCAGCAAGTGATTAAACTAAGGACGAGCTCTAGGGAGATGGTAACTGGACTGATCGCAAATCTGAACCTATCCAAAACAACTAGAGGTAGCCGGTGAACGTGCCTAAAAAATTCCTAGACGTCTCGAGCCAGCCTGAGGAACTAGCTACCCCTAAAGAGAAAGAAAGACCTCGCTTGCCTCCAGAGAAATAATCCCCAAAGATATAGAAGCCCCCAACAAATATTAACGGTGAAGTAAGAAGAAGGCACATACATAGGGATGAAATCAGATTCAGCAAAAGAGGCCCACTAGTACTAGAAAGCAGAAAATAGAGCAGGGTTCTATGTGATCAATAAAAAACCCTTACAAAATATCCATCCTGAGATTTCAAGAACCCACACACCAACTAACGGTGTGTGGGGAGAAACTCAGCCCACTAGAGCAACCAGCAAGCGAGGGAATTACATTTTAGCAAGCTGGAACAGAAAACATGATAAACACTGCTGATCAAAAAATGAGCAAACAAAACTTAGCTTATCCTGGATGGACTGGGAGCAAGGTAGTCAGAAGGAATCTGAGTAGCACTGATTACATCGACAGCCGGCAACAAGTGAAAGTAAAACAGAGCTATATAGGAACCTCCCAGAGGATAACGAACCAGCTGATAGCCAGAGACCAGCAGGATAACAGGCAAAGCCACCAGGGGGAGCCCAAAGCAAAAGTCACACCATACCACCAGTGACCACAAGAGGGAGCCTGAACACAGAGTTCACAACAGTACCCCCCCTTGAGGAGGGGTCACTGAACCCTCATGAAAACCACCAGGGCGATCAGGATGAGCCACATGGAAGGCACGAACCAAATCGGCTGCATGAACATCAGAGGCGACAACCCAAGAATTATCCTCCTGACCATAGCCCTTCCATTTAACCAAATACTGGAGCCTCCGTCTAGAAATACGAGAATCCAAGATCTTCTCCACCACGTATTCCAATTCTCCCTCAACCAGCACCGGGGCAGGAGGCTCAACCGGAGGAACCACAGGCACCACATACCTCCGCAACAATGAGCGATGGAACACATTATGAATAGCAAATGATGCTGGGAGGTCCAGATGAAATGACACAGGGCCAAGTGTTGTGAATTTGTTTTTTGGCTCCCTCTAGTGGTTACTAGTGATTTGACTCTGGGTATGTCAGTCATCCCTTGTATGCTCACCTGGGCCGTTAGTTCAGGGGTGTTGCTATATAAGCTCCCTGGACCTTCAGTTCAATGCCTGGCAACGTTGTAATCAGAGCTAATCTGTTGTGCTCTTGTCTACTGATCCTGGTTCCTGCTAGATTAAGCTAAGTCTGCTTTCTTGCTTTTTGCTATTTGTTTTTGTTTGCATTTTTGTCCAGCTTGTACTTAATCTGTATCCTGTCCTTGCTGGAAGCTCTAGGGAGCTGGTGTTCTCCCCCCGGGCCGTTAGACGGTTCGGGGGTTCTTGAATTTCCAGCGTGGATGTTTGATAGGGTTTTTGTTGACCATATAAGTTATCTTACTACATTCTGCTATTAGTAAGCGGGCCTCTCTTTGCTAAACCTAGTTCATTTCTATGTTTGTCATTTCCTCTTACCTCACCGTTATTATTTGTGGGGGGCTTGTATCCTACTTTTGGGGTCCTTTCTCTGGAGGCAAGAGAGGTCTTTGTTTTCCTCTTCTAGGGGTAGTTAGTTCTCCGGCTGGCGCGAGACATCTAGCGACCAACGTAGGCATGTTCCCCGGCTACTTCTAGTGTTGGCGTTAGGAGTAGATATATGGTCAACCCAGTTACCACTGCCCTATGAGCTGGATTTTTGTACTTCGCAGACTTACCTATTTCTCTGAGACCCTCGCCATTGGGGTCATAACAGCCAAGGACTTACAGAATCTTATAAGGACCGATAAACCGAGGCTTGAACTTAGGAGAGGAGACCTTCATAGGAACGAAGCGAGAAGACAACCACACCAAGTCCCCAACGCGAAGTCGGGGACCCACACAGCGACGGCGGTTGGCAAAGAGCTGAGCCTTCTCTTGAGACAGCTTCAAATTGTCCACCACATGATTCCAAATCTGATACAACCTATCAACCACAACATCCACTCCAGGACAGTCAGAAGGCTCCACCTGACCCGAGGAAAAACGAGGATGAAACCCCGAATTACAAAAGAAAGGAGAAACCAAAGTAGCAGAACTAGCCCGATTATAAAGGGCAAACTCGGCCAACGGCAAAAAAGTAACCCAGTCGTCCTGATCAGCAGAAACAAAACATCTTAAATAAGTCTCCAAGGTCTGAAAAGTTCGCTCGGTTTGGCCATTCGTCTGAGGATGGAAGGCCGACGAAAAAGACAAATCAATGCCCAATTTAGCACAAAAGGTCCGCCAAAATCTAGACACAAACTGGGATCCTCTGTCAGAAACAATGTTCTCAGGAATCCCGTGCAAACGAACCGGCTGATAGCCAGAGACCAGCAGGATAACAGGCAAAGCCACCAGGGGGAGCCCAAAGCAAAAGTCACACCATACCACCAGTGACCACAAGAGGGAGCCTGAACACAGAGTTCACAACAGTAACTGTTATGATCCCGAGTGGCTGAGGATCACAAATAGATCAGCAAGTGATTAAACTAAGGACGAGCTCTAGGGAGATGGTAACTGGACTGATCGCAAATCTGAACCTATCCAAAACAACTAGAGGTAGCCGGTGAACGTGCCTAAAAAATTCCTAGATGTCTCGAGCCAGCCTGAGGAACTAGCTACCCCTAAAGAGAAAGAAAGACCTCGCTTGCCTCCAGAGAAATAATCCCCAAAGATATAGAAGCCCCCAACAAATATTAACGGTGAAGTAAGAAGAAGGCACATACATAGGGATGAAATCAGATTCAGCAAAAGAGGCCCACTAGTACTAGAAAGCAGAAAATAGAGCAGGGTTCTATGCGATCAATAAAAAACCCTTACAAAATATCCATCCTGAGATTTCAAGAACCCACACACCAACTAACGGTGTGTGGGGAGAAACTCAGCCCACTAGAGCAACCAGCAAGCGAGGGAATTACATTTTAGCAAGCTGGAACAGAAAACATGATAAACACTGCTGATCAAAAATTGAGCAAACAAAACTTAGCTTATCCTGGATGGACTGGGAGCAAGGTAGTCAGAAGGAATCTGAGTAGCACTGATTACATCGACAGCCGGCAACAAGTGAAAGTAAAACAGAGCTATATAGGAACCTCCCAGAGAATAACGAACCAGCTGATAGCCAGAGACCAGCAGGATAACAGGCAAAGCCACCAGGGGGAGCCCAAAGCAAAAGTCACACCATACCACCAGTGACCACAAGAGGGAGCCTGAACACAGAGTTCACAACAGATACCTATGAAAACCTCTTCTTAGACTAACATTCTCTCTCTGTGGAGGGGTAATGGGCCTATTGCGAATAAAACACCTGTGACCAGAAGGCGGAGTGCTTGGTCAGAAGGCTAACTAATACATTTGAAAAAACTGACCGTCGCATCCAAACAAAGACTAAGTGTGAACAGGTGCTGAACCTAGAGTCACCAACTCTTATACAGTCAAGCAAATAAGGCAGCACACTGCAGCGCTGAAACATGCAAACATGAAACATGAAAATTGAACTGCATTACTGCACTAGAAATATGAAAAATGAGAGCGTTTAGCCCATAAAAATGGCCAATTTTATGTGTACCTGGTAGCCACTTTACGGTATCTCTCGGATACCAGGTCCTACGATTTCCTTTCCTCGCTGAGAATAAGCATCTCCATCTGAATGGGTACCTATGAAAACCTCTTCTTAGACTAACATTCTCTCTCTCTATGGAGGGGTAATGGACCTGTTGCGAATAAAACACCTGTGACCAGAAGGCGGAGTGCTCAGTCAGAAGGCTAACTAATACATTTGAAAAAACTGACCGTCACATCCAAACATAGACTAAGTGTGAACAGGTGCTGAACCTAGAGTCAACAACTCTTATACAGTCAAGCAAATAAGGCAGCACACTGCAGTGCTGAAACATGCAAACATGAATCATGAAAATTGAACTGAATTACTGCACTAGAAATATGAAAAATGAGAGTGTTTAGCCCATAAAAATGGCCAATTTTATGTGTACCTGTTAGCCCTTTACGGCATCTCTCGTATACCTGGTCCTACGCTTTCCTTTCCTCTCTGAGAATAAACATCTCCATCTGAATTGGTACCTATGAAAACCTCTTCTTAGACTAACATTCTCTCTCTCTGTGGAGGGGTAATGGACCTGTTGCGATTAAAACACCTGTGGCTAGGAGGCGGAGTGCTCGGTCAGAAGGCTAAATAATATTTTTTCAAATGTATTATTTAGCCTTCTGACCAAGCACTCTGCCTCCTAGCCACAGGTGTTTTAATGGCAACAGGTCCATTACCCCTCCACAGAGAGAGAGAATGTTAGTCTAAGAAGAGGTTTTCATAGGTACCCTTTCAGATAGAGACGTTTATTCTCAGCGAGGAAAGGAAAGTGTAGGACCTGGTATACGAGAGATGAAGGAAAGTGGCTACAAGGTACACATAAAATTGGCCATTTTTATGCGCTAAACGCTCTCATTTTTCATATTTATAGTGCAGTAATGCAGTTCAATTTTCGTGTTTCATGTTTGCATGTTTCAGCGCTGCAGTGTGCTGCCTTATTTGCTTGACTGTATAAGAGTTGGTGACTCTAGGTTCAGAACCTGTTCACACTTTGTCTATGTTTGGATGTGACTGTCAGTTTTTTCAAAGGTAATCAGGTTGGAGGCTGGGTCACGCCCACGGCCTTTAAATAGTCGCGCTGGACTTTGGGCGTTGCCGATTATAGGTTTTGCTTTGTGCCTAGTGATTCCGGTCTGGAGTGGTGGTCTTGTTGGAGGAATATTGTATCTGGTGGTGTAGTATCCTTTGTCATATTCCTCCTTCCTATATTTGTATTTGTTTTGCCCTGTGCACATTATAGTGTATTCCTGTATGTCTGCGGCATGGTGCGTTTTTCAGTTTTCCCTGTCTGTGCTTTCTGTGGGGATTGGTGTGGTCTCTTCACTGGGTGGCGGGTGGTGGTCTCAGCTTAGGGCTGAAACAGGAGACAGGGTCAGGCCTGGCGGCCCAGACATGCACACCTTTAGTGTAACTTCTGGGAAAGGGACAGACAGGGTTTCCCTAGCCTAAGGGAAATCGCAGGGGCCCAGGTAACCAGCCTTAGTCTACCCAGTACTCCCGTGACACTCACTTCATGATATCTCAGTTTCATCCAACCTTTAAAAGTGGCCACTTAAAGGTGTGGATGAAACTAGAGTCACTACATAGTGTTATTCACTATATAAGACCAGAGAAACATGACTAAGACAGATGCCAAAACTGGCGTACCTGTACATGTACAGTGTGCTGATACCTGCATAATTGGGGACGCCCATGCAGTGTGGGTAATCTCTCAGGGGTTCTCTGTCTTGGCGTTGCTTCTCTGATATTCCAGACGGATGATGTTTAAAAGCAAGAAACGGAGTACGGAGTACAAATTGCATATTGTGAAGTGGATTTTCAGGGGCCCAACCAGTTCAAAGTTTTATTGGGTTGCATATGAATTGGTAGCAGGGCAGGCCTTGAATTCAATGCAACACTTTTTCAGGAGTGTCAGGACTCTGAACATTTTTTACCTTTTGTGCATTACTGCCCTCTTCCAAGATGGCATCTTTGGTCTCATGTGCACTGTGTCTTCCTGCTATAAAACTCCAACCCAGCCTTCAGTCTGTGCTAGAGTATTCTGCCTTGCATCCAGCTCCTGACCTCTGATTACTCCCTGGCTATACACCTGCTCCTGTGAACCTGTGTGGTGATCCTGCTACTCAGCTCTGAGTTCCTGCTGCATACACAAGTTTCCAGTAATCCTCCTTCATCTGCTGCTCGTGTTTACTTCATCTGCATTTGCTGGACATGTGAGCTGCTGCTGCTTTGCTATAACCTGAGACTATTAACCAGGACTCCCTGGTTGAGCTAAGATATGATTTGAACTGCCTATAAGCATATCTATCTGTGTCTGGACTAAGACAAGGATTTATTCGTGTCAAGTATCCTCAAGAATAATTGTGCTTCATAGACTTTCTGCTTGATTGCACTTTTCTCTGAAAACTGCTAAGCTGCGTTTATTATTTGCACCAAGTGTTGTGGACTTGAGTTTCTCTTTGCACCTGTTTGAATCACCGTGTGATAATATAGACTTTCCCACTTATAAAACTGTGTCCTGTAGTTGTCTTGTTCCACGAAAAGAGTCTCCTGAGTTATCCCCTATAATTATTACAAGGAGTCCCCCCTGGACATGAAAGGGGTATTGTGGTGCGTCATAATTCTTGGCAGCCCATCCACTCACAGCATAGGCTACAACAGCTTAGGAGACCCACTGTTTAATAATGGCCCTTTAAGAAGATTAATGCCGCCTGATTCACCAGTAAAAATAGGCTCTGTGACTTTAAGAGTCCCTCCTTCATAAATGAAACAAGATGGGTCTGCTTATGTGTCACACACCACATGGCCAGCTAGGGTGTTAAATGTTACAATGACATTTCCCAGTGAATGAATTTGTAGTGGTTGAAAGCAATGTTAAAGTTGAAAAGCACTTCAAAAAAGCTGCGTCTGAAGTAAGCCTAAGTGGGGGAGGAAATGTTTGGTCTGGGGTTAAATATTTGGCCTTACAGGCAAGTCATTAACCTGCTAAGAATGTACCTTAGAAAAACAGAAAAACTTTTCAGCTCACCCAGTAGAAACCTTCATCTGTAGTCCACATAATATCCGAGCAAGGAAAAAACATCTCTGTCTGACGTTGAAACTTGTGCACATAGAAAGAAAAATCCAGCTCCAGGACTTCAGCTGAAGTCTAAGAGCACTGTTTGTGCTCGAAACGCGTCCAGCGACTATATGGTAGCTTCCATCCAAATGACGTAATTTATGGCTTGCCAGCAGTTTTCCAAATCTTAATGTTGAAATAAATTTTTGATACTTTTTATTCCTGGAGCTGGATTTTTCTTTCCATGTGCACAAGGATGTACCTTGACATATTTCCCAGCAAAATCCATTTTGGTTTTATTTTAGTGTTTTTTGTTACACTGGGAAAAATGGCATGATTCTCTGAAAAAAATGTTTACACCTGTGAACTAGGAGTCAGTAATGTGTCATGATTCTCAATGGCGAGAGAACATAGCCCAGCATATATAAGAACTAGCTCTTGGAAGATGGAATCTAAACTGACCATGAACTAAACCTGCCGCACAATTAACAGTGGCCGGGTAGCGTGCCTACGTTTTATCCCTAGACGCCCAGCGCCAGCCGGAGGACTAACTAATCCTAGCAGAGGAAAATACAGTCCTGGCTCACCTCTAGAGAAATTTCCCCAAAAGGCAGACAGAGGCCCCCACATATATTGGCGGTGATTTTAGATGAAATGACAAACGTAGTATGAAAATAGGTTTAGCAAAATCGAGGTCCGCTTACTAGATAGCAGGAAGACAGAAAGGGCACTTTCATGGTCAGCTGAAAACCCTATCAAAACACCATCCAGAAATTACTTTAAGACTCTAGTATTAACTCATAACACCAGAGTGGCAATTTCAGATCACAAGAGCTTTCCAGACACAGTAACGAAACAGCAGCTGTGAACTGGAACAAAATGCAAAAACAAACAAGGACGAAAGTCCAACTTAGCTGGGAGTTGTCTAGTAGCAGGAACATGCAAAGAAAGGCTTCTGATTACATTGTTGACCGGCATGAAACTGACAGAGGAGCAAGGTTATATAGAGACTCCCACATCCTGATGGGAACAGGTGAACAGAGAGGATGATGCACACAAGTTCAATTCCACCAGTGGCCACCGGGGGAGCCCAGAATCCAATTTCACAACAGTAATGCTTCCAGTGGCGATCCCCATGATATCCCTGTGACTTTTGAGCAGTGTTTCCATGATCTTCAGACGTTTTTAGACCTTAAAAGGACCGCCGGGGGGATCACTGTAAAAATACTTGGGTCTCCCATAGACTTAAATTGGGCTTGTTGTTCTGGCCGAGTAACCGAGTATTCCAATCTGCTTGACCCGAGCATTTTAGAGGAAACAGAGTAGGATAAGCAGGCAACATGGACAGAGAAATATCCCAAATACATCCAGTAATCCTCTGCGGTGGTAGGACATGCACCAAAACACTTTCTGCCTGAAGTCAAGCTACCACAACATGTACACAGAGGGCAGTTGTTAGACAGATATAACATCACTGTCCACGCTTACTGGTCCATGTATAGGTAGTTATGTGGACCTGATGGAGTTGTGCTGTGCACACCTGATTTTTTACACAACTTGTTCATGCAGGGCAGGCATTGCCGATACAGTTGTGGCAGCTGGAAACCAAGTACTGTGGTTCCCGTGATCCCAATGTACTGTGAGCCTTTTTGAAATTACTTGATGTAGAAAATGGAATCCAGTGTTTAGGGGATGTACAGATGAACCTTTCACTGGGATGGTGTCAAGATGCTCAGTGACACTGCTAGTGGTGGTGCTGTTGTGGCACTCCAGGAGTCCGGGTACCACAGTGGTATTGCTTTCCTCTCAGGGAGGGTGATGCCATGCCTTGAAGCGAGGAGGAGCCCTTTAACAGGTAACACATACATGCAACATGTTCTGACTCCAGACCAGAAGGGGGAGCTCTAGACCCGGTTTCAGGGGATCTTCCCTATATATTCTGGCTGGGGGAGGAGTTAGGGGGTCTGTCAGGGAGAGATGTAGCCATGCAGACGTGAGATTCTGCAGCTCCTGACAGGAGTCTGTCAGATTGTAAGAGACTGTGAGGGGAGAAGAAGCAAAGGAAAGGAAAGATACTGGGAGTGGAGCTGTGAGTGGGCTCCCTCCAGTATCAGTGCAGGATCTGGACACCGGGAGTACGAGGTTGTGTGGGACTGTATGCCCCATGGCAGAAACCGGAGGGCAAGTGTTATGATCCTGGTGGTTAGAACACATGAACTGACCTGATAAGTATACCCAAAAATAAGGACAAGCTCTGGGAATGTGGGAACTTTACTGACCGCAATTCTGATCCTATCAAACCACACTATAGGCAGCCGTGGAGCGTTCCTAACTCGGCCTAAACGCCTCGTTCACAGCCTGAGAAACTAGCTACCCCTAGAGAGAAACAAAGCCTCACTTGCCTCAGAGAAATTTTCCCCAAAGTGTAAGCAGCCCCCCACAAATAATAACGGTGAGTTTAAGGGGAAAACACAAACATAGAAATGAAAATAGGTTTTAGCAAATGAGGCCCGCTAATAACTAAATAGTCAGAAGATAGCAAGGAATCTGTGCGGTCAGTATAAAATACTACAAAAGTATCCCCGCAGAGAATACAAAAAGACCCCCACACCGACTCACGATGTGAGGGGCGCAACTCCGCAACCCAGAGCTTCCAGCTAGCAATCAAATAGCATATAAGCAAGCTGGACTGAACTCATAACATACTGAGAAACATTTTCAAATAGAAATGAGCAAAAAATGGACTAGCATGAACTTAGCTTCTCGACGAGGAGACAGGTCACAAGGGAAGTCCCAGAGAGATCTGAACCAGTACTGAATACAACGACAGCAGGCAACAAGTAAAGGTCCAGATGGAGTTAAATAGGCAGCAGGCCTAGCAGGAAACGAGGCAGCTGGGGTCCAGCTACAGACCAGCAGTAACACTAAAAGCCACCAGAGGGAGCCCATGAACAGAACTCACAAAGTACCACTCATGACCACAGGAGGGAGCCCGAGAACGGAATTCACAACAGTACCCCCCCTTTGAGGAGGGGTTACCGAACCCTCACCAGAGCCCCCAGGCCTATCAGGATGAGCCAAATGAAAGGCACGAGCCAAATCGGCAGCATGGACATCAGAGGCAACAACCCAGGAATTATCCTCCTGACCATAGCTCTTCCATTTAACCAAGTACTGAAGTTTCCGTCTCGAATCCAAGATCTTCACCACATACTCCAATTCTCCCTCGACCAACATCGGAGCAGGAGGGTCAACAGACGGAATCACAGGCACCACATACCTCCACAACAATGACCTATGGAACACATTATGAATGGCAAAAGATGCTGGGAGGTCCAAACGAAATGACGAAATGACACGGAATTGAGGATTTCCAAAATCTTATAAGGACCGATGAAATGAGGTTTGAACTTAGGAGAGGAAACCTTCATAGGAACATAACGAGATGACAACCATACCAAATCCCCCACACGAAGTCGGGGACCCACACAGCGACGGCGATTAGCAAAGAGCTGAGCCTTCTCCTGTGACAATGTCAAATTGTCCACTACGTGGTTCCAAATCTGCTGCAACCTATCCACCACAGAATCCACCCCAGGACAGTCAGAAGGTTCAACCTGACCTGAGGAAAAACGAGGATGAAAACCAGAATTATAAAAAAAAGGCGAAACCAAAGTAGCGGAACTAGCCCGATTATTGAGGGCGGACTCAGCCAATGGCAAAAAAGTCACCCAATCATCCTGATCAGCAGAAACAAAACATCTCAGATAAGTCTCCAAGGTCTGATTCGTACTTTCGGTTTGGCCATTCGTCTGAGGATGGAAGGCCAAAGAAAAAGACAAATCAATGCCCATCTTAGCACAAAAGGACCGCCAAAATCTGGACACAAACTGGGACCCTCTGTCAGACAAAATGTTCTCCGGAATACCATGCAAACGGACCACATTCTGAAAAAACAGCGGAACCAAATCAGAGGAGGAGGGTAACTTAGGCAAAGGCACCAAATGGACCATTTTAGAAAAAGATCATAAACCAAGTGTTCACACCAGGCAGTCAGTGTAGTTACCCATTCGATCTGAGATTACCTTGACGTTTGGTGAATGGGCTCACAACGTTTGGCCAAATCTTGTGCTAAATATCTCATGTGTTTTTTCATAAAGTTCATAAGCCATTATGCTATTCATATTCCTTATATTTCACATTTCCTTACTTTAGCACAGATGAGTGCGGCTATAATCTATTTTGTATGTGTCTTTTTTGGCTATGCACTAGCATAAATTATTATATATATTGTTCAGTCAGTTTACTTATTTATATTATATACTATTTTCTGACTTGAACGTCCCACCCTTCACCATGCTGGTATTTTAATTACATCTCAACACAGTTGGTTCTGAGCCTCCTATATAAGTAGGCTTTATCATGTCATTAGCCACAAGTAAGTGTTCACATTGGGCAGTCAGCTCAGATACCATAGGTAAGTGTTCACACCAGGCAGTCAGTGTAGTTACCCATTCGATCTGAGATTACCTTGACGTTTGGTAAATGGGCTCACAACGTTTGGCCAAATCTTGTGCTAAATATCTCATGTGTTTTTTCATAAAGTTCATAAGACATTATGCTATTCATATTCCTTATATTTCACATTTCCTTACTTTAGCACAGATGAGTGCGGCCATAATCTATTTTGTATGTGTCTTTTTTGGCTATGCACTAGCATAAATTATTATATATATTGTTCAGTCAGTTTACTTATTTATAAAAAAGTCACCCAATCATCCTGATCAGCAGAAACAAAACATCTCAGATAAGTCTCCAAGGTCTGATTCGTACGTTCGGTTTGGCCATTCGTCTGAGGATGGAAGGCCGAAGAAAAAGACAAATCAATGCCCATCTTAGCACAAAAGGACCGCCAAAATCTGGACACAAACTGGGACCCTCTGTCAGACAAAATGAAAAACGATCACAAACCACCCAGATGACAGACATCCTCTGAGAGACTGGAAGATCCAAAATAAAATCCATGGAAATATGCGTCCAAGGCCTCTTCAGGACAGGCAAAGACAAAAGCAATCCACTGGCACGAGAACAGCAAGGCTTGGCCCGAGCACAAATCCCACAGGACTGCACAAAGGAATGCACATCCCGCGACAAAGAAGGCCACCAAAAGGACCTAGCCACCAAATCCCTGGTACCAAAGATCCCAGGATGACCCGCTAACACTGAAGAATGAACCTCGGAAATAACTCTACTGGTCCATCTATCCGGGACAAACAGTCTCTCTGGTGGACAACGGTCAGGTCTATCGGCCTGAAACTCCTGCAGCACCCGCCACAAATCAGGGGAGATGGCAGACAAGATCACCCCCTCTCTGAGGATACCAGCCGGCTCAGAAACTCCCGGAGAGTCAGGCACAAAACTCCTAGAAAGGGCATCAGCCTTCACATTCTTTGAGCCCGGAAGCTATGAAACCACGAAATCAAAACGGGAGAAAAACAGCGACCATCGAGCTTGTCTAGGATTTAACCGCTTGGCAGACTCGAGATAAATCAAATTCTTGTGATCCGTCAAGACCACCATGCGATGCTTGGCTCCCTCAAGCCAATGTCACCACTCCTCGAATGCCCACTTCATTGCCAACAACTCCCGATTACCAACATCATAATTCCGCTCGGCAGGTGAAAACTTTCTAGAAAAGAAAGCACATGGTCTCATCACCGAGCCATCAGAGCTTCTCTGTGACAAGACAGCCCCTGCTCCAATCTCAGAAGCATCAACCTCGACCTGAAAGGAGAAGAGAGACATCAGGCTGACGCAAGACAGGAGCCGAAGAAAACCGACGTTTCAGCTCCTGAAAGGCCTCAACGGCCGCAGAAGACCAATTAGTCACATCAGCACCCTTTCTAGTCAAATCCGTCAAAGGCTTAACCACACCAGAAAAATTAATGATGAAGCGCCGGTAAAAATTAGCAAAGCCCAAGAACTTCTGAAGGCTCTTCACCGATGTAGGTTGAGTCCAGTCATAGATGGCCTGGACTTTAACTGGATCCATCTCGATAGTAGAAGGGGAAAAAATAAAGCCCAAAAAGGAAACCTTCTGGACTCCAAAGAGACATTTAGAGCCCTTCACAAACAAGGCATTGGCACGCAGGACCTGAAACACCATCCTGACCTGCTTCACATGAGACTCCCAATCATCAGAAAAGACCAAAATATCATCCAGGTACACAATCATGAATCTATCCCGATACTCTCGGAAGATGTCGTGCATGAAGGACTGAAACACGGAAGGGGCATTAGAAAGCCCAAAAGGCATCACCAAGTACTCAAAATGACCTTCGGGCGTATTAAATCCTGTCTTCCATTCATCGCCCTGCTTTATACGCCCAAGATTATAAGCTCCTCGAAGATCTATCTTGGTGAACCAACTAGCCCCCCTAATCCGAGCAAACAGATCGGACAGCAGAGGCAAAGGGTACTGAAATTTGACCGTGATTTTATTTAGAAGGCGATAATCTATACAGGGTCTCAGAGAACCATCCTTCTTGGCCACAAAAAAGAACCCTGCACCCAAAGGTGACGAGGACGGACGAATATGCCCTTTCTCCAAAGACTCCTTTATATAGCTCCGCATAGCTGTATGTTCTGGTACAGATAGTAACATAGTAACATAGTTAGTAAGGCCGAAAAAAGACATTTGTCCATCCAGTTCAGCCTATATTCCTATGTTCCATCATAATAAATCCCCAGATCTACATCCTTCTACAGAACCTAATAATTGTATGATACAATATTGTTCTGCTCCAGGAAGACATCCAGGCCTCTCTTGAACCCCTCGACTGAGTTCGCAATCACCACCTCCTCAGGCAAGCAATTCCAGATTCTCACTGCCCTAACAGTAAAGAATCCTCTTCTATGTTGGTGGAAAAACCTTCTCTCCTCAAGACGCAAAGAATGCCCCCTTGTGCCCATCACCTTCCTTGGTATAAACAGATCCTCAGCGAGATATTTGTATTGTCCCCTTATATACTTATACATGGTTATTATATCGCCCCTCAGTCGTCTTTTTTCTAGACTAAATAATCCTAATTTCGCTAATCTATCTGGGTATTGTAGTTCTCCCATCCCCTTTATTAACTTTGTTGCCCTCCTTTGTACTCTCTCTAGTTCCATTATATCCTTCCTGAGCACCGGTGCCCAAAACTGGACACAGTACTCCATGTGCGGTCAAACTAGGGATTTGTACAGAGGCAGTATAATGCTCTCATCATGTGTATCCAGACCTCTTTTAATGCACCCCATGATCCTGTTTGCCTTGGCAGCTGCTGCCTGGCACTGGCTGCTCCAGGTAAGTTTATCATTAACTAGGATCCCCAAGTCCATCTCCCTGTCAGATTTACCCAGTGGTTTCCCGTTCAGTGTGTAATGGTGATATTGATTCCTTCTTCCCATATGTATAACCTTACATTTATCATTGTTAAACCTCATCTGCCACCTTTCAGCCCAAGTTTCCAACTTATCCAGATCCATCTGTAGCAGAATACTATCTTCTCTTGTATTAACTGCTTTACATAGTTTTGTATCATCTGCAAATATCAATATTTTACTGTGTAAACCTTCTACCAGATCATTAATGAATATGTTGAAGAGAACAGGTCCCAATACCGACCCCTGCGGTACCCCACTGGTCACAGCGACCCAGTTAGAGACTATACCATTTATAACCACCCTCTGCTTTCTATCACTAAGCCAGTTACTAACCCATTTACACACATTTTCCCCCAGACCAAGCATTCTCATTTTGTGTACCAACCTCTTGTGGGGCACGGTATCAAACGCTTTGGAAAAATCGAGATATACCACGTCCAATGACTCACCGTGGTCTAGCCTATAGCTTACCTCTTCATAAAAACTGATTAGATTGGTTTGACATGAGCGAATTCTCATAAACCCATGCTGATATGGAGTTAAACAGTTATTCTCATTGAGATAATCCAGAATAACATCCTTCAGAAATCCTTCAAATATTTTACCAACAGTAGAGGTTAGACTTACTGGCCTATAATTTCCAGGTTCACTTTTAGAGCCCTTTTTGAATATTGGCACCACATTTGCTATGCGCCAGTCCTGCGGAACAGACCCCGTCGCTATAGAGTCCCTAAAAATAAGAAGATAAGATAAATTAAAAAGTCGACCCTTAGGGAACTTACTACCAGGAATCAAATTTATGGCACAATCACAATCCCTATGAGGGGGTAGGGCACTGGATTTGGGCTCATCAAATACATCCTGGTAATCCGACAAAATTTCAGGGACTTCAGAAGGAGTAGAAGAAGCAATTGACACCAAAGGAACATCGCCATGTACCCCTTGACAACCCCAACTTGACACAGACATTGCTTTCCAATCCAGGACTGGATAATGAACCTGCAGCCATGGCAGACCCAACACAACAACATCATGCAAATTATGTAACACCAGAAAGCGAATAACCTCCTGATGTGCAGGAGTCATGCACATAGTCACTTGAGTCCAGTACTGAGGCTTATTCTTGGCCAATGGCGTAGCATCAATTCCCTTTAGTGGAATAGGGAATTGCAATGGCTCCAAGATAAAACCACAGCGCCTGGCAAATGACAAATCCATCAAATTCAGGGCAGCGCCTGAATCCACAAAAGCCATAACAGAGTAGGATGACAGAGAGCAAATCAAAGTAACAGACAAAATGAATTTAGGCTGTACAGTACCAATGGTGACAGACTTAGCGAACCTCTTTGTGCTCTTAGAACAATCAGAGATAACATGAGCGGAGTCACCACAGTAAAAGCACAACCCATTCTGACGTCTGTAATTTTGCCGTTCAATTCTGGTCAGAATCCTGTCACATTGCATAGACTCAGGCATCTGTTCAGAAAACACCGCCAGATGGTGCACAGGTTTGCGCTCCCGCAAACGCCGATCAATTTGAATGGCCAAAGACATTGACTCATTCAGACCCGCAGGCGTGGGGAACCCCACCATAACATCCTTAAGGGCTTCAGAAAGACCCTTTCTGAAAATCGCTGCCAGGGCACACTCATTCCATTGAGTGAGCACAGACCACTTCCTAAACTTCTGACAGTAAGCCTCTGCTTCATCCTGACCCTGAGAGAGAGCCAGCAAAATCTTTTCTGCCTGGTCTACTAGATTAGGTTCCTCATAAAGCAATCCAAGTGCCAGAAAAAACGCATCCACATTTAGCAATGCAGGATCTCCAGGCGCCAGGGAGAATGCCCAATCTTGAGGGTCACCACGTAACAAAGAAATAATAATTTTAACTTGCTGAGCAGGGTCACCAGAGGAATGAGGTCTCAGAGAAAGAAACAATTTGCAATTATTTTTGAAATTCAAAAACCTAGATCTATCTCCAGAGAACAGCTCAGGAATTGGTATTTTACGTTCTGACATAGGACTGCAGACTACATAATCCTGAATACTTTGTATCCTGGTAGCAAGCTGATCCACACAAGAGGACAGACCTTGAATGTCCATATCTGCAGCTGAGTCCTGAACCACCCAGAGATTAAGGGGAGGAGAGAGGGTAAACACACTGCAGAGGAAAAAAAAAACCTCAGAGCTTCTCTTATCCCTCTTTTGCGATGCATTAACACTTTACGGGCCTGCTGTACTGTTATGATCCTGGTGGTTAGAACACATGAACTGACCTGATAAGTATACCCCAAAATAAGGACAAGCTCTGGGAATGTGGGAACTTTACTGACCGCAATTCTGATCCTATCAAACCACACTATAGGCAGCCGTGGAGCGTTCCTAACTCGGCCTAGACGCCTCGTTCACAGCCTGAGAAACTAGCTACCCCTAGAGAGAAACAAAGCCTCACTTGCCTCAGAGAAATTTTCCCCAAAGTGTAAGCAGCCCCCCCACAAATAATAACGGTGAGTTTAAGGGGAAAACACAAACATAGAAATGAAAATAGGTTTTAGCAAATGAGGCCCGCTAATAACTAAATAGTCAGAAGATAGCAAGGAATCTGTGCGGTCAGTATAAAATACTACAAAAGTATCCCCGCAGAGAATACAAAAAGACCCCCACACCGACTCACGATGTGAGGGGCGCAACTCCGCAACCCAGAGCTTCCAGCTAGCAATCAAATAGCATATAAGCAAGCTGGACTGAACTCATAACATACTGAGAAACATTTTCAAATAGAAATGAGCAAAAAATGGACTAGCATGAACTTAGCTTCTCGACGAGGAGACAGGTCACAAGGGAAGTCCCAGAGAGATCTGAACCAGTACTGAATACAACGACAGCAGGCAACAAGTAAAGGTCCAGATGGAGTTAAATAGGCAGCAGGCCTAGCAGGAAACGAGGCAGCTGGGGTCCAGCTACAGACCAGCAGTAACACTAAAAGCCACCAGAGGGAGCCCATGAACAGAACTCACAAAGTACCACTCATGACCACAGGAGGGAGCCCAAGAACAGAATTCACAACAGGCAAGAGATTCCAAGTCTCCTGTCCGCAATCACACCTGAAGGCACAGCAGCATGTAGAGCCTGGAGTTGCCGCAAGTAGGGACACCTGTAAAAAAGCTCATGTTGCCTGCCATGTGGGTACTGTCCTACATATAGGACTGAGAGAGAGAGGACCTTGTGTGAAGCCTTAGTCAGCAAGGGACGCACACTACAGCGCAGTAAGGAAAGCTTCCAACCCTACCTGGCTAAAGGGACTCCAATCGCTTCCAGGCTGGCCGGACCTCACCATCACCTGTTACCGGTACCCTGGACTGCATACTACCAGTAAAAGGTAAAGAGACTGCAACCTTGTGTCTTCCAATTCTTTCCAGCACTACACCATCTGTCATCTTTACCCACTACACCGGGAGCCCTAGGGACTAAGCTTCACCTGTGGGAAGCCATACCATCCCTGCTGCAGTACCATCATTCTCAATGGACCCCATTAAACAGCATCGGTCATTCCTGACCAAATACCACAGGTCATGTCACGAACATTCTTTATTCAAACAACCCCTTTAAAGACTTTCCCTTTAACTTGGACGCCCAGGGCCACGGACCGGGTTGCTGCCACTATGACTTCCCTTTTAATTACCACAGGATCCAGCCCGAGTACTCCAGGGTCCAAGCAGGCGCTCCACTGTCACATCCTCTCTTTGCAGGGAGCCAGGTGGCCCTGTTGCTTGAGAGGGGGAAGAAGAGGCCAAGATCGCAGCAGAAGAGGGAGCAAGAGGGGGTTCAGATCTCTCCTGGTTTTTCAGATGCATACTCCACTGCAGCTCATCTTTGCACTCAGATGACACGTTATGCAAGTGGTGCTTAGGTTAGGAACATATATGCCTTGCTTCAGTCTCTGATGGCACAACATGCAAACCATCCATGTCTTGTCAGGGAGCTCCTTTGAGCTGGTTTGCTCAGTTCATCATTCTGGTGGCCTACTGACAAGAGGCCATCCGCTGTGCTTTTGCACCATGCTCCCGCTTTTGCTGCATGAATATTACCTATTCTTCTGAACTGCTCTTGTCTCTCGGATGGCCTTGACTTCTGAAGCATTTTTTCAAGGAAGCATAGAAGTGGGATAGTAAAGCTGCTGATGGTATCATTGGTGCAGCACAGCACTAGCTTCCCGCATGGAGACCCACTCGATGGTCTTGAAGTGATGTTGCTCCGCAGGTTGACTCACCCCTGCATGCTGCAGCTGAAACTCAACTATCATGTCTAGCTGCTCCCACAGTCTCTCCAGGATATGCAAGGTGGAGTTCCACCTTGTAAGTATGTCACACATGAGGTGGGGAGCAGGAAAGCAGAAGTGATGCAGCAGGGTGAGAACACCAAAAGCGTGCACAGACGGCCAGCACTTTCTGATTGGATGAGTAGATGGTGGATGAAGCGGAGGATGGGGAGGAGTCAAGTTGGTCAGTGAAAAGGCTAGGGGTCAGCTGTGTTGTGCAGTAGCATCCAATTTAAAGAAGTTGTCCACTACTATAACCTTTTTTTTTTTTTTCATAAATCTTGCTATTATGGGCCACTGAAAACATCTACTGTGTTTATTTTAGCAATATTACCTTTTATCATGCTGTAGCAGCACATCTTTAGTGCTGGATTCAGCTCTCATGGGGTTAATCGACAACTTCCTTTCTCCTGAGTTACTGTGCTCTAATACTACAAGTTCCATGATGCATTGCACTGCTACTAAGCACGAACCTACCACACCCACTCCAAAACACACCCAAACCCCTCCCTCCTCTAACTCCTCTAGCTTCAAAAAGATTTGTGATGTCATTTATGTCCAACCTCCTCTTTTACATTTGTCCAACCCACACTCCATTACACACAGATAGAGGGATAGATAGATAGATAGATAGATAGATAGATAGATAGATAGATAGATAGAAAGATAGATATGGGATAGACAGACAGACAGATAGATAGATATATAGATAGATATACAGATATATCTATATATCTATGTCTATTTCCATAGGTATGTCCATGTCCATGTTTCTAAACCCCTTCACCCCCTGGAGCTTTTTTGTTTTCCTTTATCGCTCCCCTTCTTTGCAGAGCCATAATTTTTCCGTCAATATGGCCATGTGAGGGCTTATCTTTTGCGGGACAAGTTCTCCTTTTGAACGACACCATTGGTTTTACCATGTCGTGTAGCAGAAAATGTGAAAAAAATTCAAAGTGCAATGAAATGGCAAAAAAGTGCAATCCCACACATGTTTTTTGCTTGGCTTTTTGGCTAGGTTCACTAAATGCTAAGGCTGTATGCACCCGTTGCGGATCTGATTGCAGATCAGCAGCGTTTTTTGCTGCACTGAATTGCATCAAATCCGCAGTGTAGTGTACAACCAATGTAAGTCTATGGGAGCCGCAGACTTGTTGTGCACATGCTGCGGAAAAAGCCGCACCAAAACCACACCAAGAACTGCATCAAAACAGCACCAAAAACTGTATCAAAACCGCACCAAAACTGCAAAACTGCACCAGGTTTTGATGCAGTTTTTGGTGCAGTTTTGATGCAGTTTTTGGTGCAGTTTTGATGCTTTTTTTGGTGCGGTTTATGCACGGTTTTAATGCCGTTTTTGGAAATAAGTAAATAAACGGAAAATGTGCATGATTTGAATGGAAACATGCATGAAAAAACGGATTCCAAGGCCGGATTCATCATTTCACAGCTCAGTTTCATACGTTTTTTTGCCGGATCCGTCGCTGTGCATTTTTTCGCCGGACAGAAAAAACGTTCCTCTGTATGTGTTTTCCATCCGGCGGAAACAGCTTTTTTGACGGATCCAGCAAAAAACGGATGAAACTCTATGAGAAAAAAACGGATCCGACGGAAAAAAATGGATCCTCACGGCAAAAACCTGATGTGTGAAAGCACCCAAATATATGGATAGATACATCTATGTATCTATAGATATTTCTATCTATAAATATATCTATAGATAGATATATCCATAGATATATAATAGAAAGGCCGATGTTTCTATAAGGCTACTTTCACACTTGCGTTTTTCGCAATCCGTCTTTTTGGGAAAAAAACGGATCCTGCAAATGTGCTCGCAGGATGCGTTTTTTACCCATAGACGTGTATTAGTGAAGGATCGCGACAGATGGCCACACGTCGCGTCCATCGTGCAACGGATGCGTCGTGTTTTGGCGGACCGTTGGCACGTCCGTCGCGTCTGCCATTTTCTACCGCGCATGCGCGGCCAAAACTCCGCACCCTCCTCCCCGGACTTCAGAATGGGCAGTGGATGCATTGAAAAACTGCATCCGCTGCCCACGACATGCACAAATTTCACAACGTGCGTCGGTACGTCGGCCCAACGCATAGCGATGGACCCGTGCCGATGCAAGTGTGAAACAGGCCTTAATGAGCGTTTAATTTAATAAAAAACTGAAAAAAACGCCGTGGGCTCCCACGCAATTTTCTGCCAAGAGGGGGAAAGCCGACGGCCGAGGGCCAATATTTGTAGCCTGCTATGAATATCAGCCCGCAGCTGTCTGCGTAGCCTTTACTGGCTATTAAAATAGGGGGACCCCCCAAAAAAAATGACGTGGGGTCCCCCTATATTTTATAGCCAGAAAGGCTACGCAGACAGCTGCGGGCTGATATTCATAGCCTAGAGAGGGGCCATGGATATTGGTCCCCCCCCGGCTACAAATACCAGTCCGCAGCCACCCCAGAAATGGCACTGAGGCTGTTTTCACACTTGCGTTTTTGGACGCATGCGTTTTTTTCTTATACTTAACATTAATAATAATAATAATAATAATTTTATTTATATAGCGCCAACATATTCCGCAGCGCTTTACAACTTATAGAGGGGACTTATACAGACAACAGACATTACAGCATAACAGAAATCACAGTTCAAAACAGATACCAGGAGGAATGAGGGCCCTGCTGCTCGCAAGCTTACAATCTATGAGGAAAAGGGGAGATACAAGAGGTGGATGGTAACAATTGCTTTAGTTATTTGGACCAGCCATAGTGTAAGGCTCGGGTGTTCATGTAAAGCTGCATGAACCAGTTAACTGCCTAAGTATGTAACAGTACAGACACAGAGGCTATTAACTGCATAAAGTGTATGAGAACATGATGGAGGAACGTGATTATGTTGTTGTTTTTTATTAATAGGCCACACAGGGATAATTAGGTTAATGCGTTGAGGCGGTAGGCCAATCTGAACAAATGAGTTTTTAGTGCACGCTTAAAACTGTGGGGATTGGGGATTAATTGTATTAACCTAGGTAGTGCATTCCAAAGAATCGGCGCCGCACGTGTAAAGTCTTGGAGACGGGAGTGGGAGGTTCTGATTATTGAGGATGCTAACCTGAGGTCATTAGCAGAGCGGAGGGCACGGGTAGGTTGGTAGACTGAGACCAGAGAGGAGATGTAGGGTGGTGCTGAGCCATGGAGTGCTTTATGGATGAGGGTAGTAGTTTTGTACTGGATTCTGGATTGGATGGGTAGCCAGTGTAATGACTGGCACAAGGTAGAGGCATCGGTGTAACGGTTGGCGAGGAATATGATCCTGGCAGCAGCATTCAGGACAGATTGGAGCGGGGAGAGTCTGGTAAAAGGTAGGCCAATTAGTAGAGAGTTACAATAGTCCAGACGAGAATGAATAAGTGAGACAGTAAGAGTTTTTGCAGAGTCGAAAGTAAGAAAAGGGCGAATTCTGGAAATGTTTTTGAGATGCAGATAAGAAGAGTGAGCCAGTGATCGGATGTGGGGGGTGAATGAAAGCTCGGAATCAAGGATGACTCCAAGGCAGCGGGCATGTTGCTTTGGAGTAATGGTGGAACCGCACACAGAGATGGCAATGTCGGGCAAAGGTAGGTTTGTAGAGGGAGAGAACACGAGGAGTTCAGTTTTTGACAGGTTCAGTTTCAGATAGAGGGAGGATGCGTTTTTTCGCATGCGTTTTAACGCGTTTTCGGCAACGCATGCGTTTTTGAATGCGCGCGTTCATTTGCAGAAATGCAACCTGTAGTAATTTTTGGCGGCATTTTTAAGCACATGCGTTTGTTTGCGTTAAAAACGCATGCGTTTTTATAGAAAAAAACAGAAAAAACACTGAAAAACCACCCACCACCGGTGATAAAGGGATCCAAACCCTAACCCTACCCCTAACCTCACACCTAACCGTTTAATGAACATTTTCTGACAGTCATAGTGCCACGATATTTCAGTGCCATGTATTTCAGTGCCACGTATACAAGTCCCACGTATATAAGTGCCACGTGCCACGTATATAAGTGCTACGTATATAAGTGCCATGTGCCACGTATTTAAGTGCCACGTATGTAAGTGCCACGTGACACGTATTTCAGTGCCACATATTTCAGTGCCACGTGCCACGTATTTCAGTGTCATGGATTTAAGTGCCACCTATGTAAGTGCCAAGTAGTTCAGTGCCACGTATTTCAGTGCCACGTGCCACGTATTTCAGTGCCACGGATTTAAGTGCCACGTATGTAAGTGCCACGTGCCAGGTATTTCAGTGTCACGTATTAAAGTGCCACGTATTTCTGTCACGTTTAGGGTTAGGGTTAGGGTTAGGCCCTAACCCTAGCTAGTTCTATTTATAGTGGGTTTTCTTGTGGATTTTGATGATTGGCAGCTGTCACACACTTCTCAGCATGCGTTTTAAAAACGCAAACGCATGAAAAAAACGCATGTAAACGCGGCAAAACGCCACATTTTTTTTCTACATGCAAAAACGCATGCGTCTAAAAAAACGCAGCGTTTTACCGCGTTTACATGCGTTTTTTCACAAATGCGTTTTTTTAAAAAACGCATGCAGATAAAAACGCAAGTGTGAAACCAGCCTTAGCCCCTCTCTTCCCACTCCCGTGTAGCAGTGGGATATGGGGTAATAAGGGGTTAATGTCACCTTGCTAATGTAAGGTGACATTAAGCCGGGTTAATAACGAAGAGGCGTCAATAAGACGCCTATCCATTATTAATCCAATACTAAAAAAGGGTTAATAAAACACACACACATTAGGAAAAAGTATTTTAATATTCTTCATTTCACCATACTTACCATACTTCAGCGCCTGCAAAAAAGTAACATAATAAACCGTATACTACCTGTCCGCTGTAGTCCAATTAATAACGAGTGTCCCACGACGATCTCCCCTATAGAGCAGTGACATCGGGTGATGTCACTGCTCTATAGGACCCTCAGTGACACACTGACAGGAGACAATGGCTCCTGCAGTGCATCACTGAGGTTACTAATGTTCACTGGTCTCACTTTATGGCAAAAAGCTGTGTGGGAACTTTCTCATACAGCGTGCCATAAAGTGAGACTAGGGACTATTTTCTCACAGGGGCGTAGGAATACATTGTGGGGAATACATTGTGAAAGGATACCATCCTCCCCTCATTGTGTTCCTGGAGCCCCTGGAGAGTGGTTGCCTCAGCTGATGCTCCTGCTCTCCACGGGAGATCGTCTTAATTGGATTTCTGCGGATCAGGGAGTATAGTGTTTGTCTATTATTTTAATATTTTTTACAGATGACAATGGCTTCTGTTTTATGTACTGTATGTCTATGTATGTACGGTATGTCTGTATGTCTGTATGTACTGTATGTATGTACTGTATGCGCATGTCGTCGCATGGCGCATGTCGTCGCATGGCGCATGTCGTCACATGTCGTGGCATGCCGCATGTCATCGCATGCCGCATGTCGTCGCATGCAGCATGTTGTCGCATGCAGCATGTCGTCGCATGCAGCATGTCGTCGCATGCAGCATGTCGTTGCATGGCGCATGTCGTCACATGTCGTGGCATGCCGCATGTCGTGGCATGCCGCATGTCATCGCATGCAGCATGTCGTCGCATGGTGCATGTCGTCGCATGCAGCATGTCGTCGCATGTCGTCGCATGTCGTCGCATGCAGCATGTCGTTGCATGCAGTATGTCGTCGCATGGCGCATGTCGTCACATGGCGCATGTCGTCGCATGCAGCATGTCATCGCATGGCGCATGTCGTCGCATGCAGCATGTTGTCGCATGGCGCATGTCGTCACATGCAGCATGTCGTCGCATGGCGCATGTCGTCGCATGCAGCATGTCGTCGCATGCAGCATGTCGTCGCATGCAGCATGTCATCGCATGGCACATGTCGTCGCATGGTGCATGTCGTCGCATGGCGCATGTCATTACATGCAGCATGTCGTCACATGCAGCATGTCGTCGCATGGCGCATGTCGTCGCATGCCGCATGTCGTTGCATGGCGCATGTCCTGTATGTGTTCTATGTATGTATGTATGTACTGTATATGTGTTTTTTTTCTTTTTTTACATTCAACACATTAGCCGGATGATGGGACTACTACTGTCCCATCATTGGCTAATGTGTCACTCACTGTCACTGTAGCAGGCAGAGCCCGATGGGACTTGTAGTCCCATCGGACATGCCTGCACACAGAGACAACGCCGCCGCCACCACCACCGCACAGCCACCTTCAGCACCGGCAGCCGCTGCCACGGCACCGGCCGCAGCTGCCGCCACGGCACCGGCCACCGCGGCGGGGCCGGCCGTTGACGCACCAGCAGCCGCCGCCAGGGCACCGGCCGCCGCGTGACCTGCCGCCGCCACGGGATCAGCCGCCGCTGCAGCACATCTCGGCAAGCAGATCCCAGCACCAGACACCTGAAGTGCACAGCCCCGCCCGCCCCCAGCACAGCACAGTCCCGCCCACAGCCCAGTCACTCTTGAGTGACTGCTGACTGTGCGGCTGGGACACGCCTGTTACTGACGTCACGTCAATTTCCAGAGTCTGGAAATTGACGTGACGTCGGCGGAAATTAGCGGTGGCTGTAGCCTGGGGGTCACGTGACCCGGACTCAGCCACCAGCATAGCGCCGCTCACAGGGGAAAAAGGCAACGCAAGGTATTTACACAATTCACCAGGGGCCCCGGGGGGATACATTGGGGGGATAATTGAAAGTAGTGGACAACCCCTTTAATGGATAGGAGCTGACCCCAGCACTTTTGCAGCATGCTCCTTCTTTTGTTGTGCAGCTGAGGCAGCGTGGCCACCACCTTTTCTTCCGAATTGCCCACATCACTCAGATGGTCTTGACTCCATGTGGGTCTAGGACCTCATCATCTAGCATTGCATCATCTCACCTCTCCAATCTGTCAATAAATCTGCTGCCCTCCTAATCCACTTCTGTCATTGCTAGTCCTCCGCTCTCCCCTCTGCAAATCCCTTAATTGTCTCCCAAATCCATATTTTATCCACTTCAAGATACTAACACTAAATCTTTGACATTGTCAGTGCAGGAATGAATGTATAGAAGAGAGAGAAAAAAGTAGAGCAAAAAAAGTGCACACACAACCAGATTAAATAAAGTGAACAATGCTTTATTGAGACAAAAAGTGCTTGCAAAGACATAAAAACATTTAAAAAGCATGTAAAACATACCCAAACAAAAATCAAAAATCAATATCCCTTGTATATGAAGATATGAATAAAGCAGGCTTCAGAGAGTAAAATAAACCCAAGAAAAATCCCAATGAGTAACAATAGATCACAAATAAGAATAAATATAAAGATATGTATGTGCATCTATCACAAGCTCAAGTGGAGACACTCCTCAAAACCATATTGAATAAGTAACAATACCACATAGTGGTTTAGCAAAAAGGGTATTATTCCATCTGGAACGTGATAATAATGAAAACTTGCAGATATAAATAGGAGATAAATACTTAACAGTCCAAAGTATAAGTGAGGATACCCCACACTGAGCACATGTCCGACAGTGCACAATACATAAATAAATGCATAGCTGGTGATACTCACTAGGGATGACAGAGCCTGCTTACTCCCAACACATGTCGCTACTCCAGGTAGCTTTGTCAGGGGAAGTGAGAAAGAGTTGGTCACGTCGGGTATAAATAGTAGTAAGTGCACTTACTGAAAAGCTAATGATTGCCAGCACATGTGCCCAGCAATCATTAAGCAATGGAACAGTCCATCAGGGTTATGGCGTAAATAGAGAGGAATGGGTAATAGATCTAATCCAGGTACAGAGCTTACAAAATACCAGCAAGCGTTCCGGAAGTGTGCGTGTCACCCCTCGGAACCCCCAACGGCGCCTGCGCTAGCTGCAGCGCCGCATCATCCAAGCAGTGAACGCCCACTCCGGGAAGTAATACGTGCAATTTAGCATAAAATTCTACAGGCCAGGGCTGTGCATATCGCATAACAGGCAACCGGCATCAAAAAGTAAATGCCCACCCCAAAGAAGTGGCGCATGCGCAATAACAAAATTTCCATATGCCAGGATACAAACCGTCACATGGCAAGAGCAACACCGCCGCCTACGCAAAATACCGATTATCAACATGCATTCCGGAAGCGTGCGTATCACCACTCGGATGCCCCAGCGGCGCCTGCACAAGCTCCACCGCCACGTCATCCAAGCAGTGAGCGCCCACTTCAGAAAGCAGTACATGCGCAATAACAAAAACAAAAAGTTCCACAAGCCGGGGCCATGCATATCACACAACAAATGTCCCGGCAGCGACTGCACAAATCTGCTATGCTGCGTCATCAAGATGTAAACACCCACTACAATGAGGTGGTGTATGCACAGTAGCACAATTTCCTAATGTCAAAATGCAGAGCGTCACACAGCAAGATCAGCCACAGCACTTGCGCAAGGTACTCCATGATGGGCTAACAGTAAACAAAATAATCTCCAAGTATCCACTGAGGCCACATAGTTTGTATTTCCCATACACATAACATAGATGTCACAAAGAATACTTTGTGACAAGAAGTACGGCAAAAAATCCCTGCGGTAACCTAGAAGAACAGAGATATCCCAGGAAGGTAATTGCAACTATATCCCACAGTAGAGGGGAGCCCTGATCGTAATCACACATACACCAGACCATATTAGACAATCCAAATGCACACATACAATCAATTAAATACAAAAAAATATATAAACAAAAAATTATATATATATATATATATATATATATATATATATACAAATATCAAAGTCGGTAAAAAAGCTATAGTAACCATATCACCCAAACCGACAGATATAAATACCTAATCTAAGCAGCGAAGCAGAACGAAGAATAATTCAGAATCATCCATTATAACAAATAAATTTAGGGTAAAAGGAAGCCAGTATAAAGCAGGTCCTCATTGAGGCCTCCCGGCGAAACAGATCCAAGTAAATATATCCAACGGGCCTCCAACCTAAGCAGTTCACCCTGTCGATCTGTTTTCCGAAAGTTATTTGGGACCTTCTATAATCCCAACACTCGTAGACCACGGATACTACTGGAATGTACATGTAAGAAATGCATAGCAACAGTAGAGATATTTTTACCTTTGGACAGGTCCTCTCTGGCCAAATTAATGTTTGAAATATGTTGCTGAGCGCATCTACAAAGCTCCTGTGAGGTCTGACCCACATAAACCTTTGGACAAGAACATACAATGGCATAAACTAAATTCGTAGACTTGCAGTTCATGTAGTCTTTGAGTGTATAAACAGCCGCATCCCCCAGGTTAGTAAAGGAGGAGCACCTATTCACAAACGGACAAATGTTGTAATCACCACAAGGGCACATGCCACGTAAAGTGAGACCTCTACCAATTCTCGTAGTTGGTTTCACAAAGTGGCTCCTAGATAAGGAGTCCCGTAGATTTGGTGCTCGTCTAGCCATCAGCAAGGGAGTCACAGGTAAAAGGTCAGACACTTTCGGATCAGTCTTTAAAATGCCCCAATGTTGTTTAAACAAATCAGAAACTGAATTCCAATGATTATTATACGTGGTGATGAACCTTAAGCTATCATCCGGGCACCTAAGTGTAGACTTTAGTAGATTCTCCCTCAGATAGACTTGGTACGTTGAAAGGCATTTGAAATAACAGATCTTGGATACCTTCTCGCACGTAAAAGCTTCGAAAGCGAATTAGCTTTGGAATGGAAGTCATTTGGTCGAGTGCAATTCCATCGACTTCTGTAGAATTGTCCAATCGGTAGGTTTCTCTTCAAATGATATGGATGAAAGCTCTTGAAGTCAAGGAGGCCATTGGAGGCCGTACTTTTGTGAAAAAGGTCTGTGTAGATGTCATCCTGGCTAGAGAGTCTGAGATCCAAAAACTCAACTGTGGACAAGGACATTTGGTAGGTTAGATGGATATAAATGGATATATGAATGTGTCGCATGGATTTATGTCTTTTTACATCAATTAAGGAATTTGCTCCTCAGAACTTGTGGGGGCATCACAACACAGAACCAGACCCCAATCAGAGGACAATAAAACTTTTACACTGCTTATCTATGAACTGTTCCAATATTTATTTATGTTTATTCCTCTCCCATAATGATAGTTCTGCTTCACGTCACTTGTCTTATCTATTGCATTATCTCTATGCAGTGTGATGTATAAATATGTGTGATTCTTCAGATTTTGTATTAGTCTATGCCTGATGAAGAGACCTGAGTAGTCTCGAAAGCTTGCAATTTGTTCCCACTTTTCAGTTAGCCAATAAAAGGTATCAACCACTGAGAACACTCAATTCTAAATATTTTTCTAACACTTACCTACAAAGTCGACTATAATCTGCCTTGCCCATATACAGTTTCTATATACTAATCTCTTGATATCTCCCATCACGTAATCTGCCTTCCTCCAAAGACCTCCTCCTCTCCTCCACAATCGTATGTTCCTCATCCAATTGCCTGCAAGACTCCTCCCAAGTGTCCTGCATCCTGTAGGATTCTGTGGCCCAACACATCCAATTATCCCTTTACAGTCAGAACTTTCAAGCGGAACTTGAAAACCTATGCCTTCAGAAATGCTTACAGCCTGCAATGACCCCTTTGCCAGCTCACTAACATCAGAGCTGCTGCAACTCCCAAACCTACTGTTCCCTTCCCCATTATCCTGAAGAATGCAAGGCCGCAAGTATAGGTTAATCTCCCCTTTGTACCTGTCTGTCACTATTAGTTTGCTAATTGTAATTTCTATTTGTGTTTTCTATGTAACCCCTCCTCATGTAGAGCAACAATAGAATCAATTATGATCTAAAAAGAAATAATAACAATGGAACATGATGTTCCACCCAGTCTTCACCCCTGCCCTCCTTGTCAGTGAAAGCAGAAAGCTGCAGCAGTTGGCACCTTTATTTCATTTTCAGCATCATCAGAGATGTGCTGCAGAGGAACACTAACTGTTTGCACTACTTCTCCAACATACTCATACTCAAACAGAACAAGTGATTGGGCATCAGTGCACTCAGTCTCTTCAAATTGTGGGGCAGGTACAGGTGGATGGCCCATGAACCATAGCCAGCAGAGTCATCAAAAAGCTGAAGTGACTGCTGCATGACTTGGGGGTGGGTTAGGTGGAAGAAAGATGCCCATGATTTGCAGGTGCCAAATCTGCCCTTTCAGCAGAGGACCAGGTGGAAGACAAAGCAAAGGGAGTGAAAGTACTTTTAGCCAACCAATCTAAAACCACCTCTACTTGTTCTGCCCTCTCCATTCATCCAATGATACTCGGGCCTACAAAATTACACAGTATGCCCTGTCGCCTGCTTTCACCAGAGGAATATTTTTTGTTTGGGCATGAAGCAGACACAGATCGACCTAGACCTCTCTTTACTTGCAGCAGCAACATCACCACCACTAGCAACATGACCACATCTCCTATTTGATGCTCTCCTCAGTGTTTTGAACCCTAAAAATTGCAGAGTATTAAATGGTCTGTATACAGAGAAAGAGTGGCCAGAAAATTATTACAATGCTTGTTTTCAGAGTACCCACTAAAAAGGTCAATAAAAACAAAGCAAAAAACAGTGTTGGCTACCACCACCTTGTAAACATCTTCCACCTACACCACCACCTTCTCCTCAAGATCCTGCTTCACTTGGACCTCTGACTTCTGGTTCATGATTATGATTTTTTCTTTTTTTATTCTCTGTTATTTTAAGACATTTCCTTATCCACATTTGTTTGCAGGGCAATTGTCCTGCTCCTACTGCCATTTAACTTCCTTCTGCAACCACCAGCCCTTACTCCAATGCTCACTCCTAACTAGTGAAAGCAAGACTATTAATCAGGTGCATTTATTATGTCTTTAAACAACCAGTGGCAAAATGTCATGGGAATCATCAGCTCATCAGAAAACATTGGGATATTTTACATTCAGACCACATTCTAATTAAATACTTTCGATCTGTCACCGGAATTACAGCAAGGATGTCTAATAATCGTAGAGATCTCCTTATACATAGCCACTACAATCCCCCTGAAAAGGTCAATATTAGAATTGGACCTGAAGTCAGAGGGTTTTACCCTTGTGGCCAGTATATACAGGGTGGGAAATAAGTATTTGACCCCTTGCTAATTTTGTAAGTTTGCCCACTGACAAAAAAATGAACAGTCTATAATTTTAAGGGTAGGTTAATTTTAACATTGAGAGATAGAATATCAAAATAAAATCCAGAAAATCACATTGTATAAATTCTATAAGTTTATTTGCATTTTACAGTGAGAAATAAGTATTTGATCCCTCTGGCAAACAAGACTAAATACTTGGTGGCAAAACCCTTGTTGGTGTAAGAGGTGTATCAGGACTGTCTTGTACCCATCCCCTTTTTCTAGTTAATGCAATTTTTATATTGTAATATCCCAGTATGCTGCTATATGTATATGTTTTCTATTGTACAGGTAGGGAAAGTGCTGTACCTAGATAGTCTACTAGATGGGGACACATTAGTATACAGGGTAGAGTATATAGTTAAACTAGGAGGGGCCTGCTGTGGGTAAGAAAGGGAATTTCCTGTTTCAGTAGCCAGTGGAGCCTGGGAGCTGAGATAGGCCAGGAGGACCAGAGAGCCCAGGCAGTCCCGTAGGGCCTCAGAGCCCAGGAAAACATAGTGGGCCCTGCAGTGTTCCAAGACAGAAGCCCAGCAATCCAGGGTCAGCGGGCCAGAAATGCAGCAGTGACAGCAGCAAGAAGCAGTGACGGTAGTGAGAGCAGGAGCTACAGCAAAAGTCACAGCAGGACAGTACTGCAGGTTGCTCTGAAAATGTGGCAGCTTGCTGCTTGGGCTGATGCCCTTATTTCTTGGGCAAAACGGACAAGGGAACTCATAAATGTATTCAGGCCAGACAAGGAGGATGCTGCGATACCGAGCGGGACAGGATGTCCCGGGAACACATTGAAAAGCATAGGGAAAGCGTAGGAAATGGGCTGTGCGGAACCTAATGTTGAAGCTGTAACTTATATGGCAAAGGAAATATGCTGTGTGGAACCTAATGTTAATTCTGCAAAAGAAATAGATGTGTTGAGAAAAGAAACCTGTGAAGTTATCTGTTTTAAGTTGAACGTGAACGCTGTTTCTATTTGTACAACACCAGCAGCAGAACTTTGGCCGCTCAGATAGGACCCTGACGGTGCAGATGATGTAGGTGAAGGTACGCTAAAAAGGGGACATTGTTTCCAGGGCGCGGATAAGCAAATACTCTCAGCCACGACTACGGCCCTGGCCCTCCCTCACATTGGCAAGCAAAGCAGTCAGACATTTTTTGTAGTTGATGATGAGGTTTGCATACATGTGTCAGGGGGAATTTTGGTCCACTCCTCTTTGCAGATCATCTCTAAATCATTAAGATTTTGAGGCTGTCGCTTGGCAACTCAGAGCTTCAACTCCTTCCATAAGTTATCTATGGGATTAAGGTTTGGGGATTGGCTAGGCCACTCCATGCCTTTAATGTGCCTCTTTTCGATCTCCTTTTTTGTTGACTTGGCTGTTAGTTTTCGGTCATTACCTTGCTGGAAACCCAGCCACGACCCATTTGTAATGTCCTGGCGAGAGAAGGAGGTTGACACTCAGGATTTTACAATATATGGTTCCATCCATTCTCCCATTGATGCAGTGCAGTAGTCCTGTGCCTTTAGTAGAGAGTGACACACCCAAAACATAATGTTTACACCACCATGTTTGACAGTGGGGATGGTGTTCTTTGGGTCATGGGTAGCATTTATCTTCCTCCAAACATGGCAAGTTGAGTTAATGTCAAAGATCTCAATTTTTGTCTCATCTGACCACAGAACCTTCTCCCAATCATTCACAGAATCATCCAGGTGTTCATTGCCAACCTTCAGATGGGCCTGCAAATGCACCTTCTTGAGCAGGGGGACCTTGCGGGCACTGCAGGATTTTAAACCTTTATGGTGTAATATGTTACCAATGGTTTTCTTGGTGACTGTGGTCCTAGCTGCCTTGAGAACATTAACAAGTTCCTCCAATGTAGTTTTAGGCTGATCTCTCACTTTCCTCATGATCAAGGATATCACATGAGGTGAGATTTTGAATGGTGCCCCAAATCGATGTCGATTGACAGTCAGTTTGTATTTCTTCCATTTTCTTACTATTGCACCAACAGTTGTATTTTTCTCACCCAGAGTCTTACTTATGGTTCTGTAACCCATTCTGGCTTTGTGCAGGTCTATGATCTTGTCCCTGACATCCTTATAAAGCTGTTTGTCTTGCCCATGTTGTAGAGGTTAGAGTCTGGTTGATTAATTGAGTCTGTGGACAGGAGTCTTTTATAAAAGGTGAATATGTAAGACAACTGTCTTTAACCCCTTTCTGGCATCAGACAAAGTATTCCGTTCATGTGACCCGATCCAATTTGACCATGGACGGAATAGTACGTCTCAGCGATGGGCCGCGATCACGGGAGGAGCGCGGCCTAATGCTGCCGTGTGTCAGCTGATTCTGACAGCTGGCGCCTGGCACTAGGTGCCACAAATACGATCGCAGCATTCCGGAAGCCGACACAGGGGCTGACAGCCCCTCTGCTTTTGCATGGGAGATTCTGCGGTGTGACGCAGGCTCCCGATCATTGCCATGGTGACCCAATGTCGTCATGATGACATCCGGGTCACCAGAGCTAGGAGACTTGGTGATCATGCGCAGTGCATGATCACCAAGTCTCCCTTTCAGTGCAGCGCTGACAGCTTATATGGCATGCAGATGCTGATTCATCTGCATGTCATAGAGGCGATCAGTCTGCAAAAAATGATTGTCCCATAGTGGGACAAAGTAATAAAGTTAGAATTTTTTTTATTTTTTTTTAACCCCTTCACCCCGAAGCCTGTTTTCACCTAAGTGAGGGTGGTTTCACACTTGCGTTTTTGTCTGCAGCGTTTTTTGCACAAAAAACGCATGCATTTTTTCCCCTATATTTAACATTGAAAACGCATGCTTTTTTTTGTACGCGTTTGGTCGTGTTTTCAAACGCATGCGTTTTTTTCTGCATGCGTTCATTTTCAGAAATGCTACCTGCAGTATTTTCTTGCGCGTTTTTTTTGCCACGAAAAAACGCATGCGTTTTTTCGCGGCAAAAAAATGCATTGCTGTCTATGTAAACGCATGCGTTTTTAAGCACATGCGTTTGTTTGCATTAAAAACGCATGCGTTTTTATTGGAAAAAACAGAAAACACACTGAAAAGTCACCCACCACCATCAAGGTGATAAAGGGATCCAAACCCTAACCCTAACCCTACCCCTAACCTCACCCCTAACCGTTTAATGAACATTTTCTGACAGTCATAGTGCCACGTATTTCAGTGCCACGTATTTCAGTGCCACAATATTTCAGTGCCACGTATTTCAGTGCCACGATATTTCAGTGCCACGTATTTCAGTGCCACGTATTTCAGTGCCACGATATTTCAGTGCCACGTATTTCAGTGCCACGATATTTCAGTGCCACGTATTTCAGTGCCACAATATTTCAGTGCCACGTATTTCAGTGCCACGTATTTCAGTGCCACAATATTCAGTGCCACGTATTTAGGGTAGGGTTAAGTGTAGGGTTAAATGTGTGGCACTGAAATATCGTGGCATTTACGTGAAATACGTGGCATTTAAATACGTGGCACTTATATACATGGCACTTAAATACGTGACACTTATATATGTGGCACTTAAATACATGGCACTTAAATACGTGGCACTTATATACGTGGCCACTGAAATATCGTGGCACTTATATACGTATATACGTATATAAACGTATTTCAGTGCCATGCATTTCAGGTTAGGGTTAGGGGTAGGGTTAGGGTTAGGGGTAGGGTTAGGGTTTTTTGGTTTTTTCTTGTTTTCTTGTTTTCTTGTGGTTTTCTATAAAAACGCATGTGTCTAAAAACGCATGTGTTTTACCGCGTTTACATGCGTTTTTTCACACATGCGTTTTTTTTAAAAACGCATGCAGATAAAAACGCAAGTGTGAAACCAGCCTGACAGGGCCAATTTTTAGAATTCTGACCACTGTCACTTTATGAGGTCATAACTCTAAAACGCTTCAACGGATCTGGGCGATTCTGACATTGTTTTCTCGTGACATATTGAACTTCATGATAGTGGTAAAACTTCTTCGATATGACTTGCATTTATTTGTGAAAAAAACAAAAATTTGTCGAAAATTATGAAAATTTAGCAATTTTCAAACTTTTAGTTTTTATGCCCTTAAATTAGAGAGTTATATCTCATAATATAGTTAATAAACAACATTTCCCACATATCTGCTTTACATCAGCACAATTTTGGAAACATAATTTTTTTTTTGTTAGGGAGTTATAAGGGTTAAAAGTTGACCAGCGATTTCCCATTTTTGCAACAAAATTTGCAAAACCATTTTTTTTACGGACCACCTCACACTTGAAGTGACTTTGAGGGGTCTATATGACAGAAAATGCCCAAAAGTGACACCATTCTAAAAACTGCACCCCTCAAGGTACTCAAAACCACATTCAAAAAGTTTATTAACCCTTCAGGTGCGTCACAGGAATTTTTGGAATGTTTAAAAAAAATTGAACATTTAACTTTTTTTTCACAAAATTTTTACTTCAGATTCAATTTGTTTTATTTTACCAAGGGTAACAGGAGAAATTGGACCAAAAAAGTCGTTGTACAATTTGTCCTGAGTACACTGATACCCCAAATGTTGGGTTAAACCATTGATTGGGCACATGGCAGAGCTCGGAAGGGAAGGAGCGCCATTTGACTTTTCAATGCAAGATTTGCTGGAATTGAGATCAGAACCCATGTCGCGATTGGAGAGCTCCTGATGTGCCTAAACAGTGGAAACCCCCACAAGTGACAACACTTTGGAAAATAGACCCTCTAAGGAACTAATCTAGATGTGTGTTGAGCACTTTGAGCCTCCAAGTGCTTCACAGAAGTTTATAATGTAGAGCCGTAAAAAAAAATTCATATTAATTTTCACAAAAAATGATCTTTTTGCCCCAAATTTTTTATTTTCCCAAGGGTAACAGGATAAATTGGACCCCAAAAGTTGTTGAGCAATTTGTCCTGAGTACGCTGATACTTCATATATGGGGATAAACCACTGTTTGGGCGCATGGCAGAGCTCGGAAGGGAAGGAGCGCCATTTGACTTTTCAATGCAAAATTGGCTGGAATTGAGATCGGAACCCATGTCGTGTTTGGAGAGCCCCTGACGTGCCTAAACAGTGGAAACCCCCCACAAGTGACACCATTTTGGAAAGTAGACCCTCTAAGGAACTAATCTAGATCTGTGGTGAGCACTTTGAACCTCCAAGTGCTTCACAGAAGTTTATAATGTAGAGCCGTAAAAAAAAATTCATATTAATTTTCACAAAAAATGATCTTTTTGCCCCAAATTTTTTATTTTCCCAAGATTAACAGAATAAATTGGACCCTAAAAGTTGTTGTGCAATTTGTCCTGAGTACGCTGATACTTCATATATGGGGATAAACCACTGTTTGAGCGCATGGCAGAGCGCGGAAGGGAAGGAGCGCCAATTGACTTATCAATGCAAAATTGGCTGGAAATGAAATCGGAACCCATGTCGTGTTTGGAGAGCCCCTGATGTGCCTAAACCCCCACAACTGACACCATTTTGGAAAGAAGACCCCCTAAGGAACTTATCTAGATGTGTGGTGAGCACTTTTAACCCCCAATTGTTTCACTAAAGTTTAGAATGTAGCGCTGTGAAAATTAAAAAATCATTTTTTCTTTCCACAAAATGAAGTTTTAGCCCGCAAATTTTTTTTCCCAAGGGTAACAGGAGAAATTGGACCACAAAAGTTATTGTCCAATTTGTCCTGAGTACGATGATACCCCATATATGGGGGGGAACCACTGTTTGGGCACACGGCAGAGCTCGGAAGGGAAGGAGCGCCGTTTGAATTGCAGACTTAGATGGATTGGTCTGCAGGTGTCATGTTGCATTTGCAGAGCCCCTGATGTACCTAAACAGTAGAAACCCCCCACATGTGACCCCATATTGGAAACTAGACCCCCCAGGGAACTTATCTAGATGTGTTGTGAGAACTTTGAACCAACAAGTGTTTCACTACAGTTTATCACGCAGAGCCGTGAAAATTAAAAATATTTTTTTTTCCACGAAACTGATATTTTAGCCCCCACGTTTTTATTTTCCCAAGGGTAGCAGGACAAATTGGTCCCCAAAAGTTGTTGTCCAACTTGTCCTGAGAAAGCTGATACCCCATATGTTGGGGGGAACCACTGTTTGGGCACACAGGAGAACTCGGAAGCGAAGGAGCACTGTTTTAGTTTTTCAAAGCAGAATTGGCTGGAATTGAGATCGGATGCCGTCGCGTTTGGAGAGCCCTTGATGTGCCTAAACAGTGAAAACTCCCCAATTCTAACTGAAACCCTAACCCCAACCCTAACCCCAGCCCTAACCCTAGCCCTAACCCCAACCCTAACACTAGCCCTAACCCTAGTCCTAACCCTAGCGCTACTTTCACACTAGCGTTTTTTTCATACGTCGCAATGCGTCGTTTTGGCGAAAAAACGCATCCTGCAAAGTCATCTGCAGGATGCGTTTTTTCCCCATAGACTAACATTAGCGACGCATTGCGACGTATTGACACACGTCGCAACCGTCGTGCGACGGTTGCGTCGTGTTGTGGCGGACTGCCGGCAGCAAAAAACGTTACATGTAACTTTTTTTGTGCCGACGGTCCACCATTTCTGACCACGCATGCGCGGCTGGAACTCCACCCCCACCTCCCCACACCTCACAATGGGGCAGCGGATGCGTGGAAAAACAGCATCCGCTGCCCCCGTTGTGCAGCGCTTGCACAGTATGCGTCGGTACGTCAGGCCGACGCAGCGCGACGGCCCCGTACCGACACTAGTGTGAAAGTAGCCTAACGGGAAAATGGAAATAAATATATTTTTTAAAATTTTATTATTTTTCCCTAACTAAGGGGGTGATGAAGGGGGATTTGATTTACTTTTATAGCATTTTTTGGGCGGATTTTTATGGTTGGCAGCCATCACACACTAAAAGACGCTTTTTATTGCAAAAAATAGTTTTTGCATCACCACATTTTGAGAGCTATAATTTATCCATATTTTGGCCCACAGAGTCATGTAAGATCTTGTTTTTTGCGGGACGAGTTGACGTTTTTATTGGTACCATTTTCGGGCACATGACATTTTTTGATCGCTTTTTATTCTGATTTTTGGGAGGCGGAATGAACAAAAACCAGCAATTCCTGAAATTCTTTTAGGGGGGGCGTTTATACCATTCCACGTGTGGTAAAATTGATAAAGCAGTTTTATTCTGCAGGTCAGTACGATTACAGCGATACCTCATTTATGCAATTTTTTTATGTTTTGGCGCTTTTACACAATAAAAACTATTTTATATAAAAAAATAATTGTTTTTTCATCGCTTTATTCTGAGAGCTATAACTTTTTTATTCTTTTGCTGATGATGCTGTATGGTGGCATTTTTTTTGCGGGACAAGATGATGTTTTCAGCGGTACCATGGTTATTTATATCCGTCTTTTTGATCGCGTGTTATTCCACTTTTTGTTTGGCGGTATGAGAATAATGCGTTGTTTTTTTGCCACGTTTTTTTTTTTTTACGGTGTTCACTGAAGGGGTTAACTAGTGATATAGTTTTATAGGTGGGGTCGTTACGGACGCGGCGATACTAAATATGTGTACTTTTATTGTGTGATTTTTTATTTAGATAAAGAAATGTATTTATGGGAATTTTTTTTTTTTTTTCCTTATTTAGGAATTTTTTTTTTATTTTTTTTTTACACATGTGGACATTTTTTTTTAACTTTTTTACTTTGTCCCAGGGGGGGACATCACAGATCGGTGATCTGACAGTGTGCACAGCACTCTGTCAGATCACCGATGTGACAGGCAAGGGCAAAGGCTTGCCGGCGCCTGCTATTAGGAACTCTCAGCAGGCGCCGGCAAGCTAGGTCAGTAAATGACCCGGAAGGAGTCCCGCGGCCATCTTGGATCCGGGGACTCCTTCCAGGTCACCGGAGCAGCGCGATCTCATCGTGTTGCTCCGGTGGGAGAGCGCAGGGAGCCCCCGTCCCTGCGCGATCCCCCTCTATGCCGCTGTGACTATTGACAGCGGCATCAGAGGGGTTAAATGCCCGCGATCGGCGATAGCGCTGATCGTGGGCATTGCTGCTGGGTGTCAGCTGTCATATACAGCTGACACCCGCACCCGATCACCGCGGCGCTCAGCGCGAGACCGCGGTGATCGATGCGACGTACTAGTACTGCTGCTGGCACAAATGCAGTGCCGGCAGCGCAGTACTAGTACGGCGCATGTCGCGAAGGGGTTAATAATTGTAAAATATTTTAAAAAATCAAAAATAATAATACAAAAATAAAGATTTATTCTATCTCTAAATAAATATTTTAATGAAAAAATTCTAAACAATAAAAGCAAACATATTTGGTATCGCCGCGTCCGCAACACTGTAATGCATTTCTGCCACGGAAACGCAATAAAAACACATGTGCGTGTTTAACGAGTGATTTTTTTTGCATATAATGCAAGTCTATGAGAAAAGTTTGCGCATAAAACTCAGTGACAAGTTTAGGATTTTAAGCAAGCACAACAGGTCACTTACCACTGAGTAAAGAAAAGCACAGTGGGCATGAGATTTCTATAAATCCTATACACTGGAACTGTTAGAAGCTACTTCTCTGATGCAGCATCAAAAGTTGCCCCAATACTTATCTTGGGCACACAGCTTTAAAGTCACTTAAAATTGGCAGACTTTTTACAGCACTCTTCCAGCAATTTTTTATTTATGGAGCTGGAGTGGTGCTAATAACATGAGATCCCAGTAACTAATATTATACTCAACATTTGCCGTCTTCAACTCTTCCCTCCACTGCTTCGGTCCACAACATCTTCTTGTTACCAATATTTCTGACTGACTGCAAGTCAAAAGTAATGATCACAAACTCTCACTGAAAGTTTATGAGACCCAAAACGAGGCTCTCATAGACTTGAATTTAAAAGTGACCTCCACCTCTCTCCAGCAAACACTTGACAGATCCAGCAGGTCACAAAGTGTTGGAGACTAACTACAGCGGCACAGGTAAAAGATGAAGATGACAGCTAGTAAGTATAAGACTAGGGGCAGGGAACATATACACTGCTGAAAAGAATAAAGGGAACACTAAAATACCATATCCTAGATATCACTGAATGAAATATTCCAGTTGCAAATCTTTATTCATTACATAGTGGAATGTGTTGAGAACAATAAAACATAAAAATAATCAATGTAAATCAAAATGAATATCCCATGGAGGTCTGGATTTGGTATGATACTCAAAATAAAAGTGGAAAATCAAATTACAGGCTGATCCAACTTCAGTGGAAATGCCTCAAGACAAGGAAATGATGTTCAGTTGTGTGTGTGTTGCCTCCATGTGCCTGCATGACCTCCCTACAATGCCTAGGCATGCTCCAGATGGTCTCCTGAGGGATCGCCTACCAGACCTGGACTAAAGCATCTGCCAACTCCTGGACAGTCTGTAGTGCAACATGAGATTGCTGGATGGTGCGAGACATAATGTCCCAGATGTGTTCAATCGGATTCAGGTCTGGGGAACGGGCAGGCCAGTCCATAGCTTCAATGCCTTCATCTTGTAGGAATTGCACACCAGCCACGTGAGATCTGGCATTGTCCTGCATTAGGAGGAACTCAGGGCCAACCGCACCAACATATGGTCTCACAAGGGGGTCTGAGGATCTCATCCCGGTACCTAATGGCAGTCAGGCTACCTCTGGCGAGCACATGGGTCAGAAATGCCACCACACACCATTACTGACCCACTGTCAAACCGGTCATGCTGAAGGATGTTGCAGGTAGCAGATCATTCTCCATGGCGTCGCCAGACTCTGTCACGTCTGTCACATGTGCTCAGTGTGAACCTGGTTTCATCTGTGAAGAGCACAGGGCGCCAGTGGCAAATTTTCCAATCCTGGTGCTCTGTGGCAAATGCCAATCGTCCTGCATGGTGCTGGGCTGTGAGCACACCCCCCATCTGTGGATGTCGGGCACTAAGACCATCCTCATGGAGTCGGTTTCTAACTGTTTGTGCAGACACATGCACATTTGTGGCCTACTGGAGGTCATTTTGCAGGGCTCTGGCAGTGCTCCTCCTGTTCCTCCTTGAACAAAGGCTGAGATAACGGTCCTGCTGCTGGGTTGCTGCTCTCCTACGGCCCCCTCCACATCTCCTGGTGTACTGGCCTGTCTCCTGGTAGCGCCTCCAGCCTTTGGACACTATGCTGACAGACACAGCAAACCTTTTTGCCACAGCTCGCATTCATGTGCCATACTGGATGAGCAGCACTACCTGAGCCACTTGTGTGGGTTGTGGAGTCCGTCTCATGCTACCATGAATGTGAAAGCACTATCAACATTCAAAAGTGACCAAAACGTCAGCCAGAAAGCATTGGTACTAAGATGTGGTCTGTGGTCCCCACCTGCAGAACCACTGCTTTATTGAGTGTGTCTTGGTAAATGCCAATAATTTCCATCTGTTTTCTATTCCATTTGCACAACAGCATGTGTAATTGATTGTGAAACAGTGTTGCTTCCTAAGTGAACAGTTTGATTTCACAGAAGTTTGATTTACTTAGAGTTATATTCTGTTGTTTAAGTATTCCCTTTATTTTTTGAGCATTGTGTATTAGTGGCATAATTCCAGTGCAATGACAAAAAGAACCCTGAAGTGGTAATTTAATATTCTAATTCATGCCTTGTGTAGAGGTGAGAGAATCTTGCTGACTATAAGAGCTTATCCTCTACAGGAGAGACAGGACCCTTCTGATCATAAAAGCTTACACATTACATAAATGAAAGAGAGGACCCCACTGATCATAACAGCTAACACTGAGGACTCCACACACTGTAAGAGCTATACTCCACTGGAAACCACTGATGACTGGTGGCCAAGGTACTGACCACCACTGTACAAGGTATGATAATTCCAAAGATGTCATAGCTACAGGTAATTATTTGGAAACCCACACGGCAAAGCAAAATTTTTTTGCAAACTGTGAATTGTATTTCAAAATCTATTAATTTGAAATCATAAATTTCCAAAAATGGTTCAAGTTTTATCGGTTTTACTACCAGAGTCTGATTTGAGTTTCATTAATTTATGTTGGATGAAAAAAAGCTTATGGAGGTTTCTCAAGCTTCTTACATCAAACAGTTCATGAAAAATGGATAGAATATGGTTAGCATCCAAGAGCTGTCTGTTTTTTTTTCATGAACCCATAGACTTGTTTTGACATGTGAACAGGTCCATCTAATATATAATTGCTTAGAATACTACTTCCTGCAATTTGTGCCAACTTCCGTGGCTTTGTCCGGAGCTATTGTCCGGAGCTATTGTCCGGAGCTATTGTCCGGAGCTAATGTCCGGAGATAAGTGACGTCACCAGTGTCCTACACACAGGCAGAGCACAGTGGCCCCAGGCAGAGCACAGGGGCCCCAGGCAGAACATGGGGCCCCAGGCAGAGCACAGGGGCCCCAGGCAGAGCACAGGGGCCCCAGGCAGCATATGGGGCCCCAGGCAGAGCACAGTGGCCCCAGGCAGAGCACACACCAAATCGGAGGCCGAGGGGCCCCGCCAACCAAATCGGAGGCCGAGGAGCCCCGCCCACCAAATCGAAGGCCGAGCGGCCCCGCCCACCAAAGCAGAGGCCGAGGGGCCCGGCCCCGCCCACCAAAGCGGAGGCCGAGGGGCCCCGACCACCACATCGGAGGCCGAGGGGCCCCGCCCACCAAATCGGAGGCCGAGGGGCCCCGCCCACCAAATCGGAGGCCGAGGGTCCCCGCCCACCAAATCGGAGGCCGAGGGTCCCCGCCCACCAAATCGGAGGCCGAGGGTCCCCGCCCACCAAATTGGAGGCCGAGGGTCCCCGCCCACCAAATCGGAGGCCGGGGGTCCCCGCCCACCAAATAGGAGGCCGAGGGTCCCCGCCCACCAAACCGGAGGCCGAGGGTCCCCGCCCACCAAATCGGAGGCCGAGGGTCCCCGCCCACCAAATCGGAGGCCGAGGGGCCCCGTCCACCAAATCGGAGGCCGACGGGCCCCACCCACCAAAGCGGAGGCCGAGGGTCCCCGCCCACCAAATCGGAGGCCGAGGGTCCCCGCCCACCAAATCGGAGGCCGAGGGTCCCCGCCCACCAAATTGGAGGCCGAGGGTCCCCGCCCACCAAATGGGAGGCCGAGGGGCCCCACCAACCAAATCGGAGGCCGAGGGGCCCCGCCCACCAAATCGGAGGCCGAGGGTCCCCGCCCACCAAATCGGAGGATAAGGGGCCCCGCCAACCAAATCGGAGGCCGAGGGGCCCCGCCCACCAAATCGGAGGCCGAGGGTCCCCGCCCACCAAATCGGAGGCCGAGAGTCCCCGCCCACCAAATCGGAGGATAAGGGGCCCCGCCAACCAAATCGGAGGCCGAGGGGCCCCGCCAACCAAATCGGAGGCCGAGGAGCCCCGCCCAACAAATCGAAGGCCGAGCGGCCCCGCCCACCAAAGCAGAGGCCGAGGGGCCCGGCCCCGCCCACCAAAGCAGAGGCCGAGGGGCACCGACCACCACGTCGGAGGCCGAGGGGCCCCGCCCACCAAATCGGAGCCGAGGGTCCCCGCCCACCAAATCGGAGGCCGAGGGTCCCCGCCCACCAAATTGGAGGCCGAGGGTCCCCGCCCACCAAATCGGAGGCCGGGGGTCCCCGCCCACCAAATCGGAGGCCGATGGGCCCCGCCCACCAAATCGGAGGCCGAGGGTCCCCGCCCACCAAATCGGAGGCCGAGGGTCCCCGCCCACCAAATTGGAGGCCGAGGGTCCCCGCCCACCAAATCGGAGGCCGGGGGTCCCCGCCCACCAAATCGGAGGCCGATGGGCACCGCACACCAAATCGGAGGCCGAGGGTCCCCGCCCTCCAAATCGGAGGCCGAGGGGCCCCGCCCACCACATCGGAGGCCGAGGGGCCCCGCCCACCAAATCGGAGGCCGAGGGTCCCCGCCCACCAAATCGGAGGCCGAGGGTCCCCGCCCACCAAATCGGAGGCCGAGGGTCCACACCATCCAAATCGGAGGCCGAGGGGCCCCATCCACCAAATCGGAGGCCGACGGGCCCCACCCACCAAAGCGGAGGCCGAGGGTCCCCGCCCACCAAATCGAAGGCCGAGGGTCCCCGCCCACCAAATCGGAGGCCGAGGGTCCCCGCCCACCAAATTGGAGGCCGAGGGTCCCCGCCCACCAAATGGGAGGCCGAGGGGCCCCACCAACCAAATCGGAGGCCGAGGGGCCCCGCCCACCAAATCGGAGGCCGAGGGTCCCCGCTCACCAAATCGGAGGCCGAGAGTCCCCGCCCACCAAATCGGAGGATAAGGGGCCCGCCAACCAAATCGGAGGCCGAGGGGCCCCGCCCACCAAATCGGAGGCCGAGGGTCCCCGCCCACCAAATCGGAGGCCGAGAGTCCCCGCCCACCAAATCGGAGGATAAGGGGCCCCGCCAACCAAATCGGAGGCCGAGGGGCCCCGCCAACCAAATCGGAGGCCGAGGAGCCCCGCCCAACAAATCGAAGGCCGAGCGGCCCCGCCCACCAAAGCAGAGGCCGAGGGGCCCGGCCCCGCCCACCAAAGCAGAGGCCGAGGGGCGCCGACCACCACGTCGGAGGCCGAGGGGCCCCGCCCACCAAATCGGAGGCCGAGGGTCCCCGCCCACCAAATCGGAGGCCGAGGGTCCCCGCCCACCAAATTGGAGGCCGACGGTCCCCGCCCACCAAATCGGAGGCCGGGGGTCCCCGCCCACCAAATCGGAGGCCGATGGGCCCCGCCCACCAAATCGGAGGCCGAGGGTCCCCGCCCACCAAATCGGAGGCCGAGGGTCCCCGCCCACCAAATCGGAGGCCGAGGGTACCCGCCCACCAAATCGGAGGCCGAGGGTCCACACCAACCAAATCGGAGGCCGAGGGGCCCCGCCCACCAAATCGAAGGCCGAGGGGCCCCGCCCACCAAATCGAAGGCCGAGGGGCCCCGCCCACCAAAGCGAAGTCCGAGGGTCCCCGCACACCAAATCGGAGGCAGAGGGACCCCGCCCACCAAATCGGAGGCCGAGGGGCCCCGCCCACCACAGCGGAGGCCGAGGGTCCCCGACCATCAAATCGGAGGCCGAGGGTCCCTGCCCACCAAATCGGAGGCCGAGGGTCCCCGCCCACCAAATCGGAGGCCGAGGGTCCCCACCCACCAAATCAGAGGCCGAGAGTCCCCGCCCACCAAATCGGAGGCCAAGGGACCCCGCCAACCAAATCGGAGGCCGAGGGGCCCCGCCAACCAAATCGGAGGCCGAGGAGCCCCGCCCACCAAAACGAAGGCCGAGTGGCCCCGCCCACCAAAGCGGAGGCCGAGGGGCCCGGCCCCGCCCACCAAAGCGGAGGCCGAGGGTCCCTACCCACCAAATCAGAGGCCGAGAGTCCCCGCCAACCAAATCGGAGGCCAAGGGACCCCGCCAACCAAATCGGAGGCCGAGGGGCCCCGCCAACCAAATCGGAGGCCGAGGAGCCCCGCCCACCAAAACGAAGGCCGAGCGGCCCCGCCCACCAAAGCGGAGGCCGAGGGGCCCCGCCCACCAAATCGGAGGCCGAGGGGCCCCGCCCACCAAATCGGAGGCCGAGGGTCCCCGCCCACCAAATCGGAGGCCAAGGGGCCCCACCAACCAAATTGGAGGCCGAGGGGCCCCGCCCACCAAATCGAAGGCCGAGGGTCCCTGCCCACCAAATCGGAGGCCGAGGGGCCCCGCCAACCAAATTGGAGGCCGAGGGTCCCCGCCCACCAAATCGGAGGCCGAGGGGCCCCGCCAACCAGATCGGAGGCCGAGGGGCCCCTCCCACCAAATCGGAGGCCGAGGGTCCCTGCTCACCAAATCGGAGGCCGAGGGTCCCTGCCCACCAAATCGGAGGCCGAGGGGCCCCGCCAACCAAATTGGAGGCCGAGGGTCCCCGCCCACCAAATCGGAGTCCGAGGGGCCCCGCCAACCAGATCGGAGGCCGAGGGGCCCCTCCCACCAAATCGGAGGCCGAGGGTCCCTGCTCACCAAATCGGAGGCCGAGGGGCCCCGCCAACCAAATCGGAGGCCGAGGGTCCCCGCCCACCAAATCGGAGGCCGAGGGTCCCCGCCCACCAAATCGGAGTCCGAGGGGCCCCGCCAACCAGATCGGAGGCCGAGGGGCCCCGCCCACCAAATCGGAGGCCGAGGGTCCCTGCTCACCAAATCGGAGGCCGAGGGGCCCCGCCAACCAAATCGGAGGCCGAGGGTCCCCACCCACCAAATCGGAGGTCGAGGCTCCCCGCCCACCAAATCGGAGGCCGAGGGTCCCCGCCCACCAAATCGGAGGCCGAGGGTCCCCGCCCACCAAATCGGAGGCCGAGGGCCCCCGCCCACCAAATCGGAGGCCGAGGGTCCACACCAACCAAATCGGAGGCCGAGGGGCCCCGAACACCAAATCGGAGGCCGAGGGGCCCCGCCCACCAAAGCGGAGGCCGAGGGTCCCCGCACACCAAATCGGAGGCAGAGGGACCCCGCCCACCAAATCGGAGGCCGAGGGGCCCCGCCCACCAAAGCAGAGGCCGAGGGTCCCCGACCACCAAATCGGAGGCCAAGGGTCCCTGCCCACCGAATCGGAGGCCGAGGGTCCCCGCTTACCAAATCGGAGGCAGAGGGTCCCCACCCACCAAATCGGAGGCCGAGGGGCCCCGTCAACCAAATCGGAGGCCGAGGGGCCCCGCCCACCAAATCGGAGGCCGAGGAGCCCCGCCCACCAAATCGAAGGCCGAGCGGCCCCGCCCACCAAAGCGGAGGCCGAGGGGCCCGGCCCCGCCCACCAAAGCGGAGGCCGAGGGGCCCCACCCACCACATCAGAGGCCGAGGGTCCCTGCCCACCAAATCGGAGGCCGAGGGTCGCCGCCCACCAAATCGGAGGCCGAGGGTCCCCGCCCACCAAATCGGAGGCCGAGGGTCCCCGCCCACCAAATCGGAGGCCGAGGGTCCCCGCCCACCAAATTGGAGGCCGAGGGTCCCCGCCCACCAAATAGGAGGCCGAGGGTCCCCGCCCACCAAATCGAAGGCCGAGTGGCCCCGCCCACCAAAGCGGAGGCAGAGGGACCCCGCCCACCAAATCAGAGGCCGTGGGGCCCCGCCAACCAAAGCGGAGGCCGAGGGTCCCCGCCCACCAAATCGGAGGCAGAGGGACCCCGCCCACCAAATCGGAGGCCGAGGGGCCCCGCCAACCAAAGCGGAGGTCGAGGGTCCCCGCCCACCAAATCGGAGGCCGAGGGTCCCCGCCCACCAAATCGGAGGCCGGTCCCCGCCCACCAAATCGGAGGCCGAGGGTCCCCACCCACCAAATCGGAGGACGAGGGGCCCCGCCAACCAAATCGGAGGCCGAGGGGCCCCGCCAACCAAATCGGAGGCCGAGGAGCCCCGCCCAACAAATCGAAGGCCGAGCGGCCCCGCCCACCAAAGCAGAGGCCGAGGGGCCCGGCTCCGCCCACCAAAGCAGAGGCCGAGGGGCGCCGACCACCACGTCGGAGGCCGAGGGGCCCCGCCCACCAAATCGGAGGCCGAGGGTCCCCGCCCACCAAATCGGAGGCCGAGGGTCCCCGCCCACCAAATTGGAGGCCGAGGGTCCCCGCCCACCAAATCGGAGGCCGGGGGTCCCCGCCCACCAAATCGGAGGCCGAGGGTCCCCGCCCTCCAAATCGGAGGCCGAGGGGCCCCGCCCACCACATCGGAGGCCGAGGGGCCCCGCCCACCAAATCGGAGGCCGAGGGTCCCCGCCCTCCAAATCGGAGGCCGAGGGTCCCCGCCCACCAAATCGGAGGCCGAGGGTCCACACCATCCAAATCGGAGGCCGAGGGGCCCCATCCACCAAATCGGAGGCCGACGGGCCCCACCCACCAAAGCGGAGGCCGAGGGTCCCCGCCCACCAAATCGAAGGCCGAGGGTCCCCGCCCACCAAATCGGAGGCCGAGGGTCCCCGCCCACCAAATTGGAGGCCGAGGGTCCCCGCCCACCAAATGGGAGGCCGAGGGGCCCCACCAACCAAATCGGAGGCCGAGGGGCCCCGCCCACCAAATCGGAGGCCGAGGGTCCCCGCTCACCAAATCGGAGGCCGAGAGTCCCCGACCACCAAATCGGAGGATAAGGGGCCCGCCAACCAAATCGGAGGCCGAGGGGCCCCGCCCACCAAATCGGAGGCCGAGGGTCCCCGCCCACCAAATCAGAGGCCGAGAGTCCCCGCCCACCAAATCGGAGGATAAGGGGCCCCGCCAACCAAATCGGAGGCCGAGGGGCCCCGCCAACCAAATCGGAGGCCGAGGAGCCCCGCCCAACAAATCGAAGGCCGAGCGGCCCCGCCCACCAAAGCAGAGGCCGAGGGGCCCGGCCCCGCCCACCAAAGCAGAGGCCGAGGGGCGCCGACCACCACGTCGGAGGCCGAGGGGCCCCGCCCACCAAATCGGAGGCCGAGGGTCCCCGCCCACCAAATCGGAGGCCGAGGGTCCCCGCCCACCAAATTGGAGGCCGACGGTCCCCGCCCACCAAATCGGAGGCCGGGGGTCCCCGCCCACCAAATCGGAGGCCGATGGGCCCCGCCCACCAAATCGGAGGCCGAGGGTCCCCGCCCACCAAATCGGAGGCCGAGGGTCCCCGCCCACCAAATTGGAGGCCGAGGGTCCCCGCCCACCAAATCGGAGGCCGGGGGTCCACACCAACCAAATCGGAGGCCGAGGGGCCCCGCCCACCAAATCGAAGGCCGAGGGGCCCCGCCCTCCAAATCGGAGGCCGAGGGGCCCCGCCCACCACATCGGAGGCCGAGGGGCCCCGCCCACCAAATCGGAGGCCGAGGGTCCCCGCCCACCAAATCGGAGGCCGAGGGTCCCCGCCCACCAAATCGGAGGCCGAGGGTCCACACCATCCAAATCGGAGGCCGAGGGGCCCCATCCACCAAATCGGAGGCCGACGGGCCCCACCCACCAAAGCGGAGGCCGAGGGTCCCCGCCCACCAAATCGAAGGCCGAGGGTCCCCGCCCACCAAATCGGAGGCCGAGGGTCCCCGCCCACCAAATTGGAGGCCGAGGGTCCCCGCCCACCAAATGGGAGGCCGAGGGGCCCCACCAACCAAATCGGAGGCCGAGGGGCCCCGCCCACCAAATCGGAGGCCGAGGGTCCCCGCTCACCAAATCGGAGGCCGAGAGTCCCCGCCCACCAAATCGGAGGATAAGGGGCCCGCCAACCAAATCGGAGGCCGAGGGGCCCCGCCCACCAAATCGGAGGCCGAGGGTCCCCGCCCACCAAATCGGAGGCCGAGAGTCCCCGCCCACCAAATCGGAGGATAAGGGGCCCCGCCAACCAAATCGGAGGCCGAGGGGCCCCGCCAACCAAATCGGAGGCCGAGGAGCCCCGCCCAACAAATCGAAGGCCGAGCGGCCCCGCCCACCAAAGCAGAGGCCGAGGGGCCCGGCCCCGCCCACCAAAGCAGAGGCCGAGGGGCGCCGACCACCACGTCGGAGGCCGAGGGGCCCCGCCCACCAAATCGGAGGCCGAGGGTCCCCGCCCACCAAATCGGAGGCCGAGGGTCCCCGCCCACCAAATTGGAGGCCGACGGTCCCCGCCCACCAAATCGGAGGCCGGGGGTCCCCGCCCACCAAATCGGAGGCCGATGGGCCCCGCCCACCAAATCGGAGGCCGAGGGTCCCCGCCCACCAAATCGGAGGCCGAGGGTCCCCGCCCACCAAATCGGAGGCCGAGGGTACCCGCCCACCAAATCGGAGGCCGAGGGTCCACACCAACCAAATCGGAGGCCGAGGGGCCCCGCCCACCAAATCGAAGGCCGAGGGGCCCCGCCCACCAAATCGAAGGCCGAGGGGCCCCGCCCACCAAAGCGAAGTCCGAGGGTCCCCGCACACCAAATCGGAGGCAGAGGGACCCCGCCCACCAAATCAGAGGCCGAGGGGCCCCGCCCACCACAGCGGAGGCCGAGGGTCCCCGACCATCAAATCGGAGGCCGAGGGTCCCTGCCCACCAAATCGGAGGCCGAGGGTCCCCGCCCACCAAATCGGAGGCCGAGGGTCCCCACCCACCAAATCAGAGGCCGAGAGTCCCCGCCCACCAAATCGGAGGCCAAGGGACCCCGCCAACCAAATCGGAGGCCGAGGGGCCCCGCCAACCAAATCGGAGGCCGAGGAGCCCCGCCCACCAAAACGAAGGCCGAGTGGCCCCGCCCACCAAAGCGGAGGCCGAGGGGCCCGGCCCCGCCCACCAAAGCGGAGGCCGAGGGTCCCTACCCACCAAATCAGAGGCCGAGAGTCCCCGCCAACCAAATCGGAGGCCAAGGGACCCCGCCAACCAAATCGGAGGCCGAGGGGCCCCGCCAACCAAATCGGAGGCCGAGGAGCCCCGCCCACCAAAACGAAGGCCGAGCGGCCCCGCCCACCAAAGCGGAGGCCGAGGGGCCCCGCCCACCAAATCGGAGGCCGAGGGGCCCCGCCCACCAAATCGGAGGCCGAGGGTCCCCGCCCACCAAATCGGAGGCCAAGGGGCCCCACCAACCAAATTGGAGGCCGAGGGGCCCCGCCCACCAAATCGAAGGCCGAGGGTCCCTGCCCACCAAATCGGAGGCCGAGGGGCCCCGCCAACCAAATTGGAGGCCGAGGGTCCCCGCCCACCAAATCGGAGGCCGAGGGGCCCCGCCAACCAGATCGGAGGCCGAGGGGCCCCTCCCACCAAATCGGAGGCCGAGGGTCCCTGCTCACCAAATCGGAGGCCGAGGGTCCCTGCCCACCAAATCGGAGGCCGAGGGGCCCCGCCAACCAAATTGGAGGCCGAGGGTCCCCGCCCACCAAATCGGAGTCCGAGGGGCCCCGCCAACCAGATCGGAGGCCGAGGGGCCCCTCCCACCAAATCGGAGGCCGAGGGTCCCTGCTCACCAAATCGGAGGCCGAGGGGCCCCGCCAACCAAATCGGAGGCCGAGGGTCCCCGCCCACCAAATCGGAGGCCGAGGGTCCCCGCCCACCAAATCGGAGTCCGAGGGGCCCCGCCAACCAGATCGGAGGCCGAGGGGCCCCGCCCACCAAATCGGAGGCCGAGGGTCCCTGCTCACCAAATCGGAGGCCGAGGGGCCCCGCCAACCAAATCGGAGGCCGAGGGTCCCCACCCACCAAATCGGAGGTCGAGGCTCCCCGCCCACCAAATCGGAGGCCGAGGGTCCCCGCCCACCAAATCGGAGGCCGAGGGTCCCCGCCCACCAAATCGGAGGCCGAGGGCCCCCGCCCACCAAATCGGAGGCCGAGGGTCCACACCAACCAAATCGGAGGCCGAGGGGCCCCGCCCACCAAATCGGAGGCCGAGGGGCCCCGCCCACCAAAGCGGAGGCCGAGGGTCCCCGCACACCAAATCGGAGGCAGAGGGACCCCGCCCACCAAATCGGAGGCCGAGGGGCCCCGCCCACCAAAGCAGAGGCCGAGGGTCCCCGACCACCAAATCGGAGGCCAAGGGTCCCTGCCCACCGAATCGGAGGCCGAGGGTCCCCGCTTACCAAATCGGAGGCAGAGGGTCCCCACCCACCAAATCGGAGGCCGAGGGGCCCCGTCAACCAAATCGGAGGCCGAGGGGCCCCGCCCACCAAATCGGAGGCCGAGGAGCCCCGCCCACCAAATCGAAGGCCGAGCGGCCCCGCCCACCAAAGCGGAGGCCGAGGGGCCCGGCCCCGCCCACCAAAGCGGAGGCCGAGGGGCCCCACCCACCACATCAGAGGCCGAGGGTCCCTGCCCACCAAATCGGAGGCCGAGGGTCGCCGCCCACCAAATCGGAGGCCGAGGGTCCCCGCCCACCAAATCGGAGGCCGAGGGTCCCCGCCCACCAAATCGGAGGCCGAGGGTCCCCGCCCACCAAATTGGAGGCCGAGGGTCCCCGCCCACCAAATAGGAGGCCGAGGGTCCCCGCCCACCAAATCGAAGGCCGAGTGGCCCCGCCCACCAAAGCGGAGGCAGAGGGACCCCGCCCACCAAATCAGAGGCCGTGGGGCCCCGCCAACCAAAGCGGAGGCCGAGGGTCCCCGCCCACCAAATCGGAGGCAGAGGGACCCCGCCCACCAAATCGGAGGCCGAGGGGCCCCGCCAACCAAAGCGGAGGTCGAGGGTCCCCGCCCACCAAATCGGAGGCCGAGGGTCCCCGCCCACCAAATCGGAGGCCGGTCCCCGCCCACCAAATCGGAGGCCGAGGGTCCCCACCCACCAAATCGGAGGACGAGGGGCCCCGCCAACCAAATCTGAGGCCGAGGGGCCCCGCCAACCAAATCGGAGGCCGAGGAGCCCCGCCCAACAAATCGAAGGCCGAGCGGCCCCGCCCACCAAAGCAGAGGCCGAGGGGCCCGGCTCCGCCCACCAAAGCAGAGGCCGAGGGGCGCCGACCACCACGTCGGAGGCCGAGGGGCCCCGCCCACCAAATCGGAGGCCGAGGGTCCCCGCCCACCAAATCGGAGGCCGAGGGTCCCCGCCCACCAAATTGGAGGCCGAGGGTCCCCGCCCACCAAATCGGAGGCCGGGGGTCCCCGCCCACCAAATCGGAGGCCGAGGGTCCCCGCCCTCCAAATCGGAGGCCGAGGGGCCCCGCCCACCACATCGGAGGCCGAGGGGCCCCGCCCACCAAATCGGAGGCCGAGGGTCCCCGCCCACCAAATCGGAGGCCGAGGGTCCCCGCCCACCAAATCGGAGGCCGAGGGTCCACACCATCCAAATCGGAGGCCGAGGGGCCCCATCCACCAAATCGGAGGCCGACGGGCCCCACCCACCAAAGCGGAGGCCGAGGGTCCCCGCCCACCAAATCGAAGGCCGAGGGTCCCCGCCCACCAAATCGGAGGCCGAGGGTCCCCGCCCACCAAATTGGAGGCCGAGGGTCCCCGCCCACCAAATGGGAGGCCGAGGGGCCCCACCAACCAAATCGGAGGCCGAGGGGCCCCGCCCACCAAATCGGAGGCCGAGGGTCCCCGCTCACCAAATCGGAGGCCGAGAGTCCCCGACCACCAAATCGGAGGATAAGGGGCCCGCCAACCAAATCGGAGGCCGAGGGGCCCCGCCCACCAAATCGGAGGCCGAGGGTCCCCGCCCACCAAATCGGAGGCCGAGAGTCCCCGCCCACCAAATCGGAGGATAAGGGGCCCCGCCAACCAAATCGGAGGCCGAGGGGCCCCGCCAACCAAATCGGAGGCCGAGGAGCCCCGCCCAACAAATCGAAGGCCGAGCGGCCCCGCCCACCAAAGCAGAGGCCGAGGGGCCCGGCCCCGCCCACCAAAGCAGAGGCCGAGGGGCGCCGACCACCACGTCGGAGGCCGAGGGGCCCCGCCCACCAAATCGGAGGCCGAGGGTCCCCGCCCACCAAATCGGAGGCCGAGGGTCCCCGCCCACCAAATTGGAGGCCGACGGTCCCCGCCCACCAAATCGGAGGCCGGGGGTCCCCGCCCACCAAATCGGAGGCCGATGGGCCCCGCCCACCAAATCGGAGGCCGAGGGTCCCCGCCCACCAAATCGGAGGCCGAGGGTCCCCGCCCACCAAATCGGAGGCCGAGGGTACCCGCCCACCAAATCGGAGGCCGAGGGTCCACACCAACCAAATCGGAGGCCGAGGGGCCCCGCCCACCAAATCGAAGGCCGAGGGGCCCCGCCCACCAAATCGAAGGCCGAGGGGCCCCGCCCACCAAAGCGAAGTCCGAGGGTCCCCGCACACCAAATCGGAGGCAGAGGGACCCCGCCCACCAAATCGGAGGCCGAGGGGCCCCGCCCACCACAGCGGAGGCCGAGGGTCCCCGACCATCAAATCGGAGGCCGAGGGTCCCTGCCCACCAAATCGGAGGCCGAGGGTCCCCGCCCACCAAATCGGAGGCCGAGGGTCCCCACCCACCAAATCAGAGGCCGAGAGTCCCCGCCCACCAAATCGGAGGCCAAGGGACCCCGCCAACCAAATCGGAGGCCGAGGGGCCCCGCCAACCAAATCGGAGGCCGAGGAGCCCCGCCCACCAAAACGAAGGCCGAGTGGCCCCGCCCACCAAAGCGGAGGCCGAGGGGCCCGGCCCCGCCCACCAAAGCGGAGGCCGAGGGTCCCTACCCACCAAATCAGAGGCCGAGAGTCCCCGCCAACCAAATCGGAGGCCAAGGGACCCCGCCAACCAAATCGGAGGCCGAGGGGCCCCGCCAACCAAATCGGAGGCCGAGGAGCCCCGCCCACCAAAACGAAGGCCGAGCGGCCCCGCCCACCAAAGCGGAGGCCGAGGGGCCCCGCCCACCAAATCGGAGGCCGAGGGGCCCCGCCCACCAAATCGGAGGCCGAGGGTCCCCGCCCACCAAATCGGAGGCCAAGGGGCCCCACCAACCAAATTGGAGGCCGAGGGGCCCCGCCCACCAAATCGGAGGCCGAGGGTCCCTGCCCACCAAATCGGAGGCCGAGGGGCCCCGCCAACCAAATTGGAGGCCGAGGGTCCCCGCCCACCAAATCGGAGGCCGAGGGGCCCCGCCAACCAGATCGGAGGCCGAGGGGCCCCTCCCACCAAATCGGAGGCCGAGGGTCCCTGCTCACCAAATCGGAGGCCGAGGGTCCCTGCCCACCAAATCGGAGGCCGAGGGGCCCCGCCAACCAAATTGGAGGCCGAGGGTCCCCGCCCACCAAATCGGAGTCCGAGGGGCCCCGCCAACCAGATCGGAGGCCGAGGGGCCCCTCCCACCAAATCGGAGGCCGAGGGTCCCTGCTCACCAAATCGGAGGCCGAGGGGCCCCGCCAACCAAATCGGAGGCCGAGGGTCCCCGCCCACCAAATCGGAGGCCGAGGGTCCCCGCCCACCAAATCGGAGTCCGAGGGGCCCCGCCAACCAGATCGGAGGCCGAGGGGCCCCGCCCACCAAATCGGAGGCCGAGGGTCCCTGCTCACCAAATCGGAGGCCGAGGGGCCCCGCCAACCAAATCGGAGGCCGAGGGTCCCCACCCACCAAATCGGAGGTCGAGGCTCCCCGCCCACCAAATCGGAGGCCGAGGGTCCCTGCCCACCAAATCGGAGGCCGAGGGTCCCCGCCCACCAAATCGGAGGCCGAGGGCCCCCGCCCACCAAATCGGAGGCCGAGGGTCCACACCAACCAAATCGGAGGCCGAGGGGCCCCGCCCACCAAATCGGAGGCCGAGGGGCCCCGCCCACCAAAGCGGAGGCCGAGGGTCCCCGCACACCAAATCGGAGGCAGAGGGACCCCGCCCACCAAATCGGAGGCCGAGGGGCCCCGCCCACCAAAGCAGAGGCCGAGGGTCCCCGACCACCAAATCGGAGGCCAAGGGTCCCTGCCCACCGAATCGGAGGCCGAGGGTCCCCGCTTACCAAATCGGAGGCAGAGGGTCCCCACCCACCAAATCGGAGGCCGAGGGGCCCCGTCAACCAAATCGGAGGCCGAGGGGCCCCGCCCACCAAATCGGAGGCCGAGGAGCCCCGCCCACCAAATCGAAGGCCGAGCGGCCCCGCCCACCAAAGCGGAGGCCGAGGGGCCCGGCCCCGCCCACCAAAGCGGAGGCCGAGGGGCCCCACCCACCACATCAGAGGCCGAGGGTCCCTGCCCACCAAATCGGAGGCCGAGGGTCGCCGCCCACCAAATCGGAGGCCGAGGGTCCCCGCCCACCAAATCGGAGGCCGAGGGTCCCCGCCCACCAAATCGGAGGCCGAGGGTCCCCGCCCACCAAATTGGAGGCCGAGGGTCCCCGCCCACCAAATAGGAGGCCGAGGGTCCCCGCCCACCAAATCGAAGGCCGAGTGGCCCCGCCCACCAAAGCGGAGGCAGAGGGACCCCGCCCACCAAATCAGAGGCCGTGGGGCCCCGCCAACCAAAGCGGAGGCCGAGGGTCCCCGCCCACCAAATCGGAGGCAGAGGGACCCCGCCCACCAAATCGGAGGCCGAGGGGCCCCGCCAACCAAAGCGGAGGTCGAGGGTCCCCGCCCACCAAATCGGAGGCCGAGGGTCCCCGCCCACCAAATCGGAGGCCGGTCCCCGCCCACCAAATCGGAGGCCGAGGGTCCCCACCCACCAAATCGGAGGACGAGGGGCCCCGCCAACCAAATCGGAGGCCGAGGGGCCCCGCCAACCAAATCGGAGGCCGAGGAGCCCCGCCCAACAAATCGAAGGCCGAGCGGCCCCGCCCACCAAAGCAGAGGCCGAGGGGCCCGGCTCCGCCCACCAAAGCAGAGGCCGAGGGGCGCCGACCACCACGTCGGAGGCCGAGGGGCCCCGCCCACCAAATCGGAGGCCGAGGGTCCCCGCCCACCAAATCGGAGGCCGAGGGTCCCCGCCCACCAAATTGGAGGCCGAGGGTCCCCGCCCACCAAATCGGAGGCCGGGGGTCCCCGCCCACCAAATCGGAGGCCGATGGGCCCCGCCCACCAAATCGGAGGCCGAGGGTCCCCGCCCACCAAATCGGAGGCCGAGGGTCCCCGCCCACCAAATCGGAGGCCGAGGGTACCCGCCCACCAAATTGGAGGCCGAGGGTCCACACCAACCAAATCGGAGGCCGAGGGGCCCCGCCCACCAAATCGAAGGCCGAGGGGCCCCGCCCACCAAATCGAAGACCGAGGGGCCCCACCCACCAAAGCGGAGGCCGAGGGTCCCCGCACACCAAATCGGAGGCAGAGGGACCCCGCCCACCAAATCGGAGGCCGAGGGGCCCCGCCCACCACAGCGGAGGCCGAGGGTCCCCGACCATCAAATCGGAGGCCGAGGGTCCCTGCCCACCAAATCGGAGGCCGAGGGTCCCCGCCCACCAAATCGGAGGCCGAGGGTCCCCGCCCACCAAATCAGAGGCCGAGAGTCCCCGCCCACCAAATCGGAGGCCAAGGGACCCCGCCAACCAAATCGGAGGCTGAGGGGCCCCGCCAACCAAATCGGAGGCCGAGGAGCCCCGCCCACCAAAACGAAGGCCGAGCGGCCCCGCCCACCAAAGCGCAGGCCGAGGGGCCCGGCCCCGCCCACCAAAGCGGAGGCCGAGGGGCCCCGCCCACCACATCGGAGGCCGAGGGGCCCCGCCCACCACATCGGAGGCCGAGGGTCCCCGCCCACCAAATCGGAGGCCGAGGGTCCCCGCCCACCAAATCGGAGGCCGAGGGTCCCCGCCCACCAAATCGGAGGCCGAGGGTCCCCGCCCACCAAATCGGAGGCCGAGGGTCCCCGCCCACCAAATCGGAGGCCGAGGGTCCCCGCCCACCAAATCGGAGGCCGAGGGGCCCCACCAACCAAATTGGAGGCCGAGGGGCCCCGCCCACCAAATCGGAGGCCGAGGGTCCCTGCCCACCAAATCGGAGGCCGAGGGGCCCCGCCAACCAAATCGGAGGCCGAGGGTCCCCGCCCACCAAATCGGAGGCCGAGGGTCCCCGCCCACCAAATCGGAGGCCGAGGGTCCCCGCCCACCAAATCGGAGGCCGAGGGTCCCCGCCTACCAAATCGGAGGCCGAGGGTCCCCGCCCACCAAATCGGAGGCCAAGGGGCCCCACCAACCAAATTGGAGGCCGAGGGGCCCCGCCCACCAAATCGGAGGCCGAGGGTCCCCGCCCACCAAATCGGAGGCCGAGGGTCCCCGCCCACCAAATCGGAGGCCGAGGGTCCCCGCCCACCAAATCGGAGGCCGAGGGTCCCCGCCCACCAAATCGGAGGCCAAGGGGCCCCACCAACCAAATCGGAGGCCGAGGGGCCCCGCCCACCAAATCGGAGGCCGATGGTCCCTGCCCACCAAATCGGAGGCCGAGGGGCCCCGCCCACCAAATCGGAGGCCGAGGGTCCCTGCCCACCAAATCGGAGGCCGAGGGGCCCCGCCAACCAAATTGGAGGCCGAGGGTCCCCGCCCACCAAATCGGAGGCCGAGGGGCCCCGCCAACCAGATCGGAGGCCGAGGGGCCCCGCCCACCAAATCGGAGGCCGAGGGTCCCCGCCCACCAAATCGGAGGCCGAGGGGCCCCGCCCACCAAATCGGAGGCCGAGGGTCCCCACCAACCAAATTGGAGGCCGAGGGGCCCCGCCCACCAAATCGGAGGCCGAGGGTTCCTGCCCACCAAATCGGAGGCCGAGGGGCCCCGCCCACCAAATCGGAGGCCGAGGGTCCCTGCCCACCAAATCGGAGGCCGAGGGGCCCCGCCAACCAAATTGGAGGCCGAGGGTCCCCGCCCACCAAATCGGAGGCCGAGGGGCCCCGCCAACCAGATCGGAGGCCGAGGGGCCCCGCCCACCAAATCGGAGGCCGAGGGGCCCCGCCCACCAAATCGGAGGCCAAGGGGCCCCACCAACCAAATTGGAGGCCGAGGGTCCCCGCCCACCAAATCGGAGGCCGAGGGTCCCTGCCCACCAAATCGGAGGCCGAGGGGCCCCGCCCACCAAATCGGAGGCCGAGGGTCCCTGCCCACCAAATCGGAGGCCGAGGGGCCCCGCCAACCAAATTGGAGGCCGAGGGTCCCCGCCCACCAAATCGGAGGCCGAGGGGCCCCGCCAACCAGATCGGAGGCCGAGGGGCCCCGCCCACCAAATCGGAGGCCGAGGGTCCCTGCTCACCAAATCGGAGGCCGAGGGGCCCCGCCAACCAAATCGGAGGCCGAGGGTCCCCGCCCACCAAATCGGAGGCCGAGGGTCCCCGCCCACCAAATCGGAGGCCGAGGGTCCCCGCCCACCAAATCGGAGGCCGAGGGTCCCCGCCCACCAAATCGGAGGCCGAGGGTCCCCGCCCACCAAATCGGAGGCCAAGGGGCCCCGCCAACCAAATTGGAGGCCGAGGGGCCCCGCCCACCAAATCGGAGGCCGAGGGGCCCCGCCAACCAAATCGGAGGCCGAGGGTCCCCGACCACCAAATCGGAGGCCGAGGGTCCCTGCCCACCAAATCGGAGGCCAAGGGGCCCCGCCCACCACATCGGAGGCCGATGGGCCCCACCCACCACATCGGAGGCCGAGGGTCCCCGCCCACCAAATCGGAGGCCGAGGGTCCCCGCCCACCAAATCGGAGGCCGAGGGTCCCCGCCCACCAAATCGGAGGCCGAGGGTCCACACCAACCAAATCGGAGGCCGAGGGGCCCCGCCCACCAAATCGAAGGCCGAGGGGCCCCACCCACCAAAGCGGAGGCCGAGGGTCCCGCACACCAAATCGGAGGCAGAGGGACCCCGCCCACCAAATCGGAGGCCGAGGGACCTCGCCCACCAAATCGGAGTTCGAGGGGCCCCGCCCACCAAAGCGGAGGCCGAGGGTCCCCGACCACCAAATCGGAGGCCGAGGGTCCCCGCCCACCGAATCGGAGGCCGAGGGTCCCCGCCCACCAAATCGGAGGCCGAGGGTCCCCGCCCACCCAATCGGAGGCCGAGAGTCCCCGCCCACCAAATCGGAGGCCGAGGGGCCCCGCCAACCAAATCGGAGGCCGAGGGGCCCCGCCAACCAAATCGGAGGCCGAGGAGCCCCGCCCACCAAATCGAAGGCCGAGCGGCCCCGCCAACCAAATCGGAGGCCGAGGGTCCCCGCCCACCAAATCGGAGGCCGAGGGTCCCCGCCCACCAAATCGGAGGCTGAGGGTCCCCGCCCACCAAATTGGAGGCCGAGGGTCCACCAAAGCGGAGGCCGAGGGTCCCCGCCCACCAAATCGGAGGCAGAGGGACCCCGCCCACCAAATCGGAGGCCGAGGGGCCCCGCCAACCAAAGCGGAGGCCGAGGGTCCCCGCCCACCAAATCGGAGGTCGAGGGTCCCCGCCCACCAAATCGGAGGCCGAGGGTCCCCGCCCACCAAATCGGAGGCCGGTCCCCGCCCACCAAATCGGAGGCCGAGGGTCCCCACCCACCAAATCGGAGGACGAGGGGCCCCACCAACCAAATCGGAGGCTGAGGAGCCCCGCCCACCAAAAGTAAGTGCGGCCCCAAAAGTAAGTGCGCCCCCGGGTGCAAAAGTAAGTGCGCCCCCGGGTGCAAAAGTAAGTGCGCCCCCGGGTGCAAAAGTAAGTGCGCCCCCGGGTGCAAAAGTAAGTGCGCCCCCGGGTGCAAAAGTAAGTGCGCCCCCGGGTGCAAAAGTAAGTGAGCCCCCGCGTGCAAAAGTAAGCGCGCCCCCGGCCCCGGGTGCAAAAGTAAGCGCGCCCCCCAGTCCCGTGTGTGAAAAGTGCTGCTGTAAAGCTGGTAGCGCTGTTCAAGCACCATGTATTTCCTTCAGGAAATGCCCATCTAATATATAATTGCCTAGAATACTACTTCCTGCAATTTGTGCCAACTTCCGTGGCTTTGTCCGGAGCTAATGTCCGGAGATAATGTCCGGAGCTAATGTCCGGAGCTAATGTCCGGAGATAAGTGACGTCACCAGTGTCCTACACCCAGGCAGAGCACAGGGGCCCCAGGCAGCATATGGGGCCCCAGGCAGAGCACAGTGGCCCCAGGCAGAGCACAGGGGCCCCAGGCAGCATATGGGGCCCCAGGCAGAGCACAGTGGTCCCAGGCAGAGCACAGGGGCCCCAGGCAGCCTATGGGGCCCCAGGCAGAGCACAGGGGCCACAGGCAGCATATGGGGCCCCAGGCAGAGCACAGTGGTCCCAGGCAGAGCACAGGGGCCCCAGGCAGCATATGGGGCCCCAGGCAGAGCACAGGGGCCACAGGCAGCATATGGGGCCCCAGGCAGAGCACAGTGGCCCCAGGCAGAGCACAGGGGCCCCAGGCAGAACATGGGGCCCCAGGCAGAGCACAGGGGCCCCAGGCAGAGCACAGGGGCCCCAGGCAGCATATGGGGCCCCAGGCAGAGCACAGGGGCCCCAGGCAGAGCACAGGGGCCCCAGGCAGCATATGGGGCCCCAGGCAGAGCACAGTGGCCCCAGGCAGAGCACAGGGGCCCCAGGCAGAACATGGGGCCCCAGGCAGAGCACAGGGTCCCCAGGCAGAGCACAGGGGCCCCAAGCAGCATATGGGGCCCCAGGCAGAGCACAGGGGCCCCAGGCAGCATATGGGGCCCCAGGCAGAGCACAGTGGCCCCAGGCAGCATATGGGGCCCCAGGCAGAGCACAGTGGCCCCAGGCAGAGCACAGGGGCCCCAGGCAGCATATGGGGCCCCAGGCAGAGCACAGTGGCCCCAGGCAGCATATGGGGCCCGAGGCAGAGCACAGTGGCCCCAGGCAGAGCAAAGGGGCCCCAGGCAGCATATGGGGCCCCAGGCAGAGCACAGTGGTCCCAGGCAGAGCACAGGGGCCCCAGGCAGCTTATGGGGCCCCAGGCAGAGCACAGTGGCCCCAGGCAGAACATGGGGCCCCAGGCAGAGCACAGTGGCCCCAGGCAGAGCACAGGGGCCCCAGGCAGAACATGGGGCCCCAGGCAGAGCACAGGGGCCCCAGGCAGAGCACAGGGGCCCCAGGCAGCATATGGGGCCCCAGGCAGAGCACAGGGGCCCCAGGCAGCATATGGGGCCCCAGGCAGAGCACAGTGGCCCCAGGCAGAGCACAGGGGCCCCAGGCAGCATATGGGGCCCCAGGCAGAGCACAGTGGTCCCAGGCAGAGCACAGGGGCCCCAGGCAGCCTATGGGGCCCCAGGCAGAGCACAGTGGCCCCAGGCAGAACATGGGGCCCCAGGCAGAGCACAGGGGCCCCAGACAGAGCACAGGGGCCCCAGGCAGCATATGGGGCCCCAGGCAGAGCACAGTGGTCCCAGGTAGAGCACAGGGGCCCCAGGCAGCCTATGGGGCCCTAGGCAGAGCACAGGGGCCCCAGGCAGCATATGGGGCCCCAGGCAGAGCACAGGGGCCCCAGGCAGCATATGGGGCCCCAGGCAGAGCACAGTGGCCCCAGGCAGAGCACAGGGGCCCCAGGCAGAACATGGGGCCCCAGGCAGAGCACAGGGGCCCCAGGCAGAGCACAGGGGCCCCAGGCAGCATATGGGGCCCCAGGCAGAGCACAGGGGCCCCAGGCAGCATATGGGGCCCCAGGCAGAGCACAGCGATATTTTGGACCACTGTGCGGTGTTTCAGACCCCCTGTGTGATGTCTGGGGCCCTGTTCTTAAGTATATTAATGATTAAAGTAACATATATTAAAGTATATTATAGATCAAATTTGACACGTTTATGAGCACCATTGAGTGATATACTCAAGAATGACATAATTTTTCAACATTTTATGGTTTCAAACTGTAAACACTCAGAGTTTTTTTTACTTCAACCAGAAAACCTTAACGGTTCATAAAAAACTTGACTGTTCAGGATATGATAAAAGTCATAGTATTCTGAATCTTTAACTTATAAAGATACCTTTACATGGGGTGATTATTGGTTCCAGAGAGGCTTTCGGCCGATAATCGTACACATGGCTGGTGACAGGACAATACAATATAAACGTTCAAAGGTAAACACTGATAACATTAACCCCTTCATGACCCAGCCTATTTTGGCCTTAATGACCTTGCCGTTTTTTGAAATTCTGACCAGTGTCCCTTTATGAGGTAATAACTCAGGAACGCTTCAACGGATCCTAGCGATTCTGAGATTGTTTTTTCGTGACATATTGGGCTTCATGTTAGTGGTAAATTTAGGTCGATAATTTCTGAGTTTATTTGTGAAAAAAACGGAAATTTGGCAAAAAAATTGAAAATTTTGCAATTTTCACATTTTGAATTTTTATTCTGTTAAACCAGAGAGTTATGTGACACAAAATAGTTAATAAATAACGTTTCCCACATGTCTACTTTACATCAGCACAATTTTGGAAACAATTTTTTTTTTTGCTAAGAAGTTATAAGGGTTAAAATTTGACCAGTGATTTCTCATTTTTACAACAAAATTTACAAAACCATTTTTTTTAGGGACCACCTCACATTTGAAGTCATTTTGAGGGTTCTATATGGCTGAAAATACCCAAAAGTGACACCATTCTAAAAACTGCACCCCTCAAGGTGCTCAAAACCACATTCAAGAAGTTTATTAACCCTTCAGGTGTTTCACAGCAGCAGAAGCAACATGGAAGTAAAAAATGAACATTTAACTTTTTAGTCACAAAAATGATTTTTTAGCAACAATTTTTTTATTTTCCCAGCGGTAAAAGGAGAAACTGGACCACGAACGTTGTTGTCCAATTTGTCCTGAGTACGCTGATACCTCATATGTGGGGGTAAACCACTGTTTGGGCGCACGGCAGGGCTCGGAAGGGAAGGAGCGCCATTTGACTTTTTGAATGAAAAATTGGCTCCAATCTTTAGCGGACACCATGTCACGTTTGGAGAGCCCCCGTGTGCCTAAACATTGGAGCTCCCCCACAAGTGACCCCATTTTGGAAACTAGACCCCCCAAGGAACTTATCTAGAAGCATAGTGAGCACTTTAAACCCCCAGGTGCTTCACAAATTGATCCGTAAAAATGAAAAAGTACTTTTTTTTCACAAAAAAATTATTTTAGCCTCAATTTTTTCATTTTCACATGGGCAACAGGATAAAATGGATCCTAAATTTTGTTGGGCAATTTCTCCTGAGTACACCAATACCTCACATGTGGGGGTAAACCACTGTTTGGGCACATGGTAAGGCTCGGAAGGGAAGGAGCGCCATTTGACTTTTTGAATGAAAAATTATCTCCATCGTTAGCGGACACCATGTCGCGTTTGGAAAGCCCCTGTGTGCCTAAACATTGGAGCTCCTCCACAAGTGACCCCATTTTGGAAACTAGACCCCCCAAGGAACTCATCTAGAGGCATAGTGAGCACTTTAAACCCCCAGGTGCTTCACAAATTGATCCGCAAAAATGAAAAAGTACTTTTTTTTCACACAAAATTTCTTTTAGCCTCAATTCTTTCATTTTCACATGGGCAACAGGATAAAATGGATCCTAAAATTTGTTGGGCAATTTCTCCTGAGTATGCCGATACCTCATATGTGGGGGTAAACCACTGTTTGGGTGCACGGCAAGGCTCGGAAGGGGAGGCGTCCCATTTGACTTTTTGAATGGAAAATTAGCTCCAATCGTTAGCGGACACCATGTCGCGTTTGGAGAGCCCCTGTGTGCCTAAACATTGGAGCTCCCCTACAAGTGACCCCATTTTGGAAACTAGACCCCCCAAGGAACTTATCTAGATGCATAGTGAGCACTTATAACCCCCAGGTGCTTCACAGAAGTTTATAACGCAGAGCCGTGAAAATAAAAAAATAAATTTTCTTTCCTCAAAAATGATTTTTAGCCCAGAATTTTTTATTTTCCCAAGGGTAATAGGAGAAATTGGACCCCAAATTTTGTTGTCCAGTTTGTCCTGAGTACGGTGATACCCCATATGTGGGGGTAAACCACTGTTTGGGCGCACGGCAGGGCTCGGAAGGGAAGGCACGCCATTTGGCTTTTTGAATGGAAAATTAGCTCCAATCATTAGCGGACACCATGTCGCGTTTGGAGAGCCCCTGTGTGCCTAAACATTGGAGCTCCCGCACAAGTGACCCCATTTTGGAAACTAGACCTCCCAAGGAACTAATCTAGATGTGTGGTGAGCACTTTGAACCCCCAAATGCTTCACAGAAGTTTATAACGCAGAGCCGTGAAAATAATAAATGTGTTTCCTTTCCTCAAAAATATTTTTTTAGCCCAGAATTTTTTATTTTTGCAAGAGTAACAGGAGAAATTGGACCCCAAAAGTTGTTGTCCAGTTTCTCCTGAGTACGCTGATACCCCATATGTGGGGGTAAACCACTGTTTGGGCACATGCCGGGGCTCGGAAGGGAAGTAGTGACGTTTTGGAATGCAGACTTTGATGGAATGGTCTGCGGGCATCATGTTACGTTTGCAGAGCCCCTGATATGCCTAAACAGTAGAAACCCCCCACAAGTGACCCCATTTTGGAAACTAGACCCCCCAAGGAACTTATCTAGATGTGTGGTGAGCACGTTCAACCCCCAAGTGCTTCACAGAAGTTTACAACGCAGAGCCGTGAAAATAAAAAATCATTTTTCTTTCCTCAAAAAAGATGTTTTAGCAAGCAATTTTTTATTTTCACAAGGGTAACAGGAGAATTTGGACCCCAATATTTGTTGCCCAGTTTGTTGTGAGTATGCTGATACCCCATATGTGGGGGTAAACCACTGTTTGGGCGCACGTCAGGGCTCGGAAGGGAAGTAGTGACATTTGAAATGCAGACTTTGATGGAATGGTCTGCGGGCGTCACATTGCATTTGCAGAGTCCCTGATGTGCCTAAACAGTAGAAACACCCCACAAGTGACCCCATTTTGGAAACTAGACCCCCCAAGGAACTTATCTAGATGTGTGGTGAGCACGTTCAACCCCCAAGTGCTTCACAGAAGTTTACAACGCAGAGCCGTGAAAATAAAAAATCATTTTTCTTTCCTCAAAAAAGATGTTTTAGCAAGCAATTTTTTATTTTCACAAGGGTAACAGGAGAATTTGGACCCCAATATTTGTTGCCCAGTTTGTTGTGAGTATGCTGATACCCCATATGTGGGGGTAAACCACTGTTTGGGCGCACGTCAGGGCTCGGAAGGGAAGTAGTGACATTTGAAATGCAGACTTTGATGGAATGGTCTGCGGGCGTCACATTGCATTTGCAGAGTCCCTGATGTGCCTAAACAGTAGAAACACCCCACAAGTGACCCCATTTTGGAAACTAGACCCCCCAAGGAACTTATCTAGATGTGTGGTGAGCACGTTCAACCCCCAAGTGCTTCACAGAAGTTTACAACGCAGAGCCGTGAAAATAAAAAATCATTTTTCTTTCCTCAAAAAATATGTTTTAGCAAGCAATTTTTTATTTTCACAAGGGTAACAGGAGAATTTGGACCCCAATATTTGTTGCCCAGTTTGTTGTGAGTATGCTGATACCCCATATGTGGGGGTAAACCACTGTTTGGGCGCACGTCAGGGCTCGGAAGGGAAGTAGTGACATTTGAAATGCAGACTTTGATGGAATGGTCTGCGGGCGTCACATTGCATTTGCAGAGTCCCTGATGTGCCTAAACAGTAGAAACACCCCACAAGTGACCCCATTTTGGAAACTAGACCCCCCAAGGAACTTATCTAGATGTGTGGTGAGCACGTTCAACCCCCAAGTGCTTCACAGAAGTTTACAACGCAGAGCCGTGAAAATAAAAAATCATTTTTCTTTCCTCAAAAAAGATGTTTTAGCAAGCAATTTTTTATTTTCACAAGGGTAACAGGAGAATTTGGACCCCAATATTTGTTGCCCAGTTTGTTGTGAGTATGCTGATACCCCATATGTGGGGGTAAACCACTGTTTGGGCGCATGTCAGGGCTCGGAAGGGAAGTAGTGACATTTGAAATGCAGACTTTGATGGAATGGTCTGCGGGCGTCACATTGCATTTGCAGAGTCCCTGATGTGCCTAAACAGTAGAAACACCCCACAAGTGACCCCATTTTGGAAACTAGACCCCCGAAGGAACTTATCTAGATGTGTGGTGAGCACTTTCAACCCCCAAGTGCTTCACAGAAGTTTATAACGCAGAGCCGTGAAAATAAAAAATAATTGTTCTTTCCTCAAAAATTATGTTTTAGCAAGTAATTTTTTATTTTTGCAAGGGTAACAGGAGAAATTGGACCCCAACAGTTGTTGCCCAGTTTGTCCTGAGTACGCTGGTACCCCAAATGTGGGGGTAAACCACTGTTTGGGCGCACGTCGGGGCTTGGAAGGGAGGGAGCACCATTTGACTTTTTGAATGCAAGATTGGCTGGAATCAATGGTGGCGCCATGTTGCGTTTGGAGACCCCTGATGTGCCTAAACAGTGGAAACCCCTCAATTCTAACTTCAACACTAACCCCAACACACCCCTAATCCTAATCCCAACTGTAGCCATAACCCTAATCACAAACCTAACCCCAACACACCCCTAACCACAACCCTAACCGCAACACACCCGTAACCCTAATTCCAACCCTAATCCTAACCCTAATCCCAACCGTAGCCCTAATCCCAACCCTAACCACAACTGTAACCCCAACACACCCCTAACCCTATCCGTAACCCTAACCACAAGCCTAATCTTAACCCTATTTCAAACCCTAGCCCTAATTCCAACCCTAACTCTAATTCCAACCCTAACCCTAAGGCTATGTGCCCACGTTGCAAATTCGTGTGAGATTTTTCCGCACGATTTTTGAAAAATCTGCAGGTAAAAGGCACTGCGTTTTACCTGCGGATTTACAGCAGATTTCCAGTGTTTTTTTTGTGCGGATTTCACCTGCGGATTCCTATTGAGGAACAGGTGTAAAACGCTGCGGAATCCGCACAAAGAATTGACATGCTGCGGAAAATACAACGCAGCGTTTCTGCACGGAATTTTCCGCACCATGGGCACAGCGGATTTGGTTTTCCTTAGGTGTACATGGTACTGTAAACCTGATGGAAAACTGCTTCGAATTCGCAGCGGCCAATCCGCTGCGGATCCGCGGCCAATCCGCTGCGGATCCGCGGCCAATCCGCTGCGGATCCGCGGCCAATCCGCTGCGGATCCGCGGCCAATCCGCTGCGGATCCGCGGCCAATCCCCTGCGGATCCGCTGTCAATCCGCTGCGGATCCGCGGCCGATCCGCTGCGGATCCGCGGCCAATCCCCTGCGGATCCGCTGTCAATCCGCTGCGGATCCGCGGCCGATCCGCTGCGGATCCGCTGCGGATCCGCGGCCGATCCGCTGCGGATCCGCTGCCGATCCGCTGCGGATCCGCTGCCGATCCGCTGCGGATCCGCTGCCGATCCGCGGCCCATCCGCTGCGGATCCGCTGCCAATCCGCTGCGGATCCGCGGCCGATCCGCTGCCGATCCGCTGCGGATCCGCGGCCGATCCGCTGCGGATCTGCGGCCGATCCGCTCTGTGTGCACATGCCATAACCCTACCCCTAACCCTACCCGTAACCCTAACCCTACCCCTAACCCTACCCCTAGTTCTAACCCTAGTTCTAATCCTAACCCTAGTGGAAAAAAAAAAAAAAAAAATTCTTTATTTTATTATTGTCCCTATGGGGGTGATAAAGGGGGGGGGGGTGTTATTTATTATTTTTTTATTTTGATCGCTGTGATAGAACCTACCACAGCGATCAAAATGTACCTGTAAGGAATCTGCCGACTGGCAGATTCGGCGGGCGCACTGAGCATGCGCCCGCCATTTTCCAACATGGCGGCGCCCAGCGAGGAGACGGCCGGACACCGGGAGGATCGGTAAGTATGAAGGGGTGGTGGGGGGGTGGATCGGAGCACGGGGGGGGGGAACGGAGCACAGGGGGGGTGGGTCTGGGCAAGGAGGGAGCGGACAGGAGATCGGGGGAGCCGGCAGGCGGACGGAGGGGACCGGACCCCATAACGGAGGACGGGGGGGGGGCGATCGGTGGGCGTGGGGGGGGGCACTTCAGTATTTCCAGCCATGGCCGATGATATTGCAGCATCGGCCATGGCTGGATTGTAATATTTCACCAGTTTTTTAGGTGAAATATTACAAATCGCTCTGATTGGCAGTTTCACTTTCAACAGCCAATCAGAGCGATCGTAGCCACAGGGGGGTGAAGCCACCCCCCCTGGGCTGAAGTACCACTCCCCCTCTCCCTGCAGATCGGGTAAAATAGGAGTTAACCCCTTCACCCGATCTGCAGGGACGCGATCATTCCATGACGCCACATAGGCGTCATGGGTCGGATTGGCACGGGTTTTCATGACGCCTACGTGGCGTCATGGGTCGGGAAGGGGTTAAAATCTAATATATAATTGCCTAGAATACTACTTCCGGCAATTTGTGCCAACTTCCGTGGCTTTGTCCGGAGATAATGTCCGGAGATAAGTGACGTCACCAGCGTCCTACACCCGCTCAGGGTGGACAAAGATATATGCCTTCGTGGTGCGCGGCACTTTTCTGATTGGTTGCCGCCTGCCGCGAGCGACCAATCAGAAATGTGCCGTACTGTCAAGAATTGTCAAGAGCTGGTGAGTGCAGCCATTTTTTGTTCTTTCTTACTATTATTTATTAATTGTATTATTCTTACATTTGAATAAATAAAGTATATATGGATTCTAGACTCCCGATTCTTTAGAATCGGGCTGCCATCTAGTAGATTATAATAGGTGAAAACCACAGATAGCACCTGTACAAGAAAAAATAACATCTGAATGAACCCTTATATTTCCCCATTTTCTCTTGCTTTCAATGCATCATCTTGCAGAAATGACTGTTCACTCGCTGCCTAATTTATCCCACTCGTTTTAAAAAGATATTCAGTAGTAGACACATCATCTGTTAAAGGTTTTATTGTTCTGGCAGAATGGTGTAAAGCTATGAGCTTATTAAGTGCTTATACAATTTGAGACGATTTGCCAAGTAATCTGGAACATCTTGACTATAATAATGCAACCTACATTTTAAAATTAATCAGTTTCTTCCTCTTCATGTTCCTCTTTTTACCAATGCTCCCCCAATAACAGTGGAAAAAATACAGTAATTAGTAGCTAGTTAATGCATATCAGATGTGGATACTCTGTAGCTTCTTTAATTATATTAGAAAATGCTTTGTGATAAACCTTTCTTATCTTTTGAGCTGGAAGGAAAAGTTCTAGTTCTCAACCTCAGTAAACTTAGTAAAGTTTCTTAATAGATGATTTTTATCTACACTTTTGCAGTAGAAGATAATACATTGTAGACAAAAGCCAAGGCATTTATACCAGTCAACATGATCATATAATTACATATTGCACATCTAAGTAGGCACAAGACAAAGCAAATTAATTAAATGTAGAAAGAGACAGGACATGCACATGTTTGGAAAGTTTCCAACTATCTCTTCAGTTATCTGATCTATATTAACTCTATTCTGAAAAGTAAAAAGAATGTTGTTCTACTCTCTGTATAATGACATTGACCAAGCTATTTATCTTTGTTGACTTTCATTAAATCAAGTCAAGCTACAGAAAAGTCATACTAAAAAAAAACAATAGTAATACCGGAATGGAACTTCTTAAAAGGAAATAGATTGATAAATATCTATATAATATCTATCTATCTTATGTTTCGTATCTGCAGTGTGTATATATATATATATATATATATATATATATATATATATATATATATATATATATATATATATATATATATATATATATATATATATATATATACATATATATATATATTTATTGTAAGATGGCAGTTGGATGGATCCTTGAGGAGAGATATGCGTCATTGCGGCTATTAGCTGAGGTGATGTGAGCTTGAAAGAATGCTCCAGCACATATAATGCTGAGAGAGTTCAAAGGCCATTCCAGGGGTGTGAGTGACTGCTTTCATGTCCCTACCCCAGGGCAAGATTTAGCAAATAAAATGGAGACCGAGTGTCTCATTCAGTGTGTGGGTCTGGAGATGTGTGGATCTCCTGTATGTCTCTGTGCTGAGACCTGTAGAACCGAATACTATCCTGAACGGGTGAACCCGCTATATTGTATGGACTTTTTACTTTCACCTTGTGCCAGAAAAGGCTGTTTTTGTTTTCTATCCTAAGCTTAAATAAACTTGCCTGAATGACGTTTCAGCAATACAGCTTTCTGTGCCTACCCCAACAGTGGCAGAGTTAGTACAAATCTCTACAATATATACGTATATATATATATATATATATATATATATATATATATATATATATATATATATATATATATACTAGCTGTACTACCCAGCTTCGCCCGGGGTAATAACTGCTGTTAGCAAAATAGAATGTGTTAACAAAAATTTATTCTGCACAAAAAAAACACAAAACAAATAGAAATGTAATTATTAAAAGGCAAAAACTAAGCTAATAGAAGCATTTTACAACATATATTTCAACACCAGAGATATTCCACACAGATTTAACTAAATTGGCCAAGTAATGTGAAGTAATCTTCTACTACTTATTCGAGAGCCTTTTGATAAACGACATTCTTAGTTTTTCCTTCAGGTGCAAAGACAAACAGATTTTTGGCTGTTCCAACTCTTGAACAGGCCACATAAAGTTGACCATGAGAAAAGCATGGAGATTGTAAATCTAAGCTAGCTGAAGAGCCCGGCGTTGCCTGGGCATAGTAAATATCTGTTGTTAGTTATAGCACCTCACTTCTCTTATTTTCCCATCACGCCTCTCATTTTCCCCATCACATCTTTCATTTTCCCCCTCACATCTCTCATTTTCTCCCTCACACCTCTCATTTTCCCCCTCACTCCTCTTATTTTCCCCCTCACTCCTCTCATTCCCCCTAACACTTGTCATTTTGACCTCACATCTGTCATTTTCCGATCACTCCACTATTTTCCCTCACTCCTCTCATTTTGCACTCACACCTTTTCATTTTCACCTCACACCTCTCATTTTCACCTCAGTATATACATGTTTGTCATCTCCCTTATATATAGTATACACCTGTATATCATCTCCTGTATATAGTATATACCTGTATGTCATCTCCCCTGTATATAGTATATACCTGCTGTGTGTCATCTCCCCTGTATATAGTATATACCTGTATGTCATCTCCTCCTATATATAGTATATACCTGTATGTAATCTCCTCCTGTATATAGTATATACCTGTGTGTCATCTCACCTATATATAGTATATATCTGTGTGCCATCTCCTCCTGTATATAGTATATACCTGTATGTCATCTCCTCCTATACATAGCATATACCTGTATGTCATCTCCTCCTGTATATACTATATACCTGTAGGTAATCTGCTCCTGTATATAGTATATACCTGTGTGTCATCTCCTTCTGTATATACCTGTATTTCATCTCCTGCTGTATGTAGTATGTACCTGTATGTCATCTCCTCCTCTATATAGTATATACCTGTGTGTCATCTCTCCTGTATATAGTATATATCTGTGTGTCATCTCCTCCTGCATATAGTATATACCTGTGTGTCATCTCCCCTGTAAATAGTATATACCTGTGTGTCATCTCCTCCTGTATATAGTATATATCTGTATGTCATCTCCTCCTGTATTAGACCTCGTTCACACTTTATTTGGTCAGTATTTGTACCTCAGTATTTGTAAGCTAAATTGGCAGCCTGATAAATCCCCAGCCAACAGTAAGCCCACCCCCTGGCAGTATATATTAGCTCACACATACACATAATAGACTTGTCATGTGACTGACAGCTGCCGGATTCCTATATGGTACATTTGTTGCTCTTGTAGTTTGTCTGCTTATTAATCAGATTTTTATTTTTGAAGGATAATACCAGACTTGTGTGTGTTTTAGGGCGAGTTTCGTGTGTCAAGTTGTGTGTGTTGAGTTGCGTGTGGCGACATGCATGTAGTGACTTTTGTGAGATGAGTTTTGTGTGGCGAAATGCGTGTAGCAACTTTTTGTGTGTCGAGTTGCATGTGACAGGTTAGTGTAGCAAGTTGTGTGCAGCAAGTTTTGCGCATGGTGAGTTTTGCGCATGGCGAGTTTTATGTGTGGTGCCTTTTGAGTATGTGCAAGTTTTGTGTGAGGCAACTTTTGCATGTGTTGCAACTTTTGTGCATGTGGCAATTTTTCCGCGTGTGCAAGTTTTGCGTGTGGCGAGTTTTCCATGAGGTGAGTTTTGCACGTGTGGCGAGTTTTGCATGTGGAGAGTTTTGCGCGTGGCGAGTTTTGAGCGGCGACTTTTGTGTTTCAACTTTTATGTGGCGAGGTTGGTGTATGTGTGGTGAAATGTGCGCTGAGGGTGGTATATGTGTTCGAGCACATGGTAGTGTGTGGCGCATTTTGTGTGTGTGTTCATATCCCCGTGGTGGTGTGGTGATTATCCCATGTCGGGGCCCCACCTTAGCAACTGTACAGTATATACTCTTTGGCGCCATCGCTCTCATTCTTTAAGTCCCCCTTGTTCACATCTGGCAGCTGTTAATTTGCCTCCAACACTTTTCCTTTCATTTTTTCCCCATTATGTAGATAGGGGCAAAATTGTTTGGTGAATTGGAAAGCACGGGGTTAAAATTTCACCTCACAACATAGCTTTGACGCTCTCGGGGTCCAGACGTGTGACTGTGCAAAATTTTGTGCCTGTAGCTGCGACGCCTCCAACACTTTTCCTTTCACTTTTTCCCCATTATGTAGATAGGGGCAAAATTGTTTGGTGAATTGGAAAGCGCGGGGTTAAAATTTCACCTCACAACATAGCCTATGACGCTCTCGGGGTCCAGACGTGTGACTGTGCAACATTTTGTGGCTGTAGCTGCGACGGTTCAGATGCCAATCCCGGACATACATACACACATACATACACACATTCAGCTTTATATATTAGATATATATATATATATATATATATATATATATATATATATATGCTGCATATATATACAAATTCAAAAAAGAAGAAAGCACTCCATATCCTTGGTGAAAAGCGTACAGGATTTATTCAACCCACATGTCTGGGCGATGTTTCGGCTCTGAATGAGCCTTTCTCAAGCAGTGGGTGTTACAACAGAGTGCATATTTATGCATATCTTAACAATCCTTAATTATAGCTAATCAGATTGTAAATTCATAAAGTACAGTACATCTTAGCATATTATGCAGTCATCAAGGTGCATTATTCCATATTACCATTTCCTACAGTTCACATAAAGTGCAAAAGAGTGCAAAAGTGCCAAAGTGTTCTGTGCTCACATAAATAAACAATACACATTTATTGTCACTTTTCAGATCACATAATTACTGTCTAGCTCATCGCTCTATTTAATATTGTATTCCCTCTTACCCCTGGGAACATGTTTGTTCATGGAGGACACCATTCATGCTATACAGCGTTCTACCAAACTCATTGCTCATGCCCAGGTGCGTCATCATTGTATAATGTGTTACCGGCCAATGATATGTCCTATGTGGCATTCTTCGGAATATGCATGCGCATATGCACGTTATTTTGCCATATTTGTTGAGGCATTTTCAAAGGCGATATATATCTCATTATTTAGCATATTTAACCCCTTAATCTCATATGACGTACTATCCCGTCGAGGTGACCTGGTACTTAATTTCCAGTGATGGGATAATACTCATATGCGATCGGCAGCGCAGCTGACATCCGGCACTATGTGCCAGGAGCAGTCACGGACTGCCCCTGGCACATTTAACCCCGGCACACTGCGATCAAACATGATTGCAGTGTTCCGGCGGTATAGGGAAGCATCACGCAGGGAGTGGGCTCCCTGCCTGCTTCCCTGAGACCCTCGGAGCACCGTGATGTGATCGCGTTGCTCCGAGGGTCTCCTACCTTCTTCTCCCTGCAGGCCCCGGATCCAAAATGGCCACGGGGCTGCATCCGGGTCCTGCAGGGAGGTGGTTTATCAGCGCCTGCTCAGAGCAGGCGCTGGTAAGCCTGCAGCCCTGCATGTCAGATCACTGAACTGACACAGTGCTGTGCAAAGTGTCAGATCAGCGATCTGACCCTATAACATGATGCCCCCCCCCCCCCCGGAGCAATGTTGTAAAGTAAAAAAAAAATATTCACATGCGTAAAAAAAAAAATCCTAAATACAGAAAAAAAAACCAATATTGTTCCCATAAATAAATTTCTTTATCTAAATAATAAAAAAACGATAAAAGTACACATATTTAGTATCGCCACGTCCGTAACGACCCCACCTAAACTGTCCTGCTAGTTAACTGCTTCAGTGAACGTGGTAAAAAAAACGAGGCAAAAAACAACACTTTATTATCATACCGCAGAACAAAAAGTGGAATATCACTGTCATGTCGGACACTGTTCAGACCAGGTCATCTGACAGACAGCGGTAATTCCGCGTTTGACTACTGTTTGCTCATTGGCGTCGGCTAGTTTTCGTCTGGCTTCTCCGGGGTTAATTTATCTGATTCTCGGATTGGAAGCTGGGCCATGCCCATTTCCTTTAAATGGTTCTCCTGATCTTTGGGCGTCGCCGATTATAGCTTCTGTCTTTTCCGTAGTTATCTCGGTCCGGAGTGGAGAGCAGGTTGTTGGAGAATCATTGCTGGTGGTGTATTTTCCTTTGTCTTATTTACTCCTTCCTATATTTGTATTTATTTGCACCTTTATAGTGTATTCCTGATTGACTGCGGCGTGGTGTATATTTTCCTTTATCCTTGTTTGTTATAATTGTGGGTATTGGTCTATTGCATTCACTGGGTGGTGGGCGGTGGTGTTCAGCCTAGGGCTGAATCAGGAATCAGGGTGAGGGTGGAGGCCTGAACATGCACACCTTCAGTGTAAACTTCAGGTAGAGGGTCAGACAGGGTTACCCTAGTCTGAGGGAAATTGCAGGGGTCCGGGTTATTAGCTCTCACCCTCCTTGTATCCCCGTGACATTATAATCAGCCTATCAAAAAAAAAAAAAGGGGGTTCCTTTTTTTTTTTTCTTCTCTGTGTTTTGTCATGGATCCCATGACTTCCATAACCCGCCAGTTGGAGGCTCTGTCCCTACAGGTCACTGAGTTTAGGGGAGCAGTGCAGCAACAGGGACTAGCAGTATCTAATTTACAGGCTGGAGCGACAGGAGGAGTTAATGAGCCCAAGTTTCCTTTGCCTGAAAAATTTGCTGGGGAACGCAGTAAATTTGTTTCTTTTCGTGAAGCTTGCAAACTGTATTTCCGTATGCGCCCGATCTCCTCTGGTAATGAGGCTCAACGTGTGGGCCTGGTGTTGTCATTATTAAGCGGGGATCCCCAAGCATGGGCATTTTCGTTGCCGTCTGATTCTGCTGCATTTAACTCAGTGGAGGGTTTCTTTTCTGCTCTAGGACACATTTACGACGATCCAGACAGAATGGCTCTAGCAGAATCTAAGTTACACACTATTTGCCAGGGGGAGCGTGTTGCAGAGGATTACTGTTCTGAATTTTGCCGCTGGGCGGTTGACACTCAGTGGAATGAGCCAGCATTGTGGAGTCACTTTATTCATGGAGTTTCTAATAGGGTTAAAAAAGCCCTCCTGATGTACGAGACTCCTGCTTTCCTAGATTCCGCTATGAGTCTTGTTGTCCGCATTGATCGCCGTTTGCGTCAGGGGAATCATGAGACACCACCTGTGGGTGAAGGTTTAGGTTCATGTGAGGTCGCTGCAGGTGAGCCCACGGAATCTATGCAAATCGCAGGGGTGTCACATGTTAAGAATCGTACCCCTGTACTCAGGAAGCAGGGAGCCTGTTTTTTCTGCAGTAAAACTGGTCATTTTATTAATATCTGTCCTCTGCTGTTAAAGAAAAACGCAACGGCGGAAAACTTCTGAGCTCAGAGGGGGAGGAGGAGTCCAATCTGAGCTTATATATATCCTCCATGATGATTTCTCAGTGCATGCTCCCTGCCAGAGTTGTTGTCGCTGGCATAGAGATACCAATCACTATTTTTGTGGATAGTGGTTCTGCCACAAATCTCATTGATGAGAAGTTTGCGCGCACTGCTGGTTTTAAGATTGAAAAACTGCCTCATCCTATCCGTGTGGTCACCATCAATTCTGCTCCTCTTCCTCAGGGGGAGATTGCTGAGTTCGTGGCTGAGGTTAAACTCCACATTGGGGTTCTTAATTTCGAGCAGGTCAGATGTAAGGTGCTCAAGAGTCTTCCAGCACAATTGGTTCTGGGTTTTCCATGGTTGTCTACACACAACCCGGTGATTGACTGGAAAACTCAGGACATAATCCAGTGGAGTGATTTCTGTCAGGAGAATTGCCTGGCCACATGTGTGTCCGCTGTGACTTCAAGCGTTCCTGAGTCACTTCAGGATTATGCGGATGTGTTCTCTGAGAAGGGTTGTTCAGATTTGCCGCCACACCGCTCCTATGACTGTTCTATTAGGTTTAAACCAGGGGCCAAGTTGCCTAAAGCAAGAATGTTCAACACCTCCGGTCCGGAGAGACAAGCGCTCAAGGATTACATTTCTGAAAGTTTGAGCAAAGGGCACATCAGGCCGTCATCCTCGCCGGTGGCAGCAGGGTTCTTCTTCGTGAAGAAGAAAGATGGCGGATTACGCCCGTGTTTGGATTTCAGGGAGTTGAACCAGATTACGGTTCGTGATCCATACCCTATGCCACTGATACCTGACTTGTTCAACCAGGTGGCAGGTGCTAAGTGGTTTACCAAGCTTGACCTCAGGGGGGCGTACAACCTCATAAGAGTCCGTCAAGGTGATGAGTGGAAGATGGCTTTTAATACCCCTGAGGGTCATTTTGAAAATTTGGTGATGCCTTTTGGGTTAACTAACGCACCTGCAGTGTTCCAACATTTCATCAATGATGTCTTCTCGCATGTTTTGGGGAAATTCGTTATCGTGTACCTAGATGACATATATTCTTGTGACCGTGATGCTCATTTAGATCATGTCAGGCAGGTGTTACAGCTTCTCAGAGAGAATAAGCTGTATGCTAAACTTGAGAAATGTGTATTTTTTGCTCAAGAGTTGCCGTTCTTGGGTTATATTGTGTCTGCTTCTGGTTTTAAAATGGACGCCGCTAAGGTGCAAGCGGTGTTGCATTGGGAATGGCCTGATAACCTGAAAGCACTTCAGCGGTTCCTTGGGTTTTCTAACTACTATAGGAAATTTATCAAGGATTTTTCTATCATTGCTAAACCGCTAACTGACATGACTAAAAAGGGTACCAATTTCTCCGTTTGGCCTGAGGCGGCTGTTCGCGCATTTGAATTTCTCAAGAACAGTTTTGTTTCAGCCCCCATTCTTGTGCAGCCAGACGTATCTAAACCCTTTGTCGTGGAAGTCGATGCGTCTGAGGTTGGTGTGGGGGCGGTACTATCTCAAGGCTCATCCTTGAGTGGTTTGCGTCCGTGCGCCTATTTCTCCAAAAAACTGTCGTCCGCTGAACGTAACTACGATACCGGCAACAGGGAGTTGTTGGCTATTAAGTTGGCCTTTGAGGAATGGCGACACTTCTTGGAGGGGTCGGTACATCAGGTCACTGTTATTACCGACCATAAGAATCTGCTGTATTTGGAGTCTGCCAAGCGTCTGTCTCCCAGGCAGGCTCGCTGGGCATTGTTTTTCATGTGGTTCAACTTTGATGTCACTTACAGACCAGGGTCTAAAAACACTAAGGCGGATGCTCTGTCCAGGTGTTTTCCGGGGGGAGAACCTCAGGAAGACCCAGTACCCAAAAGGGTACTCCAAAAGGGTGTTGTGGTTTCAGCCCTCACTACCGAGGTTGAGGCTGAGATTGCCGAGGCTCAGGAGGAGGTACCATCTGAGCTTCCCATCAACAAATCTGTTGTACCACTTCATCTCCGCCTAAAGGTGTTGGCAGAGCATCATGATACTGTCCTGGCTGGCCACCCAGGGGTTAGAGGTACTTTGGAGTTGGTGTCACATCGGTTTTGGTGGCCCAAAATCCGACAGGACGTGGTCTCATATGTGTCAGCTTGCACCACGTGCGCTAGGGCGAAGACGCCCCGCTCCCATCCTGTTGGCACACTACTTCCTCTGGAGGTACCTAGTAAGCCATGGATGGAAATCTCCATGGATTTCATCACTGATTTGCCCTCATCAGCTGGGAACACGGTCATTTTGGTGATTGTGGATCGGTTTTCAAAAATGTCGCACTTTGTGTCTTTGCCTTCTTTACCTAAAGCTAAGACTCTTGCTCAGGTGTTTGTGCAGGAGGTGGTCAGGCTTCATGGAGTTCCTTCTGACATCGTGTCAGATAGGGGTACTCAGTTTGTAGCAAAATTTTGGAAAGCATTTTGCTCACGGCTGGGGATCAAGTTGCCTCATTCGTCAGCGTTTCATCCCCAGTCAAATGGTCAGACCGAGCGTATGAACCAAAATTTGGAGCAGTACTTGCGCTGCTTTGTCTCTGATAACCAGGAGGAGTGGTCTACCTTTCTTCCTTTGGCTGAGTTTGCCATCAATAATCACCGCCAGGAGTCATCTGGGGAGTCTCCGTTTTTTTGTGTTTACGGGCTACATCCTCAGTTTTGTACGTTGAGTCAGAGAGGCTCTTCCGGCGTTCCGGGGGAAGACCAGTTGGGGACACAATTGTCATCAGTCTGGAGGAGAGTGAAACAGCGCTTGTTGAGTGTGGGTGCTAGGTACAAACGTTTGGCTGACAGTAGGCGTGTGCCAGGTCCGGACCTGAGTGTGGATGACTGGGTGAGGTTATCCACAAAAAACATAAGACTCAAGATACCATCCCTTAAATTGGGTCCATGGTTTATTGGTCCATTTAGGGTCACCGCCGTCATTAACCCAGTAGCGTACCGACTGGAGCTCCCTACGGTGTATAAAATACACAACGTGTTCCACAGGTCTCTTCTTAAGAAGGTGGTGGGTTCTGTGGACGTGGCGCCTATGCCACCTCCAGTCTTGGTGGATAGTAACCTAGAATTTCAAGTCTCCCGGGTGGTGGACTCTCGTGTGGTGCGCCGCACTTTACAATATTTGGTACACTGGCGTGGTTATGGGCCTGAGGAGAGGTCCTGGGTATCAGCCTTGGACAGTCATGCGGATTGGCTGGTCAGGTGTTTTCATCGTCGCAATCCGGACAAGCCGGGTCCTATAAGCCGTGAGGGCCCTGGAGTCCCTCGTAGAAGGCGGGGTACTGTCATGTCGGACACTGTTCAGACCAGGTCGTCTGACAGACAGCGGTAATTCTGCGTTTGACCACTGTTTGCTCATTGGTGTTGGCTAGTTTTCGTCTGGCTTCTCCGGGGTTAATTTATCTGATCCTCGGATTGGAAGCTGGGCCATGCCCATTTCCTTTAAATGGTTCTCCTGATCTTTGGGCGTCGCCGATTATAGCTTCTGTCTTTTCCGTAGTTATCTCGGTCCGGAATGGAGAGCAGGTTGTTGGAGAATCGTTGCTGGTGGTGTATTTTCCTTTGTCTTATTTACTCCTTCCTATATTTGTATTTATTTTGCCCTGCACCTTTATAGTGTATTCCTGATTGACTGCGGCATGGTGTATATTTTCCTTTATCCTTGTTTGTTATAATTGTGGGTATTGGTCTATTGCATTCACTGGGTTGTGGGCGCTGGTGTTCAGTCTAGGGCTGAATCAGGAATCAGGGTGAGGGTGGAGGCCTGAACATGCACACCTTCAGTGTAAACTTCAGGTAGAGGGTCAGACAGGGTTACCCTAGTCTGAGGGAAATTGCAGGGGCCCGGGTTATTAGCTCTCGCCCTCCTTGTATCCCTGTGACAATCACGCAATCAAAAATACGGATATAAATAACCATGGTACCGCTGAAAATGTCATCTTGTCCCGCAAAAAATGAGCTGCCAAACAGCATCATCAGCGAAAAAATAAAAAAGTTATAGTCCTCAGAATAAAGTGATGAAAAAATAATTATTTTTTCTATAAAATAGTTTTTATCATATAAAAGCGCCAAAACATAAAAAAAAGATATAAAGGAGGTATCGCTGTAATCGTACTGACCCGAAGAATAAAACTGCTTTATCAATGTTGCCAAACGCAGAATGGTATAAACACCCCCCCAAAAAAAAAGAAATTCATGAATAGCTGGCTTTTGGTCATTCTGCCTCACAAAAATCGGAATAAAAAGCGATCAAAAAATGTTATGTGCCCGAAAAAAATCCGATAAAAAACGCTATAAAAGTAAGTCAAACCCCCTTTCATCACCCCTTTAGTTAGGGAAAAATAATACAATTTAAAAAATGTATTTATTTCCATTTTCTCATTAGAGTTAGGGCTAGGGCTAGGGTTAGGGCTAGGGTTAGGACTAGGGTTAGGGCTAGGGTTAGGGCTAGGGTTAGGGTTAGGGCTAGGGTTAGGATTAGGGCTAGGGTTAGGATTAGGGCTAGGGTTAGGGCTAGGGTTAGGGCTAGGGTTAGGGTTAGGGCTAGGGTTAGGGCTAGGGTTAGGGTTAGGGTGAGGGCTAGGGTTACGGCTAGGGTTAGGGTTAGGGCTAAGACTAGGGTTAGGGTTAGGGCTAGGGTTAGGGTTAGAGTTGGGGCTAGGGTTAGTGTTGGGGCTAGGGTTAGGGTTTCAGTTAGAATTGGGGGGTTTCCACTGTTTAGGCACAACAGGGGCTCTCCAAACGTGACATGGCGTCCGATCACAATTCCAGCCAATTCTGCGTTGAAAAAGTAAAACAGTGCTCCATCCCTTCCAAGCTCTCCCGTGCGCCCAAACAGGGGTTTACCCCAACATATGGGGTATCAGCGTACTCAGGACAAATTGGACAACAAATTTTGGGGTCCAATTTCTCCTGTCACTCTTGGGAAAATACAAAACCGGGGGCTAAAAAATAATTTGTGTGGAAAAAACAGATTTTTTTATTTTCACGGCTTTTTGTTATAAACTGTAGTGAAACACTTGGGGGTTCAAAGTTCTCACAACACATCTAGATAAGTTCCTTGGAGGGTCTAGTTTCCAATATGGGGTCACTTGTGAGGAGTTTCTACTGTTTAGGTACATTAGGGGCTCTGCAAATGCAATGTGATGCCTGCAGACCATTCCATCTAAGTCTGCTTTCCAAGCGGAGTTCCTTCCCTTCCATGCTCTGCCATGTGCCCAAACAGTAGTTTTCTCCCACATATGGGGTATCAGCGTACTCAGGACAAATTGGACAATAACTTTTGGGGTCCAATTTTTCCTGTTACCCTTGGGAAAATACAAAACTGGGGGCTAAAAATAATTTTTGTGGAAAAAAAAGAATTTTTATTTTCACGATTCTGCGTTATAAACTGTAGTGAAACACTTGGGGGTTCAAAGTGCTCACAACACACATCTAGATAAGTTCCTTAGGGGGTCTACTTTCCAAAATGGTGTCACTTGTGGGGAATTTCAATGTTTAGGCACATCAGGGGGTCTCCAAACATGACATGGCATCCCATCTCAATTCCAGTCAATTTTGCATTGAAAAGTCAAACAGCACTCCTTCCCTTCCGAGCTCTGTCATGCGCCCAAACAATGGTTTATCCCCACATATGGGGTATCAGCGTACTCAGGACAAATTGCACAACAACGTTTGGGGTCCAAATTCTTCTGTTACCCTTGGGAAAATAAAAAATTGGGGGCGAAAAAATCATTTTTGTGAAAAAATATGATTTTTTATTATTACAGCTCTACATTATCAACTTCTGTGAAGCACTTGGTGGGTCAAAGTGCTTACCACACATCTAGATAAGTTCCTTAGGGGGTCTACTTTCCAAAATGGGGTCACTTGTGCGGGGTTTCAATGTTTAGGCACATCAGGGGCTCTCCAAATGCGACATGGCATCCTTTTTCAATTCCAGTCAATTTTGCATATATGGGGTTTCAACATTCTCAGAACAAATTGTACAACAACCTTTGGGGTCCAATTTCTCCTGTTACTCTTGGTAAATTAAAAAAATTGGAGCTAAAGTAAATTGTGAAAAAAAGTTAAATGTTCATTTTTTTTTAAACATTCCAAAAATCACTGTGAAACACCTGAAGGGTTAATAAACTTCCTGAATGTGGTTTTGAGCACCTTGGGGGGTGCAGTTTTTAGAATGGTGTCACACTTGGGTATTTTCTATCATATAGACCCCTCAAAGTGACTTCAAATGTGATGTGGTTACTTAAAAAACAATGGTGCTGTAAAAATGAGAAATTGCTGGTCAACTTTTAACCCTTATAACTCCCTAACAAAAAAAAATTGTTTCCAAAATTGTGCTGATATAAAGTAGACATGTGGGAAATGTTACTTATTAAGTATTTTGTGTGACATAACTCTGTGATTTAAGGGCATAAAAATTCAAATTTGGAAAATTGCGAAATTTTCAAAATTTTTTGCCAAATTTCCATTTTTTTCACAAATAAACGCAGGTAATATCAAATAAATTTTACAACTAACATGAAGTACAATATATCTTGAGAAAACAGTGTCAAAATTACTGGGATCCGTTGAAGCGTTCTAGAGTTATAATCTCATAAAGGGACAGTGGTCAAAATTGTAAAAATTGGCCCGGTCATTTAACGTGCAAACCACCCTTGGGAGTAAAGAGGTTAATTACCACGTGCTATTTTTCTCTGCAATTCTGACCCAAGGCTGATCCTAGTTGCTCTTAATCTGGAATGTTATGCAAAGAACATTTATTTATTTTATTTATATACCACATTAATTCCACAGTGCTTTACAGACATCGTCATCTTTGACCCTATTTGGGCTCCTAACTCCCTTTCAGTATATTTCTGAAGTTTAGGATGAAACTGGAGTACCTGGAGGAAACCCATTCCTACAAAGATACTAGCCAGTATTGATATTTTCATGGAGTTTGTATATTCTATGTGTATTTCTGTGTTTTCTCCAGTGTCTTTGATTTCTTCACACGTGAAATAAAGTTAAAGACAAGAAGAATATAAAAGCCTTAGACAAAAAGTTTATGTATGTGCAATATCACGATCCGGTTTTGGACTTTTACCTTGGGCCAAAAAATATTTTGATTCTGTATCAATGTGATAATCTGGTTCATTTAAACATTAGATAAACTCTATATTCCTTCTTTGGCAGAACCAGAACATCTATGAGAGCAATTTGTAAATATTATGTAACTTATCTTCTATACCGAATATTTCACTGCATTATTTATTTTCTTGGCTGTTTTAGTTAGTAACTTATTCATCGCTTGTATATATTTCTGTTGTTCTATTTAAATAAAATATCGTGGCCATACCTCAATTCCAATATCATGCAGTGTTTCTAGTCAAGTGATAGTTAAATATTTTAACAGCTAATACAGATGCCACATTTTTTACAGCTGATGAATTACCAGCTATGTTTTGTGATGCATCTCTTTAGGGTGTATTAAAGTCAATAAAGGAATAGGATTTCAAAGAAACCTTATTTAAGACCTGACCTGAAGTCCGTGATCAATCAACCTTCCCCCAGTGTGCATAGTTAGGTTAGGCCTCTCTTGCCTGAATCTATGAATCAATTTTAATTGCTTATTTTGGCATCCAGCAACAATAAACTGCTATTGCACAGCCCCAGCTTTCAGCTAGAGAGGCAAAAATAGATGTTTTAAGCAGCCATCACAGCAGTTCACTTCACTATTTGCCAGGGAGCTCTCAATTTTACTCACCTAAATATTAAAGATTATGGGGGGTCTTCCAAAATAAATAGAGATAATTTTAGAACTCACTTGGAAATGATTCTCTAGGAGAAAAAAACGATCAATTCAAAATGACTGCTTTAGGAAACACAAATTTTGAAGAAGGAAATGAAGCTTTAATAAAATCATTACTTAGAAACTGATTTCAATTTTTTCAAACAACATTCTAACAAACAACTGTGCTCATATTTTATATCTAATTTATTAACATATTACTTTATAATTATTCATTTCTCACAATTGATTCACTCAGTAAATTTATTTAGAAATAAACAATTATAAAACCAGTTCAAATGTATATAAATTGTAGTATTAAATGAACAGATTAAATCTGCATAGTACGAGCAAATCTCTCATTATTAGCATAGTTCTGTGTGCCACAGGAAAAGACAGCCAAGACACAATATTAAATGCACTACAGGATACAGCAGTCTACCATGATAAAGGTGGGAGCAATACATGTGCAGAATACTGATGAGACAACCATTCACATGCCTACCATTCAGCTGAAATCAGACTGAGAAAAAAATCACAGCATGCTATGATTGACTCTGTATAGCGGACGAAATTCACAAATGCAAATCAATGGGTGCGAGAAAAAAACAGAAGGCACATGGGCCATGCGTATGCCATCCATTGTTTTTTTTCAGCTCAAGTAAAAAATCAACAGGATATTCAATCATCCAATGACAGGAAGTTATCAAACAGGGTGTTAGGGGTCGAGTTCCTGCCTCTGCACAGGGGGAATCTCGATCCATCTCCACTGCAGTCTCCCATTCTTCTCCTGCCGCAGTGGAGCCTGCTCAGCGGAGGCGTCGGTCCCAGCGTCATGCTCAGTCTGACACTGTGCGAAGGGTTACTGCTGTCCTTCCAGCTTCTGCCATTGTGGCCAGTACTGGTCAGCAGCGAGCAGACGTCTTTGGGACTAAGTCCTACTTTTCCTCTTCTGAGCATGCCCAGGGTAAGATCTCTCATTGGAGATCAAGGGTCACATGCTCAGGTACTGCAGCAAATCCTATTGGTCCTCTAGGAAGGTCCTGAAGGTGTTCAACATCTGTGGCAGTCTCTCATTGGTCCTTCTAGGAAGGTCCTGTACAAACTGCAGCTATAAGAGGTGCGCATGACCGCACGGCCATGCGCTAGTGTCAATTTATGTACGAGCTCAGCGCCAGTGTGGTCATGTTTGTGTGTGTATTCAGGGACCCGGTTGAAGTAAGCCCCTAGAATGCTGGCACCTCCGGCGAGGAGTTTGTTGTGTGTGTATTCAGGGACCCGGCTGAAATAAGCCCCTAGAATGCTGGCACCTCTGGCGAGGAGCTGTGTGTTTGCATTTGACTGCATGACCACCATCTGCTCTACTAAGTAGCTGTGTTCCTCTGTGAGCCAAACAGGGCACAGCGTTATCCTTGCTAACAGACTCTGTGAAGTAACAGAGTCTGTTTATATTACTAATTGTACCGCCATATCTAGCTGCAGGTGCTTTCCTGCACGGTGGATCCCGGGTTGCGAACGCACCAACTTCTTCTAACAAATATATATATTCGGTGCGTTCCGCCAACCCTAACACAGAGAAGTGTTTAAAAAGGCACCAGTCAGACATAACCAGCTGTCATACATATTCACGCCTACATGGAGAGCAGAAGGATGTCCAGAGCCATCAATGTGGAGATGCTCCTGGTCCATGTGCAGGAGAGACCAGAGCTGCAGGACACCATGTACAAAGGATATAAGGACAAGGCCAAAAGGGACGAATCCTGGATCTACATTTGCTGCCAGCTCTGCCCAACTTATGAGGACAGCTGTTATGATCCGGTGGTAGGATCTCAAAACTGACCTGACACATATGACCAGAATATAGGACAAGTTCTGGGGATGTGGAAGCTATACTGACCGCATTCCTGATCCTATCCACAAACACTAAAGGCAGCTTGGAGCGTTCCTAAAATCCTAGATGCCTCGATCACAGCCTGAGAAACTGACTACTCTTAGAGAGAAAGCAAAGACCTCACTAGCCTCAGAGAAATAACCCCAAAGTTATAGTAAGCCCCCCACAAATAATAACGGTGAGTTAAGGGGAAAAGACAAACGTAGAAATGAAACAGGTTAAGCAAATGAGGCCCGCTAACACTAGATAGACTGAAAATAGATAGTTTTTGTACTGACCGCACAGACTCCTATCAAAAATAAACCACGCAGAGAATACAAGAACCCCCACACCGACTCACGATGTGAGGGGCGCACTCTGCACCCCAGAACTAACCAGCAAGCGAAAAATCACATATAAGCAAGCTGGACTGAACTCATCATATACAGAGAAACGTTTTCAAGGAAATAATGAGCAAAATGAACAAACAAACTTAACTTCTCCAGCAGGAGACTGGTCACAAGGAATATTCAGGAGCTCTCAGAAACAGGACTGAATACACCGACAGCAGGCAACAAATGAAGGTCCAGGTGAGTTAAATAGGCCCAGCATAGAAGGAAATGAAGCAGCTGAGCCCAGCCATATCGCTAAAGGCCACCAGAGGGAGCCCAAGAACAAAATCACACAGTACCACTCATGACCACAGGAGGGAGCCCGAGAATGGAATTCACAACAGTACCCCCCCCTTGAGGAGGGGTCACCGAACCCTCACCAGAACTCCCAGGCCGATCAGGACGAGCCGAATGAAAGGCACGAACCAAATCGGCCGCATGGACATCGGAGGCGACAACCCAGGAATTATCCTCCTGACCATAGCCCTTCCATTTAACTAAGTACTGAAGCTTCCGTCTCGAAATACGAGAATCCAAGATCTTCTCCACCACATACTCCAACTCCCCCTCGACCAAGACAGGAGCAGGAGGATCAACAGAAGGGACCACAGGCACCACATATCTCCGCAACAATGACCTATGGAACACATTATGAATGGCAAACGATGTTGGGAGGTCCAAACGAAATGACACAGGGTTGAGGATTTCCAAAATCTTATAAGGACCGATGAAACGAGGCTTGAACTTAGGAGAGGAAACCTTCATCGGGACATAACGAGAAGACAACCACACTAAATCCCCCACACGAAGTCGGGGACCCACACAGCGACGGCGGTTAGCAAAGCGCTGAGCCTTCTCTTGGGACAACGTCAAATTGTCCACCACATGGTTCCAAATCTGCTGCAACCTATCCACCACAGAATCCACCCCAGGACAGTCAGAGGGTTCAACCTGACCCAAGGAAAAACGAGGATGAAAACCAGAATTGCAAAAGAAAGGTGAAACCAAAGTAGCAGAACTAGCCCGATTATTGAGGGCGAACTCAGCCAATGGCAAAAAAGTCACCCAATCATCCTGATCAGCAGAAACAAAACATCTCAAATAAGTTTCCAAGGTCTGATTAGTTCGTTCGGTTTGGCCATTCGTCTGAGGATGGAAGACCGAAGAAAAGTACAATTCAATGCCCATCTTAGCACAAAAGGACCGCCAAAATCTGGACACAAACTGGGATCCTCTGTCAGACACAATGTTCTCCGGAATACCATGTAAACGAACCACATTCTGAAAAAACAGTGGCACCAAATCGGAGGAGGAAGGCAGCTTAGGCAAAGGTACCAAATGGACCATTTTAGAAAAACGATCACAAACCACCCAGATGACAGACATCCTCTGAGAGACAGGAAGATCCGAAATAAAATCCATGGAAATATGCGTCCAAGGCCTCTTCGGGACAGGCAGAGGCAAAAGCAATCCACTGGCACGAGAACAGCAAGGCTTGGCCCGAGCACAAATCCCACAGGACTGCACAAAGGAACGCACATCCCGCGACAAGGAAGGCCACCAAAAGGACCTCGCCACCAAATCCCTGGTACCAAAAATCCCAGGATGACCTGCCAACACCGAAGAATGAACCTCGGAAATAACTCTACTGGTCCATCTGTCCGGGACAGACAGTCTCTCCGGTGGACAACGGTCAGGTCTATTGGCCTGAAACTCCTGCAACACCCGTCGCAGATCAGGAGAGATGGCAGACAAAATCACCCCCTCTTTGAGGACACCAGTCGGTTCAGAAACTTCCGGGGAGTCAGGTACAAAACTCCTAGAAAGGGCATCAGCCTTCACGTTTTTCGAACCCGGAAGATATGAAACCACAAAATTGAAACGAGAGAAAAACATCGACCATCGAGCCTGTCTCGGATTCAACCGTTTGGCAGACTCGAGATAAGTCAAATTCTTGGGATCCGTCAAGACCACCACACGATGCTTGGCTCCCTCAAGCCAATGTCGCCACTCCTCAAATGCCCACTTCATTGCCAACAACTCACGATTACCAACATCATAATTCCGCTCGGCAGGCAAAAACTTTCTTGAAAAGAAAGCACATGGTCTCATCACAGAGCCATCAGAGCTTCTCTGCGACAAGACAGCCCCTGCTCCAATCTCAGAAGCATCAACCTCGACCTGAAAGGGAAGAGAGACATCGGGCTGGCGCAAGACAGGAGCTGAAGTAAATCGACGTTTCAGCTCCTGAAAGGCCTCCACGGCCGCAGGAGACCAATTCGTCACATCAGAACCCTTCTTGGTCAAATCCGTCAAAGGCTTAACCACACTAGAAAAATTAGTGCTGAAGCGACGGTAAAAATTAGCAAAACCCAAGAACTTCTGAAGACTCTTCACAGATGTAGGTTGAGTCCAGTCATAAATAGCCTGGACCTTGACTGGATCCATCTCAATAGTAGAAGGAGAAAAAATAAGCCCAAAAAGGAAACCTTCTGGACTCCGAAGAGACATTTAGAGCCCTTCACAAACAAGGCATTGGCACGCAGGACCTGAAATACCATCCTGACCTGCTTCACATGAGACTCCCAATCATCAGAAAAGACCAAAATATCATCCAGGTACACAATCATAAATCTATCCAGATACTCTCGGAAGATGTCATGCATGAAGGACTTAAACACAGAGGGGGCATTAGAAAGCCCAAAAGGCATCACCAAGTACTCAAAATGGTCTTCGGGCGTATTAAATGCTGTTTTCCATTCATCGCCCTGCTTTATGCGCACATGATTATACGCTCCTTGAAGATCTATCTTGGTGAACCAACTGGCCCCCCTAATCCGGGCAAACAGATCGGACAACAGTGGCAAGGGGTACTGAAATTTGACCGTGATGTTATTTAGAAGGCGATAATCTATACAGGGTCTCAGAGAACCATCCTTCTTGGCCACAAAAAAGAACCCAGCACCTAAAGGGGACGAGGACGGGCGAATATGCCCCTTCTCCAAGGACTCCTTTATATAACTCCGCATAGCGGCATGTTCTGGTACAGATAAATTAGAAAGTCGTCCCTTAGGGAACTTACTACCAGGAATCAGATTTATAGCACAATCACAATCCCTATGAGGAGGTAGAGCACTAGATTTGGGCTCATCAAATACATCCTGGTAGTCCGACAAAAATTCAGGGACTTCAGAAGGAGTAGAAGAAGCAATTGACACCAAAGGAGCATCGCCATGAATTCCCTGGCAACCCCAACTTGACACAGACATTGCTTTCCAATCCAGGACTGGATTATGAGCCTGCAGCCATGGCAGACCCAACACGACAACATCATGCAAATTATGTAGCACAAGAAAGCGAATCACCTCCTGATGTGCAGGAGCCATGCACATGGTCACTTGGGTCCAGTACTGAGGTTTATTCTTGGCCAATGGCGTAGCATCAATTCCCTTTAGTGGGATAGGGAACTGTAAAGGCTCCAAGATAAAACCACAGTGCCTGGCAAATGACAAATCCATCAAATTCAGGGCGGCACCTGAATCCACAAAAGCCATAACTGAGTAGGATGACAGAGAGCAAATCAAAGTAACAGACAAAATGAATTTAGGTTGTACAGTACCAATGGTGACAGACTTGGCAAACCTTTTTGTGCACTTAGAACACTCTGAGATAACATGAGTAGAATCACCACAGTAAAAGCACAACCCATTCTGACGTCTGTGGTTTTGCCGTTCAACTCTGGTCAGAATCCTGTCGCATTGCATAGGCTCAGGTTTCTGCTCAGAAAATACCGCCAGATGGTGCACAGGTTTGCACTCCCGCAGACGCCGATCTATCTGAATGGCCAAAGACATAGACTCATTCAGACCCACAGGCGTGGGGAACCCCACCATAACATCTTTAAGGGCTTCAGAAAGACCCTTTCGGAAAATCGCTGCCAGGGCGCCCTCATTCCATTGAGTGAGCACAGACCACTTCCTAAACTTCTGACAGTAAACCTCTGCTTCATCTTGACCCTGAGAGAGAGCCAGCAAAACCTTCTCTGCTTGGTCTACCAGATTAGGTTCCTCATAAAGCACTCCAAGCGCCAGAAAAAACGCATCCACATTTAGCAATGCAGGATCTCCTGGCGCCAGAGAGAATGCCCAATCTTGAGGGTCACCACGTAACAAAGAAATAACAATTTTATCTTGCTGAACAGAATCACCAGAGGAGCGAGGTCTCAGAGAAAGGAATAACTTACAATTATTCTTAAAGTTCAAAAACCTAGATCTATCTCCGGAAAACAGCTCAGGAATTGGTATTTTAGGCTCTGACATATGACTAATGAAACAACAAAACCACATAAAAAATAATGTGGCTCAAGGAATGTAAAATATATAAACTTTATTCACAAAATTTAAACATGACAGTAAAAACACCAAAGTACCTCTCAACGCAACTTAGCGTCACCCAAGCCTAAAGCAATACAAATAATTCTTGCTATACCGCACTGTTATTGGCTCCGTATTTGGATGTTAATAATACATAGTAAAAATGAGCCTTACTTACAAAGTCACATGTACCCACTGGTATAGATATACCTAAGAGGGAAAACAACCGAAGGAGCTCTCTCACATGTTCTAAGTCCAACCAGAGTCCAGTAAATGCGGATATACATGTGCATGGATAGATGTAAGTATATTTACCAAGTGGCGTGCCAAAGCCTGGATGAACGTCCCATTAGTTCTACGGAATGAGACCAAGCTTATATTGGCTATAGGTCAGATTGGATTAATATGTATGCATCTGACATAGGACTGCGGACTATATAATCCTGAATGCCCTGTACCCTTGCAGTGAGATGATCCACACTAGAAGACAAACTCTGAATGTCCATATCTGCAGCTGAGTTCAGAACCACCCAGAGATTAAGGGAGGAGAGAAACTAAACACAGTGCAGAGGAAAAAAAAATGACTTCAGGATTTCTCTTCTCCCTCTTCTGCTGCATTAACACTTTAGGGCCTGCTGTACTGTTATGATCCGGTGGTAGGATCTCAAAACTGACCTGACACATATGACCAGAATATAGGACAAGTTCTGGGGATGTGGAAGCTATACTGACCGCAATCCTGATCCTATCCACAAACACTAAAGGCAGCTGTGGAGCGTTCCTAAAATCCTAGACGCCTCGTTCACAGCCTGAGAAACTGACTACCCCTAGAGAGAAAGCAAAGACCTCACTAGCCTCAGAGAAATAACCCCAAAGTTATAGTAAGCCCCCCACAAATAATAACGGTGAGTTAAGGGGAAAAGACAAACGTAGAAATGAAACAGGTTCAGCAAATGAGGCCCGCTAACACTAGATAGACTGAAAATAGATAGGAGTCTGTGCGGTCAGTACAAAAACTATCAAAAATAAACCACGCAGAGAATACAAGAACCCCCACACCGACTCACGATGTGAGGGGCGCACTCTGCACCCCAGAACTAACCAGCAAGCGAAAAATCACATATAAGCAAGCTGGACTGAACTCATCATATACAGAGAAACGTTTTCAAGGAAATAATGAGCAAAATGAACAAACAAACTTAACTTCTCCAGCAGGAGACTGGTCACAAGGAATATTCAGGAGCTCTCAGAAACAGGACTGAATACACCGACAGCAGGCAACAAATGAAGGTCCAGGTGAGTTAAATAGGCCCAGCATAGAAGGAAATGAAGCAGCTGAGCCCAGCCATATCGCTAAAGGCCACCAGAGGGAGCCCAAGAACAAACTCACACAGTACCACTCATGACCACAGGAGGGAGCCCGAGAACGGAATTCACAACAGACAGCAGTCGTGAGGTTTACGAATTAGTAAGTTTGCCTTTATTTTTGAAAGCAGGTCATGTCTTCAGTATCAATGTAGTATTCAATATTTTATTGTTTCACACATGTGTAAGACCACAAAATCATACATGCCTTTAAATGCCTTCTGTCATCTCCAACATCAACATGATATTGTAAATGTAACAAAATGCTCATTTTTGGCGCCCACAATTTTAAATATGCATTTAATGAAGCTACATACATTTTGTTTTACCATGTTTAGTTTATAATATAATTCGTAGTAATGTCACAGCAACTTATGTGTGTTCTCAATGTAAATGCAGTGCACTTAGTATATTTCTTAATGTAGATTCGAACATTATATGTAAAGGCTGTAATTCCTAATTCACTGTTGTTGTTTTGGCAAATATAGATTTGTGCAATTGAGTACTCTTCAACGCTTTTAACATATGCACACATCAAATTATAAATGGCAAATATGCTGTATTCTTAGCCATTCAGTCTACATTATTATTTTATACATTATAATTTTTTGTTTATAAAGTGTGTTAATATTTATCTACCAAACAGTGACTGATGTTACTAGAAGGTGGCAAAGCTGCACGGACCAACAAAGGTGGGAGCCCCAGCAAAGCAGATATCACATCATGGACTCACTGAAGAATGGCACCAAGGGCAGCACACACAGCCCTACAGTTCTTGGCCAATGGCCCATTCCCGCATTCATCACCCCCACCATAACCATCAAGTGTGGGAAGTAAAACAGCTCACTTTGCTCAATTGCAGCTACCCCCATAGTATCAAACTTATGACCTTTTCCACTCATCATCCTCCTATATGCCTGGACCTTAGCCAGCAAGCCAGTCAAACCTTTTTAGCAGGTCCCCCTCCCCGTACAGATCATCACACATGCAGCGCCCCAGAGTCCTGGTCGTTGCAGTAACGTCGCTCTGCCGCTAAGGGGGGCTATGTTGCGTCTGATTGCACTAAGGGAGTTCACCTGACCAGGTATCACACAACATCATCACCATCCACACCTTTCATAGGACACCCCTCAGCAGGGTCACGGACCAGGTCTAGCCACCGTGACAACCCCAGAGCAGAGACTCAGAGGCCCGGTACTGGGTACCCCTCGGTCCTGCAGCAGTGGGGGCGCTCCAACTTGGTGTCACGAACAGGATCTACTTAAGCCTGAAGAAACAGGTCATGTGTGCCTTGGAACTGTGATTTATTGTGCTTGGACTGTGACTTATTGCAAAGACTGTGCATTGTTATTGCCGCCAAGAGTTCCCGCCACAATTCGACATCGCCGCGCACTGAGGGAGGAGCCTTAGCTTCATGGGCGGAACCGGTCAAAAAGAAGCGCGGAACGAGAAAACGCGGTAAAGTGCCAACCCTGGAAGAGGAACTCCGACCTCCAGCAGGTTAGTGGGAAGAAGGGACAGCCATGTCTGAGTCAGAGGGAGCAGAGGCGGAGGTCGCAGCCGTGGACGCAGAGGCAGCTCCGGTCCTCGTAGCGGACATAGCCGCGGCCCTAATACCACCACCGGTGGCCGCAGAGCCCGCTGTCCCCATCAGCCAGTCGGACACTGCCGCTACCACAAAGGCCATAATGCCCTTCTCTATGCCGTACCTGCCCGGAGCGGCCTGGCTCCCGCGATACTCCGGGGAGTCACACACGTTAACTGATTTCAAAGAAGGGATCTGCAGCCTGCTCGAGTTCTATCCCCTGACGGAGCCTCAGAAGGTTCATATGATAATCGGCCAACTCTTCGGGGCGGCTCTGAGAGAAGTGAAGTCCTGGCCCACCGCAGATAAGGGAACTGCACAGCAGGTTTTTGCAAAGCTTAAAGCCACCTTCGATACCCGCCCTGCTACAGAAATTGAACTGACTTTCTATGGATGCAAACAGAGACCGCAGGATAGCTTACGGGACTATGCCCTTAATCTCCAGGAGGCGCTGCGGGCCATTAAGCAGAGTGACCCCGACAGCATGCAGGATGAGGATAAACTCCTGAAGGAGCGGTTCATTGAGGGGCTCCTGTGCAGTCACCAACAGGGCCAATTGCACTTCCTGGCTATGCAAAATCCAGACTTGACTTTTGCGCAATTCAAGGATAAAGCTATCCAGGAGTTGCAGGAGCGACAGCCCAGCCGTGCAGCGCCTCCCAGGCGTCCCGCTCTCATGTACCACCAGGGGGTGGCATCGGATGCCCCAGTCGCCACCAAGGCCGATGCCCAGAGCGTAGAGGACGACTCCCCTGCAGGACTCCGCCTCCAGATGCAGGAGCTGACCATGAGCGTTGCTGCCCTGGCCCGGACGGTGCAGTCCCCTACAGGAGGCCCCCAAGGAGAAGATCCAGCTGGCCTCCAGACCAGAGGATGTCCATTGGATGCGACAGAGGAGGACTCCGCCGACCAGAGGCCGGGACGACGATCGCTTCCATCGGGACGGACGACCCATCTGCCGCCGCTGTCATCAGGTGGGCCACCTTGCAAGGTACTGTCCTTTAAACGAGCAACCCCTGGTGCAAAGGGCCAACCCCCAGGAGTAGGACGGTCAGGCCCGCAGCATTGGAGAGCCAAATACATTGGAGGGTGACCAGTTCTTCCTGTAGTGGTTGACGGTATCCCCATGAACGCTTTGCTGGACACCGGTTCTCAGGTGACAACTATGCCTTACGTGCTTTATAAACGGTATTGGGAGGACACCGATATTACTCGTGGCCCCGATGACGATTTCACCATAATAGCCAGTAATGGTCAGCCGTTGCCACAAGTGGGGTATAAAGAGGTCACCATCAAGGTGGGGCGGGTGGAATTGAAAGCCCAAGGGATTGTGATTGTTGATATTGATCGCCGAGAATGTAATCCCATGATGACTATCGGTACTAATGTTATAGAAAATCGTCTTGCAGAAGTTATTGTTTTGTTGCAACAGGTAGCAGAAACCGCTGGCCACAGTGAACAACACACTCTGCAAAAAGAAATTAGAGCTCTGATGCAGAGACAGCAGGTAGAGCTGACTGGTGGTGAGATTGGTTGTGTCACTGTGAGTGATTCAAACCCCACCGTGATACCCCCCAGGAGTGAGATGTTAATATGGTGTCGGGCAGCCATAGGGCTCAGGGGTAAGGACTACCAGGCCTTGGTAGAACCCGTACATTCAGACAATAGGCCTACTATCCTGACAGCCCGGGGGGTGGTCGACGTCCGCCAGGGGAGGGTGCCCGTACGTGTCCTCAATTGTGGGGAGGAAGAGGTCCACCTCACCAAGTATGCCACGCTCGCCAAACTGTTCGCTGTCAATAATAGTGTGATACAGACACCTGGACCCTTGGTCCCGTCAAACGTGGCGGAGGACAACGGTTCTGCAGGGCACTCGAAAGATTGGTGTCGGGAATTGCATGTGGGCACTGGCTCTACCCCGTCCCATCAGAAACAGGGGGCCTACAGGGTGGTTCACGAGTATGAGCAAGTATTCAGCAAACACCCCTTAGATTTTGGACAGGTGAAAGGGATCCAACATCACATCCCCACGGGAGCTCACCGACCCATAAAAGAGAGATATAGCCCTGTACCCCCAGCTCATTACCAGTGTGCCAAGGACATGTTGCGAGAAATGAAGGAGGCTGGGGTGGTGAGAGACTGTTGTAGCCCCTGGGCAGCTCCATTAGTCCTTGTTAAAAAGAAGGATGGTACAATGAGGATGTGTGTTGATTACAGGTAGTTGAATCGCATTACACATAAGGACGCATACCCACTGCCCAGGATAGAGGAGTCTCTGGCTGCCTTAAAATCTGCTAACTACTTCTCTACCTTAGATCTCACCAGTGGGTACTGGCAGGTTCCTGTGGCGGAGGCGGACAAAGAGAAGACGGCCTTCACGACATCGATGGGTCTCTGCGAATTTAACTACATACCCTTCGGATTGTGCAATGCCCCGGGGACGTTCCAGAGGATGATGGAGTGCTGCCTGGGGCACAAGGACTTTGAAACCGTACTGCTGTATTTGGATGATGTCATTGTCTTCTCTAAGACCTACGAAGACCATCTGAAGCACCTGGCTGAAGTGTTTGAAGCCCTGTCCGACTTTGGCTTAAAGGTGAAACCGTCCAAATGTCATCTGCTGAAACCTAAAGTGCAGGAACTGGGCCATGTGGTGAGCGCCGAAGGAGTGGCCCCAGACCCCGACAAGGTCACGGTGATCCAGGACTGGCCAAAGCCCAGCAACCTCCACAAAGTCCGGCAGTTCCTCGGGCTGGTAGGCTATTACCGGAGGTTCATTAAGGACTTCACCAAGAAGTCCGCACCCTTGCAAGACCTGTTGGTGGGCCAATCAAAGAAGACCAAGGGGAGGAACACCCCATTTGATTGGAACGAGGGGCTGGAGGGATCCTTCACTTGCTTAAAGTCGGCACTGACGGGAGAAGAGGTACTGGCCTACCCCGAATACAACCAACCGTTTGTGCTGTACACGGATGCCAGCAATGTAGGATTGGGGGCCGTGCTGTCCCAGGTCCAGAAAGGCCAGGAGAGGGTAATCGCTTACACCAGCAGGAAGCTTCATCCCACGGAAAGGAACCCTGACAACTACAGTTCCTTTAAGCTGGAATTCCTTGCCATCATCTGGGCAGTGACAGAGAGGTTCAAACACTACCTGGCCTCAGCGAAATTCACCGTCTTCACGGATTACAATCCACTAACGCATCTGGATACCGACTAACTCAGGGCCTTGGAACAGCGGTGGATGGCCCGGCTGTCCAACTACAACTTCACCATCAAGTACCGGGCAGGACGCAAGAATGCAAATGCCGATGCCCTGTCCCGAATGCCCAATTTGCCAGAAACGGGAGAAGACCCGGAGGCACTTGAAGAGGTGGAGCTGCCTGCATTCCATCGCCCCAAAGCCACTCAGAACTCCCATCATGTGAAGAACAGGCACAAGAACCAACCGGATGCCATGCTGAATCCCCTGCCCCACCACGGATGGGCGGAGACCCAGGATGGTGTCCCCGCGGTCCGTCGGGTGAAAGAGCTCTTGACGCAGGCAGGGTTGCATCCCGGCCAAGATGATCCACAGGAGACCCAACAGCTGTGGAAGGGGAGAAGTAAACTGTTTATCCATGATGGCAAGCTGTGCCGGAGAAGCATCGACCCACGTACTCACGAATTGGTATGGCAGATAGTAGTGCCAAGGTGAGATGCGCCCATGGTTCTGGGAGCCTACCACGATGGAGCCGGACACTTCGGATGGAAGAAGCTGGAGAGGCTACTCCGAGGGAGGTTCTATTGGATTGGCATGAAGAGAGCCATTGAGAAGTGGTGTCGAGAGTGCGGTCCATGTAGCCTACGCAGGAGGGACCGTGGCAGCCAACGGGCTCCCTTGCAACCTATCATCACCAAGCAGCCGCTCGAACTGGTCGCGCTGGATCATGTGAAGCTGACACCTAGCCGGTCAGGCTATGCCTACGCTCTTACCATCGTGGATCACTACTCCAGATTTTTGGTGGTTGTGCCTGTCAAGGATCTAACGGCCAGGCCGGCCGCCAAGGCTTTCCAGCAGTACTTTTGTAGGCCCCATGGCTACCCGGAGAAGGTACTGACCGATCAGGGACCAGCATTCGAAGCGGAAGTGTTCCAAGAGTTCTGCCAATTGAACGGGTGTAAGAACATCAGAACCACACTGTACCATCCCCAAACCAATGGGATGTGCGAAAAGATGAACCAGGTGGTGATCAACTTACTAAAGACCTTGCCCGTAGAGGAACGGAGCCTGTGGCCAACGAAGTTGCCTGACTTGGTGGACATATATAATCACATCCCAGTAAATTCCACCAACTGCACTCCAGCGTACCTGATGCGAGGAAGGTCTAGCAAGTTACCCGTTGATCTGGACATGGGGGTCCTAACCCCCGAAGATACCTCGCCGGATGCCGATTGGGATACTGAGAGGCGGCAAAGATACCGCAAGGTACAGGAGTGCGTGGAAAGAAGCCTTGCTCAGGCCAGGCAAAAACAGGAAAGGGACTACAACCAGCATGCCCCTGCAATTCCCTTGCCACCTGGTGAGCACGTACTCAAACGAAAGAGAAGGCTACACAAACTCGACGATCAATGGGAAGCGGAACCGTATACTGTCCTGCCATCCGATTTCGACAACACAAAGGTTTGCCTCATCAGCAAGGATGGAGGGGAGACCTCGACGGTGATATCCAGGGACCACCTTAAAGCCTGCCCTGATAAGCTGAGAGCGAGGGAAATGGATCCAGGAACCTCCCCACCTGTAGAAAAGGAGAAGATGATCCACACTGTCCTTGGTGATTTTCCCCAGTCCTGGACTCAGATAAATCAGGCCATCGTGGTACCTGTTCTAACGTTCCACCAGCCGAACCCACCAGAACCAATGGTGGTACCAGATCATCCGGCCTCGCAACCTCAACAAGCCCTACCTGAAGATGCCGTGCCGACCGTTGAACTGGCAAATCCTCCCTTTGCTATCGGCGAACCTGCCGTACCCACTGTTGGTAGCAGTAGCCCTGAGAGCTCCAGCCTGCCAGTGCTACCCAGACTCACTAGAAGTGTAGCTAGAAGGCAGTGCACTACACCAGCAGTAGCAAGCATAGTGGGCCCTGTTAGGCCAGCAGCAACCCCTACGCTGCGAAGGTCGACACGCAGCACCAAGAATCAAACTCCCCTCCGCTACAAAACTTGGAGGTATTAGTGAGGGCTGCTATTTAGTAAAAATTGGTTGTGTGCATATCTTTTGTTACAGGTTTTAAAATGGACAACGGAGTAATGGACAGTGAATTGCTCCAAAAACTTCTAAAAGGGGACCCCTTTGTTTACCTGGGGTCCCCGCTGTTTCAACTACTGAACTGAGAGTCATAAACTGTGCATGACCTAACTTTTGCAACGTTCAAGAGTCCTCACCTCCCATAAAGGGAAGCACTGTTATGTTTAATTGTTTATGTATTTCAAAATTTTGTGTGTTTTCTGTTAACATGTATTGTTGTTCTTATTTTCCCAGTCCGGGAGTACTAAATTTAACCGGGGGGGAGTGCAGCGCCCCAGAGTCCAGTAACGTCGCTCTGCCGCTAAGGGGGGCGATGTTGCGTCTGATTGCACTAAGGGAGTTCACCTGACCAGGTATCACACAACATCATCACCATCCACACCTTTCATTGGACGCCCCTCAGCAGGGTCACGGACCGGGTCTAATCACCGTGACAACCCCAGAGCAGAGACTCAGAGGCCCGGTACCGGGTACCCCTCGGCCCTGCGGCAGTGGGGGCGCTCCATACACACATATTCCAGGTAATAATTTCTTCATGTTTGCTTTGGTTTTGTGGAAATAGCAAAACATAAAGGACGTTAACATGTGTGCCTTTCTGCTTTATTTTAAAATACCAAGTATATTTTTTTGAATGTAATTAAAAACAAACTTGAAGTTTCTTTGTTTATTTATTATAAATCAACACAAACATTGGCTTATTTTAATAATCAATTCATAACAAACACTTGTGGAGACACAGCATTGTTTCTTAATTAGCGAGATGACTATTTTTAGCAAACAAAGAAGAATAGACTGTTATCTGTATATTGACATTTGAATTTTTCTGTTGATCAAGAAAAAAAGCGTTTGCTTGTGTAAGCCTGTAATATTGACATTTCATATAACATGTTGTGCTCTTATTTTTAATGACTAGTATGTTTACTAGTATGCTAATTATGCATTTTTGTAGGCCGATAGTTTGGTGACTTTGAAAACCGAGGAGGAAAAGCTATGCAAATAGATAAAGTAATCACGTGATGCTACTTGATCTCATCTCCATTCTTACCCTTTATGTCAATACTGAATGAAAGACACCTGTTTAGTATCAAAAGTGGTTATATGTCCCTATAGAGAGAGACATAGAGAGAGAGACAGCCAGAGATTCTGCCAAGACATCCAAACATCCAGGGGACCTTACAGAACTGCTGCCAATACATCTTGGCTCCATCACGAGGGACACAGATCTATCTATCTACAGGAAACAACCAAGGCTACCTCAGCCCCAGTTGGAAGACTACAGATCTGCTCCATTGACCATCGCTGAACCATGGATACGTTTAGAGAAAGCCAGGATTGGGACCCGCCAGTTGCCTGCAAAATGGGAATATTCAGAGTAGCAAGGTTTTGACCTTCAGGGTCAACTGGCCTTGCACCTCAATGGACTGTCATCTTCCTAAGCTTGTCATTACCTTCTCTCTGTGTGCATGCCACAGGTGGGGTAGTCAACTCTTGGAGCTCTGAAGTTACAGCTGCCATTATCCTGGTGAGTCAGTGGAAGGCTCAGGCTCTGTAATGTGTACCATCTTGGGGTATTTTGCTGGGAATGTTTTACTGGTTATCTGCCTGTTTTGTCATTCAATAAAGCATTGCCACACTGTTTTCCTCTCATTCTGTGTTGTCTGAGTAGCATTATGCCCATGTTAAAGGGAGTGTAGGCATTCGCCGGGTCAATTCCTGGTCTATGCGGTTTTGGCTAGCAGACTGAGGTGCCTGCCAACCTCCCCATGCCTCCACAACATTCTATACAAACCGAGCATTTTAATCAAAGAACACTATTGCAAAACAAAATAATTAGAAAACATCTTACATTATCTGAGACCAGATGGCTCACGGCATCTCTCTACCAGGGGGAAGGTCATCAGCATTATGGATGGTTGAAACACCCACATCATCCATTGGGTGTTTATGGGTGCCATGTCATTATTTTATACGAATTTGGAATAAAGACAAGCTTTTTTTATCAGCTGGACTCATCCTGCCTTTTTTAAAAAAATAACACATAGAACAGTCCTAGCAAAATGCCCAAGATGCTGCAAAATTAAAGAGTCTCACCCTTCCACTGACTCCCCAGGATAAGAGCAGCTGTGACTTCAAAGCTTCCACAGCCAATTACTCCACCTTTGGCATGCACAGAGAAGAGGTAACGGCATGCTTAGGAAGCTATTAGTGATTTGTAGCAGAAGATTTAAAGTTTTTTGGTCCAATATTGCGTGCTGATTAGTGTTGAGCGATACCGTCCGATACTTGAAAGTATCGGTATCGGAAAGTATCGGCCGATACCGGCAAAATATCGGATCCAATCCGATACCGATACCCGATACCAATACAAGTCAATGGGACTCAGGTATCGGACGGTATCCCTGATGGTTCCCAGGGTCTGAAGGAGAGGAAACTCTCCTTCAGGCCCTGGGAACCATATTAATGTGTAAAAGAAAGAATTAAAATAAAAAATATCGCTATACTCACCTGTCCGACGCAGCCGGGACCTCAGCGAGGGAACCGGCAGCGTTGTTTGTTTAAAATTTGCGCTTTTACTTGGTTACGTGAGGTCCCGGCTTGTGATTGGTCAGGGCGGCCATGTTGCCGGGACGCGGACCAATCACAGCAAGCCGTGACGAAATTACGTCACGGCTTGCTGTGATTGGTCCGAGTCCCGGCAACATGGCCGCCATTAACCAATCACAAGCCGTGACGTCACGGGAGGCTGGACATGCGCGTATTTTGAAAAGCGCGCGTGTCCAGCCTCCAGTGACGTCCCGGCTTATGATTGGTCACGGCGCCATGTTGCCGGGACGCGGACCAATCACAGCAAGCCGTGACGAAATTACGTCACGGCTTGCTGTGATTGGTCCGCGTCCCGGCAACATGGCCGCCATTAACCAATCACAAGCCGTGACGTCACGGGAGGCTGGACACGCGCGCTTTTCAAAATACGCGCATGTCCAGCCTCCCGTGACGTCCCGGCTTGTGATTGGTTAATGGCGGCCATGTTGCCGTGACGTCACGGGAGGCTGGACACGCGCGCTTTTCAAAATACGCGCATGTCCAGCCTCCCGTGACGTCCCGGCTTGTGATTGGTTAATGGCGGCCATGTTGCCGGGACGTCACTGGAGGCTGGACACGCGCGCTTTTCAAAATACGTGCATGTCCAGCCTCCCGTGACGTCACGGCTTGTGATTGGTTAATGGCGGCCATGTTGCCGGGACGCGGACCAATCACAGCAAGCCGTGACGTAATTTCGTCACGGCTTGCTGTGATTGGTCCGCGTCCCGGCAACATGGCCGCCCTGACCAATCACAAGCCGGGACTTCACGTAACCAAGTAAAAGCGCGAAATTTAAACAAACAACGCTGCCGGTTCCCTCGCTGAGGTCCCGGCTGCGTCGGACAGGTGAGTATAGCGATATTTTTTATTTTAATTCTCTTTTTTACACATTATTACATTAATGTTGTTGCGATACCCGATACCCGATATCACAAAAATATCGGATCTCGGTATCGGAAATTCCGATACAGCAAGTATCGGCCGATACCCGATACTTGCAGTATCGGAATGCTCAACACTAGTGCTGATTAATTCCCGATTATAAGTTTATAGTGATCAGAGCTCTGCTTTTTAATACAGTCATCCAAATTCTTTCCATATACTTGCATAGACAATGAAGCTGTTTGAATCGATTTGCTATAAATCAAATTTGAGTCAAATTTCCTAAAATACACTGGTCCCGTCAAATTTAAATCTGTCACCATTTTACATATTATCAGTTAGAGGAGGACTGTGTGGGCATCCCCAAAGTATCTTTCAGCTGTATAGGATCTCAGTCTTGTTTCATGTCGCTAAATTCCCTCTCCTCTGTCTTGTGTTGTACACTGCTGAAGTCCCTCTCCTCGTTCTCATGTTCCCTGCTGCTGAACACCTACTAAGCATTAGGTGTCACTGCTTATATCATTGAGTAAAGGACAGTTATATAACTTCAATGAACAGACAAATGGATCACATGTTGATATAGAGCTACACAACTAACAACATTGATTATCCTGAATCAGAAGTGCGTCGATCTCTCTCATCTGTCTTCTAGATCACTGAAGCCATTACACACACACACACACACACACACACACACACAAACACACACACACAATCAGAAGTGCGTAGATCTCTCTCATCTGTCTTCTAGATCACTGAAGCCATTACACACACACACACACAACAAGCTCCATGAATAGGCAGCAGAAGAATTTTAGCCACATAAATCCAGGACAATTGGACTACCTGAAGTTCATGACAAATAAGTTAGCCACAAATCGAACTTTTGAGAAAGATTTGCAGAAACTGAAGAATTAATTTGAATTTCAAAAGGCTTGATAATGTCTTATTGATACCACTATAGGGTGCTTACATATAATAAATAACTCAGTATACAGTCTCTCTCTCTCTCTCTCTCTCTCTCTCTCTCTCTCTCTCTCTCTCTCTCTATATATATATATATATATATATATATATACTGAATATATATTAATAAAAAAACTCTTAGGTCTTAGGTCTTTTTTGTCCGTTCCCATTCTTGGGTCCTCTACCAGAGGCCTGGGAGTTTGAGGGTTCTGCGCAGGATCTTAGTTGTTCTCAGCATTGCACTTTTCTGGACAAAGAGTTCAGATGTTTCTCCAGGGATCTGTTGTAGCCATTTTCCCAACGTCACTGCTTCAAGTGCTCCTATCATCACTGGAATCACTCTTGTCTTCTCCTTCCACATCTTCTCCAGTTTTCCTTTGAGGCCCTGGTATTTCTCCAGCTTCTCATATTCCTTCCGTCTAATGTTGATGTCACTTGACACTGCCACATCTATTAACATCGCTGTCTTCTGAACCTTGTCTACGATCACAATGTCTGGTTGCTTAGCTAATACCTGCGTATCTATCTGGATCTTGAATTCCCACAGGATTTTAGCCCTTTCATTCTCCGCCACTTTTTCTGGGGTCTCCCACTCCTATAGGTATAGTGTAACTCCTAAACTTTTACCAGTGCTGGCTGTAGATAGTCTGCATGTTATATTTTACATCTATGGCTATGAAGGGAATTTAGAGCTCTGTGTCAGAAAAAGCAAAGCATTTACCTCTATAAAGATCTATTGGGAAAATATAATTCACACTGAAGTTTGAAACAAAAAAGCTTTTTTTAAAAAGCTATTTTAACCCCTAAACATGAATATATGTACATGTACTGTTGTGCCAGTGCTGACCTATTGCTATCTTCTTCGTAATCCAGCACTGTGCTGGTTCTCTTCTTAGTGACGTCACTGCTCTTCAGATTTTCCAGGTCACACTGCGCTCTGTGTTTGACTGACAGGTGAGCATTGGTCGAGCATTAAACACCCCCTCCCATTTCTTGTCATTTGTCCCAGAGCTACGACTGGTAGAGACAGATTACACTTGGTAACATTGTAAAACAAGTTAGATAGAATTAAAGGGATTTTTAGTAGGTAAGTTTTTTTTTTTAATAAGGAGATTTTTTGATTGAATATTTAGCTCACTATTAAATGAGATCTAGTTGTCGGAATGATCATTTAAATATGTTTGCGTGGATTATTATAGTAAATTGGCACATAATATATCCTTGATACAGTTATTGCTGTAAAAAAGCAACTTGCAATTCTTCTGTTGTGGCTAAATAGGAATTCTACCATTTTGCAGTCCAGTCAACTCTCTATACAATTCCAAAAGTGTTCTCATGTGTTTTCAAAGGCTTTATCTGACTGGTGTAATGAATAAACAAGCTAAGAGCTGCTTTCCAGTCTCTTCCCACTCAAGAGAATAGCTGTTCAAATTAGATGTGATTTTTTCAATGTGGATATGTTCAACAAAGCAAGAAGCTTTTATCGTTAAATAGAAGAAACCCCTTGAGGTAGCATAAATCATTATACCAAACAGTATTGGAATACCATGATAATAATTGTGATAGGTTGCATTGTCTTGAAATGCACATATAATTTCAATCCAATGAGCAATTTAAAACGACTAAAAATGTAATTTAAAGTTACTCATTTTGCTTTTGAAATTATATTCATGCTGCTTTTTTGTCATTTTCTACAATCATCACACGGCAAAAAAAAGTTTGGAGTCAATTTTTTTCAGATACCTTTAGAGTAAAGAACAAGCAAAAATTATCATGACATTTCATTGGAAAGACACTAAAAAATGAAAGTCTATGAATTAAAATGCATTAATTTAACTTCAATTGTTTCTAATTATAACATGAGGAAAAAGCTAGATTTGTGCCTAATAGTTATGCTCTGGCTAATTGATGGAATTGAGTCTATGATATTTTATTACAGATGAGTGAATATTTTTCCAAAAACTTAGATTTGCACTGAATCATTTTGCTATGAATCGAAAATATTGCAAGGCCTCCAATTGCCCTTAAGAGACGATCTTCCACAACTGTATCCAATCCCTTCTTAATCTTTCTCTTAATGCAAACACAGCTTAGACCTCATTCAAAAATGTTTTTCTCCTATGTGTTCTATCTTTAATTTTACGACATTGCAAAAGAGAAGATTTGTATTTTATTTGGTAAGGCTTCTTACATTCATGTTTGTTCACGTGTGCAAAAAAATGCTATGGGTGTCAGTGTTTTGGATCTGAGTATCTTCCGTATTAGGTCAGTATGACAATTTGAGAGTTTTAAAACTTGGCACTTAACTTATAGAAATCTTTGTTGAAATTTTTATTACAGTCCGTAAATCACAAACATTTCGGTCCAACATGGACCTTCATTTGTCTACCGACTGCTTATAGAGGAAAAGTAGTACAAAGATGTAGTGATATGGCCAAACGCCTGCACCAATAAGAGTAATGGCATAGAGTGGTCCAGTGATGTGCAGATGAAGATTGATGACTGACAAGCTGTGGACACCGTGTCTATCACACACTGCAGACCCACTGACCGCCACTGCTATACTCTGGAACGTGGCTCCAACTTCATTATTAACTAGATTTTGCAATCTTCATTATGCGTGCACATCACTGGACCACTCTATGCCATTACTCTTATTGGCACAGGCATTTGGCCATATCACATCTTCATACTACTCTTCCTCTATAAGCAGTCGGCAGACTGATAAAGGTCCATGTTGAACAGAAACGTTTATGATTTACGGACTGCATTAAAAATTTCAACAACGATTTCTATAAGTTGAGTGCCAAGTTTTACTATTCTACACATTGGTTTGGGTGACCTACTTGAGCACCTTCACAGTAGTGCCACGGGATACTTTACAGTGTGACAATTTAAAACATCATTGAATTTTAAAACATTACAAAGCTTCTCCTAATCATTACATTGCTAATTATGGACAGCACGTGGATTGCACACCAATGCCTTCCATGTACTGGCAATGAAAATGACGTGTATTGCTACTATTTATCCATGTCGCTGTAAAAAAATAGACAAGTCTCCATGATTTTTGCGAGGACGGTTTGCAAAAAACTCAAACATGTAAGTAACCCCATATTCTATAGTAAGAAAGAGTTCTATCCTTTAAAAGTATGAATTGAACTCATACTGTATGTGATCCATGGACTTCTGAATAAGGCCTTATTTGTTTATATGTGAAAATTACTGATGAAAACACTCATAGTAAAAACTGGACACACTGACCAAAAACTGATGAAGCTCGGACTCAAATCGCTGTTGACATACGTATTTACCATTATTTTGAGTACGTGATAAAACATGTCTGGATGTGGCCTTATTAATGTCATAGAGAACTCACCTTATAAACTTCTTGTATCTTCCTGTGCATTCCCCGACACAGTAAGATGCCCCCACAGTGCATCCCTTCGTGCATACTAAAATGTCACAACTAGGGTTGAGCGAAACGGATCGCACAAATTAAAAAATCACCGACTTTCGGCAAAGTCGGGTTTCATGAAACCCGACCCGATCCCAGTGTGGGATCGGCAATGAGGTCGGCGATCTTCACGCCAAAGTCGCGTTTCGTATGACGCTTTCAGCACCATTTTTCAGCCAATGAAGGAGGACGCAGAGTGTGGGCAGCATGATGACATAGGTCTTGGTCCCCACCATCTTAGAGAAGGGCATGACAGTGATTGGCTTGCTTTCTGCGGCATCACAGGGGCTATAAAGGGGCATGCACGCCGACTGCCATCTTACTTCTGCCGATCTCAGCATAGGGAGAGGTTGCTGTAGCTTCATCAGAAGCAGGGATATCATTAGGGAGGGAAGATTAACCCCCAAACCGCTTGTGCTGTAGCGATTTCCACTGTCTAACACCAGCTTTTCTTTGCAGGGACAGTGGAGGCTAGATTTTTGTGCATCAGCTTTTTAGCTTATTAGGCTGCCTTATAAGGCTCCCTGATAGCTGCATTGCTGTTTGTACGCCGCTGTGCAAACCAACTGCTTTTTTAAAAGCAAAAATCCTGTTGCTCCTTTCTGCACAGTTATCTTGATTATTTGTCCACACTTTTGTGTGCAGCAGTCCTTTTTATTGCTGGCTGCCATGTCCTGAGATCATTGTAGGGAGATTGAAATTGTAGTACAGTCCTTGTATTTTTTGATATATCTTCCAGCCAGGTTCTTCCACTTACATTGCATAGTCTAATACACAGGGCCTTTTTTTGCTGCAGTTTCCCCCCAAAAAAAGGGAGATTTAAATTGCCACTAAGTGGATCTACGTCAGTTCTGTTTGTCGTATATCTGCCAGCCACGTTCTGCCACTTACATTGTATAGTCTAATACACAGGGCCTGGTTTTTGCTGCAGTCTCACCCCCAAAAAAGGGAGATTAAAATTGGCATTAAGTGGATTTACGTCAGTTCTGTTTGTCATATAGCTGCCAGCCACGTTCTGCCTTTTACATTGTGTAGGGTAATACATAGGGCCTGTTTTTGCTGCAGTCTCCCCCCAAAAAAGGGAGATTTAAATTGCCACTAAGTGGATCTACATCAGTTCTGTTTGTCGTATATCTGCCAGCCACGTTCTGCCACTTACATTGTATAGTCTAATACACAGGGCCTGGTTTTTGCTGCAGTCTCACCCCCAAAAAAGGGAGATTCAAATTGGCATTAAGTGGATCTACGTCAGTTCTGTTTGTCGTATAGCTACCAGCCACGTTCTGCCTTTTACATTGTGTAGTGTAATACATAGGGCCTGTTTTTTGCTGCAGTCTCCCCCCCAAAAAAGGGAGATTTAAATTGCCAACAAGTTTATATACGTCAGTTCTGTTTGTCGTATATCTGCCAACCACGTGTTGCCTTTTACATTGTGTAGTGTAATACATCGGGCCTGTTTTTTGCTGCAGTCTCCCCCCAAAAAAGGGAGATTTAAATTGCCACTAAGTGGATCTAAGTCAGTTCTGTTTGTTGTATATCTGCCACCCACGTTCTGCCTTTTACATTGTGTAGTGTAACACATTGGGACTGTTTTTTGCTGCAGTCTCCCCCCCAAAAAAGGGAGATTTAAATTGCCACTAAGTGCATCTACGTCAGTTCTGTTTGTCGTATATCTGCCAGCCACGTTCTGCCTTTTACATTGTGTAGTGTAATACATAGGTCCTGTTTTTGCTGCAGTCTCCCCCCCAAAAAAGGGAGATTTAAATTGCCAACAAGTTTGTATACGTCAGTTCTGTTTGTCGTATATCTGCCAGCCACGTTCTGCCACTTACATTGTATAGTCTAATACACAGGGCCTGCTTTTTGCTGCAGTCTCACCCCCAAAAAAGGGAGATTTAAATTGGCACTAAGTAGATCTACGTCAGTTCTGTTTGTCGTATATCTGCCAGCCATGTTCTGCCTTTTACATTGTGTAGTGTAATACATAGGGCCTGTTTTTTGCTGCAGTCTCCCCCCCAAAAAATGGAGATTTAAATTGCCAACAAGTTTATATACGTCAGTTCTGTTTGTCGTATATCTACCAGCCACGTTCTGCCACTTACATTGTATAGTCTAATACACAGGGTCTGCTTTTTGCTGCAGTCTCCCCCGCAAAAAAGAGAGATTTAAATTGCCACTAAGTGGATCTACGTCAGTTCTGTTTGTCGTATATCTGCCAGCCATGTTCTGCCTTTTACATTGTGTAGTGTAATGCATAGGGCTTGTTTTTGCTGCAGTCTCCCCCCCAAAAAAGGGAGATTTCAATTGCCAACAAGTTTATATTCGTCATTTCTGTTTGACGTATATCTGCCAGCCACGTTATGCCACTTACATTGTATAGTCTAATACACAGGGCCTGTTTTTTGCTGCAGTCTCCCTCCAAAAAAACAGAGATTTAAATTGCCACCAGGTGGATCTACGTCAGTTCTGTTTGTCGTATATCTGCCAGCCACATTCTGCCACTTACATTGTATAGTCTAATACACAGGGCCTGTTTTTTGCTACAGTCTCCCCCCAAAAAGGGAGATTTAAATTGCCACTAAGTGGATCTACGTCAGTTCTGTTTGTCGTATATCTGCCAGCCACGTTCTGCTTTTTACATTGTGTAGTGTAATACATCGGGCCTGTTTTTTGCTGCAGTCTCCCCCCCAAAAAAAGGGAGATTTAAATTGCCAACAAGTTTATATACGTCAGTTCTGTTTGTCGTATATGTGCCAGCCACGTTCTGTCACTTACATTGTGTAGTGTAATACACTGGGCCTGAGTTTTGCTGTAGTCTCCCCCCTCAAAAAAGGGAGATTTAAATTCTCATCAAGCTTATATACACCTTCTACCTTGTTTTACAGTACCATATAACGGTTGTTAGTTTGGTTACATTTTTCCAAAAATGAGGAAGTCTGGTGGAGGAGGCCGTGGGCGGTCGTTGCCAGCTGGTAATGGTGGTAGTGGTGGTGGTGGTGGAGCATCTGGTGGTAGTGGGAAAAGCAAAATTGCACCTAAGGCTCTAGTTGTTGAGCCAGCATCATCATCTGGCTACACAAGGCCTCGAAGGCTCCCTTATCTGGGAGTAGGAAAACCACTTTTAAAGCTGGAGCAGCAGGAAAACGTTTTGGCTTTCCTTGCTGACAGCCTCTAGCTCTTTCGCCTCCTCTTCAGAAAGTTCGAAATATAAAGGCAGCGAGTCGTCAGTGGATGCTCCCGGTCAGGAACAAGTTGCTTCCTTGTGTCCTTCACCCAAAGCAAAAGTTAAGGATGCGGCAGGAGACACTACAGTTTACTCCATGGAGCTCTTTACACATACCGTGCCAGGGTTAGAAAGGGAAATAGTTAACAGCCCATTACTAGATTAATCGGACATGGAGTGCACAGATGCACAGCCGCAGCTAGATTATTATGCTGTTCCATTGACTCAGATCCCTACATTGCCCTCGCAGTGTACTGAGCCAGAATCTGACCCTGATGAGACTATGGTGCCCCGTCCCGAACGCTATAGCACCTTACTCGGTGACACAGAGGAAGGTGCACATGACATTGAAGAGGAGGTGATAGATGACCCAGTTGTTGACCCAGATTGGCAGCCATTGGGGGAACAGGGTGCCTCTGGCAGTAGCTCTGAAGCGGAGGAGGATGATCTGCAGCAGGCATCTACATCGCAACAGCTTTCATCTGGCAGGCCCGTATCTGGCCAAAAACATTTGACAAAACCAAAAACACTTTTAGGAGAGCATGGCCATCTGGTGAAAGTAGCACAGCATGCAATGCCTGAAAAGGTATTCGATAGAAGGAAGAGTGCAGTGTGGGAATTTTTTAACCAAGATCCGAATGATCAGTGCAAAGTTATCTGTAAGAAATGCTCAAAGACCTTTAGCAGAAGGAAGAATGTCCAAAATTTAAATACAACATGCATGCATAGACATTTAACCAGCATGCACTTGCAAGCCTGGACTAACTACCAAACAACCCGTACCATTGGTGCACCCGCTCAGAATGAAGGTAGTCAGCAACGCTACATTGCTTCCCTCACTGTAAGCCCACCGCTTCGAACACCACCAGCAGCAAATGTGGAGATATCGTCGCAAGGCCAAAGCAGTCAGGGAATCACAAGGTTCTTGGTAGGAAACACTGTATGTAGGCCAACATCAAGAATACCCTCACCAACCCTCTCTCAATCTGCCATGTCCACCACCACCCCCGCTAGTTCCACCATATGCAGCTCTCCAGTCCAGCTCACCATACAAGAGACTCTCATTAGGAAAAGGAAGTACTCATCCTCTCATTCGCGTGCACATGGGTTGAACGCCCACATTGCTAGACTAATCTCGTTAGAGATGATGCCCTACCAGTTGGTTGAAAGCAAAGCTTTCAATGACCTGATGGCCTACGCAGTACCACGACCTACCCAGTCAACACTTCTTTGCGAGAAAAGCCATCCCAGCCCTCCACCAGCATGTCAAAGTCCGTTGCATTGTCCATGCACTGAGGCAATCAGTCAGTAAGGTGCACCTCAATAATAGCACAATCTGTATTTGATTTATCAATCCAACAGATAGATCCACTAAATAATATCAGAAAATACAGCACAAGTGGAAATAAAACGTAACTTTTACTGATAATACATAGATAAAAGTAGAAACAATATCACCCAAAGTGTTATAAAAAACATGGGGTAAGGTCCCACCAAGAGACCTATAGCGCCCCCAATAGGATACAATAAGATACGCCTGTAGAGGCTCTAGCGAATAAAAGCAGACCAAAGTAAGGTTCAAACCATAACTGACAAAATCATATACATATGAATGGCAGAATATAACTCCATACAATTGATCGCATGTAAACAGTCATCACTCAATAACAAGATATAGCACCTACAAAATGGTGTCACTAATAGTTATTAAGGTGAAATAAGAAAAGGAACAATCTCACCAATTCCAATATGAATGAGCAGGAGCACCGGAAGACTTCTGGTCATGGAGTGATCCGGGACTTGGTAGAGGGAGACGACAATACCCTGTCATTCCCTATGGGGCTACCGGTAAGCTATCCCCAAACCTCCTGCCCTTACAAGGGCAGTCCACAGCTACCCCTGTCACAGCATACCCTGCACTCTCCCTATGGTCAGTCCCGACGCGTTTCTTCCAAGCCAATCATCAGGGGACCCGCTTGTGTAGAGAGATCAGTGCCTACGTGCTCAAAAAGGGAGACAATAAGTTCTGCCACCAGCTATGCTATCTTGCAGAGAGTGAACAGACAAAAGGGTCAGTCTTTAAATAGGAAGTGGTCAGTTCATTAATCCACTTAAATTGGAGCAATCAAAACACCTGTGTGGCATATATATGTTACAAATGGGTAATCATAGGCAGGTGCCAACAAGAGGTTATGAACCTCCTACCAGCTAAAGGCATAGGTGGATGCTGCAAGCGTTGTAAGCGCTATAAGGGCTGTCCCACACGTCCAGATAATTCCGGTACCGGAATAAATCGGTACCGGAGTTATCCGTGTCCGTGTGCCTGGGAACTCACGGAGGCCATACCGGCGGCACACGTGTGCCGCCCGTATGGCGAGTGGGTACCACACGGAGCGTGTGGTACCCACTCTGCATGGTGCTGAAGCTGCTGAAGCTGCGATTCATATCCTCTCTGCAGTAGCGTTTGCTGCAGAGAAAATATGAATAATAGTGTTTAAAATAAAGATCTATGTGTCCGCCGCCCCCCACCCCCTGTGCGCCCCCCGCTGGTCAGAAAATACTTACCCGGGTCCCCCGTCGGCTGTCGCTCCTTCCTGGTCTGGCCGCGGCTTCTAGTGTATGCGGTCACGTGGGGCCGATCATTTACAGTCATGAATATGTGGCTCCACCTCCCATAGGGGCGGAGCCGACTATTCATGATTGTAAATGATCGGCCCCACGTGACCGCATACAGTAGGAGGCGCGGCCAGACCAGGAAGGAGCGTGTAAGTATTTTCTGACCAGCGGGGGGGCGCACAGGGGGTGGGGGGGCGGCGGACACATGGATCTTTATTTTTAACACTATTCTTCATATTTTCTCTATAGCAAACGCTGCTACAGGGAAGATATGAATACCGGCTTCAGCACCATGTGGGGGGGACAGCGCTTACTGTAGCGCTGTCTCCGGCACGCCACACGGACCCCAGACGGAGAATGTCCGTGTGAGGTCCGTGTTTTACGCGGACCCATTGACTCTATTGGGTCCGTGTAAAACGTGCGCTCCCACGAACACTGAGATGTCTCCGTGTTTGGCACACGGAGACACGGTCCGCACACGGTCCGCAAAAAATCAATGACATCTGAACAGATGCATTGATTTTTATGGGTCTACGTGTGTCAGTGTCTCCGGTACGTGAGGAAACTGTCACCTCACGTACCGGAGCCACTGACGTGTGAAACCGGCCTAAGAGATATCAGCAAATGTACTCACCCATATAATGACGTCACACACCAAGAACCACGAGGTGCACATGGCGCCTGTATGAATAAATGGAAAAAAGAAAAGAAGCCGGCGCTTACAAACATGCGCAGTGTGGACCGGATGCCGTCACTGCTAGGGGACGCGCGGCTGTATGGCAGCAAAAGCACTCACCCATGCAGAGACGTCACACACCGGAAACCACGAAGTGCACATGGTGCCTATGTAAATAAACAAAACAAGAAGCCGGCGCTTACAAACAAGCGCAGTGTGGACCGGAAGTGCGCGATGTGAACCGGACGCCGTCGTTGCTAGGGAACAGGTAACGCGCGGCTGTATGTCTAAGTGCTTCAATAGCAGGTGTCGCCATTGCTAGGAAACGAAGACCAGCACTAGCAGACATGCGCGATATAGACCGGACATAGTATTAGCTGGGTAACTAGGGACGCACAACTGCCTATCACCGTGCCATGCTAGAAAATAAAATAATTGTTAAGTAGCTCTAAACACAAACCTGCCCATTAATATACTGTGTCAGCAACATGCCAAAAGGAGTCATCAGCGGAGTACTCAAATCGTATGGTCCCGCATATATGATTAACCATTAGAGACTTATCACGATATAGTAAGATTTCATATATGGGCAGTCGCCCGGAATAGAAGAAATAAAACTACAAAAATAACCTGTCAGTATATTTACTGTAATGGATTGACTATAATACAGCGATTGGCATAGACTAGATAAAATTCAGATTTGAATTTGTCCTTTGTGCCTCCTTTTTTTTGGCCATTTTCCACCATCACACAGTCAATTGTTACATTGTTTCTACGCCTAAGTCCTTATACATCACCCATAACCATTGGGATATGCATGTTTACTTTAATCATTTCTAATCTTTGAATATTGGGCCCACCTGTTTTGTGGCAATTGTACGGATAATGCTTTTCGTTGTTAATAGTAACTATATCTAGTTATACTACCGCTGTCTCATGGAATTATATGTATTTTATCTAGTCTATGCCAATCGCTGTATTATAGTCAATCCATTACAGTAAATATACTGACAGGTTATTTTTGTAGTTTTATTTCTTCTATTCCGGGCGACTGCCCATATATGAAATCTTACTATATCGTGATAAGTCTGTAATGGTTAAACATATATGCGGGGACCATACGATTTGAGTACTCCGCTGATGACTCCTTTTGGCATGTTGCTGAAACAGTATATTAATGGGCAGGTTTGTGTTTAGAGCTACTTAACAATTATTTTATTTTCTAGCATGGCACGGTGATAGGCAGTTGTGCGTCCCTAGTTACCCAGCTAATACTATGTCCGGTCTATATCGCGCATGTCTGCTAGTGCTGGTCTTCGTTTCCTAGCAATGGCGACACCTGCTATTGAAGCACTTAGACATACAGCCGCGCGTTACCTGTTCTTTAGCAACGACGGCGTCCGGTTCACATCGCGCACTTCCGGTCCACACTGTGCTTGTTTGTAAGCGCCGGCTTCTTGTTTTGTTTATTTACATAGGCACCATGTGCACTTCGTGGTTTCCGGTGTGTGACGTCTCTGCATGGGTGAGTGCTTTTGCTGCCATACAGCCGCGCGTCCCCTAGCATTGACGGCATCCGGTCCACACTGCGCATGTTTGTAAGCGCCGGCTTCTTTTCTTTTTTCCGTTTATTCATACAGGCGCCATGTGCACCTCGTGGTTCTTGGCGTGTGACGTCATTATATGGGTGAGTACATTTGCTGATATCTCTTATAGCTCTTACAACGCTTGCAGCATCCCCCTATGCCTTTAGCTGGTAGGAGGTTCATAACCTCTTGTTGGCACCTGCCTATGATTACCCATTTGTAACATATATAAGCCACACAGGTGTTTTGATTGCTCCAATTTAAGTGGATTAATGAACTGACCACTTCCTATTTAAAGACTGACCCTTTTGTCTGTTCGCTCTCTGCAAGATAGCATAGGGGGTGGCAGAACTTATTGTCTCCCTTTTTGAGCACGTAGGCACTGATCTCTCTACACAAGCGGGTCCCCTGATGATTGGCTTGGAAGAAACGCGTCGAGACTGACCATAGGGAGAGTGCAGGGTATGCTGTGACAGGGGTAGCTGTGGACTGCCCTTGTAAGGGCAGGAGTTTTGGGGATAGCTTACCGGTAGCCCCATAGGGAATGACAGGGTATTGTCGTCTCCCTCTACCAAGTCCCGGATCACTCCATGACCAGAAGTCTTCCGGTGCTCCTGCTCATTCATATTGGAATTGGTGAGATTGTTCCTTTTCTTATTTCACCTTAATAACTATTAGTGACACCATTTTGTAGGTGCTATATCTTGTTATTGAGTGATGACTGTTTACATGCGATCAATTGTATGGAGTTATATTCTGCCATTCATATGTATATGATTTTGTCAGTTATGGTTTGAACCTTACTTTGGTCTGCTTTTATTCGCTAGAGCCTCTACAGGCGTATCTTATTGTATCCTATTGGGGGCGCTATAAGTCTCTTGGTGGGACCTTACTCCATGTTTTTTATAACACTTTAGGTGATATTGTTTCTACTTTTATCTATGTATTATCAGTAAAAGTTACGTTTTATTTCCACTTGTGCTGTATTTTCTAAGGTGCACCTCACAACAGATTCATGGACTAGTTGTCATGGCCAGGGACGTTACGTGTCCATCGCAGTGCACTGAGTTAATGTGGTGGACGCAGGGTCCACAGGGGACAGCCATAGTGGGACAGTTCTGCCTAGCCACGATCTAGGAAACAGTTGGCTGTAGGCGTTCGCCACCCCTCCTCCTCCTCCTCCTGAAGCGAAAGCTCATCCACAGAGCGCAGTCGCACGACCACTCCATCCGCAGCTGCCAGGTGTTGCACACGAGGTGTCCCATTATGGAATAGCTAGTGGTAAGCGTCAGCAGGCTGTGTTGGAAATTAAGTGTTTGGGTGGCAACAGACACACCGCGGAAGTACTGGCCAAATACTTGCAGCAAGAAACTCAGTCATGGCTGGGCAGTGTACATCTTGAGGCAGGCAAGGTAGTCAGTGATAACAGAAGGAATTTTATGGCTGCCATAGCCCTTTCAGAACTGAAACACATACCTTGCCTGGCTTACACCTTGAACCTGGTGGTGCAGTGCTTCCTGAAAAATTATCCGGGGTTACCAGCCCTGCTCCTGAAGGTGCGAAGACTTTGCTCGCACATCCGCCAGTCGCCCGTACACTCCAGCCGTATGCTGAACCATCAGTGATTGCTGGAGCTTCCCCAGCACCGCCTAATAATCAACGTTGCAACAAGGTGGAACTCCACACTGCACATGCTTCAGAGGCTGTGTAAACAGAGGCATGCTGTAATGTATTTGTGGGAGGATACACATACACGGTCAGGCAGTTGGATGGAGTTGTCTGGTGTGCAGTGGTCAAAGCTACAAGACCTCTGTCAAGTCCTTCAGTGTTTTGAGGAATGCACACGGCTGGTAACTGCAGATGAAGCCATCATAAGCATGAGCATCCCACTAATGCGTCTGCTGAGGCAAAGTTTGACACATATTAAGGAGCAGGCATCTGCGGCCGAGGAGGAGGGAAGCTTTGATGACAGTCAGCCATTGTCTGCTCAGGGAACTCTCCTGGATGAGGTGGCGGACAAAGAGGAGCAGGAGGAGGAGGATGATGGGGATGAATATTTATGGGAGGAGGATGCTTCTCAGGGGGCAATAGAAACTGGTGGCGTTGCAAGGTCAGGTACAGGGTTTTTGTGGGAGACAAGTGATGTTGATTTGCAAGAAAGTGCTCCTCAACCCAGCACAAGCAGTGACTTGACACCTGGAACATTGGTCCACATGGCTGATTATGCCTTGCGTATCCTAAAAAGGGACCCCCGCATTATAAAAATGATGACCGTTGAAGATTACTAGTTGGCCTGCATCCGGGATCCACGATATAAAGGGAAATTACAAAATATCATGCCACATGAGAACCTTGAGCAAATATTGGCTACCAAACAAGCAACTCTTGTAGACCGTTTGGTTCAGGCATTCCCAGCACACAGCGGCGGTGATGGCTCTCACACGAGCTGTAGGGGGCAACATGGCAGAGGTGTTAGAGGTGCACAAATCAGAAGTGGCATTGGACAGAGGGGTTTTATGACCAGGTTGTGGAGTGATTTCGCAATGACCGCAGACACGACAGGTACTGCTGCATCGATTCAAAGTGACAGGAGACAGCATTTGTCCAGTATGGTTACGAACTATTTTTCCTCCCTTATCGATTTTCTCCCTCACACGTCATTCCCGTTTGATTACTGGGCATCTAAAATAGACACCTGGCCTGAATTGGCAGAATATGCATTACAGGAGCTCGCTTTCCCAGCTGCTAGTGTGCTATCAGAAAGAGTCTTCAGTGCTGCTGGTTCAATACTGACCGAAAAAAGGACTCGTCTAGTTACCTGAAATGTTGAAATGTGGATGATCTAACCTTCATTAAAATGAACCAATCATGGATTTCAAATTATTTTGCCCCACCTTCCCCTGCTGACACGTAGCTTGCCTGAAAAATGTCTTGCTTTTGGCCTCCTCTTACTGACTGCTCCAATTCCTCCATTTGCAGCTGCTGAATGTCCACCATAGGCCATTTTTATACCTCCCTAAATGGTCTGACTCCCCCGACAGGGCCGTGGTCACCACTTGGCAGAAGCACCCGTGCGAGTGCCGTTTGCCTGGACAGGTGGGTGTGCCCACTTTTGGGCGACGGCACTGGCACAGGGTCCCTCATAGTACAATGAAGTGTATCTGACGGTGGTGGTGCACACCCAACATCAGACACACCCCTGTGCCAGTACCACCGCCCACGAGAGAATGTTCCCCCAGCTCAAACAGTGCTCTACCACTTGCAAAACTTACCTCTCACTGCTCCACCACTGCTTAGTCTGTGCTGTGCTGTGCTGACGAAGCCAACGCGAAACGCGCGTTGGGGCTGTACTGTGTGATCGCCTGCTGCCTGCTATATGGGTAAGGATAAGCGCTAAGACTTACACTATATTATATATGATGTGAAACAGTTACTAATAGTCTGGTTCTTGGGGCTCTTTTTCCTTTCCCATTAGAATGTATTATAGCACTGAGCACTAGTGTTGAGCATTCCGATACCGCAAGTATCGGGTATCGGCCGATATTTGCTGTATCGGAATTCCGATACCGAGATCCGATATTTTTGTGGTATCGGGTATCGGTATCGAAACAACATTAATGTGTAACATAAAGAATTAAAATAAAAAATATTGCTATACTCACCTCTCCGACGCAGCCTGCACCTTACCGAGGGAACCGGCAGCGTTGTTTGCTTAAAATTCGCGCTTTAACTTCCTTACGCGAAGTCCCGGCTTGTGATTGGTCGCGCGCCGCCCATGTGGCCGGGACGCAACCAATCACAGCAAGCCGTGACGTAATTTCAGGTCCTTCAGGATTTTAAAATTACGTTCCGGCGTTGTGATTGGTTGCGTCGCGGTCACATGGGCGACGCAACCAATCACAAGCCGTGACGTCACGGGAGGCAGGAGACGCGCGCATTTTAAAATGCGCGCGTCTCCTGCCTCCCGTGACGTCACGGCTTGTGATTGGTTGCGTCGCCCATGTGACCGCGACGCAACCAATCACAACGCCGGAACGTAATTTTAAAATCCTGAAGGACCTGAAATTACGTCACGGCTTGCTGTGATTGGTTGCGTCCCGGCCACATGGGCGGCGCGCGACCAATCACAAGCCGGGACTTCGCGTAAGGAAGTTAAAGCGCGAATTTTAAGCAAACAACGCTGCCGGTTCCCTCGGTAAGGTGCAGGCTGCGTCGGAGAGGTGAGTATAGCAATATTTTTTATTTTAATTCTTTATTTTACACATTAATATGGTTCCCAGGGCCTGAAGGAGAGTTTCCTCTCCTTCAGACCCTGGGAACCATCAGGGATACCGTCCGATACATGAGTCCCATTGACTTGTATTGGTATCGGGTATCGGTATCGGATTGGATCCGATACTTTGCCGGTATCGGCCGATACTTTCCGATACCGATACTTTCAAGTATCGGACGGTATCGCTCAACACTACTGAGCACTTTATTGCAATTAAATGGCAGTGAGTAGGCTATCATACAGGTCTGGTACCATTGCTATTGTCCCATGCTGAACATGTAAAAGTAGATACGTGATATTTGACTTAAGTTTTTGTGATTATTTGTTGATTAATAAAATTTATTACATTTTTATATACTAAATTGGACTTGAACTCCGTTTGTGTATATGGTCAAAAGTTTGAACAGGATTTAGCCTACTTACTTTTTGAGTCTTCTAACTGTGTCAGCCACCCTTACAATTGTCCTCCGCTGAACAAAGCAATGCCACCTGTTGAGTCCTGTTACCAATTTTATACTGCATTTAGCCTACTTTTTTATTTTAGGCCTACTATGTCTGTCTGCGCCACTCATTACAGCTGTCCTCCATTGAACAAAGCTATGCCGCCTGTCATGGTTCTCAATGGCAAGAGACCGTAGTAAAGCATACAAAAGGACTAGCTCTTGGAAGATGGGAACTCGAGCTGACTGTGAGCTAAACCTACCGCACAACTAACAGTGGCCGGGTAGCGTGCCTACGTTTTATCCCTAGACGCCCAGCGCCAGCTGGAGGACTGCCTGACACTAGCAGAAGAAAATACAGACCTGGCTTACCTCTAGAGAAATTTTCCCCAAAAGGCAGACAGTAGCCCCCACATATATTGTCGGTGATTTTAGAGGAAATTGACATACGAAGTATGAAGATAGGTTTAGCAAATTGAGGTCCGCTTACTAGATAGTAGGAAGACAGAAAAGGGAACTTCACAGTCAGCTGAAAACCCTTTTCAAAACACCATCCTGAAATTACTTTAAGACTCTAATATCAACTCATGACACTAGAGTGGCAATTTCAGCTCACAAGAGCTTCCAGCCTCAGAAATATTCAAACACAGAGAACTGGAACAAAAATGCAAAACAAACTTAGGACTACAAGTCCAACATAGCTGATAGTAGTCTAGGAGCAGGAACATGCAACAGAAAGGCTTCTGGTAACATTGTTGGCCGGCATAGAAATGACTGAGGAGCAAGGTTAAATAGAAAACTCCCACATCCTGATGGAAACAGGTGAACAGAGGAGATGAAGCACACAAGTTCAGTACCACCAGTGACCACCGGGGGAGCCCAGAAACCCAATTCACAACAGTACCCCCCCCTCAAGGAGGGGGCACCGAACCCTCACCAGAACCACCAGGGCGATCAGGATGAGCCCTATGAAAGGCACGGACCAAATCGGAGGCATGAACATCAGAGGCTGTCACCCAAAAATTATCCTCCTGACCGTAGCCCTTCCACTTGACCAGATACTGAAGTCTCCGTCTGGAAACACGGGAGTCCAAGATCTTCTCGACAACGTACTCCAACTCACCCTCAACCAACACCGGAGCAGGAGGCTCAACGGAAGGCACAACCGGTACCTCATACCTGCGCAACAATGACCGATGGAAGACATTATGAATAGAAAAAGATGCAGGGAGGTCCAAACGAAAGGACACAGGGTTAAGAATCTCCAATATCTTGTACGGGCCGATGAACCGAGGCTTAAACTTAGGAGAAGAAACCTTCATAGGGACAAAACGAGACGACAACCACACCAAGTCCCCAACACAAAGACGAGGACCAACACGACGACGGCGGTTGGCAAACTGCTGAGTCTTCTCCTGGGACAACTTCAAATTGTCCACCACATGCCCCCAAATCTGATGCAACCTCTCCACCACAGCATCCACTCCAGGACAATCCGAAGACTCCACCTGACCGGAAGAGAAACGAGGATGAAACCCCGAATTACAGAAGAAAGGAGAAACCAAGGTGGCAGAACTAGCCCGATTATTGAGGGCAAACTCCGCCAAGGGCAAAAAGTCAACCCAATCATCCTGATCCGCAGACACAAAACACCTCAAATAAGTCTCCAAGGTCTGATTAGTTCGCTCGGTCTGGCCATTAGTCTGAGGATGGAAAGCAGACGAAAAAGACAAATCAATGCCCATCCTAGCACAGAATGCTCGCCAAAATCTAGACACAAATTGAGTTCCCCTGTCAGAAACGATATTCTCCGGAATACCATGCAAGCGAACCACATTTTGAAAAAACAGAGGAACCAGCTCGGATGAGGAAGGCAATTTAGGCAAGGGGACCAAATGGACCATCTTAGAGAAACGGTCACACACCACCCAGATGACAGACATCTTCTGAGAAACAGGGAGATCAGAAATAAAATCCATGGAGATGTGAGTCCAAGGCCTCTTCGGAATAGGCAAAGATAACAACAATCCACTAGCCCGAGAACAACAAGGCTTGGCCCGAGCACAAACATCACAAGACTGCACAAAACCTCGCACATCTCGCGACAGGGAGGGCCACCAGAAGGACCTAGCCACCAAATCCCTGGTACCAAAGATTCCAGGATGACCAGCTAACGCAGAAGAATGGACCTCCGAGATGACTCTACTGGTCCAATCATCCGGAACAAACAGTCTACCAGGCGGGCAACGATCAGGTCTATCTGCCTGAAACTCCTGCAAGACCCGTCGCAAGTCTGGGGAAACAGCAGATAATATCACCCCATCCTTAAGGATACCTGTAGGTTCAGAATTACCAGGGGAATCAGGCTCAAAACTCCTAGAAAGGGCATCCGCCTTCACATTTTTAGAACCCGGTAGGTAAGAAACCACAAAATTAAACCGAGAGAAAAATAACGACCAGCGCGCCTGTCTAGGATTCAGGCGCCTGGCAGACTCAAGATAAATCAAATTCTTGTGGTCGGTCAATACCACCACCTGATGTCTAGCCCCCTCAAGCCAATGACACCACTCCTCAAAAGCCCACTTCATAGCCAAGAGCTCCCGATTACCAATATCATAATTTCGCTCAGCGGGCGAAAATTTACGAGAAAAGAACGCGCAAGGTCTCATCACGGAGCAGTCGGAACTTTTCTGCGACAAAACCGCCCCAGCTCCGATTTCTGAAGCGTCGACCTCAACCTGAAAAGGAAGAGTAACATCAGGCTGACGCAATACAGGGGCAGAAGAAAAGCGGCGCTTAAGCTCCCGAAAGGCCTCCACAGCAGCAGGGGACCAATCAGCAACATCAGCACCCTTCTTAGTCAAATCAGTCAACGGCTTAGCAACATCAGAAAAACCAGTTATAAATCGACGATAAAAATTAGCAAAGCCCAAAAACTTCTGAAGGCTCTTAAGAGAAGAGGGTTGCGTCCAATCACAAATAGCCTGAACCTTGACAGGGTCCATCTCAATGGAAGAGGGGGAAAAAATGTACCCCAAAAACGAAATCCTTTGAACCCCAAAAACACACTTAGAACCCTTTACACACAAGGAATTAGAGCGCAAAACCTGAAAAACCCTCCTGACCTGTTGGACATGAGAGTCCCAGTCATCCGAAAAAATCAAAATATCATCCAGATACACAATCATAAATTTATCCAAATATTCACGGAAAATGTCATGCATAAAAGACTGAAAGACTGAAGGGGCATTTGAAAGACCAAAAGGCATTACTAAATACTCAAAATGGCCCTCAGGCGTATTAAATGCGGTTTTCCACTCATCCCCCTGCTTAATTCGCACTAAATTATACGCCCCACGAAGATCAATCTTAGAGAACCACTTGGCCCCCTTTATTCGAGCAAACAAATCAGTAAGCAGTGGCAAAGGATACTGAAATTTAACTGTGATTTTATTCAAAAGCCGATAATCAATACACGGCCTCAAAGAGCCATCTTTTTTAGATACAAAGAAAAAACCGGCTCCTAAGGGAGATGACGAAGGACGAATATGTCCCTTTTCCAAGGACTCCTTAATATATTCCCGCATAGCAGCATGTTCAGGCACAGATAGATTAAATAAATGACCCTTTGGAAACTTACTGCCCGGAATCAGATCTATAGTACAATCGCAATATCTGTGCGGAGGTAGTGAACCAAGTTTAGGCTCCTCAAAAACGTCACGATAATCAGATAAAAATTCCGGAATCTCAGAGGGAATAGATGACGAAATGGAAACCAAAGGTACGTCCCCATGAGTCCCCTGACATCCCCAGCTTAACACAGACATTGCTTTCCAGTCGAGGACTGGGTTATGAGATTGCAGCCATGGCAATCCAAGCACCAACACATCATGTAGATTATACAACACAAGGAGGCGAATAATCTCCTGGTGATCCGGATTAATACGCATAGTTACTTGTGTCCAGTATTGTGGTTTATTACTAGCCAATGGCGTGGAGTCAATACCCTTCAGAGGTATAGGAACTTCCAGAGGCTCTAAATTAAACCCACAGCGTTTGGCAAAGGACCAATCCATAAGACTCAAAGCGGCGCAAGAGTCGACATAGGCGTCCGCGGTAATAGACGATAAAGAGCAAATCAGGGTCACAGACAGAATAAACTTAGACTGTAAAGTGCCAATTGAAACAGACTTATCAACCTTCTTAGTACGTTTAGAGCATGCTGATATAACATGAGTTGAATCACCACAATAGAAGCATAACCCATTTTTTCGCCTAAAATTCTGTCATTCGCTTCTGGACAGAATTCTATCACATTGCATAATCTCTGGCGCCTTCTCAGTAGACACCGCCAAATGGTGCACAGGTTTGCGCTCCCGCAAACGCCGATCAATCTGAATGGCCATTGTCATGGACTCATTCAGACCTGTAGGCACAGGGAACCCCACCATAACATCTTTAATGGCATCAGAGAGACCCTCTCTGAAATTCGCCGCCAGGGCGCACTCATTCCACTGAGTAAGCACAGACCACTTACGAAATTTTTGGCAGTATATTTCAGCCTCATCTTGCCCCTGAGACAGGGCCATCAAGGCTTTTTCAGCCTGAATCTCTAAATGAGGTTCCTCATAAAGCAACCCCAATGCCAGGAAAAACGCATCCACACTGAGCAACGCAGGATCCCCTGGTGCCAAAGCAAATGCCCAATCCTGAGGGTCGCCCCGGAGCAAGGAAATTACAATCCTGACCTGCTGTGCAGGATCTCCAGCGGAGCGAGATCTCAGAGACAAAAATAATTTACAATTATGTTTGAAATTCTGGAAGCGAGATCTATCCCCGGAGAAAAATTCAGGTAAAGGAATTCTAGGTTCAGATATAGGAGCATGAATTACAAAATCCTGTAAACTTTGAACCTTCATAGCGAGATTATTCAAACCTGTAGCTAAACTCTGCTGATCCATTTTTATCAGGTGAAATCAGAACCATTCAAGGATTAGAAGGAGAGAGAGAGGAAGGCTGCAGTAAGCAGAGATGCAAGTGAATCAACTAATGAGCAAACTCAGGAAAAAAAAAAAAAAAATTCTCTGCAGACTTCTTTTCTCTCCTTTCTTCTGCCAATTATTTTAACCCTTGGCCGGCCAAACTGTCATGGTTCTCAATGGCAAGAGACCGTAGTAAAGCATACAAAAGGACTAGCTCTTGGAAGATGGGAACTCGAGCTGACTGTGAGCTAAACCTACCGCACAACTAACAGTGGCCGGGTAGCGTGCCTACGTTTTATCCCTAGACGCCCAGCGACAGCCGGAGGACTGCCTGACCCTAGAAGAAGAAAATACAGACCTGGCTTACCTCTAGAGAAATTTTCCCCAAAAGGCAGACAGTAGCCCCCACATATATTGTCGGTGATTTTAGAGGAAATTGACATACGAAGTATGAAGATAGGTTTAGCAAATTGAGGTCTGCTTACTAGATAGTAGGAAGACAGAAAAGGGAACTTCACAGTCAGCTGAAAACCCTTTTCAAAACACCATCCTGAAATTACTTTAAGACTCTAATATCAACTCATGACACTAGAGTGGCAATTTCAGCTCACAAGAGCTTCCAGCCTCAGAAATATTCAAACACAGAGAACTGGAACAAAAATGCAAAACAAACTTAGGACTACAAGTCCAACTTAGCTGATAGTAGTCTAGGAGCAGGAACATGCAACAGAAAGGCTTCTGGTAACATTGTTGGCCGGCATAGAAATGACTGAGGAGCAAGGTTAAATAGAAAACTCCCACATCCTGATGGAAACAGGTGAACAGAGGAGATGAAGCACACAAGTTCAGTACCACCAGTGACCACCGGGTGAGCCCAGAAACCCAAATCACAACAGCCGCCTATGTGCTCCAGTTACCAATTCTGAACTGCATTTAGCCTACTTTTTTATTTTAGGCCTACTAAGTCTGTCTGCGCCACTCATTACAGCTGTCCTCCATTGAACAAAGCTATGCCGCCTGTGTACTCCAGTTACCAATTTTGAACTGCATTTAGCCTACTTACTTATTTAGGCCTACTAACTGTGTCTGCCTCCCATTACAGTTGCCCTCCACTGAACAAAGCTGAGCCTCAATTTTCATCCTGTTTCAGATATTAAACTGCATTTGGCCTACTTGTTTGATTGGGCCTACTAACGGTGTCTGCCGCTGCTTGTTGTTCTCCTCCACTGAACAAAGCAGTGCCGCCTGTTTACTCCTGTTACCAATTTTGAACTGCATTTGGCCCACTTTATTACTTGGGCCTACTAACTGTGTCTGACACTCATTACAGTTTTCCTCCACTGAACAAACCAATGCCGCCTGTTTAGTCCTGTTACTACATTTGAACTGCATTTAGCCTACTTTATTATTTGGGCCTACTAACTGTGTTTCCTTCTCATCCTGCCCATTGCCCAGCCACTGCTAGATGAGTCTGCTGGTACATTGACCCAGACCACTACATTCCCCTTGCACTCTACACAGCCAGAATCTGACCCTGCTGAAAGTCAGGTTCCCCTTCCCGCATAATATACCACCTTACACGGGGACAAAGAGGAAGGTGGAGATGAAAGTGCAGGTTCATTCATCAGGTGGGGGCATACTCGTTGGCGACGTCACTGGCACAAGGCCCCTCATAGTACGCAAAAGTGTCTCTGCCGGTGGGAGGCGCCCCCACCGTCAAACACACCGCCGTACTTTGAGGGGCCCTGTGCCAGTGCCAATGTAAACGAGTGGGCCCCCCCTGCTTGCTCAGGATCACAGCACTTGCAAAGTTTAAATACTTACCTCTCCCTGCTCCACCGCCGTGACGTAGTCCGCATTTCCTGGGCCCACAAAAACTTGAACCAGCCCTACCCCCCCCACAACTTTAGCCAAATGACCCCCAATTTTCAATGCCTAACTATTATTATAAGGCAAATTAAGATTGACAAGCTTAAGTAACAAGAATTGATGTTTTTGGCATTAAAATGGGCACTGTAGGTGTTATCCTGTCCTCCACTCACTGCCGACTTTGATTCCCCATTGACTTGCATAGGGTTTCGTGTTTCGATCGGCCCGCGACTTTATGCAATAATCGGCCGATTTCACCCGACCCGACTTTTGAGAAAGTCGGGGTTCGCAAAACCAGACTCGATCCTAAAAAAGTAAAAGTCGCTCACTCTAGTCACAACACTGCAGTGTCATCCATCCTACTCAAAATAGTGTAGTGGCTAATACATAGCCTAGTTCTCACATTGAGCTGTTCAGGCCTCGGATGTGTTTGGCTCCTTGCGGTAGACAGACAGGCTCAATTGTGGATCCCCAGTGGACTAAGACATCGTATCTCAGATATCAAAGTATAATTTATTCCACTTTCATATGATTAGCATATTACCTGCCTGAAAAATAACAATATTACACCTTCGACCTGGGGCAGCTCATAGAATCCCACAGTTTGCATTACCATCTCTACGCCGATGACACGCAGATCTACCTATCTGGACCTGACATCACGTCCATACTGACCAAAATCCCACAATGTATGTCTGCTATTTCATCTTTCTTTTCTGCTCACTTTCTGAAACTGAACATGGACAAAATAGAATTCATCATCTTTCCCCATCTCAGTCTACCCCTCCACCAGACCAATGTCAATGGCTGTTCACTTTCCCCAGTCCTACATTCTCAGTGCCTCGGGGTGATCCTCGACTCTGCCCTCTTTCAAGCCACATATCCAAGTCCTTGCTTCCTCCTGCTGACTGCAACTCAAAAACATTTCCCGGATCCGTACATTCCTTGACCAAGAAACCGCAAAAACACTCGTGCATACTCTCATCATCTCCCACCTAGACTACTGCAACCTCCTACTCTCTGGCCTCCCCTCTAGTGATCTTGCACCACTCCAATCCTAAACTTTGCAGCCCAACTAATCCACCTGTCTCCCCATTATTCCTCAGCCTCTCCCCTATGTCAAGCCCTTCACTGGCTTCCTATTGTCCAGAGGCTCCAGTTCAAAACCCTAACTATGACATACAAAGACATCAACAACCTGTCTCCTCCTTACATATGTGACATGGTCTCCCAATACTTACCTAGACGCAACCTTCAATCCTCTCAAGATCTCCTTCTCTATTCCCCTCTTATATCTTCTTCCCACAACCACATACAAGACTGCTCCCGTGCTTCCTTCAAACTCTGGAATGCTCTACCCCAACACATCAGACTTTTGACTACCACGGAAACCTTCAAAAGGAAGACCCACCTCTTCCAGCAAGCCTACAAGCTGCAGTGATCCTCAGTCTACTTAACCGCTGCATGACCAGCTCGACCCTCTCCTAGCGTATCCTCACCCATCCCCTCTAGACCGGGAGCCCTCGCGGGCAGGGTCCTCTGTCCTTCTGTACTTGTGTGTGCTTTGTATTGCTCATATTTATTGCACTTGTCTATGTATGCCCCTTATTTCACTTGTAAAGCGCCATGGAATAAATGGCGCTATAAAAATGAATAATAATAATTAGAAACGGATGGTGACTGATATCAGCCCATTTAATAACACAGTAATAATAATAATCTTTATTTTTATATAGCGCCAACACATTCCACAACGTTTTACAGTTTGCACACATTATCATCACTGTCCCTGATGGGGCTCACAATCTAAATTCCCTATCAGTATGTCTTTGGAGTGTGTGGGGAAACCGAAGCACACGGAGGAAACCCACGCAAACACGGGGAGAACATACAAATTCTTGCAGATGTTGTCCTTGGTGGGATTTGAATCCAGGACTCCAGCGCTACAAGGCTGCAGTGCTAATCACTGAGCCACCGTGCTGCCCTGCACACTGTACAGATTCTTTATGCTTTTTTACAATTAAGATATATGATCCTAAAATTATGCCTCTTAGTCTCTGGTGATCAGGAAGACCATTCTGTCACTGCCTAAAAGACCAGGAGTATGAATGAAATTTCCTCTGCAGGGGTCTACGAAGAACCCACCTGCCCATGCCTATCATCCACACCAAATCATGCATTTTATAAACATTGTGCACAGGGTCCTTGATTTGAAGAAATGGCCATCCATTTGTTTATCACTGATAAAGAAAAGTGGGTCGATCCATAGAGGATCGAGTTTGAGTCGACTTTCCTGAAATTCGTGGTTTTCATTAACATTTTAAGACTTTGAAATTCAATTCATGGTTCACAAAAAAATCTTGCTCTGTACCATTTTCCCCACTGCTGAAGTATCAGTGAGTCGGCTAATGCCTTTTTGTGTGGCCATGCAGGTTTCCCCATAATGCCCTTCAACTGTGACATCTAGCTGATTATCACATTGTGTACAGTGGTGGTGAGTACCTGGGTCATCACATATCAGTCGTTGCCTGCAGTGCACAGTTTGTATGGCAGAATAATTTCCATCTCCAAACTCACTGCGTTAATCTCCTATAGTGTGTAAGGTCTTATGATCAGCAGGGTCCTCTTTCTCTATTATATAGTGTATGAGCTCTTATGATCAGTGGGGTCTTCTCTCTCACTTCAATGTAGTGTAAGCTCATGGTCAAGCATGCTCTTATGTGTCTAGGTTGCTTAGTTATAGTTGACCAGAAGCCATCCAGTGTGACATTTGAAACAACATTCTACAATGTTGCTGTTGGTGTCAGGGAGGAATATGTGCAGGAGGTACATAAGTGTACTAGTAGGAAATCACTGCTGTTCAAATAATTGATTCAGTAGGTCATAAAAGAGAGGTAAAGTTCCTGGCTGTAATTATTGCTGCTGGGGCACTTTTCAATTCCGGGAAACTGCCCACTGTCTTTGAAACATAAGAGTAAAAAGACAGAAATTGTCTTCTGAAATAAATTATGTTGGCTATGTATCGTCTATTGAGGCTGAGCACATGCCATCATTTCACAAAAGGCAGTACGATCCTAGAAGAAAAGCTTCAATTGTAATGAGCTGGACACTTGGGAGTTAATTTTCCACATAAACAAGAATGTTTCTTGAGTACACATATGGCTTATTATGATTAAAAGGAGAAATAGGAAGAAGAGAATGGAATGCAGTAGATGAGGATGGTGATGATGATGATGACTATGACCACTTGACGATGCTGCTTGGGTACCAGAGAGATGATTATGACGAGAAAAAGAAGGTCAGCTTAAGCTTAGCTCATTTTGCTGGTCAGTTTTCTTTCCTCATGTGAGCAGGTGATGCCATTTCATGTGCCTTAAGCAAAGGAGGCCAGTTGCGAATTGTATTTAGTAGTACTACAGACCAGATTGATGATAGCAACTCACACATTCTCTTTGGAATTTTTTTTCACACTATCCAGTCTACTGCCATTTTATCTTTTACCATACAGTTTTTACAGATGTATAATTAATGTTTACAAGAATGTTTTACCGCAGTAATTCAACACTTTAGAAAAAGGACTGAACAGGAAATGTTAATGTATTCCACTGCATTAACCATGGAGTTGATTTCAGTTTCCACTTTTTAGCTATCAACAAATTGACTTGGAGCAAGATTCCGCACTATAAAAGATTCTTATTTTTTTAGTATCCATGGCCCAATGTCTCTACCCAGCAAATATTAAAATCTAAATCAGTATGGTGGCTCAGTGGTTAGCACTGCATCCTTGCAGTGCTGGCGTCATGCATTCAAATTCCTCCAAGGGCACCATCTGCAAGGAGTTTGTATGTTCTCCCCGTGTTTGCGTGAATTTCCTCTGGGTTTCAACTAGGTGCTCTGGTTTCTTCCAAGATTCCAAAGATATGCTGATAAGAAATCTAGATTGTGAGCCCCAATAGGGATAGCAATGATGATGTCTGTAAAGCAATGAAGAATATAATGGCACTATGTAAGCAAACATAATAAATAAAACCTGTTTTTATTTTTAGCACTTTATTTATCATTTTTATAATACCATACCAAAATCTATATACCGTATATACTCGAGGATAAGCCGAGATTTTCAGCCCAAATTTTTGGCCTGAAAGTGCCCCTCTCGGCTTATACTCGAGTCACGGTCTGTGGCAGGGTCGGCGGTTGAGGGGGAGAGGGCGCTGAGGCATACTTACCTAGTCCCGGCGATCCTGACGCTCCCCCTGCCCGTCACACTGTCTCCGGGTGCCGCAGCTCTTCCCCTGTACAGCGGTCACGTGGGACCGCTCATTAAACTTACGAATATGTACTCCACTCCCACTGTCCTCGTTCCACACGCCGGACGCCGCTCTGTCTTCCCGGCGTCTCTCCGCTCTGACTGTTCAGGTCAGAGGGCTCGATGACGCATATAGTGTGCGCGGCGCCCTCTGCCTGATCAGTCAGTGCGGAGAGACGCCGGGACCGGACGCTGGGGAGCTGCAAGCAAGAGAGGTGAGTATGTGTTTTTTTTTTTTTATTGCAGCAGCAGGGTTATATATGGCACAGATTCATGTGGAGCATCTATGGGGCCAAACTGAATGCTGCAGAGCATTCTATATGGGGCAGCTTTATAATGAGCATCTATGGGGCCAAACTGAACGGTGCAGAGCATTCCATATGGGGCAGCTTTATAATGAGCATCTATGGGGCCAAACTGAACGGTGCAGAGCATATAGGGCACAGCTATATAATGAGCATCTATGGGGCCAAACTGAATGGTGCAGAGCATATAGGGCACAGCTTTATAAGGAGCATCTATGGGGCCAAACTGAACAGGGCAGAGCATATAGGGAACAGCTATATAATGAGCATCTATGGGGCCAAACTGAATGCTGCAGAGCATTCTATATGGGGCAGCTTTATAATGAGCATCTATGGGGCCAAACTGAACGGTGCAGAGCATTCCATATGGGGCAGCTTTATAATGAGCATCTATGGGGCCAAACTGAACGGTGCAGAGCATTCCATATGGGGCAGCTTTATAATGAGCATCTATGGGGCCAAACTGAACGGTGCAGAGCATATAGGGCACAGCTATATAATGAGCATCTATGCGGCCAAACTGAACGGTGCAGAGCATATAGGGAACAGATTTATAATGAGCATCTATGGGGCCAAACTGAACGGTGCAGAGCATATAGGGCACAGCTTTATAAGGAGCATCTATGGGGCCAAACTGAATGGTGCAGAGCATATAGGGCACAGCTATATAATGAGCATCTATGGGGCCAAACTGAACGGTGCAGAGCATATAGGGAACAGATTTATAATGAGCATCTATGGGGCCAAACTGAATGCTGCAGAGCATTCTATATGGGGCAGCTTTATAATGAGCATCTATGGGGCCAAACTGAACGGTGCAGAGCATTCCATATGGGGCAGCTTTATAATGAGCATCTATGGGGCCAAACTGAACGGTGCAGAGCATATAGGGCACAGCTATATAATGAGCATCTATGGGGCCAAACTGAACGGTGCAGAGCATATAGGGAACAGATTTATAATGAGCATCTATGGGGCCAAACTGAACGGTGCAGAGCATATAGGGCACAGCTTTATAAGGAGCATCTATGGGGCCAAACTGAATGGTGCAGAGCATATAGGGAACAGCTATATAATGAGCATCTATGGGGCCAAACTGAACGGTGCAGAGCATATAGGGCACAGCTTTATAAGGAGCATCTATGGGGCCAAACTGAACGGTGCAGAGCATATAGGGCACAGCTATGTAAGGAGCATCTATGGGGCCAAACTGAACGGTGCAGAGCATATATGGCACAGCTTTATATGGAGCATCTATAGAGCCATAATGAACGGTGCAGAGCATATATGGCACAGCTTTATAAGGAGCATCTATGGGGCCATAATGAACGGTGCAGAGCATATATGGCACAGCTTTATGTGGAGCATCTATAGGGCCATAATGAACGGTACAGAGCATTCTATATGGCACAGCTATATATGGATAATATATGGGCAATAATCAATGGTATGGAGCATTATATATGGCACAGCTTTATATGGAGCATCTATGGGGCAATAATGAATGGTATTGAGCATCTATTTTTATTTTTGAAATTCACCGGTAGCTGCTGCATTTTCCACCCTAGGCTTATACTCGAGTCAATAAGTTTTCCCAGTTTTTTGTGGCAAAATTAGGAGGGTCGGCTTATACTCGGGTCGGCTTATACTCGGGTCGGCTTATACTCGAGTATATACGGTAGCTTGAAGCAGCTCCAAAAAATGTACTATTTGTCAATTAATATCTCCTAATTTTTGACAAATGGCTAAATCTCACATCCCTATATTATGCATACATTTTGGGGTCAAGTGTAGGTGATGGATAAAATAGTATTGTGTTTGTATTCACTGGAAATTTAACTAAGTAAAGCAATCCCTATAAATACCATGAAATTGCCATAAATGACAATGTAGAAGTGTTTTAAAACTATACATAATGTCAAAGAGAAATTCATATTGGTTCAATACACACAAAGTAAAAATATTCTAATTTAAGTATTGTCATGCAGCGCTCATGAAATACAAAGCAACTTGACCCAGTTTTTGTGCCATGACTGTGTTCCAGTTTAAGATTCCATGCTATTTTCTAACAACTGTATTCATAAACAGCTAAATGCCCAATGATTTTGTTTTCTTCATATTTATTTGTTACCTGTTCATATCCTCCAATGTACCTGTTCACATGATTTTAACCCCTTCATTACCCAGCCTATTTTGACCTTAATGACCTGGCCATTTTTTGCAATTCTGACCAGTGTCCTTTTATGAGGTAATAACTCAGGAACACTTCAACGGGTCCTAGCGATTCTGAGACTGTTTTTTCGTGACATATTGGGCTTTATGATGGTGGTAAACTTAGGTTGATAATTTTTGCGTTTATTTGTGAAAAAATTGGAAATTTGGCGAAAATTTTGAAAATTTTGCAATTTTCAAATTTTGAATTTTTATTCTGTTAAACCAGAGAGTTATGTGACACAAAATAGTTAATAAATAACATTTCCCACATGTCTACTTTACATCAGCACAATTTTGGAAACAACATTTTTTTTTGCTAGGAAGTTATAAGGGTTAAAATTTGACCAGTGATTTCTCATTTTTACAACAAAATTTACAATAATTTTTTTTAGGGACCACCTCACATTTGAAGTCAGTTTGAGGGGTCTATATGGCTGAAAATACCCAAAAGTGACAACATTCTAAAAACTGCACCCCTCAAGGTGCTCAAAACCACATTCAAGAAGTTTATTAACCCTTCAGGTGTTTCACAGCAGCAGAAGCAACATGGAAGGAAAAAATGAAGATTTAAATTTTTAGTCACAAAAATGATCTTTTAGCAACAATTTTTTTTATTTTCCCAAGGGTAAAAGGAGAAACTGGACCCCGAAAGTTGTTGTCCAATTTGTCCTGAGTACACCGATACCCCATATGTGGGGGGAACCACTGTTTGGGTGCACGACAGGGCTCAGAAGGAAAGGAGCGCCATTTGACTTTTTGAATAAAAAATTGGCTCCAATCTTGAGCGGACACCATGTCACGTTTGGAGAGCCCCTGTGTGCCTAAACATTGGAGCTCCCCCACAAGTGACCCTGTTTTGGAAACTAGACCCCCCACGGAACTTATCTAGATGCCTAATGAGCACTTTAAACCCTCAGGTGCTTCACAAATTGATCTGTAAAAATGAAAAAGTCCTTTTTTTTTCACAAAAAATTTCTTTCAGCCTCAATTTTTTCATTTTCACATGGGCAACAGGATAAAATGGATCCTGAAATTTGTTGGGAAATTTCTCCTGGGCACACGGTAAGGCTCGGAAGGGAAGGAGCGCCATTTGACTTTTTGAATGAAAAATTAGCTCCAATCGTTAGCGGACACCATGTCGCATTTGGAGAGCCACTGTGTGCCTAAACATTGGAGCTCCCCCACAAGTGACCATATTTTGGAAACTAGACCCCCCAAGGAACTTATCTAGATGCAAAGTGAGCACTTTAATCCCTCAGGTGCTTCACAAATTGATCTTTAAAAATGAAAAAGTACTATTTTTTCACAAAAAAATTATTTCAGCCTCAATTTTTTCATTTTTCCATGGGCAACAGGATAAAATGGATCCTAAAATTTGTTGGGCAATTTCTCCTGAGTACGCTGATACCTCATATGTGGGGGTAAACCACTGTTTGGGTGCACGGCAAGGCTCGGAAGGAAAGGCGCGCCATTTGACTTTTTGAATGGAAAATTAGCTCCAATCGTTAGCGGACACCATGTCGCGTTTGGAGAGCCCCTGTGTGCCTAAACATTGGAGCTCCCCCCAAAGTGATCCCATTTTGGAAACTAAACCCCCCCAAGGAACTAATCTAGATGTGTGGTGAGCACTTTGAACCCCCAAGTGCTTCACAGAAGTTTATAACGCAAAGCCGTGAAAATAAAAAATAATTTTTCTTTCCTCAAAAATGATTTTTTAGCCTAGAATTTTTTATTTTCCCAAGGGTAACAGGAGAAATTTGACTGCAAATGTTGTCCAGTTTGTCCCGAGTGCGCTGATACCACATATGTGGGGGTAAACCACTGTTTGGGCACACGTCGGGGCTCGGAAGGGAAGTAGTGACATTTTGAAAGGCAGACTTTGATGGAATGCTCTGTGGGCGTCACGTTGCGTTTGCAGAGCCCCTGATGTGCCTAAACAGTAGAAACCCCCCACAAGTGACCCCATTTTGGAAACTAGACCTCCCACGAAACTAATCTAGATGTGTGATGAGCACTTTGAACCCTAAGTGCTTCACAGAAGTTTATAACGCAGAGCCGTGAAAATAAAAAATATTTTTTCTTTCCTCAAGAATAGTGTTGAGCGATACCGTCCGATACTTGAAAGTATCGGTATCGGAAAGTATCGGCCGATACCGGCAAAGTATCGGATCTAATCCGATACCGATACCCGATACCAATACAAGTCAATGGGACTCAAGTATCGGACGGTATCCCTGATGGTTCCCAGGGTCTGATGGAGAGGAAACTCTCCTTCAGGCCCTGGGAACCATATTAATGTGTAAAATAAAGAATTAAAATAAAAAATATTGCTATACTCACCTCTCCGACGCAGCCTGGACCTCACCGAGGGAACCGGCAGCGTTCTTTGCTTAAAATGCGCGCTTTTCCTTCCTTCCGTGACGTCACGGCTTCTGATTGGTCGCGTGCCGCCCATGTGGCCGCGACGCGACCAATCACAGCAAGCCGTGACGTAATTTTCAGGTCCTTCTAGGCATTCAGTATTTTAAAATTACGTTCCGGCTTTGTGATTGGTCGCGTCGCGGTCACATGGGCTGGTTAGATAGCCGTGTGCACAACCGAATATGGTGCACGGGTAGGTTCCCAAACCGTAATCAATTAAAATACAAAACCCGGCACTCAACTTAATGGTGTGTGGAAACAAACAGATTTATTGCGTCCCAAATCCAACAAAAACGTTTCGGTCTCACAACGGGACCTTCATCAGTAACTGAAACAAGTGTATATATACACAATAAAACATTGGGAAAATACAAAATATAACAAAACCAAAGTATATACAATATATGCAATGCACATTATTATGGCAGTTTATGATAGTGCGTGAGGTTTATGCGCGTGGAAGAGTGACCTATAACGTGGCACAGTGGTAATCCAGTGATGAAGAAGTACGTACCGTAATTTGGGATAATGTCAGGGGAAGGTGACTGTATGACCTGTCTGGGAGTGGATGTGGACCAGAGTAAGCAGACATCACAGAGAGTATCACACAGGAGAGTAGAAACATATACTAATACCTACCAGGAAGATGAGTCGATATAATACGGACTCCCCAATAGTGGGAGAATGGTATTCAGCCTGAAGAGGGTAAGGGAGAGGAAGGAATGAGAAAGGAGGCTCCTTGAACTCGTCTTGGAAGGTTCGTCTGAGGTGGAGGAAGGTATACATAGTTACCTGTGTATGGGCTTATCATCGCGGCGTCCACCGCTGTATGTGGTGTAAAGGGGAGGGCTTAGGGGCTCTATTTATAGTAAAAGCGCCAGAAGGGCGTGGAAAAGGAGACTACTAGAGCGCTATACCGCTCTGTATGTGCGAGGAAATGGGCGGAAGTGACGCACCGGAAGTGGCCGGTCACATGGATGGTGGCCTGAAATCGCCATCTTGGAGGTGGCGAAATGATGTTAAATGTTATATTGCGCATATGCGCAAGTCTGTGAGCCGAATATATATTGAGAGGGGGCCCCAAAGTCTCTGTTTATAATCAATGCGCCAGGAAGGGATAGGGAAAGGGGGGCTAAAGTAACACTATACCGCTCTGTGTATGAGTGAAGTGGGGCGGAAGTAGTATGCTGGAAGTAGCCGGTCACATAAGTGGTTATATGAAATCACCATCTTGAAGGTGGAGAAGAGATGATGAGTATGCTACTGCGCGTGTTAATAAGCGCAAGTGTGTATGCTGGATACATGGACTAAAAGTGCATAATGAGTTTGATGTTAATTAATAAGAATGTCCCTGGTGTACATAACCATGATGATGTTGTAATGTGGATAGATGTAGAATGTACCAAAGACGCCCTATGTATAGTAAGAGAGGGCTAGTATGTAAGCTAATCAGAGAGGGACATCTGGAGGGAAGATAATTGGAAAATTGCCCCCTATGCGTGGGTAAGGTGCGCATAACAATGAAAGAGGCCCCAGACAGGTCGGTGACACATGGTATAATTAGTGTGAATAATTTTATTGTCTTATCAACTGAATATAGCAAATAGTGCTGTGATATAATATACCAGAATAGAGCAGATGGAATAAGGTATAACAGAGGACGGAAGGACGTGACGATCCAGAGCGAGGTGATAAGTGAGTGGAACGGTGCCCGTGATCCATAGTGATGGTAATTTCAATAGAGGCGACTCTAAAGGGACAAAGAAGAGCGAATTAATAACAATGCATATCACTGAAGTTAACACTTATACAAATGCCATGAGTTCATAGTCGCGGTTCAGACCGCTGGGAGAGAGGGTTTCCAGGGTATGTATCCAGAAAGCCTCTTTCTTTTTAAGTAGGGTGACTCTGTCTCCTCCTCGTCTGGGAGGTGGTACATGGTCAATAACCTGGTATTTCAATTGTGAAATAGTGTGTCCCTGAGTATGGAAGTGGTATGGAATAGGGAGGAGTAGGTTGCTGGTACGGATAGTACTCTTGTGCTTTGAGATCCTATCTCTGACCGATTGTGTGGTTTCACCAATGTAAAGTAGTCCGCACGGGCACTTGATGAGATATATGACGTAGGAAGACTCACAGGTGAAAAAATGCTTAATGTGGAATGTTTTACCAGACCTGGGATGTTGAAAACTGTTCCCTTTTTGAATGTTATTGCATTGTGCGCAATGTAGGCACGGGTAGGTGCCGGTTTTGGGTCGTGAGAGGAAGGTCTGTCTATGTGGGTGTTTGGACCCAATATCAGCTCTAACCAGGTTGTCTCTCAGGTTCGGAGGTCTCCTAAAGCATGGTAAGAAGGGCTCTCTGAATTCTGGTATGTCAGGATGGGCCGTGGACAGGAGATGCCAGTGTCTCCTGATGGTTTTATGGAGAATGAAAGAAAAAGGGTGGTATGAATGGACAAAAGGGATGCGTTTGTCCGGGGTCCTCCTAGCTGGTCGAGGGGGAGGGTTTTTTGATTCTGTCAAGAGGATGGGGGGATAGCCTCTACTCCGAAATTTAGTAGTCATGTCTTGTAAGCGTGTTTCACAGAGTGTTGCATTTGGGACTATACGTTTGACTCTTTGATATTGTGACAGGGGGATGGAACGTTTGGTAGAGGGTGGGTGAAAACTTTGGTAGTGCAGCAGGCTATTTCGATCAGTTGGTTTCGTATACAGATCGGTGGTTAGTAAGCCTGTTGGGTCCTTGAGCACCATAGTATCTAGAAAATTGATAGCATGCTGATCATGGCTAATGGTGAACTTAATGCCTGGCCAGGCATCATTGAGGAACAAGAAGAATTCCTGCAAGGACTCCAATGTGCCCCCCCACATGCAAAAAACATCATCTATATAACGTTTCCATAATGTGACGTTATCAATAAACAAGGGATGTCTGTAGATGATGGATGTTTCAAAAAGTGCCATATACGTATTAGCGTAAGGGGGCGCTACATTGGAGCCCATTGCTGTACCCCGTGTCTGTAAGTAGAAGGAGTCCTGGAAAAGAAAGTAATTATTGTGTAGTACCGTAGACAATAAGTCAATGCAAAGATTAATTTGTTCGGTTTCCAACCCTGCGGTAGTGAGAGACTGATGTACTGCATTAATCCCATTCAAATGTGGGATAGACGTGTATAAGTCTTTAACGTCAAGGGTAACTAGTAGAGTGTGGGGAGGTACCCTGTGTAAATGCCTGATACACTCTAGAAAATCCCCCGTGTCCAAAATGAAAGATGCTGATTTTTGAGTAATAGGTGTGAGTATTTTTTCAAGGTATCGTGATAGTGGTGAAAGAATGGAGTCCGTGGATGCTACTATCGGCCTCCCAGGGGGATTGGCTAGATCTTTATGAATTTTCGGTAGAGTGTAAAAAACCGGTGTAATGGGGTTCTTCTTTCTTAAAAAGTCACTCGTTTTGGAGTCTAGAATACCCAAATTAGAGTATTTGGCGATGATTTTCAACATCCCAGGTCTGGTAAAACATTCCACATTAAGCATTTTTTTCACCTGTGAGTCTTCCTACGTCATATATCTCATCAAGTGCCCGTGCGGACTACTTTACATTGGTGAAACCACACAATCGGTCAGAGATAGGATCTCAAAGCACAAGAGTACTATCCGTACCAGCAACCTACTCCTCCCTATTCCATACCACTTCCATACTCAGGGACACACTATTTCACAATTGAAATACCAGGTTATTGACCATGTACCACCTCCCAGACGAGGAGGAGACAGAGTCACCCTACTTAAAAAGAAAGAGGCTTTCTGGATACATACCCTGGAAACCCTCTCTCCCAGCGGTCTGAACCGCGACTATGAACTCATGGCATTTGTATAAGTGTTAACTTCAGTGATATGCATTGTTATTAATTCGCTCTTCTTTGTCCCTTTAGAGTCGCCTCTATTGAAATTACCATCACTATGGATCACGGGCACCGTTCCACTCACTTATCACCTCGCTCTGGATCGTCACGTCCTTCCGTCCTCTGTTATACCTTATTCCATCTGCTCTATTCTGGTATATTATATCACAGCACTATTTGCTATATTCAGTTGATAAGACAATAAAATTATTCACACTAATTATACCATGTGTGTTGTGAATTTGGATTCTGGGCTCCCCCGGTGGCTACTGGTGGAATTGAACTGGTGTCTTCATCTTCTCTGTTCACCTGTTCCCATCAAGATGTGGGAGTCGCTATATAACCTTGCTGCTCTGTTAGTTGCTTGCCGGTCAACAATGTTATCAGAAGCCTCTCTGTGCTTGTTCCTGCTCCTAGACAACTACTAGATAAGTTGGACTTTTGTCCATGTTTGTTTTTGCATTTTGGTTCCAGTTCACAGCTGTAGTTTCGTTACTGTGTCTGGAAAGCTCTTGTGAACAGGAATTGCCACTCTGGTGTTATGAGTTAATGACAGAGTTTTAAAGTAATTTCTGGATGGTGTTTTTGATTAGGGTTTTCAGCTGACCATGAAAGTGTCCTTTCTGTCTTCTGCTATGTAGTAAGTGGACCTCAAATTTGCTAAACCTATTTTCATCCTACGTTTGTTATTTCTTCTTAATTCACCGCCAATACATGTGGGGGGCCTCTGTCTCCTTTTGGGGTATTTCTCTAGAGGTGAGCTAGGACTAATATTTTCCTCTGCTAGCATTATTTAGTCCTCCGGCTGGTGATGGGCATCTAGAATCAACGTAGGCATGCTACCCGGCCACTGCTAGTTGTGTGTTAGGTTTAGTTCATGGTCAGCTCAGTTCCCATCTTCCAAGAGCTAGTTCCTATATATGCTTATGCTATGATCTCTTGCCATTGAGATCATGACAGTTTGACCGGCCTGCAAAGTGTTAATTGTTTGGGCTGAAGCAGGAGAAAAAGAAGTGTTGAAGGGAAATTTTTTTTTTTTTTTTTTCCCCCCCTCAGAGTTCTGCTGCCTAGCCCTTAATTGCTGTCTAGCTGCTTCTTACCTCCTCTTAACCCTTGAATGGCTTTGTGTCCACCTGTTTGTAATGGATCTTCAGAGTGTAACTGCAGGTTTGAATAAACTCGCCACGAAGGTACAAAATTTGCAAGATTTTGTTTGTCATGCACCTGTATCTGAGCCGAGAATTCCTTTGCCGGAATTTTTCTCGGGGAATAGATCCGGGTTTCAGAATTTTCGAAATAATTGCAAATTATTTTTGTCTCTGAAATCTCGCTCTGCCGGAGACCCTGCACAGCAGGTCAGGATTGTGATTTCCTTGCTCCGGGGCGACCCTCAAGACTGGGCTTTTTCATTGACACCAGGGGATCCTGCGTTGCTCAATGTGGATGCGTTTTTTCTGGCCTTGGGGTTGCTTTATGACGAACCTCATTTGGAGCTTCAGGCAGAAAAAACTTTGATGTCCCTATCTCAGGGGCAAGATGAAGCGGAAATTTACTGCCAAAGATTCCGTAAATGGTCTGTGCTTACTCAGTGGAATGAGTGCGCCCTGGCGGCGACTTTCAGAGAGGGTCTCTCTGATGCCATTAAGGATGTTATGGTGGGGTTCCCTGTGCCTGCGGGTCTGAATGAGTCCATGACAATGGCTATTCAGATCGATAGGCGTTTGCGGGAGCGCAAACCAGTGCACCATCTGGCGGTGTCCACTGAGAAGTCGCCAGAGAGTATGCATTGTGATAGAATTCTGTCCCGAAGCGAGCGGCAGAATTTTAGACGGAAAAATGGGTTGTGTTTCTATTGTGGTGATTCTACTCATGTTATATCAGCATGCTCTAAGCGCACTAAAAAGCTTGGTAAATCTGTTTCCATTTGCACCTTACCGTCTAAATTTATTCTATCTGTGACCCTGATTTGTTCTTTGTCATCTATTACCACGGACGCCTATGTCGACTCTGGCGCCGCTTTGAGTCTTATGGATTGGTCCTTTGCCAAACGCTGTGGGTATGATTTAGAGCCTTTGGAGACTCCTATTCCTCTGAAGGGGATTGACTCCACCCCATTGGCTAATAATAAACCACAATACTGGACACAAGTAACTATGCGTATTAATCCGGATCACCAGGAGATTATTCGCTTTCTGGTGCTGTATAATCTACATGATGATTTGGTGCTAGGATTGCCTTGGCTGCAATCTCACAACCCAGTCCTCGACTGGAGAGCTATGTCTGTGTTGAGCTGGGGATGTAAGGGGGCTCATGGGGATGTACCTGTGGTTTCCATTTCATCATCCATTCCCTCTGAAATCCCTGAGTTCCTGTCTGACTATCGTGACGTCTTTGAAGAATCCAAGCTTGGTTCGTTACCTCCGCACCGAGAGTGCGATTGTGCCATAGATTTAATCCCGGGTAGTAAATACCCAAAGGGTCGTTTATTTAATCTGTCTGTGCCTGAACATGCTGCTATGCGAGAATATATAAAGGAGTCCTTGGAAAAGGGACATATTCGTCCATCGTCATCTCCCTTAGGAGCCGGTTTTTTCTTTGTGTCAAAAAAAGACGGCTCTTTGAGACCATGTATTGATTATCGGCTTTTGAATAAAATCACTGTTAAATATCAATACCCATTGCCGTTGCTGACTGATTTGTTTGCTCGCATAAAGGGGGCCAAGTGGTTCTCTAAGATTGACCTTCGTGGGGCGTATAATTTGGTGCGAATCAGGCAGGGGGATGAGTGGAAAACCGCATTTAATACGCCCGAGGGCCACTTTGAGTATTTAGTGATGCCTTTTGGTCTTTCTAATGCTCCGTCAGTTTTCCAGTCCTTTATGCATGATATTTTTCGCGATTATTTGGATAAATTTATGATTGTGTATCTGGATGATATTCTGATTTTTTCGGATGACTGGGACTCTCATGTCCAGCAAGTCAGGAGGGTTTTTCAGGTTTTGCGGTCTAATTCTTTGTGTGTGAAGGGTTCTAAGTGTGTTTTTGGGGTACAGAGGATTTCCTTTTTGGGATATATTTTTTCCCCCTCTTCCATTGAAATGGATCCTGTCAAGGTTCAAGCTATTTGTGATTGGACGCAGCCCTCTTCTCTTAAGAGTCTTCAGAAATTTTTGGGCTTTGCTAACTTTTATCGTCGATTTATTGCTGGTTTTTCGGATATTGCTAAGCCATTGACCGATTTGACTAAGAAGGGTGCTGATGTTGCTGATTGGTCCCCTGATGCTGTGGAGGCCTTTCGGGAGCTTAAGCGCCGTTTTTCCTCTGCCCCTGTGTTGCGTCAGCCTGATGTTGCTCTACCTTTTCAGGTTGAGGTCGACGCTTCTGAGATCGGAGCTGGGGCAGTGTTGTCGCAGAAAAGTTCTGACTGCTCCGTGATGAGGCCTTGTGCCTTCTTTTCCCGTAAATTTTCGCCCGCTGAGCGGAATTATGATGTTGGGAATCGGGAGCTTTTGGCCATGAAGTGGGCTTTTGAGGAGTGGCGCCATTGGCTTGAGGGGGCCAGACATCAGGTGGTGGTATTGACTGACCACAAAAATTTGATTTATCTTGAGACCGCCAGGCGCCTGAATCCTAGACAGGCGCGCTGGTCATTATTTTTCTCTCGGTTTAATTTTGTGGTGTCATACCTACCGGGTTCTAAGAATATTAAGGCGGATGCCCTTTCTAGGAGTTTTGAGCCTGACTCGCCTGGTAACTCTGAGCCCACAGGTATCCTTAAGGATGGAGTGGTATTGTCAGCCGTTTCTCCAGACCTGCGGCGGGCCTTGCAGGAGTTTCAGGCGGAGAGACCTGATCGTTGCCCACCTGATAAACTGTTTGTTCCTGATGATTGGACCAGTAGAGTCATCTCTGAGGTTCATTCTTCTGCGTTGGCAGGTCATCCTGGCATTTTTGGTACCAGGGATTTGGTGGCAAGGTCCTTCTGGTGGCCTTCCCTGTCACGAGATGTGCGAGGCTTTGTGCAGTCTTGTGACGTTTGTGCTCGGGCCAAGCCTTGTTGTTCTCGGGCTAGTGGATTATTGTTGCCCTTGCCTATTCCTAAGAGGCCTTGGACGCACATCTCGATGGATTTTATTTCAGATCTGCCTGTTTCTCAGAAGATGTCTGTCATCTGGGTGGTGTGTGACCGTTTTTCTAAGATGGTCCATTTGGTTCCTCTGCCCAAGTTACCTTCTTCTTCCGAGTTGGTTCCTCTGTTTTTTCAAAATGTTGTTCGTTTGCATGGTATTCCTGAGAATATCGTTTCTGACAGAGGGACCCAATTCGTGTCTAGATTTTGGCGGGCATTCTGTGCTAGGATGGGCATAGATTTATCTTTTTCGTCCGCTTTCCATCCTCAGACGAATGGCCAGACCGAGCGGATTAATCAGACCCTGGAGACATATCTGAGGTGTTTTGTGTCTGCTGACCAGGATGATTGGGTTGCTTTTTTGCCATTGGCGGAGTTCGCTCTCAATAATCGGGCCAGCTCTGCCACTTTGGTGTCCCCGTTTTTCTGTAATTCGGGGTTTCATCCTCGATTTTCCTCTGGTCAGGTGGAATCTTCGGATTGTCCTGGAGTGGATGCTGTGGTGGAGAGATTGCATCAGATCTGGGGGCAGGTGGTGGACAATTTGAGGTTGTCCCAGGAGAAGACTCAGCTTTTTGCCAACCGCCACCGTCGTGTTGGTCCTCGGCTTTCTGTTGGGGATTTGGTGTGGTTGTCTTCTCGTTTTGTCCCTATGAGGGTCTCTTCTCCTAAGTTTAAGCCTCGGTTTATCGGCCCGTATAAGATATTGGAGATTCTTAACCCTGTTTCCTTCCGTTTGGACCTCCCTGCATCCTTTTCTATTCATAACGTTTTTCATCGGTCATTGTTGCGCAGGTATGAGGTACCGGTTGTGCCTTCCGTTGAGCCTCCTGCTCCGGTGTTGGTTGAGGGTGAGTTGGAGTACGTTGTGGAGAAAATCTTGGACTCTCGTGTTTCCAGACGGAGACTCCAGTATCTGGTCAAGTGGAAGGGATACGGCCAGGAGGATAATTCTTGGGTGAATGCATCTGATGTTCATGCCTCCGATCTGGTTCGTGCCTTTCATAGGGCCCATCCTGATCGCCCTGGTGGTTCTGGTGAGGGTTCGGTGCCCCCTCCTTGAGGGGGGGGTACTGTTGTGAATTTGGATTCTGGGCTCCCCCGGTGGCTACTGGTGGAATTGAACTGGTGTCTTCATCTTCTCTGTTCACCTGTTCCCATCAAGATGTGGGAGTCGCTATATAACCTTGCTGCTCTGTTAGTTGCTTGCCGGTCAACAATGTTATCAGAAGCCTCTCTGTGCTTGTTCCTGCTCCTAGACAACTACTAGATAAGTTGGACTTTTGTCCATGTTTGTTTTTGCATTTTGGTTCCAGTTCACAGCTGTAGTTTCGTTACTGTGTCTGGAAAGCTCTTGTGAACAGGAATTGCCACTCTGGTGTTATGAGTTAATGACAGAGTTTTAAAGTAATTTCTGGATGGTGTTTTTGATTAGGGTTTTCAGCTGACCATGAAAGTGTCCTTTCTGTCTTCTGCTATGTAGTAAGTGGACCTCAAATTTGCTAAACCTATTTTCATCCTACGTTTGTTATTTCTTCTTAATTCACCGCCAATACATGTGGGGGGCCTCTGTCTCCTTTTGGGGTATTTCTCTAGAGGTGAGCTAGGACTAATATTTTCCTCTGCTAGCATTATTTAGTCCTCCGGCTGGTGATGGGCATCTAGAATCAACGTAGGCATGCTACCCGGCCACTGCTAGTTGTGTGTTAGGTTTAGTTCATGGTCAGCTCAGTTCCCATCTTCCAAGAGCTAGTTCCTATATATGCTTATGCTATGATCTCTTGCCATTGAGATCATGACACATGTGTCACCGACCTGTCTGGGGCCTCTTTCATTGTTATGCGCACCTTACCCACGCATAGGGGGCAATTTTCCAATTATCTTCCCTCCAGATGTCCCTCTCTGATTAGCTTACATACTAGCCCTCTCTTACTATACATAGGGCGTCTTTGGTACATTCTACATCTATCCACATTACAACATCATCATGGTTATGTACACCAGGGACATTCTTATTAATTAACATCAAACTCATTATGCACTTTTAGTCCATGTATCCAGCATACACACTTGCGCTTATTAACACGCGCAGTAGCATACTCATCATCTCTTCTCCACCTTCAAGATGGTGATTTCATATAACCACTTATGTGACCGGCTACTTCCGGCATACTACTTCCGCCCCACTTCACTCATACACAGAGCGGTATAGTGTTACTTTAGCCCCCCTTTCCCTATCCCTTCCTGGCGCATTGATTATAAACAGAGACTTTGGGGCCCCCTCTCAATATATATTCGGCTCACAGACTTGCGCATATGCGCAATATAACATTTAACATCATTTCGCCACCTCCAAGATGGCGATTTCAGGCCACCATCCATGTGACCGGCCACTTCCGGTGCGTCACTTCCGCCCATTTCCTCGCACATACAGAGCGGTATAGCGCTCTAGTAGTCTCCTTTTCCACGCCCTTCTGGTGCTTTTACTATAAATAGAGCCCCTAAGCCCTCCCCTTTACACCACATACAGCGGTGGACGCCGCGATGATAAGCCCATACACAGGTAACTATGTATACCTTCCTCCACCTCAGACGAACCTTCCAAGACGAGTTCAAGGAGCCTCCTTTCTCATTCCTTCCTCTCCCTTACCCTCTTCAGGCTGAATACCATTCTCCCACTATTGGGGAGTCCGTATTATATCGACTCATCTTCCTGGTAGGTATTAGTATATGTTTCTACTCTCCTGTGTGATACTCTCTGTGATGTCTGCTTACTCTGGTCCACATCCACTCCCAGACAGGTCATACAGTCACCTTCCCCTGACATTATCCCAAATTATGGTACGTACTTCTTCATCACTGGATTACCACTGTGCCACGTTATAGGTCACTCTTCCACGCGCATAAACCTCACGCACTATCATAAACTGCCATAATAATGTGCATTGCATATATTGTATATACTTTGGTTTTGTTATATTTTGTATTTTCCCAATGTTTTATTGTGTATATATACACTTGTTTCAGTTACTGATGAAGGTCCCGTTGTGAGACCGAAACGTTTTTGTTGGATTTGGGACGCAATAAATCTGTTTGTTTCCACACACCATTAAGTTGAGTGCCGGGTTTTGTATTTTAATTTAAGCGGTCACATGGGCGACGCGACCAATCACAAGCCGTGACGTCACGGGAGGCAGGAAACGCGCGCATTTTTAAAATTACGTCGCGGCTTGTGATTGGTTGCGTGCCGCCCATGTGACCGCGACGCGACCAATCACAAAGCCGGAACGTAATTTTAAAATACTGAATGCCTAGAAGGACCTGAAAATTACGTCACGGCTTGCTGTGATTGGTCGCGTCGTGGCCACATGGGCGGCACGCGACCAATCAGAAGCCGTGACGTCACGGAAGGAAGGAAAAGCGCGCATTTTAAGCAAAGAACGCTGCCGGTTCCCTCGGTGAGGTCCAGGCTGCGTCGGAGAGGTGAGTATAGCAATATTTTTTATTTTAATTCTTTATTTTACACATTAATGTTGTTTCGATACCGATACCCGATACCACAAAAGTATCGGATCTCGGTATCGGAATTCCGATACCCGCAAGTATCGGCCGATACCCGATACTTGCGGTATCGGAATGCTCAACACTACTCAAGAATAATTTTTTAGCCCGCAATTTTTTTTTTCCCAAGGGTTACAGGAGAAAGTGGACCCCAAAAGTTGTTTTCCAGTTTGTCCTGAGTATGCTGGTACCCCATATGTGGGGATAAACCACTGTTTGGGCACACGTTGGGGCTCGGAAGGGAGAGAGCATCATTTAACTTTTTCAGCTCAAGATTGGCTGGAATCAATGGTGGCGTCATGTCGCGTTTGGAGACCCCCTGATGTGCCTAAACAGTGGAAACCCCTCAATTCTAACTCCAACACTAACTCCAACACACCCCTAACCCTAATCCAAACTCTAACCATGACCCTAATCACAACCCTAACCCCAACACACCCCTAACCCTAATCCCAACCCTAACCATAACCCTAACCACAAGCCTAAAACTAATCTTAACCCTAATTCCAACCCTAACCCCATCACACCCCTAACCCTAATCCCAACCCTAACTATAACACACCCCTAACCCTAATCCCAACCCTAAACATAACCCTAACCACATGCCTAACCCTAACCCCAACATACCCCTAACCCTAATCTTAACCCTAATTCCAACCCTAACTCTAATTCCAAACCTAACCCTAAGGCTATGTGCCCACGTTGCGAATTTGTGTGCGGATTTTTCCGCACTGATTTTGAAAAATCCGCAGGTAAAACGCACTGCGCTTAACCTGCGGATTTACCACAGATTTCCAGTTTCTTTGTGCGGATTTCACCTGCGGATTCCTATTATGGAGCAGGTGTAAAACACTGCAGAATCCGCACAAAGAATTGACATGCTGTGGAAAATACAATGCAGCATTTCCGCGCGGTATTTTCCACACCATGGGCACTGTGGATTTGGTTTTCCATAGGTTTATGTGGTACTGTAAATGTGATGGAAAACTGCTATGAATCCGCAGCGACCAATCCGCTGCGGATCCCCAGCCAAATCCGCACCGTGTGCAAATAGCCTAATTCTAACCCTAATTGTAACCCTAACCCTAATTCTAACCCTAACCTTAATTGCAACCCTAACCCTAACTGCAACCCTAATTCTAACCCTAATTGCAAACCTAACCCTAATTGCAACACCAACCCTAATTGCAACCCTAACCCTAATTGCAACCCTAACCCTAAGTGCAACCCTAACCCTAAGTGCAACCCTAACCCTACTTGCAACCCTAACCCTAAGTGCAACCCTTACCCTAAGTGCAACCCTAACCCTAAGTGCAACCCTGACCCTAAGTGAAACCCTAACCCTAAGTGTAACCCTAACCCTAAGTGTAACCCTAAGTGCAACCCTAACCCTAAGTGCAACCCTAAGTGCAACCCTAACCCTAAGTGCAACCCTAACCCTAAGTGCAACTCTAAGTGCAACACTAACCCTAAGTGCAACCCTAACCCTAAGTGTAACCCTAAGTGCAACCCTAACCCTAAGTGCAACCCTAAGTGCAACCCTAACCCTAAGTGCAACCCTAACCCTAAGTGCAACTCTAAGTGCAACACTAACCCTAAGTGCAACCCTAACCTTAAGTGCAACCCTAAGTGCAACCCTAACCCTAAGTGCAACCCTAGCCCTAAGTGCAACCCCAGCCCTAAGTGCAACCCTAGCCCTAACCCTAACCCTAGTGGAAAAATAAAAATAAATATATTTTCTTTATTTTTTTATGTTCTCTATCTATGGGGGTCATAAAGGGGGGGTTTATTTACTATTTTTTTTATTTTGATCGTTGTGATAGAACCTATCACAGCGATCAAAATGTACCTGGAAAGAATCGGCCGGCTTGCAGATTAGGCGGGCGCAATGCGCATGCACCCGCCATTTTGGAAGATGGCGGCGCCCATGGAGAAGACGGACGGACACCGGGAGGGACATCGGAACTTGGTAAGTATGGGTGGGATCGGAGCATGGGGGGGATCGGAGCATGGGGGGAGCGGACAAGAGGACGGAGGGGAGCAGGGGACATGACAGGACAGAGAGGAGGAGAACGGAGGTGGTGGGCGGGGCAGATAGGGGTCTCCAGCCATGGCAGATGCTATTGCAGCATTGGCCATGGCTGGATTGTAATATTTCACCAATTTTCAAAGGTGAAATATTACAGATTGGCTGTTGAAAGTGAAACAGACAATCAGAGCAATCAGAGCGATCGTAGCCATGGGGGGGGTGAAGCCACCCCCCTGGGCTGAAGTACCACTCCCCCTGTCCCTGCAGATCGGGTGAAATTGGAGTTAAGCCTTTCACCCGATCTGCAGGGACACGATCCCTCCATGACGCCACATAGGCGTCACAGGTTGAATTGGCACCGACTTTCATGACGCCTACATGGCGTCAAAGGTCGGGAAGGGTTTGAGACCACTGAATAGAGATCAACAAATATTTCAATGTTCAGTTCGGATTGCGATCATCAAATTTGCAATATTTGCTGATTTATTTGTTGAATATTGGCTGAACATAACCTAACGCCATTACAGTCAATAGGAAGCAAAACAAATACATGAACAACACCTTCAAAGGCCCCAAATACTGTCAAAACAAATCAAATTATGGGGAAAAACCAAGAAAGTGGCCTCGATTCACCCACAGTGCAAATTGTAGCATGGCACGGCAGCAATCAGCCATGCATGAGGTAAGGAGGTCTGGGCCAGCATTTACAGCTTTCAATTGTATGTCAAAATAAGATGAGATGGGTGATGGATCAGATTAGGCCTGCTGTGCTGGGAGCCCTGATACCATAAGCAACAGCTCAACCTGATTTCCTTCTCAGATATGTCAGGTGGCACAAATATCAGTTTCGTAGAGTACTATTGTCAGAAAAACCTAAGGATAGTAGTAACATGGGTAGTTGACTCAAAGGAAGTGGATGCCTGATGGTCTTGAAGGCCTACTGCTACAGGCAACACACATGAAGGAGACTCAATAAGGAGTCTATAAATTTACCAAAATTATTGGCAGACACCACTGAAGTGGCATCAATTTCACTAGAGTACAAATAGTATAATGGAGAACAATATCTCTATCGCTACAGCAACTCAGCAGATGTAGAGACACAATCAGGACTCTCCACATTTCCAGAAATTATTGGCAGACATCACCAAAGAATCAACTATTTCACCATAGTAGAAATAGTAGAATAGTGACCGACAGGTCTTCCACTACACCCAGCCCAGAAGATGGACACCCAACCAGGGTTGTTCAGTTCACATTTTTTAAAAAAATAGGGCCTGACACCAGTGAAGTGGAATCAATTTCCCCTGAGTAGAAATAGTATAATTAGAGAACAATATCTCTTTCACTACAGCCAACCCAGCAGATGGAGAGACACAGTCAGGACTCTCCAAATTTCTCCAAATTATTGGCAGACACCACCAAAGTGGCATCAATTTCCCAAGAGTAGAAATAGAAATAGGGACCAAAAGGACTTCCACTACAGCCAATTCAGCAGATGGACACCCAACCAGGAGTGTTTACATTTCCAAAAATCATTGCCTGACACCACCGAAGTGGCATAAATTTCACAAGAGTAGAAATAGTATAATAGGGACCTACACATCTTCCACTACAGCCAACCCAGCAGATGTAGACCAACCATGACTGTTCATATTTCAACAAATTTGAGTTAACATTTGAAGCAGCAGCAGCAACATCTGGAACAGAAGCCACACTAATGATATCACAAAGTGGAGTTATGCAAGATTAATGCAGCACAATAAAAAATGCAACATTGCCTAGTCTATACAGTCTGTGATTGGGGTGCAAAATTCCTTTGAGATCCATGAGTTGTTCATCTTGATGAAAGTTAGGCAATCTAAACTTTCAGGGGACAATCAGATGTGCTTATCCATTAGGATACCACCAGCAACGTTGAAGATACGTTCTGAGAGAACGCTGGCTGCCAGGCATGATAAAAACTCCAAGGCATGTGAGGTGAGCTCAGGCCACTCATCTATTTTGGAAGACCAAAATGTGAAAGGGTCCAAACCCTACCTGATGGTATTGATTTTCAATTCTGGATACTCCTGCACCATCCTCTCCATTCGTTCACCGAGTGTAAGACATGGACTCTGTTGTGCTGGTGGATGAGCTGGTCTAAAAAAAAGTGTCAAAGGACTCACAGAAAGTGCTTCTTCCTCTTACACTACTGAATCTGCTGCTGCCAATGTTTTGGAGTTGACAAATTGATGTGCCAGAGGTTGGAAGTCTAGAGCTGCGAGGTGCACTGTGTGCCTCACTGCTGTCTTGGGGAAAACCTTTCCTAAGATTGTGTAAAAGCGTGTCTCGATACTCCAGCATTCGTGGGTCCCTTTTCAGGGCAGAAAGCATCTGCCAAAATTTGGTTTAAAATCATGGATCTAACAGAGTGACAACCCAGTAGTCAGCAGTATTTCTAATCATAACAATATGGTGATCATGTTGCAGATAGTGCAGCAAGAAGGCACATGCTCATCTGTTCCATGAGGTCCAAGCCCATGCTGTGTTGGTGGCTGGGTAACACTGATGCTTATTTCCTTCATCCCCTCCTGCCAACCACAACAACAGAGAGGGGATGATTATCCTCTTCAACTCCTGACAGTTGTGTGCCCATCACCTCTTTCTCCTTGATTTGTTCCTCGGCCCTTTCACCTTCACTAACAGTTTGTCTGTTATCACCAGCCTCCCTCGATCACAGTAATCCACCCTCCCTTGGTACCCACCTGTGTGATGACAGTCTGGAACTTTGAGACAATTTTATCCCTTCTGCATCCTTTTTTACTTTCTCCTCTTCCTCTGGGACCATCACCTCCTCCTGTAGGCTATTCAAAGTCTGCTCCAGCAAATAGATGACCAGAATAGTGATGCTGATGATGAAATCATCAGCAATAACCATCTTAGTAGCCATTTTGAAACTGTGAAGAAATGTGCAGAGGTCCTTAATCTGTGCTCACTTCATAAACATGATATGTGTCATACTGCATGGGACCAAGCTATACAACATGACATACTGCATCTGGGCTCATCGCTGCTGCTACAGTCGCTGCAACATGTGCAGAGAGGAATTCCACCATGTCAGCACATCGCATATCAACCTATTTACTGGCATCGACAAAGACCTCTGTATATAAGCAAGTCGATGACCTGAGGAGTGCAAAAAGCAGAAGTGACCACACATCTCTCGTACTTCTGGAGCAGCTCACCCATGCCAGGATAGTAGAAGAGAAAACATTGTACCACTCAGTTGATGACATGAGCCATGCAAGGAACATGTGTGAACTTGCCTCGTCATAGGGCCGCCACAAGGTTCACACCATTATCGGACACGGCTTTCCCTGGATTTGGGTTCAGTAGAGTCAACCATTGCTCAACTTTTCAGCTGTATGACTGTGATCTTAAAGGCATATCAATTTTAACACTGCCTGGGTGCGCACTGCGGAGGTGGTGGAGATTTTCTCTACACTGTTGGAACGTGTGTCTCATTAAGGCAGAGTTTGAGGGCGCAGTTGGGGGCCCTAAAGGAGGTGGATGAGTCAGAAGCAGTGGAGGAAGTGTGATATATATACAGTTAGGTCCATATATATTTGGACAGAGACAACATTTTTATAATTTTGGTTATAGACATTACCACAATGAATTTTAAACAAAACAATTCAGATGCAGTTGAAGTTCAGACTTTCAGCTTTCATTTGAGGGTATCCACCTTAAAATTGGATGAAGGGTTTAGGAGTTTCAGCTCCTTAAAATGTGCCACCCTGTTTTTAAAGGGACCAAAAGTAATTGGACAGATTCAATAATTTTAAATAAAATGTTCATTTCTAGTACTTGGTTGAAAACCCTATGTTGGCAATGACTGCCTGAAGTCTTGAACTCATGGACATCACCAGACGCTGTGTTTCCTCCTTTTTGATGCTCTGCCAGGCCTTCACTGCGGTGGTTTTCAGTTGCTGTTTGTTTGTGGGCCTTTCTGTCTGAAGTTTAGTCTTTAACAAGTGAAATGCATGCTCAATTGGGTTGAGATCAGGTGACTGACTTTGCCATTCAAGAATATTCCACTTCTTTGCTTTAATAAACTCCTGGGTTGCTTTGTCTTTATGTTTTGGGTCATTGTCCTTCTGTAGTATGAAATGATGACCAATCAGTTTGGCTGCATTTGGCTGGATCTGAGCACACAGTATGTCTCTGAATACCTCAGAATTCATTCGGCTGCTTCTGTCCTGTGTCACATCATCAATAAACACTAGTGACCCAGTGCCACTGGCAGCCATGCATGCCCAAGCCATCACACTGCCTCCGCCGTGTTTTACAGATGATGTGGTATGCTTTGGATCATGAGCTGTACCACACCTTCCCCATACTTTTCTCTTTCCATCATTCTGGTAGAGGTTGATCTTGGTTTCATCTGTCCAAAGAATGTTCTTCCAGAACTGTGCTGGCTTTTTTAGATGTTTTTTGCAAAGTCCAGTCTAGCCTTTATATTCTTGATGCTTATGAGTGGCTTGCACCGTGCAGTGAACCCTCTATATTTACTTTCATGCAGTCTTCTCTTTATGGTAGATTTGGATATTGATACGCCTACCTCCTGGAGAGTGTTGGTCACTTGGTTGGCTGTTGTGAAGGGGTTTCTCTTCACCATGGAGATTATTCTGCGATCATCCACCACTGTTGTCTTCAATGGGCGCCCAGATTTTTTTGCATTGATGAGTTCACCAGTGCTTTCTTTCTTTCTCACGATGGACCAAACTGTAGATTTTGCCACTCCTAATATTGTAGCAATTTCTCGGATGGGTTTTTTTCCTGTTTTCGCAGCGAAACATATGACATAATGACATAGAGAAGGGATTGCCCACACCTGTCCATGAAATAGCCTTGGAGTCAATTGTCCAATTACTTTTTGTCCCTTTAAAAACAGGGTGGCACATGTTAAGGAGCTGAAACTCCTAAACCCTTCATCCAATTTTAATGTGGATACCCTCAAATGAAAGCTGAAAGTCTGAACTTCAACTGCATCTGAATTGTTATGTATAAAATTCATTGTGGTAATGTCTATAACCAAAATTAGAAAAATGTTGTCTCTGTCCAAATATATATGGACCTAACTGTATATAGGTTTGTCCTGCAAGCCTTGGAGATTCCAAGACTTGTGGAGCAGCGCCTAACCCAACAGCCACCAGAATCACCCAGTGCTCACTCAGCGAGATGGACACCTTTGGCCACGCTTACTTCCTCCAAGTGTCTATGGTGAAATGTTTCCGTGGCCAACAGAATGGAGATAGTGGAGTTCAACCTCTTAGGTTTTTCATGCGTAGGTTGAAACAATCTTTTACGTGATAACAACTGCAGGACTGTGGGTTGACTGCAGTGCTGAGAGAGGGTGGAGCACATCCAACTGGACAAACTGCTGGACTGTGAGGGAGATACAGGTGGAGATGTTACGATGGATTGGTAAAGTTGAGGTTTGTTCGTTCTCTGAGATCGGTCAAAAACAGCAGGCATATCCGCTGCCGTTACAACTGACAGCGGGCTCTCTATCAGCTTGACTGGAGCATGTAAATAACCTGAGGTTCTGCGGTCAGAGACCTGCATCACAATATTTGGCACAGTAACAGAGGAGGAGGAAAAAGCAGCAGATGCAATTGATGGGGGGCTGATGGATGTTAAGGTCTGGTGGTCCACATTTTGGTGCTGTGGGATTCCCAGAGTAACGCATGTTGATTTTGCATGTGAAGGTTCATACAGGTTGTAGCCAAATTATTGCACTTTGTCCCTCTACTGATTTTTTGCAAAGTTGCCAGATTACATGAGTTGAATCATCCTTTGCGGTATCAAAAAAGGCCCAGAATAGGCAACACTTGTCACCCCTGGGAGCTGCAAATCTGCTAATGCTGCTAGTCATAGCCACAGTTGTGGTTAAGGATGCATTGCTCATTGTGGCTGCATCACTACATGTATGCGACATACCAACATTACCTCCTCGTCTTTCTCCTTAGATGACCTACTCAGCTGTGTGCCTTTGTGTTCAGTCCAACTGGGATTTAACACATCCTCATCCTCTTTGTTATCACATTCCTTGCCCTTAGTGTCACCCTATTCCTCTTCCTGCACTGACAGCACAGTAAAGTCCGCGTGGACCTCAGATATCTGAGTCTCATCAGGATCACCTCCCTCCCTGGGGAATAACGTCTGGTCACAAGGGTCAGGATGCTCTTCAGACCCTACTTCATCTTGCCCTGTGTCTAAGCTAGAAACATTTTGGGCATCACTGCAGATTTCCTCCTCTTGACTCTTTGAAGCTTTTGAGTACACTTCTAATACCCATGGCATCAAATGTGTGAACAGCTTTTCAGACTCACCCATCTGTGGTTCCCTACAGAAGAATTGAGTGATTCCATAATTTTTCCCCTATGCTCGGTTAAAAAAAGTAACCATTACTGACTACCACATTTTTTGTTCTTGATATCTTTTAGTGTTTCTTAAAGCCAGAAAGTTGCCATTTGAAATGACTTTAGTTTTGTGCCATGTCTGATCTGATTTTTTTCTACAAAATTAAACAACTGAATGAACATCCTCCAAGGCTGGTGATTCCATAATTTTTGCCAGGGGTTGTAGATAAACTGTCCGAGTAAGAAACAAATGCCTAGCTTACTGTCCAAAATCTAGCTGCTAAGAGTGTCTGGCGTCAAAATGACGTGAAAACAAAATGTCTGCTCTTTATTTGGTGAGGGACATGTGATTTCAGCAGCCAATGACACAAGCTGTTGTGTCAGGACATTGTGGATGCTTCCTGTGCCCTGATTGGCTAGCCGCAATGTGCACACATAAAGTTAGAAAAAAAATACTGTTTACAAGAATGCCGCGCCTCTGAGCTCTACAAACCTCCTCACCTCATCAAACACATGACCCATGCTCATGATACACCACCATTATCGTAGCCAAACTGCAGAAAATACTTTTGTGGCAATGCAAATATTTTCCAACACTTTTACCCAATGTTACCGTTTTTTTTCAAATTTTATAAAATTGTGTTCATGTTTACGATCATGAATCCGAATATGCCATATTAGTACTGAACATATAACACACACTGCACTGCTATTACACTAGCATGTATGGATTTTTATTATCACTGAATCCGGAGCAGAGGGGTGGGCAGGATTATGGGAGTGAGGAGCAGTGCATATTCATTTTGGATTTACATATGCTTGACTAGCAGGTGTGTGGCTGTAAATTCTCTGTTGCTTACAGCAAGAAAACAGGAGAAGCTACAGCAATAAAAGTTACATATTCTGAAAGGGTTATCCAAGCCCTATTTCAAGATCCCATTAGTATCCTACTATGTATAAAGTCAAATAAATAATTTCCATATTGCTCAAGAAAATATAAAATGCAAAGTTTATGTCAGTATTGCCATATAATTCTCATATAAAACAGAAACATTTTACATCTATATGTGATTATTAATTTAGCCTTATTGCTTTATACTTTTTTCTCCTATTGCTAGCATGTAATTTAAGATAAAAAATCACTGTGTATTTTATCTAATATTGTCTAATAACATAATTTTTTGTCAAAGCATTTGAAATTTCAAATAAACATTTGTGATAGGTACACATTCAAAGAAGGCTATTTTGAATATACTGTAGCTCATCATATCTCCTAGTAGATTATATAAATTATATAAATGGTAGTTCTCAAACGAGCAGACAGAGCTAAGTAAATTCCATATTAAATTTTCCACCCTTACCTTACTGTGATCTGTCACACTAAGCATCGAGACCTTTCTGTTATTAAAAAAAAAATAACTTCTAAGCTAGATCAAAAAAGATTATTTTTTACCTTTTTTGTCTTATAAGCTTTATTTATTTCAGATTTTTGGGTATTGCTTTTATTGCAGATAATCTTAAATCTGACTCTGTCTTTGCAACTGAACTCATAAAAGAAAACTGGTTGCAACGTGATAATAATTACAAGCAAAATGCAGTTTTAAACCTTGAAATGCAAGAGACAAGAATTAATTCATAGTATTATTCAATTTGTTTCCTAAAAGAAAAAAATACAAAGATTTTACACTATAGACAAGTTTATGATTAAGATTTGCAGCAATAAATTAACTCAAGATTTTTACACTGGAAGACACTTGAACAATTAATGAAATTATCATATGCTCCAGTAGTTAGCAATAAAAATAAGTATGAAGTGTGTTGGGTGCTATCACAGTTTGCATTGTGCTTTAACTTAACAGAAAAACAAAACTGAATTTTGAAAATAAAATCTATGTATCTATTCCATCAGATATCTAAAGATAAGAAGAGGCAGCACTCCATTATTAGGCAAAAAGTGTGGACTGTATTAGTCCATGTGGCGATATTTCTGTCCTATCACAGAGCCTTTATCAAGCAGATAAACGTCGCCATATGGGCTATTAAAGTCCACACTTTTTGCCTAATAATGGAGTCCTGTCTCTTCTTATCCTCATCTATCTATTTATCTATCTATCTACAGTGAGGAAAAAAGTATTTAGTCAGCCACCAATTGTGCAAGTTCTCCCACTTAAAAAGATGAGAGAGGCCTGTAATTGACATCATAGGTAGACCACAACTATGAAAGTCAAAATGAGAGAACAAATCCAGAAAATCACCTTATCTGATTTGGCAAGACTTATAAACCTGTCACAAGCAGCCAGCCAATTATAACCCGAATTCCAACATTTACAGAGGAGAGCAGTGATGTAGCGGATATAATTAATACATTTTGGGGGATGCTTGCCAGGTGCCTTCCAATGGTGGAGTGATTTAAAAAAACACCTTTTTTCATATAGGAAGAGCAGGAATATTAAAGACCATCTAGTACAATCAGACCAACACTTCGTTACATTTAATCATACTGAGAAACAGCTTCGGTTCAGAATAATTGATATGATTCCACCGCAGAGAAGAAGAGGCGATAGGGTGTGTCTTCTGAAGCCTAGGGAATAGTGTTGAGCATTCCGATACCGCAAGTATCGGGTATCGTCCGATATTTGCTGTATCGGAATTCCGATACCGAGATCCGATACTTTTGTGGTATCGGGTATCGGTATCGAAACAACATTAATGTGTAAAATAAAGAATTAAAATAAAAAATATTGCTATACTCACCTCTCTGACGCAGCCTGCACCTTACTGAGGGAACCGGCAGCGTTGTTTGCTTAAAATTCACGCTTTAACTTCCTTATGCGAAGTCCCAGCTTGTGATTGGTCGCGCGCCGCCCATGTGGCCGGGACGCAACCAATCACAGCAAGCCGTGACGTAATTTCAGGTCCTTCAGGATTTTAAAATTACGTTCCGGCGTTGTGATTGGTTGCGTCGCGGTCACATGGGCGACGCGACCAATCACAAGCCGTGACGTCACGGGAGGCTGGACATGCGCGCATTTTAAAATGCGCGCGTGTCCAGCCTCCCGTGACGTCACGGCTTGTGATTGGTCTCGTCGCCCATGTGACCGCGACGCAACCAATCACAACGCCGGAACGTAATTTTAAAATCCTGAAGGACCTGAAATTACGTCACGGCTTGCTGTGATTGGTTGCGTCCCGGCCACATGGGCGGCGTGCGACCAATCACAAGCCGGGACTTCGCGTAAGGAAGTTAAAGCGCAAATTTTAAGTAAACAACGCTGCCGGTTCCCTCGGTAAGGTGCAGGCTGCGTCGGAGAGGTGAGTATAGCAATATTTTTTATTTTAATTCTTTATTTTACACATTAATATGGTTCCCAGGGCCTGAAGGAGAGTTTCCTCTCCTTCAGACCCTGGGAACCATCAGGAATACCGTCCGATACATGAGTCCCATTGACTTGTATTGGTATCGGGTATCGGTATCGGATTAGATCCGATACTTTGCCGGTATCGGCCGATACTTTCCGATACCGATACTTTCAAGTATCGGACGGTATCGCTCAACACTACTAGGGAACTAAAATGGATTTATGACCTAAATACCCTTAAACCAATGAATTTGATTGTGGATTTTAAAATCCACTCCATTATTTAATCATTATCATAGTTTGCATCTTCCCCCTCTATGATGTACCACATTCTCAGTAGTATATATGGGGATCTCAGTATCTTATAGGATATCTAAATATTTTATTTTTTTAATTTTGGTTGTGTATGTTTATCTTTTCAGATACATCACTATTGCTCGAGAATCACCATCACGTTATATACTCACCTAAGAGGATACATTTCTATATGGAGGATGGAAATTCAACTTTTCCTTAATTTTTTCCTTATTATTTTTTTATTAAAATGATTTTTTTTATTACTCATTGTCTTGTCATAGACAGTGAGCCAATGTTAATAGATAATCGAGAATCAGGTTATACTTTCTTGCTCTAAATTGATTTTGGGGATATGTTGTGTTGGTATAGGTACATATACCCATTTTTACTTTTATGGAAACATTGGTTGAGGCATGTTGGTCCGAGAGGACTACATGCCTCCCATTAGTGTCATTAGTATCTGGAAGTGCCACCTGACAGGGGTCTGTCCGGAATGCCAGGGTAAGGGTTGATACCAATATCCTTATTTTCACTATACCCCATTTGTGTTGTATTACTTACCAATTTAGCCATTAGTATAAAAAGAATGGTGAGCTTTAGAAACATGTTATTATGATGAGAGAAAATGTACCCAGACATAATGTGATAAAATACATTGGTGGTGCTAGGTTAGATGGAGTGCGGAGCCTGATAATTAATTTTGTGCAGGCGCAGTGCTGTATTGTCGGTATTGACAATATTGACTTATGATTTATTCACACTGCGGGGCTGGGATTCACAGGCAGGGCTTTTGCACAGGCGCAGTCACCGAGACTGCATATGAGGCAAGACGGGCAGCGCTCACTGTGCCTGCCCAAAGCAGAAGAAAAGAGTGCAGGTGCCGGCAGATTTCAAAACAGCGGTGAGGAGGCGGCGCCCGGCGCCAAGAAGACATGACTGACGGCTGTGTGGCGTCTGAAGTAAGGGGGAAAGGCCTGCCTCCTTGAGTGAAGACGAGGTATTTTGGACAAATTACAAAACTGATTATTTCGGCAATTACAGCACCCAGAACTAAAAGAGCCACCTTGTCAGAATGCAGCATTACTACTGCACAAGGTGGCTCTTTTAGTTAAAATGCCTGGGGCGGGGGGTGACAGGTTCCATTTAATTGATAATTGTTAAACTATTACTATATATGGCTAGTTTCAAATTTGCGGTTGTGTCTGCTGCATATCGTCCGCAAACACAAACGCACGGAAAACCGCATGCAAACGCATACAAATGCAGCGTTTTTTAGCCGCATCAGCTTATGCATGCGGTCAAAAAAATGCAACGTTTGCATGCATGTTTACAACAGAGTATTTTTGACCTCACTGTGCTCTTTTCTGGTTCTGTTTCTGGTTTGCATGCATTTGCATGCATTTTGCATGCGTTTGCGCTTTTTATGCGCATGAGTTGTAAGGGTGAAAAATGTACCAGGAGAAAAATCTAGATAAACAAACACCACCAATGGGCGTGTCTCATGTGAATTCTTTATATAGACACTTTGTACAGCTGAAATATTCAGATTTTGCTCCTGTATTCTGCTTCTCGATGTATCTTCGCATGGAGAGCTGTTATTTCAACCTGGGATTAGATCTCAAGCTGTTTCTTGCCTTTGCGTTTGCTTGTGAGCAACAAAGAAACAGAGAAAGACAGAGAAGAACACGGCATCGGCATTTTTGGAGACACCCCATTATCGAAGTCCGGGAGAGCCGTGGTACCACACCCTTTACAGTGAGCTCCATGCCATCCCGGAGAAATTTGTGGACTATACAAGGATGTCTCAAGAGACCTTCCAGGATTTGCTTGATCGTGTCCAAGGAGCCATCAAGATATAGGACACCCAACTCCATCGAGCGATTCCTGCTGAGGAACGTCTCCTGGTCATATTAAGGTATGTAATATTTTAAAAAAGCCTGTCATAATTATTATTGTTCTGCCATGTATTATTGTTTTCCTTTATGTGTTTAGCATTAGCAAAACCTCATCATAAATATAATTTTTCGTAATTTGTTTATTTCTTTTTTTTGGCAGATTCCTGGCTACGCTCCATTTTCAGTACCGGCTTGGAATTTCCACCTTGTCTGGAATAGTTGCGGACACCTGCCGGGTTTTGTGGAACGTTCTCCAGGAAGAATTTATCCCCTTACCCAGTGCAGAAATGTGGTAGCAAATTTCTGAAAAATTCTGGCAAGTCTGTAATTTCCCCAACTGTTTGGGAGCAGTGGATGGAAAACACATTCAGATTATCAAACCCACCTGAACTGGATCTGAGTACTTCAACTCTAAAAAATATTTTTCTGTAGTGCTCATGGCGATTGCCATTGCTGACTGTTGCTTCGTTGCCATGGACATTGGAGCTTTTGGCCATTGCAATGACTCCCAGACTTTTAAAAACTCTGACATGGGCCAATGCTTGCATGGAAAACATTTTAATTTCCTCCTGCCACGACCTCTTCCCAACACTAAAGGCCTACCAATACCATTTGTTATGGTTGGGGATGAGGCCTTTCAGATGTGTGATAACCTACTGAAACCATACTCCAGTCGGGACTTGAACCACACCAAAAAATGTTTTAACTACAGACTGAGCAGGGCACGAAGAACTGTTGAGTGTACCTTTGGGATTCTTGTCTCAAAATGGTGCATTCTTGGAACAGCCATTAATCTAAAAATAGAGACAGTCGATGAATTTGTCAAAGCCTGTGTGGTTCTACATAACTACATAATGGCTAAAGAGCGACCCAACATTGAACTTGATGAACCAGTTTCAAACCCATTGCCAGATTACCAGCATCACCCTCTGTGGTCAACAGTAGAAGTTGCCCAAATGAGGACCCAATTTGTTGCTTACTTGGTTTCTGATATCGGACATGTGGCATGGCAAGATGGAATGGCTTAATAAAATGTTCTGTTGTGTTTGTGTATGTACTTGTAATGTTAAACTGTTCCTGTAATATTTTATGTAGCTAGAAAACCTGTTTTGAAACCTGTACCGAGTGCCCTCTGTCTTTAATCAACTCAAATCCACTTATGATGTCAGTTCTATGGCAGGTGACTTCTGATTCGATCCAGCGTCTCTTAAGTCTGCAGTATCTATTGGACGCAGAATGAAGGGACGATGGAGGTAATACAAGGCATATCTATACTCACCACGCCAGGTGTCAGAAATAGTGAAATTAGGATGCTAAGTTTTGTGCATCCTGAGTTCACTATTTCTGTCACCTGGCCAGGTGAGTATAGATATGCCTTGTATTACCTCCATCATCTCTTCATTCTGTGTCCAATACATTACGCAGACTGAAGAGATGCTGGAGAAAATGAAAGTCATATTTGTTTTTGACAACTCATAGCTCCATGACAGACACAAGAAACAAAGCTGCAGTGCAGTGCTTAAGTTGTGTCTGCCCTGGAGACATGAGGTGGCAAAAAACAAAGTGTATGGCGCAGTGTGTTTAGTCGGTGCATGGTGTGTGTTGCCAGCGGTGGAAAACAAAGAACCAAACAGTAGTAGGGCCAAAAAAAATACACATTTGTTTTAAAAAAATTGCATTAACTACGGCAACTTGGGGAAATGTGACGGAACTGGGGTGTGTTTAGCTTAGACGTTTGACTGGGTAAAGATGATAAAGGGGTTGCAGGGGAAGGGACGACAAAAGTAGTGGGGTCAGGGAGGTCAGGGATGGTAGTGGAGGCATGGGACGGGACAGACACACTGGAAGGGGGAGACAAACGAGACATCACCGACACATTTTGAGGTGAGGGGGTAGGGAATGGGAGAGTCCGTTGTTTTTTTTTCTTCCTCTCCGGTGTTTTGTGATGCTGTCTTCTGGGGAGTGTTGGCATGGTGTCTACAGACGGGATTGTGCGAGTGGATGGCCTGGCATCATCTGGTTGCTGCTGCTGCTGTGGCATGGTGCGGGTGGGCAGCCTGGCAGTATCCGATTGCTGCTTCTGTTGCTGTGGCATAGTGTGGGTTGACGGCTTAGCAGGGTCTGATTGCTGCAGAATGTCAGTGGTTTTATTTACAGCAGCGTGGCACTGCCATGGGCGCGGCCTGTGCGCCCTCCTTCGCCAACCTCTTTCTGGGATACTGGGAGAGGGAGATTTTTGGTGGAGGGGGCCCGAGGGCCGTGGACCATGTGCAGTGCTGGTTACGCTATATTGATGACCTGTTCATAATTTGGCAGGGACCTGATGATGCATTGCATGAGTTCATGCAACAATTGAATAATAACGCATATAACATCAAATTGACATATCAGATGAGTAAGACCGAGGTGGACTTTCTGGACGTCAAAATTGAGGTGGACAGTGAGCGATATCTACAGACGGATGTATTCAGAAAGTCCACGTCGGTCAACTCTCTCTTGCATGCTGATTCAGGTCACCCTCAGAACACCATTAAAGCCATCCCAGTTGGTCAGCACCTAAGGATGAGGTGGATCTGCTCCTCTGCCACCAAATTTGAAGCGCAGGCAGTGGATCTTAGGTCTAGATTTCAAAATAGGGGATACAGCAATCGAAGCATTAAGAAAGGCTATGTGAGAGCCAAATATACACCACGTGAGGAATTATTGTGCCCTGTGAATAGGGGCAGTAAAAGAAAGGCAGAACAACAGGACCTAGTCAGGTTCATTTCTACTTTCAATAGTGAGTGGCCCACGATGAGGAATTGTCTCCAGAGACATTGGGGTGTCCTTAGAAGTGATCCTACACTTTCCAAATGCCTGAAGGAGTACCCCTCAATGACCGCTAGACGTAGCAAAAATTTGAGGGACTTGCTGGTATCCAGCCACTATGTCCCTAAATTGCATGAATACAATTTTGGGTCTAGAGGTCCATTGAGGGGTTGCTTCCCGTGTGGCAACTGTATTTCATGCCCCAACATTAGTCGCATTGCCTCTTTTGACACAACAAATGGTGAAAGGACTTTCACCATAAACCATCATATAACCTGCAATACTATGCAGGTTATATATTATGCGGTATGTAGCTGTCCTAAAGTATACGTTGGGCTTACCTCTCGACGCCTCGGTACACGTATACGTGAACATGTACGTGATATAATGGCTGCAGTAAAGGAAACTGATATGGGAAAACTTAAGACCATACCACGCCATTTTAAGCAATTTCATAAATGTGATCCCAGGTCCTTTATGGCACGGGGGATCGATCACGTACAATGTGGCATTAGAGGCGGTGATGTTGGGCGTATTTTGGCGCAACGAGAATGCCGCTGGATCTCCACCTTGGGAACCATGACACCCAGAGGCCTCAATGAGGCACATGGTTTTTCATCATTTTTATAATTTATGCCTGAGAGGTTTTTATGCTGTCCCTGCTCCTGACCTTCAATTTTAATTTAGTTTCTTCATTTATTTTTTAACTTTAGTGCGGTTATATTTATGCCAGCGTCTATATGATATCTGATGATGAGGTACATATGACAGAGAATACATGATGGATGGATCAACTTACCTGCGGATGATAGAAGAATATCGATGTCTGTTGGTGGACGGTTCCACCTATAAGAAATCCACAGATGAAATTTATATATATATATATATATATATATATATATATATATATATGATGGGGATTACCATCTGATGGACTCTACAGTTGTAGAATATCATATTTAATGACTGCTCCATCTAAAAGAAATTTACAGATGAAATTTTTATAAAAATATATATATATATGGTGGGGGCCACCATCTGATGGACTCCACAGTGGTAGAATATTATATTTAATGATGTGTTATATGGTATATATATTTTTGTATTCTCTTATAGTTCTTCTTACAATTTATATCTATTGGATGCATTGAATGGTATATTTTAATGTTTTAATATAATGGTGAAATAAAGTTGGTATATTGCTTTATAATGATGTTATTCACTCGGTTATTTTACATCACTAGGCACGGGTCACGTTAATGTATTTTCACTTTTATAGCGTAGGTATATTTACAAACGCTATATTTACTTTTGGCTTTTAGCACCAACTTGAATATTTATTATAGTCACCTACATTTGTTATTTACCTTGGGTCTCTGTTTTGTTGCCGGCGGTCCGGTGTCATGTGTGGTGGGCGTGGCGCCGACCCGCTCATGTGACCCGGCCCTACCTAACGAAATCGAGGCTTGAGGCGCTATACGGCATTTTCACTTGCGGTTCACCGTAGCGCACTTTGTAAACATCACACATGATCGGAAATGAACTGTATTTATACCGGATGGAGAGCCGGATTTAGCCACGCCCCCCTGAGGAAGCGGCACCACGTGAACGCGAAACGCGCGTTGGGGTACGGGACCGGGACTCAGTTTGGACACTTCACCACTAATGGGTAATTAATCTATTCACCTCTTTTTTAACCTATACAATATGGGCAATACTGATGTGATGCATAATGATGGTATTGATTGTGGCAATATAGCCCTGTTAATATAGTTATACCCTGTTACGTGCGGACACATTGGGCCCATGTTCTGTGGGTATGTACTGAATACCCTTTACTATTTTGATTACTAGTGCCCTTTTTGCGTCCCGGTCTATGGGTTGCACCTGTTTTGATCAATCACTTTATACCAATTTTGTGTGAATTATTAGTTATTATGTGTATATTTATGGTAATAAGATTTTATTGGTTTCATAACCCTAATAAAGTATATCTTTTACATATTTAGGCGTAATATGACTCATTTTTCTCCAGTCTAAATAGAATGTCAGTGGTGGTGTTGGAGGATGACCAAGCAGGAGCAGCACTCGGCATGTTGGTGGTGCTGGTCTCTGGAGGTCAGCTTCCAGACGGTTAAGGCGCTGGTTGACATCCTGGAAAAGTGTGTTAATATGAGTCAGACCACTTTCCAGTCTATCTCCCAGTGCCTTTAGGCCATTCTGGAAGACCAAGCTCAAGTGAAGAAACTTAGGCATGAGTGACCTGGCTGAGGCCTTCTGCCACTGGAGGGAAGAGCCCCCTAAAAAGAGGCAGAGGACTAGGACAGGGGAACACCTGATGGACCAGCTTCTTGGTCTCCAGTCTGTGTTGCAGGCCCACTTGCTGCTGCGCTGGTGGATGGCTGGGACGGGTCCGTGGCTGTTCGATAAAGGACAGCTTCAGATCCAGGTTCGAGGGTGCTGCTCCAGGTTCTGTGAAATAAAAAGAAAAACATTAGTACCAAAAATTTACAATAGTAAAAGCACCATCTCCTGTGGACTAGAAAAAAAAACAGATTAGGGAATAAAACACCATATGATACAACACAAAAATACTTACGTTCACTGGGCAAGGACCAGTCTCAAAAGCACCAGCATGCGATGATTGTCATGGTCTCAATGGCAAGAGAACATAGCATAAGCATATATAGGAACTAGCTCTTGGAAGATGGGAACTGAGCTGACCATGAACTAAACCTAACGCACAACTAGCAGTGGCCGGGTAGCATGCCTACGTTGATTCTAGATGCCCAGCCCAGCCGGAGGACTAAATAAAGCTAGCAGAGGAAAATATTAGTCCTAGCTCACCTCTAGAGAAATACCCCGAAAGGAGACAGAGGCCCCCCACATGTATTGGCGGTGAGTTGAGATGAAATAACAAACGTAGTATGAAAATAGGTTTAGCAAATTTGAGGTCCACTTACTACATAGCAGAAGACAGAAAGGACACTTTCATGGTCAGCTGAAAACCCTATCAAAAACACCATCCAGAAATTACTTTAAAACTCTGGCATTAACTCATAACACCAGAGTGGCAATTCCCGTTCACAAGAGCTTTCCAGACACAGTAACGAAACTACAGCTGTGAACTGGAACAAAATGCAAAAACAAACATGGACAAGAGTCCAACTTATCTAGTAGTTGTCTAGGAGCAGGAACAAGCACAGAGAGGCTTCTGATAACATTGTTGACCGGCAAGCAACTAACAGAGCAGCAAGGTTATATAGCGACACCCTTCTTGATGGGAACAGGTGAACAGAGAAGATGAAGACACCAGTTCAATTCCACCAGTAGCCACCGGGGGAGCCCAGAATCCAAATTCACAACAGTACCCCCCCCTCAAGGAGGGGGCACCGAACCCTCACCAGAACCACCAGGGCGATCAGGATGGGCCCTATGAAAGGCACGAACCAGATCGGAGGCATGAACATCAGATGCATTCACCCAAGAATTATCCTCCTGGCCGTATCCCTTCCACTTGACCAGATACTGGAGTCTCCGTCTGGAAACACGAGAGTCCAAGATTTTCTCCACAACGTACTCCAACTCACCCTCAACCAACACCGGAGCAGGAGGCTCAACGGAAGGCACAACCGGTACCTCATACCTGCGCAATAATGACCGATGAAAAACGTTATGAATAGAAAAGGATGCAGGGAGGTCCAAACGGAAGGAAACAGGGTTAAGAATCTCCCTGCATCCTTTTCTATTCATAACGTTTTTCATCGGTCATTATTGCGCAGGTATGAGGTACCGGTTGTGCCTTCCGTTGAGCCTCCTGCTCCGGTGTTGGTTGAGGGTGAGTTGGAGTACGTTGTGGAGAAAATCTTGGACTCTCGTGTTTCCAGACGGAGACTCCAGTATCTGGTCAAGTGGAAGGGATACGGCCAGGAGGATAATTCTTGGGTGAATGCATCTGATGTTCATGCCTCCGATCTGGTTCGTGCCTTTCATAGGGCCCATCCTGATCGCCCTGGTGGTTCTGGTGAGGGTTCGGTGCCCCCTCCTTGAGGGGGGGGTACTGTTGTGAATTTGGATTCTGGGCTCCCCCGGTGGCTACTGGTGGAATTGAACTGGTGTCTTCATCTTCTCTGTTCACCTGTTCCCATCAAGAAGGGTGTCGCTATATAACCTTGCTGCTCTGTTAGTTGCTTGCCGGTCAACAATGTTATCAGAAGCCTCTCTGTGCTTGTTCCTGCTCCTAGACAACTACTAGATAAGTTGGACTCTTGTCCATGTTTGTTTTTGCATTTTGTTCCAGTTCACAGCTGTAGTTTCGTTACTGTGTCTGGAAAGCTCTTGTGAACGGGAATTGCCACTCTGGTGTTATGAGTTAATGCCAGAGTTTTAAAGTAATTTCTGGATGGTGTTTTTGATAGGGTTTTCAGCTGACCATGAAAGTGTCCTTTCTGTCTTCTGCTATGTAGTAAGTGGACCTCAAATTTGCTAAACCTATTTTCATACTACGTTTGTTATTTCATCTCAACTCACCACAGACATAGCTCTCCAGTCGAGGACTGGGTTGTGAGATTGCAGCCAAGGCAATCCTAGCACCAAATCATCATGTAGATTATACAGCACCAGAAAGCGAATAATCTCCTGGTGATCCGGATTAATACGCATAGTTACTTGTGTCCAGTATTGTGGTTTATTATTAGCCAATGGGGTGGAGTCAATCCCCTTCAGAGGAATAGAAGTCTCCAAAGGCTCTAAATCATACCCACAGCGTTTGGCAAAGGACCAATCCATAAGACTCAAAGCGGCGCCAGAGTCGACATAGGCGTCCGTGGTAATAGATGGCAAAGAGCAAATCAGGGTCACAGATAGAATAAATTTAGACGGTAAGGTGCAAATGGAAACAGATTTACCAAGCTTTTTAGTGCGCTTAGAGCATGCTGATATAACATGCGTAGAATCACCACAATAGAAACACAACCCATCTTCCCGTCTAAAATTCTGCCGCTCGCTTCGGGACAGAATTCTATCACACTGCATACTCTCTGGCGACTTCTCAGTGGACACCGCCAGATGGTGCACTGGTTTGCGCTCCCGCAAACGCCTATCGATCTGAATAGCCATTGTCATGGACTCATTCAGACCCGCAGGCACAGGGAACCCCACCATAACATCCTTAATGGCATCAGAGAGACCCTCTCTGAAAGTCGCCGCCAGGGCGCACTCATTCCACTGAGTAAGCACAGACCATTTACGGAATCTTTGGCAGTAAATTTCCGCTTCATCTTGCCCCTGAGATAGGGACATCAAAGTTTTTTCTGCCTGAAGCTCCAAATGAGGTTCGTCATAAAGCAACCCCAAGGCCAGAAAAAACGCATCCACATTGAGCAACGCAGGATCCCCTGGTGTCAATGAAAAAGCCCAGTCTTGAGGGTCGCCCCGGAGCAAGGAAATCACAATCCTGACCTGCTGTGCAGGGTCTCCGGCAGAGCGAGATTTCAGAGACAAAAATAATTTGCAATTATTTCGAAAATTCTGAAACCCGGATCTATTCCCCGAGAAAAATTCCGGCAAAGGAATTCTCGGCTCAGATACAGGTGCATGACAAACAAAATCTTGCAAATTTTGTACCTTCGTGGCGAGATTATTCAAACCTGCAGTTACACTCTGAAGATCCATTACAAACAGGTGGACACAGAGCCATTCAAGGGTTAAGAGGAGGTAAGAAGCAGCTAGACAGCAATTAAGGGCTAGGCAGCAAAACTCTGAGGGGAAAAAAAAAAAAAATTTCCCTTCAACACTTCTTTTTCTCCTGCTTCAGCCCAAACAATTAACACTTTGCGGGCCGGTCAAACTGTCATGGTCTCAATGGCAAGAGAACATAGCATAAGCATATATAGGAACTAGCTCTTGGAAGATGGGAACTGAGCTGACCATGAACTAAACCTAACGCACAACTAGCAGTGGCCGGGTAGCATGCCTACGTTGATTCTAGATGCCCAGCCCAGCCGGAGGACTAAATAAAGCTAGCAGAGGAAAATATTAGTCCTAGCTCACCTCTAGAGAAATACCCCGAAAGGAGACAGAGGCCCCCCACATGTATTGGCGGTGAGTTGAGATGAAATAACAAACGTAGTATGAAAATAGGTTTAGCAAATTTGAGGTCCACTTACTACATAGCAGAAGACAGAAAGGACACTTTCATGGTCAGCTGAAAACCCTATCAAAAACACCATCCAGAAATTACTTTAAAACTCTGGCATTAACTCATAACACCAGAGTGGCAATTCCCGTTCACAAGAGCTTTCCAGACACAGTAACGAAACTACAGCTGTGAACTGGAACAAAATGCAAAAACAAACATGGACAAGAGTCCAACTTATCTAGTAGTTGTCTAGGAGCAGGAACAAGCACAGAGAGGCTTCTGATAACATTGTTGACCGGCAAGCAACTAACAGAGCAGCAAGGTTATATAGCGACACCCTTCTTGATGGGAACAGGTGAACAGAGAAGATGAAGACACCAGTTCAATTCCACCAGTAGCCACCGGGGGAGCCCAGAATCCAAATTCACAACAGATGATATTTGTACTGTCTGATCCTTGCTGCAGCACCACTGTGAACCAGGCACTCATGACGAAGGTCCTTGTTGAAGTGATCCTTCGTCGAACGCCAAAGGCTTCAGAATTTGTTCACTGGAAAAACAATAAAAAAAAAATTTAGTCAATGCACTTTTGGTTGTGATCACACAACTGTGTGTGATGCGAGAAGCTCGGAGGAGTTTATCGCATCACACACAGTTGTGTGATACCGGCCAAGGTGAATGGCGCATCACACAACATTTAAATACTTACAAAATTCCTTGTGGACCATGGCGTGGCATTTTCCCAGCCATCCATCATCGCTTATGCCACCTCATTCCACAGCCTCCGGATGACCACATTGTCCGAGTGCTGCTGAACCCGGGTGTCCCACAACGGGACTCGCTCCTCAACCAGGAAAATGAGAAGGTCATTGTTAAGGAGGTCTTCATCCCGTTCTGGAACCTAGAAAAGAAAGAAAGACATTAATGTTGTAAAGATAAGAAAAAAAAAAGAAAACAAGAGATACAGAAAACAGGAAAGAATGAGTTAAAGTCAAGAAAAAAATAGTAGTCAAGACAAAAAAGGAAGATAGAAGCAAAGTGAAGAAATAAAAAAACAGGCAAGAATTAGTATAGTCAGGAAAAAAAACCAGTCAAGTATACTTACACGCCGTCTTGCCACCCGAACATGTGCTGGCTGCTCCTTGTCGTATAAGAAAAAAAAATTACCACATGTGTATGTGACAGAGAATGCCAATGGATTTTGGCAAGTATTGGATGAATTGCTGATGAGGCCTGAGCACCCGCCAATGTAGTGTTATGCTGTTCCATTTTTTTCAATATCTATCTATCTATCTATCTATCATCTATCTATCTATCTATATCTATCCCATATCTATCTATCTATCCCATATCTATCTATCTATCTATCTATCTATTATCTATCATCTATCTATCTATCTATATCTATCCCATATCTATCTATCTATCCCATATCTATCTGTCTATCTATCTATCTATCTATCTATCTATCTATCTATCTATCTATCTATCTATGAATAAGAAAAACAGGCAATTTGTAAGTGAAAAATTGGACTTTTATTTGCCCATGTGGTGTGGCAACATTTCTTTTGTGAACAACCTTCCTCAAGCTTAAGGAAGGTTGTCCACAGCCAAAATGTTGCCACACAACAAAATGTTTCTTCACTTCTCTTTAGGTCAGTTGATATGTTCTTTGGCAAACTGTATCCACTTCAGTACATGGATTTATTTTTAACAGTGGTTCTTTGCGGGGACTTCTTGCTAAGAGATTAGCTTCAGACAGTCTTCTAAGTGTCACAATACTCACAGATAACTTGAGACTGTCTTTGATCATCCTGAAGCTGATCATTGGCTGAGCATTTGCAATTCTGGCTATTATTTCATCCATTCTAATGGTAGTCTTCCATTTTCTTCCACATCTTTCTGGTTTGGCTTTCCATTTTAAAGCATTGGAGGTCATTTTAGCTGAACAGGCTATCATTGTCTGCACTTCTTTATAAGTTTTACCCTCTCCAATCAACTTTTTACGTCTCGAACGACCCATATTTCTCAGGCTTTCAAGGAGAAATGCATGTACAACATATTCTGGCTCACCCTTAAAAACGACCACCTGATTCACACCTCTTTCTTCACAGAATAATTGACCTCACTAATTGCACTCCACACTGCTATTATTTTGAACACACCTCCTTTCAATTAATTATTCTAATATACAGACTCAAAAACCTGCAGATCATGAATACTGAGCCTGTTGGTTTCCTTAGAATCTACTATACCAACTGGTAAATTGTTTGACATGTGACATATAGTAATATTATTTATAACAAAAACATTGATTAATCTGGTTGGTCATATTGGACTACTATATTATTTTGAACTCTACTGTAATAATAATAATAATAATAATTTTTATTTATATAGCGCCAACATATTCCGCAGCGCTTTACAACTTATAGAGGGGACTTGTACAGACAATAGACATTACAGCATAACAGAAATCACAGTTCAAAATAGATACCAGGAGGAATGAGGGCCCTGCTCGCAAGCTTACAAACTATGAGGAAAAGGGGAGACACGAGAGGTGGATGGTAACAATTGCTTTAGTTATTTGGACCAGCCATAGTGTAAGGCTCGGGTGGTGTTCATGTAAAGCTGCATGAACCAGTTAACAGCCTAAGTATGTAGCAGTACAGACACAGAGGGCTATTAACTGCATAAAGTGTATGAGAACACGATGCAAGGAACCTGATTATGTGTTTTGTTTTTTTTTTCTATTTTTAATAGGCCACACAGGGATAGTTAGGTTAATGCGTTGAGGCGGTAGGCCAGTCTGAACAAATGCGTTTTTAGGGCACGCTTAAAACTTTGGGGATTGGGGATTAATTGTATTAACCTAGGTAGTGCATTCCAAAAAATCGGCGCAGCACGTGTAAAGTCTTGGAGACGGGAGTGGGAGGTTCTGATTATTGAGGATGCTAACCTGAGGTCATTAGCAGAGCGGAGGGCACGGGTAGGGTGGTAGACTGAGACCAGAGAGGAGATGTAGGGTGGTGCTGAGCCATGGAGTGCTTTGTGGATGAGGGTAGTAGTTTTGTACTGGATTCTGGAGTGGATGGGTAGCCAGTGTAATGACTGGCACAAGGTAGAGGCATCGGTGTAACGGTTGGTGAGGAATATGATCCTGGCAGCAGCATTCAGGACAGATTGGAGCGGGGAGAGTTTGGTAAGAGGGAGGCCGATTAGTAGAGAGTTACAATAGTCCAGACGGGAATGAATAAGAGAAACAGTAAGAGTTTTTGCAGAGTCGAAAGTAAGAAAAGGGCGAATTCTAGAAATGTTTTTGAGATGCAGATAAGAAGAGCGAGCCAGTGATCGGATGTGGGGGGTGAATGAAAGCTCGGAATCAAGGATGACCCCAAGGCAGCGGGCATGTTGAGACAGCGGTAAGACAATCACTGGTGTTTTCTAAGAAGGTCGGAGTGAAAGCAGGAGAAGAGGTGTATAATTGGGTGTCATCAGCATAGAGATGGTACTGGAACCCAAATCTACTGATTGTTTGTCCAATAGGGGCAGTATACAAAGAGAAGAGGAGGGGGCCTAGGACTGATCCTTGAGGAACCCCAACAGTTAGGGGAAGGTGAGAGGAGTACTGTATATTACAACTGGACAAGTGTATGGGAGGCCTTGCGCCCATTGTTTTATGATGCTGTTCTAGTTTTCTTCTTTAAATCTTTCTATCCATCTATTTATCTATTGTAAAAAGTGGAACAGCACAATACCATATGGCGGGTGCCCAGCCCTCCTCAACAATGCATCCAATACTCACCCCAATCCAGACAAAATAAAAAAAGAAGGCAGCACTCCATAGATTAAAAATGAAAAAAGTGAGCTTTATTCAGATCCACATTAAACGGTGACCTTTTGGCTCACACTGAGCAGTGAGTCTTGTACATAGGTGAGTATATTTACACAATATTTACACAATATTTAACAATCAGAAATCATTCATAGTTAACAGTACAAAGTGCAAAAATACATGATTCTTTATGATCCATATAATTCAGTTAATAGTGTAACAGCCATTTATCTTCTATAACCATAACAAGTGATTTAGTGCATAAAGTGTCAAGTGGATATATTATTAACAGTCCAAAACCCATATTGAGATAATTATTAACATAATAAGTGCAGCTGAGTTCATATTAATTAGAAACTTCCTTAGGGACCTCTGAACCACTTAGTACCTTTCCACTAGGCCACCTAGGTCATCTGCATTTCCAGGGTCCACTTGAGCAACCCAGGTTTGCACCAGCCTAGGAAGGGAGTAGATAAATCTGTCCAATACAACCCATTATACAATCTGGGCTGAGGTGGAGAACTTTGGCTGCAATCACTTCTCTACCAGATATAGCAGGTCGAACATCAGGGCCGGCTCCAGGTTTTTGAGGGCCCCGGGCGAAAGAGTCTCAGTGGCCCCCCTTTAACACATACCACGATTCATGATGCACAGATACAACAGAGAAATATAGGTATAGTACAATGCCAGATTTTACTTCTTACATGAGTGATAGCTATTGTAAATTCTACAATACCATACAGCAGAGGGGCTTTATATACAGTTATATGAAAAAGTTTGGGCACCCCTATTAATCTTAAGCTTAATGTTTTATAAAAATTGTCATATTCAATGTATGCAGTTTTTTCTTTGCATCAAGTTTAGTTAACAATAAAATGCCTACTGGTAACTGAGGAAGAGGGAGTAGGTCAGAAAAATTGGCATATAAGTGGTTGACTTACTGTAAGTCAACCACTTATATGCCAATTTTTCTGACCTACTCCCTCTTCCTCAGTTACCAGTAGGCATTTTATTGTTAGCTAAACTTGATGCAAAGAAAAAACTGCATACATTGAATATGACAATTTTTTAATGGAAAACTTTTTAAAGTAAACATTAGAAAGTATTAACATTTGTAAAAGTGCAAAATATGTAGCATATAGCACAGCCACATAGTATATAGCACCGCCATGTAGTATATAGCACAGCCACGTAGCATATAACACAGCCCAGGTAGTGTATAACACAGCCCACTTAGCATATAACACAGCCACGTAGTACATAGTACAGCCACATAGTATATAGCACAGCCCACGTAGGATATAACACAGCCCACGTAGCATATAACACAATTTTGGTGCCATTTTTACCCATTTACCAGAGAGAAAATGTAAAATCTTTGGCTAAAACAAAGTGTTCGTGGTAAAAATGTAATTATTTTTTTCTTCCTTGACCAAAGGTATAAAGTTCCGTTACCCACTTGTGGTCTTCAATATGATCATTGCAGCCCTAGATGAATTAATTGACAGGTGTAGTTTATAAAATAGGTTCTTATATTGGGGACTTCTATTGTTCTGGCACTTCATGGGCTCTGCCAAAGTGATATGGCATGCTCCAACCTGCAAGCAAAATGTGAACTCTAATATGTTGCTTCTTCCCTTCTGAGCTTTGCACTATGCCTCAACAGTAGCTTTCAACCACATATGGGGTATTGGTGTACTCAGGAGAATTTGCTCAACACATTTTTGGATCTATTTTCTCCTGCTATCCTTGTAAAAATAAAAAAAATGGAGTTTAAATAACATTTTTGAAGAAAAAATGTTTTTTTTTTGTTTTTTTTAAATTTTCACTGGTCTGTGTTATAAACTTCTGTGAAGCAGCTGGGGGTTCAAGGTGCTCACCAAAGATCTAGATACGTTCCTTGAGGGGTCTGCCTTCCAAAATTTTGTCACATGTGGCTTTTTTCACTGTTTAGGCACATCAGGTGCTCTCCAAATAAAACATGACACTGGCAGACCATCCAATCAAAGTCTGCGATCCTGAACGTCACTCATTACATTCCATATAATCAAAAACTCCGGCACTCAAAAAATCGTCTGCAATTAAGATTTATTCAGATGCAATCCAAAATTCATTCATATGACGTTTCGGTCAATAACTTAGACCTTCCTCAGACGGATTGCTGTGAAAGAAAAGGTATCAGCTTACATAGCGCGTGGTGTAGGATAAGCTCCTGTGAGTAATGGCGCCATTACTCACAGGAGCTTATCCTACACCACGCGCTATGTAAGCTGATACCTTTTCCTTCACAGCAATCCGTCTGAGGAAGGTCTAAGTTATTGACCGAAACGTCATATGAATGAATTTTGGATTGCATCTGAATAAATCTTAATTGCAGACGATTTTTTGAGTGCCAGAGTTTTTGATTATATGTTTAAGGGGGTGGTATCCCTCTCCGAGCACCACCTGATTACAGAGTGACGTGCACTATATTGTTATATGACTCATTACATTCCAAGCCCTGCTGTGCACCAAAACAGTTGTTCCCCCACTTATGGAGAATCGAGGTACTCAGGAGTAATTGCATGGCAAAATATATGGTGCAATTTCTTCTGTTACACTTGTGAAAATGCAAACTTTGAGGCTAAAATCATTATCTGCTAATTATTCCAACAAATTAAAAGTCAAGTGGCGCTCCTTCCCTTCCAAGCCCTGCCGTGTGCAAAAACTGTGGTTTTTCCCACATTTGGGGTATCGGTGTTCTCAGGAAAAGCTGCATAACAAATAAATTAAGATGACTGAATGGACAAACACATGGTAAATGAGATTTAATGTAGATAAATGTAAAGTAATTCACCTAGGACAGAGTAACCCTATTGCTGCATATACATTAAATGGGAGTATACTCGGGATTACAGAACAGGAGAAGGACTTGGAAATTCTCGTTACAAGTAAGCTGAGCAGCAGTACTTAATGTCAAGCAGCAGCTGCAAAAGCAAGCAAGATTTTAGGATGTTTAAAGAGAGAGTTAAAATCCCACGATCCCTACATATTATTACTAGAGATGAGCGAATATTTCAATGTTCAGTTCGGATTACGATCGCCAAATTTGCAATATTCACCAATTAATTCTTCGAATATTCGCTGAACATAACTGAACACCATTCAGATCAATGGTAGGCAAAACCAAACGCATGCAGAACACCTAATAAAGGCCCCAAATGATGCCAAATCACATCAAATAAGGGACAGATACCAGGTAAGTGACCTCATTTCACCCACAGTTTAAATGATTGCATGGAACTGTCAACTGGCAATCAGCCAGGCATGAGGTATCAGGGTCTGGGACAGCATTTACAGCTTTCAATTGAACATCACAGTAGGACGAGGTGGGTGAGGGATCAGTGTAGGCCCCCTTTGCTGGGAGCCCTGATACCACATGCAACCCCTCTACCTGCTTTCATGTTGAAAAACACTCAGGTGGCACAAATATCAGCTGTACACTACAATTGTCAGAAAAGTTTAAGGATAGTAACATGGGTAGTTTAGTCCAAGGAAGTGGAGGCCCTACGGCCTCTGAGGCCTACTGCTACAGATAACACACATTAAGGAGACCCAACCAGAAGTGGTCACATTTCCAAAAATTACTGGCAGACACCACAATAATGGTATCAATTTCACCACAGTATAGATAGTATAATAGGGACCAACAGATCTTCCACTACACGCAATCCAACAGATGGACATCCAACCAGGAGTGTTCACAATGAAATGAATAAGGGTCTTACACCACAGAAGTGACATCAATTTCCCCACAGTAGAAATAGTATAATAGGGACCGACAGGTCTTCACTACAGCCAATACATTAAATGGACACCCAATCAGGAGTGTTCATATTTCCAAAAAAGATTGGCAAACACCATCAAAGTGGCATCAATTTCACCACAGTAGAAATAGTATAATAGGGACTGACAGATCACCCAATACAGCAGATGGACACCCAATCAGGAATGTTAACATTTTAAAAAATGAGAGCCTGACACCACAGAAGTGGAATAACTGTTGCAAGAATAGAAATACTATAATTGAGATCGAGACGTCTTCCAATAAAGCTAACTCAGCAGATGAATACCAACCATGACTGTTCACATGTCCACAGATTTGTGTTAAAATCATCATCAGCGGCAGTAGTAGCCACAGCAGGCACAGAAGCCACACTAAAGATTTCACAGAATGCAGTTATGTGACATTAATGCATCATAGTAAAAAATGCATTATCACCTACTCTGTACAGTCTGCGATTGGGATGCAAATGTCCTTGGAGATCGATGACTTGTTCATCTTGTTAAAAGTAAGGCTGTCTAAATTTTCAGAGGACAGCTAGCTGCGCTTGTCTTTCAGGACACCACCAGCAGCACTGAAGACACGTTCAGAGAGAACGCTGCCTGCGAGCAAGATATAACCTCCAAGGCATGTGAGGTGAGATCAGGCCACTCATCCATTTTGGAAGACCAAAATTTGAAAGGGTCCAAACCCTCCCTAATGATATTTATATTCAGTTCTAGATACTCCTGCACCATTCTCTCCATTCGTTCACCACGTGTAAGACTTGGACTCTGTTGTGCTGGTGCACAAGTTGGTCTAAAAAAAAGTGTAAAAGGACTCACAGAAATTGCTTCTTCCACTTCCTCCAGTTCTGCTGCTGCTAATGTTTTGGCGTTGACGAATTGACGTGCCAGAGGTTGGAAGTGTAGAGCTGCAATGCGAACTGTGTGCTTCAGTGCTGTCTTGGGGAAAAGCTCATTAAGGTTGTGTAAAAGTGTGTTTCGATACTCCAGTATTCTTAGGTCCTTTTCCAGGGCAGGAAGCATCCAGCAAAATTTGGTTTTATAATGTGGATCTAACAGAGTGGCAACCCAGTAGTCAGAAGTATTTCTAATCATTAGTCCTTGTAAGAAAAGCAATGAGGGCACTCACCAGTCTTCAAAAAGTTACTTCTTTATTAATGACAACTCCAGATAAAATTCATGGCCGGGGGAGAAAGAGCCGAAGCTCATGTGAGCAGGGGAGGATGATGGCAGTTTTGCGCTGTGCCTGCGCTTCTACGGGTCGATTTGTGCTCAGGATAGACAGCGGATATAGTGCACCGGCCATGACACACCCCGCCACCAAATCCCTCCCACAAAACCACAAAGATACAAAATATAAAAAGCACATGTTAAAAACATTATAAAGCTATGACAATGGCTATATAATCAAGCTCAAAATGTCACTAGAAATCAAATCAAATATACAGTCTTTTAGCCCACTACGCCAACGTGACGTTACACAGCATTCTACTCCTACGCCACCTACAGGAATATAGACATATCGACCCTATCATTGAAGCCAAGCGGACCCATTGCATTACTCTGCATGATCCACCTGGCTTCACATCTTAAGGGCAAGTTATCCAAATCCCCCCCCTGTGAGGGCAAGCCGACTTTTTCGATCCCGGCAAAGGTAAGACAATCAGTGCTACTACCATGCTCCTCCCTCATATGGGAGATAAGTCGCTGAACCCCCTTACCTGACACTATAGATCTGCAATGCTCACGGAACCGGACGTACATCGGCCGAATAGTCTTCCCTATATAATATAGTTTACAAGGACAGAACACTATATAAACTACAGGATCTGTCCTGCAGGTGATAAAATCGGTGACAGTGTGTTCTACCGCCCCCATATGGAGAGTCCGCTCTGTCAAATGTTGTTTACAACATGGGCAATGCCCGCATCTAAAATTACCTTTCGGGACCGCTGTATTTAACCAATTCGTGTTTAATCTGGTGATACGATTCCTGACTAATCTATCCCTTAACCTTACGCTTCTTCTGTTAGCTATAAGGGGGCCTCTAGCTGCAATCTCAGACAACTCCTTATCACGTCCTAACAGATGCCAATTCTTTTTTATGGCTAACCTAATTTGTTGATCCATATTACTATATTTAAAGCAGAAAGCAAATCTCTTCCCTGCTTCTTGTTTCTGAGTCGGCAGCTTTCTCCTAGTTCCCTGTTCTCTTTCATTCTTCACTCTATCCAAGGTAGATGTCACTAACCTATCTGGGTAACCCCTTTGTTTAAGTCTGACTCCCAGCTCTGCAGATTGATGACAAAAACCTTCCTCAGTATTATTCACCCTACTTACCCTCAGGAATTGGCTGTAAGGCAAAGCCCGTTTTGTATGCATGGGGTGAAAACTATTGAAGTGCATTAATGTATTGGCTGCCACCGGTTTCCGAAAAAGTGATGTGCAGATACCTCCTTCCTTAATTTCTACCACGACATCCAAAAACTCTAATCGTTTGCCCCCAAACACTGATGTAAAAACCATATTCATATTATTGATCTGATTCAAATGTACCACAAATTCGTTGAAGACTTCCTCAGTGCCATCCCAAATCATTACTATGTCATCGACATATCTTCGATAATACTTGATATATTGCAAGAAAACATTACTACTCGAGTACATGTATTTCTCCTCAAAGAAACCCAAAAACAAATTCACAAAAGTACAAGCTGCCGGAGTCCCCATCGCAGTCCCCACTTCCTGTAAGTACCAATCATCCAGAAAAGTGAAGGCATTGTGAGTCAAAATAAAACTTAAACCCTTACAAATAAATCCAATGAACTCATAACTTTTGCCTGTGGTACTCAAAATGGACTCAATAGCCTCTACCCCCATTCTCTGGGGGATCCTTGTATATAAACTCTCGACATCTATTGATGCCAGAGAAAAACTGTCCTGCCAATCAAACCCTCATATGCTCTTTAGAAAAGAGTCAGTGTCTTTTAAATAAGACAGAATATCTTTCAACATCGGGCGTAACAACCAATCTATGTACTGGGATAGGGGCTCAGCGAGCGACCCTATCCCAGACAAAATCGGGCGCCCAGGAGGACAATCAATGGATTTGTGTACTTTAGGGATGTGATACCAGTGGGGTCTGGTGGGGAACTCCGGCAGCAACTTTTCCGCCTTCTTCTGCAAAACTATTCCTAATTCAACATATTTCCTTAGGTACGACCTCAGTTCATTCTTATACCTCTGCAACGGGTTCTTGGGGAGCAATTTATATACTGTGCCATCCGATAATTGCCTCTTAGCTTCGTTAATATAATAAGACCTGGGAAGCAATACTATCTTACCCCCCTTATCAGCAGCACTAATAACCGTATCTGTCCACGAGCTCATCTCTTGCAACGCTTTTTTCTCCTTTTTTCTCCTTATCGGGGGCCCTATGGTAAAGGAGTGCTTCCACATCCTTTATAACCTGCGCTTCAAACAGATCAATTAGGTTATCGGGAGACACTACCTGCATGAATCTAGAAGGAACTCCTCCCTTAAAAGGGGCTACCTTCACTTCATCTCCGTTACTCTGATTACTCACTTCTTCTGTTAACCCCAATAATAATTCTGCATCTTCCCTCAAATCAGCCAATGCACCTGCCCCTGCCATAAAGCCCAATGGGCCAATGGTACAAGGACTCTCTCCTTCCAACATATTACTGGTAGTATTTTTATTAACAAATGCTTTAAAAAGGTGAATTTTTCTGATAGACTTAAACAGATCGATTTTAAATTCAGTTAAATCGAAATCTTGCGGGATACTATAGCCCAAACCTTTAGATAACAAAGACAAATGAGCTGGGGCTAAGACATGATCAGTCAGGTTAATCACCGTCTCCTCCACTGGGACGGCTAATACTTCCGTGTCCAAGCTACGTGTCTCCGTTTCCGTTGCTTCCTCACACCGGTTCTTCCTTCTGCCCCTCCGGATCTTTCTCCTAAAGGAGTAGACACCCCCGGGGCCTCTGTCTCAATAGTCGGCAATAGATCCAAAGAGCCGGCGGAGGCACTAACACTATCACTCAGACTCGACTCCGATTCCGTTGTTAAATAGTCTCTTTTACGGTTCCTACTATTGTTAGTATTCTTTCTTCTCCAGTTAGCAGTATATCTATTTTTTCCATTGCCATCACCGGATATATTCCAGGAGAAAACTCGGCCTGTATCAAAATCCGCTTTATCACGTATATACTTGTCTCTTTTCCTCTGTTTAATATTGGCTTGAATAGGTGTCAGTCTGTTGTCTAATTTTATATGAAAAACGTCCCACTGGTTTTCTGTGAATCTCGACTTGAGTTCCTCTTGTGTCTTATTCAATTCAGCATTAACTGCATCATAATTTTGTAAATTAGTTCTTAAAACCAGTGCTAACAATTCCTGTGAGCATTTCAACATGATGCTTTCCCATTCTGTGCGAAAAATCGCATCATCATTATGCTGTGAGATCTGTTTCCAAACTCTCAATCCTCGTGGGACTCTTCCACTGTCACAATATGAATTCAATGACTTGTTCGTCCAGAATAATTTAATTTCTCTTTCAGCCAAATTAGTCATCTTATGTTCTAAAGCTTTAGTACTTAATGACTGTATCTCATCCACCTGCTCACACTCTTTGAAATAATTCTCAACATCCACCAGGCCTGCTTGTAATCCTAATTTCTAATCATTACTATATGGGATCATGTTGCAGATAGTGCAGCAAGAAGGCACTCATATGTCGGGCTCCACCATGAGATTCAAGCCCATGCTGTGTTAGTGGCTGAGTAACAATGACGCTTGTTTCCTCCATCCCCTCCGTCCCTTTTTAGGGCTGTCCACAACTCTTCAGCTGTATGACTGCGATCTCCAAGACATATCAATTTTAATACTGCCTGATTGTGGTGAGCCATAGATGCACAGTACGGAGGTGGTGGGGACTCACTCTGCACTGTTGGAACACGTGTCTCATTAAGGCAGAGGTTGAGGGCACAGGTGGAGGCCCTAGAGGAGATAAAGGAGGCAGAAGCAGTGGAGGAAGTGTTAAATGTAGAGGTTTGTCCTGCAAGCCTTGGGTATTCTGAGACTTGTGGAGCAGCACCTGTCCCCACAGTCACCCAGTGCCCAGTCAGCAAGATGTATCGTCCTTGGCCATGCTTACTCGTCCAAGTGTCTGTGGTGAAACGCACCATGGCAGACAGAGATTTGTGAAGGAACAGGTGATGTTGTCTGCAACATGCTGGTGTACAACAAGCACAGTTTTCTTAGAAAATTAATGGCAACTGGGTAATTGGTACTGGGGGACTGCGACAGCCATCAGCTTTCAGAAACCATCTGCATCTACTAGGCGGAAAGGCAGCATTTTCCATGGCAAACAGATTGGAGATGGTAATGTTCAACCTCTTAGCTTTGTCATGCGAAGGAGGAAATAATCATTTACATGACTTCAACTGCAGAACCGTGGGCTGGCTGCAGTGCTGATAGAGAGCAGAGTATGGTGAACCATACAAACTGCTGGACTATGAGAGAGATGCAGGCAGAGATGTTACAGTGGATCGAGAAACTTGTGGTGTGCTCATTCTCTGAGGTTGGTCAAAAACAGCAGGTATGTCTGCTTCCATTACAGCTGAAAGTGGGCTCTCAGTCAGTGGTTAAAGAACCTGAGGTTCTGTGTTTGAAGACCTGCGTCTCAATACTTGGCATGGTAACAGAAGAGCCAGAAGCAGCAGATGCGATTGATGTGGTGGCTGATGGTTGTTGAGGTCCACTGGTCTATATTTTTGCACAGTGGAATTCCCACAGTAAAGCATGTTGATTGCGCATGTGAAGGTTCATACATGTAGTAGTCAAATTATTGCACTTTCTACCTCAACTCAGTTTTTTTGCAAAGTTGGCAGATTACGTGAGTTGACTCATCCTTTGCTGTGTCAAAAAAGGCCCAAGCTAGGCAACCCTTGCCACCCCTCCAAGCTACAGACCCATGGATGCTGCTGGTCACAGGCACAGTTGTGGCTGAGGATGCATTGCTAGTCATGGCTGCATCAGTAGGTACCTGCGATGTAAGGCACAACGTAACCTCCTCCTCATCTTCCTCCTCAGATGACCTACTCAGTTTTGTGTCTCTATGTTCACGCCATCTGGGATCTAACACCTCATCATCATAATCCTCTATGTTATCACATTCCTCACCCTTGGAGTCACCCTTCTCCTCTTCTTGCCCTGACAGCACAGTACAGTCTGCATGAGCCGCAGATATCTGAATTTCATCAGGATCACCTCCCCCAGGGGTTAACATCTGATGACGATGCTCAGGATGCTGTTCGGGCCCAACTTCATCCTGCCCCTGATCCAAGCTAAAAATATTTTGGGCATCGGTGCAGATTTCCTCCTCTTGACTCTGCGAAGCTTTTGAGTACACTACTGATGATCATGGCATAGAATGTGTGAGCAACTCTTCAGACTCATCCATCTATGGTTCCGTACAGTCAGTTAATCTGTTGGATAGATGAGATGCGGGGGGAAGCAAGAGGAATTTCGGTGCCACCTCCTTGGACTGTACTGGGTGTGATGTTGAGGTGGAGGAAGAGGAGGAGAGGCCATTGAACCTGCGCTAGCCATCCACTCGAGTACATGTTCTTTCTGGGCATCATCGACAAGGCGTACCACTGTGCGTCTGACAAAGAAAAGTAGTGGTGTAGCCTGTCCAGTAACAGAAGTTGTCCATTATCTTTGCATGCTTCACTAGTGCTTTCACAAAGATTACCACCTACCCCATTTACACCTTGAACACCAAGCCTAACTCCCCTTCCACCATGACCTTTGCTTTTCCCTGTCATGTTGCTCAGATAGTGTGGTAGGAGCACAGTATTAGCAGCAAAAAAAATAGATTTTAAACTCTGCATCACCTTTGCAAACAGCTGAATTTTAGCAACAGTAAATTCCAAGTTGAAATATGGCGTGCTGTATCGTCTTAGTCACAGAAAAAATAATTGAGTGTGGATGAGGCCTGTATGACAAATAAGTTATACTACAAATAATTTGATATTCAGGTCCCCTACTGTATGAAGTTAATAACAGAAGAATGTTTTGTGGCCTATGGATCAGGCCTCTATAACACACTAGATGTTGCAAAGTAGGTATTTTAAAGTCAAGTCCCCAACTGTATGACACTAGTAACAGAAGAATTGTTTGTGGCCTCTGAATCAGGCCTCTATAACACACTAGATGCTACAAACTATTTTAAAGTCAGGTCCCCTATCGTATGACACTAGAAACAGAATAATTTTTTGTGGCTTCTGGATCAGGCCTTTATAACACACTAGAGGCTACAAACTATTTTAAAGTCAGGTCCCACACCATATGACACTGGGAACAGAATAATTTTTTGTGTACTCTGGAACTGGCCTCTATAACACATTAGATGCTACAAACTATTTTAAAGTCAGGCCCCCTACTGTACAACGTTAATAACCGAAGACTTTTTTGTGGCTTACAGATCAGGCCTCTATAACACACTAGGTGTTACAGATGTTACAGTGTCAAAATGTTACTAAAACAAGATGTCTGCTATTTATATGGAGAGGGACATGTGATTTCAGCAGCCAATGACACACGCTGTTGTGTCAGGACATTGTGGGTGTTTCCTGCAACCTGATTGGCTAGCCGCAATGTGCACACATAAAGTAAGGAAAAAAAATGTCTCTTTACAAGAACGTCACGCCTCTGAGCTCTGCAAACCCCCTCCACTCATCAAACACGTGCCAAGCACTCATCATACACCACCATTATCATTGCTAAAGTGCTGAAAATAATTTTGTGGTAGCGCAAATATTTTATCATATTTTTACAGAATGTTAACGATTTTTACAGATTTTTTAAAATTTTGCTCGTGTTTCCGCTAATGAATCCGAATGTGCCATATTCGTGCCGAATTTGTTTGGCGATCGTTTTCCGAGCACATTTTCTCATCACTAATTATGACCCCTTTATAAATCACTGGTGAGGCCACATCTAGAATACGGAATCCAGTTTGGGCTTCACATTTTAAAAAGGATTTTCAGAAGTTAGAATCAGTTTAATGACGGGCAACTAGATTATTACAAGGGATGGATGGCCACTCATATCAGGAGAGGTTGGAAACGTTGGGCTAGTTTAGATTAGAAAAAAGATGCCTCAGAGGGGGGATCTCATTTATTTGTATAAATATAAGTGTGGCCAATACAAAACACGTGCATATGACTTGCTCCTTCCAAGGACTGTGCTGAGGACTAGGGGGCACTCATTACAGATGGAAGAAAGGAGCTTACAACAGCTAAACAGGAAAGGGTTCTTTACAGTTAAGCAGTCATACTGTGGAATGCTCTACAACAGGAGGTAGTAATGGCATTCACTGTAACAGCTTTTAAAAAAGGGTTGGGTGATTTAATTGATACACATAACATTGCGGTTAATAGCTAGATTAGTGACAAAATGTTTGGTTGGTGGAGAAAGGTTGAACTTTGATGGACCTAGGTCTTTATTCAACCTATGTAACTATGTCAATAAATTTTTTGTGACAAAATGTTAAATGTTTATTTTTTCTTCCAGATTCCAAAAACTCCAGTTAAACACCTGAAGGGTTAATAATCCTCTTTAATGAGGTTTTAGAATGGTGTCACTTTCAGGTATTTTCTTTCTGTCATATAGGCCCCACAAAGTCACTTCAAATGTGATATGGTCAGGAAAAAATTGTCTTTGTAAATTTTGTTGGAAAAATGAGAAATCAGTGGTCAACTTTTAACCCTTGTAACTACTTAAAAACAAATAATTATGTTTCAAAAATTGTGCTGGTGTAAAATAGACATAAATATTATTTATTAACTATTTTATGTGACACACCTCTCTGATTTAAGGGCATAAAAAATTAAAATTTGAAAATTGCTAAGTTTAGAAAATTTTAACCAAATTTACACTTTTTTCATAAATAAACGCAAGTGCAGCGCCCCAGAGTCCTAGTCATTGCAGTAATGTCGTTCTTCCACCAGGGGGAGTGATATTATATCTGATGGTACTAAAGGAGTTCACCTGACCAGGTATCACAGTCACACACTACCCAGTCCGCCAGGGGGAGCAAAGGTACTATCTACTAGGCCACTCCTCACACACGGGTAAAACTGGTGGGTTGGATAGGAAGTGAGTGAGAAGCTACTTGGGTTTGACCCAGAGAGGACCTGTCAGGCAGACAGGGGGAAAGGAGGAACATCTGAGCTGCAGACAGAGGGTCCCTGTCAGGGGTGGGATCCTGACAGAGACCAAGCACAAGATAGAACATTACAGAGCTGCGCCTGCACCTATTGTGGCAGCATCCTAAGAAAGGACATGAAGCGAAGTATATTGTGGAGAGTGAGAAACGAAGTCACAGCACAAGGAGATAATACCGGGAGGAGTTCTGCCCCAAGATCGGCAGCCTCCTTCTGAGGCGCGTAGCCGGTGGCCGGAACACCGAGGGAGTAATAGGCTCTACGCATTACTTCAGAGACCGGCAGGACAGTTGATTCCAAGTTGGCTGCCCGACCTTAATACCTATGAAGACACGGAGGCAAATTGTGGGAAAGGGGCATCTCTAGGGTCCCTATAAAATAGCTCCAGGCCTACAACGTCATACGGTTGTCCTATCCATATCATCTGGGGGACAGAGAGAGAGAGAACATCAGAAACATCCACGAAAGTTGTGAGGACTATCCCGTGGTGCTCAGCAGGGAGGTATTACAACACACAGGCGCTAGTAGGAAGGCTACTGACTTCCACCTGGATAAGGGAACTCTGGATGTGCCTTCGGACCGGCTGGACTCTGCTTGCCCTGTGAATGGTACTCTGGACTGTGGACTCTGAAGTCTTCAGTAAAAGGTAAAGAGACTGCAACCTTTGTGTCCTCGTTATTCATTGCGCCTTACGACATCCACCATCACCACCTACACATCTGGGAAGCCCTGGGGACATACTTCACCTGTGGGAAGGTACACCATCTAGCTGCCATTCCATCACCCGAGCCGACCCCTAGCAGCATCGGTCATCCTGACCGAATACCACAGGTGGCGTCACGAGCACCGTACAAACAACTACACCTTTAATTGGACCCCCGTCAGAAGGGCCACAGACCGGGTCGGGCCACCGTGACATCCCCAGAACCAAGAGAGAGATAGACCCGATACCGAGTACCCCATTGCCCTACGCGTGGGGGCGCTCCACAAGCCATATTGAACAAATTTTATAACGACTATGAAGTACTATATGTCGCGAAAAAACTGTCTCAAAATCCGTAGGTTAAGAGGGTTAATATAATTTTCAGTTGCATAACCATTTTTCTCCTATAGTTATTATGATTATTATTCATAGTTAAAAAATAGTTTTTGGAACAATCTAAAAGAAGGACACAATCCTATTAAAAAACAATCAGGCACTTTTTTTTAAAGCTTTATGTTATTGAGCTGAACACTTGAGCAAAAGACATTCAATTTTATCAGTATTCAGACCCAGCAAAATTTCACCTAAATGTTACTGTTGAAAAGAAGATGAAAGAAAAGGTCTCAATTGATAATGTTTGCACTTAATATCACTTATATTGGACAGTGAATGTGTATTTTTTTATTTTGTTTGTAACTGTTAATTATAGACCTGAGTGAATACAAGTATTATATTAATAAATTAAATATATGTATATATATATATATATATATATATATATATATATATATATATATATATATATATATAAAAATATTTCATTTTTACTCTTACTTGCTTAAAACCTATTAATGTTTCCATTTACAGAAAATATTTCCAGTTTTAACTATGTGAATCCATTTTGATTTTATTCCCTTCAGTTAATCTCATCTTTGATTATTGGTCCGAGTTCAGCCTTTTTAAAAAATTCAGTAAAGTGAAAGTTGCCTATAAAATATTAATGTTATTAAGTTCTACATCATGTTTCCCTGGTTACTAGAGCATCAAAGTTCTCAACCCATTAGATGCATTAGTATACTGCTTATTCCATTTTATTTCTCCCAAATGCTTTCTTAACATACAGAGGGGGAAATTCTTTGATCCCTTGCTGATTTTGTAAGTTTGTCCACCGACAAAGAAATGAACAGTCTATAAATTTAAGGGTAGGTTAATTATAACATTGAAAGGTAGAATATTAAAATAAAATCCAGAAAATCACATTGTATAAATTATTTAAAGGTATTTGCATTTTTCAGTGAGAAATAAGTATTTGATCCTCTATCAACCATTAAGAGTTCTCGCTCCTACAGACCAATTAGACACTCCTAATCAACTGGTTACCTGCATTAAATACAGCTGTCTTACATAGTCCATTTTGTAAAAGACTCCTGCCCACAGTCTCAATTAATTAGTCAGACTCTATCATCTACAACATTGGCAAGATCAAAGAGCTCTATAAGGATATCGGGGACAAGATCATATACCTGCACAAAGCTGGAATGGGCTACAAAACCATAAGTAAGACGCTGGGTGAGGAGACAACTGTTGGTACAATAGCAAGAGAATAGAAGAGATACAAAATGACTGTCAATCGACATCGATCTGGGGCACCATGCAAAATCTCACTCGTGGGATATCCTTGATCATGAGGAAGGTGAGAGATCAGCCTAAAACTACACAGGGGGAACTTGTTAATGATCTCAAGGCAGCTGGGACAACAGTCACCAAGAAAACCACTGGTAACACATTATGCCATAAAGGTTTAAAATCCTGCAGTGCCCACAAGGTCTCCCTGCTCAAGAAGGCACATGTGCAGACCTCCAGAAGTTTGCCAATGAACACCTGGATGATTCTGTGAGTGATTGGGAGAAGGTGCTGTGGTCAGATGAGATAAAAATTGAGGTCTTTGGCATTAACTCAACTCGCCATATTTGGAGGAAGAGAAATGCTGCCTATGTCCCAAAGAACACCATCCCCACTGCCAAACATGGAGGTGGAAACATTATATTTTGGAGGTGTTTATCTGCTAAGGGCACATAACTACTTCAATGGGAAAATGGATGGATCCATGTACCATAAAATCTTGAGTGACAACCTCCTTCCCTCTGTCAGGACATTAAAATGGGTCGTGACTGGGTCTTCCAGCAAGACAATGACCCAAAACATACAGCCAAGGCAACTAAGGAGTTGCTCAAAAAGAAGAATATTAAGGTCATGGAGTGACCTAGCCAGTCTCCAGACCTAAATCCCATAGAAAACATATGGAGAGAGTTGAAGCTCCGAGATGCCAAGCGACAGCCTCAAAATCTTATTGATTTAGAGATGATCTGCAAAGAGGAATGGACCGAAATTCTTCCTGACGTGCGCAAACCTTGTCACCAACTACCAAAACATCTGACTGCTGTGCTTGCCAGCAAGGGTTTTGCCACCAAGTATTAAGTATTGTTTGCCAGAGGGATCAAATACTTATTTCTCACTGCAAAATGAAAATAGATTTATATAACTTATACAGGGTGATTTTCATGATTTTATTTTTGATATTCTATATCTCAATGTTAAAATTAACCTACCCTTAACATTATGGACTGTTCATGTCTTTGTCAGTGGGCAAACTTACAAAATCAGCAAGGGATCAAATATTTATTTTTCCCACTGTACATCTAAAGCACAAAGTGAGTGAATTTATACTTTTATCACTTTAAGAAAAATAGAATATATGATGTCAAGTAGTGATGAGAAAATTTGTTCGGAAAATGATCGCCAAACATAAATTGGGAAAGAATATGGGCCATTCGGATTCGTGTTCGGAAACACGAGCAAAATTTTAAAAAATCAGTACAAAATCGGTAACATTTGGCAAAAAGTGCAGGAAGATATTTGCGTTGCCACAAAAGTTTTTTCAGCACTTTTGCAACAATAATGGTGGTATATTATGAGCATTTTACATGTGTTTGATGTGAAGAGGGGGTTTGCAGAGCTCTGAGGCTTCTTGTAAACTTTATTTTTTCCTAACTTTATGTGTGCACATTGCGGCTAGCCAATGAGGGCGCAGGAAACATCCACAATGTCCTGACACCACAGCTTGTGTCATTGGCTGCTGAAATAAGTCCCTCTCCATATAAAGAGTGGACATCTTGTTTTAATGCCATTATGACACTGTAACAGTGCAGAGAGGCTGTGTTAGGTTTGGCGGATTGCACTAAATAAAATATAAAATAAAGTGCAATCACAATCCGGGGTCCACTGTGCAGAGATGAGCCTGCTGCTAGTGTGAGCAATGTCGGAATAATACAGTGAGCATTACCTTAAATACACTGTGTTCACGCCACAGAGAGTGATAGGAACACAGAGTACCAGCTCAGTTACTTCAAAGAGAGGGAAGAGAGGGATGTTAGCATGTGGATTGAGCTTGCTCTGCAACTATCCGCACATAAAAATGAAGCAGAAGCTGTGCCAAGAGAAAGAACTCATATGACGCTAGGTACAATTCCCTATCGACTTCATTGAGAAGAAGCATAAGGATTGAGCTTGCTCTGTAACTGAACTGTGCTTACCACACACATCAACGAAACAGATGCTAAGCCAAGTGGTAGTTACCCGAGTCCTGATGCTTCCGAACTTGTGCCTGACCGGCACCCTAAACATGTAGCAAACTAGAGACTCAGGTGTTGAGCTAAGGGTACGAAACCGCATAAGTGTGCTACCTGCCTGTCAACGTGTACAGTCTTTGAGCACAGACAGACAGAGTGGTAGAGTAACAACCCACTCACACCAAAACAAATGGCACTAGTGTGCCACTGAGAGCCTTTTATACTTTAGGCTCCACCCCAAACACTCATGCCCAGTCAGTCGAGACAATAAGAAGACGCTACATCAGAGACATGCGCAATAAAGTGATCTCTAGAGTTAGATTCCAGAGTGCAAGGCCGCACCTGCATATCACTGATTACCATAGACTTGGCTGAAGAGACAGCAGTAACTAAATGTATACCACGAGCCTGAGCAAGATGCTGGGACCAACATTTGTGCTGAGCAGCAATTGCTGAGGCCTGACCTGAATGGGAGACCACAGAACCAGATTATGCTTGGGATCTATCCCATGTAGCGGGAGAATCCCGAAGCCTAACAGGCTGCTCCTGACTTCCACTGTTAGTAGCAAGATTTATCTAGTTAGCTAGGCGGTTGTATATTAGTCAAATAGTGTAGCTAGCTAGTGTGGCTGTCAAATTTACCAATTTTAATTTACAGCTGACAAAATAGGGTACACAGATAAAGATCCATCCCCAATATTTCGGCGTAATTGCCTTTATCAAGGGTATCTGTGAAGGGTGTCCATCGGCGTGCTTCAGCTATAAAAGTGGTATCTGTTAAATACTTGCAGCTCAGATTCTGCACTTATTCACTTGTAGCAGTGAATAAGTGCAGAATCTGAGCTGCAGTGGGCAATGGATGGTGAGTTTCCGGTGCATTGTGCTGATACATGCTGCAACTCAGATTCTACACTTATTCACTGCAACCCGGTTCACGTATTGGTACAAGATGGGGATGGACCTTTATCTGTGTACCCTATTTTGTTGGCTGTAAATTAAAATTGAAAAGTAAGTTGCAAAAGAACTTCTCTGTGATTTGAGTGCTGAAGGTCTCCGCTCTACAGTTGTACTTTATTTTCCTTTGAGCACCACCTCTCTGTTTAGAGTGCACCCCTTTTGACCTACTTAATCTGTTAAGTTTACCTTCCAGCATTTTTTTGGGCCATTCCTGAGATCCACAGACATAGCCAGCAGGGCACATGTCCTACAAGTGTGTTATGCACTGCTTCTACTGTGCTCCATGCAAGAGTATAGCATTCTAAATAATATTTTTTCACTAGGTAAATGTGAAACAGCCTGCTGTATCCCACCTTGTCATTTAGTGCTGTGGTGATATGAAACTGTCTGCAAACCTAACGTACATTTAAAAATATATATAATTTTTCAGTTGCTAAAAGTTAGGCAGTCTGTCGTATCACACTTTGTCATTTTGTTGGGTTGAAATTAAGCTGTCTGCAGATCTCACAAAAAATTATTCTGTTCCTAGTGCCATACAGTAGGGAACCTGACTTTAAAATAGTTTATAGCATCTAGTGCATTATAGAGGCCTGATCCACAGGCCACAAAAAACTTATTGTGTTCCTAGAGTAATACAGTAGGGGACCTTACTTTAAAATAGTTTGTAGCATCTAGTGTGTTATAGAGGCCTGATCCAGAGGCCATAAAAATTCTTGTGTTCCTAACGTCGATCAGAAGGGGACCTGACGTCAACCCCTTAACCCTCGGAGCTTTTTTCGTTTTTCGCTTTCCTTCTTTCCAGAGCCATAACTTTTTTTATTTTTCTGTCAATATGGCCATGTGAGGGCTTATTTTTTGTGGAACGAGTTGTACTTTTGAATGATACCATTGGTTTTACCATGTCGTGTAACAGACAACGGGAAAAAAATTCCAAATGCGATGAAATTGAAAAAAAAGTGCAATCCCACACTTGTTTTTTGTTTGGCTTTTTTGCTACGTTCACTAAATGCTAAAACTGACCAGCTATTATGATTCTTCAGGTCACTATGAGTTCATGGACACCAAACATGTCTAGGTTATTTTTTTCTAAGTTGAAAAAAAAATCCAAAATCTGCTTTAAAAAAATTGCGCAATTTTCTGATACCCGCAGCGTCTCAATTTTTCGTGATCTTTGGTTGGGTGAGGGCTTATTTTTTGCATGCCAAGCTGATGTTTTTAATAATACCACCTTTGTACAGATACGTTCTTTTGATCGCCTGTTATTGCATTTTAATGCAATGTTGCGGCGAACAAAAAAATCGTAATTTTGGCATTATAATTTTTTTTCTCGCTACGCCGTGTAGTGACCAGGTTAATTCTTTTTTTTCATTGATAGATCAGGCAATTCTGAACTCAGGTTTGATTTTTTTTTATTGTTTTATTTTGATCGAGGCGAGAGGGAGGCGATTTGAACTTTTATTTTTTCTTATAGTTTTGATATTTTTAAACATTTTTTTTAATTTTGGCATGCTTCAATAGCCTCCATGGGAGGCTAGAAGCATGCACTACTTGATCACCTCTGCTACATAGAGGTGGCCGGAAACGCCGAGGAAGTACTGGCTCCAAGCCTTACTTCAAACCAACGGCAGGACAGTCTGTTATAAGCGGGCTGTCTCACCTAAATCACCTAAGCAGACATAGGGGGCAACAGTGGGAGAGGGGCGACTCTAGGGTCCCGGAAGAACTCCAGGCCTACCCGTCATACCGGTGCGTCCTAGCCATATCATCTGGGGGACGGAGAAGAACATCAGAATCAGTTGTGAGGGAACATCAGAAACAGACACAACAGTTGTGAGGACTATCCCGTGGTGCTCAGCAGGGAAGGACTACAACACACAAGTGCTAGAAGGAAGGCACAGATTTCCACCTGCAAAGGGAACTCTGGAGGTGCCATCGGACCGGCCAGTCTCAGACAGCCCTGTTAACCGTACTCTAGACTGAGGATCCTGAAGCCTTCAGTAAAGAGGTAAAGAGACTGCAACCCTGTGTCCTCGTTATTCATCGCACCCTGCACCACACATCATCACTCTCAACTTTTACTGGACGCCCCTTAGCAGGGTCACGGACCGGGTCTAGCCACCGTGACATTCCCAGAACCGAGACAGAGAGGCCCGGTACCGGGTACCCCTCGGCCCTGCGACAGTGGGGGCGCCTCACTATGTCATATCAGGCAGCCACTTTCTGCCTCGTTCATAGTGTTGTGTTATACCACTGGGCCAGAGTTGTGGTTCAGTGTCTCCCCCCAAAAGTGAGATAGTAATTCCCACACAGTTTATATTCTGCAGTACTGCTAGTGTGTCATATATCAGGCAGCCACTTTCTGCCACGTTCATAGTGTTGTGTTATACCACTGGGACAGAGTTGTGGTTCAGTGTCTCCCCCCAAAAGTGAGATAGTATTTCTCACACAGTTTATATTCTGCTGTACTGCTAGTGTGTTGTATATCAGGCAGCCACTTTCTGCCACTTTCATAGTGTAGTGTTATAACACTGGGCCAGAGTTGTGGTTCAGTGTCTCCCCCCCAAAAGTGAGATAGTAATTCTCACACAGTTTATATTCTGCAGTACTGCTAGTGTGTCATATATCAGGCAGCCAGTTTCTGCCACATTCATAGTGTTGTGTTATACCACTGGGACAGAGTTGTGGTTCAGTGTCTCCCCCCAAAAGTGAGATAGTATTTCTCACACAGTTTATATTCTGCTGTACTGCTAGTGTGTCATATATCAGGCAGCCACTTTCTGCCACGTTCATAGTGTTGTGTTATACCACTGGGCCAGAGTTGTTGTTCAGTGTCTCCCCCCAAAAGTGAGATAGTAATTCTCACACAGTTTATATTCTGCTGTACTGCTAGTGTGTCATATATCAGGCAGCCACTTTCTGCCACGTTCATAGTGTTGTGTTATACCACTGGGACAGAGTTGTGGTTCAGTGTCTCCCCCCAAAAAATGAGGAAGTCTGGTGGAAGAGGCCGTGGGCCGGGGTTGCCAGTTAGTACTGATGGTGGTGGTGGTGCTGCATCTGGTGGTAGTGGCAAAAGCACAGTAGCACCTAAGGCTGGAGGTGTTGAGCCTGCATCATCGTCTGGCTACACAAGGCCTCAAAGGCTCCCTTACCTGGGAGTAGGAAAACAGATTTTAAAGCCGGAGCAGCAGGAAAAAGTTTTGTCTTTCCTTGCTGACTCTAGCTCTTTCGTCTCCTCTTCCCAAAGTTCAAAATCTAAGAGCAACCAGTCATCAGTGGATGCTTCCGGTCTGGAAAAAGATGTTTCCTTGTGTCCTTCTCCCAAACTAAAAGTGAAGGATGCATCAGGCGACACTACAGGTTACTCCATGGAGCTCTTTACCCATACCGTGCCAGGGTTAGAAAGGGAAATTGTACACTGCCCATTACAAGAAGCATCGGACATGGAGTGCACTGATGCAAAGTCACAGCTAGATTATGATGCTGTTCCATTGACTCAGATCACTACATTGACCTCGCAGTTTCCTGAGCCAGAATCTGACCCAGATGAGACTATGGTGCCCTGTCCTGAACGCTATAGCTTACACGGTGACACTGAGGAAGGTGCACATGACATTGTGAAGGAGGAGGTGATAGATGACCCAGTTGTTGACCCAGATTGGCAGCCATTGGGGGAAGAGGGTGCCGCTGGCACTAGCTCACAAGCGGAGGAGGGTTATCCGCAGCAACACCAATCTACATCGCAACAGCTGTCATCAGCCAGGCCCGTATCAGGCCCAAAACGTGTGACAAAAACAGTTTTAGGACAGCGTGGCCAACCGCTGAAAGTTGCACAGCATGCAATGCCTGAAAAGGAATTCCATAGTAGGAAGAGTGCAGTGTGGCATTTTTTTGACCAAGATCCCAATGATCAGTCTAAAGTGATCTGTAAGAAATGCTCACAGACCTTTAGCAGAGGGAAGAAGCTTCTAAATTTAAATACAATGTGCATGCGTAGACATTTAACCAGCATGCACTTGCAAGCCTGGACTAATTACCAAACGTCCTGTACTGTTGGTGCACCTGGTTAGAATGAAGGTAGTCAGCAACGCTACATTGCTTCCCTCACTGTAAGCCCACCGGTTCGGACACCACCAGCAGCAAATGTGGAGGGATCGTCGCAAGGCCAAAGCAGGCAGGGAATCAGAAGGTTATTGGTAGGAAGCACTGTATGTAGGCCAACATCACCAACTGTCTCTCAATCCGCCATGTCCACCACCACCACCACCGCTAGTTCCACCGTCTGCAGGTCTCCTGTCCAGCTGACCCTAGAAGAGACTCTCATGAGGAAAAGAAAGTACTCATCCTCTCATCCACGTACACAGGGTTTGAACGCCCACATTGCCAGATTAATCTCGTTAGAGATGATGCCCTACCGGTTGGTCGAAAGCAAAGCTTTCAAAGATCTGATGGCCTACGCAGTACCACGCTATGACCTACCCAGTCGCCACTTCTTTGCGAGAAAAGCCATCCCAGCCCTCCACCAGCATGTCAAAGACCGCATTGTCCATGCACTGAGGCAGTCTGTCAGTGGAAAGGTGCACCTCACCACAGATGCATGGACCAGTAGGCATGGCCAGGGACGTTACGTGCCCATCAAGGTGCACTGGGTTAATGTGGTGGATGCAGGGTCCACAGGGGACAGCCATAGTGGGACAGTTCTGCCTAGCCCACGGTCTAGGAAACAGTTGGCAGTAGGTGTTCGACACCCCTCTTCCTCTCCTCCAGAAGCGACAGCTCATCCACAGAGCGCTGTCGCCTGGCAACTCCATCCGTAGCTGCCAGTGTTGCACACGAGGTGTCTCATTATGGAACAGCTAGTGGTAAGCGTCAGCAGGCTGTGTTGGAAATTAAGTATTTGGGCGACAACAGACAAACCGCGGAAGTACTGGCCGAGTTCTTGCAGCAAGAAAGTGAGTCATGGCTGGGCACTGTACATCTTGAGGCAGGCAAGGTAGTCAATGATTACGGAAGGAATATTATGGCTGCCATAGCCCTTTCACAACTTAAACACATACCTTGCTTGGCTCACACTTTGAACCTGTGGTGCAGTGCTTCCTGAGAAATTATCCGGAGTTACCAGCCCTGCTCCTGGAGGTGCGAAAACTTTGTTCGCACATCCGCCGGTCGCCCGTACACTCAAGCCGTATGTTGAACCATCAGCGATTGCTAAATCTTCCACAGCAATGCCTAATTATAGATGTTGCAACAAGGTGGAACTCCACACTGCACATGGTTCAGAGGCTGTGTGAACAGAGGCGTGCTGTCATTTATTTGTGGGAGGATACGCATACACGGGCAGGCAGTTGGATGGCAGACATGGAGTTTTCTGGTGTGCAGTGGTCGAAGCTACATGACCTCTGTCAAGTCCTTCAGTGTTTTGAGGAATGCACATGGCTGGTAAGTGCAGACGACGTCATCATAAGCATGAGCATCCCACTTATGCGTCTGCTGATGCAAAGTTTGATGCACATTAAGGAGCAGGCGTCTGCAGCCGAGGAGGAGGGAAGCCTTGATGACAGTCAGCCATTGTCTGGTCAGGGAACTGTCCAGGACGAGGTGGCGGACGAAGAGGATGAGGAGGGTGATGATGGGGATGAATATGTATGGGAGGAGGGAGCTTCTCAGGGGGCAATAGAATCTGGTGCCGTTGAAAGGTCTGGTACAGGTTTCTTGCGGGACACTTGTGATGTAGATTTGCAAGAAAGTGCTCCTCAACCCAGCAGAAGCAGTGAATTGACACCTGGAACATTGGCCCACATGGCTGAGTATGCCTTGCGTATCCTAAAAAGGGACCCCTGCATTGTCAAAATGATGACCGATGACGATTACTGGTTGGCCTGCCTACTGGATCCACGCTACAAAGGGAAATTGCAAAATATCATGCCACATGAGAACCTAGAGCAAATATTGGCTACCAAACAAGCAACTCTTGTAGACCGTTTGGTTCTGGCATTCCCAGCACACAGCGGCGGTGATGGTTCTCACACGACCTGTAGGGGGCAACATGGCAGAGGTGCCTGCAGTGCAGAAATCTGAAGTGGCGTTGGACAGAGGGGTTTTATGACAAGGTTGTGGAGTGATTTTTCAGTGACCGCTGACACGACAGGGACAGCTGCATCGATTCAAAGTGACAGGAGACAGCTTGTCCAGTATGGTTACAAACTACTTTTCCTCCCTTATCGATGTTCTCCCTCACAGGTCATTCCCCTTTGATTACTGGGCATGTAAACTAGACACCTGGCCTGAATTGGCAGAATATGCATTACAGGAGCTCGCTTGTCCTGCTGCCAGTGTGCTATCAGAAAGAGTCTTCAGTGCTGCTGGTTCAATACTGACCGAAAACAGGACATGTCTGGCTACCCAAAATGTTTATGATCTAACCTTCATTAAAATGAACCAATCATGGATTTCAAATTCTTTTGCCCCACCTTCCCCTGCTGACACGTAGCTTTCCTTTAAAAAAGTCTTGCTTTTGGACTCCTCTTACTGACTGCTCCAATTCCTCCATTTGCTGCTGCTGAATGTCCACCATAGGCCATTTTTAACACCTCCCTAAATGGGCTGACTCCCCCCATGGGCCCGTGGTCACCACTTGGCGCAAGCACCCGTGCGAGTGCCGTTTGCCTGGACAGGTGGGTGTGCCCAGTTTTGGCCGACGGCACTGGCACAGGGTCCCTCATAGTACAATTAAGTGTCTCTGGCGGTGCGGTTGCACACCCAACGTCAGACACACCGTCGTAATATGAGGGGCCCTGGGCCAGTGCCGCCGCCCACGAGAGAGTGTTCCCCCCCAGCTCAAACAGTGCTCCACCGCTGTTTAGTCGGTGCTGTTAAATCCTTCAATGGCACTGCCAATACAAATTGAGAGATGATAGTAAATATATACAGGGACCATGCCCTCCATTTTGACCTGTGAATACTGTGCACGAACCATCACTATCTGGTACTCAGCAGAGGAACCCACCCCTGTACGTTGCTTTGCCAACTGTTTATTTACGAACATTTTTTTTGCAGACATTTAGCCCGCTTTACTATTTAGGCCAATGTACTGTGTCAGCCACTTATTCCAGTTGTCCTCCACCGAACAAAGCAGTGCCACCAGTTTACTCCTGTTACCAGTTTAGAACTGCATTGAGCCAACTTTTTTATTTTAGGCCTAGTACGTCTGTCTGCGCCACTCCTACTAATCGTCCTCCGCTGACCAAAACAATGCTGCCTGTGTACCCGTTACCCATTTTAAACTGCATTGAGCCAACTTTTTTATTTTAGGCTTAATAAGTCTGTCTGCGCCACTCCTACTAATCGACATCCGCTGACCAAAACAATGCTGCCTGTGTACCCGTTACCCATTTTGAACTGCATTGAGCCTACTTTTTTATTTTAGGCCTAGTAATTCTGTCTGCGCCACTCCTTGCAATCGTCCTCCGCCTAACAAAACAATGCTGCCTGTGTACCCCTGTTACCAATTTTTAACTGCATTGTGCCTACTTTTTTATTTTAGGCCTACTAAGTCTGTCTGGGCCACTCCAGTCCTGACAATCGTCCTCCGCTTAACAACGCTCTGCTGCCTGTGTACCCCTGTAACAAATTTTAAACTGCATTGAGCCAACTTTTTTAATTTAGGCCTACTACCTGTGTCTGTCTGTGCCACTCAATACAGCTGTCCTTCACTGCACAAAGCAGAGCCTCAATTTGCAGCCGATATCACATATTAAAGTGCATTTGGCCTACTAGTTTGGTTGGGCCTACTAACGGTGTCTGCCGCTCCTTGGTATTCTCCTGTGTTTTTCTCCTGAGCTTCAATCTTCAGGCTTTCGGCCTATAGGAATTTTAAAATTGCATTTGGCCTACTGGTTTGGTTGGGCCTACTAACGGTGTCTGCCGCTCTTGCTGTTCTCCTCCACTGAACAAAGCAACAAAGCAATGCTGCCTGTTTACTCATGTTACCAATTTTGAACTGCATTTAGCCTACTTTATTCTTTGGGCCTATATCTGTGTTTCCTCCTCATCCTGCCCATTGCCCAGCCACTGCTAGATGAGTCTGCCGGTACATTGACTCAGACCACTACATTCCCCTTGCACTCTACATAGCCAGTATCTGACCCTGCAGAAAGTATGGTTCCCCTTCCTGCATACTATACCACCTTACACGGGGACAAAGAGGAAGGTGCAGATGAAAGTGCAGGTTCCTTCAACAGGTGGGGGGGCATACTTGTTGGCGACGTCACTGGCACAGGGCCCCTCATAGTACGCAAAAGTGTCTCTGCCGGTGGGAGGCGCCCCCGCCGTCAATCACAACGCCATACTTTGAGGGGCCCTGTGCCAGTGGCAATGCGAACGAGTGTGCCCCCCCCTGCTTGCTCAGGATCACAGCACTTGCAAAGTTGAAATACCTCTCCCTGCTCCACCACCGTGACGTAGTCCGCGTTTCCTGGGCCCATGAAAAACTTGAGCCAGCCCTACTCCCCCCACAACTGTTGCCAAATGACCCCCAAATTTTCAATGGCTAACTATTATTGTAAGGTAAATTAAGATTGACAAGCTTAAGTAACAAGAATTGATGTTTTTGGCATTAAAATGGGCTCTGTTGGTGTTTTCTTGTCCTCCACTCACTGCCGACTTTGATTCTCCATTGACTTGCATTGGGTTTCGTGTTTCGGTCGGATCCCTTACTTTTCGAAATAATCGGCCGATTTCACCTGGCCCGACTTTTGACAAAGTCGGGTTTCGCGAAACCCGACTCGATCCTGAAAAAGTAAAAGTCGCTCAACCCTAATGTCAATACTTGGTAGAGCCTGTTATGACCCCAATGGCGAGGGTCTCAGAGGAACGTGGAAGTCTGCAGAATACAAAAATCCAGCTCATAGGGCAGTGGTAACTGGGTTGACCATATATCTACTCCTAACGCCAACACTAGAAGTAGCCGGGGATCATTCCTACGTTGATTCTAGATGACACGCGCCAGCCGGAGAATCTAGCTACCCCTAGTAGAGGAAAACAAAGACCTTTCTTGCCTCCAGAGAAGGGGACCCCAAAGCTGGATAGAAGCCCCCCACAAATAATGACGGTGAGGTAAGAGGAAATGACAAACACAGAAATGAACCAGGTTTAGCACAGAGAGGCCCGCTTACTGATAGCAGAATAAAGAAAGGTAACTTATATGGTCAACAAAAACCCTATCAAAATCCACACTGGAAATTCAAGAACCCCCGAACCGTCTAACGGTCCGGGGGGAGAACACCAGCCCCCTAGAGCTTCCAGCAAAGGTCAGGATATAGATTTGGAACAAGCTGGACAAAAATACAAAACCAAAACAAATAGCAAAAAGCAAAAGGCAGACTTAGCTGATATAACTGGAACCAGGATCAGTAGACAAGAGCACAGCAGACTAGCTCTGATAACTACGTTGCCAGGCATTGAACTGAAGGTCCAGGGAGCTTATATAGCAACACACCTAACTAACGACCCAGATGCGGATAAAAGGAATGACAGAAAAACCAGAGTCAAAAAACTAGTAACCACTAGAGGGAGCAAAAAGCAAATTCACAACAGTACCCCCCCCTTAGTGAGGGGTCACCGAACCCTCACCACGACCACCAGGGCGATCAGGATGAGCGGCATGAAAGGCACGAACTAAATCGGCCGCATGAACATCAGAGGCGACCACCCAGGAATTATCCTCCTGACCATAGCCCTTCCACTTGACCAGGTACTGAAGCCTCCGCCTGGAGAGGCGAGAATCCAAGATCTTCTCCACCACGTACTCCAACTCGCCCTCAACCAACACCGGAGCAGGAGGCTCAGCAGAAGGAACTACAGGCACAATGTACCGCCGCAACAAGGACCTATGAAATACATTGTGAATAGCAAACGACACAGGAAGATCCAGACGAAAAGATACAGGATTAAGAATTTCCAATATCTTGTAAGGCCCAATAAAACGAGGTTTAAATTTGGGAGAGGAGACCTTCATAGGAACAAAGCGGGAAGAAAGCCACACCAAATCCCCAACGCGTAGTCGGGGACCCACACCGCGGCGGCGGTTGGCAAAGCGCTGAGCCTTCTCCTGTGACAACTTCAAGTTGTCCACCACATGATTCCAGATCTGCTGCAACCTATCCACCACAGAATCCACCCCAGGACAGTCAGAAGGCTCCACATGACCCGAAGAAAAGCGAGGATGGAAACCAGAGTTGCAGAAAAAAGGCGAAACCAAGGTGGCGGAACTAGCCCGATTATTAAGGGCAAACTCAGCCAACGGCAAGAATGTCACCCAATCGTCCTGATCAGCAGAGACAAAACACCTCAAATAAGCCTCCAAAGTCTGATTGGTTCGCTCCGTCTGTCCATTAGTCTGAGGATGGAAAGCAGACGAAAACGACAAATCAATGCCCATCCTACTACAAAAGGATCGCCAGAACCTGGAAACGAACTGGGATCCTCTGTCTGACACAATATTCTCAGGGATGCCGTGCAAACGAACCACGTTCTGGAAAAACACAGGAACCAGATCGGAAGAGGAAGGCAGCTTAGGCAAAGGAACCAAATGGACCATCTTGGAGAAGCGATCACATATCACCCAGATAACGGACATGCCCTGAGATAGCGGAAGATCAGAAATGAAATCCATGGAGATATGTGTCCAAGGTCTCTTCTGGACAGGCAAGGGCAAGAGCAAACCGCTTGCACGAGAACAGCAAGGCTTAGCTCGAGCACAAGTCCCACAGGACTGCACAAATGACCGTACATCCCTTGACAAGGAAGGCCACCAAAAGGACCTGGCCACCAGATCTCTGGTGCCAAAAATTCCCGGGTGACCTGCCAACACCGAGGAATGAACCTCGGAAATGACTCTGCTGGTCCACTTATCCGGGACAAACAGTCTGTCAGGTGGACAAGACTCAGGCCTATCAGCCTGAAATCTCTGCAACACACGTCGCAGATCCGGAGAAATAGCTGACAAGATAACTCCATCTTTAAGAATACCAACAGGATCAGCGACTCCAGGAGCATCAGGCACAAAGCTCCTAGAAAGAGCATCGGCCTTCACATTCTTTGAACCTGGTAAATACGATACAACAAAATCAAAGCGGGAGAAAAACAATGACCAGCGGGCCTGTCTCGGATTAAGGCGTTTAGCAGACTCGAGATACATCAGATTTTTGTGATCAGTCAAGACCACCACACGATGCTTAGCACCCTCGAGCCAATGACGCCACTCCTCAAATGCCCATTTCATGGCCAACAACTCCCGATTGCCCACATCATAATTTCGCTCGGCAGGCGAAAATTTCCTAGAGAAAAAGGCACAAGGCTTCATAACAGAGCAACCAGGGCCTCTCTGCGACAAAACGGCCCCTGCCCCAATCTCCGAAGCATCCACCTCAACCTGAAAGGGAAGTGAGACGTCAGGCTGGCACAAAACAGGCGCCGAAGTAAACCGGCGTTTCAACTCCTGGAAAGCCTCCACGGCAGCAGGAGCCCAGTTAGCTACATCGGAGCCCTTCTTGGTCATATCCGTCAAAGGTTTCACAATGCTAGAAAAATTAGCGATAAAACGACGGTAGAAGTTAGCGAAGCCCAAGAACTTCTGAAGACTCTTAACTGACGAGGGCTGAGTCCAATCAAGAATAGCTCGGACCTTGACTGGGTCCATCTCCACAGCAGAAGGGGAAAAAATGAACCCCAAAAAGGGAACCTTCTGTACACCAAAGAGACACTTTGAGCCCTTGACAAACAAAGAATTTTCACGCAAAATTTTAAAGACCAACCTGACCTGCTCCACATGCGAATCCCAATTATCAGAAAAAACCAAAATATCATCCAGATAAACAATCAAAAATTTAACCAGATACTTCCAGAAAATGTCATGCATAAAGGACTGAAAAACTGAAGGCGCATTGGAGAGCCCAAAAGGCATCACCAAGTACTCAAAATGACCTTCGGGCGTATTGAATGCGGTTTTCCATTCATCACCTTGCTTAATGCGCACAAGGTTGTACGCACCACGAAGGTCTATCTTGGTGAACCACTTGGCACCCTTAATCCGGGCAAACAAGTCAGACAACAGCGGTAAAGGATACTGAAATTTGACAGTGATCTTATTTAAAAGCCGATAATCAATACAAGGTCTCAAAGATCCGTCCTTTTTTGCCACAAAAAAGAATCCCGCACCAAGAGGGGAAGAAGACGGACGAATATGTCCTTTTTCCAGAGACTCCTTGATATATGAACGCATAGCGGTATGTTCAGGTACCAACAGATTAAACAGTCTTCCCTTAGGAAATTTACTGCCTGGGATCAAATCTATAGCACAGTCACAGTCCCTATGAGGAGGCAGTGCACTGGACTCAGACTCACTGAAGACATCCTGATAATCAGACAAATACTCCGGAACTTCCGAAGGCGTAGAAGAAGCAATAGACACAGGCAGGGAATCCTCATGAATACCACGACAGCCCCAACTTGAGACTGACATAGCCTTCCAGTCCAGGACTGGATTATGGGTCTGTAACCATGGCAGCCCTAAAACGACCAAATCATGCATTTTATGTAAAACCAGGAAACGTATCACCTCGCGGTGTTCAGGAGTCATGCACATGGTAACCTGTGTCCAATACTGCGGTTTATTTGCTGCCAATGGTGTAGCATCAATACCCCTAAGAGGAATAGGATTTTCTAATGGTTCAAGAGTAAATCCACAGCGCTTAGCAAATGAGAGATCCATGAGACTCAGGGCAGCACCTGAATCTACAAACGCCATGACAGGATAAGATGACAGTGAGCAAATCAAAGTTACAGACAGAATAAATTTAGGTTGCAAATTACCAACGGTGACAGGACTAACAACCTTAGCTATACGTTTAGAGCATGCTGAGATAACATGTGTAGAATCACCACAGTAGTAGCACAAGCCATTCCGGCGTCTATGAATTTTCCGCTCATTTCTAGTCAGGATTCTATCACATTGCATTAAATCAGGTGTCTGTTCAGACAACACCATGAGGGAATTTGCGGTTTTTCTATCACATTGCACCGAATTAGGTGTCTGTTCAGACAACACCATGAGGGAATTTGCGGTTTTGCGCTCCCGCAACCGCCGGTCAATTTGAATAGCCAGTGCCATAGTATCATTCAGACCTGTGGGAATGGGAAAACCCACCATAACATTCTTAATGGCTTCAGAAAGGCCATTTCTAAAATTAGCGGCCAGTGCACACTCGTTCCAATGTGTCAGCACGGACCATTTCCGAAATTTTTGGCAATACACTTCAGCCTCGTCCTGCCCCTGAGACATAGATAGCAAGGCCTTTTCTGCCTGAATCTCAAGATTGGGTTCCTCATAAAGTAAACCGAGCGCCAGAAAAAACGCATCAAGATCAGCCAATGCCGGATCTCCTGGCGCCAGCGAAAAAGCCCAATCCTGAGGGTCGCCCCGTAAGAACGAAATAACAATTTTTACTTGCTGAGCAGAATCTCCTGATGAACAGGGTCTCAGGGACAAAAACAATTTACAATTATTCACGAAATTCCTAAACTTAAACCTGTCTCCGGAAAACAGTTCAGGAATCGGTATTTTAGGTTCTGACCTAGGATTTCTGATAACATAGTCTTGTATGCCCTGCACACGAGTAGCCAGCTGGTCCACACTTGTAATCAAGGTCTGGACATTCATGTCTGCAGCAAGCATAGCCACTCTGAGGTAAAGGGGAAGGAGAAAAAAAAAACTCAGAATCTTCTTTCTTATAATCCCTCTTCTGCAATGCATTAAACATTTAATACTGGCCTGGCAAACTGTTATGACCCCAATGGCGAGGGTCTCAGAGGAACGTGGAAGTCTGCAGAATACAAAAATCCAGCTCATAGGGCAGTGGTAACTGGGTTGACCATATATCTACTCCTAACGCCAACACTAGAAGTAGCCGGGGATCATTCCTACGTTGATTCTAGATGACACGCGCCAGCCGGAGAATCTAGCTACCCCTAGTAGAGGAAAACAAAGACCTTTCTTGCCTCCAGAGAAGGGGACCCCAAAGCTGGATAGAAGCCCCCCACAAATAATGACGGTGAGGTAAGAGGAAATGACAAACACAGAAATGAACCAGGTTTAGCACAGAGAGGCCCGCTTACTGATAGCAGAATAAAGAAAGGTAACTTATATGGTCAACAAAAACCCTATCAAAATCCACACTGGAAATTCAAGAACCCCCGAACCGTCTAACGGTCCGGGGGGAGAACACCAGCCCCCTAGAGCTTCCAGCAAAGGTCAGGATATAGATTTGGAACAAGCTGGACAAAAATACAAAACCAAAACAAATAGCAAAAAGCAAAAGGCAGACTTAGCTGATATAACTGGAACCAGGATCAGTAGACAAGAGCACAGCAGACTAGCTCTGATAACTACGTTGCCAGGCATTGAACTGAAGGTCCAGGGAGCTTATATAGCAACACCCCTAACTAACGACCCAGATGCGGATAAAAGGAATGACAGAAAAACCAGAGTCAAAAAACTAGTAACCACTAGAGGGAGCAAAAAGCAAATTCACAACAAGAGCCTCCTTTTGCAGCAATTGCAGCTACAAGTCACTTTGGTAAGTCAGTATGAGCTTTCCACATCTTGCCATTGGGATTTTTGTCCATTTCTCAAGGCAAAGCTGCTGCAGCTCCTTCAAGTAAGATGGTTTCCTCTGGTGAACAGCAATCTTCAAGTTTGCAACAGATTCTCAATTGAATTAAGGTCTGAGTTTTGACTAGGTCACTCTAAAACATTCACAAGTTTCCCCAAAAATCACTCGAGTGTTACTTTAGCAATATGCTTTGGTTCATTGTTTTGTTGGGAAAGTCAACTTATGTCCCAGTCACTGACAGATTAAACAGTTTTTTTTAAAGAATATCCCACTTATTTGCACCATCCATCTTTCCCTCAACTTACACCATTTTCCCATTCCCTGCTGTCAATTAACATCCTTGTGGCATGATGCGGTCACCATTATGGGGATGGTGTTCTTGGGGTGAAGAGCTGTGTTGGTTTGGTACCAGACATAGTGTTTACCTTGGTGGACAAAAAGTTTAATTTTGGTCTTATCTGATTACAGCACCTTCCTCCATACATTTGGCGAGTCTCCCCCGTGTGTTTTTTACAAACTTATAATCAGCCTTACAATTTTTATGTGCAAGCAAAGGTTTTTTCTGCCCCTTCTTCCATAAAGTCCACCTCTATGAAGTGTATGGTTTATTGTGGTCGTATGGACAGATACTTTAGTCTCAACTTGGGAACGCTGCAGCTCCTAAGGGTTACCTTTGGTCTCTGTGCTGCCTCTCTGATTAATGCCCTTCTTGCCCAGGCTGAGACTTTTGGTGAGCGGCCCTATCTTTTCAGATTTGTTGTAGTACCATGTTCTTTCCTTTTGATGATAATGAATTTGGCGGTGCTCCAGGAAATCATCAGAGACTGGGACATTTTATTACCCAACCTTGATTTGTTCTTCTTAACAACTTTGTCCCTGACTTGTCTGGAGATCTCCTTGGTCTTCGTGGTGTTGTTCGTTAATGGTTCCTCTTGCTTAATGGTGTTGCAGCCTCTGTGGCCTTTCAGAAAAAAATGTGCATATACTGACAGACCATGTGACACTTAGATTGCACACAGGTGGGCTGCCTTTCACTAAGCATGTGACTTATGAAGGGAATTGCTTGCACCAGAAATGTTTAGAGGTTTTATAACAAAAGGAGTGACTACTAGGGTTGAGCGACTTTCATTTTTTTAAGATCGAGTAGGGTTTTGGGAAACCCGATTTTGTCCAGAGTCGAGTCGAGTGCAGTCGGCCGATTATCGCTAAAAGTCGGGGATCGACCGAAACACGAAACCCAATGCAAGTCAATGGGGAAGCATAGTCGGCAGTGAGTGGAGGCCAGGAAAACACCTACAGTGCCCATTTTAATGCCAAAAACATCCATTCTTGTTTCTGAAGCTTGCCAATCTTAATTAACTGTATAATAATAGTTGGGCATAGGGAATTGGGTGAAAGTTGTGGGGGGAGTAGGGCTGGCTCAAGTTTTTCGTGGGCCCAGGAAATGCGGACTACGTCACGGCGGTGTTGCAGGGAAAGGTAAGTATTTAAAAGTTGCAAGTGCTGTGATCCTGAGCAAGCAGGGGGGGGGCCCACTCGTTCGCATTGCCACTGGCACAGGGCCCCTCAAAGTACGGCGGTGTGTTTGCATGGCGGGGGCGCCTCCCACCAGCAGCGACACTTTTGCGTACTCTGAGGGGCCCTGTGCCAGTGACGTCGCCAACGAGTATGCCCCCCCACCTGATGAAGGAACCTGCACTTTCATCTGCACCTTCCTCTTTGTCCCTGTGTAAGGTGGTATAACATGCGGGAAGGGGAACCTTACTTTCAGCAGGGACAGATTCTGGCTGTGTAGAGTACAAGGGGAATGTAGTGGTCTAGGTCAATGTACCAGCAGACTCATTTAGCAGTGGCTGGGCAATGGGCAGGATGAGGAGGAAACAGATATAGGGCCAAAGAATAAAGTAGGCTACATGCAGTTCAAAATTGGTAACAGGACTAAACAGGCGGCATTGCTTTGTTCAGTGGAGTAGCAAACCCAAGAGCAGCAGACACTGTTTCAAGGGCCTAACCACACTAGTAGGCCAAATGCAGTTTAATATCTGATAGTATAGGGCGAAAGCCAGAATGTGGAAGCTCAGCTTTGTTCAGTTGAGGACAACACCAGGGAGGGGCAGACACCTTTAGTAGGCCGGAAAAGCCTATTGCATTTTTTAAAATGGTAATTTGGAGCAGAAGGTTGAAGCTCAGCTTTATTTACTTGAGGGCAACACCAGGGAGGGGCAGAAGCCGTTAGTAGGCCCTAACCACCATTTTTTTTTTTTAAACCACATAATGAGAGCCGGAAGGTTGAAGCTCAGCTTTATTTAGTTGAGGACAACACCAGGGAGGGGCACACAGACAGACACCTTTAGTAGGCCTGAAAAGCCTATTGCATTTTTCAAAATGGTAATTTGGAGCAGAAGGTTGAAGCTCAGCTTTATTTAGTTGAGGGCAACACCAGGGAGGGGCAGAAGCCGTTAGTAGGCCCTAACCACCATTTTTTTTTTAAAACCACATAATGAGAGCCGGAAGGTTGAAGCTCAGCTTTATTTAGTTGAGGACAACACCAGGGAGGGGCAGAAGCCGTTAGTAGGCCCTAACCACCATTTTTTTTTTTAAAACCACATAATGAGAGCCGGAAGGTTGAAGCTCAGCTTTATTTAGTTGAGGACAACACCAGGGAGGGGCAGAAGCCGTTAGTAGGCCCTAACCACCATTTTTTTTTTTAAAACCACATAATGAGAGCCGGAAGGTTGAAGCTCAGCTTTATTTAGTTGAGGACAACACCAGGGAGGGGCACACAGACAGACACCTTTTGTAGGCCTGAAAAGCCTATTGCATTTTTCAAAATGGTAATTTGGAGCAGAAGGTTGAAGCTCAGCTTTATTTAGTTGAGGGCAACACCAGGGAGGGGCAGAAGCCGTTAGTAGGCCCTAACCACCATTTTTTTTTTAAAACCACATAATGAGAGCCGGAAGGTTGAAGCTCAGCTTTATTTAGTTGAGGACAACACCAGGGAGGGGCAGAAGCCGTTAGTAGGCCCTAACCACCATTTTTTTTTTTTAAACCACATAATGAGAGCCGGAAGGTTGAAGCTCAGCTTTATTTAGTTGAGGACAACACCAGGGAGGGGCACACAGACAGACACCTTTAGTAGGCCTGAAAAGCCTATTGCATTTTTCAAAATGGTAATTTGGAGCAGAAGGTTGAAGCTCAGCTTTATTTAGTTGAGGGCAACACCAGGGAGGGGCAGAAGCCGTTAGTAGGCCCTAACCACCATTTTTTTTTTAAAACCACATAATGAGAGCCGGAAGGTTGAAGCTCAGCTTTATTTAGTTGAGGACAACACCAGGGAGGGGCAGAAGCCGTTAGTAGGCCCTAACCACCATTTTTTTTTTTTAAACCACATAATGAGAGCCGGAAGGTTGAAGCTCAGCTTTATTTAGTTGAGGACAACACCAGGGAGGGGCAGAAGCCGTTAGTAGGCCCTAACCACCATTTTTTTTTTTAAAACCACATAATGAGAGCCGGAAGGTTGAAGCTCAGCTTTATTTAGTTGAGGACAACACCAGGGAGGGGCAGAAGCCGTTAGTAGGCCCTAACCACCATTTTTTTTTTAAAACCACATAATGAGAGCCGGAAGGTTGAAGCTCAGCTTTATTTAGTTGAGGACAACACCAGGGAGGGGCAGAAGCCGTTAGTAGGCCCTAACCACCATTTTTTTTTTTAAAACCACATAATGAGAGCCGGAAGGTTGAAGCTCAGCTTTATTTAGTTGAGGACAACACCAGGGAGGGGCAGAAGCCGTTAGTAGGCCCTAACCACCATTTTTTTTTTTAAAACCACATAATGAGAGCCGGAAGGTTGAAGCTCAGCTTTATTTAGTTGAGGACAACACCAGGGAGGGGCAGAAGCCGTTAGTAGGCCCTAACCACCATTTTTTTTTTTAAAACCACATAATGAGAGCCGGAAGGTTGAAGCTCAGCTTTATTTAGTTGAGGACAACACCAGGGAGGGGCACACAGACAGACACCTTTAGTAGGCCTGAAAAGCCTATTGCATTTTTTAAAATGGTAATTTGGAGCAGAAGGTTGAAGCTCAGCTTTATTTAGTTGAGGGCAACACCAGGGAGGGGCAGAAGCCGTTAGTAGGCCCTAACCACCATTTTTTTTTTTTAAACCACATAATGAGAGCCGGAAGGTTGAAGCTCAGCTTTATTTAGTTGAGGGCAACACCAGGGAGGGGCAGAAGCCGTTAGTAGGCCCTAACCACCATTTTTTTTTTTTAAACCACATAATGAGAGCCGGAAGGTTGAAGCTCAGCTTTATTTAGTTGAGGGCAACACCAGGGAGGGGCAGAAGCCGTTAGTAGGCCCTAACCAAAGTTGAAGGCCAAATGCAGTTTAATTTCTGATACTATAGGCCGAAAGCCAGAAGGTGGAAGTTCCGATTTAGACAGTGGAGGACAATTTGAATTAGGGACTGCAGACAGACTTAGTAGGCTGTCCCCTGTGGACCATGCATCCACCACATTAACCCATTGCGCCGTAATGGACACGTAATCTTCCGTGGCCATGCCTACAGGTCCATGCGTCTGTTGTCAGGTGCACCTTTGTACTCACAGATTGCCAGAGTGCATGGACAATGCGGTCTTCTACATGCTGGTGGAGGGTTGGGATGGCTTTTCTCGCAAAAGAAGTGTCGACTGGTTAGCTTGTAGCGTGGTACAGCGTAGTCCATCATGGCCTTATTAATAGTAAATAAAATATATAACTAGGCTCTATGAACTTTTAAATAGGTTCCAGGGGTACACGGGCAGCATTGGTGTGGTCAGTGGAGGAGTATTGCAAGTAGGGGCTGCAGACAGGCTATCAAAGGCCTAAAATAACAAACAGTAGGCAGTCATGGCAGTTTTACATCGGTTACATGGATACACAGGCAGGCACTCCAGGCAGCATTGTGGTCAGTGGAGGAGTATTGCAAGTAGGGGCCGCAGACAGGCTATCAAAGGCCTAAAATAACAAACAATAGGCTCATGGCAGTTTTACAGCGGTTACATGGATACACGGGCAGGCAGCTTGGTGGTCAGTGGAGGAGTATTTAAAGTAGGGACCGCAGACAGGCTTCAAAGGCCTAACATAAGAAAATGGGCTGGCTGTAGGCACTTTATAATTGGTTCCAGGGGTACACGGGCAGCAGTGGTCTGGTCAGTGGAGGAGTATTTAAAGTAGGGACCGCAGACAGGCTATCAAAGGCCTAACATAACAAACAATAGGCTCATGGCAGTTTCACAGCGGTTACATGGATACACGGGCAGGCAGCTTGGTGGTCAGTGGAGGAGTATTGCAAGTAGGGGCTGCAGACAGGCTATCAAAGGCCTAAAATAACAAACAGTAGGCAGTCATGGCAGTTTTACATCGGTTACATGGATACACAGGCAGGCACTCCAGGCAGCATTGTGGTCAGTGGAGGAGTATTGCAAGTAGGGACCGCAGACAGGCTTCAAAGGCCTAACATAAAAAAATGGGCTGGCTGTAGGCACTTTATAATTGGTTCCAGGGGTACACGGGCAGCAGTGGTCTGGTCAGTGGAGGAGTATTTAAAGTAGGGACCGCAGACAGGCTATCAAAGGCCTAAAATAACAAACAATAGGCTCATGGCAGTTTCACAGCGGTTACATGGATACACGGGCAGGCAGCTTGGTGGTCAGTGGAGGAGTATTGCAAGTAGGGGCCGCAGACAGGCTATCAAAGGCCTAAAATAACAAACAATAGGCTCATGGCAGTTTTACAGCGGTTACATGGATACACGGGCAGGCAGCTTGGTGGTCAGTGGAGGAGTATTTAAAGTAGGGACCGCAGACAGGCTTCAAAGGCCTAACATAAGAAAATGGGCTGGCTGTAGGCACTTTATAATTGGTTCCAGGGGTACACGGGCAGCAGTGGTCTGGTCAGTGGAGGAGTATTTAAAGTAGGGACCGCAGACAGGCTATCAAAGGCCTAACATAACAAACAATAGGCTCATGGCAGTTTCACAGCGGTTACATGGATACACGGGCAGGCAGCTTGGTGGTCAGTGGAGGAGTATTGCAAGTAGGGGCTGCAGACAGGCTATCAAAGGCCTAAAATAACAAACAGTAGGCAGTCATGGCAGTTTTACATCGGTTACATGGATACACAGGCAGGCACTCCAGGCAGCATTGTGGTCAGTGGAGGAGTATTGCAAGTAGGGACCGCAGACAGGCTTCAAAGGCCTAACATAAAAAAATGGGCTGGCTGTAGGCACTTTATAATTGGTTCCAGGGGTACACGGGCAGCAGTGGTCTGGTCAGTGGAGGAGTATTTAAAGTAGGGACCGCAGACAGGCTATCAAAGGCCTAAAATAACAAACAATAGGCTCATGGCAGTTTCACAGCGGTTACATGGATACACGGGCAGGCAGCTTGGTGGTCAGTGGAGGAGTATTGCAAGTAGGGGCCGCAGACAGGCTATCAAAGGCCTAAAATAACAAACAATAGGCTCATGGCAGTTTTACAGCGGTTACATGGATACACGGGCAGGCAGCTTGGTGGTCAGTGGAGGAGTATTTAAAGTAGGGACCGCAGACAGGCTTCAAAGGCCTAACATAAGAAAATGGGCTGGCTGTAGGCACTTTATAATTGGTTCCAGGGGTACACGGGCAGCAGTGGTCTGGTCAGTGGAGGAGTATTTAAAGTAGGGACCGCAGACAGGCTATCAAAGGCCTAACATAACAAACAATAGGCTCATGGCAGTTTCACAGCGGTTACATGGATACACGGGCAGGCAGCTTGGTGGTCAGTGGAGGAGTATTGCAAGTAGGGGCTGCAGACAGGCTATCAAAGGCCTAAAATAACAAACAGTAGGCAGTCATGGCAGTTTTACATCGGTTACATGGATACACAGGCAGGCACTCCAGGCAGCATTGTGGTCAGTGGAGGAGTATTGCAAGTAGGGACCGCAGACAGGCTTCAAAGGCCTAACATAAAAAAATGGGCTGGCTGTAGGCACTTTATAATTGGTTCCAGGGGTACACGGGCAGCAGTGGTCTGGTCAGTGGAGGAGTATTTAAAGTAGGGACCGCAGACAGGCTATCAAAGGCCTAAAATAACAAACAATAGGCTCATGGCAGTTTCACAGCGGTTACATGGATACACGGGCAGGCAGCTTGGTGGTCAGTGGAGGAGTATTGCAAGTAGGGGCCGCAGACAGGCTATCAAAGGCCTAAAATAACAAACAATAGGCTCATGGCAGTTTTACAGCGGTTACATGGATACACGGGCAGGCAGCTTGGTGGTCAGTGGAGGAGTATTTAAAGTAGGGACCGCAGACAGGCTTCAAAGGCCTAACATAAGAAAATGGGCTGGCTGTAGGCACTTTATAATTGGTTCCAGGGGTACACGGGCAGCAGTGGTCTGGTCAGTGGAGGAGTATTTAAAGTAGGGACCGCAGACAGGCTATCAAAGGCCTAACATAACAAACAATAGGCTCATGGCAGTTTCACAGCGGTTACATGGATACACGGGCAGGCAGCTTGGTGGTCAGTGGAGGAGTATTGCAAGTAGGGGCTGCAGACAGGCTATCAAAGGCCTAAAATAACAAACAGTAGGCAGTCATGGCAGTTTTACATCGGTTACATGGATACACAGGCAGGCACTCCAGGCAGCATTGTGGTCAGTGGAGGAGTATTGCAAGTAGGGACCGCAGACAGGCTTCAAAGGCCTAACATAAAAAAATGGGCTGGCTGTAGGCACTTTATAATTGGTTCCAGGGGTACACGGGCAGCAGTGGTCTGGTCAGTGGAGGAGTATTTAAAGTAGGGACCGCAGACAGGCTATCAAAGGCCTAAAATAACAAACAATAGGCTCATGGCAGTTTCACAGCGGTTACATGGATACACGGGCAGGCAGCTTGGTGGTCAGTGGAGGAGTATTGCAAGTAGGGGCCGCAGACAGGCTATCAAAGGCCTAAAATAACAAACAATAGGCTCATGGCAGTTTTACAGCGGTTACATGGATACACGGGCAGGCAGCTTGGTGGTCAGTGGAGGAGTATTTAAAGTAGGGACCGCAGACAGGCTTCAAAGGCCTAACATAAGAAAATGGGCTGGCTGTAGGCACTTTATAATTGGTTCCAGGGGTACACGGGCAGCAGTGGTCTGGTCAGTGGAGGAGTATTTAAAGTAGGGACCGCAGACAGGCTATCAAAGGCCTAACATAACAAACAATAGGCTCATGGCAGTTTCACAGCGGTTACATGGATACACGGGCAGGCAGCTTGGTGGTCAGTGGAGGAGTATTGCAAGTAGGGGCTGCAGACAGGCTATCAAAGGCCTAAAATAACAAACAGTAGGCAGTCATGGCAGTTTTACATCGGTTACATGGATACACAGGCAGGCACTCCAGGCAGCATTGTGGTCAGTGGAGGAGTATTGCAAGTAGGGACCGCAGACAGGCTTCAAAGGCCTAACATAAAAAAATGGGCTGGCTGTAGGCACTTTATAATTGGTTCCAGGGGTACACGGGCAGCAGTGGTCTGGTCAGTGGAGGAGTATTTAAAGTAGGGACCGCAGACAGGCTATCAAAGGCCTAAAATAACAAACAATAGGCTCATGGCAGTTTCACAGCGGTTACATGGATACACGGGCAGGCAGCTTGGTGGTCAGTGGAGGAGTATTGCAAGTAGGGGCCGCAGACAGGCTATCAAAGGCCTAAAATAACAAACAATAGGCTCATGGCAGTTTTACAGCGGTTACATGGATACACAGGCAGCTTGGTGGTGAGTGGAGGAGTAGTGCAAGGAGTGTCTGTCCCAGTACTCCCAAAATATAAATAGATGTTAATGTCTCGCAAAACAACCAAAACAAAAAAAAAAGGTGGCATACTTAGGTACAGGGGTGGGCTCATCTACTGAGTTTCTGACATAGTAATTTGGCAGTAACTATTTAATGGTGCCAATATAGGACACAGACACAGACTACTTTAAGTTGCATCATAGATGTCTACAAATTTGTATTGTCAGTGCCAGACATTGAATGATGTCAGCGAATAGACTAAAGATTGGTGGAGCTGTGCGACATAATTTTGCACGTGGTAGAGCACATTTTGAGCTGGGGTAGGGGGGAACTCTCTTGAGGCCGGCGGGACCGCCCCAGGGCCCCTCATGTTACAACGGTGTGTCTGACGTTGGGTGCGCACCACCACCGCCAGAGACACTACATTGTACTATGAGGGACCCAGTAGCAATGCCGTCAACCAAAAGCGAGCACACCCACCTCTTCAGACAAACAGCAGTCTCACGGGTGCTTGCGCCAAGTCGCGATACCACGGCCCCGTGTGGGGAGTTTTGCCATTTAGGGAGGTGTAAACATGTCGTATGCTGTACAATCAGCTGCAGCAAATTAGACATTAGAAAAGTAATTCACAGGCAAGAGCTTTTCATAGGAAAGCTAGGTGTCGGCCGGGCAAGGTGGGGCAAAAGATTTCGAAATCCAGTTGTGGTTCATTTTAATGAATGTTAGATCGTCAACATTTTGGGTAGCCAGACGAGTCCTTTTTTCGGTTAATATTGAACCTGCAGCACTGAATACTCTTTCTGATAGGACACTTGCTGCCGGGCAAGCAAGCTCCTGCAATGCATATTCTGCCAATTCTGGCCAGGTGTCTAATTTGGAGGCCCAGTAATCAAATGGGAATGACGGTTGAGGGAGAACATCGATAAGGGATGAAAAATAGTTAGTAACCATACTGGACAAATGTTGTCTCCTGTCACTTTCAATTGATGCAGCAGTACCTGTCCTGTCTGCGGTCATAGCAAAATCACTCCACAACCTGGTCAGAAAACCCCTCTGTCCAATGCCACTTCTGATGTGTGCACCCCTAACACTCCTAGTCTGCTGCCCCCTGGAGCTCGTGTGAGAACGATCACGTGCGCTGTGTGCTGGGAATGCCTGAAGCAAACGGTCAACAAGAGTTGATTGTTTGGTTGCTAATATTAGTTCCAAGTTCTCATGTGGCATAATATTTTGCAATTTGCCTTTATAGCGTGGATCAAGGAGGCAGGCCAACCAGTAATCGTCATCGTTCATCATTTTCGTAATGCGTGTGTCCCTTTTTAGGATACGTAAGGCATAATCCGCCATGTGGGCCAAAGTTCCAGTTGTCAAATCTCCGGTTGTGATTGGTTGAGGGGCAGTTGCAGGCAAATCTACGTCACTTGTGTCCCTCAAAAAACCAGAACCCGGCCGTGACACGCAACCAAATTCCTGTGCCCCCGGGAAAGGTTCGGCATTAAAAATATACTCATCCCCATCATCCTCCTCGTCCTCCACCTCCTCTTCGCCCGCTACCTCGTCCTGTACACTGCCCTGACCAGACAATGGCTGACTGTCATCAAGGCTTTCCTCTTCCTCTGGTGCAGACGCCTGCTCCTTTATGTGCGTCAAACTTTGCATCAGCAGACGCATTAGGGGGATGCTCATGCTTATTACGGCGTTGTCTGCACTAACCAGCCGTGTGCATTCCTCAAAGCACTGAAGGACTTGACACATGTCTTGTATCTTAGACCACTGCACACCTGACAACTCCATGTCTGCCATCCTACTGCCTGCCCGTGTATCCTCCCACAAATAAATAACAGCACGCCTCTGTTCGCACAGTCTCTGAAGCATGTGCAGTGTTGAGTTCCACCTTGTTGCAACGTCTATGATTAGGCGATGCTGGGGAAGGTTCAAAGACCGCTGATAGGTCTGCATACGGCTGGCGTGTACAGGCGAACGTCGGATATGTGAGCAAAGTGCACGCACTTTGAGGAGCAGGTCGGAGAACCCAGGATAAGTTTTCAATAAGCACTGCACCACCAGGTTTAAGGTGTGAGCCAGGCAAGGAATGTGTTTCAGTTGGGAAAGGGAGATGGCAGCCATGAAATTCCTTCCGTTATCACTCACTACCTTGCCTGCCTCAAGATCTACTGTGCCCAGCCACGACTGCGTTTCTTGTTGCAAGAACTCGGACAGAACTTCCGCGGTGTGTCTATTGTCGCCCAAGCACTTCATAGCCAATACAGCCTGCTGACGCTTGGCAGTAGCTGGCCCATAATGGGACAACTGGTGTGCAACAGTGTCATCTGCCGATGGAGTGGTTGGCAGACTGCGTTCTGTGGAAGAGCTGTAGCTTCTGCAGGAGGACGAGGAGGAGGAGGAGGAGGGGGTGCGAACGCCTACAGCCAACTGTTTCCTAGACCGTGGGCTAGGCACAACTGTCCCTAAATTGATGTCGCCTGTGGACCCTGCATCCACCACATTCACCCAGTGTGCCGTGATGGACACATAACGTCCCTGGCCATGCCTACTGGTCCATGCATCTGTAGTCAGGTGCACCTTTGTACTCACAGATTGCCTGAGTGCATGGACGATGCGCTGTTTAACATGCTGGTGCAGGGCTGGGATGGCTTTTCTGGAAAAAAAGTGTCGACTGGGTAGCTCGTATCGTGGTTCAGCGTACTCCATCAGGGCTTTGAAAGCTTCGCTTTCAACTAACCGGTAGGGCATCATCTCTAACGAGATTAGTCTAGCTATGTGGGCGTTAAAACCCTGTGTACGCGGATGCGAGGATAAGTACTTCCTTTTTCTAACCAGAGTCTCATGTAGGGTGAGCTGGACTGGAGAGCTGGAGATCGTGGAACTTTCGGGTGTGCCGGTGTACATGGCAGACTGAGAGACGGTTGGAGACGGTATTGTTTCCGCCGGTGCCCTAGATGCAATATTTCCTCCTACAAAACTGGTGATTCCCTGACCCTGACTGCTTTTGGCTGGCAAAGAAACCTGCACAGATACTGCCTGTGGTGCGGAAAATGGTGGCCTTACAGTGACGGAAGGGATGTTGCGTTGCTGACTAGCTTCATTGGCCGAGGGTGCTACAACCTTGAGGGACGTTTGGTAGTTAGTCCAGGCTTGAAAATGCATGGTGGTTAAGTGTCTATGCATGCAACTAGTATTTAGACTTTTCAGATTCTGACCTCTGCTTAAGCTAGTTGAACATTTTTGACAGATGACTTTGCGCTGATCAGTTGGATGTTGTTTAAAAAAATGCCAGACTGCACTCTTCCTAGACTCGGATCCCTTTTCAGGGATTGCAGACTGAGCTTTAACCGGATGGCAACGCTGTGCTCCAACAGGTTTTGGCTTTGACACGCGTTTTGGGCCAGATACGGGCCCGGCAGATGTAACCTGTTGCGATGTTGATGCCTGCTGCGGCCCCTCCTCCACCTCCGCTTCTGAACTACTGCCGCCTGCACCCTGTTCCCCCAATGGCTGCCAATCGGGGTCAATAACTGGGTCATCTATTACCTCCTCTTCGAGCTCGTGTGCAACTTCGTCTGTGTCACTGTGTCGGTCGGTGGTATAGCGTTCGTGGCGGGGCAACATAGTCTCATCAGGGTCTGATTGTGGATCTGTACCCTGAGAGGGCAATGTGGTGGTCTGAGTCAAAGGAGCAGCATAGTACTCTGGCTGTGGCTGTGCATCAGTGCACTCCATGTCAGAATATACTTGTAATGGGCATGGCCTGTTAAATGTTTCACTTTCTAAGCCAGGGACGGTATGTGTAAAGAGCTCCATGGAGTGACCCGTTGTGTCGCCTGCTGCATCCTTCTCTCTTGTTGTAGTTTTTGCTGAGGAGGACAAGGAAGCGACTTGTCCCTGACCGTGAACATCCACAAGCGACGCGCTGCTTTTACATTTACCAGTTTCGGAAGAGGAGGCAAAAGAGCTAGAGGCTGAGTCTGCAATGTAAGCCAAAACTTGCTGTTGCTGCTCCGCCTTTAAAAGCGGTTTTCCTACTCCCAGAAAAGAGAGCGTTCGAGGCCTTGTGTAGCCTGACGACGAAACTGGCTCCACAGCTCCAGACTTAGGTGGAATATTTTTATCCCCACGACCACCTGATGCTCCTCTACCACTACCATCATTACCAGCTGACAATGAACGCCCACGACGACCTCTTGCACCAGACTTCCTCATTGTTTTAAAATCTTAACCAAAGTAACTTTATTTGTTGCTGTCAAACAACTTACACGGTGAGCTATAACTTCAGTATGATTTCAATATCCCTTAACAGGTTGGTGAGACCACAAGGAAAATCAGGCACAATGTTACACACTCTGTTTTCTGTGGCACAAAATCACAGAGATGACACACACGCAGGACTGTCACTCAAGCACTAATGTCAATATTAATCTCCCACCTAATTTATTTTTTTTTTTTTCTCAGGGAGACTTTAGAAACCAAATAATATTAAAAAAAAAAAAAAAAAAGGCTTTCTATGGCCCACAATTAGAGAGAGAGAGGTGGCACACCCAGGAGTCAAGACTGGCACACAAGCTGAAAGGGCAATATTACTCTCCCACTGTTTTTTTATGTATTTTTTGTTTTTTCAGGGAGACTTTAGAAACCCAATAATATTTAAAAAAAAAAATAAATAGGCTTTCTATGGCCCACTGAATGAGAGGGAGAGAGGTGGCACACCCAGGAGTCAAGACTGGCACACAAGCTGAAAGGGCAATATTACTCTCCCACTGTTTTTTTAGGTTTTTTTTTTTTTTTCAGGGAGACTTTAGAAACCAAATAATATAAAAAAAAAAAAAAAAAAAAAATAGGCTTGCTATAGCCCACTGAATGAGAGATAGCACACACAGCAGTGGCACACAAGCCCTGACTGAGGCCAATATTTTTCTCCCACTGATTGATGTAGTGTTTTTGTGTTGAGGTAGAATTTAGAACACAAATCACGGAAAAAATAAATAGGCTTTCTATGGCCCACTGAATGAAAGGGAGAGAGGTGGCACACCCAGGAGTCAAGACTGGCACACAAGCTGAAAGGGCAATATTACTCTCCCACTGTTTTTTTATGTATTTTTTGTTTTTTCAGGGAGACTTTAGAAACCCAATAATATTTAAAAAAAAAAATAAATAGGCTTTCTATGGCCCACTGAATGAGAGGGAGAGAGGTGGCACACCCAGGAGTCAAGACTGGCACACAAGCTGAAAGGGCAATATTACTCTCCCACTGTTTTTTTAGGTTTTTTTTTTTTTTTTCAGGGAGACTTTAGAAACCCAATAATATTTTAAAAAAAAAATAAATAGGCTTTCTATGGCCCACTGAATGAGAGGGAGAGAGGTGGCACACCCAGGAGTCAAGACTGGCACACAAGCTGAAAGGGCAATATTACTCTCCCACTGTTTTTTTAGGTTTTTTTTTTTTTTTCAGGGAGACTTTAGAAACCCAATAATATTTAAAAAAAAAAATAAATAGGCTTTCTATGGCCCACTGAATGAAAGGGAGAGAGGTGGCACACCCAGGAGTCAAGACTGGCACACAAGCTGAAAGGGCAATATTACTCTCCCACTGTTTTTTTATGTATTTTTTGTTTTTTCAGGGAGACTTTAGAAACCCAATAATATTTTTAAAAAAAAATAAATAGGCTTTCTATGGCCCGCTGAATGAGAGGGAGAGAGGTGGCACACCCAGGAGTCAAGACTGGCACACAAGCTGAAAGGGCAATATTATTCTCCCACTGTTTTTTTAGGTTTTTTTTTTTTTTTCAGGGAGAATTAGAAACCAAATAATATTAAAAAAAAAAAATAAATAGGCTTTCTATGGCCCACTGAATGAGAGGGAGAGAGGTGGCACACCCAGGAGTCAAGACTGGCACACAAGCTGAAAGGGCAATATTACTCTCCCACTGTTTTTTTAGGTTTTTTTTTTTTTTTCAGGGAGACTTTAGAAACCCAATAATATTTAAAAAAAAAAATAAATAGGCTTTCTATGGCCCACTGAATGAAAGGGAGAGAGGTGGCACACCCAGGAGTCAAGACTGGCACACAAGCTGAAAGGGCAATATTACTCTCCCACTGTTTTTTTAGGTTTTTTTTTTTTTTTCAGGGAGACTTTAGAAACCAAATAATATTAAAAAAAAAAAATAAATAGGCTTGCTATAGCCCACTGAATGAGAGATAGCACACACAGCAGTGGCACACAAGCCCTGACTGAGGCCAATATTTTTCTCCCACTGATTGATGTAGTGTTTTTGTGTTGAGGTAGAATTTAGAACACAAATCACGGAAAAAATAAATAGGCTTTCTATGGCCCACTGAATGAAAGGGAGAGAGGTGGCACACCCAGGAGTCAAGACTGGCACACAAGCTGAAAGGGCAATATTACTCTCCCACTGTTTTTTTATGTATTTTTTGTTTTTTCAGGGAGACTTTAGAAACCCAATAATATTTTTAAAAAAAAATAAATAGGCTTTCTATGGCCCGCTGAATGAGAGGGAGAGAGGTGGCACACCCAGGAGTCAAGACTGGCACACAAGCTGAAAGGGCAATATTATTCTCCCACTGTTTTTTTAGGTTTTTTTTTTTTTTTCAGGGAGAATTAGAAACCAAATAATATTAAAAAAAAAAAATAAATAGGCTTTCTATGGCCCACTGAATGAGAGGGAGAGAGGTGGCACACCCAGGAGTCAAGACTGGCACACAAGCTGAAAGGGCAATATTACTCTCCCACTGTTTTTTTAGGTTTTTTTTTTTTTTTCAGGGAGACTTTAGAAACCCAATAATATTTAAAAAAAAAAATAAATAGGCTTTCTATGGCCCACTGAATGAAAGGGAGAGAGGTGGCACACCCAGGAGTCAAGACTGGCACACAAGCTGAAAGGGCAATATTACTCTCCCACTGTTTTTTTATGTATTTTTTGTTTTTTCAGGGAGACTTTAGAAACCCAATAATATTTTTAAAAAAAATAAATAGGCTTTCTATGGCCCGCTGAATGAGAGGGAGAGAGGTGGCACACCCAGGAGTCAAGACTGGCACACAAGCTGAAAGGGCAATATTATTCTCCCACTGTTTTTTTAGGTTTTTTTTTTTTTTTCAGGGAGAATTAGAAACCAAATAATATTAAAAAAAAAAAATAAATAGGCTTTCTATGGCCCACTGAATGAGAGGGAGAGAGGTGGCACACCCAGGAGTCAAGACTGGCACACAAGCTGAAAGGGCAATATTACTCTCCCACTGTTTTTTTAGGTTTTTTTTTTTTTTTCAGGGAGACTTTAGAAACCCAATAATATTTAAAAAAAAAAATAAATAGGCTTTCTATGGCCCACTGAATGAAAGGGAGAGAGGTGGCACACCCAGGAGTCAAGACTGGCACACAAGCTGAAAGGGCAATATTACTCTCCCACTGTTTTTTTATGTATTTTTTGTTTTTTCAGGGAGACTTTAGAAACCCAATAATATTTTTAAAAAAAAATAAATAGGCTTTCTATGGCCCGCTGAATGAGAGGGAGAGAGGTGGCACACCCAGGAGTCAAGACTGGCACACAAGCTGAAAGGGCAATATTATTCTCCCACTGTTTTTTTAGTTTTTTTTTTTTTTTTCAGGGAGAATTAGAAACCAAATAATATTAAAAAAAAAAAATAAATAGGCTTTCTATGGCCCACTGAATGAGAGGGAGAGAGGTGGCACACCCAGGAGTCAAGACTGGCACACAAGCTGAAAGGGCAATATTACTCTCCCACTGTTTTTTTAGGTTTTTTTTTTTTTTTCAGGGAGACTTTAGAAACCAAATAATATTAAAAAAAAAAAATAAATAGGCTTGCTATAGCCCACTGAATGAGAGATAGCACACACAGCAGTGGCACACAAGCCCTGACTGAGGCCAATATTTTTCTCCCACTGATTGATGTAGTGTTTTTGTGTTGAGGTAGAATTTAGAACACAAATCACGGAAAAAATAAATAGGCTTTCTATGGCCCACTGAATGAAAGGGAGAGAGGTGGCACACCCAGGAGTCAAGACTGGCACACAAGCTGAAAGGGCAATATTACTCTCCCACTGTTTTTTTATGTATTTTTTGTTTTTTCAGGGAGACTTTAGAAACCCAATAATATTTTTAAAAAAAAATAAATAGGCTTTCTATGGCCCGCTGAATGAGAGGGAGAGAGGTGGCACACCCAGGAGTCAAGACTGGCACACAAGCTGAAAGGGCAATATTATTCTCCCACTGTTTTTTTAGGTTTTTTTTTTTTTTTCAGGGAGAATTAGAAACCAAATAATATTAAAAAAAAAAAATAAATAGGCTTTCTATGGCCCACTGAATGAGAGGGAGAGAGGTGGCACACCCAGGAGTCAAGACTGGCACACAAGCTGAAAGGGCAATATTACTCTCCCACTGTTTTTTTAGGTTTTTTTTTTTTTTTCAGGGAGACTTTAGAAACCCAATAATATTTAAAAAAAAAAATAAATAGGCTTTCTATGGCCCACTGAATGAAAGGGAGAGAGGTGGCACACCCAGGAGTCAAGACTGGCACACAAGCTGAAAGGGCAATATTACTCTCCCACTGTTTTTTTATGTATTTTTTGTTTTTTCAGGGAGACTTTAGAAACCCAATAATATTTTTAAAAAAAAATAAATAGGCTTTCTATGGCCCGCTGAATGAGAGGGAGAGAGGTGGCACACCCAGGAGTCAAGACTGGCACACAAGCTGAAAGGGCAATATTATTCTCCCACTGTTTTTTTAGGTTTTTTTTTTTTTTTCAGGGAGAATTAGAAACCAAATAATATTAAAAAAAAAAAATAAATAGGCTTTCTATGGCCCACTGAATGAGAGGGAGAGAGGTGGCACACCCAGGAGTCAAGACTGGCACACAAGCTGAAAGGGCAATATTACTCTCCCACTGTTTTTTTAGGTTTTTTTTTTTTTTTCAGGGAGACTTTAGAAACCAAATAATATTAAAAAAAAAAAATAAATAGGCTTGCTATAGCCCACTGAATGAGAGATAGCACACACAGCAGTGGCACACAAGCCCTGACTGAGGCCAATATTTTTCTCCCACTGATTGATGTAGTGTTTTTGTGTTGAGGTAGAATTTAGAACACAAATCACGGAAAAAATAAATAGGCTTTCTATGGCCCACTGAATGAAAGGGAGAGAGGTGGCACACCCAGGAGTCAAGACTGGCACACAAGCTGAAAGGGCAATATTACTCTCCCACTGTTTTTTTATGTATTTTTTGTTTTTTCAGGGAGACTTTAGAAACCCAATAATATTTAAAAAAAAAAATAAATAGGCTTTCTATGGCCCACTGAATGAGAGGGAGAGAGGTGGCACACCCAGGAGTCAAGACTGGCACACAAGCTGAAAGGGCAATATTATTCTCCCACTGTTTTTTTAGGTTTTTTTTTTTTTTTCAGGGAGAATTAGAAACCAAATAATATTAAAAAAAATAAATAAATAGGCTTTCTATGGCCCACTGAATGAGAGGGAGAGAGGTGGCACACCCAGGAGTCAAGACTGGCACACAAGCTGAAAGGGCAATATTACTCTCCCACTGTTTTTTTAGGTTTTTTTTTTTTTTTCAGGGAGACTTTAGAAACCAAATAATATTAAAAAAAAAAAAAAAAAAAAAAAAAATAGGCTTGCTATAGCCCACTGAATGAGAGATAGCACACACAGCAGTGGCACACAAGCCCTGACTGAGGCCAATATTTTTCTCCCACTGATTGATGTAGTGTTTTTGTGTTGAGGTAGAATTTAGAACACAAATCACGGAAAAAATAAATAGGCTTTCTATGGCCCACTGAATGAAAGGGAGAGAGGTGGCACACCCAGGAGTCAAGACTGGCACACAAGCTGAAAGGGCAATATTACTCTCCCACTGTTTTTTTATGTATTTTTTGTTTTTTCAGGGAGACTTTAGAAACCCAATAATATTTTTTAAAAAAAATAAATAGGCTTTCTATGGCCCACTGAATGAGAGGGAGAGAGGTGGCACACCCAGGAGTCAAGACTGGCACACAAGCTGAAAGGGCAATATTACTCTCCCACTGTTTTTTTAGGTTTTTTTTTTTTTTCAGGGAGACTTTAGAAACCAAATAATATTAAAAAAAAAAAAAAAAAATAGGCTTGCTATAGCCCACTGAATGAGAGATAGCACACACAGCAGTGGCACACAAGCCCTGACTGAGGCCAATATTTTTCTCCCACTGATTGATGTAGTGTTTTTGTGTTGAGGTAGATTTTAGAACACAAATCACGGAAAAAATAAATAGGCTTTCTATGGCCCACTCAGTGAGAGATGGCACACACAGGGATGGCACTGTAGCAGAAATGCCAATCTTAATCTCCCACAAAAAAAAAAAAACAAAAAAAAAAAAACTGTCCTACAATTACTATCTCCCTGCAGTAATGTAAGCCAGGTATGGCAGGCAGCAATAGGAGTGGACTGATGCACAAATTAAATAAAAAGTGTGGACAAACAAAAAAGATAGCTGTGCAGAAAGGAAGGAACAAGAGGATATGTGCTTTGAAAAAAGCAGTTGGTTTCCACAGTGGCGTACACACAGCAATACAGCTATCACGGAGCCTTCTAGGGCAGCCCAATGAGCTACAGCGCTGAGGGGAAAAAAAAAAAAAAATAGCTTCCACAGTCCCTGCACACCGAAGGTGGTGTTGGACAGTGGAAATCGCTGCAGCACAAGCGGTTTGGTGGTTAGTGGACCCTGCCTAACGCTCTCCCTGCTTCTGACGAAGCGGCAGCAACCTCTCCCTAAGCTCAGATCAGCAGCAGTAAGATGGCGGTCGGCGGGAACGCCCCTTTATAGCCCCTGTGACGCCGCAGACAGCAAGCCAATCACTGCAATGCCCTTCTCTAAGATGGTGGGGACCAGGATCTATGTCATCACGCTGCCCACACTCTGCGTTCACCTTCATTGGCTGAGAAATGGCGCTTTTCGCGTCATTGAAACGCGACTTTGGCGCGAAAGTCGCGTACCGCATGGCCGACAAGCACAGGGGTCGGATCGGGTTTCATGAGACGCCGACTTAGCCAAAAGTCGGCGACTTTTGAAAATGATCGACCCGTTTCGCTCAACCCTAGTGACTACCCATGCACTTGTCAATTTTTAGTTATTTGATCCCATAAATCTAATATGTACCTAGTTTTTCTGACTTCAGCAACTTAAACTATTTAGTGCTGATGCATCACACACACAAATCAGATTACAGAAATAGATAAACACAGGTTGAATGCAACAAAATAGCTAAAAAGCCAAGGGGGTGAATACTTTCACAAGCCACTGTATGGTGTATTTTTTCCTTTTAAATATGGCTTGAAAACGACCCTATGCTGGCAAAAAATAATGAATTTGCTCCTGAGTATGCTGTGGCCAATATTAGTAATCTTAGGAGGGAAAGGTCTGGTGCCTTGAATATTTCAAATTGTAGTGACTTTTGCAATATTGTTCGGAGTTTCATCGAGATTGTATGGATCTCAGAATGGTGCATAGGACTGCATAATTTTGAGCACTAGAGGAAATTAAACAATTGGGCCCCTTGGTTCTGTTTGTGAGCATACAAAGCTGTATGCTGCATTGATAGTGCAAGGACATTGATTTTGTTAACATGACACAAAGTGATGACTATTGGATACCCACGATCTTAGACCTTCACTATAAAAGAAAATTGGAGAATTTTTTACATCTACCAAAAAGGGAGTCAAAGCAGTCTTTTTAACAAGATAAGCTCTGCTGCCAGCTCTGCAAAGCTTTTGTCGAGCAAACGCTTGCCACCTGCACATCTGACCAGCAGAACCCTCCACAATCGTTGAAGCCACAACATCCCCCCACCTGTGCCAAAATCAGACCTCAAACATGTAGCCAGGGTAGCAGTAGTCACAACACCTACTGTGTATCTGACACGATGGACAAGAATAACCACACTCAGTAGGGCATCTATTTCCTGTCCATCATGGCATATATTCTGTAGTATAGGTGCTTCCTGTCATGGCTCATCTGGTGATATCTGGCTGTGGATCGATTTCCCTCTGTTTGACCACAGCCTGCTTTGTATCTGTCCAACTGCTGTTTATGCTTTTGTTTTTGCTTTGTTGTGTTGCTTCTATGCAGGTGGGAGGGGATATTTACAATCTCCTGGCACATGCAGTCTTTGCTGGCCATATTCCAAGTTTGATGATGTTTGAAGACTTTGTAGTTAGTAATTGTCTTATCGGACTAATCTCTATTGCTCTTCTCCCCGTTTCCCTTTTCTTTCTTTTACTTTTATGAACTGGGATGTTTTCCACATATTCTGTTTTTGGTTATTTAATTTATTGTCTTTCGTCTTTTCTCTGTAGCTGTGTTAATATGTTCTTAACCTTTCTTCTCACCCTCTGATTGTGTGCATCACTTTCCACACTGTGTGTAGATTCGGGTGCAGTTGCGAACACTGAGGGTCAGTCGACATTGAGTGGGGGCACCATTGGGTAATCTTAGGGTGAAATAAACTGCACCAATGGGTCAGTTCCCACAAGATAATCTCTCAAAATTGTAGAGTATCAGCATAGACAAAATATAAAATATAACTTTTATTAAGTATAAGTAAAATAAGAACTACCCTAAAAGGGAAGGTGAGGTACCAAATGCTCAATAATAAAAACCTCACTCTAAACCTAAACAGCATTGTAGGCTAAGCACAAAGGTGTCTGTATATAGTTGGCGTATAGACACAAAAGTTCATATAGTACATTGTTGTGAATTCTGTTCTCGAGCTCCCTCCTGTGGTTGTGAATGGTACTTCGGCGAGTTCTGTTCATGGACTCCCTCTGGTGGCTGTGAGTGGAGCTGCTGGTTCTGAGATTCCTTCTCCAGCTGATCTCGTTCAGGTCTTGGCTGGCTGCTCTATTTAACTCCACTCAGATCGTTACTGGATGCCAGCTGTCAATGTCCTAGTACTGGTTCAGTTCTCTTGGATCTTTCAGAGGACCTGTCTACTTCAGCAAAAGCTAAGTCCCTGCTAGCTTATTTGTTACCACTGTGTTTTTGTCCAGCTTGCTATTATGATTTCATCTTGTTAGCTGGAAGCTCTGGGATGCAGAGTGGCACCACCGCGCCGTGAGTCGGTGCGGTGGTTTCTTTTGCACACTCTGCGTGGTTTTTGTTAGTTTTTTTATGCTGACCACAAAGATACCTTTTCTATCCTCAGTCTGTTTAGTTCAGTCTGGCCTCCTATGCTGAAACCTATTTCATTCCTGTGTTTGTGACTTCCATCTTAACTCACAGTCAATATATGTGGGGGCTGCCTATTTCTTTGGGGAATTTCTCTGAGGCAAGGTAGGCTGTATTTTCTATCTTTAGGGGTAGTTAGCTCTTAGGCTGTGAAGAGGCGTCTAGGCAGAGTCAGGAACGCTCCACGGCTATTTCTAGTTGTTGTGATAGGATTAGGGGTTGCGGTCAGCAGAGCTCCCACTTCCCAGAGCTCGTGCTGTATTGCTAGTTTGCTCATCTGGTCATTTCTAGTGCTCCTAACCACCAGCCCAACATAACAGTACAGCTGGCTTACAAAGTGTTAATGCATCTCAATAGAGGGATAAGAGAAGTTCTGAGACCATTTTTTTTTCTCTGCAGTGTGTTTTGTATTTCTTTTCCCCTTAACCTCTGGGTGGTTGAGGACACAGGTGTAGATATGGACATTCAAGGTCTGTCCTCTTGTGTGGATCAACTCACTGCAAAGGTACAAAGCATTCAAGATTATGTAGTTTAGAACCTGATGTTAGAACCCAGAATTCCAATTCCTGATTTGTTTTCTGGGGATAGATCTAAGTTCCTGAATTTCAAAAATAATTGTAGATTGTTTTTTGCTTTGAAACCCCGCTCCTCTGGTGACCCCATTCAGCAAGTAAAAATCATTATTTCTTTGCTACGTGGCGACCCTCAAGACTGGGCATTTTCCCTTGCACCAGGAGATCCTGCATTGCGTAATGTAGATGCGTTTTTTCTGGCACTTGGATTGCTTTATGATGAACCAGATTCAGTGGATCAGGCAGAGAAAATTTTGCTGGCTTTGTGTCAGGGTCAGGATGAAGCGGAGGTATATTGTCAGAAGTTCAGAAAGTGGTCTGTGCTTACTCAGTGGAATGAGTGTGCCCTGGCCGCAATTTTCAGAAAGGGTCTTTCATCCATAAGGATGTTATGGTGGGATTTCCCACGCCTGCTGGTCTGAATGAGTCTATGTCCTTGGCCATTCAGATCGATCGACGCTTACGTGAGCGCAAAAATGTGCACCATTTGTCGGTGTTTCCTGAGCAGAAGCCAGAGCCTATGCAATGTGATAGGACCTTGACCAGAGCTGAACGGCAAGAATACAGACGTCAGAATGGGCTGTGTTTTTACTGTGGCGACTCCACTCATGCTATCTCTGATTGTCCTAAGCGCACTAAACGGTTCGCTAGGTCTGCCACCATTGGTACGGTACAGCCAAAATTTCTTTTGTCCGTTACTCTGATTTGCTCTTTGTCGTCCTATTCTGTTATGGAATTTGTGGATTCAGGCGCTGCACTGAATTTGATGGACTTGGAGTTTGCCAGGCGCTGTGGTTTTTTCTTGGAGCCCTTGCAGTATCCTATTCCATTGAGAGGAATTGATGCTACACCTTTGGCCAAGAATAAGCCTCAGTACTGGACTCAATTGACCATGTGCATGGCTCCTGCACATCAGGAGGATATTCGCTTTTTGGTGTTGCATAATCTGCATGATGTGGTCGTTTTGGGTTTGCCACGGCTACAGGTCCATAATCCTGTATTGGATTGGAAATCAATGTCTGTATCCATTTGGGGTTGTCAAGGGGTACATGGGGATGTCCCATTGTTGTCTATTTCGTCCTCCCATCCTTCTGAAGTCCCTGAGTTCTTGTCAGATTACCGGGATGTATTTGATGAGCCCAAATCCAGTGCCCTACCTCCTCATAGGGATTGCGATTGTGCTATTAATTTGATTCCTGGTAGTAAGTTTCCGAAGGGCCGACTGTTCAATTTATCTGTGCCAGAACACGCTGCAATGTGGAGTTATATAAAGGAGTCCTTGGAGAAAGGGCATATTCGCCCGTCGTCGTCTCCGTTGGGAGCAGGGTTCTTTTTTGTGACCAAGAAGGATGGTTCTCTGAGACCTTGTATAGATTACCGCCTTCTTAATAAAATCACCATCAAATTTCAGTACCCTTTGCCGCTACTGTCTGATTTGTTTGCTCGGATTAAGGGAGCTAGCTGGTTCACCAAGATAGATCTTCGAGGGGCGTATAATCTTGTGCGTATTAAACGGGGCGACGAATGGAAAACAGCATTTAATACGCCCGAGGGCCATTTTGAGTACTTGGTGATGCCATTCGGGCTTTCTAATGCTCCATCTGTGTTTCAGTCCTTTATGCATGACATCTTCCGAAAGTATCTGGATAGATTCATGATTGTATATTTGGATGATATTTTGGTCTTTTCGGACGATTGGGAGTCTCATGGGAAGCAGGTCAGAATGGTGTTCCAGGTCCTTCGTGCTCATTCCTTGTTTGTGAAGGGGTCTAAATGTCTCTTTGGAGTTCAGAAGGTTTCATTTTTGGGCTTCATTTTTTTCCCCTTCTACTATCGAGATGGACCCTGTTAAAGTTCAGGCCATTTATGATTGGACTCAGCCTACTTCTGTGAAGAGCCTTCAGAAATTTCTGGGCTTTGCTAATTTTTACCGTCGCTTCATCGCTAATTTTTCTAGTGTTGTTAAACCATTGACTGATTTGACCAAGAAAGGTGCTGATGTGGTCAATTGGTCCTCTGTGGCAGTTGAGGCTTTTCAGGAGCTGAAGCGTAGTTTTTCTTCTGCCCCTGTGTTGTGTCAGCCAGATGTTTCGCTCCCGTTTCAGGTCGAGGTGGATGCTTCTGAGATTGGAGCAGGGGCTGTTTTGTCTCAAAGAGGTTCTGATGGCTCTGTGATGAAACCATGTGCTTTCTTTTCTAGAAAGTTTTCGCCTGCTGAGCGCAATTATGATGTGGGTAATCGAGAGTTGTTGGCTATGAAGTGGGCGTTTGAGGAGTGGTGACATTGGCTTGAAGGAGCCAAACATCGCGTGGTGGTCTTGACGGATCACAAGAATCTGACTTATCTCGAGTCTGCCAAGCGGTTGAATCCTAGACAGGCTCGATGGTCGCTGTTTTTCTCCTGCTTCAATTTTGTGGTTTCGTACCTTCTGGGCTCTAAGAATGTGAAGACTGATGCCCTTTCAAGGAGTTTTGTGCCTGATTCTCCAGGAGTTCCTGAGCCGGCTGGTATTCTCAAAGAGGGGGTAATTTTGTCTGCCATCTCCCCTGATTTGCGGCGGGTGCTGCAGGAGTTTCAGGCTGATAGACCTGACCGTTGCCCAGCGGAGAAGCTGTTTGTCCCTGATAGATGGACTACTAGAGTTATCTCTAAGGTTCATTGTTTGGTGTTGGCTGGTCATCCTGGAATCTTTGGTACCAGAGATTTGGTGGCTAGATCCTTTTGGTGGCCTTCCTTGTCACGAGATGTGCATTCTTTTGTGCAGTCCTGTGGGACTTGTGCTCGGGCTAAGCCCTGCTGTTCTCGTGCTAGTGGGTTGCTTTTGCCCTTGCTGGTCCCGAAAAGGCCCTGGACGCATATTTCCATGGATTTTATTTCAGATCTCCCTGTCTCTCAGAGGATGTCAGATATCTGGGTGGTTTGTGATCGCTTCTCTAAGATGGTCCATTTGGTACCTTTGCCTAAGTTGCCTTCCTCCTCTGATTTGGTTCCATTGTTTTTCCAGCATGTGGTTCGTTTACATGGCATTCCGGAGAACATCGTGTTGGACAGAGGTTCCCAGTTTGTTTCAAGATTTTGGCGGTCCTTTTGTGCTAAGATGGGCATTGATTTGTCTTTTTCTTCAGCTTTCCATCCTCAGACAAATGGCCAAACCGAACGAACCAATCAGACTTTGGAAACATATCTGAGATGCTTTGTTTCTGCTGATCAGGATGATTGGGTGTCCTTCTTGCCTTTGGCTGAGTTCGCCCTTAATAATCGGGCCAGCTCGGCCACTTTGGTTTCCCTTTTTTTCTGTAATTCTGGTTTCCACCCTCGTTTTTCTTCAGGGCAGGTTGAGCCTTCGGACTGTCCTGGTGTGGATTCTGTGGTGGACAGGTTGCAGCAAATTTGGACTCACGTAGTGGACAATTTGACATTGTCCCAGGAGAAGGCTCAACGTTTCGCTAACCGCCGTCGCTGTGTTGGTCCCCGACTTCGCGTTGGGGATTTGGTTTGGTTGTCATCTCGTTTTGTTCCTATGAAGGTTTTGTCTCCTAAGTTTAAGCCTCGTTTCATTGGTCCTTATAAGATTTCTGAAATTATTAATCCTGTGTCATTTCGTTTGGACCTTCCAGCTTCTTTCGCCATCCATAATGTGTTCCATAGGTCGTTGTTGCGGAGATATGTGGCTCCTATGGTTCCCTCCGTTGATCCTCCTTCCCCGGTGTTGGTTGAGGGGGAGTTGGAGTATGTGGTGGAGAAGATTTTGGATTCTCGTATTTCGAGACGGAAACTTCAGTACCTAGTCAAGTGGAAAGGTTATGGTCAGGAGGATAATTCCTGGGTGGTTGCCTCTGATGTTCATGCTGCCGATCTTGTTCGTGCCTTTCATTTGGCTCTTCCGGAGCGGCCTGGAGGCTCTGGTGAGGGTTCGGTGACCCCTCCTCAAGGGGGGGTACTGTTGTGAATTCTGTTCTCGAGCTCCCTCCTGTGGTTGTGAATGGTACTTCGGCGAGTTCTGTTCATGGACTCCCTTTGGTGGCTGTGAGTGGAGCTGCTGGTTCTGAGATTCCTTCTCCAGCTGATCTCGTTCAGGTCTTGGCTGGCTGCTCTATTTAACTCCACTCAGATCGTTACTGGATGCCAGCTGTCAATGTCCTAGTACTGGTTCAGTTCTCTTGCATCTTTCAGAGGACCTGTCTACTTCAGCAAAAGCTAAGTCCCTGCTAGCTTATTTGTTACCACTGTGTTTTTGTCCAGCTTGCTATTATGATTTTATCTTGTTAGCTGGAAGCTCTGGGATGCAGAGTGGCACCACCGCGCCGTGAGTCGGTGCGGTGGTTTCTTTTGCACACTCTGCGTGGTTTTTGTTAGTTTTTTTATGCTGACCGCAAAGATACCTTTTCTATCCTCAGTCTGTTTAGTTCAGTCTGGCCTCCTATGCTGAAACCTATTTCATTCCTGTGTTTGTGACTTCCATCTTAACTCACAGTCAATATATGTGGGGGCTGCCTATTTCTTTGGGGAATTTCTCTGAGGCAAGGTAGGCTGTATTTTCTATCTTTAGGGGTAGTTAGCTCTTAGGCTGTGAAGAGGCATCTAGGCAGAGTCAGGAACGCTCCACGGCTATTTCTAGTTGTTGTGATAGGATTAGGGGTTGCGGTCAGCAGAGCTCCCACTTCCCAGAGCTCATCCTGTATTGCTAGTTTGCTCAACTGGTCATTTCTAGTGCTCCTAACCACCAACCCAACATAACAGTACATACAACAATTTCCAGTTCCAAGAGCAGAATGACAGGATTAGACCAAACCAACACACACAATAGGCACAAGAGGATACAAAGAATCGTGGTTCCTATTAGGTACTAGAGAAAATACAGTTTGACTGTGGTCAAAAGCAGCTCTACCCCAACAGACCCACCAAAAATCACAATTGCCTGTGTGGATGTACGTAAAACAAACATGAGTGAGACAAAAATATCCACCCAAAAAACATAAATGATATAATATGGAATGGTCACACCCATGTGTGGAAAGCAAGTCAAGTGTCGGATGTCTTCGCAAATAATAAATTTTGACTATAAGATTCTATCTATCTTAGGTCCATCAAGTTCAACCTCTTGCCACCAGCATTGTCTGCATAGCCAGTTCAGAATGGTGTTTTGGATGTTGCAATAAATGGAACATGGTCAGAAATGCATCAATAATTTCTTACAGTCACCAGGAAATGAGGTAGTGGAAAGGAAGATGCATTTAGGCTGTTATCTGTGTGTATAAAGGATAAGGCTTCCTTATGTAATCTAGACCTTCAGCAGTGCAAAAGAGCTGTCATTAACACCCTGCCCTCTTCTGACCCTTTCCCAATCTACACAGCATAGCTATCAAGTGACATTTCAGAATTGTCAAAGCATTGCTTACGCTCAAGTAGTTAGTATAAAAACTTGAATATTTCAAGTTTACTATTTATTTAAATAGTCAAAAAACAGCTTAATCTGTTCAGTTAGTATTTTTATAGTAGTTACTGTTGTCGAGTACTAGTTGCCTTTATACGAGGTTGGTGAAAAATCGCAAAAAAATTAAAACCTTCTTGTCCATCATTTTGTCCAAGAAAATCCATGCATTTTGTTTACATTTAGAAATTGTGTGCATTTTGCAACTAATTTGTGTAAATAACATTAGGCAGATGCACCTCATATTTCTACAAGACCAATCAGTTGAATTGGCTATAAGTGTTTTTCAGTATAAAAACTCACCGGTCATTAAAAATTCATATTCACATCTTTGAAAACTGTATTCTGATGTGTGCTTTTTCATGTTCTATTCTTAGATTCTGTTGATTTACAGATTGAAAAAAAAAATAAAATTGCTAATGAGCACTTGCATTCAATAGTGATTTATATGACGTATGATGTTTGCTGTAGGCAATTATGTTCTACATTTGTTTTCTTAGAATAGCTAATCATAGCTAATCTAGAAATCTGTAAAGCATTTAACCCCTTCCCAATTGGATTATTTTAGTCTAAATTTGTCATGTTTAATTATTTCCAAACTTGAACCCTTTTATGACATAAGTTTTAATAGGATATCTTATTTGGAATGTGTTTCCACAACATGACATATGCCATGTTGATTTTGCTGCTGCTTTCACTATAAGTAGCTTTACCTAACTAAAAGCCAAGCTCCTGCAACAACAGTCAGTGTTGGTCACAGCACCTCTCCTGGCCGTTTAGTCCCCAAGATGCTGCAATCATCAGATAGCAATGATTGTCATCATAACCAGAGGCCAAACAATGACCTACAGGGTTACCGGGTACTGTAGCATGTTAGTAGTAGTCTGCTGTAGTGATGGGCGAACCTGTGGTTATTTGGGTCCAGCGGGTTCAGCCAAACATCTAAAAAAAAGTTTTGTTTGGGTATTATTCTAGTACCCTGACCTGAACTCAGATCCCATTCAGATGAATAGGGAGCCTGAACATTCATTGTTTGCCAAGCTGTCATCTACATGACAGCGCAACAAACACATGCTCTGATTGGCGGTAGGAACATTACAGTCCGTCAGAGAGCTCAAGTTCACACGTTGTCAGATGACAGCATGAAGTAGCAGCTGAGACCAGCAGTAAAGAGGTTATTTCCAGTCATAAGCACTGGCTGATGAGGGAGTATTATTCCCATCAGCCTAAGCCTGCTGTCAATGATATCAGCAAGAGCAGGCTCCGCTGATGGGAGTATTCATCTGCAGGCACCTGTGCTATAAATAAATAAAAATATATTTTTTAATTATGTGAGGTCTCTTCTATTTTTATTTATTTTTTTTAACAGTGCTGGCAAAACTGACAGCTGCGGCCTCCAACCCTCTACTGCCAGCTTTATTATGGCTGATTATCTACAGAATAAAGTTACGTTAAAACCAAGCACACCATTGTTTTTCTTGGGAAATTCTCAATAAGTTTGATGTGTCACATGACCCTCTTCCCATTGGAAAAAATAAAGTTGGATCCAAAATGGCCAACTTCAAATGGCCGCCATGGTCACCACCCATCTTGAAAAGTTTTCCCCCTCCCATATACTAATGTGCCACAAACAGGAAGTTGATATCACCAACCATTCCCATTTTATTTAGGTGTATCCATATAAATGGCCCACCCTGTAGAATAAAAGGGTCCCACGCCATTTTCTAAGTTATTTATATACAGTTGTTCTCAAAAGTTTACATACCCCGGCAGAATTTTTGCTTTTTTGGCCTTTTTTCAGAAAATATGTATGATAACACCAACACTATTTCTCCACTCATGGATAGTGCATGGGAGAAGCCATTTATTGTCAAATTATTGTGTTTTTGCTTTTTAAATCATAATGACAACCCAAAACATCCAGATGACCCTGATCAAAAGTTCACATACCCTGGTGATTTTGGTGTGATAACATGCACAGAAGTTGACACAAATGGGTTTGAATGGCTACTAAAGGTAACATCCTTCTATTTACTGCTGTGCAAACTCTCCCAGGTTTGTCAAATTTCCACAAGAGAATGTATTTAATGTGATAATTCTGCATGGTTCAGTGAACACCTGCGGATTTACCTGCGTGATTAGATTGCAGGGTTTTGGACTCAACAAAAATACGCTGCGTCCAAAGTGCTGATACCACCTGATTGTTGTCATGTACCCTTAAAGCCAGAGCCTCCAGTCACAGTCCTTGTGTCTCACTTCATAAAAACGTTTGGCAATGGTAATTTCACCAAACTTTATATCTTTGTCCTTGCTCACTTCAGGAACTTTTATAAAGCATGTCACTAACGTTAATTCTTTTCTAGTCATTTTCTCACCATGTGTTTGTATTGCTGACCTGTGTTTATTTATATGTTTCTGAACCAATCTCATTGTTTGTTTCACATGAACTTTATAAATTAATAATGTTTTAAAATTCATAGTCATAGTATTTCTGCCATGAGATTGGATGTCCCCACATTGCATGATAAACATTTTCATCTTGCACAATAGATTTACAAAATTGACATCCAAGGCAAGGAAAAGTTCCTTGTCTTTGAGTATTTAGAAGTCTTTCTTGATTTTTAGATACCATGTCACTACTTATGAATTGGTTTCTAATGTTTTTACCTTTAAAAAAAACACATGTAGGAAGTTGTTGTAACTAGTGATGAGCGAATGTACTCGTTACTCGAGATTTCCCGAGCACGCTCGGGTGTCCTCCGAGTATTTTTTAGTGCTCGGAGATTTAGTTTTCCTCACCGCAGCTGAATGATTTACATCTGTTAGCCAGCTTGATTACATGTGAGGATTCCTTAGCAACCAGGCAACCCCCACATGTACTTATGCTGGCTAGTAGCTGTAAATCATGCAGCTGTGGCGAAGAAAACTAAATCTCCGAGCACTAAAAAATAGTCGGAGGTCACCCGAGCGTGCTCGAGAAATCTCGAGTAACGAGTATATTCACTCATCACTAGTTGTAACACATTGCCATGCTTGGGCTTTTTTTTACCTCTTTGCGAACTTTGATGTTGCCATACATCATGGTCAGATAGTGGTTCCTGACCAATGAAGGTTGCGTACGTCATGGTTATCATGCGTGGCACTGGAGCTGTGCACACATGATCGCCAACAGAAGCTTGGCTTACAAGACAGCCGAGACTCAGCTTTCACTGCAAGAAGAAAAAAATGGTAAAAATATATAAAAAAAATGACAGAAATTTTTTATTTAATTACTATTATACCCATAAAAAGATTTCTTTCGGCACTTTCCAAACTATAAAACTGTCATACAAGTTAACCCCTTCAGTGAGCACCGTAAATAAATAAATAAATCTGAATAGCGATCAGAATATAATGAGGCAAAATCAATTCTTCTTTCTATAAATAGTTGTTTTGGGGGTAAAAACAGCAAAATACAGTGGGGCAAAAAAGTATTTAGTCATTCAGCAATAGTGCATGTTCCACCACTTAAAAAGATGAGAGGCGTCTGTAATTTACATCATAGGTAGGCCTCAACTATGGGAGACAAACTGAGAAAAAAAAATCCAGAAAATCACATTGTCTGGTTTTTTATCATTTTATTTGCATATTATGGTGGAAAATAAGTATTTGGTCAGAAACAAAATTTCATCTCAATACTTTGTAATATATCCTTTGTTGTCAATGACAGAGGTCAAACGTTTTCTGTAAGTCTTCACAAGGTTGCCACACACTGTTGTTGGTATGTTGGCCCATTCCTCCATGCAGATCTCCTCTAGAGCAGTGATGTTTTTGGCTTTTCGCTTGGCAACACGGACTTTCAACTCCCTCCAAAGGTTTTCTATAGGGTTGAGATCTGGAGACTGGCTAGGCCACTCCAGGACCTTGAAATGCTTCTTACGAAGCCACTCCTTCGTTGCCCTGGCGGTGTGCTTTGGATCATTGTCATGTTGAAAGACCCAGCCACGTTTCATCTTCAATGCCCTTGCTGATGGAAGGAGGTTTGCACTCAAAATCTCACGATACATGGCCCCATTCATTCTTTCATGTACCCGGATCAGTCGTCCTGGCCCCTTTGCAGAGAAACAGCCCCAAAGCATGATGTTTCCACCACCATGCTTTACAGTGGGTATGGTGTTTGATGGATGCAACTCAGTATTCTTTTTCCTCCAAACACGACAAGTTGTGTTTCTACCAAACAGTTCCAGTTTGGTTTCATCAGACCATAGGACATTCTCCCAAAACTCCTCTGGATCATCCAAATGCTCTCTAGCAAACTTCAGACGGGCCCGGACATGTACTGGCTTAAGCAGTGGGACACGTCTGGCACTGCAGGATCTGAGTCCATGGTGGCGTAGTGTGTTACTTATGGTAGGCCTTGTTACATTGGTCCCAGCTCTCTGCAGTTCATTCACTAGGTCCCCCCGCGTGGTTCTGGGATTTTTGCTCACCGTTCTTGTGATCATTCTGACCCCACGGGGTGGGATTTTGCGTGGAGCCCCAGATCGAGGGAGATTATCAGTGGTCTTGAATGTCTTCCATTTTCTAATTATTGCTCCCACTTTTGATTTCTTCACTCCAAGCTGGTTGGCTATTGCAGATTCAGTCTTCCCAGCCTGGTGCAGGGCTACAATTTTGTTTCTGGTGTCCTTTGACAGCTCTTTGGTCTTCAACATAGTGGAGTTTGGAGTCAGACTGTTTGAGGGTGTGCACAGGTGTCTTTTTATACTGATAACAAGTTTAAACAGGTGCCATTACTACAGGTAATGAGTGGAGGAAAGAGGAGACTCTTAAAGAAGAAGTTACAGGTCTGTGAGAGCCAGAAATCTTGATTGTTTGTTTCTGACTGGTGTTGAGCATTCCGATGCTGCAAGTATCGGGTATCGGCCGATACTTGCTGTATCGGAATTCCGATACCGAGATTCCGATACTCTTGTGGTATCGGGTATCGGGTTTCGCAACAACATTAATGTTAAAATGTGTAAAAGAGAGAATTAAAATAAAAAATATCGCTATACTCACCTGTCCGACGCAGCCGGGACTTCAGCGAGGGAACCGGCAGCGTTGTTTGTTTAAAATTCGCGCTATTACTTGGTTACGTGAATTCCCGGCTTGTGATTGGTCAGGTCGGCCACGTTGCCGGGACGCGGACCAATCACAGCAAGCCGTGACGAAATTACGTCACGGCTTGCTGTGATTGGTCCGCGTCCCGGCAATATGGCCGCCCTGACCAATCACAAGCCGTGACGTCACGGGAGGCTGGACACGCACCCATTTTAAAATGAGCGCGTCCAGCCTCCCGGCTTGTGATTGGTTGACCGCGGCGCAACCAATCAAAAGCCGTGACGTCACGGGAGGCTGGACACGCGCCCATTTTAAAATGAGCGCGTCCAGCCTCCCGGCTTGTGATTGGTTGACCGCGGCGCAACCAATCACAAGCCGTGACGTCACGGGAGGCTGGACACGCGCCCATTTTAAAATGAGCGCGTCCAGCCTCCCGGCTTGTGATTGGTTGACCGCGGCGCAACCAATCACAAGCCGTGACGTCACGGGAGGCTGGACACGCGCCCATTTTAAAATGAGCGCGTCCAGCCTCCCGGCTTGTGATTGGTTGACCGCGGCGCAACCAATCACAAGCCGTGACGTCACGGGAGGCTGGACACGCGCCCATTTTAAAATGAGCGCGTGCCCAGCCTCCCGTGACGTCACGGCTTGTGATTGGTCAGGGCGGCCATATTGCCGGGACGCGGACCAATCACAGCAAGCCGTGACGTAATTTCGTCACGGCTTGCTGTGATTGGTCCGCGTCCCGGCAACATGGCCGACCTGACCAATCACAAGCCGGGAATTCACGTAACCAAGTAATAGCGCGAATTTTAAACAAACAACGCTGCCGGTTCCCTCGCTGAGGTCCAGGCTGCGTCGGACAGGTGAGTATAGCGATATTTTTTATTTTAATTCTTTCTTTTACACATTTATATGGTTCCCAGGGCCTGAAGGAGAGTTTCCTCTCCTTCAGACCCTGGGAACCATCAGGAATACCGTCCGATACATGAGTCCCATTGACTTGTATTGGTATCGGGTATCGGTATCGGATTGGATCCGATATTTTGCCGGTATCGGCCGATACTTTCCGATACCGATACTTTCAAGTATCGGACGGTATCGCTCAACACTATTTCTGACCAAATACTTATTTTCCACCATAATATGCAAATAAAATGATAAAAAAAACAGACAATGTGATTTTCTGGATTTTTATTTCTCAGTTTGTCTCCCATAGTTGAGGTCTACCTATGATGTAAATTACAGACGCCTCTCATCTTTTTAAGTGGTGGAACTTGCACTATTGCTGAATGACTAAATACTTTTTTGCCCCACTGTATAAAAACATGATAAAATATGTGGTATTGGTGAAAACATACTGACTCAAAGAATAAAGTTGCCTTATCACTTTTACCATCTTATGAACAGCATAAAAAAACAAGTCCTGAATAGTTGCCTTTTGTTCATTCTGCCTACCAAAAAATGAAATAGAAAGTGATCAAAAAATGTTATGTGCTTGAGTATGGAACCAATAAAATGACAACTTATCCTGCAAAAAATAAGCCCTAACATGACTTTGTCGGCAGAAATATAGAAAAATTTTACCTCTACAATGTTCATGGTAAAACTTTTTTTTTGCAAAAGAATAACGTTTTTAGTGTGTGACAGTAGCTAGTGATGGTCCGGCACTAAAATTCTCTAAATCACGTTACTTGAATAGAGCAAATCGTAATGCTCGGGTGCTTATTTTGAGTAGCAAGCACAAGTCATTGGGAATTTTGAGCATGTTCCAGCAGACCCTACCTGGAGGTCTGGGGGTGAAGCGGAGAATCACTGAAATGGATGAAAATATCACTGAAATGGAATGTAAACAGCATAGGAAAGTGCTCACTGACATGACCAAGAAGGGGACAGACTTCTCCAAGTGGTCCAGTCCTGCCAGGGAGGCATTTGACATATTGAAAAGGTGTTTTGCTTCTGCGCCAATTCTTATTCAGCCTGACGTCTCTCAGCCTTTCATTGTGAATGTTGATGCATCCAAAGTGGGAGTGAGGGCTGTATTTTCGCAGGGTGCTTCCCCTGGTAAATAGCAACCGTGTGCATTCTTTTCAAAGAAACTGTTTCCAGCTGAGATAAATTATGATATTGGTAATAGGGAACTCTTAGCAATCAAATGAGCATTTGAGGAGTGGCATCATTTTTTGGAGGGAGCGGTACACCCACTGATGGTTATCACAGATCATAAAAATCTGGTTTACTTGGAGTCGGCTAAACATCTTACACCACGACGGGATGCTGCATCGCGTGAGAAGCTTCCACATGCACTTACAATGGTATTTAATGTATTTTTCAGACTATAAGATGCACCGGACCATAAGACGCCCCGGTCCGTAAGATGCACCCCAAATTTGGGGTGAAAATTGCAGAAAAAAATATTTTTTTATAAGATGGGGGTCCATCTTATTGTCCGAATTTACAGTATCTAACCTGAGGGCTGGCGGTGGCAGAGCAGCGTCACAGGAGGCATGGTGTTGGCAGAGGTGCGTTGTTGCGGTAGGCGATATGGCGTGTACCTGAGCAGGGTCCCTTCCTGTTTAGGTGGGTGAGGCCACAGCCTGGTGTCCATGGGGGTGTTGCAGCAGTGCTGTGGTGGCGGAAGAGGTGCAGGGATGATGAGGCGCAGTGACTGGCATGGCGTGAGCAGGGTCCCTTCCAAAGGTGAGGTGACACAGCGGCCCGGTATCCAAGGTAAGCAGCAGAGCCGGGTGAATCATGGCTTTATCGGTGGCAGCAGCCATCTTCCTGAGGCCACGCGTGTGCAGATGAAGTGCTCTGCTTCCCAGGGGTTCAGGAAAATGGTCGCGGGAGGCCGCGCGTGCGCAGATGGAGATCGCGGCGGCCATTTTCCTGAAGCCGAGTTCGGAGATTTAGATCTCGGCTTCAGGAAAATGGCCACCGCGATCTCCATCTGCGCACGCGCGGCCTCCCGTGGCCATTTTCCTGAAGCCCCAGGAAGCAGAGCACTTCATCTGCGCAGGCGCGGCCTCAGGAAGATGGCCGCCGCCACCGATAAAGCCATGATTCACCCGGCTCTGCTGTTTACCAGGCCGCTGCGTCACCTCACCTGTGGAAGGGACCCCGCTCACGCCATACCGCTCACTACACCTCATCATCCCCGCACCTCTGCCGCCGCCGCACCTCTGCCGCCACCACACCACTGCCGGTAAGCCTGCATCCCAACTATAAGACGCACCTCCCATTTCCCCCCCTTTTTTTGGGGGAAAAAGTGCATATTGTAGTCCGAAAAATACGGTACCTTAGACTGGAACTTCCAGTCTGCCAGAGTTCTGAGCACCCCCTGAACTTGGGGCATTTACATATCAAACACAGAGTATTCTATTACTCTTCTAATATATCATGCATACAGCAGTTGGTAACTGAAGAAGGTCTTTCTGACCGAAACATTTTGTTTACTACAATTTGTTGGACTGCATTAAAAATATCTTCGTCTTCATCAGTTGAGTGCTAAGTTTACTTATTTAATTGAAATTATAGCAATGGCTGTTTTACAAGTAACTGTGGCCTCATTTATCAGAATTACCCCACAGTATGATTATTCACATTGAGTTTAGTCACTGCGGAAGTAAATGGGGCCTCATTCATGAAAATTGACTTACAGTGAGATCAATCGGCAATGCATTTATGCATTCAAGCTGCTGAGATAAAGTTAAAACTGAGCTCTGTCTTGGTTGCTATGGACAAATAGAACAGTCTGTGTTTGAGGCAGTCACACATTTTCTGCTTTATATATGTACAGTGGATTCACCTTTTAGATATCTGATCAGTGTGAGATCAGTACTAATGGTCATAATTAGGGTTGAGCGACTTTTACTTTTTCAGGATCGAGTCGGGTTTCGCGAAACCCGACTTTGTCAAAAGTCGGGTCGGGTGAAATCGGCCGATTATTTTGAAAAGTCGGGGATCCGACCGAAACACAAAACCCAATGCAAGTCAATGCAGAATCAAAGTCGGCAGTGAGTGGAGGACAGGAAAACACCAACAGAGCCCATTTTAATGCCAAAAACATCAATTTTTGTTACCTAAGCTTGTCAATCTTAATTTACCTTATAATAATAGTTAGCCATTGAAAATTTGGGGGTCATTTGGCAACAGTTGTGGGGGGAGTAGGGCTGGCTCAAGTTTTTCGTGGGCCCAGGAAACGCGGACTACGTCACGGCGGTGGAGCAGGGAGAGGTAAGTATTTCAACTTTGCAAGTGCTGTGATCCTGAGCAAGCAGGGGGGGCACACTCGTTCGCATTGCCACTGGCACAGGGCCCCACAAAGTACGGCGTTTTGATTGACGGCGGGGGCGCCTCCCACCGGCAGAGACACTTTTGCGTACTATGAGGGGCCCTGTGCCAGTGATGTCGCCAATGAGTATGCCCCCCCACCTGTTGAAGGAACCTGTGATTTCATCTGCACCTTCCTCTTTGTCCCCATGTAAGGTGGTATAGTATGCAGGAAGGGGAACCTGAGTTTCAGCAGGGTCAGATTCAGGCTGTGTAGAGTGCAAGGAGAATGTAGTGGTCTGTGTCAATGTACCAGCAGATTCATCTAGCAGTGGCTGGGCAATTGGCAGGAATGAGGAGGAAACACAGATATAGGCCCAAAATAAAAAAGTAGGCTAAAAGCTGTTAAAAATTGGTAACAGGAGTAAACAGGCGGCATTGGTTTGTTCAGTGGAGGAGAACAACAATCAGCGGCAGACACCGTTAGTAGGCCCAACCAAACAAGTAGGCCAAATGCAGTTTCATATTCTAAATATAGGCCGAAAGCTGGAAGATTGAAGCTCAGCTTTGTGTAGTAGAGGAAAACAAGAGGCAGCAGCAGACAACGTTACTAGGCCCAAACCAAGAACTAGGCCAAATGTAGTTTCATATTGTTGTTACAGGCGGAAAGCCTGAAGCTTCAAGCTCAGCTTTGTTTAGTAGAGGAAAACAAGAGGCGGCAGCAGACAATGTTACTAGGCCCAACCCAACAAGTAGGCCAAATGCAGTTTAATATAAAAAATATTTAAACGAAAGCCTGAAGATTGAAGCCCAAGAAAAATAAACCAGGAGAACACCAAGGAGCGGCAGACACCGTTAGTAGGCCCCAACCCAACAAGTAGGCCAAATGCAGTTTAATATTTGAAACGGGACAACAGTTGAAGTTCAGCTTTGTTCAGTGAAGGAAAAAAAGAAGAAGTGGCAGACACCGTTATTACGCCCAAATAATAAAGACAGTGGTAGTAGGTGCAAAGTATTAAATGAGGCCAGGGCCCCTGTATATTTTACTATCATCTATCATTTCAAATAATTCGTATTTGCAGTGCCATTTAAGGTTTTAACTGCACAGACTACACAGTGGTGGAGCTGGGAGAGGTAGTATTGCAAGTGGTAGAGCACTGTTCAAGCTGGGGGGGGAACACTCTCTCGTGGGCGGCGGTACTGGCACAGGGCCCCTCATATTACGACGGTGCAATATGAGTTGTGGTTCAGTGTCTCCCCCCAAAAAATGAGGAAGTCTGGTGGAAGAGGCCGTGGACGGGGGTTGCCAGCTGGTACTGATGGTGCTGGTGGTGCTGCATCTCGTGGTAGTGGCAAAAGCACAGTAGCACCTAAGGCTGGAGGTGTTTAGCCTGCGTCATCGTCTGGCTACACAAGGCCTTGAAGGCTCCCTTACCTGGGAGTAGGAAAACAGCTTTTAAAGCCGGAGAAGCAGGAAAAAGTGTTGTCTTTCCTTGCTGACTCACCTTCTAGCTCTTTCGCCTCCTCTTCACAAAGTTCTAAGTGTAAGAGCAGCCAGTCGTCAGTGGATGCTCCCGGTCAGGAAAAAGACGTTTCCTTGTGTCCTTCTCCCAAACCAAAAGTGAAGGATGCATCAGGCGACACTACAGGTTACTCCATGAAGCTCTTTACATATACCGTGCCTGGGTTAGAAAGGAAAATTGTACACTGCCAATTACAAGAAGAATCGGACATGGAGTGCACTGATGCACAGCCACAGCTAGATTGTGATGCTGTTCCATTGACTCTGATCACTACATTGCCCTCGCAGTTTACTGAGCCAGAATGTGACCCTGATGAGACTATGGTGCCCTGTCCCGAACGCTATAGCACCTTACACGGTGACACTGAGGAAGGTGCACATGACATTGAGGAGGAGGTGATAGATGACCCAGTTGTTGACCCAGATTGGCAGCCATTGGGGGAAGAGGGTGCCGCTGCCACTAGCTCAGAAGCGGAGGAGGATGATCCGCAGCAGCCATCTACATTGCAACAGCTGTCATCTGGCAGGCCCGTATCAGGCTAAAAATGTTTGCGAAAAGTAAAAACAGTTTTAGGAGAGCGTGGCCATTCGGTGAATGTAGCACAGTGCACAATGCCTGAAAAGGTTTTCAACAGTAGGAAGAGTGTAGTGTAGCAATTTTTTAACCAAGATCAGAATGATCAGTCAAAAGTTATCTGTAAGAAATGCTCAAAGACCTTTAGCAGAGAGAAGAATCTTCAAAATTTAAGTACAACGTGCATGCTTAGACATTTAACCAGCATGCACTTGCAAGCCTGGACTAACTACCAAACGTCCCATACCGTTGGTGCACCTGCTCGGAATGAATGTAGTCAGCAATGCTACATTGCTTCCCTCACTGTAAGCTCACTGGTTAGGACACCACCAGCAGCAAATGTGGAGGTATCGTAGTAAGGCCAAAGCAGTCAGGGAATCACAAGGTTATTGGTAGGAAGGACTGTATGTAGGCCAACAACAAGAATACCATAACAAACTCTCTCTCAATCCGCCATGTCCACCACCACTACCGCTAGTTCCACCATATGCAGCTCTCCAGTCCAGCTCACCCTACAAGAGACTCTCGTTAGAAAAAGAATGTACTCATCCTCTCATCCGCGTACACAGGATTTGAACGCGCACATTGCTATACTAATCTCATTACAGATGATGCCCTACCGTTTGGTTGAAAGCGAAGCTTTCAAAGACCTGATGGCCCACGCAGTACCACGCTATGACCTACCCAGTTGCCACTCCTTTGCGAGAAAAGCCATCCCAGCCCTCCACCAGCATGTCAAAGACCACATTGTCCATTCCTTGAGGCAATCAGTCAGTGGAAAGGTGCACCTCACAACAGATGCATGGACCAGTAGGCATGGCCGGGGACGTTACGTGTCCATCACGGCGCACTGGGTTAATGTGTAGGATGCAGGGTCCACAGGGGGCAGCCATAGTGGGACAGTTCAGCCTATCCCACAGTCTAAGGAAACAGTTGGCATAAGGCGTTCACCACTCCTCCTCCTCCTCCACCAGAAGCAAAAGCTCGTGCACAGAGCGCAGTCGCCCTACCACTCCATCCGCAGCTGCCAGTGTTGCACACGGGGTGTCCCATTATCGAACAGCTAGTGGTAAGCGTCAGCAGGCTGTGTTTCAAATGAAGTGTTTGGGTGACAACAGACACACCGCGGAAGTACTGGTGGAGTACTTGCAGCAACAAACTCAGTCATGGCTGGGCAGTGTACATCTTGAGGCAGGCAAGGTATTCAGTGATAACGGAAGGAATTTTATGGCTGCCATAGCCTTTTCAGAACTGAAACACATACCTTGCCTGGCTCACACCTTTATCCTGGTGGTGCATGGCTTCCTCAAAAATTATCCAAAATTTACCAGCCCTGCTCCTGAAGGTGCGAAGACTTTGCTCGCACATCCGCCGGATGCCCATACACTCCAGCCGTATGCTGAACCATCAGCAATCGCTGAATCTTCCCCAGCACCGCCTAATAATCGACGTTGCAACAAGGTGGAACTCCACACTGCACATGATTCAGAGGCTGTGCGAACAGAGGAGTGCTGTAATTAATTTGTGGGAGGATACACGGGCAGGCACTTGGATGGCAGACATGGAGTTGTCTGGTGTGCAGTGGTCGACGCCATCATAAGCATTAACATCCCACTTATGCATCTGCTGATGCAAAGTTTGATGCACATTAAGGAGCAGGCATCTGCAGCCGAGGAGGAGGGAAGCCTTGATGACAGTCAGCCATTGTCTGCTCAGGGAACTGTCCAGAATGAATTGGCAGACGAAGAGGATGAGGAGGAGGATGATGGGGATGAATATGTATGGGAGGAGGATGATTCTCAGGTGGCAATAGAAACTGGTGGCATTGCAAGGTCTGGTACAGGTTTATTGCGGGACACTTGTGATGTTGATTTGCAAGAAAGTTGTTCTCAACTCAGCAGAAACAGTTAATTGACACCTGGAACATTGGCCCACATGGCTGAGTATGCCTTGCGTATCCTAAAAAGGGACCCCCGCATTGTTAAAATGATGACCGATGATGACAACTGGTTGGCCTGCCTCCTGGATACAAGATATAAAGGAAAACTGCAAAATATCATGCCACATGAGAACCTAGGTCAAATATTGACTAGACTACCAAACAAGCAACTCTTGTAGACCGTTTGGTTCAGGCATTCCCAGCACACAGCGGCGGTGATGGTTCTCACACGAGCTGCAGGGGGCAACATGGCAGAGTTGCTAGAGGTGCAGAAATCCGAAGTGGCGTTGGACAGAGGGGTTTTATGACAAAGTTGTGGAATGATTTCGCAATGACCGCTGACACGACAGGGACAGCTGCATCGATTCAAAGTGACATGAGACAGCATTTGTCCAGTATGGTTACAAACTACTTTTCCGCCCTTATCGATGTTCTCCCTCACAGGTCATTCCCCTTTGATTACTGGGCATCTAAACTAGACACCTGGCCTGAATTGCCAGAATATGGATTACAGGACCTCGATTGCCCTGCTGTCAGTGTGCTTTCAGAAAGAGTGTTCAGTGCTGCTGGTTCAATACTGACCGAAAAAAGGACACGTCTGGCTACCAAAAATGTTGATTAGCTAACCTTCATTTAAATTAACCAATCATGGATTTCACATTCTTTTGCCCCACCTTCCCCTGCTGACACGTAGCTTGCCTGAAAGATGACTTGCTTTTGGGGGGAGACACAGAACCCCAACTCTGGCCCTGTGGTATAACACAACACTATGAACGTGGCAGAAAGTGGCTGCCTGATATACGATGCACTAGCAGTACAGCTGAATATACACTGTGTGAGAATTTGAATCTCCATTTTTTGGGGGGAGACACTGAACCCTAACTCTGGCCCTGTGGTATAACACAACACTATGAACGTGGCAGAAAGTGGCTGGAATTATTATAAAGAAAAAAAAAAGGTACTGCAATAACACGCTCCCTAGTTCCTACAAAGATCTCAGGACAAGTATGGCAGCAATAAAAAGGACTTCAGAACAAAAAAGTGTGGACAAATAAACAAGACAGGTAACTGTGCAGAAAGGAGCAACAGGATTTTTGCTTTCAAAAAAGCAGTTGGTTTGCACAGCACCGTGCACACAGCTATGCAGCGGATGCACTAAAATACGACCTCCACTGTCCCTGGACAAAAAGGTGGTGTTGGACAGTGGAAATCGCTACAGCACAAGCTGTTTGGGGGTTAATCTTCCCTCCCTAACTATATCCCTTCTTCTGATGAAGCTGCAGCAACCTCTCCCTATGCTAAGATCGGCAGAAGTAAGATGGCGGTCAGCGTGCACGCCCCTTTATAGCCCCTGTGACGCCGCAGACAGCAAGCCAATCACTGTCATGCCCTTCTCTAAGATGGTGGGGACCGAGACCTATGTCACCATGCTGCCCACACTCTGCGTCCTCCTTCATTGGATGAAAAACGGCGGTAACAGCGTCATACGAAACGCGACTTTGGCGCTCTGATCGCCAACCGCGTGGCCGATCCCACACTAGGATCGGTTCGGGTTTCATGAAACCCGACTTTGCCTAAAAGTCGGCGATTTATGAAAATGACCGATCTGTTTCGCTCAACGCTAGTCATAATACTATGGACTGATTTTTTAAATGCTGCCTAAAAAAAACATTAGTATGAGCAACCTAGCTCAATATTTACATCTCACTCGAGCATCTGGGTGCTTAAATGTGCTCAGCACTCAACGAGCACTAGCCAGTGCTTGCATTGGATGCTTGATTCCCTGCCCCACCTATTTTGCAGCTGAAACACAGCCAATAAACATGCGGGGATTTCCTGCCAGCCACTGTAAAAACTGTAGCCATCTTGGTAGTGGTGTTGCTGTGATTAGCTGGCCGCATTATCTCATCATAAGTTATAAAAAGACTGGCACTGCCAAGCTCAGCACACTGATGCCAATGCACTGCTCAGGGACAATTCTGATTAAAGTAAGAGAATAGTTGTCCAGGCCTGTGTGTACAGTTCTATGAATTAGAGTACTCTAGTGGTGATACTTTGCTGATCTTTCATACTAAGGCTACTTTCACACTAGCATTTTTTTTAATCCGTCGCAATGCGTCATTTTGGGGAAAAAACGGATCCTGCAAATGTGCCTGCAGGATGTGTTTTTTTCCCATAGACTTGTATTAGCGATAGATCACGACGGATGGCCACACGTTTCGTCCGTCGTGCACTAGATCCGTCGGAATTTGGCGACATGTCGTCTGGAAAAACGTTCACTGTAACGCGTCGGAGAAACGTGTCGCGACGGATCCTGCGACATACGTCGTTGGCTAGAATGGAAGCCTATGGACCCAGGATCCGTCATGACACGTTGTATGATGGAATCCAGCGCTGGAATATGTTTTTTTACACTGAGCATGCTCAGAATCAGGATTTTGTAGCCAATAGGCCAGACAGCCTATATAAATCTATATAAACCTGGCCTGGGGCTTCACCCCCAAATGTGCCAGCAAGACTCCTGCTAGAAGACAGCCAGAAGCCAGCATCCAGCCAGCCAGAAGACAGCTAGCGTCCAGCCCAGAGGCCTGCCAGCGTCCAGCTATAAAAGCTTTATCCAGCCAGAGGCCTGCCAGTGTGAAGCCAGCGTCTAGCCAGACGTCTGACAGTGTGCCGCCAGAAGCCAGCCAGCGTCCAGCTAGAGGCCTGCCAGACAGTGTGAGTCCTGCCATTTTTGCGTGCGTCTATGTGCATGCGTGTGCGTGTCTGTGTGTGGGTCTGTGTGTTTGTGTCCTCCTGTGTGCTTTTGTGCATGTGCATGTGTGCATCTGTGTGTGTTTGCGTGTGCCTGTGTGCTTTCGTGTGTGTGCATGCATTGTGCGTGCGCCTGTTTGCTTTCGTGCGTGTGCATGCGTTTGTGTGCTTTTGTGAGTGTGCTTTCGTGTGTGTGCATGCATTGTGCATGCGCCTGTGTGGTTTTGTGCGTGTGCATGCGTGAGTACATCTGGGTGAGTGCGTGTACATGTTTTTTTACTGTGATGTATTTAACAAGTAGTGTGTGCAGCATGTGGTTTCAGTGTGTGTGTAATGGTGGTGTGAGTGTATGTCTTGCGTGTGTGTTTGTGTGTGTGTTTGGTTTTTTTCTTTAATTTTTTTTTAATTGTATTGTTGAAAACATTTACAGTTAATGTACTTGTATTTAAAATAAAGAGCATTGCAGCTCCTAATTGTGATGGTAAAAAAAAAAATAAAATTAAAAAAGAATTATTAAAAATGTTTTATTCAAAATGTCCGTAGTATCATTTCACAAAGGTAAATTTTAAACTGGTGTATGTACAAATGTACACACATGCAATACAGAGTTGGTTTATTTTTTAATATAAAAGGTTATTTGAAAATTTTAATAGGTTTTTTTTATATATATATACTGCATATATATAAGTTTTAAAGGGATTTTTTCAATTCACATATGTGGTCAATACATTTTCAACTGGTGTTTAGGCATTTCAGTTTTACATGAGGGTATTTTTTTTTTTTTGGGTGGGGGGAAATGGTTTTACAGCTTGCACATTATTGAACTAGGTATTCCAGCTCAAACTGGTGTGCCTTGGGTATATTTTTTGGGGGTTGTTTCTCAAAACGTTTGTTGGCCTGCTTGAACATTGCTCAGATCATTTGAACAGGGTGGTTTTTAAATCTTTTACTTTAGCTAGTTTGAGGGGTTTGTGGGTCTAAGTATAAATTCTCTCTCTCGCAGCCAGCAGGGACCACAGCCAGCAAGCCACTTTCCTGATGTAAGTATGAAAGACCACAAAGCTTCTAAATCAATTTGTATAGTAGCTTACAAGTGTCTTTATGCTTACAGATACACCAGGGACCACTGAGAAAAAATTTCATCTTCTGGGAGCTCTCCTCCACAGCGTTTGCGTAGTGAGGTAATTTAAAAATGTTTTAGTTTTTGGTGTTCTAGTTAAACTTTCTGTTAAACACTATATGAATTAATTATGTTTTCACAGGAAGCTGAAGCAGCCAAGGGCCTCTCAGAAGGAGACAAGATGGGTGGAGAAACACAAGGAGCGGGCGCACCGAGTGTAAGTTGTGCCGAAACAGTTGCTTCACATATCATAGTGCACCCAACACATACAAAACAGATCATCATACAACACAGTACACATACAACATATGCCTACATCCAACATAATTCTTTTTCCTTTTTTTAGTCTGCTGCACATTCCGGCCAACGCCATGAAGGTCTGCCCAGCCGCTCCCAGAGTCGGCGTCGTAATCGCCGCAGCAGTCAGCCAGCAGTGAGTTGTTTTTTTTTCTTGGTACTTTTGTGTTTCAAGGTACTAATTTTTTTTTGCTCTTTTCACAGTCTTCACGGCGTGCTCCCGACTCAGATGATGATGGCGAACTTGATGTGGACTGCCTCATCGAGGAGGTAAGTGAGCGGGAGCTGCTGTGGAATATGGCTGACCGCAGGCATGCAGATCAGTTTGTCACACGTTGGCTCTGGGAGGAAGTATGTAACAACGTTGTAGGCAACTGAGAGAACCTTGATCCAAGGCAGCAGACTCGAAAACGTAAGTAGTCACATTTCAGTAATTTCTGGAGCAGGTCGGAATGTGTTGTACTTAACCCATTTTTTTATTTCATTCTTCTCTTTACAGATGAAAGGGTTATGAAGCGGTTGCGGTCACTCAGGGATCGCTTCAAGAGGGAGTTTAACCAGGAGATGCAGGCCCCGAGTGGATCGAGAGGACGACGAAAGCCTCGCTATAAGTACAGCTGTGCCCTCTCCTTCCTCCGGAAACAATGTTGAGAAGAAGGTAAATATTCAACAGCCCATTGAATAATTCACCATGTTTACCTGTCTAACCTTTTTTTGGTTTCAGGCAGGGCTTTTTCCTATCAATATAGTAATTTTTTTTTTTTCTATTATTTCACAGCACCTTCTGCAGCACTCGGGAGCCTGCTTCTACCTTGGACCCCTCTGGAGTCATCTCTCACGAGTCTGCCACCGTGGGCCACGTCGGTAGACCCCACCCCTCTGGCCCCTCGTCTGGCCCTTCCGGTACCTCTGACCCATCCACTTCAACCTCCGCCAACGCTGGAGCATCACCACAGCCTTCGTTACTTGAAGCTGCCGGTGACGAGTTAGCGTTCCCTTTACCCCACCCCTCTGATCCTGCCACCTCTAGACCACCATTAGGTTTGGGGTGGCAGCAACAGAGGGGACAGGAAAGGAGTTATGCTCCTGAGTTCCTGCATCTGAATGCATCCTTCCAGAGCTCTTTCAAACTTTTGGGAGAGCAAGTGACTGCTGGGTTCAGCATGGTGCAAACACGCATCAGTGAACTCAGCAGTCATTTGGATAGGCTGCATTCAGATGCCAGGGAATCTCCAAACAACCTTTTTTCCAATCAATGCTCAGGAGCATGGAAAATCTAACTCTTGACAGCAGATGCAGGTAATGAAAGGCTGCCATGCTGCTCTAGTGCAGGCCATCACCCAAGCCCCTCCAACTCCCACACCTCCCCACACAGCCACTGTCTCTCCTATCAACCCTTTCCAAACCACTTGTCGTTTCCCAACCCAGGCCCAATTCTCAACCCAGGCCCAATTCCCAACCCAATTCCCAACCCAGGCTAAATTCCCAACCGAGGCTCAATTCCCAACCCAGGCCCAAATCCCAACACAGGCCCAATATCAAATGTCCTCCCCAGTGTTTCCTTCCCTGTCAAATTTTCCTTCCCCATTTACTTTGCCACCTACACCAACACCACCCCCTGTCCAACCTGACCTCCCTGCTCAGCCTCATGTTTTTTCCCCCTTCCACTTCACATCAACCCCAACCCAGTAGGCTTTCCCCCACTATCGACGTGGTCCAACCTTCCAGCCCCTCCGCTAGTATCTCCACCCCACAATTTACTGATTTGTAAATTTGTTTGTGTAATAAAAACTACAAAAAAAAAAATAAAAATGAACCCAAAAAGGGGTTTTAGTTTAAAAAAATATATGTTTAAACAAAAAAGGTTGAAAAAAAATCTTTCAGTAAAGATGTTAAATACAATATTAACAATAAAATGGTTTTTAAACAAAACCATATTTTATGTAAAGTGTCTTCATTTAAGTATGATAAGAAACAAAAGGTACAAAAACATAACACACGTTGACAAGGTATAACATGTGTGATTTATTATAAAACATACCAAAATGTAGGGAAGTAAGTAAAACTTGGTGTCAATAAAATCATTAAACTTCATACAGAAACATTGACAGAGACATCAAAGAAGCATCTCAAACTATGTCATCTTGCCATGAAACTCGGCCTTCAGGTGACATGAAATAATCGGCGAAGTGGTCGCGCATTCTGGAAACCGCAGTGTCAACATCAGCCGCTCCGCCAGTGAGATGAAACACCTGAACCGTGTGTCCTGCCTTCGGATGACATCCCCAACAAGTTCCAACAAAACATCAAAGTGTTCCTGTCTCATCCGAACATAATGAAAGAATTGATCCGGGTTCTGCCGCAACTCCATGTAGAGAGTTGAATACATGCCCCGGGTCATTCGCTGGGCGTTTACAGGATGTATCCATAGGCGGCGCTGGTGACGTCGCTGTTGAAGAATCCTCTCTCTTGCTGCTGCCTCCTTCTCCCGAACTATTATTGCCAGCCTATTGGTCTCAAAAATAACATCCGAACATATGGTCGCAATCTTCACAAGCACTCCTTCCATCAATATATATGTTTCCCTATTTTCCAGTAGCCAATCACATGTAGACTCCCATTTTTTTTAGGCATGGAAAACAGATCCGTCCAAAAAAACGGATGAAACGGATGGTAAAAACGGACAAGACGGATGCAACGGATCGTTTTTCGATAGAACCGTCTAGCGGATCTGTCGATATACTGGATGCGTTGCATCCGTTTTTCACTATTTTTGACGCATCCGTCGATACGTCACGCTGACGCATTGTGACGGATTCAAAAAAACGCTAGTGCGAAAGTAGGCTAATAGTCCCTCTAAGGCTACTTTCACACTTGCGTCGGTACGGGTACGTCGCTATGCGTCGGGCCGACGTACCGACGCATGTTGTGAAATTTGTGCATGACGTGGGCAGCGTATGCAGTTTTTCAACGCATCCACTGCCCATTCTGAAGTCCGGGGAGGAGGGGGCGGAGTTTTGGCAGCGCATGTGCAGTAGAAAATGGCAGACGCAACTGACAAAAAACGTTCACTTGAACGTTTTTCGTGCCGACGGTCTGCCAAAACACGACGGATCCATTGCACAACGGATGCGATGTGTAGCCATCTGTCGCGACCCATCGCTAATACAAGTCTATGGGCAAAAAACGCATCCTGCGGGCACATTGGCAGGATCCGTTTTTGCCCAAAATGACAGATTGCGACGGATTAAAAAAAAACGCTAGTGTGAAAGTAGCCTAAGGGCTAATTTTGTGCTTTGCTGTTTCTACTGTATGCATACATTCTGCATTTAGATTGTGGACAGCTGCAGGAGCAGGAAGAGTGGCTGAATACAGCCTCTAGGCGAGACTATGAGCTTTGTCGTCCTATATAACTGCTGCAGATGACCACATTTTTTTGTGTGAAAATATTGACTGCATTGCAATGCATTCAGATTAATCTGCTTTGTGTGAAATTATTGTTGTTTGAAATTTTAAAAAATTGGCCTGCTACAGGTGACCAATTATTATTTTTTTACTAAAATTTTTTATTTTCAATTAATCAAGGAAACTTGGTTGTCACAGACCAAGCAATTAGAAAATGAGAAAGGCATGTGGTAAGGGACAGGGAAGTGGAAGTTCTGTTAAAGATGCACACAGAGGGCGAGGGCGTGGGGCGGGTGCTCTTGCCCATCCATAATACATAGCTTCTTGTCCCACTTTGCAGCAAGGCACAAGAAACCACTTCTGAAGCCACACCATTGTGAATAGGTAGTTGATTGGATAGCAGATAATGCTTTCAGAGTGCTTGCCAGCACCACCCAGTCTTCCACATTGTCCAGTCTCTACAGTCAAGAGTCTTGATTAGGGTTGAGCGAAACAGATCATTCATTTTCATAAGTCGCCGACTTTTGGCAAAGTCGACGTCTCATGAAACCGACCCGATCCCTGTGTGGGGTCGGCCATGCGGTACGCGGCTTTCACGCCAAAGACGCGTTTCAATGACGCTAAAAGTGCCATTTCTCAGCCAATGAAGGTGGATGCAGAGTGTGGGCAGCGTGATGACATAGATCTCAGTCCCCACCGTCTTAGAGAAGGGCATTGCAGTGATTGGCTTGCTTTCTGCCGCGTCACAGGGGCTATAAAGGGGCGTTCCCGCCGACCGCCATCTTACTGCTGCTGATCTGAGCGTAGGTAGAGGTTGCTGCCGCTTCTTCAGAAGCAGGGATAGTGATAGGCAGGGTACATAAAGCCACAAACCACTTGTGCTGTAGCGATTTCCACTGTCCAACACCACCTTTTGTTTGCAGGGACAGTGGAAGCTACTTTTTTTTTTCCTCAGCGCTGTAGCTCATTGGGCTGCCCTAGAAGGCTCCCTGATAGCTGCGTTGCTGTGTGTGTACACCGCTGTGCAAACCAACTGCTTTTTTCAAAGCACATATCCTGTTGTTCCTTCCTTTTGGCACAGCTATCTTGTGTGTTTGTCCCCACTTTTGTGTGCAGCAGTCCTTTTTATAGCTGCCTGCTATACTTTCCTGAGATTACTGCAGGGAGATAAAGATTGGCAAGTCTGCCTCTGTGCCAGTCCTGTGTGTGGCATCTGTCTCTCATTGTGTGCCACCGAAAACCACTGTGTAATACTGGGCCTTTTTTTTTTTTTTTTTTCTAAATTCTCCCTTTTAAAAAAAAAAAAAATTAGTGGGAGATAAAGATTGGCAAGTCTGCCTCTGTGCCAGTCCTGTGTGTGGCATCTGTCTCTCATTGTGTGCCACCGAAAACCACTGTGTAATACTTGGCCATTTATTTTTTGGGGGTAAATTCTCCCTGTAAAAAAAAAAAATTGTGGGAGATAAAGATTGGCAAGTCTGCCTCTGTGCCTGTCCTGTTTGTGGCATTTGTCTCTCATTGTGTGCCACCGAAAACCACTGTGTAATACTTGGCCATTTTTTTTGGGGGGGGGGTAAATTCTCCCTGTAAAAAAAAAAAATAGTGGGAGATAAATGTTGGCAAGTCTGCCTCTGTGCCAGTCCTGTGTGTGGCATCTATCTCTCATTGTGTGTCACCGAAAACCACTGTATAATACTGGGCCTTTTTTTTTTCTTCTAAATTCTCCCTTTTAAAAAAAAAAAAATTAGTGGGAGATAAAGATTGGCAAGTCTGCCTCTGTGCCAGTCCTGTGTGTGGCATTTGTCTCTCATTGTGTGCCACCGAACACCACTGTGTAATACTTGGCCATTTATTTTTTGGGGGCAAATTCTCCCTGTAAAAAAAATAATAATTAGTGGGAGATAAAGATTGGCAAGTCTGCCTCTGTGCCAGTCCTGTGTGTGGCATCTGTCTCTCATTGTGTGCCACCGAAAACCACTGTGTAATACTTGGCCATTTATTTTTTTGGGGTAATTTCTCCCTGTAAAAAAAAAAATAATTAGTGGGAGATAAAGATTGGCAAGTCTGCCTCTGTCAGTCCTGTGTGTGGCATCTGTCTCTCATTGTGTGCCACCGAAATCCACTGTGTAATACTTGGCCATTTTTTGGGGGGGGTAAATTCTCCCTGTAAAAAAAAATAATTAGTGGGAGATAAAGATTGGCAAGTCTGCCTCTGTGCCAGTCCTGTGTGTGGCATCTGTCTCTCATTGTGTGCCACAGAAAACCTAGTGTGTAATATTGTTTTTTTTTGTTTTTTTTTAAATTCTCCCAGAAAAAAAAAAAATAGTGGGAGATTAAGATTGGCATTTCTGCTTGAGTGCTGGTCCTGTGTGTGCCATCTGTCTCAAATTATTGGGGCACAGAAAACCTAGTGTGTAACATTGGGCCTGATTTTCCTTTCAGTGTCAGGCACCTATAAAGGTATATATAAATCCTACAGAAGTTTGAGTTCACCTTATAAGTTGTTTTACAGTAACAAATACCGTTACTTTGGTTACGTTTTGCAAACAATGAGGTAGTCTAGTGGAAGAGGTCGTGGCCATGGGCGGTCATTGTCAGCTGGTAATGATGGTAGTGGTGGTGGAGCATCAGGTGGTCGTGGTAAAAGCAGTACAGCACCTAAGTCTCGAGTTGTTGAGCCAGGTTCATTGTCTGGCTACACAAGGCCTCAAACGCTCTCTTTTCTGGGAGTAGGAAAACCACTTTTGAAGCCGGAGCAGGAGGAACAAGTATTGGCTTTCATTGCTGACTCTGCCTCTAGCTCTTTCGCCTCCTCCTCGGAAAGTGCCAAATGTCAGAGCAGTGCATCGTCAGTGGATGCTCCCGGTCAGGAACAAGTCGCTTCCTTGTGTCCTTCACCCAGAACAACAGTGAAGGATGCGTCAGTCGACAGAACAGGTTACTTCAAGGAGCTCTTTACACATACCGTTCCTGGGTTAGACAGTGAAACAGTTAACAGGCCATGCCCATTCGAAGTTGAATCGGACATGGAGTGCACAGATGCACAGCCACAGCCAGATTACTATGCTGTTCCTTTGACTCAGACCAGAACATTGCCCTCGCAGTGTACTGAGGCAGAATCAAACCCAGCGGAGACTATGGTGCCCCGTCACGAACGCTATACCACCAGCTTACACGGTGACACAGACAAAGTTGCACACGACATAGAAGAGGAGGTCATAGATGACCCAGTTGTTGACCCCGATTGGCAGCCATTGGGGGAACAGGGTGCAGGCGGCAGTAGTTCTGAAGCGATGAAGGAGCCGCAGCAGGCATCAACATCACAACAGGTTCCATATGCCGGGCCCGTATCTGGCCAAAAACGTGTGGCAAAACCAAAACCAGTTGGAGGACAGCGTGGCCATCCGGTTAAAGAAGCTCAGTCTGCAATGCCTGAAAAGGTATCCGATAGTAGAAAGAGTGCAGTCTGGCATTTTTTTAAACAACATCCAAATGATCAGCGCAAAGTCATCTGTCAAAAATGTTCAACTACCTTAAGCAGAGGTCAGAATCTTAAAAGTCTAAATACAAGTTGCATGCATAGACATTTAACCACCATGCATTTGCAAGCCTGGACTAACTACCAAACGTCCCTAAAGGTTGCAGCACCCTCGGCCAATGAAGCTAGTCAGCAACGCTACATCCCTTCCCTCCCTGTAAGCCCACCATTTCCCGCGCCACCTGCAGTATCTGTGCAGCTTTCTTCGCCAGGCCAAAGCAGTCAGGGAATCATCAGGTTAGTAGTAGGAAACACTGCATGTAGGGCACCGGCAAGAATACCATCTCCAACCCTCTCTCAGTCACCCATGTCCACCGGCACCACCGCTAGTTCCACGATCTCCAGCTCTCCAGTCCAGCTCACCCTACATGAGACTCTTGTTAGGAAAAGGAAGTACTCATCCTCGCACCCGCGTACACAGGGTTTGAACACCCACATTGCTAGACTAATCTCATTAGAGATGATGCCCCACCGGTTAGTTGAAAGCGAAGCTTTCAAAGCGCTGATGGACTACGCTGTACCACGCTATGAGCTACCCAGTCGGCACTTCTTTTCTAGAAAAGCCATCCCAGCCCTCCAACAGCATGTTAAAGACCGCATCGTCCATGCACTCAGGCAGTCTGTGACTACAAAGGTGCACCTGACAACAGATGCATGGACCAGTAGGCATGGCCAGGGACGTTACGTGTCCATCACGGCTCACTGGGTGAATGTGGTGGATGCAGGGTCCACAGGGGACAGCAATATTGGGACAGTTCTGCCTAGCCCACGGTCAAGGAAAGAGTTGGCTGTAGGCGTTCGCCCCCCCTCCTCCTCTTCCTCCTCCTCCTGCAGAAGCGAGAGCTCGTCCACAGACCACAATCGCACATCCACTCCATCTGCAGCTGCCACTGTTGCACACCAGGTGTGCCATTATGGGACAGCTAGTGGCAAGCGTCAGCAGGCTGTATTGGCAATGAAGTGTTTGGGCGACAACAGACACACCGCGGAAGTTCTGTCCGAGTTCTTGCAGAAAGAAACTCAGTCATGGCTGGGCACTGTACATCTTGAGGCAGGCAAGGTAGTGAGTGATAACGGAAGGAATTTCATGGCTGCCATAGCCCTTTCCCAACTGAAACACATTCCTTGCCTGGCTCACACCTTAAACCTGGTGGTGCAGTGCTTCCTGAAAAGTTATCCGGGGTTACCCGACCTGCTCCTCAAAGTGCACAGACTTTGCTCGCATATCCGCCGTTCGCCCGTACACTCCAGCCGTATGCAGAACTATCAGAGTTCTTTGAACCTTCCTCAGCATCGCCTAATCATCGACGTTGCAACAAGGTGGAACTCCACACTGCACATGCTTCAGAGAGTGTGCGAACAGAGGCGTGCTGTTATGTATTTGTGGGAGGATACACGGGCACGCAGTTGGATGGCAGACATGGAGTTGTCAGGTGTGCAGTGGTCGAAGCTACAAGACCTGTGTCAAGTTCTTCAGTGTTTTGAGGAATGCACATGGCTGGTTAGTGCAGACAACGCCATAATAAGCATGAGCATCCCCCTAATGCGTCTGCTGATGCAAAGTTTGACGCACATAAAGGAGCAGTCGTCTGCAACCGAGGAAGAGGAAAGCCTTGATGACAGTCAGCCATTGTCTGGTCAGGGCCGTGTAGAGGACGTGGTAGCGGGCGAAGAGGAAGAGGAGGACGAGGAGGATGATGGGGATGAGTACTTTTTTAATGAGGAAGCTTCTCCTGGGCCAACAGAAATTAGTGGCGTTGCAAGGCCGGGTTCTGTTTTTTTAAGGGAGACAAGTGACGTAGATTTGCCTGTAACTGCCCCTCAAACCAGCACAACCGCAGATTTGACAACTGGAACTTTGGCCCACATGGCAGATTATGCCTTACGTATCCTCAAAAGGGACCCACGCATTATTAAAATGATGAGCGATGACGATTACTGGTTGGCCTGCATCCTTGACCCTCGCTATAAAGGCAAATTGCAAAATATTATGCCACATGAGAACCTCAAACAAATATTAGCAACCAAACAAGCTACTCTTGTAGACCGTTTGATTCAGGCATTCCCAGCACACAGCGCCGGTGATGGTTCTCACACAAGCTGCAGGGGGCTACAGGGCAGAGGTGTTAGAGGTGCACAGATCAGAAGTGGCATTGGACAGAGGGGTTTTCTGACCAGGTTGTGGAGTGATTTCGCAATGACCGCAGACAGGACAGGTACTGCAGAATCTATTCAAAGTGACAGGAGACAACATTTGTCCAGTATGGTTACTAACTATTTTTCATCCCTTATCGATGTTCTCCCTCAACCGTCATTCCCATTTGATTACTGGGCATCCAAATTAGACACCTGGCCTGAATTGGCAGAATATGCATTGCAGGAGCTTGCTTGCCCAGCAGCTAGTGTGCTATCAGAAAGAGTATTCAGTGCTGCTGGATCAATATTAACCGAAAAAAGGACTCGTCTGGCTACCCAAAATGTGGATGATCTCACCTTCATTAAAATGAACCACTCCTGGATTTCAAATTATTTTGCCCCACCTTTCCCGGCTGACACCTAGCTTTCCTATAAAAAGGTCTTGCTTGTGGACTGGTCTTACTGAGTGTTCCAATCTCTTAATTTGCAGCAGCTGTTTGTCCAGCATACGACATGTTTACACCTCCCTCAATGGGAAAATTCCCCCCACGGGGCCGTGGTCTCGCCACTTGGCGCAATCACCCGTTACAGTGCTGTTTGTCTGAAGAGGTTGGTGTGCCCGCTTTTGGTCGACGGCACTGCCACTGGGTCCCTCATAGTACAATGAAGTGTCTCTGGCGGTGGTGGTGCGCACCCAACGTCAGACACACCGTTGTAACATGAGGGGCCCTGGGATGGTACCACCGGCCACAAGAGAGTTCCCCCCCAGCTCAAACTGTGCTCTACCACGTGCAAAATTATCTCGCACAGCTCCACTAATGTTTAGTCTATGCGCTGACATCATTCAATGCCTGGCACTGACAATACCAATTTGTTGACATCTATGATGCTAGTTAAAGTAGTTTGGGTCAGTGTCCTATATTGACACCAGTAAATACTTACTGCCAAATTACTTTGTCAGAAACTCAGCAGATGAGCCCACCCCTGTACCTAAGTATGCCACACTTTTTTTTTTGTTGTTTTGCGAGACATTAACATCTATTTATTTTTTGTGAGTACTAACTGTGTCAGACACTCCTTGCAATCCTCCTCCGCTGACCACAATGCTGCCTGTGTATCCATGTAACCGATTTAAAACTGCCTTGAGCCTATTTTTTGTTATTTTAGGCCTTCGTTAGCCTGTCTGTGGTCCCTCCTTGCAATACTCCTCCACTGACCACAATGCTGCCTGTGTATCCATGTAACCGATTTAAAACTGCCTTGAGCCTATTTTTTGTTATTTTAGGCCTTCATTAGCCTGTCTGCGGGCCTTCATTAGCCTGTCTGCGGTCCCTCCTTGCAATACTCCTCCACTGACCACAATGCTGCCTGTGTATCCATGTAACCGATTTAAAACTGCCTTGAGCCTATTTTTTGTTATTTTAGGCCTTCGTTAGCCTGTCTGCGGTCCCTCCTTGCAATACTCCTCCACTGACCACAATGCTGCCTGTGTATCCATGTAACCGATTTAAAACTGCCTTGAGCCTATTTTTTGTTATTTTAGGCCTTCGTTAGCCTGTCTGCGGTCCCTCCTTGCAATACTCCTCCACTGACCACAATGCTGCCTGTGTATCCATGTAACCGATTTAAAACTGCCTTGAGCCTATTTTTTGTTATTTTAGGCCTTCGTTAGCCTGTCTGCGGTCCCTCCTTGCAATACTCCTCCACTGACCACAATGCTGCCTGTGTATCCATGTAACCGATTTAAAACTGCCTTAAGCCTATTTTTTGTAATTTTAGGCCTTCGTTAGCCTGTCTGCGGTCCCTCCTTGCAATACTCCTCCACTGACCACAATGCTGCCTGTGTATCCATGTAACCAATTTAAAACTGCCTTGAGCCTATTTTTTGTTATTTTAGGCCTTCGTTAGCCTGTCTGCGGTCCCTCCTTGCAATACTCCTCCACTGACCACAATGCTGCCTGTGTATCCATGTAACCGATTTAAAACTACCTTGAGCCTATTTTTTGTTATTTTAGGCCTTCATTAGCCTGTCTGCGGGCCCTCCTTGCAATCCTCCTCCGCTGACCACACCAATGCTGCCCGTGTACCCCTGGAACCTATTTAAAAGTTCATAGAGCCTATTTATATATTTTATTTAATATTAATAAAGCCATGATGGACTACGCTGTACCACGCTACAAGCTAACCAGTCGACACTTCTTTTGCGAGAAAAGCCATCCCAACCCTCCACCAGCATGTAAAAGACCGCATTGTCCATGCACTCTGGCAATCTGTGAGTACAAAGGTGCACCTGACAACAGACGCATGGACCTGTAGGCATGGCCACGGAAGGTTACGTGTCCATTACGGCGCAATGGGTTAATGTGGTGGATGCATGGTCCACAGGGGACAGCCTACTAAGTCTGTCTGCAGTCCCTAATTCAAATTGTCCTCCACTGTCTAAATCTGAGCTTTAACCTTCTGGCTCTCATTAAGTGCTTTTTAAAAAAAAAATTGGTGTTTGGGGCCTAATACCTCTGTTTGCTGCTCACTGTTGTTTGTCCTCAACTGTATAAAGCTGAGCTTCAACCTTCTGGCTTTCGGCCTATAGTATCAGATATTAAACAGCATTTGGCCTTCAACTTTGGTTGCGGCCTACTAACGGTGTCTGCCGCTCCCTGGTGTTTGTCCTCAACTGTATAAAGCTGAGCTTCAACCTTCTGGCTCTCATTAAGTGTTTATTTTTTTTAAAATTGGTGTTTGGGGCCTAATACCTCTGTTTGCCGCTCACAGGTGTTCTCCTCAACTGAATAAATCTGAGCTTCAACCTTCTGGCTTTCGGCCTATAGTATCGGATATTAAACAGCATTTGGCCTTCAACTTTGGTTGCGGCCAACTAACGGTGTCTGCCGCTCCCTGGTGTTTGTCCTCAACTGTATAAAGCTGAGCTTCAACCTTCTGGCTCTCCTTAAGTGCTTTTTTAAAAAAAATTGGTGGTTGGGGCCTAATAACTCTCTCTGCCGCTCCCTGGTGTTTGTCCTCAACTGTATAAAGCTGAGCTTCAACCTTCTGGCTTTGGGCCTATAGTATCAGATATTAAACTGCATTTGGCCTTCAACTTTGGTTACGGCCTACTAACGGTGTCGGCCGCTCCCTGGTGTTTGTCCTCAACTGTATAAAGCTGAGCTTCAATCTTCTGGCTCTCATTAAGTGCTGTTTTTTAAAAAATTGGTGGTTAGGGCCTACTAACGGTGTCTGCGCTCCCTGGTGTTTGTCCTCAACTGTATAAAGCTGAGCTTCAACCTTCTGGCTCTCATTAAGTGCTGTTTTAAAAAAAATTGGTGGTTAGGGCCTACTAACGGTGTCTGCCGCTCCCTGGTGTTGTCCTCCTCGTGAGTGTTCTCCTCCTCCTTGGTGTTCTCCTCCAGGTTGCCTTGTCTGAGCTTCAACCTTCTGGCTCTCATTAAGTGCTTTTTTAACAAAAAATTGGTGGTTAGGGCCTACTAACGGTGTCTGCCGCTCCATGGTGTTGTCCTCCACTGTATAAAGCTGAGCTTCAGTCTTTAGGCTTTTGGCCTATAGTAGCAGATATTAAACTGCATTTGGCCTACTAGTGTGGTTGGGCCCTTAAAACAGTGTCTGCTGCTCCTGGGTTTGCTACTCCACTGAACAAAGCAATGCCGCCTGTTTAGTCCTGTTACCAATTTTGAACTGCATTTAGCCTACTTTATTCTTTGGCCCTATATCTGTGTTTCCTCCTCATCCTGCCCATTGCCCAGCCACTGCTAGATGAGTCTGCTGATACATTGACCTAGACCACTACATTCCCCTTGCACTCTACACAGCCAGAATCTGACCCTGCTGAAAGTAAGGTTCCCCTTCCCGCATGTTATACCACCTTACACAGGGACAAAGAGGAAGGTGCAGATGAAAGTGCAGGTTCCTTCATCAGGTGGGGGGGCATACTCGTTGGTGACGTCACTGGCACAGGGCCCCTCAGAGTACGCAAAAGTGTCACTGCTGGTGGGAGGCGCCCCCGCCGTGCAAACACACCGCTGTACTTTGAGGGGCCCTGTGCCAGTGCCAATGCCAATGAGTGCCCCCCCCTGCTTGCTTAGGATCACAGCACTTGCAAACTTGACATACTTACCTCTCACTGCTCCACCGCCGTGATGTAGTCCACGTTTCCTGGGCCCACTAAAACCTTGAACCAGCCCTACCCCCCACAACTTTAGCCAAATGACCCCCAATTTCCAATGCCCAACTATTATTATAAAGTTAATTAAGATTGACAAGCTTCAGAAACAAGAATGGATGTTGTTGGCATTAAAATGGGCACTGTAGGTGTTTTCCTGGCCTCCACTCACTGTCGACTATGCTTCCCCATTGACTTGCATTGGGTTTCGTGTTTCGGTCGATCCCCGACTTTTAGCGATAATCGGCCGACTGCACTCGACTCGACTCTGGACAAAGTCGGGTTTTGCAAAACCCGACTCGATCTTAAAAAAATGAAAGTCGCTCAACCCTAGTCTTGATCACTTAATCCTCACACTGATTACTTTTCCTCCCACGATTTGAATCACAGAAGACCAGTGATCCCACACTAGGATACTCTGAGGAGCTATTTATATCATCATATCTTGATTGTGGCTAGTGATGTTTGGATCAGTGGATGTTTGGGTCCAGCAGTTTGGTCAAACATCTAAAAAAAGTTGGTTGGGGTACCAGAACGGTAACAGAAACCTGGATCCAATCAAGATGAATGGGGCCTGAATATCCATTGTTTGCCACGCTGTCATGCATGACAGCGTGGCAGGCACTTGCTCTGATCATTGGTAAGATCATTATCACTGGTTAGAGAGCAACAGTTCCCATGCTGTCAGAGGACAGCATGAGCCAGCAGCTGCGACCAGTGATAAAAAGGTGTTAGCTGATGCGAGAATACTACTTTCATCAGCCAACGTCTGATGTTAATGATAACAGGGACAGCAGGCACCACTGATGGGAGTATTCATCAGCCAGCACCTGTGCTATAAATAAATACATTTTTAAAAAAAATGACATGGAGTCTATTTCAATTTTGATAATCAGCACAGGCAAAACTGACAGCTGCAGGCTGCAAGCATCAGCTGTCAACTTTATCATGGATTACTATCAAGAATAGAGAAAGCATTTTTTTCTGGATTTGTCTTTTTTACAATCTAACTATGAGGTTTGTAATGAGGGTATCTTGTAGATGTCTCTCCATTACTAATCTGTGGGCTTGATGTCAGTGGGTATAAAACAGCAAACATTAACCTCACAACTATTATCCCACTTGCCACTGCACCAAAGCCAGTGGGAAGAGCTGGGAAAAGAATCAGAATTGGTGCATCTAATAGATGTACCTTTTTGGGGGCACTGTGGGCTGCTATTTTTAGGCTGGAGGGCTAATATCCATGGCCCCTTACCACTCTGAGAATACCAGCCTACAGCTGTTTGCCTTAGCTTGGCTGGTTGTCAAAAATGGGAGGGACCCCACACCATTTTTTTAAATTATTTATCTCTATTCTTGATAACCAGCCATGATAAAGCTGACAGCTAAGGGTTGCAGCTCGCAGCTGTCAGTTTTTCCTGAGCAGGTTATCAAACATAGAAGGGACCCACGTCATTTTTTCCCCATTTTTTTTTAATTTATATATTTATAGCAAAGGCATCAGTTGATGAATACTCCCATCAGAGGTGCCTGCTGTTTTTGTTATCAGCAACAGCAAGATTAGGCTGCTCAGAGTAGTGCTCTTGCAGTAGTAACCTTTCTCCCGCAGGTCACAGCTGCTGGCACCCACTGTCACTTGACAGCGTGGGAACTGCAGCTCTCTGACTAGCGGTAATGATCTTAATGCCAAACAGAGAAACCAGTGTTTCGCACACTGTCATTCACATGACAGCATGGGAAACACCAGATGTTCTGGGTTCCGAATCCAAACATTAATTTGGACTTCCTGAATAAGTCCGTATTTGTGACCAAAGCATGAACAATAAATGTTTGGTACGGAGTCCGAACTTTACTGCTCGGGTTCGCCCATCTCTAATTGTGGCCTCTCATCCAGCATGTACCAGGAGGAGCAGCAGGACATGCTTTTTAGTGAAGCACAAAATGAGCAGCCATGGTAACAAGAAGGTGGCAGTGGAGAATGGCAAATTATGTCTAAGGAGATAGATGATGATGAGACATGTCAGGTTGCTAAGTCACCAAGTCAGGAGGAACAGGGTGCGGCGGTGGAAGATGAGGTGATAGACGAGAAAGTCACTGACTCAACCTGTGAAGTTAGCATGCAGAGCAAGGCCAGCAGCGCTGAGGGGGAGGGATGGACAGGACCAAAACAGGCAGGAAGAGTCAGTAGGGTTACTAGAGGGAGAAGTCGGGCAACTGTTCAGTAGAGCACTGACACTTGTGAATTTTTCCGTCAAAGACTAAGGTATTCTCCAGTATGGGAATTTTAAAAGAGTTCTGAGGCAAAAAAGGTCTTTAGCAACCTGTGCCATGCCAAGATCAACATGAGTATGAACACTAAGAGCCTAACCACAACCAGTATGATCAGGCACATGTCATCTAAGTACCTCATTTGGTGGGCCAAATGCCTGGGTCCCAAGCTGATACCAGCAGGTGACGCAGCTGCCTTTTTCCCTGTCATAGGTGCTTGTCAATCTCTATGACAATGGCACAGATGCCTCCCAGCCTGCACTTGTCCTTGCATATTTTGAGGTACCATCATCAAGCACTTCCAAATTATTGTCTTAGCACAGAGTTAAGCTGTCCATATTCCAGGCCTTGGAATGAAAAATAAACTTCCAAGCCACCCACCCACAGGCCTATAAATTAAATGGGCACATTTTCCATGCTACTTGCAGTGGAAATATTGCTGTTTAATCTTGTAGACAAGGAGGATTTCAACTCATGGTGGCAGCCATCCATTGGTACTCGATCCCCAGTGGCCACTATTCCTCCCTATGTGGCATCCCCATCTCGCACCAGCATGTGTACAGGAATATCACCTGTGCCCTTACCAACACACTTGCTGGATTGTCCACTTAACAACTGACACTGAGACAAGCGCTTGTGGCCAGGTATGCTACATTTTCCTGATGGAAAAACTAGGAGAAGAAAAAACAGTGCAATAGGGTCTTATCTCGGGGGAATGTATGCTGACCTGATTTGATTGTGAACACGCAACATTCCAAAGATATGTTAATCCAGGTCCAAAGAGTCATCAGACAGATAAAACACAGATAGGGGGATTCGTGGATAATCTGCGCTGCTGGCATGCCCTTATATACAATCATATGAAAAAAGAATGTACACAAAAATCAGAAAAATATGTGAACGTATAACTTATTTTACTAGTATTTCAAAATACTTAAAAACAAGTACACAGACCTGGACATAGTTGAAAAGTGGGAAACCACAAGATGGCGCCACAGTACCACTGGACTCTCAATCAGGACTTAAAGGACTAGCAGTGCATGCTGAATATGTGTAGGGTGGAGCATAGATAAGGACTAAGGTAGGTAACTAAGACCAAGCAGTCTGAATACCAGAAACATAGTAGTATCACAAAGACACAATACAGCATAATTACAAAGCGCTTTTTAAGAGCTACTGAAAGTGAAGCTTAGCTCTCTATTAGGTGGAGATAGCATAGGTAGAGATTTAATACGAGGAAGAGAGAAAGGCAGGCACCTGGATGTTATCACTAAAAGGTACTTGTTGCAGATATCTGCTAGTTTGCATTGTGTTCTATAGTGTTGGAACAGACTGTGGGATTAGGGAAAGAGGCAGGGCTTCATTCAGTACCATAATATACAAAACAGCTCTTTTTACAGCCAAATAATATTACTGAGTACCAGCATATACTAAAGATTTTTTTTGGAGCTGCATAATATTCCTGTGTACCAGCATATGCTAAATAGTGCTGAATAACATTCCTCCATGCCAGCAAATACTAAGCATATTTTTTAAAGCTAATTGCTGAATAATATTCCTTGCCTATTGCTGAAATAGATAATATTAATATAATCTAGCAGTTGTGCAACTGGCAAAAAACCTGCTGATATACGCAAACGTCACTATTTACCAGTAATTTCCCTGAGTCTGCTGTTGGCATGTGTCATAAAGGCGATATATAAAAAAATTTCTATTGGTTAAATAAATAGCGCATATTTATCTAGCAGTTGTGCAACTGGTGCAAAGCATGCAGAGATAAGCAGATGTCATTATTAACAAATAATTTTCTTGATTCTGCTTTTGGCATGTGTCATAAAGGTGATTTAAAAAAATGATTCTGCAATAGGTTAAATAAATAGTGTATTTTTATCTAGCAGTTGTGCGACTGGCGCAAAGCCTACAGAGATACGCAAACATCACTATTTTCCAGTGTCAATGATTTTCCTGCATCTGCTGTTGGTATGTGTAATAAAAGAAATATAAAAAAATATATTGGTTAAACAAATAACGTACATTTATCTAGCAGTTGTGCGATTGTCACAAAGCATGCAGAGATGAGCAAACGTAACTATTTACCAGTAATATCCCTGAGTCTGCAGTTGGCTTGTGTCATAAAGAACATATGAAAAAAATATGACTCTGCTATTGGTTAAATAAATAGCGCATATTCATTTAGCAGTTGTGCGACTGATGCAAAGCCTGCAGGGATACACAAATGTCACTATTTACCAGTAATTTCCATGAGTCTGCTGTTGGCGTGTGTCAGAGGAAATAATAAAAAATCTATTTTTTAAATAAATAGCATACATTTATCTAGCAGTTGTGCGACTAGTGCAAAGCCCGCAGAGATAAGCAAATGCTACTATTTACCAATAGTTTTCTTGGTTCTGCTTTTGGCATGTGTCATAAAGGTGATTTAAAAAAAAATGATTCTGCTATTGGTTAAATAAATAGCGTATTTTTATCTAGCAGTTGTGCGACTGGTACAAAGCATGCAGGGATACGCAAACATCACTACCAGTGTCAATGATTTTCCTGAGTCTGCTGTTAGCATGTGTCATAAAGGAAATATAAAAAAGTTCTATTGGTTAAACAAATAGAGTATATTTATCTAGCAGTTGTGCGATTGTCGCAAAGCTTGCAGAGATAAGCAAACGTCACTATTTACCAGTAATATTCCTGAGTCTGCTGTTGGTGTGTGTCATAAAGGAGATATAAAAAAAAGATACTCTGCTATTGGTTAAATAAATAGCTTATATTCATTTAGCAGTTGTGCAACTGGTGCAAAGCCTGCATGGATATGCAAACGTCATGATTTTCCAGTGGCAGTAATTTTCCTGAGTATGCTGTTGGCGTGTGTCATAAATAGTGTTGAGCATTCCGATACCGCAAGTATCGGGTATCGGCCGATATTTGCTGTATCGGAATTCCGATACCGAGATCTGATACTTTTGTGGTATCGGGTATCGGTATCGAAACAACATTAATGTGTAAAATAAAGAATTAAAATAAAAAATATTGCTATACTCACCTCTCCGACGCAGCCTGCACCTTACCGAGGGAACCGGCAGCGTTGTTTGCTTAAAATTCGCGCTTTAACTTCCTTACGCGAAGTCCCGGCTTGTGATTGGTCACGCGCCGCCCATGTGGCCGGGACGCAACCAATCACAACAAGCCGTGACGTAATTTCAGGTCCTTCAGGATTTTAAAATTACGTTCCGGCGTTGTGATTGGTTGCGTCGCGGTCACATGGGCGACGCGACCAATCACAAGCCGTGACGTCACGGGAGGCTGGACACGCGCGCATTTTAAAATGCGCGCGTCCCCTGCCTCCCATGACGTCACGGCTTGTGATTCGTCGCGTCGCCCATGTGACCGCGACGCAACCAATCACAGCAAGCCGTGACGTAATTTCAGGTCCTTCAGGATTTTAAAATTACGTTCCGGCGTTGTGATTGGTTGCGTCGCGGTCACATGGGCGACGCGACCAATCACAAGCCGGGACTTCGCGTAAGGAAGTTAAAGCGCAAATTTTAAGCAAACAACGCTGCCGGTTCCCTCGGTAAGGTGCAGGCTGCGTCGGAGAGGTGAGTATAGCAATATTTTTTATTTTAATTCTTTATTTTACACATTAATATGGTTCCCAGGGCCTGAAGGAGAGTTTCCTCTCCTTCAGACCCTGGGAACCATCAGGAATACCGTCCGATACATGAGTCCCATTGACTTGTATTGGTATCGGGTATCGGTATCGGATTAGATCCGATACTTTGCCGGTATCGGCCGATACTTTCCGATACCGATACTTTCAAGTATCGGACGGTATCGCTCAACACTAGTCATAAAGGAGATATAAAAAAAAAATTCTATTGGATAAATAAATAGCATATATTTATCTAGCAGTTGTGTGACTAGCACAAAGATAAGCAAACATCACCATTTACCAGTAATTTGCCTAAGTCTGCTGTTGGCGTGTGTCATATAGACAATATAAAAAAATGAACTTTTGACTCTTTGCAGTCTGCCACACAAGGCACAGTTCATGTCCAGATGCCTTTCTCAAGACCCACACATGAAAGATATTTTTTCCATCATGAAATACTGGCTGTGCACCTTTCTTGATCAATCATACAAGGAGAAATTTCTTTCTCTCATAACAGAGGCAGACGTGCCATTTTCAGTGCATGCATGCCAGAGGGCCATAGCTGAAGAGTTGCTGAATAGATTACCCTCAGACAATGCCGCTGGCAGAGGTACTTGCTCTTTTCACCCACAAGGATTACAGGGAAGGGCCACGCATAACAGGTGCAACTCAGGAGGCTTGGGGGGATGTCCATTATCTGGGACGTTTTCATGAAACTGTCACATCAGCATGGGCTATCTATGGGTGAAACTATGACAAGGAGGGAGAAGTTGACCTAGATGGTGAAGGAGCATTTAAGTGACCATATCTGTCTCCTTCCTGAGTCTTCAGTGCCCTTTGACTATTGTTTGTCCAAGCTGAACACTTGTCCCACCTTTCTTTCTACACCTTGGAGGTGCTGACGGTTCACCCCAGACTTTCCCTCCAACACCAGGATCTTGTCCCGGAAAGAGGGATCAGAAGCAGGTGGTCTTACCATCTGTCCTGCAGATGTCTATTCACCCGAATAGCCAAAGATAAGGCAGCCTCTAGTGACACAGGAGTTTCCTACACTGCTAATGTTTCCTTTAACTTTTCAGTGAGACCCTGAAGGAATTGGCTTCTGAGAGCCGGGTCATTGTTTTTGGTATCACTTGACCACCTGTGGAATTCAGAGCTATATGTCTACAATGAACGATTCCAATGCTGAATGCGACACAGCTTGGATTCAGCCAAGGAAATACCATCAGGATAATCATAAATCAGGGCAAGGGCCCTGAAAACCTTCTCCTCATACTAGAGACACATAGAATCCGGTGGCAGAGATAAAAGCCCAGGACTGTGGTTACCCCTGCAACAGTGAAATAACAACTTGCATGCCTACTTAAACACAAAAAAACTGTCCCTACATCCAGAAAACCTGTCCAGGAGGGCAATTTTGGGACCAAGCTGAACCAGCCTACCTGTAAAGTCCCCCACAATAGGAGCCTGCACCTGCTACCATTGCTGCTGAACCTCAGAATGAAGGTCAGTTACATCCAGTGCCAACCTCTGCAGCTACTCTGCAAACACAAAAATGGGATACATGAACCCAGATAAAGAAAAAAACCCACACAGAAAAAACACACACAAAAAAACAAGTGTCAGTTTTTTTTTTGCAAACATGAAAGGTGGTTGATAATGTGACGCACAGAGAAGTGAGACTAAGGGTACCGTCACATTAAGCGACGCTGCAGCGATAGCGACAACGATGTCGATCGCTGCAGCGTCGCTGTTTGATCGCTGGAGAGCTGTCACACAGACCGCTCTCCAGCGACCAACGATGCCGAGGTCCCCGGGTAACCAGGGTAAACATCGGGTTGCTAAGCGCAGGGCCGCGCTTAGTAACCCGATGTTTACCCTGGTTACCAGCGTAAAAGTAAAAAAACCAAACAGTACATACTCACCTGCGCGTCTCTCATCGTCTGCTTCCTGACACTGACTGAGCTCCGGCCCTAACAGCACAGCGGTGACGTCACCGCTGTGCTTTCACTTTCACTTTAGGGCCGGATCTCAGTCAGAGCAGGAAGCAGACGCTGGGAGACGCGCAGGTGAGCATGTACTGTTTGTTTTTTTTACTTTTACGCTGGTAACCAGGGTAAACATCGGGTTACTAAGCGCGGCCCTGCGCTTAGTAAGCCGATGTTTACCCTGGTTACCAGTGTCAAACATCGCTGGTATCGTTGCTTTTGGTGTCAAACACAACGATACACGGCGATCGGACGACCAAATAAAGTTCTGGACTTTATTCAGCGACCAGCGACATCACAGCAGGATCCTGATCGCTGCTGCGTGTCAAACTAAACGATATCGCTAGCGAGGACGCTGCAACGTCACGGATCGCTAGCGATATCGTTTAGTGTGACGGTACCTTAAGTGCAACAAGAAGTGATAAAGGAAAGGGAACCAAACACTAGGGAAGGGGAGAGTGGAAACCTGTATACAGATCTAACGTCACTCTGTCTGCCCTGTGGTCTGATAGGCTCCGCACTTATCACCGAGCAGGATACCTGATCCCTTCCTTAGGCTAGTTTCACATTTGCGTTTAAAAACGCAGCATTTAAAACGCAAATGCAGGTGGTGAAAAAAACGCATGTAAACGCGTGCAAACGCTGCGTTTTTTAGACGCATGCGTTTTCTCATGCGGTAAAAAAAACGCGGCGTTTTGATGCGTTTACATGCATTTTTTCATGCGTTTGCGTTTTTGAAACGCATGCTGAGAAGTGTGTGACAGCTGCCAATCATCAAAATCATCTAGAAAAACCACTATAAATAGAAATAGCTAGGGTTGGGGTTAGGGTTAGGGTTATGGTTAAGATCCCTAGGGTTAGGGTTAGGGTTAGGGGTAGGGTTAGGGTTAGGGGTAGGGGTAGGGTTATGGTAAGGATCCCTAGGGTTAGGGTTAGGGGTAGGGTTAGGATCCCTAGGGTTAGGGTTAGGGGTAGGGTTAGGGTTAGGATCCCTTTATCACCTTGATGGTAGGGGGTGGCTTGTCAGTGTGTATTCTTGTTTTTTTCTATTGAAACGCAAGCGTTTAAAACGCAACCAAACGCATGTGCTTAAAAACGCATGCGTTTACATAGACAGCAATACATTTTTTTTGCCGCAAAAAAGCATGCTTTTTTGCGGCAAAAAAACGCCTCTAGAAATTACTACATGTTGCATTTCTGCAACAAAACGCAAGCATAGAAACGACGCATGCGTCGTCAAACGCGGCAAAACGCATACAAAAAAACGCATGCGTTTTTAATGTTAAATATAGGAAAGAAAACGCATTATTTTTTTGCGCTAAAACGCAGCGGCAAAAAACGCAAATGTGAAACCAGCCTTACCCTGGCGGTATGCCACAATCCCCACTACAGCTAAAGACAGATGGTATACATACACGATGGGCAACACTTAGCTCGAGTAGATTCAAAGACAAACACAGACGTCCTCCAGCAACACCAAGGAGGAAGATAGAAAGCTATAAGCCGCAACAAAGCAAACTGCTGAGACCTTCTGCAGTCAGATACAGAGCAACGGTCTGCAGCCTCTGACACACCCGTGACGCTGCAACACAGTTTTAGTCCAAACAATTCAGATTAGCAAGTGGGGCCTCCTGGCTGAACCTCAATATTAAACCTAATGATTTTGATTAGCAAGTGTGGCCTCCTGATTCCTGACTGCAACACAGTTTTAGCTCAAATGATATTGGGTAGGAAATGTGGACTCCTGCCTGCACACCATTATTAGCACAAACTACTTAGATGCTGGAAGAACAATTTCACAAAGGACAGGATCCCATCTATCTAAATGACATCCTTACTTGCAGCAGCAGCAGGAGTGACATCTCTGCATTATTACACTGAGAAAATGTTGACAAGCAAAACAAGGTGTCTGCTTTTTATATAGAGAGGGACATGTGACTTCGGCAGCCAATTACAGAAGCCCTTATGTCATGACATTGAGGATGGTTTCTGCACCCTGATTGGCTGCAAGTATGTACACACATTAAGATTAGTGATGAGCGAACGTGCTCGCCACTACTCGTTACTCGCCCGAGTATCGCTATGCTCCGCGTACTCGGCGAGCAGCGAGCATTTACGGGATTATTCGGTGGTAATTGTAGTCTCCACCCAGCAGTTTTGGCAGACTTTAGAGACCCAGTTGCGGTGCAGAGATTGTCTGCCAGGCCAAGAAACTCCGCAGCCATCTTTGTTGTGGTCATGCAGTGATTGGCTGGGCCGTACAGCATCATCCCGAGTATAAGAGACCTGGCGCTGCCCTGCTCGCCGTATTCTGTTCCTGTTTCAGCGAGAGTAGGGAGAGCTGCTGCTGAGATAGGGTCAGAATCGTGGTTTTAGAGTTAGTGTAGGTCTGCAACTCTTACATTCACAACTCCTGAGAAACCAACAGTCCTTTTTAGGGCTAATTCGTGGGTCCCGATATTGTAGCACTAGGTAGGCAGGGCACAGCATATCCACATCAGTGCAAGGCCTGCAGGCACTGTATGTGCGTCCATTGGTCCCACTGCATCCTTCCCAAAGCTCCATAACTGCCTGCTGCTGCAGCTTATTTACTGTCTATATACCTTTTTTTTTTTTGTTAAATCCCTCCCCAATAAAAAATACAGTCTGTTCTGTCAGACTGAGGCCTGTTGAAAAGTGATAGTTTGTCAGGCATTCCTAGCATAGCTGTGTGTGCTACTCTTGTGCCTCCTTTAGGTTTTTTTGGTGTTTTAAATTCACCGAAAAACGGCACATATATCTCTGTGCTCCAAGTTTGGTCATTGGAGGCCGGTGTACTTATTTTGTGGCTGTGTGATACTCAAATTCTATACAGTGCTATTTAGCATCCCAAAAAATTCAAAGGCCACAGATTTTCCAGTGTGGAATTTCCGTTACAGCCATCATAAATCTCTGTGCGCTAAGTTTGGGCATTGGAGGCCGGTGTACTTACTTTGTGGCTGTGTGATACTGAAATTCTATACAGCGCTATTTAGCATCCAAAAAAATTCAAAGGCCACAGATTTGTCAGTGTGGTATTTCCGTTACAGCCGTCAACCAACATGTGTCCCACAACATTACCCGTGCCGTCAACAATGCTGTTACCGGGAAAGTCCACCTAACCATGGACATGTGGACAAGTGCTTGTGGGCACGGACGGTACATCTCAATGATGGCACACTGGGTTGACATAGTGGAAGCCGGGACCCAGTCGAACCTTGGGATGGAACACATCCTCACCATGCCGAGGATTGCTGTCCCTACGTCAATCAGGGTTGCCCCCACAGTCTACAACTCATGCACCTCCTCCTCTTCACCCTCCATGTCTGAAATCAACACATCAGTCAGAAGCTGGAAGCACTGCAGCACTGCCTCAGCCAAGAGGCAACAGGCTGTGCTGAAGCTAATCTGCATACGTGGCAAACCGCACAATGCAGAAGAGTTGTGGACAGCACTGAAAGAGCAGTCAGATGTTTGGATGACACTATTGAACCTACAGCCAGGCATGGTCATGTGTGACAATGGCCGTAACCTGGTGGTGGCTCTGAGGCAAGGTGAGCTCACACACATACCCTTGCTTGGCCCATGTGCTTAACTTCGTGGTTCAACGTTTTCTGAAAAGCTACCCGGTGCCAGATCTGCTAGTGAAAGTAAGCCATCTGTCTGCCCATTTCAGAAAGTCAGCTACAGCTTCAGCTGCCCTTGCTGTGCTTCAGCAGTGGTTTCAGCTTCCAGCTCACCGACTGTTGTGTGATGTCCCCACACGCTGAAACTCTATGCTGTATATGTTGGAAAGGATTTGTGAGCAGAAGAAGGCCGTTGTTGACTACCAATATCAACAAGGCCGTCAAATTTCAGGTCAGACTCCACACATAAGACCTCAGGAGTGGACATGGATGTCAGACATATGTAACATCCTCCAAAACTTTGAGGACTGCACCAAGATGGTGAGCGGTGATGATGCCATAATTAGCATCACCATCCCACTTCTCAGCATTCAGAAAAACTCTCTGCTCAAAATCAAAGAGGATGCATTGCAGGCGGAGCACAAGGACATGGAGCAAGGAAACATGCAGGGAGATTACACTCAGCCCAGCCTCATGTCTTCTCAACGTGGATTGGAAGGCAATGAGGAGGAGGAAGAACAGGAGCTACTTTCATGCTCTATAGACGGTACTACAAACACATCTGTACTACCTTCTGTTTAGCGGGGATGGCCTGAGGACAGGGAGGAGGAGGAGGTCCTCCTGCTGGTGAGGACACGGAAGTCTTGCCTGTTAGCAGTCTGGCACGCATGGCTGACTTTATGTTGCGTTGCATTTCACGTGACCCTCAGATTATCAAAATTACTGGATGGTGATCCTTCTAGACCCACGCTACAAGGAGAACTTTCAAGCTCTTCTGCCTGAGGCAGAGTGGTGTACTAAAATGTTGCAGTACCACAGGGCCCTTGTTGCGGAATTAGTTAGAAAATTCCCATGTGAGAGTGCTGGCAGCAGACGTCTGAGTTTGTTGTACAACCAAGGACTCCAAGCGAGAGAGACAGAAGTGCAATCCAGCTCAGGCAAGGGAACAATGGCCAAGTTCTGGGACAGTTTTCTCAGACCCTCCCATCGTGGTGGCACAGAGGCAAGGAGTGCTGTCACAAGAAGTTCAATGTTTGGGAAGATGGTGAGAGTGTACCTTGCAGATCGAACCAACATCCTCCGTGATTCCTCTGTGCCTTTAAATTTTTGGGTATCCAAGCTGGACACGTGGCATGAATTGGCTCTCTACGCCTTGGAGGTCCTGGCCTGCCCTACGGCTAGCGTTCTGTCAGAGAGGGTTTTTAGTGCCGCTGGTGGAATTATAACAGATAAGCGCATCCGCCTGTCAACTGAAAATGCTGAGAGGCTGACTTATCAAAATCAACAAGGTCTGGATTGGTTAAGAATTCTGTACACCACCAAATAAAAACAGCTATACATAACCTCAAATACATTCTCTCTTTTGGGGAGGTGTATTCTCATGCACATCTTCACAACCACACATGGGTATATGCTTCCAGATTTGGTCGGTTTGTTTTTATCCTCCTCCTTATCCTCATCCTCCTCATCCAGAACCACTATATCACCAGGGTGAACATGCTCTGTACTGTGCATTTTGGCCAAGGGGGCTGTGATGGCGCTCTTATTTTTTTAAAAAAGGACAACACATTGGGTAATTGGGCATGGCATTACATTGGGCAGACTTCTTAACTCTGTCTCCTGCAATCTGTCCTGTACCTGCCAGTAAATTACCATGGTGAACGTGCTCTGTCCGGTGCATGTTGGCCAAGGGGCCCGTGATGGCACTCTTTTATTTTTAAAAAAATGGACCCCACATTGGGGAATTGGGCATGACATTCAATTGGGCCGACTTCTTAACTCGGTCTCCTGTAATCTAAAATGTACCTGCCACTAGATCTCCAGGGGGAACGTGCTCAGTACTGTTATAGCCCATTGAAGTTTGGGCTAGGAGCATGTGATGGCAATAGTGTATTTTTAAAAAAGGTACCCCCATTGGGGAATTGTTTGGCAGATCATGCACTGCATTAAAAGTCTCAGAGACCCACACCACTACATTGGCCCTAATTCTTAACTCTGTCTCCTGCAATGTCTCTTCCTTATCTCCGACGACATGACCAGGTTGCACGTGCTCAGTACTGTTATAGGCCGGTGATTTTTGGGCACGGGGCTGTGAAGGCACTATTTAATTTTGTATAAACAGGACCCCACATTGGGGAATTGCGCATCACATTACATTGGGCCTATTTCTTAAGTCTGTCTCCTGCAATGTGTCCTTTAACTGCAACTAGATGACCAGGGTGCACGCGCTCAGTACTGTTATAGGCCAGCGAATTTTGGGCACGGGGGCTGTGAAGGCACTATTTCATTTTGTAAAAACAGGACCCCACATTTGGAAATTGGGCATTACATTACATTGGGCCTACTTCTAACTCTGTCTCCTGCAATGTCAATTGTTTAACTGCCACTAGATCACCATGGTGAGCGTGCTTTGTACTGTTATAGGCCGGTGAAGCTCTTTTTTGTGTTGCCTGGTTGCTAACATTGGACACAATACACTTCATATAAATTTGATAAAGTAATGCTGTTAGTTTGCCTCAGTAGTTCATTAAAAATATAGCTTTGTCCATTATATTAGTTTCTCTCCTTGCGAGCCTTAACTTTGTCTGCCTCAAATGTACAAATGGAGAATATGCAAATGGCGATTTGTAAACAAAATTTAAATACTGCTTACCGAATCCATTCAGACAATCACATAGATGCATTTCTTGTAAAACATTTAGGCTATGTTCACACGATGCGGTTTTTGCTGCGGATCCGCAGCGGAATTGCAGCTGCGGATCCGCAGCAGTTTTCCATGCAGGGTACAGTACAATATTACCCTATGGAAAACAAAAACCGCTGTGCCGACGATCCTTTTTTTCGCCGGCAAATCCGCACGGATTTGCCTGCAGAAAAAAGAAGTACCATGTCAATTCTTTCTGCGGATTCCGCTGCGGGTTTCCAACAGCACCAATAGGAAACTGCAGTTGGAAACCCGCAGTGGAATCCGCAGTAGAAAAAGGACACAAAACCGCAGAGAGAAGCACCGCCGTTTTTCACTGCGGATTTTCACGAAAAAGGACCTGAAAATTCCGCAGTGAAAAAAGGATCGTGTGAACGTAGCCTTAGAGATGTGACAGACAATGCTCATAGTGAAGTATATCGTGGCACAGCCAGTGGCGGACAATGACAGCTTTGGGCCCCTGTGCAAGAAATGTGTCTGGGCCCCCCTCCCTGCCCAGCATCATACCTCCCAACTTTTGAAGATGGGAAAGAGGGCTAAAGCTTGCGGCGCGCAACGCGCGTCGCGGCAAATTTTAGGCCACGCCTCTGGTCACACCCATTCATAACTAGTCACACCCATATCCACGTCCCAACCACACCCATTTAGCACTGCTGATCACACTTTCATAAAGAATAATTATAAATAAAAAAATATGGCCACACAGTGCTCCATACTGTATAATGGCCACACATGATGGTCAATACTGTATAATGACCGCAGATAATGCTCCATACTGTATAATGACCGCACATGATGCTCCATACTGTATAATGGCCACACATGATGCTCCATTCTGTATAATGACCGCACATGATGCTCCATACTGTATAATGGCCACACATGATGCTCCATACTGTATAATGACCGCACATGATGCTCCATACTGTATAATGACCGCACATGATGCTCCATACTGTATAATGGCCGCACATGATGCTCCATATTGTATATTGACCGCACATGATGCTCCATACTGTATAATGACCGCACATGATGCTCCATACTGTATAATGACCGCACATGATGCTCCATGCTGTATAATGACCGCACATGATGCTCCATGCTGTATACTGACCGCACATGATGCTCCATACTGTATAATGACCCCTCATGATGCTCCATACTGTATAATGACCGCACATGATGCTCCATACTGTATAATGACCGCACATGATGCTCCATACTGTATAATGACCGCACATGATGCTCCATACTGTATAATGACCGCACATAATGCTCCATACTGTATAATGGCCGCACATGACGCTCCATACTGTATAATGGCCACACATGATGCTCCATTCTGTATAATGACCGCACATGAGGCTCCATACTGTATAATGACCGCACATAATGCTCCATACTGTATAATGACCGCACATAATGCTCCATACTGTATAATGACCGCACATGATGCTGCATACTGTATAATGGCCACACATGATGCTCCATACTGTATATTGACCGCACATGATTCTCCATACTGTATATTGACCGCACATGATGCTCCATACTGTATAATGACCGCACATGAGGCTCCATACTGTATATTGACCGCACATGATGCTCCATACTGTATAATGACCGCACATGATGCTCCATACTGTATATTGACCGCACATGATGCTCCATACTGTATAATGACTGCACATGATGCTCCATACTGTATATTGACCGCACATGATGCTCCATACTGTATAATGGCCGCGCATGATGCTCCATACTGTATATTGACTGCACATGATGCTCCATACTGTATAATGACCGCACATGATGCTCCATACTGTATAATGACCGCACATGATGCTCCATACTGTATAATGGCCGCGCATGATGCTGCATACTGTATAATGGCCACACATGATGCTCCATACTGTATATACTGTGCACTGTACTATGTGCACATATATAGTGTTATATACACTGAGCACTGACCAGGCTGCAGGAACTCACATTATAATATACTATATTATAATGTGAGTTCCTGCAGCCTGGTCAGTGCTCAGTGCACATAACACTATATATGTGCACATAGTACAAATATATATCTGATATATAATGTGGGATGTCCTGGAGCCGGGCTCAGGGTCACACAGTGCAGGGTGAGGATCACTGTGACTTATTGCTGCAGCTTCAGCTTACATGCAGATCAGGTGACGCTGGAGCCGAGACCTTATCTGTATGTAAACTTAAGGTGGTGCAATAAGGGTATGTGCACACGTTGCGGATTTCTTGCAGAAAATTCCTGAAGAAAACCGGAAATTTTCTGCAAGAAATCCGCATTTTTTTTTTTGCGGTTTTTTTCCGTTTTTTTCGCGTTTTTTTAGCATTCTGCAAGCGTAATTAGCTTGCAGAATGCTAAAGTTTTCCCTGCGATCTGTAGCATCGCTTGGAAAACTGACTGACAGGTTGGTCACACTTGTCAAACATAGCGTTTGACAAGTGTGACCAACTTTTTACTATAGATGCAGCCTATGCAGCATCTATAGTAAAAGATAGAATGTTTAAAAATAATAAAAAAAATAAAAAAATGCTTATACTCACCCAGACATCTCACCGGCGTCCGTTCCGTATAGCTGGTCTGTGCGCACAGGACCTCCCGTGACGTCACGGTCACGTGAGCGGTCACATGACCGCTCACGACCAATCACAGGACAGTGACGTCATTCGGCGAGGTCCTTCAGCGCACACCAGGTACAGAAACCGAACGGCAGCGTGCGAGGAGGCGGCAAGACATCGAGGGTGAGTATAGGACTGTTTATTATTTTATTTCTTATTTTTTGACCACTTATATGGTGCCCAGTGCGTGGAGGAGAGTCTCCTCTCCTCCACCCTGGGTACCAACCGCATATAATCTGCTTACTTCCCGCATGGTGTGCACAGCCCCGTGCGGGAAGTAAGCAGATCAATGGACCCCTAGGTGTGCGGAATCCCTGCAATTCCGCATTTTTAATGAACATGTTGCTTTTTTTTCCGCTATGCGATTTTTTCGCGGAAAAAATCGCAACATTTGCACCAAAAATGCGGAATACCCTGTAAATAATAGGAGGCTTATGTAAGCGTTTTTTTTCGCGTTTTTATCACGTTTTTATAGCGAAAAAACGCGAAAAAAACGCTAACAATCCTGAACGTGTGCACATGGCCTAAATCTCACAGTACAGAGAGATCCTCTACAGAAAGCAGATAAGAAAGCAGGAGTGAGATGAAGCCCGTCACATACCTCCTGCCCGGGAGCCCATGGCTTTCTACTAACTTCATCTCTCCTCTCCGGCGCGCAGGTGACGTCAGATCAGCAGACACACAGGCTCCTGCTGTGTCTGCAATAGGAGGATGCCGGACGGCACTTGTACACTGCTTATACAGTGCGGGGCCTGCACCCGTGCACCGATCTACTGCAGCAGCACAAAGCCGGGCCCCTGTATGTCCCTGCCTGCAAGGGCCCCCCTCCACCTCCGGGCCCCGGTGCGGCTGCACCGGTTGAACCGGCGGTAGGTCCGCCCCTGGGCACAGCTGTGTTGGTGCTCAAGATAGGTTGCCCACACCAGTAAACATATAGAGAGTAAATAACTTGGCACTCAACTTGTGTATAGTGATGATATGAAGAATTATTTATTACTTGGATAGCAGTCCAGCATAAACATTTCGGTCAAAACAATGAGACCTTCCTCAGTAGACTGCATTACAAAAGTATAACAAAACAATAATAAGCACATAAAAGACAAAGAGATCAAAACAAGAAAATCTCACAGGATTTTGTGATATGTGTCAGGTTGGAGGGCAGGAGAGATAGGGAAAGGGTAGAGTAGTATTTTTACATACCCGACTGCTTGTCAGATGTAGAGGGTCACAGGGTATAGGTTAGATCCTATATATTGAATGTGAACGCATAGTTCTTCAAATTGTGGTAAGGATGGTAACTGAAACACAATATATAGTCATGTGGGAGGAGCTAGAACAGTAGGGAAAATTAGCCTACAGAAGAAGGGCCTATAGGAAGAACTGAGGAGATTCTCACCTAAGGTAGCCAAAATAGGTACATATACCTTAGAGTTAAAGGACAGGATAATACCCAATGAGTTGGCTGTAATAAAAAAAGTATATAAGGCTATAACCATAATTATGAGAATAGATGGCTCTATATATATGGGTGAACAAAGTATCTTACCATGTAACAATGTGTTCCTCACCATAAACGTAATTAATACCATATATTGGCAAATGGTTACTCGTGCAATGGCACAAAAATCTAGGAGAGACGTATAAATAGTGTCACAGTCAAGTGTGTGGTATTAGGTAACCACATAGATCCCCACAGGAGGTGTCTATCAAAAGGGAAGTGTAAATGGAATGTGGCTCACCTATTGCTTAAGGTCTCCTTGAGAGTCCTATAAGATAGGTGCCACTGTAGTACCGGCTCCTGCAATATAGCAGAGTATTAGCGATGGTTAATCTAAGTGGCAGGGAAAAAAGGAAAACTTACCAATATGTTGTAAGTAGATGATACGCATCAACGCGGTGTCCGCCGCTCGTTGAATGCACAGGAGCCAGTATCACAGATTTAAGTAATGTCAGGGCGGGATTATGGATACCGCCGAGACCGGAAGTGTGTTTAGTGTAGTGACGTATCCTGTCAGTAAATGAAGGACCGCCCTGTGGCAGTGAGATCTCTCAGTATGGACGGTCACCTGACCGCTGCTTGAAGGATTATGGGAGATGTAGTGCGGTGATACATCGTGACCGGAAGTGCGTCACTGGGCCTGATGCGAACTTCCTGTTTATGTGTAATAGGTATTGTAGTCATGGTGATCGGCTAGTGAAAGCGATCACATGATAAAATAGATAGAGCGATGTGTGGGGACATGAACATGTGTTGTATTATAGAGAGAAACATCTTTAACTAACACTATAAATAATTGTGGCAACGTATAGCACAGATATAGGAGAATCGATATGCAGTCGGGTAAGGGACAGAGGATGGGAGAGTCCAAAGGTGGGGAGGGATCAGGAGGTGACTTGCGTGATGATAAATCAATAGAGACGACTCTGTAAGAAGAGACAGGTATATATTAGTATGCAACATCAAATCTATGACCATAAATAACAGAATTATAGAGAGTGAGTTACAGAATCATAAATAGCATTTGGATAGTCGCGACATTATCATCATTTCTATAAAAAGGCTAAGGGATTGTAGTCCCTGTTTAAGCCCCTTGGAGCCAAAGTCTGCAACTCGTGAATCCAGTAAGCCTCTATTTTTTTTCAGGAGGTGAATCCTATCGCCCCCCCCCCCCGGTCTAGGTATCGGAATATGTTCTAAGACCTGGAACCTAAGTTGTGATATGGTATGACCTTTAGAGATAAAATGGCTTGGGAGTGGCAACAATAGATTCTGGCAGCGAATGGTCAATTTGTGTTTGGAAATACGGGACTTGATTGGCTGTGTTGCTTCACCGATATACAAAAGACTGCATGGGCATTTGATAGCATACACTACAAAGGACGAGTTACAGGTGGAATAGCATTTTATTTTATATCTTTTCCCAGAGTGTGGATGACAGATATAGTCCCCCCGAATAACGTTATTACACTGGTTGCACTGAAGGCATGGAAATGTGCCATTTTTGGGTTGATTAAGGAAGCGTTGTGTAGTGTCCCTCTTTACTCCAAAGTCAGCTTTGACTAGAGAGTCATGGATGTTAGAGGGGCGTTTATAGCATGGTAGGAAATGCTCCTGAAATTCGGGAATGGACGGATGAGCAGTTCGTAAAATGTTCCAGTGTCGTCTGATAGTATGATGTAACATGTGTACATACGGATGATAGACATGAACAAATGGGACTCTTTTGTTGGATACTGGACGTACTGTAGTAGGGGGATTGATGGCCTCGGTCAATAAATTAGGTGGGTAGCCCCGTTCCCTAAATTTAGTATACATTTCATCAGTCCTAATTTTAAGGAGACTGGGTTCGGTAACTATCCTTTGTACTCTTTCAAACACAAATCGACCATTCGCTGCCAGAATCTATTGTTGCCACTCCCAAGCCATTTTATCTCTAAAGGTCATACCATATCACAACTTAGGTTCCAGGTCTTAGAACATATTCCGATACCTAGACGGGGGGGGGGGGGCGATAGGATTCACCTCCTGAAAAAAAAGAGAGGCTTACTGGATTCACGAGTTGCAGACTTTGGCTCCAAGGGGCTTAAACAGGGACTACAATCCCTTAGCCTTTTTATAGAAATGATGATAATGTCGCGACTATCCAAATGCTATTTACGATTCTGTAACTCACTCTCTATAATTCTGTTATTTATGGTCATAGATTTGATGTTGCATACTAATATACCTGTCTCTTCTTACAGAGTCGTCTCTATTGATTTATCATCACGCAAGTCACCTCCTGATCCCTCCCCAACTTTGGACTCTCCCATCCTCTGTCCCCTACCCGACTGCATATCGATCCTCCTTATATCTGTGCTATACGTTGCCACAATTATTTATAGTGTTAGTTAAAGATGTTTCTCTCTATAATACAACACATGTTCATGTCCCCACACATCGCTCTATCTATTTTATCATGTGATCGCTTTCACTAGCCGATCACCATGACTACAATACCTATTACACATAAACAGGAAGTTCGCATCAGGCCCAGTGACGCACTTCCGGTCACGATGTATCACCGCTAGTGTTGAGCATTCCGATACCGCAAGTATCGGGTATCGGCCGATACTTGCGGTATCGGAATTCCGATACCGGGATTCCGATACTTGCCGCGTATCGGATACCGGAATCGGAAGTTCCCAGATTCAAAATTCCGAAATTCAGCCAATGAGAATGATTCCAAGTGTGGGCACATCCTGTTTAGCATGGAGGGCATGAAACTACTGGCAAGGCTGTGATTGGCTGCTGAAATGATGTCATGATGCAGTTTAAAAGTCGCTGGCGCCATTTTCCGATCACTCTGCTGTGAATTCAGTTAGTGACAGGACGCTGTTTGCTGACTGAGGGACAGTTTAGAGATAGCGATTTGCTTCTTTGTGCTTTCCAAAGGCTAATTTAGCAACCGCTGTGTTCACCTACTATTCACCTTGCTTTTGCCTTGTAGCGCTGTTTTCACAGCGATCTGCAAGGTCTGTGTGTGTGTGTGTGTGTGAGTGCAGCCCACTCTCTAGTCTGAGTGCAGCCACATAGGCCATCCATAGCTGGTTGTATTCAGTTCAGGGAGGGTGGTTCATTGCCTCATACTGTTCTTTTTTTTTTTTTTTTTTCAAGTAGTGTAGTCTGCTGCTAATTAATTTACAAAAATCCTATTAGTGTCTTTCCACCCGTCTCCAGCTAATTTGTGGAAAAACACTACATAGGATAAAGTAGAGGAGGGTTTTTGGGCCTTGCAGCGCCGTTTACGGCTGTCTGCACGGTCTCCGTGTGACTGCAGCTCGCCCTGTAGTCTGTGAGCAGCCGTAGCCTGGTTGTCTCCAGCTCAGGGTTGTTCACTGCGTCATACCGCCAAATCAATTTTAATTTTTTTTCAAGTAGTGTAGTCTGCTGCTAATTAATTTAAAAAAATCCTATTAGTGTCTTTCCACCCGTCTCCAGCTAATTTGTGGAAAAACACTACATAGGATAAAGTAGAGGAGGGTTTTTGGGCCTTGCAGCGCCGTTTACGGCTGTCTGCACGGTCTCCGTGTGACTGCAGCTCGCCCTGTAGTCTGTGAGCAGCCATAGCCTGGTTGTCTCCAGCTCAGGGTTGTTCACTGCGTCATACCGCCAAATCAATTTTAATTTTTTTTCAAGTAGTGTAGTCTGCTGCTAATTAATTTAAAAAAATCCTATTAGTGTCTTTCCACCCGTCTCCAGCTAATTTGTGGAAAAACACTACATAGGATAAAGTAGAGGAGGGTTTTTGGGCCTTGCAGCGCCGTTTACGGCTGTCTGCACGGTCTCCGTGTGACTGCAGCTCGCCCTGTAGTCTGTGAGCAGCCGTAGCCTGGTTGTCTCCAGCTCAGGGTTGTTCACTGCGTCATACCGCCAAATCAATTTTAATTTTTTTTTCAAGTAGTGTAGTCTGCTGCTAATTAATTTAAAAAAATCCTATTAGTGTCTTTCCACCCGTCTCCAGCTAATTTGTGGAAAAACACTACATAGGATAAAGTAGAGGAGGGTTTTTGGGCCTTGCAGCGCCGTTTACGGCTGTCTGCACGGTCTCTGTGTGACTGCAGCTCTATCTGTTGTCAGTTCAGCCCCCAAAAAAGAAATAAATAATAAAGTTCACCAAACACACCAGTGACACCACTTTACATTTCTGTAGGCCACATTAGCTCATATTAAAGTCTAGTCCACACTTTAGAAAATTAGTGTTTCTTATACCTGTTAGGAGGAGTTGCTCAGGAATAAGCACACAAATCCGTTAGTACTTTTCTGCTTATCTTTATCAGTCAACCAAGATGAAGAAGGCAGTGAGTAAGGCACGTGGGCATGGGCGTGGGCGCGGAGCAGGGAGGGGACGTGGGGATTCTGTGCCTGCTGCGGGCACCGGTGACTCATCAGCACCCACTTTCACCAGGCAACAGTCGTTCATGCGCAGCTTTGTGTCAGAGCGTCGTACACCGCTGCTGCGTCAAGACCAAATTGAAGCTGTTGTCGGATGGATGGCAGCTAATGCATCAACTTCCATTAGTGCCACATCCTCTCAGACACAGAGCACTGGAGAGCAGCCATCTGTCTCTTCACCACCTGCCAAATTGCCCAGGCAGACAGAAAGCCCAGGACAGGAGCCGTCTCTACTTCTGTTCTCTGAATCTCTTGGCTTGGAAACAGGGGGCCAGCCAAGCAGCATTGGAGAAATGGAAGAAGAGGCAGGGTGCAGTGATGCCCAACAGCTTTTTCTGTCTTCCTCTGAAGAGGCGGGTGGGCCAGTGGCTCCGGTCACCACATTGCAGGCCGCATCAGCTGATGATGACACTCAGGTGCCACTTACTGGTGCGTGCTCTGCTGCTGAGACTACCCAGGAGGAGCAGTTGGGGGCAGAGGGTAGTGTAGATGATGAGGTCCTCGACCCATCTTGGCGTGAGGGACAGGAAGGTGGTGGGAGCAGCTCTGAGGAAGAGATTCCCCGTACGGCCCAAAGAGGGAGAGGGAGGGGGAAGACCGCGGATCCTGCAGCCTCCGCTTTGGCACCCGTTAGGAGCATGTCTCTTCCAAAGGCCAAAAAGGGCGCTCCCAAGACTTGCAGTGCCTGGTCCTTTTTTGACACAGTTGCAGATGACATTTGCTATGTCAGATGCAACGTGTGTCATCAAAAAGTCAAAAGAGGTCGAAATGTCAGCAGCCTCAATACCTCCAACATGTGGAAACATGTGCGCAACAGGCACCCGGCGGAGTTAGAAAAACACACTGAAGAGGTAGGCCAACCAACAGCGGCAGCTACCACCTCTTCAGCTCGTGTTGCCTCTTCCTCTAGCTCACACGCAGCTGGTTCGGCTTCCTCCCAGGATCGCCGTGGAAGAACCTCTGGCCCTGTTGTCCAGAGACCCGCTGTAATTCCACCCGCAGCACCACTTTCCCAGTCATCCACACACTCCCAGCCCAGTCTATAGCCATCGGTAGTACAGGCATGGGAGAAAAGGCGGCCTTTCTCGTCAAACCACCCACGAGCACAGGCTCTGACTGCAGGCATTGCCAAACTGCTGTCACTGGAAATGCTGTCATTCAGGCTGGTGGAGACTGACAGCTTCCGTGACTTGATGTCATTGGCAGTCCCACAGTACAATGTGCCCAGCCGCTTTTACTTCAGCAGGCAAGCCGTCCCTGCCCTGCACAAGCATGTGGAGGGACACATAAAACACGCGCTTCTGAACGCCGTCAGTAGCAAGGTCCACCTCACCACCGATGCGTGGACCAGTCAACATGGACAGGGGCGATACCTTTCCCTCACTGCCCATTGGGTTAATGTCGTTGAGCCAGGTACAGACCGTGCGAGTGGCGCAGGACGTGTCCTGCCCACTCCAAGGATTGCAGGAATCCATTCTGTACGCATTGACTCCTCCTCTTACACCAGTTCCTCAGAATCATCGCTGCAGGAGCCGTCACAGTCCACCTCCACATGGACCCGTGATGAACGTGTACCTGTTACGACCGACATGAGCACAGCCGTGGCCAAACGTCAACAGGCCGTGTTGAAATTAATTTTTTTGGGGAATCGTAGCCACACAGCGCAGGAGCTCTGGAATGCCATCAAGCAGGAGAGCGATGTGTGGTTTGTGCCAGCGAATCTCCAGCCAGGCATGGTAGTGTGTGATAATGGCCGAAATCTGGTGGCAGCTCTGGGCCTCGGCAACCTCACTCACATCCCATGTCTGGCACATGTGCTCAATTTGGTCGTGCAGAGCTTTTTGAGGGACTATCCGGATCTTGATGCACTGCTGCACAAGGTCCGCCTAGAGTGTGCTCACTTGCGGCGTTCCAGCACGGCAAAAGCGCGCATTGCGGCTCTGCAGCGCCGACACCGCCTGCCGGAACATCGCATCATATGTGACCTACCTACCAGGTGGAATTCCACGTTACATATGTTGGAGCGGTTGTGTGAGCAGCAGCAAGCTGTAATGGAGTACCAGCTGCTTCAGGCGCAAAAAAGTCGCAGTCAGCGCCGTACAGACTTCACAACCACAGAGTGGGCCACTATGAATGACGTCTGCCAGGTTTTGCGTCCCTTTGATTATTCCACGCGGATGGCGAGTGCAGATGATGCACTAGTCAGCATGACTGTCCCCCTTATCTGCCTGCTTGAAAAATCACTGCAAGCGCTAAGGGATGATGTTGTGGAAGAGGTGGAGGATGAGGATTCACCATTTCCATCATCTTCTGGACAGTCAGCGCCACGTGGTTCCTCACAAACGCGTAGGCAGGGGACAGTTTGTGAGGAGGATGAGGAGGAGTCAATGGAGGAGGAAGACGTCCGTCCAGAGGAGGGAGTTACCGAATTGTCCAGTACTCAGTGTGTACAGCGAGGGTGGGGTGATGACGAGCAGGCAGAGATCACGCCTCCAGCAGGGGACAGCGTTTCTTGGGCAGTTGGCAGTCTGCAGCACATGGTGGATTACATGCTGCAGTGCCTGAGAAACGACCGCCGCATCGCCCACATTCTCAACATGTCTGATTATTGGGTGTTCACCCTCCTCGATCCTCGCTACCGGGACAACGTAGAAAGCCTCATCACACCGTTGAACCGGGAGCGAAAAATGCGGGAGTACCAAGACACACTGGTCAATTCCATCATCTTCTCCATTCCAACTGAGAGAAGTGCTGCTAGTGCATTACAAAGCAGCTCAGTGCGTCCAGGCAGTGGAGGAGGCTCTGCACAAAGAGGGAGCAGAAGCAGTGCCTCTGCCCAAGGCAAGACCAGTATGGCCCAACTGTGGCACAGTTTTCTGTGCCCCCCACAAAAGTCTACACCATCACAGACGGCTCCAGTCAGCAGGAGGCAACGGTTCCGTCAGATGGTGACAGACTACATGTCTTGCCCTCTTGCTGTACTCCCAGACGGCTCTTCCCCTTTCAAGTTTTGGGTCTCAAAGCTGGATACATGGCCAGAGCTAAGCCAGTATGCATTGGAGGTGCTGTCTTGCCCTGCGGCCAGTGTATTATCGGAACGTGTCTTTAGTGCTGCAGGTGGTGTACTAACTGACCGTCGCATGCGACTATCCTCCGATAACATTGACCGGCTTACTTTCCTGAAAATGAACAAGGCCTGGATCTCGCAGGAATTTGCCACTCCTCCTCCTGATTAAATAATTAGGTCACTGTATACGTTATCCAGGTCTCCTGTTGTGTTCATCTTTCTACCACCTGAACTTAAATTCCTGTGCTCCAACACCGCCAGTTGAGGCTCAGAAGTGCCGTCTGCACAGTCAAAACATACGACCCAGTGTTATTGGGTTTCAGTAACGTCAGCTGATCCCCAGCTGTGTAGCCGGCAATGTGTCATGCGACCGCCACGCTGACACAACAACTGAAATGTAAGGGAATCTGTCCCCCCCCCCCAAGGCGTTTGTTACTGAAAGAGCCACCTTGTGCAGCAGTAATGCTGCACAAGGAAAAGGTAGCTATTTTTGTTTAGCTCCTTGCACACGCAGAACTTAACACTTATAAAATGTGTCCACTGATACCGTAAAACCGTCCCGGAGGTGGGACTTTCCTTCGTAATGTGACGCAGCACAGCCGTCATTCCTACCCCCACGGCGCCGCGCACCGGCTCCTCAGCGTTGTTTTATTCCGTCCCGGAGCCTGCGCTGTTATGTTATCCCGTGGCCAGGCACACTTAGCGCTGCCCGTCTTCTGGCATCATTTGGTGTCAGGATGGCTGCGCCTGTGCGGCCGCGCTGGCAGAGAGCCCGCCTCGCAGTGTCTTCTGATTTAATCCCACTGGGGGCCTGGGATCCATGGACATGCGCAGTGCATATCTGAACCTCCACCTCTCACTCATTTCCCTATGGCTTCTTCAGACTGTTCGGTGTCAGCTGGTCCCTAATAGCATGCCACGGCCGTGACACCGCACAGTCTTAAGAAGCCGTAGGGAGGGGAGTGAGAGGCGAGGATATGCACTGCGCATGTCCATGGATCCCAGGCCCCCAGTGGGATTAAATCAGAAGACACTGCGAGGCGGGCTCTCTGCCAGCGCGGCCGCACAGGCGCAGCCATCCTGACACCAAATGATGCCAGAAGACGGGCAGCGCTAAGTGTGCCTGGCCACGGGATAACATAACAGCGCAGGCTCCGGGACGGAATAAACCAACGCTGAGGAGCCGGTGCGCGGCGCCGGGGGGGTAGGAATGACGGCTGTGCTGCGTCACATTACGAAGGAAAGTCCCACCTCCGGGACGGTTTTACGGTTGCAGGGGACACATTTTATAAGTGTTTAGTTCTGTGTTTGCAAGGAGCATGATGAAAAGAGCCACCTTTTCCTTTTGCATCTTTTGTGCTGCACAAGCTGGCTCTTTCAGCTACAAACGCCTTGGGGGGGGTTAAAGGTTCCCTTTCGACTTTCTCAGGCTTCGGCCTACATTGTGTTCCTCTGCTTTTCCACCTGTCCCTGGGCTCCAACACCGCCAGTTGCCGTCCAGAAGTGCTGTACGCACAGTCAACAGTCCCTCCTCTGTTATTGGGGTTCAGTAACGTCAGCTGTTCCCCTGCTGTGTGTGTGGCAATCCTTCCTCCAACCTCCTCCAACCTCCTCCTCCTCCACCTGTCCCTGGGCTCCAACACCGCCAGTTGCCGTCCAGAAGTGCTGTACGCACAGTCAACAGTCCCTCCTCTGTTATTGGGGTTCAGTAACGTCAGCTGTTCCCCTGCTGTGTGTGTGGCAATCCCTCCTACCTCCTCCTACCTCCTCCTCCACCTGTCCCTGGGCTCCAACACCGCCAGTTGCCGTCCAGAAGTGCTGTACGCACAGTCAACAGTCCCTCCTCTGTTATTGGGGTTCAGTAACGTCAGCTGTTCCCCTGCTGTGTGTGTGGCAATCCCTCCTCCAACCTCCTCCAACCTCCTCCTCCTCCACCTGTCCCTGGGCTCCAACACCGCCAGTTGCCGTCCAGAAGTGCTGTACGCACAGTCAACAGTCCCTCCTCTGTTATTGGGGTTCAGTAACGTCAGCTGTTCCCCTGCTGTGTGTGTGGCAATCCCTCCTACCTCCTCCTACCTCCTCCTCCACCTGTCCCTGGGCTCCAACACCGCCAGTTGCCGTCCAGAAGTGCTGTACGCACAGTCAACAGTCCCTCCTCTGTTATTGGGGTTCAGTAACATCAGCTGTTCCCCTGCTGTGTGTGTGGCAATCCCTCCTACCTCCTCCTACCTCCTCCTCCACCTGTCCCTGGGCTCCAACACCGCCAGTTGCCGTCCAGAAGTGCTGTACGCACAGTCAACAGTCCCTCCTCTGTTATTGGGGTTCAGTAACGTCAGCTGTTCCCCTGCTGTGTGTGTGGCAATCCCTCCTCCAACCTCCTCCAACCTCCTCCTCCTCCACCTGTCCCTGGGCTCCAACACCGCCAGTTGCCGTCCAGAAGTGCTGTACGCACAGTCAACAGTCCCTCCTCTGTTATTGGGGTTCAGTAACGTCAGCTGTTCCCCTGCTGTGTGTGTGGCAATCCCTCCTCCAACCTCCTCCAACCTCCTCCTCCTCCACCTGTCCCTGGGCTCCAACACCGCCAGTTGCCGTCCAGAAGTGCTGTACGCACAGTCAACAGTCCCTCCTCTGTTATTGGGGTTCAGTAACGTCAGCTGTTCCCCTGCTGTGTGTGTGGCAATCCCTCCTACCTCCTCCTACCTCCTCCTCCACCTGTCCCTGGGCTCCAACACCGCCAGTTGCCGTCCAGAAGTGCTGTACGCACAGTCAACAGTCCCTCCTCTGTTATTGGGGTTCAGTAACGTCAGCTGTTCCCCTGCTGTGTGTGTGGCAATCCCTCCTCCAACCTCCTCCAACCTCCTCCTCCTCCACCTGTCCCTGGGCTCCAACACCGCCAGTTGCCGTCCAGAAGTGCTGTACGCACAGTCAACAGTCCCTCCTCTGTTATTGGGGTTCAGTAACGTCAGCTGTTCCCCTGCTGTGTGTGTGGCAATCCCTCCTACCTCCTCCTACCTCCTCCTCCACCTGTCCCTGGGCTCCAACACCGCCAGTTGCCGTCCAGAAGTGCTGTACGCACAGTCAACAGTCCCTCCTCTGTTATTGGGGTTCAGTAACGTCAGCTGTTCCCCTGCTGTTTGTGTGGCAATCCCTCCTACCTCCTCCTACCTCCTCCTCCACCTGTCCCTGGGCTCCAACACCGCCAGTTGCCGTCCAGAAGTGCTGTACGCACAGTCAACAGTCCCTCCTCTGTTATTGGGGTTCAGTAACGTCAGCTGTTCCCCTGCTGTGTGTGTGGCAATCCCTCCTCCAACCTCCTCCAACCTCCTCCTCCTCCACCTGTCCCTGGGCTCCAACACCGCCAGTTGCCGTCCAGAAGTGCTGTACGCACAGTCAACAGTCCCTCCTCTGTTATTGGGGTTCAGTAACGTCAGCTGTTCCCCTGCTGTGTGTGTGGCAATCCCTCCCCCAACCTCCTCCAACCTCCTCCTCCTCCACCTGTCCCTGGGCTCCAACACCGCCAGTTGCCGTCCAGAAGTGCTGTACGCACAGTCAACAGTCCCTCCTCTGTTATTGGGGTTCAGTAACGTCAGCTGTTCCCCTGCTGTGTGTGTGGCAATCCCTCCTCCAACCTCCTCCAACCTCCTCCTCCTCCACCTGTCCCTGGGCTCCAACACCGCCAGTTGCCGTCCAGAAGTGCTGTACGCACAGTCAACAGTCCCTCCTCTGTTATTGGGGTTCAGTAACGTCAGCTGTTCCCCTGCTGTGTGTGTGGCAATCCCTCCTACCTCCTCCTACCTCCTCCTCCACCTGTCCCTGGGCTCCAACACCGCCAGTTGCCGTCCAGAAGTGCTGTACGCACAGTCAACAGTCCCTCCTCTGTTATTGGGGTTCAGTAACGTCAGCTGTTCCCCTGCTGTGTGTGTGGCAATCCCTCCTCCAACCTCCTCCAACCTCCTCCTCCTCCACCTGTCCCTGGGCTCCAACACAGCCAGTTGCCGTCCAGAAGTGCTGTACGCACAGAGCCAAACACCTCGCCAATGTGTTAGTGGGGTTCAGCACCGCCAGCTGTTCCCCTGCTGTGTATACGGCAACGTGTACTGCGACCGCCACGCAGGCACAACAAGTTAAATTTAAGGGAACCTGTCCCCCCCCCCAGGCGTTTGTTACTGAAGGAGCCACCTTGTGCAGCAGTAATGATGCAAAGGGAAAAAGTGCCTCTTTTCGTGGTGCTCCTTGCACATGCTGAACCTAACACTTATGAAATGTGTCCCCTCACAGCGTTCAACCGTCCGGTAGGTGGAACTTTCCTTTGTCATGTGACGCAGCACAGCCGTCATTTTTACCCCCTTGTCGCCGTGCGCCGCCTCCTCAGCGTTGTTTGAATCTGTCCCGGAGCCTGCGCTGTTAGGTTACCCCTTGGCCATGCACACATTTTGCGCTGCCCGTCTTCTGACATCATTTGCTGTCAGGCTGGCTGCGCCTGTGCGGGTGCGCTGTCCGAGATTCAGCCTCGCGGTGTCGTCTAATGTAATCCCACCGCGGGCCTGGGATCCGTGTCCATGCGCAGTGCATATCCTCGCCTCTCACTCCCCTCCCTACGGCTTCTTCAGACTGTTCGGTGTCAGCTGATCCCTAATAGCATGCCACGGCCGTGACACCGCACAGTCTTAAGAAGCCATTGGGAGGGGTGTGAGAGGCGAGGATATGCACTGCGCATGGACACGGATCCCAGGCCCGCGGTGGGATTACATTAGACGACACCGCGAGGCTGAATCTCGGACAGCGCACCCGCACAGGCGCAGCCAGCCTGACAGCAAATGATGTCAGAAGACGGGCAGCGCAAAATGTGTGCATGGCCAAGGGGTAACCTAACAGCGCAGGCTCCGGGACAGATTCAAACAACGCTGAGGAGGCGGCGCACGGCGACAAGGGGGTAAAAATGACGGCTGTGCTGCGTCACATGACAAAGGAAAGTTCCACCTACCGGACGGTTGAACGCTGTGAGGGGACACATTTCATAAGTGTTAGGTTCAGCATCTGCAAGGACCATAATTAAAAGAGCTAAGTTTACCTTTTCCAGCATTAGTGCTGTACACGATGGCTCTTCCAGCTACAAACGCCTGGGGGGGGGGTTAAAGGTTTCCTTTCAACTTGCTCCAGTGCAGGCTTCGGCCTACACTCTGCTCCCCCTGCAGAGCCCGGGCTCCAACACCGCCAGTTGGGGCCCGGTACTGCTAGCTGCACAGAGAAAAACACCAGCCAATGTGTCAGTGGGGTTCAGCACCGCCAGCTGTTCCCCTGCTGTGCAGCCGGCAACGTGTCCTGCAACAGCCACGCAGGCACAACAGACCCAAAGCTGCCGCCAGTGCAGGCTTCGGCCTACACTCTGCTCCATCTCCTCCTCCTGCTGACCCCGGGCTCCAACACCGCCAGTTGGGGCCCGGTACTGCTAGCTGCACAGAGAAAAACACCAGCCAATGTGTCAGTGGGGTTCAGCACCGCCAGCTGTTCCCCTGCTGTGCAGCCGGCAACGTGTCCTGCAACAGCCACGCAGGCACAACAGACCCAAAGCTGCCGCCAGTGCAGGCTTCGGCCTACACTCTGCTCCATCTCCTCCTCCTGCTGACCCCGGGCTCCAACACCGCCAGTTGGGGCCCGGTACTGCTAGCTGCACAGAGAAAAACACCAGCCAATGTGTCAGTGGGGTTCAGCACCGCCAGCTGTTCCCCTGCTGTGCAGCCGGCATCGTGTCCTGCAAAAGCCACGCAGACACAAGAACTGAAATTGAAGGGAACCTGTCCCCCCTCCCCCAGGCGTTTGTACGTTTTTAAGGCCACCTTGTACAGCGGTAATGCTGCATGTGTGCAAGGTGGCTCATAAACGTATTCTCCTCGCACATGTGGAACGGAAAACACGTCTAAAATGTGTCCTCTGTGTGACCATTTAACCGTCCCGGTGGTGTGACTTTCCTTTGTAATGACACGCTGCAACCCCCTTGGTAGCGCTGCCCGTCTTCTGGCATCATTGTTTGGCTGCCTGCGCCTCTGCGGCCGCCCTGACCCACACAACGCCCCTCGGTGTCTTATTTCTTGGGACTGCGAGGGTGTGTTTGATGGGCATGAGCAGTGCATCAGTTCGCCTGTCCCTCATCTCCTTCCGCCTTCTTCAGACTGTGCGGCTTCATGGCCGTGGCATGCGATAAGGGATCAGCTGACGCCACATAGTCTGAAGCAGGTGTAAGAACCCAAGCGAGAGGCGAACATATGTACTGCGCCAGGCCATGAATCCCAGCCCCGCAGTGTTTTAACTATGTCAATACACTGCGGGGCTGTGATTCATGGGCATCGCGAACCGCACCAGCCAACATTAAATGAGGTCAGAAGATGGGCAGCGCTAACAGCGCTAGGCCGGGGGATAACACGACAGCGCAGACTCCTGTACAGCAAATAACAACGCTCAGGAGGCTGCACCCAGCACCAAGGTGGGATTCTTGACATCTGTGCTGCGTCTCATTACAAAGGGAACTCGCGCCTCCAACACAGTTTGACTGTATAAAGGGCTAAATGTTATACGTGTTCCATTCAGCATGTGCAAGGAGCCAAATTAAAAGAGCAACCTTTGACTTGTGCACCACTACTGCTGCATAAGCTGTGGCTCTTCTACTTTGTAACCCCTGAGGGGGGGTTAAAGGTTACCTTTGAAACTGGTTCGATTAGGCTTCGGCCTACACTCTGCTCCCCCTGCAGAGCCCTGGGCTCCAACACCGCCAGTTGGGGCCCGGTACTGCTAGCTGCACAGAGAAAAACACCAGCCAATGTGTCAGTGGGGTTCAGCACCGCCAGCTGTTCCCCTGCTGTGCAGCCGGCAACGTGTCCTGCAACAGCCACGCAGGCACAACAGACCCAAAGCTGCCGCCAGTGCAGGCTTCGGCCTACACTCTGCTCCATCTCCTCCTCCTGCTGACCCCGGGCTCCAACACCGCCAGTTGGGGCCCGGTACTGCTAGCTGCACAGAGAAAAACACCAGCCAATGTGTCAGTGGGGTTCAGCACCGCCAGCTGTTCCCCTGCTGTGCAGCCGGCATCGTGTCCTGCAAAAGCCACGCAGACACAAGAACTGAAATTGAAGGGAACCTGTCCCCCCTCCCCCAGGCGTTTGTACGTTTTTAAGGCCACCTTGTACAGCGGTAATGCTGCATGTGTGCAAGGTGGCTCATAAACGTATTCTCCTCGCACATGTGGAACGGAAAACACGTCTAAAATGTGTCCTCTGTGTGACCATTTAACCGTCCCGGTGGTGTGACTTTCCTTTGTAATGACACGCTGCAACCCCCTTGGTAGCGCTGCCCGTCTTCTGGCATCATTGTTTGGCTGCCTGCGCCTCTGCGGCCGCCCTGACCCACACAACGCCCCTCGGTGTCTTATTTCTTGGGACTGCGAGGGTGTGTTTGATGGGCATGAGCAGTGCATCAGTTCGCCTGTCCCTCATCTCCTTCCGCCTTCTTCAGACTGTGCGGCTTCATGGCCGTGGCATGCGATAAGGGATCAGCTGACGCCACATAGTCTGAAGCAGGTGTAAGAACCCAAGCGAGAGGCGAACATATGTACTGCGCCAGGCCATGAATCCCAGCCCCGCAGTGTTTTAACTATGTCAATACACTGCGGGGCTGTGATTCATGGGCATCGCGAACCGCACCAGCCAACATTAAATGAGGTCAGAAGATGGGCAGCGCTAACAGCGCTAGGCCGGGGGATAACACGACAGCGCAGACTCCTGTACAGCAAATAACAACGCTCAGGAGGCTGCACCCAGCACCAAGGTGGGATTCTTGACATCTGTGCTGCGTCTCATTACAAAGGGAACTCGCGCCTCCAACACAGTTTGACTGTATAAAGGGCTAAATGTTATACGTGTTCCATTCAGCGTGTGCAAGGAGCCAAATTAAAAGAGCAACCTTTGACTTGTGCACCACTACTGCTGCATAAGCTGTGGCTCTTCTACTTTGTAACCCCTGAGGGGGGGTTAAAGGTTACCTTTGAAACTGGTTCGATTAGGCTTCGGCCTACACTCTGCTCCCCCTGCAGAGCCCTGGGCTCCAACACCGCCAGTTGGGGCCCGGTACTGCTAGCTGCACAGAGAAAAACACCAGCCAATGTGTCAGTGGGGTTCAGCACCGCCAGCTGTTCCCCTGCTGTGCAGCCGGCAACGTGTCCTGCAACAGCCACGCAGGCACAACAGACCCAAAGCTGCCGCCAGTGCAGGCTTCGGCCTACACTCTGCTCCATCTCCTCCTCCTGCTGACCCCGGGCTCCAACACCGCCAGTTGGGGCCCGGTACTGCTAGCTGCACAGAGAAAAACACCAGCCAATGTGTCAGTGGGGTTCAGCACCGCCAGCTGTTCCCCTGCTGTGCAGCCGGCATCGTGTCCTGCAAAAGCCACGCAGACACTTGCTCTTGTACCTTCTGCTCCCCATCCTGGTTCCAGTACCGTCAGCTGGTTCCGGGCAGAGCCTTTGGCTTAGGTGCCTCCCTCTGGGTATCCGAGTTCCACCAACGTCAGGTGGTCCTTGGTAGTGCTTTCAGGCACGGGTACCTCCTGCTTAGTAACCGGGTTCCAGTAACGTCAGCTGGTCCTCGGTAGTTCCATTGGCTCTTGGACCTTCGGCTACCCATCCGGGTTCCAGCACCGTCAGCTGGTTCTCGGCAGTGTCTTTTGCTCTTGTACCTTCTGCTCCCCATCCTGGTTCCAGTACCGTCAGCTGGTTCCGGGCAGAGCCTTTGGCTTAGGTGCCTCCCTCTGGGTATCCGAGTTCCACCAACGTCAGGTGGTCCTTGGTAGTGCTTTCAGGCACGGGTACCTCCTGCTTAGTAACTGGGTTCCAGTAACGTCAGCTGGTCCTCGGTAGTTCCATTGGCTCTTGGACCTTCGGGTAGCCATCCGAGTTCCAGTTCCATCAGCTGGTTCTCGGCATTTTCTCAGCCTTCTTGTACCTTCTGCTACATTTCCAAGTTCAAGAGACTAAACACGATGACCCGGAAGACCACCCCTAAGATGACGACGACACCAGAGACGACAACCACCGTGATGACGACGACCCTGGAGACGATGACCCCGAAGACCACCCCGATGACGACGACCCCGGAGACGACGACCCTGAAGACCACCCCGATGACGACGACCCCGGAGACGACGACCCTGGAGACGACGACGACCTGGAAGACCGAGAAGCAGAAGAACAAGAGGCTGCAGAACAAAGAGCAGAAGAACATTAAGCATAACACTAAATATCAGAGCAAAAAATATTATCTAAATTATAAGCAGAAGAAGACTAAGCAGTGTATGGGGGTGAGTCCGTTCCTCCTCGTGGTGCCCCTGGATAAAGCCTGATGCTGCAGGCCAAACTGAACGCGGACAAATGTAACTCTTTTGTGACAGGCAGAACGGAAGGTGTAATCTTCAAAGTTTTATAGATAACAACTACGGGAATGCCTGTCACAAATAAGAATATGATGAAGAAGTAGAATATGATGAAGATAATAGTAAAATAAAAAGAATATGAACAATGTAACCAAAAAAATAATAGGTAGAAGATGAAGAAGAAGATGAATAAGGTGAAGAAGTTGATGTCAAAGAAGCTGATGATGAGGATAATGAAGAAGAAAGTGTGGGAGAAGTAAAAAAGAAGGTGAAGGGCGTGGAAGTAGTGAAACATCAATATCTGACAAAATAAAAAAAAAAATTAACATAGTCAAAATCTTTCTACCGCCGAACGTCATAAAAAACCCCCAAAATCCTGCTATTCTATTACATTGGGCTAAACCTCTGTGCCTTTAATGTCTCCGTCACGTCCCCCAATACATCCTACATTATTCTTAGTTGTTTTCCTTCATGTAGAATGAACCTACAAGTTTATAAAGGGTTTATTTTAATTCCGATATTTTCGTCCCATTGACTTGCATTGGGATCGGGTATCGGTATCGGATTGGATCCGATACTTTGACGGTATCGGCCGATACTTTCCGATACCGATACTTTCCGATATCGGAAAGTATCGCTCAACACTAATCACCGCACTACATCTCCCATAATCCTTCAAGCAGCGGTCAGGTGACCGTCCATACTGAGAGATCTCACTGCCACAGGGCGGTCCTTCATTTACTGACAGGATACGTCACTACACTAAACACACTTCCGGTCTCGGCGGTATCCATAATCCCGCCCTGACATTACTTAAATCTGTGACACTGGCTCCTGTGCATTCAACGAGCGGCGGACACCGCGTTGATGCGTATCATCTACTTACAACATATTGGTAAGTTTTCCTTTTTTCCCTGCCACTTAGATTAACCATCGCTAATACTCTGCTATATTGCAGGAGCCGGTACTACAGTGGCACCTATCTTATAGGACTCTCAAGGAGACCTTAAGCAATAGGTGAGCCACATTCCATTTACATTTCCCTTTTGATAGACACCTCCTGTGGGGATCTATGTGGTTACCTAATACCATACACTTGACTGTGACACTATTTATACGTCTCTCCTAGATTTTTGTGCCATTGCACGAGTAACCATTTGCCAATATATGGTATTAATTACGTTTATGGTGAGGAACACATTGTTACATGGTAAGATACTTTGTTCACCCATATATATAGAGCCATCTATTCTCATAATTATGGTAATAGCCTTATATACATTTTTTATTACAGCCAACTCATTGGGTATTATCTTGTCCTTTAACTCTACGGTATATGTACCTATTTTGGCTACCTTAGGTGAGAATCTCCTCAGTTCTTCCTATAGGCCCTTCTTCTGTAGGCTAATTTTCCCTACTGTTCTAGCTCCTCCCACATGACTATATATTGTGTTTCAGTTACCATCCTTACCACAATTTGAAGAACTATGCGTTCACATTCAACTTACCTGGTCAGTACACCATATATCTCCCTCACCTGTATAGTACATACTTTATCGCACAATTACTATCTCAATCCTTTTCTTCAGAGGTCCATTTACAACTAATATATAAGATCTAACCTATACCCTGTGACCCTCTACATCTGACAAGCAGTCGGGTATGTAAAAATACTACTCTACCCTTTCCCTATCTCTCCTGCCCTCCAACCTGACACATATCACAAAATCCTGTGAGATTTTCTTGTTTTGATCTCTTTGTCTTTTATGTGCTTATTATTGTTTTGTTATACTTTTGTAATGCAGTCTACTGAGGAAGGTCTCATTGTTTTGACCGAAACGTTTATGCTGGACTCCTATCCAAGTAATAAATAATTCTTCATATCATCACTATACACAAGTTGAGTGCCAAGTTATTTACTCTCTAGACAATGCTCATAGTGACACAATCTTGATAAATGTTTGTTTATTCACTTCACAAACAGTTCTAAGCCTTTATATGTTTGCTGTTTGTCATTGTAAAACATTAATGTTTACTGAAACTATGCCAGTGGTGGTTTGATCTAAATCCTTGTGGCTTTTATTTTCTAGGGGTTTATGGCCCCTCGTCTGATGACTCCATGATATCTCAGTTTCATCCAACATTGAAAAGTGGCCACTTGAAAGTGTGGGTGAAACTAGAGTCACTACATAGTGTTATTCACTATATAAGACCAGAGAAACATGACTAAGACAGATGCCAAAACTGGGGTACATGTACATGTAAAGTGTGCTGATACCTGCATAATTGGGGACGCCCATGCAGTGTAGGTAATCTCCCAGGGGTTCTCTGTCTTGGTGTTGCTTCTCTGATATTCCAGATGGATGATGTTTAAAAGCCTCTTGGTGATGATCTAACTATACTGTATGTAGTTAATCTTCATATATACATAATCACTATATTTATGTAATCCTTATATGTACTTATTAACCTGTGTATGTTAACACATACAAAAGTGTACGCACTCACACTATTCAATCATACTATTCCTTGAATTTTGTAGTTTGCAATACAATTGCCTTGTATTGCAAGTATTTGCCTTTTTTAAAGTCGTATCTGAACCTTAGTGTTAAAAACATGTCAAATAAAATTGCAAAATTCTCCTGTTAATAATTGTGCAAAGAGGTAACCTTCATACCATTAAAAAATACGAGTGAATTTTCCTGGGCCCATCCAGTATGTGGGTTCCAAGGTCTAATGGGGTGCATATTACTATGCAGCAGGGCTCGCCTTCCTGCCAATGTATAAAACAAAGGCGTATGGAGCACAAAATGCATATTGTGAAATGGATTTTCCTGGGCCCATCCACTATGTGGGTTCCAAGGCTTAATGGGGTGCATATGACTGACTATGCAGCAGGGCTCGCCTTCCTGCCAATGTATAAAACAAAGGAGTATGGGCATACAAAATGCATATTGTGTAGTGGATTTTCATGGGCCCATCCAGTATGTAGGTTCCAAGGCCTAATTGGGTGCATATGACAGACTATGCAGCAGAGCTCGCCTTCCTGCCAATGTGTAAAACAAAGGAGTATGGAGCACAAAATGCATATTGTGTAGTGGATTTTCCTGGGCCCATCCAGTATGTAGGTTCCAAGGCCTAATGGGATGCATATGACTATGCAGCAGGGCTCGCCTTCCTGACAATGTATAAAACAAAGGCGTATGGAGTACAAAATGCACACTGTGAAGTGGATTTTCCTGGGCCCATCCACTATGTGGGTTCCAAGGCCTAATGGGGTGCATATGACTGACTATGCAGCAGGGCTGCACTTGCCGTCAATGTGTAAAACAAAGGAGTACGGAGTACAAAATGCATATTGTGAAGTGGATTTTCATGGGCCCATCCGCTATGTGGGTTCAAAGGCTTATTGGGGTGGATATGAATTGGTAGCAGGGCAGGCCTTGAATTCAGTGGAACACCTTTTCAGGAGTCCACCCTGGACATCTTATGACAGGGGTACTGTGGTGCGTCGTAATTCTTGGCAGCCCATCCACTCACAGCATAGGCTACAACAGCTTAGGAGACCTATTGTTTAATAATGGCCCTTTAAGAAGATTAATGCTGCCTTATGCACCAGTAAAAATAGGCTCTGTGACTTTAAGAGTCCCTCCTTCATAAATGAAACAAGATGGGTCTGCTTATGTGTCACACACCACATGGCTAGCTAGGGGTGTTAAATGTTACAATGACATTTCCCAGTGAATGCATTTGTAGTGGTTGAAAGCAATGGTAAAGTTGAAAAACGCTTCAAAAACGCTGCATCTGAACTAAGCCTAAGTGGGAGAGGACATTTTTAGTCTGGGGTTAAATATTTGGCCTTACAGGCAAGTCATTAACCTGCAAAGGATGTACCTTGACATATTTCAAAGCAAAACCCATTTTGGTTTCTTTTTCATGTGTTTTTTGTGGCACCGAGAAAAATGGCATGAATCTCGGAAAAAAATGATTAAAGCTGTGAACTATTCATTAGGGTTGAGCGACTTTTATTTTTATAGGATCGGGTCGGGTTTCACGAAACCCGACTTTCTCAAAAGTCGGGTCGAGTGAAATCGGCCGATCCTATAAAAAAGTCGGGGTCGGCCGAAACACGAAACCCAATGCAGTGCAATGGGATACTATGGTTCCCAGGGTCTGAAGGAGAGGAAACTCTCCTTCAGGCCCTGGGATCCATATTATTGTGTAAAATAAAGAATCAAAATAAAAAATATTGATATACTCACCCACGGACGCGCCCTGGTACTAACCGGCAGCCTTCCTTCCTAAGAATGAGCGCGTGAATGACCTGCGGTGACGTCGCGGCTTGTGATTGGTCGCGTGAGCGGTCACATGGGCGGTCACGCAACCAATCACAAGCCGCGACGTCATCTAAGGTCCTTCACGCGCTCATTCTTAGGAAGGAAGGCTGCCGGAAAGAAGCAGGGTGCGTCCGAGGGTGAGTATATTCCTATTAGGTATATACTCACCCTCGGACGCACCCCGCTTCTTTCCGGCAGCCTTCCTTCCTAAGAATGAGTGCGTGAATGACCTGCGGTGACGTCGCGGCTTGTGATTGGTCACGTGACCGCCCATGTGACCGCTCACGCGACCAATCACAAGCCGCGACGTCACCGCAGGTCATTCACGCGCTCATTCTTAGGAAGTAAGGCTGCCGGTTAGTACCAGGGCGCGTCCGAGGGTGAGTATATCAATATTTTTTATTTTGATTCTTTATTTTACGCTTAAATATGGATTCCGATACCGATTCCCGATATCGCAAACATATCGGAACTCGGTATCGGAATTCCGATACCAGATTCAGAAGATCGCCGACCTCATGGCCGACCCCACACAGGGGTCGGGTCGGGTTTCATGAAACCCGACTTTGCCAAAAGTCGGCGACTTCTGAAAATGGCCGACCCGTTTCGCTCAACCCTACTATTCATCATTTTCAGATGTTTTTAGACCTTAAAAGGACCCCCGGGGGGGAATGCGGTAAAAATACTCGGGTCTTCCATAGACTTACATTGGGCTCGTTGTTCTGGCCGAGTACCAGACTATTCCAATCTGCTCGACCCGAGCATTTTAGTGCTTGCCCATCACTAATTAAGTTAAATAAAAATAAAAAATATAAAATTATACTAAAACATGTTCCCCAGCTCATCATACAGCTCCACTGTCCTAGACAAAGTCAAAACAAAAGCATTAGTGGAAGTGCGAATTTTGCTGACTTTGAGGAAAAATGCTCAGGAAACCAAACAAGAATCTGAATGTGGTACATTCGTGCAAAAATTGAGATTGAGATTGTTTTCCAAACAAGTTCGCTCATCTCTAGTTATGAATGAAGAAAAATATGTCGAAGAGGCTGAGTCTCAATTACTGAATAATTATCTACCTATGTTTTTTAAACCAGAGATTAACAGACTGTTACAAGAGTCCAGAAATTCTGAGGTTACACTGTACATCAGAGCTGGCCAAAGACAGCCAAGGCTGAAGACAGTGCCCATGGACCGCACCATGCCCTTCCCCACAGTCACTGCCCTGTACCTCTCACTGCTGTCTGCATCCTCAGGATGCAGTCAATGGTGAATTCCTTGGCAGAGGATGGAGGCATTGGCTCCTTCTTACACCAATCAGCATGAGAGATAGTGGATGCGATGACTTCACACCATTAGTGATGGGAAATCTAGTTCATTTTGGTGATTAGTTCACCATGAACTAGTTCACTGAAAAGATTAGTTCAAAAGATTAGTTCATTTAGTTCAGTATTGCTCTGGATTCTGCTGAGAAGAGATGGATCAGTTCTAGTTCGTTACACAGAAGCTGTGGCTCCTAGGATGAGTTATAGTTTTGTTAAAATGATCAGAAATAGTTAATACATCTGATCATTACATAAAAAACTCTTGTTAAAGGGGTACTCAGTCTGGAGAAAAAAAATTCTAAAGTTATTTATTCAAGTTAGTAATTTCTTTTTTTTCTTTGTGAAATATTCAAGCCTCCCAGTGCGCAGTGTATTATCTGCCCACATTATGGTCACTTGCAATGTCTCTGGTATTGGGCACTGAGCAGGCAGACAGTATTCATTTCACACCACTGCAATAGGTTGCAAAAGGAAGAGATGTGGTGAAACTACACAGAACTACAGATTTACCAAGCTGCCTTAGGGTATGTGCACACGTTCAGGTTTTTTCGCGTTTTTTTCGTGTTTTTTCGCAATAAAAACGCTATAAAAACTCATTAAAAATGCATACATTATGCATCCTATCATTTAGAATGCATTCTGCGTGTTTTGTGCACATGGTGCGTTTTTTTCCGCGGAAAAAACGCATCGCGGTAAAAAAAGCAGCATGTTCATTAATTTTGCGGGTTTTTTGCATTTTTCCAGCTATTCTATGCATTGGGAAAAACGCACAAAAAACGCGTCAAAATCGCGGTAAAAACGCATGCAGATTTCTGGCAGAAATGTCCGGTTTTTGTCAGGAAAATTTCTGCCAGAAATCCTGATGTGTGCACATACCCTTACAGTAAATGGATCTTTTGCTGCCCATAGCAACCAATCACAGCTCAGATTTCACTTGCCAGAGCACTGCACTACTGCAGTATCAGAAAGCTGACCTGTGATTGGTTGCTATGGGGCAAAGAAAATCTTCCTATTAGACAGCCTGATAATTCTCCACCCTAGCTCCTGTGAGGAGCTGATAGGAAATGCATCATGTCATGTGACCTGTGAACTAAATGAACTATGTGAACTAAATGAACTGCTGAACTAGATGTTCTGTTGAGAATGACTCAGGACAGCCTAGTTCAACGTGATGCATCTCACTGAGCCCAGCAGCAGTTCCCCCTGTATTAGTGTAGAGTACTGACTCATAATGATTGTGTATGAGGGAGCTGAGAAGCCGTTCAGCATCCTGAGAACAGAACAGGAGCCAGTGGTAAAGATTGTAGCAAGGCTGATCCTGTACAGGAGGCTGATCTTATCATAAAGACTGGTGAGGGGCATGAACCACACCACAGAATCACTCTCTCATACACACATGAGCTGTGTCTGTCTACTGTACAATTTCAGTTTTTATTATTACTATTATATTTGTATTTGATGTGTGGTATAGTGTTTACTACCTTCTTTTCCATCATCAGGAGCTATAAAGAGCAAGTGTGAGACCAGGGATCTTCAGTGTGAGGAGCTGTATGAGGGATCACTCTCTGTCTCCTCCCACTTGCTGTTTAGTTCATAATGAACTAATCTCTGTCAGGATGGTGAACTAGATGAACTAGTTCACTCTGAAGATTAGTTCATTTTGAACTACTCACTCACGAACTACCCATCACTACACACCATCACATGTGCTGTTTGGGCATCAGTGATAGGAGCAGATTGCTGGGAGAATGGGAGTGAGATGTGTAAGTAGTGTTGTGTTTTTGCTTCTCATATATTATAGCTATGTGAGGGCCTACACTGTATATAGGAGGCTATGTTGGGGCTCACACTCTATATAGGGGCTATTTGGGGGTCACACTGTCTATAGGAGGCTATGTGGATGCTTATGCTGTATATAGGGGGTTATGTGGTAGCCCATACTGTATACAAGAGGGCTATGTGGGGGCTCATACTGTGTATAGTGGGTTATGTGGGGATCTTACTGTATATGGGGACTATGTGGGAGTATGTAAGGGTTCTGTGCACTGGCTCTTATATTATACAGAGGCATGACATTATTAAGTGACAATGTTATGCTCAATATTAGGTGATGATATTAATTTTAAAATAATTGCAATGTTAACGTTATTGTTGAGCAGAATTAATTTCAACCTCTTATTTTGGCCCTCCACAACAGTCACGGTATCTCATTTGGCACCATGGAAAAATTAATTGCACACCCCTGCCGCTGATCAATCCCTGATCCCTGAAATTTTTTGTCTAGGCTGTCCTATTGTTTCTGCCATAAATGCTATATTTCACCACATTGCTGTGTACTTTGATACATATTTACAGAATATCAACAGCAGTTTACACTAAATAATCTTTACAACATATACAAAATACTGAAACATCTGAAGTGACATTCTAAGTAAGAATGGATATAAAAGCCTTTACATTAACATTTCGAACACAGAATATACAAAAGCTGTAAGGGATAAATTGTGTCAAGATCATACCCTTCCAAACCGTAAAATTACCTCCTTGATGTCTTTTCATGAAATCTCCCTTAAAACTATTTTAATTTGGACTGATTAAAAATCACAGTGCTAATAGCACCTCCATACAATGATCGTATAGTGGAAGGTATTAGCATATACAGTACAGGTAATTCCACACACAACCCCAGATACCCATTGGTGATGTCTTTCAGCAAACTTTGCATAAATCAAAGCACAGATGAATAAAAAAAAACTTTGAAGCATATCTAAACACAGAAATCTACTTCTTCTTCCACTTAAGTTCCGGTGGAAGTGAATCCTAACAGATCAACTCCAACTTGTTCAACAAAAGACAACCTGTCAGCACAATGAGGTGCCAGGTTAAAAAGCATATCACACTCCATTGAGAGTAGGCACAGAGAGAAACAGAGGAGCATACTGATTTTTTAGACAAGTCTTTTAAAAGTCTTTTAACTTTACACTAGATCTGGACTAACATTTATACTGATACTGTCATTATTCATATTATCTTACATGCTAATGCTGCTTTTGTCTGTTTGTTAAAAAAAGGAATGAATAGTGGGATTCCCTTTCTTTGTGCTTTGATGTGCTGTGTATTGTAGACATCATAGGAGCTGGCGTCTTCCCATCAGTTTGGAATCCACTGCAAATTAAGAGATAGAGCTTTCATATGGGAAAACTGGGGAGAATACAGGATACAAGTTACAAAATGGTCAAAAATAGTTTTATTCCTCCAATACACACAGTACAGATTATTCTGAAAAGGCATTATAAAGTAAAGTTCCCCTCTATGCCATTGTAGAGATATATTTTGAAAAAGGAACAGAAGACACATACCTACCTAGTTGTTCATAGAAAAAAAATCTTGAAATCTGTACCAGAGATCTGAAACTGATGTTTAGGCAATGATTAAAAAATACACAAGTTATCAAAAAATCTAAGTCAAGAATAGGCCTGGACAAAATGCTAAGGTTAAAACTCATTCATAAAGAAAAAATTAAACTGGTGTAAAACACAGCATGAGAATGCTATGATTGGCATCCTACTGGTGTCAGGGATAGAGTTATTAACAGGTTGCTTGAAATTGATTAACAGCTTTGCGTATTACATCACCATAAAGCCCAAAGTGGAAAAATACTGAACTGGAGCCTGGAAAATCAACTCTAATAATTCATATGACATACAAACAGAGGAATTTACAATAAAGCTAAATTCCAACAAAAATTTTGTATGAGACTCAAAATAGCACTGCATTTGCTTATTTCAACCATTACAACATACAAGTGCTACTCACTAAATTAGAATAGCATCATAATTTATTTCTGTTCTTCAATTCAAAAAGTGAAACTCATATATTATATAAAGTCATTACAAACAGAGTGTTCTATTTCATGTGTTTATTTCTGTTAATGATGATCATGGCTTACAGCCAATGACAACCCCAAAGTCATTATCTCAGCATTTAGAATACTTTATAACAGCAGCTTGAAAAAATGATTTTAAAATCCGAAATGTTGGCCTACTGAAATGTATGTTCAGTAAGTGCACTCAATACTTGGCCGGGGCTCCTTTGGCATCAATTACTGCATCAATGTGGCATGGCATGGAGGCGATCAGCCTGTGGCACTGCTGAAGTGTTATGGAAGCCCAGGTTGCTTTGATAGCAGCCTTCAGCTCATCTGCATTGTTGGGTCTGGTGTCTCTCATCTTTCTTTTTACAATACCCCATCAAGCGAATCAAGCAAGGTGATACTTTTGTTTTTTAACCAAGTATTGGTATTTTGGCAGTGTGGACAGGTGCCAAGTCCTGCTGGAAAATGAAATTTCCATCTCCAAAAAGCATGTTGGCAGAGGGAAGCATGAAGTGCTCTAAAATGTCCTGGATAGACAGCTGCGCTGACTTTGGTCTATACCAGCAGATGACATGGCTCCCGAAACCACCACTGATTGTGGAAATGTCACACTGGACCTTGGAAATCAAGGTCCCAGAGTCTGGATGAAGAATGGAGAGGCAGACAATTCAAGCTGCTTGAGGTCTAGTGTGAAGGTTCCACCATCAGTGATGGTTTGAAGAGCTATTTCATCTGCTGTTATAGGTACACTGTGTTTTATGAAGACCAAAGTCAGCACAGCCAACTACCAGGACTTTTTAGAGCACTTCATGCTTCCCTTTACAGCCAAGCTTGTGCTTGGAAGTGATGGTCAGTCTTTTGATATTTCCTACAAAGTATTAACTCAGGGGATGTGAATACAAATGCACATCACAATTTTAAGATTTTCTTTTTTAAATAAGTAGAAAACCATGTATCATTTCTTTTATACTTCACAAATGCTTGCTACTTTGTGTTGGCATATTGCATAAAATCCCAATAAAATACATTTCAGTTTGTGGATGCGCTGTGAAGAGATGTTCATGGGTATGAGTACTTTTTCAAGGTAGCATATATACACTGACGAGCAAAAGGGTTACAGTGTTATGAACTTTTGACTTTCAGGCTCCGTATCTCACCATCCACTGCTGCTTCAAATGTGTGACTGCCATAATTTTATGCGCAATCATTTCGGCTGACTCATACATAAATTTGAGTTGCAACTATTTTGCATATGATTACTTATGCAGATTCTTGTCATGTCACTGCATTGTTACTGTTTTGCGCCTAAAAATGTAAATTAACATTTTTATTATTTTGTTAGTATTTTGTAAATCCACCTTTGGCTTTTAATGCTGCCTGAATCTCTCTGGGCATGCTCTCAGATTCAAACCTGTCTCAACCAAAATCTTATGCCAGGTCTCCACTACATGTTTCAAAAGTTGGTGCATACTGGTCAACTTACTTGGGTATGTATACAAATTTTTTTCAACTCTACCCACAAGTGTTCGATTGGTTTGAGGTCTAGGAACTATAGGGGTTAATCCAGCAACTCTACTTCATTGTCATTGAACCATTTTTTTGCTAATCTCTATGTATGCTTCAGGTCTTTCTCCTGCTGGAACACTATGTTGCCCTTTTCATAACGATACTACTCAGGTGTGTAAAGTTTCCCATCTTGCAGGATTCTCACATATAGCTCAGCATTGAGAACACCATTGATCCTGGTCAAGTAACCAACGCCATTTGCTATGAAACAACCACATATCATCAAGGTCCCTCCATCCAACTTGACAGTTCCTTCAATTTCTCGATCTGTTAGCCCCTTTTTCCTTTGTTTCTTTCAGATCCATTTGCACCTGTCAGAAGCTAGTCTATTGATTTTTGTGTTATCACTCCGAATCATCCGTTTCCAATCTTCTACTATCATTTTTTGTACTGTTTTGCAAACTGGATCGAATGCATTTTATGATGAATTTGAAGTAAAAAATTCATAACCTTTTAATCAGGCCACCATTCCAGATTTGTGTAAAATGTGTTGCACGGTGCTTGCATGGACATCTGTGATCTCACTATTAGAAAGTATACGAGCCACCTACACTGCCATATTTGTCACACTAGAACTGATAGCCCCTGTTGGCTCCAATATTTTGCCTGGACATCCACAACTTGGCTTTTGAATTAATCAATGCACTTCAATTTGTATTCTTCCAATTGTCATGACACTCACGTTATGCAATTTGGCAATTTTCTTCACATATAGACATAAATAATTTATTATATTTATAGACATAAATAAAGCGCATATATATATATATATATATATATATATATATATATATATATATATATATATATTTATTATATATATATATATATATATAGTAGAAAAAAGGAACAGCACAACACTTGTACTTATCTTCGGGTGCAGGGCCCCCAGCAACCAGTCCAGCGATTGCACCAAGTTCACAGATACTCAAAAAAGAGGCAGCACTCCATAGTTTCAGTGAAAAATGTGGAAGGTTTAATCGACCCACATAGCCGGGCGACGTTTCAGCTCCATCTGAGCCTTTATCAAGCAGTGAGTAACCTTACCTAGTGTCTATTTATATGTGTCTCAACATATATTCAATTAAATCCAATCATAATTTACATTCAATTAGTGCTTACAATAACGTTTACATTATTCATTATTCACTTATGTTTATATCCAGTGCTCATATATAAAGTGCCTTGTGCTAATGTGCTTTAAAACCGAACTTCATAATACCCATCAGATTATCCTGATTTATTTCTAACGATCATAATAGTAGTAAATTTCTTGATATTAATTATGTTTTGCTTATATTACAATCTACTCACCCCTAACACTCATGTGGGCTCATGGAGGACAACATGTCTGTAAGTCGGCGTTCCCTGCCCCTCACTGCGCATGTCACAAACGCATCATCACAATGGTATGTCATATTGGCCAATGGGGCGCTACGTGTGGCAATTTTCACACGGCGCATGCGGAGTAGCATTAAGGACCGCCATATTGGTAGTGGCTTCTTATCCTCTTATAATTTAAGTCACCAGCGCTTGCGCAATAGCGCAGTGCAGCGTCTTATTATTTATGTTATCAGTAACAGAGAAAAGTGCCTTATTTATTTACATTAACCATTTTGCACAGATTGCTGTCTGGCTATATAGAGTTCCCATACATAAACAGAGCGGATCAAATAGGGAATATATATTTGTATTATATTACTTTATACTTGGTATAGACCTTTAAGGATCATAACTAATATATACACTTTTTATGTTTGTTCCACGGACTTAAAGGACTATTTAGGATGCGTAAATGTACCTTGGCTCCACGGATGACTACATATCATTATAGCCTCCGTGGGCCAATAGAGTCACTCTGCCCCTCAGTTGTCCCTCTGGACCAAAGTGTTGCAGTCATAACATCTACAGGTCCTTCTCAAAAAATTAGCATATAGTGTTAAATTTCATTATTTACCATAATGTAATGATTACAATTAAACTTTCATATACTATAGATTCATTATCCACCAACTGAAATTTGTCAGGTCTTTTATTGTTTTAATACTGATGATTTTGGCATACAACTCCTGATAACCCAAAAAACCTGTCTCAATAAATTAGCATATTTCACCCGTCCAATCAAATAAAAGTGTTTTTTAATACCAAACAAAAAAACCATCAAATAATAATGTTCAGTTATGCACTCAATACTTGGTCGGGAATCCTTTGGCAGAAATGACTGCTTCAATGCGGCGTGGCATGGAGGCAATCAGCCTGTGACACTGCTGAGATGTTATGGAGGCCCAGGATGCTTCAATAGCGGCCTTAAGCTCATCCAGAGTGTTGGGTCTTGCGTCTCTCAACTTTCTCTTCACAATATCCCACAGATTCTCTATGGGGTTCAGGTCAGGAGAGTTGGCAGGCCAATTGAGCACAGTAATACCATGGTCAGTAAACCATTTACCAGTGGTTTTGGCACTGTGAGCAGGTGCCAGGTCGTGCTGAAAAATGAAATCTTCATCTCCATAAAGCATTTCAGCCGATGGAAGCATGAAGTGCTCCAAAATCTCCTGATAGCTAGCTGCATTGACCCTGCCCTTGATGAAACACAGTGGACCAACACCAGCAGCTGACATGGCACCCCACACCATCACTGACTGTGGGTACTTGACATTGGACTTCAGGCATTTTGGCATTTCCTTCTCCCCAGTCTTCCTCCAGACTCTGGCACCTTGATTTCCGAATGACATGCAAAATTTGCTTTCATCAGAAAAAAGTACTTGGGACCACTTAGCAACAGTCCAGTGCTGCTTCTCTGTAGCCCAGGTCAGGCGCTTCTGCCGCTGTTTATGGTTCAAAAGTGGCTTTACCTGGGGAATGCGGCACCTGTAGCCCATTTCCTGCACACGCCTGTGCACGGTGGCTCTGGATGTTTCCACACCAGACTCAGTCCACTGCTTCCTCAGGTTCCGGTCACCTCTTCTCGTTGTACAGCGTTTTCTGCCACATTGTTTCCTTCCAACAGACTTACCATTGAGGTGCCTTGATACAGCACTCTGGGAACAGCCTATTTGTTGAGAAATTTCTTTCTGGGTCTTACCCTCTTGCTTGAGGGTGTCAATGATGGCCTTCTTGACATCTGTCAGGTCGCTAGTCTTACCCATGATGGGAGTTTTGAGTAATGAACCAGGCAGGGAGTTTTTAAAAGCCTCAGGAATCTTTTGCATGTGTTTAGAGTTAATTAGTTGATTCAGAAGATTAGGGTAATAGGTCATTTAGAGAACCTTTTCTTGATATGCTAATTTATTGAGACAGGTTTTTTGGGTTATCAGGAGTTGTATGCCAAAATCATCAGTATTAAAACAATAAAAGACCTGACAAATTTCAGTTGGTGGATAATGAATCTATAGTATATGAAAGTTTAATTGTAATCATTACATTATGGTAAATAATGAAATTTAACACTATATGCTAATTTTTTGAGAAGGACCTGTATATGGTACCTGCACCATTGTCCTAGTCCATTTATCTGGTATCCCAAAAACACATAACACGTCATGAGCCCACATGAGTGTTAGGGGTGAGTAGATTGTAATATAAGCAAAACATAATTAATGTCAAGAAATTTACTACTATTATGATCGTTAGAAATAAATCAGGATAATCTGATGGGTATTATGAAGTCCGGTTTTAAAGCACATTAGCACAAGGCACTTTATATATGAGCACTGGATATAAACATAAGTGAATAATGAATAATGTAAACGTTATTGTAAGCACTAATTGAATGTAAATTATGATTGGATTTAATTGAATATATGTTGAGACACATATAAATAGACACTAGGTAAGGTTACTCTCTGCTTGATAAAGGCTCAGATGGAGCTGAAACGTCTCCCGGCTATGTGGGTCGATTAAACCTTCCACATTTTTCACTGAAACTATGGAGTGCTGCCTCTTTTTTGAGTATCAATATATATATATATATATATATATATATATATATATATATATATATATATATACAGTGGGGCAAAAAAGTATTTAGTCAGTCAGCAATAGTGCAAGTTCCACCACTTAAAAAGATGAGAGGCATCTGTAATTTACATCATAGGTAGACCTCAACTATGGGAGACAAACTGAGAAAAAAAAATACAGAAAATCACATTGTCTGTTTTTTTATCATTTTATTTGCATATTCTGGTGGAAAATAAGTATTTGGTCAGAAACAAACAATCAAGATTTCTGGCTCTCACAGACCTGTATCTTCTTATTTAACCCCTTAAGCCCCGAGGGTGGTTTGCACGTTAGTGACCGGGCCAATTTTTACAATTCTGACCACTGTCCCTTTATGAGGCTATAACTCTGGAACGCTTTGACGGATCTTGGCGATTCTGACATTGTTTTCTCGTGACATATTGTACTTCATGTTAGTGGTAAAATTTATTCGATATAACTTGCGTTTATTTGTGAAAAAAATGGAAATTTGGCGAAAAGTTTGAAAATTTCGCAATTTTCCAACTTTGAATTTTTATGCCCTTAAATCACAGACATATGTCACGCAAAATACTTAATAAGTAACATTTCCCACATGTCTACTTTACATCAGCACAATTTTGGAACCAAAATTTTTTTTTGTGACGGAGTTATAAGGGTTAAAAGTTGACCAGCAATTTCTCATTTTTACAACACCATTTTTTTTTAGGGACCACATCTCATTTGAAGTCATTTTGAGGGGTCTATATGATAGAAAATACCCAAGTGTGACACCATTCTAAAAACTGCACCCCTCAAGGTGCTCAAAACCACATTCAAGAAGTTTATTAACCCTTCAGGTGTTTCACAGGAATTTTTGGAATGTTTAAATAAAAATGAACATTTAACTTTTTTTCACACAAAATTTATTTCAGCTCCAATTTGTTTTATTTTACCAAGGGTAACAGGAGAAAATGGACCCCCAAAGTTGTTGTACAATTTGTCCTGAGTACGCTGATACCCCATATGTGGGGGTAAACCACTGTTTGGGCGCATGGCAGAGCTCGGAAGGAAAGGAGCGCCATTTGACTTTTCAATGCAAAATTGACTGGAATTGAGATGGGACGCCATGTTGCGTTTGGAGAGCCACTGATGTGCCTAAACATTGAAACCCCCTACAAGTGAAACCATTTTGGAAAGTAGACCCCCTAAGGATCTTATCTAGATGTGTGGTGAGCACTTTGACCCAACAAGTGCTTCACAGAAGTTTATAATGCAGAGTCGTAAAAATAAAAAATCATATTTTTTCACAAAAATTATCTTTTCGCCCCCAATTTTTTATTTTCCCAAAGGTAAGAGAAGAAATTGGACCCCAAAAAATGTTGTGCAATTTGTCCTGAGTACGCTGATACCCCATATGTGGGTGTAAACCATTGTTTGGGCGCATAGCAGAGCTTGGAAGGGAAGGAGCGCCATTTGACTTTTCAATGCAAAATTGACTGGAATTGAGATGAGACGCCATGTTGCGTTTGGAGAGCCCCTGATGTGCCTAAACACTGAAACCCCCTACAAGTGAAACCATTTTGGAAAGTAGACCCCCTAAGGAACTTATCTAGATGTGTGGTGAGCACTTTGACCCAACAAGTGCTTCACAGAAGTTTATAATGCAGAGTCGTAAAAATAAAAAATCATATTTTTTCACAAAAATTATCTTTTCGCCCCCAATTTTTTATTTTCCCAAGGGTAAGAGAAGAAATTGGACCCCAAAAAATGTTGTGCAATTTGTCCTGAGTACGCTGATACCCCATATGTGGGTGCAAACCATTGTTTGGGCGCATAGCAGAGCTTGGAAGGGAAGGAGCGCCATTTGACTTTTCAATGCAAAATTGACTGGAATTGAGATGAGACGCCATGTTGCGTTTGGAGAGCCCCTGATGTGCCTAAACACTGAAACCCCCTACAAGTGACACCATTTTGGAAAGTAGACCCCCTAAGGAACTTATCTAGATGTGATTTAAGAGCTTTGAACCCCCAAGTGTTTCACTACAGATTATAACGCAGAGCCGTGAAAATATATATATTTTTTTTCACAAAAATGATTTTTTTAGCCCCCAGCTTTGTATTTTTACAAGGGTAACAGAATAAATTGGACCCCAAAATTTGTTGTCCAATTTGTCCTGAGTACACTGATACCCCATATGTGGGGGGGAACCACTGTTTGGGCGCATGACAGAGCTCGGAAGGGAAGGAGCGCCATTTGGAATGCAGACTTAAATGGATTGGTCTGCAGCCGTCACGTTGCATTTGCAGAGCCCCTGATGTACCCAAACAGTACAAACCCCCCACAAGTGACCCCATATTGGAAACTAGTCCTCCCAAGGAACTTATCTAGATGTGTTGTGAGAACTTTGAACCCCCAAGTGTTTCACTACAGTTTACAACGCAGAGCCGTGAAAATAAAAATTCTTTTTTTTTTCCACAAAAATGATTTTTTATCCCCCAGTTTTGTATTTTCACAAGGGTAACAGGATAAATTAGACCCCAAAGGTTGTTGTCCAATTTGTCCTGAGTACACTGATACCCCATATGTGGGGGGGAACCACTGTTTGGGCGCATGACAGAGCTCGGAAGGGAAGGAGCGCCATTTGGAATGCAGACTTAAATGGATTGGTCTGCAGCCGTCACGTTGCATTTGCAGAGCCCCTGATGTACCCAAACAGTACAAACCCCCCACAATTGACCCCATATTGGAAACTAGACCTCCAAAGGAACTTATCTAGATGTGTTGTGAGAACTTTGAACCCCCAAGTGTTTCACAAAAGTTTATAGCGCAAAGCCGTGAAAATAAAAATTCTTTTTTTTTTTTTCACAAAAATGATTTTTTAGCCCCCAGTTTTGTATTTTCACAAGGGTAACAGGACAAATTGGACAACTTTTGGGGTCTAATTTATCCTGAGTACGCTGATACCCCATATGTGGGGGGGAACCACTGTTTGGGCGCATGACAGAGCTCGGAAGGGAAGGAGCGCCATTTGGAATGCAGACTTAAATGGATTGGTCTGCAGGCATCACGTTGCATTTGCAGAGCCCCTGATGTACCCAAACAGTACAAACCCCCCACAAGTGACGCCATATTGGAAACTAGATCCCCCAAGGAACTTATCTAGATGTGTTGTGAGAACTTTGAACCCCCAAGTGTTTCACTACAGTTTATAACGCAGAGCCGTGAAAATAAAACATCTTTTTTTTTCTCACAAAAACGATTTTTAGCCCCCCAAATTTTTAATTTTCCCAAGGATAACAAGAGAACTTGGACCCCAGAAGTTGTTGTTCAATTTGTCCCGAGTACGCTGATAACACATATGTTGGGGTAAACCCCTTTTTGGGCGCACGGGAGAGCTCGGAAGGGAAGGAGCACTGTTTTACTTTTTCAACGCAGAATTGGCTGGAATTGAGATTGGACGCCATGTCGCGTTTGGAGAGCCCCTGATGTGCCTGGACAGTGGAAACTCCCTAATTCTACCTGAAACCCTTTCCCAAACACACCCCTAACCCTAATCCCAACGGTAACCCTAACCACACCCCTAGCCCTGACACACCCATAATTCTAATCCCAACCCTAATCCAAACCGTAAATGTAATTCAAACCCTAACCCTAACTTTAGCCCCAACCCTAACCCTAACTTTAGCCCCAACCCTAACCCTAACTTTACCTCCAACCCTAGCCCTAACCCTAACCCTAGCCCTAACCCTAACTTTAGCCCCAACCCGAACCCTAGCCCTAACCCTAACTCTAGCCCTAACCCTAGCCCTAATGGGAAAATGGAAATAAATACATTTTTTTAATTTTATTATTTTTCCCTAACTAAGGGGGTGATGAAGGAGGGTTTGATTTACTTTTATAGCGTTTTTTATATCGGATTTTTATGATTGGCAGCTGTCACACACTAAAAGACGCTTTTTATAGCAAAAAAGTTTTTGCGTCTCCACATTTTGAGACCTATAATTTTTCCACATTTTGCTCCACAGAGTCATGTGAGGTCTTGTTTTTTGCGGGACGAGTTGACGTATTTATTGGTAACATTTTTGGACACGTGACCGTTTTTGATCACTTTTTATTCTGATTTTTGTGAGGCAGAATGACCAAAAACCTGCTATTCATGAATTTCTTTTGGGAGAGGCGTTTATACCGTTCCGCGTTTGGTAAAATTGATAAAGCAGTTTTATTCGACGGGTCAGTACGATTACAGCGATATCTCATTTATATCATTTTTTTATGTTTTGGCGCTTTTATACGATAAAAACTGTTTTATAGAAAAAATAATTATTTTAGTATCGCTTTATTCTCAGGACTATAACTTTTTTATTTTTTTGCTGATGATGCTGTATGGTGGCTTGTTTTTTGCGGGACAAGATGACGTTTTCAGCGGTACCATGATTATTTATATCAGTCTTTTTGATTGCGTGTTATTCCACTTTTTGTTCGGCGGTATGGTAATAAAGCGTTGTTTTTTGCCTCGTTTTTTGTTTTTTTTTCTTACGGTGTTTACTGAAGGGGTTAACTAGTGGGGCAGTTTTATAGGTTGGGTCGTTACGGACGCGGCGATACTAAATATGTGTACTTTTATTCTTTTGGTTTTTTTTATTTAGATAAAGAAATGTATTTATGGGAATAATATATATTTTTTATTATTATTTATTTAGGAATTTTTTATTTTTTTTTACACATGTGGAAAAAAATTTTTTTTACTTTTTTACTTTGTCCCAGGGGGGGACATCACAGATCAATGATCTGATAGTGTGCACAGCACTCTATCAGATCACCGATCTCACTTACATCGGTGCAGGCTTACCAGCGTCTGCTCTGAGCAGGCGCTCGGTAAGCCACCTTTCTCCCTGCAGGACCCGGATGCCGCGGCCATCTTGGATCCGGGACCTGCAGGGAGGAAGGAGGTAGGAGACCCTCGGAGCAACGCGATCACATCGCGTTGCTCCGGGGGTCTCAGGGAAGCCCGCAGGGAGCCCCCTCCCTGCGCGATGCTTCCCTATACCGCCGGTACACTGCGATCATGTTTGATCGCGGTGTGCCGGGGGTTAATGTGCCAGGGGCGGTCCGTGACCGCTCCTGGCACATAGTGCCGGATGTCAGCTGCGATAGGCAGCTGACACCCGGCCGCGATCGGCCGCGCTCCCCCCGTGAGCGCGGCCGATCGCGTATGACGTACTATCCCGTCACCCGGAATTAAGTCCCAGGTCACCTTGACGGGATAGTACGTCATACGGGATTAAGGGGTTAAGAGTCTCCTCTTTCCTCCACTCATTACCTGTAGTAATGGCACCTGTTTAAACTTGTTATCAGTCTAAAAAGACACCTGTGCACACCCTCAAACAGTCTGACTCTAAACTCCACTATGGTGAAGACCAAAGAGCTGTCAAAGGACACCAGAAACAAAATTGTAGCCCTGCACCAGGCTGGGAAGACTGAATCTGCAATAGCCAACCAGCTTGGAGTGAAGAAATCAACAGTGGGAGCAATAATTAGAAAATGGAAGACATTCAAGACCACTGATAATCTCCCTCGATCTGGGGCTCCACGCAAAATCCCACCCCGTGGGGTCAGAATGATCACAAGAACGGTGAGCAAAAATCCCAGAAACACGCGGGGGGACCTAGTGAATGAACTGCAGAGAGCTGGGACCAATGTAACAAGGCCTACCATAAGTAACACACTACGCCACCATGGACTCAGATCCTGCAGTGCCAGACGTGTCCCACTGCTTAAGCCAGTACATGTCCGGGCCCGTCTGAAGTTTGCTAGAGAGCATTTGGATGATCCAGAGGAGTTTTGGGAAAATGTCCTATGGTCTGATGAAACCAAACTGGAACTGTTTGGTAGAAACACAACTTGTCGTGTTTGGAGGAAAAAGAATACTGAGTTGCATCCATCAAACACCATACCTACTGTAAAGCATGGTGGTGGAAACATCATGCTTTAGGGCTGTTTCTCTGCAAAGGGGCCAGGACGACTGATCCGGGTACATGAAAGAATGAATGGGGCCATGTATCATGAGATTTTGAGTGCAAACCTCCTTCCATCAGCAAGGGCATTGAAGATGAAACGTGGCTGGGTCTTTCAACATGACAATGATCCAAAACACACCGCCAGGGCAACGAAGGAGTGGCTTCGTAAGAAGCATTTCAAGGTCCTGGAGTGGCCTAGCCAGTCTCCAGATCTCAACCCTATAGAAAACCTTTGGAGGGAGTTGAAAGTCCGTGTTGCCAAGCGAAAAGCCAAAAACATCACTGCTCTAGAGGAGATCTGCATGGAGGAATGGGCCAACATACCAACAACAGTGTGTGGCAACCTTGTGAAGACTTACAGAAAACGTTTGACCTCTGTCATTGCCAACAAAGGATGTATTACAAAGTATTGAGATGAAATTTTGTTTCTGACCAAATACTTATTTTCCACCAGAATATGCAAATAAAATGATAAAAAAACAGACAATGTGATTTTCTGTATTTTTTTTTCTCAGTTTGTCTCCCATAGTTGAGGTCTACCTATGATGTAAATTACAGACGCCTCTCATCTTTTTAAGTGGTGGAACTTGCACTATTGCTGACTGACTAAATACTTTTTTGCCCCACTGTATATATATATATATATATATATATATATATATATATATATATATATATATATTTGTATAATCTGCTTAAGTGCAGGATGGGATGTTTCTCCCCTATTACTTCCTGGGGCAACACGGCCCCCAACCCCAGCTCCCAGGCATCCGTCTTGACTACAAATTCCCTGCTGACGTCAGATGCGATTAAGTCCGGCTGCATACGCAGGGCAAGCTTCAACTCCTGGAAAGCCAACTCTTCTTCGGAGGACCATTGGCCATCAACGTCATTGTGCCCCTAAGAGTATCAGTCAGCCCTTGGCATTTGGGGGCAGGAGAATTTGACAGTACCCTTGAATTAGGTCCAGGGTGGTGATATACCTGGCTGATCCTTGCCTCTTAAAGAGCTCATCAACCTGGGGCATCAGATATGCATTGAACTTGGACACCTTGGTCTGCTTTCTTTAGTCATTACAGAAACCTCACTTTACATTCGGATTTGGCACAAGGACAATGGGGCTGTACCAGCCGCTCTTTGACTCACCGAAGACGTCCAGACTCAACATTCTTCTCACATCTTTGGAGATCACCTTACGGCATGCTTCGGGAAACTGATATGGCTTTTGGTTTACCCTCACATGCCATTCTGTCAGGATTTCATGCTCCACAACCTGTGTACAACCTGGCAACTCAGAAAACAGGTCTCACTTATGCTGTAGTAATTCTCGGCACGGTAGTTGATATCACCCAACTTTTCGACAACCTCCTATGGCCCTTGCCACTTGGCCAGGAACTTATTTTCCACTGTGGGGATCAACACCAACACCCGTTCTCCAGGGCTTAACTGTCTCAGTCTTGTCAGCCGATTGTAGACCCTTGCCTGGCCTTTTGTGCTTGAAGGAGGCACTCTCTCACAATCGGCATCACCCTCATGATCATGTCCTGCATTTGAGCCACATGTTCAATGACACTTTGGTGGTAAGGTGATACCTCGGCTTCCCAGGTTTCCTTTGCAATGCCAAAAAGTCCCCCATGGCACCGTCCATAAAGCAGTTTGAATGGTAAGAACCCCGTAGAGGCCTGTGGGACTCCTCTAATGGAGAACAGTAGGTATGGTAGCAGGCAATCCCAGTCTCAGCCATCCTTCTCCATGACCTTCTTCAGCATAGATTTTAAGGTCTTGTTTAACCTCTCTGCCAGGTCGTCCATCTGTGAATGGCACACCAAAGTCCAGATTGGTAATCTGGAGAGCTTTACACAACTCCTTCATCAGTTTTGACATAAAGGAGTCCCTTGGTCCATTAGATTCTATTTTGGCAGTCCCGTCCGGGAGAAAATTTTGACTAGCTTTCGTGCTATACTCCTGACACAGGAGTTTCTCAGTGGAACCACCTCTGGGTACTGTGTTGCATAGTCCATTACCACCAGGATGAATTGGTGGCCCCGGCAGACTTAACTAAGGGCCCAACCAGGTCCATGGCAATCCGGTCAAATGGGGCTTCTATTATGGGCAATAGCACTAGGGAACTGTGGGAGTGGGATTAGGGAGCAGTTAGCTGAGAGATAGGACAGCATTGGCAGAAACTAACAATGTCCCGGTGACACCCAGGTCAGTAGAACCTCTGAAGAATCCGCTCTTGAGTTTTCTCTACTCTTAGATGCCCACCAAAGACATAAAAATTGTCCAGATCTAATACCCTGCGCATATTTGGACCCAACACCAGCAACTGCTCGATCACTTACCGTCTTGGTTTTGTGACCCAATAAAGCAGCTCTTCATTTAAAGAAAAATATGGAAACCTAGTGACTGCCCCTGGCTCTTGAGCTACCCCATTTAAAACAGTCACATTATTAAAATCCATTTTCAATGTAAGATCTTGCATTTGAGCAGTCCCCAAATTCCCCCCCAGATACCCCAACTCAGGAATGTCATCCTCGTTGGTTACTATTTCATCCTCATCACCAGCAAGTACAAACAGGGGGAACTCATCCACCTCTGATTGCAATGGGGATTCTTCATGGGTGGACAGGCTCCTGTCTGAGTTAGTGGGCACTCTCACCTTTTCCCCCAATTCCAAGATCAGGCTAAAGTCCAGCTTAATTGTCACTAGGTGTAGCAAGTCTTTGTCTACCTCAACCTCATAGAACTCAGTGCCACGGTTAATTCTTATCATCACTCTGGCAATGGAGTAATCTTTGGTGTCTGTGTGGATACGTCGGACAGCCACATGTTTCCCTGAGATAAGCTGATGGAGAGTGTAGCTCTTACCAGGGTCACCAACTGTTAGGAGTCAAGTTCCCGCCGCTGCACAGGGGGGATCTCGAACCATGTCTGCTGCAGTCTCCCATTCTGCATAAGCCGCAGTGGAGCCTGCTCAGCGGAGACGTCGGTCCCAGCGTCTCACTGAATCTGATACTGTGCAAAGGGTTACTGCTGCCTCTCCAGGCTCTGCTATTGCACCCTGCACTGGTCTGCGGTGAGCAGGCTTTTCTGGGACTAAGTCCTGCTTTGCACACACTGAGCATGCCCAGGGTAAGAGCTCTCAATGGTGATCAAGCGTCACATGCTCAGGTACTGCAGCAACTTCCATTGGTCCTCCAGAAAGGTCCTGAACCTGATCACGTTCTGTGGCAGTCTTCCATTGGTCCTTCTGGGAAGGTCCTGAAGTTGCTGCAGCTATAAAAGGTTCTCATGACCGCACGGCCATGCACTAATATCAAATATATATGAGCTCAGCGCCAGTCTGGTCGTGTGTGTGGTCAGGGACCCGGCTGAAATATGCCCATAGAATGCTGGCACCTCCGGCGAGGAGTTTTGTGTGTATGCAGTCAGGGACCCGGCTGAAATAAGCCCCTAGAATGCTGGCATCTCCGGTGAGGAGTTTCTTATGAGTGAATTCAGGGCTGGCTAATAGCCATTAGAATTCCGGCTCCACCGGAGAGGAGCTGCGTGTTTGGTTTGGACTGCATGACCACTGTTGGCTCAACTCAGTAGCTGTGTCCCCTGTGAGCTAAACAGGGCACAGCTTTCTCTTTACTACGGGCTCTGAGAAGTAACAGAGTTCGTTTATACAAATTTACTTCACCGCCTTACTTAGCAGCAGGTTCTTTCCTGCACGGTGGATCCCGGGTTGCGAACGCACCTATCTCACCTAATAAATATATTCGGTGCGTTCCGCCAACCCTAACACCAACCTTCCTGAGTCCAAGAGATCTGACACCAGCCAGCACTCCATTTATTTTCACTGGACAGGCCTGCAGCCCCTCATCATGCTAATAGTACACACTGCACATAAAATAGGCATAGTATGAGCATCGTCTCCCTAGGCTGCAGTCCACCTGCTTGGAGGACATAGGACCCCAGGTGCCTATGTGTTCAGGACCATGACCTCCCCAGAAGATCAAGTCTTTACCTGTGACCTCTCAGCAACCCCTTGGGACCATGGACTCCCCCTAATGTTGGGTCTACTACCCCTCTTTTGATACTCTGGCTCCTTTTGGGTATCCCAGTATGGGGATGCAACATCACCCAGCTTCCTCAGGGTACTCTCGTCCACCAATTACCTTTCTATTAGGCCAACCAGGTTGTCTGCATATCGAGGGGGCACCCTGGGCAACCCAGGTATGCACTGTCCTGGCAAGGGAATATGTAAACCTGTCCTTTACTACCCGCTCGAGCATCTGGGCTGGAGTGGAAGTCTCCAGCTGCAACCACTTCTGTACAATATGCAATAAGTCAAACATTTGTGAGCAAGGTGGGTTGTCACAATAATACGGCCAGTGGTGAACCCTTTGTGCTCTGACCAACATAGTCACTCCCAGCATTTCAGTTTTTAATTTGGCATACTCTTGTGAATCCTGTAACGCTAAATCATAATAAGGCTTTGTGGAGCTTGCCAGTTAGATAGGGGCCAGCACCTCAACTCTCTGTTTCTCACGCTCTGCTACCCATTCACAAATAGTCAAAAAAGCTTCCACATCACCTGAGGTAATTTTTTGCATTTTTCATCTTACCTCCTTCTGGACGTTTTTGTCATGACCTGGACTTGGGTGAGGATCTGCTGGCTTTCCACAATTCGCCCCTGCTAGCAACTCAATCTAATGCTGCTGTTGTTGCATCTGTTGTATTAGCAGCTTACTCGTCTCTTGTTGAGACAGCTGTTGCTGCTGTAACTTTTGCTGGTGCTGGTTGTGCTGTTGCTGCTGCGCTTGTACCAGATGTTTAATCAGGTCCTCCATTTTGTCTGTTGCTGTTTGCTAGTTTGTGGCCACAATCACCCAGGACATGCAGTTTATCTTGTAGCAGTGACACAGGTTCACTGGGAATGCTGCCCACATTTCTAACACCACCTGTGGTAGATCATCTCACTCAGCTGTGAATGGAGGTAGACACAGCAACACTGTCTCTTTAAGATGTTCACTGGTTTATTATATATGCGGTATAAACAGTAATGAAGTAAAATTAAGCACGGCCATTTGGGCAAAAAGGGTTAAACAAAACAAAGTGATAACACAAAGTACAGCTTTTTTCACACAGTGATAGCACGTTAGCACGAACACAAACACTTCTCTGGAGTTAGCCTCTCCAGTCACACTGAAAACTGAATGTATCAGGAGACCGCCTATTTCAACCCCAGACCACACCTTGGGGCGGAGATAAGGTGTTCAACCTTCCACCTGCTTTATGGTTGTCCACAAAAATCCAGGCCTTAAAATGGCCGATTAACCCATCTTAACACATAGTGTGCTGGAGCAACGTTCTGAGTTTCAAATCACTGAAGCTAATAGCCTCAGTTAGACGTATCTCTGCTCTAGCACTTTGCCAGTGACTTTGTCACAGTATATATTGCATAAATATGTATGATACAGGAGATAATTTATTAATTATTTCATTTGCTTGAAGGCACTCCACATTATATTTAAGTAAAGTGATTTTTAATATGCATTATTAGCAGCTTTGTTTAATTACTATACTAATGTAAGTAACTACATCGTTCTTCACTTGTATGGATCTCTGTGTAACAGGGAATGCTAACATTGTATACACAATCATAAATAAACTATGTTTAAAATGGAAGTTTCATACAAAGAATCCAAAAATAATACATTAAAAGTGATATTAATGTCAAAGAATGCTATGATTGAAAAAAATAAATGTAGATGAAATAACTTTTTCTTTATCTCCAAATGTTAATGTCAATAGCAAGGTCTAGTCGTTTATGATGTTTTTCATGTTTTCTTTTTAATAAATATCTAAAGCAAAAAATAAATAAAATTGCCATCTTATTGTGTTCGTGCACACTCATGTGTGCCTTTGTGTCATATAAGCTGCTGGCCTTGGTCCTCAATCCAGATTCCAGTTTTCAATTTATCAGTAAATAAAAGCAACAATCTGACTTCTAGAGACATTTTTCATTGAATTGCACATATGAAGAGCATATTATTATTATTATTATTATTATTATTATTATTATTTATTTATTTATATAGCACCATTGATTCCATGGTGCTGTACATGAGAAAGGGTTACATACAAATTGCAGATATCACTTACAGTAGGCAAACTTACAATTACAGACTGATACAGAAGGGGACGACCCTGCCCTAGCGGGCTTGCATTCTACAGGATGGTGGGGATGGAGACAATAGGTTGAGGGTTGTAGGAGCTCCGGTGTTGGTGAGGCAGTAGCTTCGGTAGTGGTGAGGAGGCAGCAGGGTCAGTGCAGGATGTAGGCTTTAGTGAAAAGGTGGGTTTTTAGGTTCCATCTGAAGGATCCGAATGTGATTAATAGTCGGATGTGTTGGGGCAAAGAATTCCAGAAGATGGGGGATAGGGTTGAGCGACTTTTATTTTTATAGGATCGGGTCGGGTTTCACGAAACCCGACTTTCTCAAAAGTCGGGTCGAGTGAAATCGGCCAATCCTATAAAAAAGTCGGGGTCGGGGTCAGCCAAAACACGAAACCAAATGCAGTGCAATGGGATATTATGGTTCCCAGGGTCTGAAGGAGAGGAAACTCTCCTTCAGGCCCTGGGATCCATATTAATGTGTAAAATAAAGAATCAAAATAAAAAATATTGATATACTCAACCTCGGACGCGCCCTGGTACTAACCGGCAGGCTTCCTTCCTAAGAATGAGCGCGTGAATGACCTGCGGTGACGTCGCGGCTTGTGATTGGTCGCGAGCGGTCACATGGACAAGCCGCGACGTCATCTAAGGTCCTTCACACGCTCATTCTTAGGAAGAAATGTAGAAAGCATAAATGGCTTCTAAAAAGATGAAACAGCATAATACCGTATGCAGAAGCCAAAAAATTGAAAAAAGTGTGTGGGACACACCAGATTAATACATTACCACAAAAGAATGATGTACAAGTCCCAAAGTAGAAAAATAACAACTTTATTAGAAATGCAACAAATGAGACAGATCAAACAGTAACAGTAAAGGGTTAAAACCGGCCCTCAAGCCGTAGCTGCATAAAGGGGGAACAGAGCGGCACCCGTAATCAAAGTAGTAAAGATAAGGGCCCACATGAAGTCCATCCCCTCAAGGAAGGGACACCCGAAACGCGCGTCGGGAGGAGGGGGACATCGCGGTGCCTGTCTGACATTCACATCGAATTGGTATGTTTTGTTTCCCATGTTGATCCATCCATACTTTTTCCTTATACCCCCACTATTGGACTATATTATATGTATATGAATAGCTGGTGGATGGACTTCATGTGGGCCCTTATCTTTACTACTTTGATTATGGGTGCCGCTCTGTCCCCCCTTTATGCAGCTACGGCTTGAGGGCCGGTTTTAACCCTTTACAGTTACTGTTTGATCTGTCTCATTTGTTGCATTTCTAATAAAGTTGTTATGTTTCTACTTTGGGACTTGTACATCATTCTTTTGTGGTAATCATTCTTAGGAAGGAAGGCTGCCGGAAAGAAGCAGGGCGCGTCCGAGGGTGAGTATATTCCTATTAGGTATATACTCACCCTCGGACGCGCCCTGCTTCTTTCCGGCAACCTTCCTTCCTAAGAATGAGCACATGAAGGACCTTAGATGACGTCGTGGCTTGTCCATGTGACCGCTCGCGACCAATCACAAGCCGCGACGTCACCGCAGGTCATTCACGCTCTCATTCTTAGGAAGGAAGCCTGCCGGTTAGTACCAGGGCGCATCTGAGGGTGAGTATATCAATATTTTTTATTTTGATTCTTTATTTAACACTTAAATATGGATTCCGATACCGATTCCCGATATCGCAAACATATCGGAACTCGGTATCGGAATTCCGTTACCAGATTCAGAAGATCACCGACCTCATGGCCGACCCCACACAGGGGTCGGGTCGGGTTTCATGAAACCCGACTTTGCCAAAAGTCGGCGACTTCTGAAAATGGCCGACCCGTTTCGCTCAACCCTAATGGGGGATATTCTGGAGAAGTCTTGGAGGCGGTTGGGTGAATAGCGAATAAGTGTGGAGGAGAGAAGGAGGTCTTGGGAGGACCGGAGATTACGTGAGGGAAGATATCGGGAGATTAGTTCAGAGATATATGGAGGAGACAGGTTATAGATGGCTTTGTAGGTCAGTGTTAGTAATTTGAACTGGATATGCTGAGGGAATGGGAGCCAGTGAAGAGATTTGCAGAGGGGGGAAGTGGAGGAGTAGCGAGAAGAGCGTTGAATTGGTCGGGCAGCAAAGTTAAGGATGGACTGGAGAGGTGCAAGGGAGTTAGCAGGGAAGCCACAGAAAAGGATGTTGCAGTAGTCAAGGCGGAGATGATGAGGGCGTGCACAAGCATTTTAGGAGATTGACAGTTGAGGAAGGGAAGGATTCTGGAGATATTTTTGAGCTGGAGGCGACAGGAGGTGGAAAGAGCTTGGATGTGCGGTTTGAAGGACAGGGCAGAGTCAAGGGTTACTCCGAGGCAGCGGACTTCCTGTACAGGGGAAAGCGTGATGTTGTTAATTGCGATAGATAGGTCAGGCATGTTAGATCTATGAGATGAAGGAAAGATGATGAGTTCAGATTTGTCCACATTGAGTTTGAGGAAGCGAGAGGAGAAGAAGGAGGATATGTCTGATAGACACTCCGGGATTCTGGACAGAAGAGAGGTGACGTCTGGACCAGAAAGGTAGATCTGAGTGTCATCAGCACAAAGGTGTACTGGAATCCATGGGACTTTATGAGTTGTCCCAGGCCAAGTGTATAGATTGAGAAGAGTAGTGGTCCTAGAACAGAGCCTTGGGGGGACTTTAACAGAGAGAGGGTGGGATGAGGAGGTAGTGGGGGAGTGGGAGACGCTGAATGTGCGGTTGAAAAGGTATGAGGAAATCCAGGATAGGGCGAGGTCTTTGATGCCAAAGAAGGAGATGATCTGTAGTATAAGGCAATGGTCAAGTGTGTCAAAAGCAGAGGACAGGTCTAGAAGGAGGAGTACAGAGGATTGTCCGTTAGCTTTGGCTGTAAGTAGGTCATTAGTGATTTTGGTCAGGGCTGTCTCAGTTGAGTGATGGGGTGGAAACCAGATTGTAGATTGTCAAATAGCAAGTTAGATGAGAGGTGGGAGGAATGTTCAGCGTGGACGTGCTGCTCCAGGATTTTGGAATCAAATGGAAGCAGCGATATTGGGCGGTAGCTGGACATAGCTGTTGGGTCAAGGGTTGGCTTTTTAAGGATAGGCGTGATTGAGGCATGTTTAAAAGCAGAAGGGAAGGTGCCAGAAGTTAGTGATAGGTTGAAGAGGTGGGTTAGGGATGGGATAAGTGTGGTGGTGAGATTGGGGAGGAGATGGGATGGGGTCAAGCACACGGGTGGTGAGGTGCGATTTGGAGAGGAAATAATTAAGCCCCCCTTCAGTGATCTTGTAGAGGGAGGTTATGGGGTTTGGGCATTGGTCTGGTATACAAAGGGGTTGTGGTGGTTGAACAATGAAGACTTGCCTTGTTTGGTTGATCTTATTTTTAAAGTGTGTGGCAAAGTCCTCAGCAGAAATAAGGGAGGTTGGAGGGGGCAGTGGGGGGGTGGAGGAGGGAGTTAAAGTTTTTGAATAACTGGGGTTGTAGGATAGGGAAGATATGAGGGTTGTGAAGTAAGCCTGTTTAGCAGAGGTGAGAGCAGATTTAAAAGCGAGTGTTGCATGTTTGAATGCAGTGAAGTCATCTTGCGAATGTGTTTTCTTCCAATGCCGCTCTGCAACCCTGGACAGTTGCCGGAGCTTTTTAGTGGTGTTATTGTGCGAGGGTTGTCTCTTGATCCGTCGCACTCTGCCATGAACGAGAGGGGCAACCATGTCAATAGCTGATGCGAGAGTGGCATTGTAGAAAGCAGTGGCACTGCCTGTGTCATGGAGTGAGGATATGGATGCCAGTGGTAAGATAGAGTCAGAGAGCGTGTGGGAGTCTAGGTGTGCAAGGTGTCTGCAGGGGTGTGCATGTTGCTGGACATGAGTGACCGGTGAGGAGGACAGGGATGAGAAAGTGAGCAGATGGTGGTTAGATAGAGGGAGAGGGTAGGTGGTGAAGTTAGAGAGAGCAGAGATGGGTGAAGACCAGGTCTAGGGTATGTCCATCTGTGTGGGTGGCTGCAGAGGACCACTGAGTAAGTCCAAATGATGAAGTAAGGGACAGAATTTTGGAGGCTGCTGACTGAGAGGTATCAGTGGGGATGTTGAAGTCACCCATGATGATGGTGGGAATGTCAATAAAGAGAAAGTGAAGAAGCCAGGTGGAGAATTGGTCAATAGAGGCAGTGGCCGGGCCCGGTGGTCGGTATATGATGGCCACTTAGAGGTTGGAGGGAGAGAAGATGCGGACAGAGTGGCCTTCAAAAGAGGGGAGGATAAGAGTAGGTAGAGGTGAGATTGGGTTAAAAGTACAGTTAGAAGAAAGGAGAAGACCCACTCCTCCACCATGTCTGTTGCCGGGAAGAGGGGTGTGGATGAAGTGGAGGCCCCGTAACACAGCGCAGCAGGGGAGTCGGTGTTAGAGGGTGTTAGCCATGTTTCTGTGAGGCCAAGGAAGGCAAGCTTGTGAGAGAGAAAAAGGTCATGAATCACATGAAGCTTATTGCAGATTGAGCGGGAATTCCAGAGTGCTCCAGAGAGAGGGAGCAGGGGGGTGGGCGTCAGGGGCACAAATTTTATGTTGGAAAGATTGCAGTAGCTCATATTAGATAGGGAGCGGTAGGAGGGGGTAGTAATGGGAGTCATGAGCTGTGGGGGTTCAGGGTTGGGAGATATGTCTCCAGCAGTGAGGAGAAGCAGAGAAAGGGAGAGCAGGTGGGAGAAAGAGAGTGACAGGCTTGTTTTATGTTTTATTAGGACAGATTTGAGGTTGAGGAGCAGGTCAGCAGAGGAGGACAGGTGGGGAGGTAACAGTGCAGTGGAGATGATTATTTGGTTAGAGGGAGCTCGGGTTTGTGATAGCGAAGGAGAAAGAGGATTAGTGGAGCAAACACTGTAAAAGCATATGTAAACATGATGAAGGAGTAAGATGGGGTAATAGAAAAGCTAGATTCAAGTAATTAGAAGTGCTTATTCAGCAGACATACCCAAAAGAGACAGATCCATAGAGTGGGGTCCTGACTCCTGCCGTGACTAACTGCCGTTGAAATAACTGCGGCGTCTCTACGCTTAGCTGCGTGATGCTTTGCTGCAGGGATGCGCGTGCCTGACCCCACAAATTCAGACTTCAGCCTGAGAGAGGTACAATCTCTGGTTCCTGTCAACTGCTGCCTATCATCCTGCAACATTCAATTTAATGGTACAATCTATGCTTCCTGTCAACTGCTGCCGATCATCCTGCAACATTCCCTTTAATGGTACAATCTCTGCTTCCTGTCAACTGCTGCCTATCATCCTGCAACATTCCCTTTATTGGTACAATCTCTGCTTCCTGTCAACTGCTGCCTATCATCCTGCAACATTCCCTTTAATGGTACAATCTCTGCTTCCTGTCAACTGCTGCCTATCATCCTGCAGTAATTCCTTTAATGTGCCTGCTGAATGCTTGCTAAATTCATTTGTTGTATTGTATTAAATACTTACTGCTGCACATCCATGCTGGGGTCACAGGAGATATTATCTTGTGCAAGGAGATGTTATAGCATATGGTTGTAGCCAGGCTCAGTGCCCTTGATCATGTAACCTCCCCTGGGGTGCTGGCCAATTGCTAAGTTATCCCCAATCAGGTCCCACAATCGCTCTTACTTGATCTTTTACTCAGTCCTATAAATTTAGTATTTCAATTACATCAACATGCTTAGATAATTCAAAAATACAGTAAGACAACCCAATGTTTTGGTAGTTCTTAGATAAATATTTACTTAGCCAGTCAATGTGTACATACAAAGTGGGCATAAGTGTAAATAGCATGATTACAGGTTAGCAATTTCAAAGGAGCATAATTCTTTAAATCTTTGGCTCAGTTCACTTGCGAGTCTCATAGAAATTGCATTCATTATAAGGGAAAATAGGTCAAAAAGTTCCATTAGTTCATGCAGAGTCGCAGCTCACAGGAGTTCAGCTAAGGTGGGGGAGGGGGTGTGGAAACATCTGACTGGGTCCCTAACCAGGTGATCATGTTTAAAACTACAGTGGTGCATGTTAATAGATGAACCTCAACAGATGATGGAGTTACTTAAAATAAATCTCTACACAATGACCAACACCGATATTACCACCATACAGTAACCATAAACATAACATTCCAAATTATTATGCTAATTGGATTAAATTGTTGGGAAGATTTCATTTTTTATCTTACAAATAGGTTGGTATTGTGTCTAACTAGTTTTCCAAGAGAGCCCAATTAAAGGAAGGCTACTTGAAAAGGATGTTCCACATTATTAACCATATCATGCATATTGGGGGCCTTTTAGGCCCCCATGCTTACTTTTTTGCTATTATCTGCAAAATTACTTAAGTTAGAATTTTGAAACTCCAGGTAATCCTCAAGTATGTCGTTGTTGGTAATATCCAGTTGTTCATATCATTTTTTTCATAGGCATTTCGGTGTAACAATGCTTTTTTGGTGAAAACCACATCTGTACGGATTGGGGGCCTTTTAGTGTTTTAGTGTTTGTGTCTCAAGTCACTTTACTTGTACTCAGTAATGCTGGTGGAGGGGCCAGGGTGTGGATAATGCCATATGAGGATGTCATGTGATTTTTGGAGGGAGAGATAAGGCCATGACATCATCTCAGGTCCTTCTGAACACAGTAATGAGCTGTGTAGAGAGTAATGAGGACAGTATACACTGTGAGCTAATTGTGAAGGACCTGAGATAAGATAAGATGTTGAGAGGAAATCTGATTCAGTTTCAGTTTCTCTGATTCTAAGGATCATGGAAAGGGTAAAGCTATTGAGCTACAGACATCCAGAGAATTGTACAACAACTAAAAGAAAGTATAAAAGGTAAGAGGTGCTGAGGGTGAGAGGAGGGAGGGGGCACTTTACACTTACAGTTAGTGTTGAGCATTCCGATACCGCAAGTATCGGGTATCGGCCAATCACAAGCCGTGACGTCATTCTCAGGCCCTAAGCTCCTCATTCTAGGAATTTAGGACCTGAGAATGGCGTCGCGGCTTGTGATTGGTCTCATGGCGGTCACATGAGCGGCACTCGACCAATCAGAAGCCGTGACGTCATGGAAGGCCCTAAACGCGCTCATTTTAAGCAAAGAAGGCTGCCGGTTACCAGCGGTGATGTCCAGGGGCCTCCGGAGAGGTGAGTATATCAATATTTTTTATTTTAATTCTTTATTTTACACACTAATATGGATCCCAGGGCCTGAAGAAGAGTTTCCTCTCCTTCAGACCCTGGGAACCATCAGGATACCTTCCGATACTTGGTGTCCCATTGACTTGTATTGGTATTGGGTATCGGTATCGGCGATATCCGATACTTTTCGGGTATCGGCCGATACTATCCGATACCGATACTTTCAAGTATTGGACGGTATCGCTCAACACTACTTACAGTGTGTCACACACAAGCAAAGAGTGGACAACCCTGATCATGTTCATTGTTTTTTCTTTTAGTTTGCTAACATCTAGTCAGCAATGGCACAATCTTCCTCCAAGCGTCTGAGTGACCAAGAGACTGAAGAAATTGTGTTTCAAAGTGATGATGATGAAAGTGAACTATCTTTGTCCGATGACGAGTACCTGCCACCAGAGAATCAAACATCCTCAAGTGATTCTTCTTCTGATGATGAAGAAGTGAAACACTTACACATACCAAAGCTCGCAAAATCAACAGACAGCCCTGGCACACCAGCCTGACCAAAGAACTGAGGCGAGCTTCCAGGGCTGCTGAGCGCAGATGGAAAAGATCCCACTCCAACGACCACTTAATCGCATTCAAACAGTCCCTCACTACTTTCAAGACCGCACTCGCCACAGCTAAACAAACCTACTTCTCATCTCTCATATCCTCCCTGTCTCACAACCCTAAACAGTTATTCAACACCTTCAATTCTCTCCTCCGTCCCCCAGCACCTCCTCCCTCCTCACTTATCTCTGCTGAAGACTTTGCCTCATTCTTCAAGCAGAAGATTGATAACATCAGAGACAGTTTTGGTCAACAAGCCCCAGAGCCCTTCCTCCCAACTTCCCTACCCTCCACCTCCAAAACCAACTACTCCACCATTACAGAAGATCAACTCGCCACTCTACTCTCAAGATCGCATCTCACCACCTGTGCACTTGACCCGCTCCCAACCCACCTCATCCCAAACCTCACCACAATTTTCATCCCAACCCTAACCCATCTCTTCAACCTATCACTAACAAATGGTGTTTTCCCCTCAAGCTTTAAACATGCCTCCATCACACCTATCCTCAAAAAGCCCTCTCTTGACCCATCCTCTGTATCTAGCTATCGCCCTATATCACTTCTCCCCTATGCCTCAAAACTACTGGAACAACACGTCTACCTTGAACTGTCCTCCCATCTCTCTTCTTGCTCCCTCTTTGACCGCTTACAATCTGGCTTCCGGCCACACCATTCCACTGAAACTGCCCTAACTAAGGTCACCACTGACCTTTTAACCGCCAAGAGCAAGCGACACTACTCTGTTCTCCTCCTCCTCGACCTGTCGGCTGCCTTTGACACAGTGGACCATTCCCTATTATTACAGACCCTCTCATCCCTTGGCATCACAGACTTGGCCCTATCCTGGATCTCATCATATCTAACAGACCGGACATTCAGCGTCTCCCACTCACACACCACCTCCTCACCTCGCCCCCTCTCTGTCGGAGTCCCACAAGGTTCAGTCCTTGGGCCCCTGCTCTTCTCCATTTACACCTTTGGCCTGGGACAGCTCATAGAATCTCATGGCTTTCAGTATCACCTCTATGCTGATGACACACAGATCTACATCTCTGGACCAGATATCACCTCCCTACTAACCAGAATCCCTCAATGTCTGTCCACTATTTCATCCTTCTTCTCCGCTAAATTTCTGAAACTTAACATGGACAAAACAGAATTCATCATCTTTCCCCCATCTCACGTGACCCCCCCAACGAACCTATCCATTACAGTAAATGGCTGCCCACTCTCCCCAGTCCCACAAGCTCGCTGCCTCGGGGTTATCCTTGACGCTGATCTCTCCTTCAAACCACATATCCAAGCCCTTTCCACTTCCTGCCGACTTCAACTCAAAAATATTGCACGAATCCGTTCATTCCTCAACCAAGAATCTGCAAAAACCCTAGTCCATGCCCTCATCATCTCTCGTCTTGACTACTGCAACCTCCTGCTCTGTGGCCTCCCCTCAAACACTCTCGCACCCCTCCAATCTATTCTAAACTCTGCTGCCCGACTAATCCACCTGTCCCCCCGCTATTCTCCGGCCTCTCCCCTCTGTCAATCCCTTCACTGGCTCCCCATTGCCCAGAGACTCCAGTACAAAACCCTAACCATGACGTACAAAGCCATCCACAACCTGTCTCCTCCTTACATCTGTGACCTCGTCTCCCGGTACTTTCCTACACGCAACCTCCGATCCTCACAAGATCTCCTTCTCTACTCCCCTCTTATCTCCTCTTCCCACAATCGTATACAAGATTTCTCTCGCGTATCACCCCTACTCTGGAACCCTCTACCACAACACATCAGACTCTCGCCCACCATCGAAACCTTCAAAAAGAATCTGAAGACCCACCTCTTCCGACAAGCCTACAACCTGCAGTAACCACCGATCAACCAACCGCTGCACGATCAGCTCTATCCTCACCTACTGTATTCTCACCCATCCCTTGTAGATTGTGAGCCCTCGCGGGCAGGGTCCTCACTCCTCCTGTACCAGTTATGACTTGTATTGTTCAAGATTATTGTACTTGTTTTTATTATATATACCCCTCCTCACTTGTAAAGCGCCATGGAATAAATGGCGCTATAACAATAAATAATAATAATAATAATAATAATACCGTGGATCCTCAAGAAGTGATAAGTAGAACATCCAAAACAAATGTTTTTTGGGACAGTAATCCTACATTAGTCGGACGTACTGCAATCCATAATATTGTGAGACAGGCTCAAGGAGCTGTGGGAAGTCCCAGTTACATTTCCCCTAAAGACGTATTCTGTACTTTTTTTCTGATAATATTGCAGAAGAGGTCCTTTTATGTTCCAACCTAGAAGGAAGACGTATCGCTTCTGCAAAAATTAAGTCCTGGAAAATATCTCAAAAGAGGAACTTTATGCATACATTGGACTTTTACTGCTGGCAGGGAGTCAAAAATAATATGATGTTTAGTGTTGAGCGATACCGTCCGATACTTGAAAGTATCGGTATCGGAAAGTATCGGCCGATACCGGCAAAGTATCGGATCTAATCCGATACCGATACCCGATACCAATACAAGTCAATGGGACTCAAGTATCAGACGGTATCCCTGATGGTTCCCAGGGTCTGAAGGAGAGGAAACTCTCCTTCAGGCCCTGGGATCCATATTAATGTGTAAAAGAAAGAATTAAAATAAAAAATAGGGATATACTCACCTCTCCGACGCAGCCTGGACCTCACCGAGGGAACCGGCAGCGTTCTTTGCTTAAAATGCGCGCGTTTCCTGCCTCCCGTGACGTCACGGCTTGTGATTGGTCGCGTGCCGCCCATGTGGCCACGACGCAACCAATCACAGCAAGCCGTGACGTAATTTTCAGGTCCTCAATGCCTAATTCTAGGCATTCAGGATTTTAAAATTAGGTTCCGGCTTGTGATTGGTCGCGTCGCGTTCACATGGGCGATGCGACCAATCACAAGCCGTGACGTCACGGGAGGCAGGAGACGCGCGCATTTTAAAATTACATCACGGCTTGTGATTGGTTGCGTGCCGCCCATGTGACCGCGACGCGACCAATCACAGCAAGCCGTGACGTAATTTTCAGGTCCTGAATGCAGAATTAGAATTATTGTTGTTTCAATACCGATACCCGATACCACAAAAGTATCGGATCTCGGTATCGGAATTCCGATACCTGCAAGTATCGGCCGATACCCGATACTTGCGGTATCGGAATGCTCAACACTAATGATGTTCCAATACGAGAATTATTTCTGGACCCACTTTCTGATCCACACTATAAGGCGACAATGTCAGTGGACAGATATGAGGAAATTAGAAGACACATTCGATTTGATGATAAGCGAACACATGCATTGAGGTTTGAAACAGACAAATTAGCCCCTATCAGTTATATCTGGAACATATTTATCAAAAATTGCACCAAACTTTACAATCCTAGTACTAATGTTACAGTAGATGGGCAACTTGTACCGTTCAGAGGACGCTGCAAGTTCATACAATACATGCCCAGCAAGCCAGCCAAGTACGGAATAAAAATATTCTGGATGTGTGATTCTGCAAATTATTATGGCATAAATGGCGTAATCTACTGTGGCAAAGAGGTTGGTGCACCAGTACAGAAGGATCTGGGGTCTGAAATTGTCAAAACTCTTGCTGTTCCAGTATTCAATTCAGGTAGAAACATTACCATGGACAATTATTTCACCAATGTTGAACTAGGCAATTTTCTGCTTCAAAAAGCTATTACACTTGTTGGTACTATCAAGTCAAACCGACGAGAAATTCCAGAAGCACTGAAACACAATCATCAGTTAGCACTTTATGAGAGTGTCTTTGGATTCATTAACAAAGCAACTTTGGTATCTTACAAAGCGAAGAAGGAGAAATCAGTGATTTTACTCAGTACCATGCATCACAATTGCAGTATTGACAGCAATGACAGAAAATTAAAACCAGAAATCATCCTGCATTACAATAAAACAAAAGGAGGTGTAGACAAAATGGATGAGATGGTGGGAGAATATTCATGCAAGAGGCAAACAAAACGATGGCATATAGTACTTTTTTTAAATATGATTTGATGTAGCAGCCCTAAATTCATTCATCATCTATACAGAAACTCATGCAGAATTCCATGCATGGAAGAAGCACAGGAGACGCCTATTTTTGAAGGACCTTTGTCATGAACTTGTAATGCCTCACATGATACAGCGAAGCGACATGAAAGCCTTGCTAAAGCAAACTAAAGAAGCAATGAAAGAGTGTGGCGTACAGTTTCAGATGATTCCAGGGCCAGGAGAAAGAAAAGGAAAGCGCTGTTTCATGTGTCCAAGAAACATAGAAAGGAAAACAGAGATTTTTTTCAATTTGTAAGGAAAATGTCTGCAAAGAACATTCTTCTGAAAAAATAACTTGTCAAAATTGTTTGGAAGACTAATTTAATAGAAAAGAAGCATAATAGAAATGTAGCTGCAGCTAGTTTGGTATAGATTTCTATGCGTTTTTGTGCCTTTTTTTGCATATGTTTGTGTGAAATTTTAAAAAAAAAAATTCTTTGGTGTTGTGAAAAATTGTAATTAAAATATTGTTTACTAATCATACTTTATTTAGCAGTTTTAAAATAAACTTGTAAAAGTTATATAAGTGTGTTTTTCCATATGATTTGCATGGAAGCCTAAAAGGCCCCCAATACGTTTATATGAAGATTTCTGACGTCACGCTTACTAGGGTAAAGCAGGTCACAGGCTTCAAGCAATATGGGAAAGAAAAAGGATGTCACCGCTCTCGAAAGGCATCAAGTAGTGCAAAGCCTTGAACAAGATATGAAAACATTAGATATTTCTTGAAAAGTTGTGTGTACTGTGAAGAGATTTGTGGCTAATACAGAGCATATATGGTTCGTGCAGATATAGGCATGGTAAGCAATGTTTCTGTCAGACAAAATCATCAGAATAAGAGAGCAGCTAATAAAATATGATGACAAAGCAACAAATAGGTATTTGAAGATACTGTTGCCTCTGGAGTTCCACAAACTTCAAGGTGTAGGAACCTCCAGACACTTGCAATTGTGTACATTCGGCCAATCTTAAACAGTTCTCAAAAGCAAAAATGGTTGCAGTTGGCCCAAACATACAGTACAGACCAAAAGTTTGGACACTCCTTCTCATTTAAAGATTTGTCTGTATTTTCATGACTATGAAAATTGCACATTCACACTGAAGGCATCAAAACTATGAATTAACACATGTGGAATTATATACTTAACAAAAAAGTGTGAAGCAACGGAAAATATGTCTTATATTCTAGGTTCTTCAAAGTAGCCACCTTTTGCTTTGATGACTGCTTTGCACACTCTTGGCATTCTCTTAATGAGCTTCAAGAGGTAGTCACCGGGAATGGTCTTCCAACCATCTTGAAGGAGTTCCTAGAGATGCTTAGCACTTGTTGGTCCTTTTGCCTTCACTCTGCGGTCCAACTCACCCCAAACCATCTCGATTGGGTTCAGGTCTGGTGACTGTGGAGGCCAGGTCATCTGACGTAGCACCCCATTACCCTCCTTCTTGGTAAAAAAGCCCTTACACAGCCTGGAGGTGTGTTTGGGGTCATTGTCCTGTTGAAAAATAAATGATGGTCCAACTAAACGCAAACCGGATGGAATAGCATGCTGCTGCAATATGCTGTGGTAGCCATGCTGGTTCAGTATGCCTTCAATTTTGAATAAATCCCCAAGAGTGTCACCAGCAAAGCACCCCCACACCATCTCCTCCATGCTTCACGGTGGGAACCAGGCATGTAGAGTCCATCCGTTCACCTTTTCTGCATCACACAATGACACTGTGGTTGGAACCAAATATCTCAAATTTGGACTCATCAGACCAAAGCACAGATTTCCACTGGTCTAATGTCCATTCCTTGTGTTCTTTAGCCCAAACAAGTCTCTTCTGCCTGTTGCCTGTCCTTAGCGGTGGTTTCCTAGCAGCTATTTTACTATGAAGGCCTGCTGCACAAAGTCTCCTCTCAACAGTTGTTTTAGAGTTGTGTCTGCTGCTAGAACTCTGTGTGGCATTGACCTGGTCTATAATCTGAGCTGCTGTTAACCTGCGACTTCTGGGGCTGGTGATTCGGATAAACTTATCCTCAGAAGCAGAGGTGACTCTTGGTATTCCTTTCCTGGGGCGGTCCTCATATGAGCCAGTTTCTTAGTAGCGCCTGATGGTTTTTGCCACTGCACTTGAGGACACTTTCAAAGTTTTCCCAATTTTTCAGACTGACTGACCTTCATTTTTTAAAGTAATGATGGCCACTCATTTTTCTTTACTTAGCTGCTTTCTTCTTGCCATAATACAAATTCTAACAGTCTAATCAGTGGGACTACCAGCTATGTATCCACAAGACTTCTGCACAACACAACTGATGGTCCCAACTCCATTTATAAGGCAAGAAATCCCACTTACTAAACCTGACAGGGCAGACCTGTGAAGTGAAAACCATTCCCGGTGACTATCTCTTGAAGCTCATCAAGAGAATGCCAAGAGTTTGCAAAGCAGTCATCAACCCAAAAGGTGGCTACTGTGAAGAACCTAGAATATAAGACATTTTCAGTTGTTTCACACTTTTTTGTTAAGTATATAACTTCACATGTGTTAATTCATAGTTTTAATGCCTTCAGTGTGAATGTACAATTTTCATAGTAATGAAAATACAGAAAAATCTTTAAATAAGAAGGTGTGTCCAAACTTTTGGTCTGTGCTGTACTTGAAGACTCATTTTAAAACAGTCTTGTTTACTGATGACTGCCATGCAAGCCTAGATGGTCCAGATGACTGTAGTAGTGGATGATTGCTGGATGGCCACCATGTGCCAACAAGGCTGCAACGTCAGCAAGGAGGTGTTGGTGTCATGTTTTTGGCTGTAATGATGAGGGAAGAGCTGATAGATAGGGTTGAGCGACTTTCATTTTTTTAAGATCGAGTCGGGTTTTGCGAAACCCGACTTTGTCCAAAGTCGAGTTGAGTGCAGTCGGCCGATTATCGCTAAAAGTCAGGGATCGACCGAAACACGAAACCCAATGCAAGTCAATGGGGAACCATAGTCGGCAGTGAGTGGAGGCCAGGAAAACACCTACAGTGCCCATTTTAATGCCAAAAACATCCATTCTTGTTTCTGAAGCTTGTCAATCTTAATTAACTTTATAATAATAGTTGGGCATTGGAAATTGGGGGTCATTTGGCAAAAGTTGTGGGGGGGTAGGGCTGGTTCAAGGTTTTAGTGGGCCCAGGAAACGTGGACTACGTCACGGCGGTGGAGCAGTGAGAGGTATGTCAAGTTTGCAAGTGCTGTGATCCTAAGCAAGCAGGGGGGGCCAAATCGTTGGCATTGGCACTGGCACAGGGCCCCTCAAAGTACAGTGGTGTGTTTGCACGGCGGGGGTGCCTCCCACCAGCAGCGACACTTTTGCGTACTCTGAGGGGCCCTGTGCCAGTGACGTCGCCAACGAGTATGCCCCCCCACCTGATGAAGGAACCTGCACTTTCATCTGCACCTTCCTCTTTGTCCCTGTGTAAGGTGGTATAACATGCGGGAAGGGGAACCTTACTTTCAGCAGGGTCAGATTCTGGCTGTGTAGAGTGCAAGGGGAATGTAGTGGTCTAGGTCAATGTACCAGCAGACTCATCTAGCAGTGGCTGGGCAATGGGCAGGATGAGGAGTACTAAACACAGATATAGGGCCAAAGAATAAAGTAGGCTAAATGCAGTTCAAAATTGGTAACAGGAATAAACAGGCGGCATTGCTTTGTTCAGTGGAGTAGCAAACCCAGGAGCAGCAGACACTATTTTAAGGGCCCAACCACACTAGTAGGCCAAATGCAGTTTAATACCTGCTACTATAGGCCAAAAGCCTAAAGACTGAAGCTCAGCTTTATACAGTGGAGGACAACACGAGGGAGCGGCAGACACCGTTAGTAGGCCCTAACCCCCAATTTTTTTTTTTTTTAAAAAGCACTTAATGAGAGCCAGAAGGTTGAAGCTCAGATTTATACAGTGGAGGACAACACCAGGGAGCGGCAGACACCGTTAGTAGGCCGTAACCAAAGTTGAAGGCCAAATGCAGTTTAATATCTGATA